>NC_059386.1:6280191-7592691 GCF_019703515.2 Myxocyprinus asiaticus
GTTCAGAGAAGCACGCTTACAATGGACCTGTGATGTGAAAATGGTTCCACATTAAACATTTATAACATGACATATTGCATCTCTAGTCCATGTCTTGTTCCATCAGTTGGAGGGAGATGTACGATAAATGTATTGTAGAAATGCTGCAGAACCCATCCTAACAAATGACAAAAGTAGGTAAACATTATTAGTTAATTCATTTACATCGATGGTTTAGAGCAGTGGTTCTCAACTGGTGGATCGGAACCCAAAAATAGGTTGCAAGTCTGTTTTGTAAAAAGCCGCAAACAGCACGGAAAAGGCCATTCAAAATGCAAATAGTAAAATGCAATTAATCATATAATTATGCATAATTAATAAAGCAATTAATAAAGTCTTATCAACATTTAAAAGGCAGGAGAAAATACTAAGCATATTCTTTGTTGTTGATGTCAAGGGCCATGCGTCCAGTCAAACTCAACAGTATTTTCAAATTCATCTTTTTTACATGGTAGAAGATAGTCAAATTAGGCTTATGCCAGCATGGACAGGTTGAGTGACATGCCTCATCTTCGAAAACCACAACCAAAATGATGCAAGGTAAAAGAACATATGTCTAAACTATATTGAACGAGTTCACTTTGCAATGAGGGCATGTCCCTGCTACAAAGTTTTGTGCAGTTAATTATTGGCTGTTGAGAGCATAAAAACTGCAAAAGGGTAGGTTAAATTCATTGTATGGACAAAGTGATCACTAAAGAACTATTATTAATAACAAGCATGCCACATTTCAGTAAAGCATGATAGTCCACACTGAGTTCACAATTAACCCACAATCATCTGCAATCTCCCCCAAGCATTATACGCCATGGAGATCAACGTCGAAAAGGACAGGAAAACTGGTACCACCAAGATCCTCTCTGCCTCAGCAGTCAGCCCACAAGAAGCCCACCAGCGGGGGGTCAAAGTCTACGATGACGGTCGAAAAGTAATCTACGAGGTGCGTTCTGGGGGATCTACTATGATGGAGAATGGAATGCACGCCTGGAGTTCCAGTGAAGTGGACAAACTAATTCAACAAGCTGGCCAGACACACCAGCAAGGTGATGGTGCCAGGATAACTTTAACACCAGCTGAGCCACAAACAATGGGAGGAGAGTTGATTTCTAAGGAGCAGATGGTGCACAATAAGGCCAAGCAAGACAAGAAACAAATCTCCAGTAGAGCCCCGCAAAGTTATGAAAGTAAATTCACAGAGAATCCACAGGCATCAGCTGAGAAACCAGTGACCATGATCTTCATGGGCTATCACAGCATAGAAGACGAGGAGGAGACGAAGAAGCTCCTTGGCTTTGATGGCACCATCAAGGCCGAGATTGTCCTTATTGACGAGGATGACGAAAAATCTCTTCGAGAGAAGACTGTCACTGATATCTCCACTATTGATGGCAACGCTGCAGACCTTGTGTCGGGCCGACCTCTGTCTGATACCACTGAACTTTCTTCAGAGGGCAAAGATGATAGCTCGACCAAAGATGTGCCGCCTACAGGTATAGAAAAGAAAAAACGCTGCCAGTGCTGTGCTGTCATGTGACCTTTCATAACTTCTCTTTCCTGGAGCACATTCACCAAGGCTCTGCCTTCCTTAAAAACAAACCTCACCCTGTTACTAACAGCATCTCCACCTCTGTGACATGAGAGAAGTTCTTCTCAATCTTCTCACTCTTTTCTGACCTGTTTTCCACCGATTTTCTTGTTCTTTTGGTGTAAGGTTTTATGGCTCATTCAGCAAGTTGAGGGAACATTTTTGTAGGAGAAGGGGCTAGTCTACAGGCCAAAGCATATGTGAACCACAAAATTGTACCCCATACGAAACATTTTATTTATATGTTAAAGGTGCTCTCAGTAATTATTGTATGCTGTGCTGGCTAAAATTCCAGTTAACTTGGACTTTATACTGACACCTAGTGGTGTGGATGCAGCATCATGCAAAACAGCTTTTATTAGGCTGCTGATATGATTGGAGTCTTCACCTCATGTGAGTGCACATTATTTTAAACATTTCCTTAAGTATAAAACCTTTTTAACAAGGAAAAACAACCTTTATTTATCCTTTTAAATGTAATATACAGAACAAGTGAGAAAAAAGTGAACAAATAATATGTAAATGTACAAAAATGTAATAGAGGATAGTCTTAAACCTTGGTATCCCATATGATAAAGGTTAGATCAGATCATAGTGCTTCATACAATGATGTAGCAACAATTTATATAAATATTGTTGATAAATATATCTATCCCATTTTATATTTCATACAATATGAAAACACAGAGTAGATTCATACAACGTGATGATGTTTTTGGCAATTACACTACATGGCCAAAAGTATGTGGATGCCCTATTGTAATTAAAAGGTTTTTCTATTCCAGTAATTCCAGTGAAGACAAATCTTAATGCTACAGCATACAGTGACATGGGACAACATATTAATGCTTATGGTTTTAAATTAATGGTTCAGCAAGCACATATGGGTGTGGAGTCACAAACTTTTGGCCATGCAATGTATGTTTTCCTGTAGCCTTACTGAAACCTCTAAACCACTCATTACATTTGGTTGTCCAGGATTTCTCTATTTACAGAAAGTGTTTTATATTTCCCAACATGAAAGGTGATATAACACTGTACATTTGCTCACATTATTATACAGACTGACCTTATTGAACAAATTTACCTTTCTGTGCCTCTGTATTCTAATATATGGAAGGATTTTGCCATTTTGGATCAGGTTGGATCAAGGTTCAAATTTCACTTGTTTCACCCACACAAAAGACAAGAAAACAGGGCACTGAATATTAAACAGACTTAATACAAAGGGGTTTCAAACGATTCATCTGCTACAGTACTGTACAGGTTCAAAGAAAGTGTTAGCAGCTGGCAAATAAAGGCAATCAGGGGCATAGATTTCAGGCCCCAGCAAGTACAACCCCACAATATTTATACTATGATCAGTGGAAACATGGGTAAATACTTCACGCTGCAATTTATAATATACACATTGGTTGCACATTCACACTTAAATGCCATAAAGACATAAACACAACAAAGTAATTTATTTCACTAATACCAGCTGCTTTGCTGTCTTCACTTATCTCTTTGTCTTGCCATGTTAGAAGAAGAACTTGTGCCATATTGCATCATGTTTGAGTAAAATGATGCTCAGATGGGGAAATGAAAAGCCATCTTACTATTAATACTTTATATTCACAATGAAAAAGAGGTGACATTAATCAATTAATACAATACGTTTACGCCTGTACAAAATGCTCATATTCTTTTTAAGAAAACAAAATGTAATTCAATATTTGATTACAATTTGTATGTAAAATTAATCAAAAATACTCATTAGAAATCTAGATTGATAAAGGGTTGCCAAAATAATTAAAAGTTAAAGAAATAGTGCACACAAAAATGAAAATTCTCTCATTTACTCACCTTTATGCCATAACGGATGTGTATGACTTTCTTTCTTCAGCAAAACACAAATGAAGATTTTTTGGTCCTTACAATGCAAGTGAATGGATGCCAAAATGTTCTCATAGGTCAGCATAAAAGTAATCCATATGACTCCAGTAGTTAAATCAATGTCTTCAGAAGATTTATGATAGGTGTGAGTGAGAAACAGATCAATATTTTAATAAATTTTTACTATAAATTCTCATCCCTGCTCAGTTAATCTCCACTTTAACATTCACTTTCACATTCTTCTTCTTTTGTTTTTGGTGATTCACATTCTTCATGCATATCGCCATCTACTGGGCAGGGAGATGAATTTCTAGCAAAAATGTACTTAAATATTGATCTTTTTCTCACCCACACCTATCATATCACTTCTGAAGATATGGATTTAACCACTGGAGTCTTATGGATTACTGTTATGCTGCCTTTATGTGCTTTTTGGAGCATCAACATTTTGGCACCCATTCACTTGCATTGTATGGACCTACAGAGTTTATATATTCTTCTGAAAATCTTAATTTGTGTTCTGCAGAAGAAAGAAAGTCATACACATCTATGATGGCATGAGGGTGAGTAAATGATGAGAGAATTTTCATTTTTGGCTGAACTATCCCTTTAAGTATGCAAAATCAGTTCATATGTAGAATTATACATGGTCAATGACATTCATTATATAGATGTTATAGAGAACTGTTTTTGAAACTATTTTTATTCTTAAAAATTTTGTTTTTGTAGCTTTAATTTGGATACAGGCAGTGCCATGCAAAGGTCAGACCTGAAATGTACAAACAATGAACAGAGGGATTTTGAAAAATCAGCTATAATTTAATTAATGATAATATTATATCATTTTAATAATGAATTAATTAAAATTACTGTACCCAGGGTGAGCTGCATTTGCAACCCAGGAGATTCTGTAACCAGTGTCAAAATTACAATTTACCTTTTCAGGCTTAAAGACCTCATGAAATGGTGTGACGAGCACAGTTTCCTGTATTGATGTAATCCCAACTGAAACAGGAAGTTGACATAATAAAGGGCTTGTCCCTTTTTTAAAGCTAAAAGTTGAAGATGATGTCATCAATATTTTTGGTCCATTATCCAGAAATATGAAGTCTCTTAATGTTAAAATGTATATATCTGCTAAAATGTTTTACTGTCAACACTTAGAATACTAATTGGCCTCAAAACAGACATTATCTAAACATGAAACAAACCTCCAGTTTTGATTTTATGGGGTCTCATGTTGACAATCTGATTCTGTTTACACAATGCAGATACTCAAGAAGAAAACACAGTGCATAAAACAATTGATCTCCAGAGTTATGCTAGTGTTAATGTTGTCTATCAGGATTTCTCAGCCACAAACTGCCAAACAGTGCTAAATTAAATTCTGGACTTTCACTTGGTGGTGCAGCTCCTGTCTGATTTGCCATGAAATTACCGCTGTGCATCTTACTTGAGATTCTGCTGTATTTTTGTAATCCTGAAGTGTAATTTTTAATTGTTCCACTTTGCTTATTTTTTTAATGATTATAACATTCTCTTTCTGTATCATCTCATACTTTCGCTCACAAACTCTCTCCAGAACAAACTGCCAGCAGCAATGCTGTAACATTGGCTTTAATTAATTTGTTTTTTCTTTGTATGGTATACTTAGTCCAATAAACACATTTTTTTTCCAATGTGCCTACCCTCCTGTGTCTATGCTATGGTTCTTTCTCTAACTAATTTTTCATAATCAGGACACTACTACCACTTTCCCTATCCATACTATCATTCCTCACACATTTCTGGGCAGCACTAACTCTACCTGTGTCTTGAGCTACTCTCTCCAGACATTAATGAGATATGCTGACATGTCTACCATGTTTCACAGACTGCATGAAGTTTAAACCCTCACCAAATCTGGCTTTCCTCGCTCACAACTAAAGGCTGACATCCTCTGAAGAATTTTGAATTTACTACAGGTTTGTAAGAGTTATCATATTATTAGGTTTAGGAAACACTGGCCCAAGGAAACCTGAAGTAATGTCATATAAGAGCACAGCAAAGCTCTGGGTGAAAAATCCCATTCATTTTCTCCATAGAGAGACTGATAACAATAACCAGTAAACCTTGCATGAAAAAGCGACCATGAACTCCAAGACTGGTAACTGGTGGTATATGTTTCTGTAGAAAACACACACACAAAAAAATGGCCATATTCCTGGAAAATAACTAAATTACACATAATCCTGAACAGTAATCCACCAATCAGAGAATTCACTGTTATTTTGGAAACAAGAACAACACAAAAAGTGTGACAGCCCACTCTCATAAATCAATGTGAATGACGTAATCGAGTCGGTCTCCCTACACTCTCAAACAACTTCAATAAAAGTAAAATATATTGTTTTTTTATACTTACAGTATATGATTATAAGTCAATAATATTATAATGTACCATTGTTCATTATTTGATTATGCCATTATGGGATGAGTAGTTAATTCACAGTACACAGGTACACAGTATTTTACTACTCTTACTTAATTACTGTAATACACTGTACAAAAAAGTAGTAACCTGCAATTGTTACCTTTAGGAGCTATTTCTATCTGATTTAGCCCTTAACATTTTTTGTGGTTGTAACCTAATATATTCAGATTGATTTAGTGATATTAATATTTGACAAAACAAGTTTATTAATACGTTTATATATTAGTTGAAGCGAATAAAAGTAAGCTTTATGGATTAGATCAGGTAGAAATAGATTCTTGAGGTAACAATTGCAAGTTACCACTTTTTTTTTTCTAAGTGTAAAATAGAAGCACACTATTACTATCTGCCGATAATAATAGCAACAGGGTTATTATTGACAGATCTGCCTGTTCCAAACTCTGACCTGATTACAAATGGCCAACAGCCAATCTAATAATATTCATAGTTTTATATATATATACATACGTATATGTATATTAGTGCTGTCAGTCGATAAAAATTTCTAATCGCAATTAATCACATAATTTGTTTTAGTTAATTTTAGAAATTTGACACTATATATGCTTCTTTTCTTGTCAAAATTAATTTATTTCCATCTAAGGAAGAAAACAAAACAAAACAAAATGTAGCAATGTAACGCTTTATTAACATTTTAACAAACAAAGCCTTCCACAATATAAACATAGAAATGCACTAAAATATCACCTATTCAAGTCACATCAAATGTTTTCCAAAGTCTAAGTGGGAGTTTGACTAATTGAAAGAACTGGTCCCCACATAGGTTGCATATTCATTGCAATGGGTATTAAATCTCTTAAACTCTCATCCTGCACAATATTAATCTGCCGGTAGACTGTGGCTATCCGCCTTCCTACAGCAATCGTGAAGCTGCATTCATGATTCGTGTCAGAGCGGCAACACCGGTGTTGAGCGCCGCTTTGAACTCACCATGTGCCTTACATAGGCTGAAAAATACTTGATTTCTGTCACTAGTCTCATCTGGGATTGTTTTGTCCATCAAATAGCGCTAAAAGCTGCTTTCTCCATAATTTTATCACTGACAGGGAAGCACTGTCAGAGATTCTTTTATTTAATGAGATAATCTCCACGGCTCACTCATAGGACAGAATGTAACGGTCAGCTTTAGCATGTTAAGGTTAAGACAGTTCTGCCCATAGAATATCTATGGCAGTGGTTCTCAAACCTCTCCTGGAGGCCCCTCAACACCACACAAAAGCTTTTCTTTTAGGTATGGTTAAGTTTAGTCTGTAGTATTTATAATTAGCTTTATATTAAAACAATATAAGTCTAAGTATGTCCTCATTTATATAGCTAAGCAAATATGTGAGGCAGAAACACAGTAAGACAGCATAGTTAGCATTTTATACCCACCACATTGTCTTGATCATTGACCCTTAAGCTTGTTTGTGTGCATGTGTGTGTGTGTGTGTGTGTGGGCCGCTTTCAAACACATGTACTGCTGGCCCTGGACACATCCTCTTCTCTAAATACTTTATCTGATCCAAATCATATTGTCCTAGGACAGAGAATATAATTTAATTAATATGAAAATCGCAGTTTTACAGTCATGGGCAAAAAATTGGGAACAGCTTAAATGTTTAATTTTTCCACTATTAAACACTTTTGCACAGGTGAAGTAATGTGCCACTAGCGTCACAAAACATAACTGCAAAAATAATGACATTTTTCATACAGGATTCCTAAACACTCCCTTTGACTACCGTGGGGCATTTCCCATACAATGATGTAACTCACTGTTTAATCACCATAGTACGATGCATCATTTAAAAAAGTAACTAGCTAGTGACCACTTTTTCCCAAAATCGTAGTAACTATGTTGAACATCCATTGTTCAAACCATGTTGGTTTAACAATATTGAGCTTATGACGTTACGCAGGGGATGGAGTAGTAACTTCTGTGGATATTAAATCATAATAGCTCGTTTACACATAAACCAGAAAGCTGTTTAGTGTGCAAAAACTGCTGAAGACACAAAAGCTGCATGCACTATGTAAATACAACAGATGATTGTGCTGCAATAGTGGAGTTTCCCTTTACATCAGGCTTTGGGGTTCCCCCAGCACACTTGAGAACATTAGCACATGTGCACTCTTCAAAAACATATAAGAACTTATCTTATGTGTTAACATGGACGCATAAACTGTGTTCTCCAACAGAAACTGTGTGTTAAAGGGCTTTCTCTTAACAGTATGTAATCCTTTAAATGTCTGCATTCGCATTTACATGACGTTTCACAATGCCGCTTTCTGCAAAACCCCGGAATAAGCAGTTTTCTTAAGTGTTTAAAGATAGAATGAAAGATATATATGGAATAAAAGATCTAGAAGCCTCAGTGAAGTCAAATGATGTCCACACAGCAAACTAACAAGGAACTATTCTTCTAACTACAGGTGAAGAGCTGTAGTTCCAACCACACAACTTTGCAATGCTGTTTGCGAATGTTCATTGGAACTTTGGCCTCCGGAAACACCAATTTGTGAGACAGCATACCAAATAATGATGGAACTTGCGACAATAGTTGGCTAACGATGCTTTTGGGAAACGCACCCCTGATCGTTCAAACTGGTCAAACTTCCAGTCCGAACTCATGACATTTGTTGAGCCCAATGCTGACATGTTTTGAAGGTGCCACAGTGTTTACACTCTTTGGGGGAAATTAGTCTATGAATGGCTCATTTTTAATTGTCTCTGCATATTAAAGGTGCTGTAAGCGATTTCAGCCATTCTACTTCCACGAGACTGAGCCACTGGATTAGCCACGCCCCGAACTCCAAAGATACCAAAATGAGCTTTATTGAGAGCAGAAACAGTTGTTAAAAACAACAGCTGCAAAATAGCGCCCTCATCTGACAACTGTTATGAACAACATGGCATAAAAATGCATTATGCCTCAATAATTCGCTGCAACTACAATACTATGAAAACGTGCAAAATGATTGACAGGCAGAAACCGTCATTGTCTGTGGACCACAGACACATTTTTGTTTGCTGTTTACAGAGTCTAGAGCTGTCACAGTGACCGGTGAGTTATCTCAGGACACTTATTTTATTAATATCTTCCAGGGAGTAGGAACATTTTTTGCATACCTTTCCATGAAAAAATCGCTTATAGCACCTTTAAGGGATAGAAGAATGTATTTTAACAATTACACCCATCATGTCTAAATGAATTATTAATTAATCTGCTAAAGCTGCCAACCCATTTTCTATAACATTTATATTGATGTAGTACTCCAGATTATTCCACATTTTTGTAGATATTCTTTTAAAAATTCTTAATTACTTAACCAAATGACCCATACAATGAACAAGGTGACCCAAAAAGGCTTTATCTATTCTACAGCTTTGTTGAATTACATATTTTTCCACTATTTAAACAAAAACATCAATAAAATTGCACATTTTCAACTGTATCAACAAGGTTAGATCTCAGATCTTTGTACCATGACTCTGAATCAAGTGTTCATCTGTAAAAACCTCATATATATATATATATGTGTGTGTGTGTGTGTGTGTGTGTGTGTGTGCGCACGCGCGTGTGTGTGTGTGTGTGTGTGTGTGTGCGGGTTTGGATGGTTTACGAGGACATTTTTAGGTTACAAACTGGTAATTACAAGGGTATTATGCTATAAATGTGGTTTATGAGGACATTTCTAGTGTCCCCATAATTCAAGTCAATTAAAAAAATATATACTAAATGATGTTTTTTTGAAAATGTAAAAATGCAGAAAGGGTTAGAATCTATAGTTCTAAAATCATTATGTCAGTGGAGAGTCCTCATAAGGATAGCCGCACCAACATGTGTGTGTGTGTGTGTGTGTGTGTGTTATTCTGCCATGTTTTCAGCTAGAAGGACTTATACTATTGCTTTTAAATTACATTTATGTACATATGTACTTCATAAATGAATTATTATTTGATGTTGCATTGCAGGCAGTGAGAAGGCGCGTTCAGTGCTGTTGACCACAGAGAATGGACTGTATCCTGCAGTGACTGCACGATCTTCAGACGCTCTGGTAGGTCTACTGGTGATCATATAGTTCACAAGGCCATGTACTGCTTTCTGAAGTACAGCAGAACTCCTCAGTTTCAAACTTTCACTATTATTGAAGTATTTTCTGTTGTCCTAATACCTGAAATCAAAATATCAGCATCTATTAAGATAATATGTAGAGAAAAAAACACCAAAGTGCACATAAAATATATTTATTACACTTACTACACCATATTGAATTGTAGTATATCACTGTATATTTGGTATGGTTTATAATCCAATTATAAATCTCTATCACCAGTGCCATGAAATAGCCATTCATTCATAAGTTCCTTAGGAGGCAACATCTTTCAAATGCATTATAAGTGACGTAAAGTGATGTGGATTTGTTTGCATCTGAACAATGTACCCGACTATTTCCTGTCCCATTAACCTGTTATAATGATTAGTGAGATGTTATTTGTGTAACTGAATGATGTACTGATCACTCAATATGTTTCCTCCCTAAATAACAGTAACTTGTAGCTTGAATTTAATGCATTTTCAAAATAATAATTATTACATAAATAACAAACATTAAGTCTTTTCAGCCATTTCAACAGATCAGTGGTTCACCCACTTTCCAATATGAATATTAAAATACATGAATTTCATGAGTTTCATGACATCACTAACTATCTGAATGCACATTATTGATCTAATGCTTAAACTCTGCTGGGCCAGAAGTGTAAGTTTATGCTTAGCACTTAAAATTCCCTGGATACATATACATATATTTATATATTTTGCATGTGTGGTACATTATATACAAATAACAAGATAAGACCTGATAACCTCTGCATTAAATGGGTCATGACATATTCTTTTTTTAAATAATTTTATTAACTTCCCTGAGGTCGACTTAGAATGTTAGTAAAGGTTTTTTGCACCAAACAGTCATATTTTATTCATATATAATAATTTTCAACCCTGTCCCTGGCCCTCTGTATGAAACGCTCGGTTTTAAGCTGCCTGGCCCTTTAAGACTTCAGTGTAAATGCGCACTGTTGTGATTGGCTAACATCATGCAGCCCTTTCAATACAGGCATATTTCAAACACAATCCAAAGAAAATGAACCATTAAACTACATTTCAGGGTGAACACATAACATACACCCAACACATTTCATCTAAATGTATCAAACTGTTCACACAAGCACAGCATAAACTATCACACAGAAATTAATCAAATTGGGTGATTCAACCGGCTTTAACAGGCCAAAGCAGAGACGCTGATCTTCACATCTCACATTTTCCCAGTTTGTTTAAACACAGGACTGCATGTGTTTCTCCCAGTCGGTGGCAGCAGCAGAATTGCTGAGATGCGTTTTTGAAAGTTGCACTTGTACCGCACTTAAAACTCTGCGTACATCGCCAGAAACACATCAAATGATCAAATATGTTTACAAGTAAAAACAGCACAGATGGGTGCAAAAACAGTCCAGGACACCTTCCAAACAGCACAACAGCAAGACAGCGCAGCTGAATGAAAAACAATGGGGGTCTCCATTTTAGAGTTGTAACTTGACACTGCATTTTTTAAAAGTGGCGCGAGATGTATTATAACACTTAAAGCCATTCATCTAGTGCACGTTTATGTAGAAAAACATTTACATCCAGACAGGCACATGAAGGTGTCCTGTGTAAGACCACTTAGGATGAATCTCCCATGACAGGCCCCATCTCTCTCCTCTTCACCTTTGTGACTGACTGAGCACCAGTTGGCGTGGCCAAGGGTGCAATGATGGAAATATAGGTGTTGCATATGCAGATGTATTTGGTCCTTGTGATGTCACAAGCTCCACAAATTCCAAACGAGCCATTTTTGCAGCTTGGTTTAAATAAATGCTCTTTTTCTATTTAGGAGGAAGTATACTTTCTGAACTGAAACTTTCCAATACCTAGATTAAGCTTCTGGTCCACACAAAGGCCGAGATATTTGAAAAAACAGTGGTAAATGTGCGTGGAACCACAAAATAGACTGAATGCCTATGGACGACGATTTGGTGTGCATTTTAAGTGCTCAGATATTTTAGAGCGCCACCTGTATTTCAGATCTGTATATTGTGACAGAAGGTGATAGAGGATCATTTTTCTCTATGCATTTCTAGCACCTGGTCCCATCTAATGGAATGAACTAACACAGATAGTACTTTACAGGGACATAGAGCAAACAAAACCTGAATCACAGGCTTTCAAAGACAGGATAAAAATATGCTGCAGAGCATAAGGGGTGAAGACACAGCTCTGTTTCAATCTAGAGAAAAAGTGCATCAAATTGCTGGAGATAACTTGGCTCAGAATTGATTTCAACAGAGTTTGACATTAGCATGTTCCTAAGCTAACAACAACATTATGTTCTAATGCCATTAAAAAACAAAGCAGACACAAATGAACTCATGTATATTGACTTATTATTAACTATTATTATCAGAACGTTTTTGGTATCAAAAGAATAATTAAAGATTAAAGTCTATATTTCTCTCGCTTCGTCCTCGATCTTTGAATAATTTTATCACTTAGCTTGCGAAGCCATGCATTCTAGAATAGCCTTCTCTGTGCATTTGTACAGAACAAGGTATTGTTGAGTATTACAGATATTTTTTTTTCATACAATACATGTTTGTTATATTGCTGAGGTGGTATGTTTTGATTATCCAGACATGCATAAGGACATTCTTCAGATGCCTTGAAGTCTTTTAACTTTTTGTCAAATAAGTCCACCGTGGGACACTGTTACACAATTTAATTGTTCTAGAGAACGTGTGATGCGAAAAAATGCCCTCGGCTTTCAACATTTCACTGTTGACCCCCCCTGCGTTTGTGTTTGCTAGAGTGGAAACAAAAGCAGGATGGGGGCCAGACTGAATAGGCGAGCTGTAACCCGAGCAAAGCGCTGAACTCATTGTGATCAGTTCCTGATTGCTCTAGAATAAGAGAGAATCCTCCATACAGCTCCAGTACTGCTCTAGTCATTTATTATTTAGTGGGTGCGTGCTGAGTAATAGAGAGAGGCGCAAAGGCAGACAGAGAGAGGAGGGAGAGAGATGTGCAGAGAGATCAGCACAGTCTGTGAGAGATCAGAAAGCTCAGTGCGAGCTGGACTCCAGTAGAAGCTTGTGCCTGAAAGTGCTCAATGTCAAAGTTGCTGCAGCAGCACGTGCATCTGAGAGTGATGCACTGACGCGTTTACATCACACAGACTTCAGTACAGACTCTTCAGTAACACAATATTGGCTCAGTGATGGTTTCAATCTACAGTCGAGGAACTGATAGACACTTGATGCTGTCTGCTTGTGAGAGGTAATTCTTCAGTTTTACATTATCAGAAACATATGAATAACCATATGATCCAATTATACAGTGTGCACTGTGAGAGTTGGCTTTTAAACAATCTATGCATACCTATTGTAAGCACAATGACTGATTTGTGTGTATATGTTTTGTCTGTAAAGATGATAGTTTTAATCAGTGCGTTCAGAACTGAAAGAGGGACTGCAGTGGTCCAGATGTCTCCAGTGCAGGTCACCACTGCTTCTCATCATACTGTCACTATGTCTCGTGTAATTAATTAATGACTAATATGCCATTTACAAATGCTTTATAAACCATTTAGATGTGGTTATAAGAACATGAATACAAATTGTTTCATGCAGTACTTGCAAAATAGTGTGCCACTTTACATTACATGTTATGAATGCTTAATAACACCTATTCAACTTTAGTAACCTATGAAAATGTATGTTAATGTAAAATGGACACATATGAAGAATTTTTTAAGTTGCCATCATTAGAATTCTACATAAGGTTCCGTATGATTTAACGGTCATCAGGCTTTATTATATATGTTGTAAATTAGCATGAAGTCCTGAACAGTGTTTTTGCAGAGGACTTTAGGTAACTAGGACTAGGTAAGTTAGGACAACATTCGGAGTAGCACGATTCTTTTCACATCAACTTGACAAAGAAAGTAACAACACAAGCGGGTCAAGACTTTACAGTAATGAATATAAACACAAAGCAGACTATTGCAAAATGACATAATATCTCCTTGTAATCTCACTATAATAGTATATGTTTGCTGCATTGCGACATAAATCATGAATTAAAGTATGAATTAATGTAATTAAAACATTAATATAAGTATGAATGATGATATTTATTAAGCATTTGTAACATGTGAGTTCAAATGCTCACTAATTGGCAAGTATTGCATGAAATTCGCCCTTTTTATTCATGTTGTTATAACTGCATATCTATGATTTATAAGGCATTTGTAAATTGATTATTAGTCATTAATGAACCCCTTTATAAACAATATGAGTATAACATGTAAGTTAAAATGCTCACTATTTGGTAAATATGGCATGAAAGTCTCCCCTTTTATTCATGTTGTTATAACTGCGTATCAATGATTTTATAATGCATTTGTAAATGGCTTTTAAGTCATTAATGATTGCCTTTATAGACAATATTAGTATAATTGTAAATTAAAATGTTCACTATTTGGCAAGTATTGCTTGAAAGTCACCATTTTTATCCATGTTGTTATAACTGCATATCAGTGATTTATAAGGCATTTGTAAAGGGCTTATTAGTCATTAATGAATGCCTTTAAAAACAATATTAGTATAACATGTAAGTTAAAATGTTCAGTATTTGGCAAGTATTGCTTGAAAGTCACCCTTTTTATTTGTATTTTTTTGTTAGGACCGCATATCATTGATTTTAAAATGTATTGGCAAATGGCTTATTAGTCATTAATGATCCCGGTTATAAACCCTTAATAAAGGAAAATTAAATGTTAAGTGTTACCAATAATCAGATATCACACATGCATACATTTTTTATATTGTAATGATGGATGTTGTGCATGTCAAATTATGTCTGTCTACCCTATTTCACTGTATCTATATTATTATTGCGACTAATAGGTTTATATAGTGTAGTGCGTATATACTTTCTCTGCCATGCAAACCAACGCTGTACTGATAATGTTATTAAGTTGTTTAGTCTATCATGGTCCGATAGCGTATGAAGTATGGATGCAGTTCCACACACTGATGGGAGTGTATTGATTATAGTGACATTGAAATGTCATTTAAAGGATTCTCAGAAAGAGATTATGCCTATTATCTAGTCATAAATACCGTTGCATTATTTATATTCCTCAAACATTTTGCTTAGGGTTTGTTCTAATCCCCTTAGTTTAAGCTAAACCGCTTATCATATAGACTCCAGTAAAACTTGTTTTGTGGATTTGAAAGTTTGAATGCCAGCTTTCAAAATGTGAGCAAGTCATGGCATAATCATAATAATTGCATACTGAATATCAATTGGCCTTGTTTATTACATCTATTTGCATTCTGATTTATGATTGTTCTTGACTTCTTTGCATATACTAGCCCATAGCCGCATTGACACTGTGCGGTGTGTATTTATTCTTGTGTGAAGTCAACAAGATTGTTTTGCTGCAATGTAAAGATTATTATTTGTTATTTATTTTGTATTTTTTTCTTCAGGAAATGCAAATCTAGTTTGTAATAGTTCTCTCTGAATGACTCCAGAGAAATTAACCATCTTAATTTTAATGTAACAGAATAATCTGTCCGATTTGTGTATGGAATATAAAGTAAAGAGAACCAGGTCAAATGCAAATTCTTATATGATCAGCATTCCTGAGGTAGTTACAGTGCACCGCAGTCTCAGTTAACACAAATATCCTCTGCTGATTCAGAAGTAAAGGTGAGCAAGAAAAAGTGAGAAAACAGAAGCTGCTGTCTAAAATCATGTTATATCTAGTATTGCACTATAAAAGTGAATACGGGCAGTCATTGCCTTAAGGAGCTATTTTTGGTTGATCTGACTTAAAAGTGTTTATCTGAAATGATATACCACACTAATAGACCTGCCTGCAACAAAGTCATTCAAATAATGACTTAAAGTAAAAATAATAACCAAAGAAATTAGTGGAAAGAATTTTCAACTTGTTGTCAGAATTTTCCATTTAGAACCCAAGTACAGATTATTTCATGGATTATTTCATGAACATAACCATAGGGAATATACAGTTGTGCTCCAGGATATCTTGTTCACTTGTCCGCTTCCCAAATTGTTCTGGCTAAGAACTTCCTATTTGAAATAGTAGATACCGTAATAACAGAATGCTATAAAAAGAACTCATTGAAATAATTGCTCAACAATGTCAGTCCGGAACCGGTTGTACTGAAAACAACAATAAAATGAAACGAAAACGTGAATAGAATTTGTAATCAAAAGTATGTCCATCCAATAGTGATAGTACTGATTATTTCACAGATAACTTCTGCCCATGGATATCTAGATGTATTGCTACAAACTGCAACTGTTTAATCAAACTCAGAGAACTCCCGGGAATTGGGTAGCAGTTATCCAATCAGATTGGAAATCTCGATTTCAGACTCATCCTCAGAATCAGAGCAATTTATGCATCAGACAGTCTGTGAACGATCCCACCACCTAAATAACATTACTGACCGCTACAACTAGGGAGAAAATGTTCAAGAATAGTGAGAAAAGAATAAGATCCCGCGCAAGGGATGTAACTGCTAAATGCAGCCTGATCTCATGAGCATTACATGACTGTGGCAACACTTTAGCAAAACTAAATTACGTGCTTCATTACATGTTAAGCTACACTTTCCTAGTGAAATGTCCCGAGGGGGGCGCCAAAAGCGAGTAAAATGGTGTCGTAATCAGACGAGGTTTTTCAGGTGAATATATGTCGGGGTTTTAAATAGTACCTCCCTAACCTAAAACTTTAACCTAAACCTAACCAATAGTGTTTTAAAAAAGCAAATGAGAGGGAGACAAAACAGACAACCTTAGCCTAAACCAGGGCTATTCAACTTGCGACCTTCAGGCCAAATCCGGCCCGTTTGAAATTTTCAGTGGCCCGCATGAGGTTGTCAGTTGTTTTAGCAACTGTTCACACTGAACGCATTTTGTGTCTGTTTTTCAATTGTGTTCCTATGTAAATTCACGCTAGATGGATGTTGTGCCACGTCTCAGTGTTTTTACAGTGTCTTGTGCAAGAGCACCGCGTTTTTTAGACTCTTTCAGAGATTGCACTATAAATGATCATTATCCATCATTTTGATGGAATGGGAAGATTAAAGAACTTAAATCATGGAGACAGAAAAGTTCTGTTCAGTAATTTGGTCAAGAAAACGTTAAATTTGGAAAGTCAAAAGTTTAAATCATTACATATACTATAACAAACAGATTTGTGTAACGTCTGATGCAACTTCACCAACAAACAAGCAATCTTCTCCATATATAAAAAACTTCACTGTTATAGTTTAATAAAACATTTATTATCAGTCTTAATTACTCTCATAAACACAGATTAACAAATATTATAGACCTACTATAACACGTTATTCTTGGCCCGCATGCCCCGAACATTTTTCCATCTGGCCCACCTGTCAATCAAATTGAATAGCCCTGCCCTAAACCAACACCTAAACATAACTGATAGTGTTGTAAAATGAAATACGACATGAAAAGCAAATTTATTCAACCAACCACATCATCTTGTGTCACTTATATGACACGTCTCATGTGTCAGCTTCCGTGCTTCACTGGTCTCGAACCACGGTCTTCCAAATCCAACGTCCAACACTCTATCGGGTGAGCTACCGCGCAAGCTAATCACATTGGAAAATGTGTGTATGTTTAGTACAAGCATTAAAATGTATTGTTTTTCAAATGATGCATTATAGAAATGTAGAATTCGGCACATAAAAGTCAGTTTGCAAAAATTTTGTTATAGTAACGTTAATTCTATGAGACTAGGTTGGCTAAACGACTGACAGCTAATTGTCTCTCAAGATGGAAGTGTATTGATTGAAGGTGGCCTTCACTTCCAATAATCACAACAGGTCAACTTACTTGCTACTTACTGAAAGGAAATTCCCTCGAAGTGAGATTGGACAAATGTGACCTCTGAAAAGCCATATCCTGAAACATGGGTCTGAACTGTCCAAAAGTCAAAAGGATATCCACCATTTTATAACAGTATCAATTTTGCAATATTCCATCAACCATGAAAGTGAAAGATGTATGTGGTATGATTTAAGTCCAGGAAAACAAGTAAAGAACCTACTAAAAATTCATTTTTTGGAACAGTGAAATTGTCAGCTCAGGTTACACTATCTATCCTGGGTTCTCTTCCTAATGTGATTCCTGGAAATCATATTGCTTTTGTAAACATGTAAGGATTGTGTGTTTAAATATCATCTGTCCTAGACTGAGTCCTTTTTTCCCTCCCAAAACAAATCTCCCATGTGACATTACTGACACACTGCAGAACATTTCCCTCATTGTTAGGCCATGGATTACACGGCTAGCAGTGTTTACAACAAATTATCCATCCATTTCCTTTTGCTTGTAAATGATACAAGAAAACAGCTATCTGCACATAATCATGGCCAGGTGAAGTGGTGTTGTGACATTATATGTTAATGGGCAGTAGAAAGCATGTTAGCGGCTTGGCGTTTTCTCTGTTGTGTAATGGAAGAATTGTCGGGTAGATGTGAGCCAAGAGGTATCGTTTACTCTCTGATTAGAAACCAGGACAGTTAAACCCGTGGGGTGTATTCCACTTTGTTGTCCCTGTTGTCCATTGAAGTCTGTGGAACTAGATTACATTGTGTATGTAGCTTTTGCTCAGTGTTCTAGATTTAGAGCCAGTTGATGGTCAGCTGTGATGGCTGCTTTTTTCCTTAACTGCGATTTCCAGGAAAAAATGTTGCGCAACCCTATCTGTGTATTGGGGAAACTCTTTCCCCCCCCCTCTTTTTGGTCATTGCCTTTAGCCGTTGAGCAACACAATCTCTGTGTAAGTAAAGCACCACCCTTTCATTATCAAAAAAAAAAAAAAAAAAAAAAAACACAAGATAAGAGATCTAATCTAAACCTTAAGGATTGTCTTTCCAAACAGTAAATTCTAATGGTCTGCTCATCTAAATTCGTTTAAAAGAAAAGTTCACAAAAAAAAATGAAAATTCTGTCATCATATAAGGCCTATTCTCACCAAGCCTGAATTTTTTGGTGTGAATGTTCATTGCGAACAAACTTTTGAATAGGAACAATGGATTCCTATGGCGCTATTCACACCACTGACGATCTTTCTTTTTTCTGAGAGCAGTCCGACAAAGAAAACTGACAGACCAATGAGATAAGTGCTTTTAGTCATGTGTCCCTAGCTGCTGCAGCTACAAAATCTACCGTGTTGGTGGCGCCAACGTACCAAAAGTTACTTTGCAAACTGACATTAAACACCTAAAGAAGAACAACTAGGAATCGGCATTGAAAATAGATGTGTGCACAAGGAATTGTGTGATAAATGCCACAGCGGATACAAAAATGCAGATAGGAAGGAATTATTATAGCCAGGAATTGCAGATAAAAATCAAGTTTTTATTAAATGTTGTAACAATGTTCACAGTTAGGGAAGAGGAGGAAGTGGGAGACAGCGAATCCAACTGAAACAGTCTGTTTATTTTTACACTGAAAATTCATGCTTTTCAGCGGACACAGATCAGCACAGTCTCTTTCGGCTTGTTTCTCGTAACTCTCTCCATCTCACTAGAGTCTGGCTCGCTCTTAAAGCCCGTCTCCACTCTCACTGCAACGACAAACAGCTGTTAGAGACAATCATTGCCAGGTGATGATCCTTACCGTTCTCATCTCCTGATCTCGCTCTCCATTCACAAACCAGCGCTCAACCACGCCCCCCCACCACCACAAATTTATTTTATTTAAGTAGTCTTGCAATTATGAATTGGTTAGCAGGCTTTTTTTACTAACATTTTCATTAGTGTGTTGTGCAGTTAAGGATGTGAAATTAAATGGAGAAACTGGAATAAAATTGCTTTTCGTTAAGCGCCACCTGTGTGAATAGACGTTTTGTCTGCAATTCGTCTTGCAAATCTGTCTTGAATTTTGGTGTGATTTGGTTTGACGTTATCGACGTAGCCGCCATATTGGATTTCAGCTCTGTTTATAGACTTTATTAACGATTTGATTTGAGAGTGAGTAACGACTTAAAATACAGTCTATTCCACATACAAAGTAATTAAATGCCTTCAGAAGACTTACAAGTTGCTTGGACAATTTTTGTCTCTTTTGGGCGCTTTATTAAGCTATAAAGTATTTATGTACTGCCATTGTTTTGAAATTAGCCAATAAAACATTCATTAAATTATTTCCTTTCGTGTTCCACAGAAGAACAAAAGTCATAAGGGTTTGGAATGGCATGAGAGTGAGTAAATGATGACAGATTTTACATATATTCTGTATATTCAACTGTTCAAGACTTTTAGATCTACATGTTAGCATTTAAAAATGCTTCTATTTAAAGCAGTTATTGTGCACATTTAAGAAAAAAAAATGTTTAAAGTTATCTATGAATCTCGCAATTCTGTCAGAAACATGTTCATCTTATTTCATAAGTCATATTTCTCCCTAAAAATGTAAAGAAAAAGATAAGAAAATATGTTTTGTTTAAAGAAAATGAAGCTTATTTTAGGTTTCCAACACACACAAAAATAAATATATATATTTCAGTATTTTTGATTTTGGGGTGAATTGTGACCTCACCTGAACATGTTTTTGTGAGATTCACCCTTATAGTGTATGAAATGAAAATACTATTTACCGCTTTATACCAAAATCTGATGACTTTGGTCTTCTGTAAATACAGACATGGATAAAGTACAACATTGCAAATACTAAACAGTACTACAAATACACATCAGCGCCCAGCATTACATAATGCAGTTCCTGAAAAGGCCTTTGTCATTATTGGTTAAATTTAGCCAACTATCACAAAGCATACAGAAGTGGTGGAATGTAATCAGTCTTTATAGATCGTGTAAGGAACATACTGTAAACTATGACATTCACATCTGAGCCATGCGTCATGGGGCAGATTCATTATTAACATAAAGAGGTTTTTAAAGAGGTTATAACCTGCTGTTTTGTCGTAGTTGTCACTATAATTGAATGATGTAATTATTATTGATTATTAAGGAATTCAACACTGTTTATAAAACTCTAAATTAAGTGACAGATGATCACTATCAAATTTTAAAAGGATGAGGATATACTATATTTGCACAGAAGTAAGTGAGATAACAATGTTTTGGTCTTAGGACAATGGACATGAAAAATCAAACATGTATTTCTAACTTTATATCTCACAATTTTGAATTGATTTCTATAGAAATAAAAAAAATATTAAAAATTATAGAAATGTAAAATTAAAGAAATAGTAAATTGCGAGAAAATAGGTAATTCTGACTTTATATCTCACAACTGTGACTATTTAACACAATTTCGAATTAATATCTCGAAATTCCAACTTAATTTCTTGAAATTTCGACATAATTTCTTGCAGTCTCAACTTCATATCTCGTAATTTTGACTGCAATAGTGATTTTATAAATTGCAATTACAAGTTAAAATTTTTTAATTCTAACAATTTTTTCACCATCGTGAGTTTAATTATCTTAATTACAAGAAATAAACTTGCAATTGTGAGAAAAAATTGCAGCTTATGAAAAATAAAGTCGATATTATGAGATACAGAATAAAGTCGAAACTGCCAGAAATAAAGTCGCAGTTGCGAGAAGTAATGTCAATTGCGAGGAAAAAAGTAATTCTGACTATATCTCACAATTGTGAATTTATTGCATGTAATTGTAATAACAAACAGCTGTTAGAGGCAATCACTGCCAGATGTAATTGTATAACTTTAATTATTGTATAATAATTGTAAAAATAATTGTATAACAATTGCAATTCCGCGATTGTTAATTTATAACTCACAATTATAAGTATAAATTAGCATTTTGACTTTATTTCTCGCAATTTCGATTTTTAGTTCTTGCAATTGTGAGTTAGGGTTATAAGTGAAATATAAGTGAAATAAACTTTTTTGGTCTCAGTGCTGTTATGGTTAGTGTTAGGTTCAGTGTTTGTGTCCGGAGTATATTAATTTAATTACTACTCAAATGTTTCCCAAGATTGGACCCAATGTGCCTGTCACGTCACACCCATTCAAAGAATTAAGAGAAAAAACACAGCTTTGCTCTCATTCATGTAGTGCATATGCACGACTGTAGTTCCAGCTTCGGCCACTGGGTGCAGTTCAGACATTCGTAATGCATAGACCAAATTTAGTAGACCAAATATTCAACCTCTTGTCGCTTAATTTCCTTTAAGATCAATCTGATGTACATGGCCATATTGAATCATATTTAATAAAACTTCCCTGGCCAACTAGCCAGCTGCAACACCAAGAAAAGTGAAGCAAAATTTGCGACATATTATTTTTAGAGTGTAAAAAATATATTAATCAGATATTTATGGCAATTCACTTTCCTACCCTCCCAAAAAACATATCAAATTAAATAAAAAGACACAATATATGCAGCCTCTGCTCATCTAGATTATTGATTGTGGATGTAGACAGGCAGAATGGATTGGCAGTGAAGATAATGAAGGCCCAGGGCTTATTCACACCATCTAAATAAAGCAGGATAATCAGGAGCTGAAAATAGGATTGTAGGATGCGCTGATTATCTTTCTCAGTCGCGCGTTACACTCATAGCATGCCATACAAGAACCACTGACACCATTCATTTCTACACTGCTTTGTCTTCAATTCAATCCGCAGTGCATCACAACCGACTAGTATTGAACAAGGTGCAATGTTGTTGAAGACGGCTCTCGGAAAAAACAGCAGCTAATTGAGTTTGAGATGCTGTCATTGGGTGCTTACGCTAATGAAAGCTGGGTCATGGTCAGAAGTTGCATTCAGGAGTCAATAGGTGATGCAAACAGGATTAATCCACACACACTACTGTTTTAACCAGGTCACGTCTAAGGTCATCTCAAAGAGAATTTAATGGCATTACAGGTAAGGGTCATGCTTAAAGCTGTAGAAATGTTCACTCAATGATTTAAGGTTGTTGTCTTGTGATGTTACAGTAATTACTCAAGGACATATTTACTATGTACTGTGAAATGTAGAGAAAGTATTCAGATATTTGAGGCACACTTAAAAATGTCTGAATGCCATTGCCTTAGATAACAAAATACAAATGATACTAGAGCTTTACTCAGAGCTATTTTTGCAATAACTTTTCACTAACTGGTGTCAAGGTGATTTTTAGTGGATGTATGAAGTCAGTTCCCCTCAAGTTCACACAGGTGTCCTAGCAGAATAAACAGGCAGAGTTAATTACATTATCTATGGACATGTTCCGCTAAAAATTTACAACCAGAAAGTGTCCAAATATTGTTTGTCTTCATTTTGAACAGTATAGGCCTTGTCATTTATACCTAAAAAACGTCTTTTTGTGAACTGTTTTGCTTATAAAGTGTGCTTGTGCTGTCTTTATTTCAAATAAATGCCACTTTGTTTAATAATTTGTTATCTAATGCAATAAAATTCATTCAGTTTATTATTATTTTTTACATGCCAAACAATTATAAAGGAAATCCTAATAGATATTATGTAGTGCCCTTAATTTTCAGTTCATCGTTGTGAACTACACTACTGAGGTCTTCTAAACATTCCCAGCTGGATTACAATCTAGTCAAAGCAATCTAATTACATAATGGCCTTTCTAAGCCACCTATTATAAGTCTCAGAGGAAAACCAATCTGAAAAGGCAAATTAGTTCATTCACACCTTTGATTAACTTAAAGCAAAAATGACTGCAGATTTTACAGCTGCACTTAAAGGAATAGTTCACCCAAAAATGAAAATTTGCTGATCATTTACTCACCCTCAGGCCATCCAAGATGTATCTGAGTTTCTTTCTTCATAAAAACAGAATTTAAGACTTTTAGGATTTCATTTCAGGCCTCCTCCTCTAAACAAAGTAACCAGGATTTTCCCTATCTGTCACTCACTCAACATTGTGTCGATGTAGTGTCACTAGGGGTCCCTATACAAAATGCCACAATGATTGAACTGTGTTACATGAACTGGCAGTGTGAAACGGGCAGACCGCTGTGTGCCTCGTAGCTAGTGCATCAGGCCATCACCTAACCTCCCCCAACACTCCCATGAGCATCGAACGGTCCCCTGTGCTTCGGGGATAAGTCGACTGTCCAACAAATGGGGACAGGTTAGCCCAGCCGTGGCCTCTTCTCCTCTTTTTCTCCCCAAAAAGAGTGGAAATCGTTTACCGACTGGGTGCCATAAGTGTCCGCGTCGGACATGGTCTTACCAAGTTTTGTTGGAAGTATGTCATGTGGAGAAGTCCCATGGTAGGTCCTACCCGAGGGGGGAGGAGCTCTACAGACACAGTGACCAGGGGCAGAGGCCTCTGCCCAAGGAAGACGCAGTTTACCTAGAGGGAAACAGGCATGTTTCGCTGACAGAGAATGCCTGCAGTTCCCCTACCCTCTTGATGGAAGTGAGCGCCGTCAGGAAGGCAGTCTTCAAAGAGAGTGCCTTTAGCTCAACTGACTCCAGGGGCTCAAATGGAGCTCTCTGTAGGCCCCGAAGGACCACAGAGAGGTCCCACGAGGGAATGAGGTGCGGTCTGGGGGGATTTAACCTCCTAGTGCCTCTCAGGAACCTGATGATCAAGTCGTGCTTCCCTAAATACTTACCATCTACTGCATTGTGATGTGCCGATATAGCGGCGACATACACCTTCAAGGTGGAGGGGGACAGCCGCCCCTTCAGCCTCTCCTGCAGGAAGGAAAGCACCGATCCGACTGCGCATCTCAAGGGGCCTTCGCGCCAGGAAGAACATTACTTAGCGAACAGATGCCATTTTCAGGCATACAGGGGCCAGACATGGAGGTTCCAGAAGACCACCTGGGGGTGGAGTCTTCACTCTCCTCTGAGCGTGATCCGTCGTGACAGCGTGTCTGCCGCGGTATTGAGGTCACCCGGGATATGAGTGGCTCACAACGACTTGAGGTGCTGCTGACTCCAGAGGAGGAGACAGCGGGCGAGTTGCAACATGCAACAGGAGCATAGGCTGCCTTGGCGGTTGATGTATGCTACTGTCGCCGTGTTTTCCGTCTGTACCAACACATGCTTTCCCTGGATCAACGGCCTGAGCCTCCGCAGGGCGAGCAGCACTGCCAGACACTCGAGGCAGTTGATGTGCCAACGCAGTTGCGGGCCGGTCCAAGAGCCGGCAACTGTGTGCCCGTTGCATACGGTGCCCCAACCTGTCTTGGAGGTGTCCGTCGTGACGATGATATGCCTGGAGACCTGCTCTAGGGGAACTCCAGCCCATACAAACACCAGGTCTGACCAAAGGTTGAAGAGGCGGCGACAGATCGGCGTGACGACCACGCGATGTGTCCCATGGTGCCATGCCCATCTCGGGACTCGAGTCTGAAGCCAGTGCTGAAGCGGTCTCATATGCATCAATCCGAGCAGTGTAGCCACCACTGAGGACGCCATATGCAGGAGCCTCTGAAAAAGTTTCAGTGGGACCACAGTTTTCCGTCTGAATGCCTTCAGACAGTTCAGCACCGACTGTGCGCACTCGCTTGTGAGGCGTGCCGTCATCGAGACTGAGTCCAACTCCAAACTGAGAAAAGAGATGCTCTGAACCGGGGAGAGCTTGCTCTTTTCCAGTTGACCCGAAGCCCCAGCCGGCTGAGGTGCCTGAGCACCAGATCCCTGTGCGCACATAACAAATCCCGAGAGTGAGCTAGGATTAGCCAGTCATCGAGATAGTTGAGGATGCGGACGCCTACTTCCCTTAGTGGGGCAAGGGCTGCCTCTGCGACTTTCGTGAAGACGCGAGGGGACAAGGACAGGCCGAAGAGGAGGACTTTGTACTGGTACGCCCAGCCCTCAAAAGAAAACTGCAGGAAGGGTCTGTGTCGAGGCAAAACCAAGACGTGAAAGTACGCGTCCTTCAGGTCTACCGCCGTGAACCAATCTTGATGCCGGACGCTCGCTAAAATGAGTTTTTGCATCAGCATGTTGAATGGGAGTCTGTGCAAAGCTCGTTTTAGTACTCGCAGGTCCAAGATTGGCCGCAACCCACCGCCTTTTTTGGTACAATGAAATAGGGGCTGTAAAACTCCTTCTTCATCTCGGTTGGAGGGACAGGCTCTATCACACCCTTCTGTAGAAGGGTAGCGATCTCCGCACACAAGGCAGCGGACGCCGCTGAACCTGGGCAGGCGCCTGGTGAACTGAATCGCATAGCTGAGTCTGATGGTCCAGGTCAGCCATCGTGACAGGTTGGAAAGCGCAAGCCACGCGTCCAAACTCCGGGCGAGAGGGACCAAGGGGTAAAGTGCGTATAGTATGTGTGACTCAAATTGCGTCATCAGCACAGCTGCGTGGCTTGACCACATGCCGCCTAGATTTTCTTGACTCGTGCACATGGTCTTCATCTGTGCGCATCATCTGCTAATGCGCTGGCCATTGACTGTACTAAAAGAGTGTCACAAAGCAGTTGTGGTGTGCATGCGTCAAACACGTTCCTATTCGTTCACGGTCCGAAAAGTATACTTACGGCCCAGGTATACTTTGTTTTTCCATGTTCCGAATCGGATCACGCCCGGCGACTGTGTTGCCTTTCTGAGTATACTTTTCTGACCAAAAGTGCTGGCACCCATGTACTTGCATTATAAGCTGACAGAGCTCTATCTTCTCCTAAAAATCTTAATTTGTGTTCTGCTAAAGAAAGACAGTCACTCACATCTGGAATGGCATCAGGGAAAGTGAATGAGAGAATTTTCATTTTTGGTTGAACTAGTTCTCACCCTCATGTTGTTCCAACCTGCATGATTTTGTTTTGCTTCTGCAGAACACAAAAGAAAGAACTTCCTGGTCCCTCTTTTCAATACAATGGCATTGGACAGCTTAGTGAGTTCAAAAAGGATGCAAAAGTATCTTAAAAGTAATCTAATTTGTGTGTCATCAGTCTGTGTCAAGACTTCAGAGGACATACAATGTTGAGAAACAACCTGAAATATAAGTTATTATTCAGCGGAAATTTTGAATTGCACATTCAAATAAGTGCTGAAGCCTCACATGTTCATTTGTTGTTTTTTTGCAATGTTAATTTTTTTAATTATTTAAATATTATTTTAGTTACCACTTGGTTCTGAAGTACTGGTACTTTTTCTTATCCCTAATTGCATATGCATCATTAAAGGGTGAGACATGTCCCCACCAATTTTTGCCTTTGCCAAGTTTGTCCCCACCACTTTTTGAAATAGTTTTCATCAGGTAAGAGTCTAATTCAGAAGAAACATTGGCAGTTCTTGAGCAGGAGTTTCCATTTAATTTGTGCGTGTTATAATAAGTTGTGATCCGGCACTAGTTTTAATGTTATAAAAAGTGCTTGTTGCAGCTGTTATCAGTGGCATTGAGTGGAAGCAGGTGGCGATGTTCTCTCTTGTAACCAGACGCATGCTCTTCTCACTCCACTGTTCCACAGCTCGATGCATCAAGTTATCAAATTAATTATGTGACCTATTTATTGTATTGATCAAAACAGCAAAATATTATTTGACATTATCTGCATGCAACCTAATTAACCCCGTAAAGACTGAAATAAATAATAGGAAAATTCATTTTCAATTCCTTTCAATTCAATTCATTTTAAGTAGATTGTACCATTAAACAATGAGATCTTCATGATGACAGAGCAGGGTGCATATATAACAAAACTTTAAATATATGTTATCTTTTTTTTTTTTTTTTTTTGGTGGGCATGAATGGAATGCAATGGGGATGAGAGATATACCATAAAAGCCTGTTGTATCATATTTGATACATGGATTTGGACATGCTTTTTCAATAAAATAATGTACAAAATTGTAACCAAGCACAAGTTGCTTATATTCAGCAAACACTCATTTTAAAATATCAGTAACAATATAATCATTATTTTCACTTTTACTATATCAAAATCAGCAAAGATTTCATTCCAAAAAGACAAGTGCTTCACAATACGATGGCTAACATTTTAGATTTTTTTTATTAAATACTTCTACTTCAAGAAATGCACGGAAATGTTAAATTAATATCCATGAGTTTTGCCACTTCGTGACAAAAATTTAAATAAAAAATACATGTCCCCACCACTTTTTAAAACAAAGTGATGCCCCTGCTTAATTGTACATGTGCAGTCATTGCAGAGTAAATTCATGAATTGGTTACAAATGTAACAGTGCTTTTTCTTTGTAAAAAAAAACAAAAACAAAATAGGGTTAGGTTTTTTTATTCAATGCCAGTGCTTCTTATTTATAAATTGGAAAAAATAAGATAAAAACATACTTTCTGTCAATTTTGGAATATATAGACAGCATTAACATAGAAGAAAATGGATTATGTAGCTGTATTTTCAGTGGCCTGGAGATATGTATACATAAAATACTTGCACTGACTGTAAAAGGGGATGTGCTATTTACAGATATTTAAAGATGTCAAAGGGGCTGATAAGATTATCTTTTTGCTTCTGTGCCTACTAGAATTACAAAAGGTCAATCGTAATTTTTTTTCTTTTTGTTTTTTCACATTTCTAATATCAGAGGTAAAGTATTAAAACCCATTGATCTGACAAAACACTAGTATGCTTATTGTTTGTGTAGAAGTCTTATACATTTTAATTAATGCTATAAGACCTATTAACCTTTGTATTATACAACATATTACAGTTACTACACCCAACATTTGATACTGTTTTGGCTTTGTTTAGTAGTATTTCCATTAGTTGAGCAAAAATAGACAAAAATAACTGGCTGTTTTATACCTAAAATACCTTATAATCTAAATTATAAGGTATTATTATGAATATGGCAAGTTAGTAGGTTTAGTCTTGGCAGGTTAGATTTGCTTACTGCTTATGCAATCAACACCAGTACGAAGACTTGCTGCTGATAAAAACAAACCTACATGGTGCACAATTAGATATACATACTATCCCCTTGACGCAGTTCTAGACAGGTGATGCTGAGGAGGAGGAGGGTTTCAGTGAGAAAACTCCAGTAGCGCACTGCAGTGAGAACGGTTCACCTGCAAATGACTGAGGCAATTTAAATGCTAGTCAAAGATGGAGAAAGCAAGTTGTTTGACTAACATATTGCATGCCAAAGAACCTACAGTACCAGCTTGGGCCATGGAGTGCGCAAGTTGACTGACTAACAGATTACATGTTCAAAGGACCTTTCAGCTTGAGCCTTTTGGAGTTTGATGACTGAACTTAAAATCAATTGTTTGATCTTCATTCTATTTTGGCATATGTTTTAAAAGCAATGATTGTTAGGGATTCCATTAAATGTTAAGTCCACTCACCAAAATATGGACATTAGAAAGACATTAATTAAAGGAAAACAAAAGGTGACCTGGAAAACCTGGCCAGTGGAACATCTGGGCATAAACCTCAACAACACAAAACCTCTTCAGCTATCATTAACTTCAAGGCTAACTTTAACAGAGTTGGAAGTTTAAATGTGATGGCATGAATATGGCACTTTTTCCTTAGCTTTTGTTTGGGTTGTTCAGGGTTTGTCCTTGGAATGGTTGGAGGTTTTTCCTGTCTGGCTTGACCTCTTACATTGTGCTGAAAGCACAAACAAATCAGCTGCTTCCTCCCTTTAAAGTTTGTCGTCCATTTAAAGAAGTTAAAAGACTGTATTGCTTGTGGTATTACTGGAAAAGTGAGTAAATCCTTGAAGATTTTTTGTTATAATTATCTATACTTCTATTTATTTAACTTCTCACTTTTCACAAGAATTTCTGTTATTTCTAATCAATTATATACGTTTTCAGAGTTTCAATTAGATTTTTTTCACCAGTAATTAAATTCAAATTAGTCAAAAAAGTTTTAGGAATTTTTTTACTTCAAGCTGTAACTTTGGCAACACTTTTAAGGTAGCAATTGAAGTGAAGTTTTCAATTTTAAGGTGGTTGAATTGTTTTTTGTTTTTTTTTCAATTCCAGTTTTTCTTAGCCAAAAAATGTGAATCACAGGATACTTCCTTTGATACAAAACTCATTGTCACATGGTCTTCTGTAATGTGTTTATATAAAATGTGGATTGCTAAAGGGAAATTATCCCTGCTGATTGTCAGCTATCTCAGAGAGAGATGCCCTTGGTGAGTTATTGTAACCAAAATAGAAGAAACTGCAAAAATAGAAGAAACTTTGCATTTAGATTCTTGGAAAAAGACAGAAAGTGCATCAAAGTTGTACTCGATGAATCTGGGTCACAGATTAGGCAAGGACAAGCAGACTGGTTCATTACAGACATGCAGATCCAGACAGCTGTCCTGATCTTCCATGGTGCATCATTACAGGTTCATAAGCTTATACGAGCAATGCAAAAAATAAAAATAAAAAAATAAATAAAAAATAGCAGTAGAGAAATTGTGAGATTTCTTTGGCCTGTTATGTTGTTGGAAGCTTGCACAGATGGATAAAATTAGTATTTGTCCAAATGTAAATTGGTCCTAATTTACCAGTTTAATATTTGGTCTGAATTAGTTGGGATGACATTAAAGGGACAGTCAACAACAGCAACTCTTTAAAATCAACGTGAAATCAAAATTGTATTTACTTAATACATGTTCCAGAAATGTCCACAGAGTGGCACCAAAAGCAAGTTATAAAGCGAGTTGTTTTTAGTTGTTAAATATGTAAAATAGGTACAGACAACAGGAATGCATATTTTATTAACCCTATAACCCAAACTCCAACCCTAAACCTAACTGTCAGTGGAGTAAAAATGTAATCTTAGAGGGAAATAAGTACCTCAGAAGTACCATCGTTGATTACATGAACTAGGGATGTCCCGATAGGCTACCATTTTTTTGAGAATGAGTGCTTGCCGATACTGAGTCCGATACCTTTATTTTTTTCTCCATATCAACAGTTTATTTAAATTTTATTTAAATAAATTCATTGTGTTTAAATGAATTCATTCATGAAAACTTTAATCAAATGAAAATATAACAATTAATTTTCAACATAATATTATTTTTATCATTTATATTTATCATTCATATATTTTTATAGTGCTTTTATACAGAACCTCACAGCACAATCCAAAATACAACATTGGAGTTGTATTTTGTCAAATAAAGTGATTGCATAACAGAGCATCACAGATGTGAGATATTGCTTAAATATAATACAATTACTATTGATCTCTTATTTGCAGTAGTAGTAGTAGTTGCATTACAGTGAATATTACATAACTATACAGTAGCGATCTATTTCTGTCATGCTTTTTTTCATTTAAATTGAGCTTTTATTTTGGCAGAACTTTTATTTTAAAGTATTTCTGTGTTTAGCCGGTGACTCAAAGTGATTATAAATCCACAAAAGGCTTCTATTTAATTAAATGAAATATGTAGTCTGTATGTGACTGGCGCTACAAAGTGAATTAGCGCTCTGCTCATTATCATCTGCTAGGGAACAGCGTGTGATGCTCATGTTGGTGTTTTCCTTGTATGAGTCAAGGAGCTCTAAAAGGTATGAGCACCGGCTGCCACATGAGCACTCAGTACATTCAAACAATATATTTATCTCATTAATTTGCAGCTTTTGCAGTTAAATCTCACTAGGAAATAAAGTGATTTTAATTAGTGCGCTGAATATTTACGTAATGATATTCATACGTGAGATGGTATTTTTGGTATTGGAGCATTTTTACGAGCACAAGTACATGAGTTTGGTATCGGACCCGATTCCGATAACAGTATCGGAACATCCCTAATGTGGACGCAATTACTTACTGGTTTTAGTGGGGTCAGAACCCATGTCTCTGAGGCTGCTCTGTCGTGCCAACTAGAATGGTGTCGATTTCTGCATTTATATTCAAACGTTATTGCACGAAGAGCACTTTGTACGAATTTGCATAACATTTTAGTCTTTGTCGTCATAATTTTCTTCTTCATCGAAGGAGTTATTAAGTGCAATAAGAGCTTCATGAACACATGGATATAAGTAAACGACTGCTCTCAGCAGGTATCAAGCAGGAGACCCATATATAGTAATTGTTTCTGATGCTAAGCTCATTTTCAGATCAGATTCCCTCTGGCAGACTCTGCTTGGATATGCACTGCTGAGGTCTGCATGCAGTCTTGTGGAATGTTACTCCCTGTGCGATGGCTTCCTTTTTTTCTCAAATGAACTTTGGGGAGGTCTCGGACCATAATTAAGGAGGAGTAAACATCTAATAAAGGAAGGTTGAAACAGTAATTGCTATTTTATTGAGTAGCCTGGCGAAGTCAAGGAACCGTTGACCATGCTGAAGTACACGGCACCTTGGCAAGTTCTCTGCCTCACTTTGGAAAAGAGCCCAAGGGTAAGACCTCATTATTTTAGAGCTTAACATGGACTTTAAGGTGGTTTTGAAGAAATCTTGAGTCTTCCAAGGGTTGTGTCAGATGCCGTGATTGTTAAAACAATAGGTGCAGATGTCTTTATAGCATGTTTTCCAGTAAAGAATATCTAAACATCTTTAAAACAAGGTAAATTTACTAGGGAAGCTAAATTGATTGTTTAAAAGACATGTTTTATTTAAGGCTAATATATCTTGAAATTGTCAAATAAGTAAGTCACAAATATATGCTTTGTTCAGGAGCAGAAAAACACTATCATCTTTGTTAACAGGGTTCATTTATGTCCTTTACTCTTAGTAGTTTCTAAAAACATTTGCTAGAACTTTGACTTTGCTGCCAAGTATCCTTTTGCCAACTACATGGTAATACTAATGACATAATTTTGATGTTTTCTTTTATGTTGAGCTCATTAACTTGGTAAGATCAGCAAAGGATGATATGATGGATCTCATGTTTATTTTAGTTGACATCACAATAGAGTGCAGACATATAATTAAGTTGGAAATGCAGTCTAGCTGTTTCTTTTTCTGGAGAAACCATCCACAAGAATAGATTTGCTGAAAAGAAGGGTTTACCACAGAGCTGGCTGGCTGCAACCTGATTGCCAAATTTAGAGTTGAAGATGTGCTCTATTTCACTTCTCCCACTGGGCTCAGAAAGCAGGTTAACCAAGAGATTGAGGACCATACTGTCCATGCTACAGACATTATGAGTCTTGTATTACAAGAATTAGAGCATATTTGGTTGGTAGGTCTTGTTCAAATCTACAACAGGGATCAGTCACATTGGATAATTTTTGCCCTTGGTCTTTTCAAGGGTTGAATGAAGTCATTCTCAAATAGGGTTGCCACCTTTGAAGTTGTAAAATGCAGGACACTCTCTCTAGAGTTGTTGGTGGGGGGTTGTTGATGGGGGGGCTGACATATTTAGACTGTCCCTTACCACACCCCCTTCAGAGTTTTAGCATGTTTTAACACAATGGTAGTACTTTTTAGACAGTCCCTTACTGTAGGCGAACTTTCCAGTGAATTTTGAAGTTAAATTAACTTTACCCTAATGGGATGGTCTTGTAAGATTTCACTGTGACGCCATCTGACTAGGTTAAATGCAGGACAAATAGCATCCCGTATTGACTCGATACGGGATGCATCATTTAATCTTAAATGCGGGACAATCCTCTATATTATGGGACAGGTGGTAACACCATTCCCAACCCCAGTCACTAAAAGTCTAGTTTCTTCAGAAGAGTTATGATCTAATGATCTAATGAAGTAAATGATCTAGACTGATCTAGACCTTGTATGGTCAGAGTTGGTAAATGAACAGGAGAAATTACAATGCTCAGCATGCCGGCTGTAAAAAAGTCAGTCCCGCCTTTCATTTTTAAGAGAAAATTGCCTTATTGGCATAGACATCAACTGGTCTTTCCCATTTAGCTACAGTATACTTGCATAACTGGAAATAGCAGCCCAAGAATGTTACCAAGATGGCCCTGTTGCTTTAAAAAGGACTTTTGTATGAGCTTGAATTTTTTGGGAATATCATTACTACTGCTGCCCTGTTACTAAAAGTTTAATTGTAAACTGAAGTGTGCGTTTTCTCCCAGAACACTAAATAGCATCAAAAACTACCACATGACTTTCCTAAACACCTGTTTGTCACTGTGCACTGCAAAATAATTCCTTATCCATGCAATATGATCACACAGGAAGTCAAAAATGTAGCTTCTGAATGTCCCGGTACCCTGCCATCAGCCCCAATATGCCAAATTACTGACAAACAACATCGCCCATCAGATATTTTTGCATCAGATTTAGAGTGTTTACTTTCTCCTCTGGCACGATCGGAAGCGTGTATTGTCAGCAGCATGGGAGACCTGGGTTTTTGCCCCACATTGAAACCAGGAAGTAATCATGTTTGCATAATCAGTGTCAAGCGCGTTTTACAGATTACATTTTTATTACACTGACGCTTAGGTTTAGGGTTGGGTATTGGGGTAAAGTTAAAAAAAATATGCATTCCTCTTCACTGTATTTTATCCTTTAAAGCTAAAAACAACTAGCTTTACAACTCGCTTTTAGCTTCCCTCTGTGGGCATTGCATCCAGAAACTGAGAAGAATATAGCTGCAGGCAGAGTTCCAAAAAGGGGCGGTTGTTCCAACCCGCCAGCAAAGATATAGGGAGCCCCTAACCTAAACCTTTCCCTAATCTTAACCGTGAGTGGAAGTGATGCCCCTTTTGGAGTTGGCGCAACCCACTTTTGGAGTAACCCTGCCCCCTTCACGAGTAACCCCGCACACTTTTGGCGATTCTGCTCCCATTTGGAGATCTCCGGCCTGCAGTTATACCTACTTTCAGAAACTGGAGCTCACATGTGCCCTTACATTCAAAAACACTTCCCACTTCAGCCACTGGGGAAGTGCTTTGAATTTAGATAAGCACAGACCAAGTTTAGCTCAAGAAAAGTCAACCTACTGTTTCCGAATTCACTGTGAGATCAGTCTGATCCATGAGGTCATTGTGTCCAATATATAAAAGTTTGATTTTGAAGTAATCTGAATCTCCATTTGTTAATTAATATAATTTAAAGGTGCACTCAGTAACTTTTGTCTTTGTGTCGTCTTGGACTTACACTGACACCTAGTGGCTTGGATGCAGTATCATTTAAAATCAATCGTTTTCAGTTTCAGATGCCACTGTAGAAATTTAGTATTCACAGTCAGCCATGATTAATTTAATCAATGAGTGAAAGTGTCAAATAACAGGGCGGTTACTGAGATTAAACGAGTAGAATTCGGCTGGTCATGTGATTCTAACATGGCAGCCCCCATGTGCAGACCCTCTCCATGTAGAATAAAACAGCTTTTATAAGATTACTGATATGACTAGAGTCTTCATTTCAATGTGAGTGGTCATGATTTCCTACATATATTGCAAAATTACAATTAATTTCTTTAGGAGTTAATCTTTTTTAATGAGGAAAAAATTATTGAGTGCACCTTTAACTTAAAATTTATCTAGGGAATTATAATCCCTGAAAATATCACGTTCATTTTGAGACAAATACTTTTGTCATTTTCAGTTTTGTTTACGATGAGTAAATAAAAAGCTTTTCAACAAAAAGTATTTGGGGTAAAAACTCCCCTGTTGCAGGGGCTAAAGGCCCCTCATAAAACACATTGTTTTTCTTAAATGGGGGGAATATATTTGATATGAAGAATGTCCAAAGTGGGCTCACATTGACCGATCCAATCACAATGGAGATTCATTTGTTAATGCCAAATGTGATTGAAATTTACAGGAATTTGTGCACCCATTTAATAAACATTATCTTACTTTGTTACTCAAAAAAGCATCTTGCTCTCACAAAAGTATTTGTATAAGCAAACTAATTTTGCCCAATAACTATTGCCCCTATATCTACACTATGGTAGCTCAGCGGTTAAGGCTCTGGGTTACTGATCAGAAGGTCGGGGGTTCAAGCCCCAGCACCGCCAAGATGCCACTGTTGGGCCCTTGAGCAAGGCCCTTAACCCTATCTGCTCCAGGGGCGCCGTATCATGGCTGACCCTGCACTCTGACCCCAGCCTAGCTGGGATATGTGAAAAAGAAGAATTTCACCGTATATGTGCAAAAATGTATAATGTGTGATAAATAAAGAAAATTATAATTATAATTATAAGCACAAACTTAAATGAACTGGTTAGTCCTTGAATTTCAGGTTACTTATGGCAACCCATTCAACAAAGCAGTATTTTGATTGGACTCCTCTGACGAGACCATCTTTGTTTTGTTTAGGGTGTTGATGTTTCACGGTTTCACCCTTGGGCCAGACTCACTGATAATATCCAGATGATCCTCTTCTTAAAGTCTTCCCGCAGATTAGAGGTCATATTTTAGGCCGGGATGGTGACAGGGTGTGAAGCACGATGTCCTGTGTTTATTCTCCTCTTCACATCCTTATATACAAACACGCTAAAGTTTCAGCCTTTGGTCTACAAGGAATCTGACGTTTTCTTCATCAAATCGTCTTTGCACTAACTAGCTGACGTAATATTTTACGTCAGCTAGTTGTCTCTGACCATTTGTGTCTGACCAATACAATTCCATTTGGTGGTGCAGAAATTATACACTTATTTTTAATAAATACTTTTAAAAGTGAAGACAGCAGGCAATATTAATACTTAGGCACCATGAAGCAAGTTTTTTGATTCCAGCTTGGTTTATTCCAAACCAGTTCCATTCAAAGTTCTGCCTGTGCCTGGAGAAGGGTTCCTTCAATGATTTTTTTTTTTCTTTCTTTCTTTTCTTCTACATTATGTGATCAAAACATTGTTAAAGTTGCATTTTGGTTTATTTTTGATTAATCTGTTTATTCTTTGGCAAACACGTAATCCCTGAAAATCACGCAATTTGCTTTGTGCAAGGAAAGAGCATTGTGCATTAAATCTTTCTCTGCACTTATAATTTGGTTTTCTGAGATAAAGCCAACCTCTTCTATTAAAATAAATGATGCTAATGTGAAACTCCTTTGTGCTCGGTTATATTTAGTTGTCCATTTCACAGTGTTTCTCTCTTACTGTGTGGTGGTCACATCCAGCTGTCTGTGCTTTTGTCATTCCCACTTCAGTTCATTGAGAATCTTGGACCTTGAGAGTAATTTAAAAGTATGTCCCATAACTTGTTCTTCAAACTATAAAAAGATGTTTACATAGTTGTGGCAAAAGGTCTGCTATATGGGAGGGAAGATTCTTATTGTTATTATATGTGGGTATTGTGCAGGTTGGAATGAGTTTGGTAATTTAATAGCATATTAGCATAACTCAAGCATTACCCAAGAGACTGTGATATTAAAATCCAACATATTAAACGATCTGTAATGTCCAGTTGACTGACCTTCCCCTCTTTGCTGTAAATGTTGACAATATCTTGAAAGTATTTGTAAAAACACTGAAAACATCCATAAACTACAAAATATAAAAGTACCATAGTATTACTATGTTTTGAAAAGTGTGCTTGTGCTATCTTATAATAATTGCAACTTTGGTGTAACACCATGGTTATTTTTTTTGTTTTGTTGACATGATACCATAGTACAGTAATTGGTACCAAAGTACCATGTTGATTTGGACTTGGTAAACCATGGTAAAATTATTGTATTCATTGAAATACTTTGTAGTATACCATGGCATATGAGTATGGTAATCAAAATACCACAGTATTACCTTCTCATACCATCACTGTACCATGATTCCACCACAAAAAGTTTTTTGTCAGAGTAACAAAAACTTAAATTCACCAAGAGGCAACATGACTGTCTGGAAAAATTAACTCTGATTGGCAAATTGTGGCACTCTGTGGTCAGAGAAATTTGTATAATGGCCCCTAAGGGCAAATTCCAATTGAAAGTGATCATCCCTATGCCCTGCGAAGGACAGAGCTCTTAATGTGGGCACTCTAAAGGGAGCATGGCATTACTGTATGAATGTACCCTTCATTAACAGTCTTGTGGAAGCGCCTTTTGTTATAAATTCGATTGGAACCACCCTTCGAGAGATGTCCCTTTCCCACAGTGCCCTTCAAGAGCGCAAAAATGTATACTTGAGTGGCAGCCAGTCGGCACTTTATTTTCATGTCTTTCGCATTACTCCGCAGTCTCTTTCTTTTCACATAATAAAGTAATATCTCATAGTATTATTTCATGCCCATTTGTTTATGTTAGTGCTGTCAGTTGATTAATTAAATGTATTAATCAGCATTTCATATAATTCATTCGATTAAACCTTTAATCACAATGAATCGCATGTTATTATTTGCTGAGAAAGGCTCCCAAATACATTATAAATAATACATTATGATTTAAATAATTATAAATATAATATGTAGGGCCTATAAAAAAAGTATAATTCAGATTTTCAGACTGAAATATATTGCATTATTGTGGCAGACGAGTAAAGTATTGATAAGACAATACAAAAAGTGGCAAGTCAGTTTATTGTTTGTTGTATTCCCATATCATTTTTTTTTTTTTTTTATCCCCTTTTCTCCCAATTTGGAATGCCCAATTCCCACTACTTAGTAGGTCCTCGTGGTGGCTCAGTTACTCACCTCAATCCAGGTGGCAGAGGACAAGTCTCGGTTGCCTCCGTTTCTGAGACAGTCAATCAGCGCATCTTATCACTTGGCTTGTTGTGCATGACACAGCAGAGACTCCGCATGTGGAGGCTCATGCTACTCTCCACAGTCCATGCACAACTTACCACGTGCCCCATTGAGAGTGAGAACCACTAACCGCGACCATGAGGAGGTTACCTCATGTGACTCTACCCTCCCTAGCAACCGGGTTTTACTCATTAAAACATCCCTCTAATAATCACCTTAAAAACCTCGTCTGATTACAACATAATTTCACTTGCTTTTGGCACCCCCCGCTGGACATTTCACTGGGAAACTGCAGCCAAACGTGTAATAAGGCATGTAATTTTAGTTTGCAAAAATGTTGCCATTGTCACGTAAATTTCATGAGATCAGGCTGGAAGTTTGTTGAGATGCGCTGTCTGCCCCCTGCTGAGGCGGCTCATAAAAACTCATGTATCATACTTCAAGCTTGAATTGCTTAGTGTTAAATCAAGAGCCCTAATTTATGTATTTATTTAGTTGGTTAGTGCACATAGCATTATTATTCCTCTTTATCCACATGAACACATAGATTGTGTGAGGAAGGAGATTTTAGAGAAAGGATGACACACCCCACACTACTGACACCAACATCCTCGAACAAAACAAACCGACATTCTGCTCATTCCTTACACACACCTCAATACTCCAGTCAAGCAACAAGTATTGAGAACTTACAACATTTTGATACATTTTCCAAAAAAATCCTTTTCAAAGTCATGTGAAATTTGAATGTCATACTTCCTCTGCCTATTTTTAAAACATCATAAGCTATTCGAGTGACAAAGACATTCTTTAGCTAAACAGTTTCAGTCAGTCTACCACTAAAATATAAAAAAAGCATTACTTCTTGGATTGACGACGTGAAGGTTATCCTGCAGTCTTTGTTGCTAAACAGAAACGAGCAGGTAGTGTTATTATTAGCACAAAGAACATCTCTAAAACAACCTTGTGTGACTGAGTGGCCTTCAATTCTCACACAGATCTTGCCTGGATCTCTTTTGCTCTTATCATTATTCTATTGTTGTCACATTTACAAGGCACTTGATGCAGCAAGGACATTATAAGTCATTGGCCAATTACTGTAATGTCCTCTTACCAGGATTTTGCCAGGGACATACTCTGATAACTTCTATTTTGAGGTTTCAATAAAAACAATAACTAGACATCTATTTAATCATCTATTCATAAATTCTCATAGATTCACAATGTGTAGCACAAGGCCTGATAAGACATACAAGCATTACACGTTAGCTTTTGTGAGTGGATTCCTGGGAAAGTGAATGCCATGACAGATTAGATTCTGAGAATGTCAAACTGCATTGTAATTATTCAAAGTTCTGGGCAGTATAACAGTACATACAGCAGTAGAAATATTTAAACTGCAACAAGGAATTGGATGTTGTTTATAGGCTTGGGATCGATGCCTTTTTCACAAATCGAAAATTGGATGATTTTCCCGATAATTATTGAAATACTGTATATCGGGATTTTTTTCATGATGCGGAGGCAACTGAGATTCGTCCTCCGCCAACTGGATTGAAGCGAGTCACTACGCCACCACGAGGACTTAGAATGCATTGGGAATTGGGCATTCCAAACTGGGGAGAAAAAGAGGAGAAAAAAATAAAAAAGAAAAAAAGAATTCAACTGATGTGCAGTCACAGCTGTGTATATTTTGGCTGTTTTGGAACGGTTTTAAACGTGGTCAATCTACTCAGAATTTAAAGTTGGAATCATCCATTTTATAATGTTACTTTTACTGTTTTTAACAGTTTGTATATAATGTGAGACTTATCATTCATTTGTTGTGAATTATCTTATCTTCTGGTGTGCATCCAAGTTCCAAATAAAAGGACAAAATAATCAAATGAGTTGAAGTATCTTTCATTAATAAAGTATTTAATTCAGTGGATAATCCAAAATTGGGCATTACCACACAGTTACTTATTTAAGGCAAAGTGTGTCATTTCTGTGGCTCTAGCATCACCAAACGGAATTGCAAATATTCTGCATTTTCCGCGACTGCCATCGGGTCTTTCAAAAATGTATAACGTGCGAGGAAGTGCAGCCGGTGGACTTTTTGGAGACCCCCTAGGGTAAGATAGGGTTCCCTAGGGGTTTGGTGTCCTAGCAGACTGCGTGATCTGTATATAGGGAGCAGCAGCCCTGCTTACAGTTGTACACTTATCACCTTTAAAATATTAGCCATTTTTCCATTTTGGTTCCACTTATATAAGGTGTCTTTAACTACTATGTAATAATATTAAAATGCATACAATACAATGTATTTATTGTGTAACTACATATTGTTCTACAAGATTCTCACAAGATTCACATTTGCTGCTACTAAGGTTGAAGTACATGTAGGTTTAGGAATAGGCTTAGGGGTTAGGGTTTAGGGTAAAGGTTGTGGAAGGGTTTGGGTTATGGGTAATTTTAACAGTGTTAACAGTGTTTAACTACAGATGTAGTAAATCTAAGTACAAATCAACAACACACACTACTGGTCAAAAGTTTTGAAACACTTACTCATTTTTTATTTTTTATTTTTTTCACATTTTAGAATAATAGTAAAGTCATCAAAACTATGGAATAACATAAATGGAACTATGGGAATTATGTTGTGACTAAACAAAATCCAAAATAAATCAAAACTGTGTTATATTTTAGTATCTTCAAAGTAGTCACCCTTTGCCTAGAATTTGCAGACATGTACTCTTGACATTTTCTCAACCAACTTCTTGAGGTATCACCCTGGGATGCTTTTTAAACAGTATTGAAGGAGTTCCCATATATGTTGGGCACTTATTGGCTGCTTTTCTTTATTATTTGATCCAAGTCATCAATTTCAAAAACTTTTTTTGTAATTACATTTTAGTTTTATAATGAAATAAATTAATATGGTGGCACAATTATATTTTTGTCTACAAAACTAATTTCAAATATTTAAGCATACACCTTCAGATCAAAAGATTTTTAAGATCATGAGAAACATTTCAGTCAAGTGTTTCAAAACTTTTGACCAGTAGTGTATGTGCATAATAAGTACATTGTATCAAATGCTTAAAGACACCTAACATAAAGTGGGTCCAATTTTGACCATAAATAACCACATAACCGCCCACCCCATTTCTGAGTGAGTGTTTCACGAGGAATGCAGGATTTGGTGACTACTGAGTGTATGAGTGAGAGAATGCAGATAGAAATAAATATTTTCATGTTGGTTTTGAGTCAGGACTGAACAGTGTTCCACCCAAAGGATAGATCCACACCCAAACATACTTCGCCTTTCCTTATCGGGCATCTGCTGCTCATACTAGAGTAGTTTGGAGTGTGAGGGTGGCGTGTTGACTCCGTCCATCCGTCCAGGTCGGAGAAGGGAAGAGGGTGTACAGGAGGCCGGCTCTGACAGAGAGGGGCTTTGTGTGAGCACTGGTGGAGACCACACCCCCTCCTGTTTTAAACCAGACCCCATTTGCCCATGACATCATAGCCAATAGCTAGACAGAGCAAGAATTTTGACTCTGGGGGACAGAGAGAAGAGAGAAAGGCATTGTAGGAGAGAAGACGGAAACGTTGCGGCCAGCAGTATAGGGTGAGTGAGGCATGCGGCTCTATAACACAAACACACATACATGGGTGGGGGGGGGGGGGGGGGCTGATGTTATTGGTCAGGAAAAGCCCTATGTTGTGATGTCCTGGGCAGGATTGCTGTGGGTCTCCTCAAACATTTATAGTTTGTGGTATAGAAGCAAGCCTGTTTCTTATGTTATGGATTTACAAGTTACAGTTACAAGTGACAATCTGTATTGGATTGGATTGGATAGTGTGCCTGAAGTCTATATTACAAATTTGGAAGAATATGAGAATGGTAAGCAAGGACATTTCTAATAATTCACTCCTTGGAATTCTGTTTGAAGTTGACATTAAATACTTTTGGGAAGTTGATATTTCCTGCACTGTGACATGCAAGTTTGTTCATGTTATAAAAGTGTTAAAAACGATATTTTTACTGGAAAACAAGACAAAAATATTCAGTAAGAAAATAATTTTTGCAGTGTTGGCAAATCTGAGCACCGTTTGTGGCATCAATGAAATCTCTGCTGAAACTCGAGAGGAGACATGTGTGAGATTAGTGGGATCTTTTTCTCAGTAGAAGCATCTGGGAAGCAGCAGACTTCAGCAAAAGTCCATTTAATCGCACTGCTGTCTAGGAAAAACAATAGAGATTTCAGGAGATCTCATTTACGATTTTTCTTCCAGCATGGTTAATTCATGTCTTGAAGTGAGTTTGTTTTAATTCTCAGCACTCTCTTTCAATAGTCTTGAGTCCACTGAGTCATGCAGTGATAGAGTAATAATCTTATTTCAGAAGTCTTTCATCATCAGTGTGGTGTGATGGCTCAGTCTGTACTGCCTGTACTATGAGCTGTTGAAAGTCATGCTAGATTTGAGGCATATTGCGTAACTGTTGAATATTTATGGATGTTTTATTCTTCAAAGTACGTCACATTTAAAAATGTATGAATGTCATTGTGTTAGATAACAAAATGTCAAACCAAGTAGCATTTATTTGAATTATAGAACAAGCACACTTTTCTACTCAGCCCCTTAGATCACATGGAGAGAATTTATTTCCTGAAATAGTTTTGCATTCCCTCACAATTAATTTGGGTTTCCAAAAGCTTTAACCATCCCTTATGAAAAGTATCCATGGTTTTACTACATGTACTACATTGTAGTAAAACCATAGTAACCACAAAATTTACTATGGTTTTACTACAGTAACCATATTTTAACCATGATATTCTTAGTAAAACCGTTATATTAATAATAATACAGGAAAACAAAAGGAAAACCAAAAATGATATAAAAATAAGGTAATGAAAATCATAATCATTATTCCAAAAAAAAAAAAACATGATTACTACAGTCTTACTATTGTAACCCCATGGTAAATTTGTGGTAGAAGTATGTTTTTTAAAACCATGTTTTCCAACCCCCCCAAAAAACATGCCCTTATGAAAATAAACATTGGTTAATGTAACCATTTTTTAAGGTAAGAACCATGGGTGTAAAAATAAATGATCCATTTCTTTAGAAAAACTTATCGTAAAACTAACTCTTTTTTTTTTTCTTTTGCAGAATGATTATGATTTTATTACTATAGTTTTTCTGTATTATTACTAAGGTTTTACCACAAATGTCTTGGTTAAAATATGGTTACTATAGTAAAACCATGCAAAATGTTGTGGTTACTATGATTTTACTACAAATTCCATAGTTAAACTATAGTTCCTGTAGTAAAAAAATTTACATTTTGTGGTTACTATGTTTAATACAAATACCATTGTTAATTTTGTGATTTCTATAGTGAAACCATGGTTAATATTCTTAAAAGTGAACTCAGTCATTTTTCTTCATTAAAAAAGTTTAACTCCTAAAGACATGAATTGTAATTTTGCAATATATGTAGGAAATCATGACCACTCACATTAAAATGAAGACTCTAGTCATTTCAGTAACCTTATGAAAGCTGTTTTATTCTACATGGAGAGGGTCCCCATATGGGGGCTGCCATTTTAGAATCACATGACCAGCCAAATACTATTTGCTTAATCTCAGTAACCATCCTGTTATTTGACACTTTCATTCATTGATTAAAGTAATCATGGCTGACTGTGAATACTACATTTCTACAATGGCATCTGAAACTGAAAATGATTGATTTTAAATGATACTGCATCCAAGCCACTAGGTGTCAGTGTAAGACCAAGATGACACAAAGACAAAAGTTACTGAGTGCACCTTTAAGGGATGAATATATGTATTTTGAGGGAACCCAAATATAATTGCGATGGAATGCAAAACTATTTCAGAAAATACATTTCCTCTCTGTCCTCTAAGGGGCTCTGTACTTTTCAAGCAAAATATTTCACAAAAATACATTTTGTCAGGTTTTAATGTTAAAAAAATAAAAAATAAACTGTTTAAAATGAAGGCAAAAACTACTGTGGCATTTTTTGGCTTTCAAACATGTTCATAGTTAATGTGATGAACAACACATCCACTAAATACATCCACTAAAAATTACTGCAACACCATTTCGTTTTAAGTAACAGCAAAAATGGCCAAGAAAAGTTCGGAAAGTGACCAAAGAAGGTTAGTTCTGATAAAAAGCACTAGCAGATGCCACTTGGTTTTACATCTAATCCAATGACATTGATATATTTTTAAATGTGGTTGTAGTGTCTAGATATTTTTGGGACCACTGTATTGAAAGAGAAAGTAAGGCCCCAAATGTAGCCAACTGGCTCAGTTGTGTTAATTGCATCTGTCCAGCTAACCACCTCCAGATGCTGTGAGGGCAACAACGTGCAGAAAGTCACATAAATAGAGGCAGCAATGGACTAGTTTCAAAGTAAGATGAAAAATGTGAGGCAATATGCTCATAAACACATTAACTTACATGGAGTTTACCTCAATCTATCTTGCCTTTTGTATGTTTATATACACCTTCAAGTACACACACACACACACACACACACACACACACATACAGTTTATGAGGCAGGGCTATGTATCCTTCATCACTTGTATTAGGTGGCCAGAGCCTGGAAGACAGCTGAGCTATGCCGAGAATGTCGGAGGGGGTACTCAACATCCGGAGGGAGAGTATGTGTCCGTCTATTCCACAGAGAAAACACTGATGTCCCTTCACATATGACTGCTCAGTGCCTCAGATTCTAGGGAATATAGATTTAATGTTCAGCCACCATAAAAATAGCCTAGAATGGTTTGTGGTTATTAAAACTTTGAGACTGGAAAATGCCGAGAGAATTTTATAGCTCAGAGGTTGCTCTTTCAAAGCGCAGGAGATTTAATGGAGTTCTTAGTTAGGATTTGTTTAAGTGTTGTTTCTCCTAAAATCCCTTAGGAGAAAAAAAGATACAAATAAGTAAGATATAATGTATGTGGATAGTATAGCTCAGATAATGGTGAACAACAGTCAGGTAAGTAAAAATCCCATAACTTTTCTCCATTTTAAGTGATAATTTATCAAACTTGCAAGACACAGCTACCATCAGCTTTGAGGAAGTATTGATATTTGCTTCTGTAGTAGCCACACGTCAGTGTGATTTCAACTTCATATTTTGCAAACCGAGTTTAATCTTTGAATTCCTGGTAAAGAACCACACTACCCATAGTCCTGATGAGAGCTCCACCAATCAGATACGTCGTTGTTACTATGGAAACAGAAATTGCAAAAAACGACTACAGCGGTGACCACTGTACACCACTGTGTAATACAGTCATTTCTGTTTCAGTTATGTCACTCACAATGGTTCTTGGGAAGAGTAGTTTATTCTCTCCAAAAATAAGTGCACAGTCTTAACACAGGCGGTTAGTGAGGGAAACTCTAGGTGTTGTGGTCTTCATGCTCGATTTGATCCTCACTGAGACAACCTGCAGCAGGGAAGTATTTGAAAGGCACACATGTGCCTGCTTTAAACAAATGATAACATGGCAGTTCTGAGAGAATGGCTCCAAAACCTAGTGAGCTGCCTTGCTGTCTGGTGCATACAATGTTAGTTACCTTATAAGGGCAGCATTCTAACTAAAATGGAAACTCATAAGTGACTGTATTGGAATGCTCTACATAACCAGCGATTGTGTGCATCATACAAATCATCATTCACTCACAATTGATCACAATAAATTGCAACAGTGCCCGCCCTCTTTTTCAACCGTCTTGATTCCGGAAGTATTTTTGAAAGTCTTAATTAAAGCGTTCTAAGTCATGAACCAAACCAACCAGCTCTGTGGAGAATCACGAGATTACAAGCTTTGATTTAAAGCAAAAAAATATTAGAAAATGAGAAAAAATATAAAGGTACAAGACTGTGTACTTAAATTCTTTCATGAGGGAATGGACTACAATCCCATGAAGCATTGCGAATTACGTAATTGAATTAAAACGATGGAAATATCTAAAACTATTCATTTTGTGAAGTATAGAAACAAAATATTTTAAGTTTATTACAAAATGTTCAGATACATACAATTATATAAGCAGTTTGAGAGTGTAAGGAGACTGACTCTAGTGATTCATGCACAGTGTGTCATGTAAGTGGGTGGTCGCTGCAGAGACCATTTGATTGGTGGAACATTTCTCTTCAGGATCTGTCTTTAAAGATTTATAATTTATTATTAAAAATCAAGTCCCCTATAAAAATAAACGTTTTATTTCCTAAACCGAAATCTGTTGCATTTGAGAGTTTGCCATTAGCATGTTGCTAAGCTAACAATGTGATGTTCTAAAAAGCATAAAAGCACTCACAAATATTGGATAAAACAGTTCTTCTTTGATTAGATTTCACTATTTTTGATCTATACTTGTGGTATTATTATTTTGGAATTAAAAATACATTTTAAATATATAGGGATGTCAGGAATCAGGTCCGATACCATGCTCATGTACTTGTACTCGTGCTCATAAAAATGCTCAGATACCCAAAACCAAATACTATCTGATGTACGAATGTCATTACGTAAACATTCAGCACACTAACCAAAATCATGTTATGTCCTAGTGAGATTATTTAATCACAAAAGCTACGATTTAATGAAATAAATATATAGTTTGCATGTGCTGTGTGCTTCAAATGTGAGTGCTTGTGAATGTGTGGAGCCGGTGTTGTGCTGACATAAAGACACAAAGTACTCACACCTTTTAGAGCTCCTTGGCTCATACACGGAAAACACCATCATCAGCATCGCACACTCTGTTTGTAGCAGACGACAGTGAGCAGAGCGTAATTCACTTTGTAGCACCTGGCACATATGTAGACTGCATATTATATTTAATTAAATTATCACTTTGAGTCTCATAGTGACCGGCTTTTCAGGATTAAGAAGCTACCGTCATAGCAACAGAAATACTTCAAAATAAAAGCTCCACTAAAAATAAAAGCTCAATTTAAATGGAAAAAAGTACAACAGAAATAGATCACTACTGTATAGTTATGTAATTTTCTCTGTAATACTACAGGCCCTGTTTTAAGCGCACATTGCTTTAACTCATAAGCACAAAGTCAATGGACATGGCTATGAAGTTTAGGTATTTTCATGTAAGTGTGCGCTAAGTGTAGGCGCAAGTGGGTTTGGCGAAATCGCCCACGCAAGGTGCTAATCGTGTCAATGGAGGTTCTTCTCCATCACCGTCTCCCTCCAATTATACAGTCCATTCTCTGTCAAGCACCAGCAATATAAATAAAGACAGTACATTCATAAGGAATTGGTAGTGTAAATAGACTGTATGCAATTAATTGGAAGAACAGAAATATGGATTTACATTATTTTGTGCGTTTTTTTAACGCATAGAAAATGTGGTTCAGGATATGGATGTAGGCTCCGATAAATTATAGAGAATGTAAGTATTATTAATCATTTTCATCTACAGACACAAATCGTGGCTAGTATTAACAGTGACGCACTTCACTTCTACCGGTCGACAGTGATTTAGAAAAAAAATTTTTTTATTGAAACATGAAATAATAAACCAAAAATATTTCTAAATTCATATTACACTTCAAACAAAATGAAAATATAATCAAAATAACAAAGTGGTCAAAAAAATCATACCAAATCCAAACATTTTACTCTCTACTTCTTCCATCAGCCCCTTTTGCAGTGACTTAAACATAGCAATAAAAATAAGAATAAGAATAATTGAAAAAATAAACCATGACCTCTAGAAAATATAAAACAAATCTTTTTGATTCAACAAACTGCTTCAACAGAGATTGTCAAGGACATTATTTAATGTTCTGTACTTTCAGAATTTGGACATGAACTTTATTACCACCTGCTGGTGTAATCTCCAAACTGCAAATTCAGGAACTGAAATTGGACTTTGGGCTGAGTTAAGAGGTGGTATTGAAACGTCTTAGCGCAATGAACAAATTCTTAGGAAAATAGCAAATTGCGCTTTACACCACTTAATTTACATATAATACACCCACAGTTTGCGCTTCTACACGCACAGATAACGCAAACACTCCCACCCACGCCCATTTGTGCTTTGAGCTGGCATGAAATTTCAGTTAGAATAAGTGCTCTCACGAAAGTTGGATAAGACGTTGCACACGGTTGTAGCGCCTTGCGCTGCGATTTGCGCACTCACAAAAATAGAGCCCTATTACTACTACTACTACTATTACTACTAATAAATCTATAGTAATTGTATTATATTTAAGCAAAATCTCACATCTGTTATGCAGCACTATATTTACTCCAATGTTGTGGTTTGGATTGTGCTATATTATACAATATTATGTTGAAAATTAATTGTTATATTTTAATTTGATTAAAGTTTTAATGAATGAATTTATTTAAACACCATTTTGATGATAAAATTTAAATAAAATGTTGATATGGAATTTCAGAAAAAATTAAACAAGAAACAGGTAACGGTCTCGATATCAGCGAGTACAAAAAAGGAAGTATCGGTACTCGTACTCTTTCTCAAACAATGGTATCGGGACATACCTTAAAATATATTTACAATCAATAATTCTGTTGCTGTTTTCTCTATTTTGCAAGGATGCTTTTCATTGAGATAACAATACATTGTGGGATTGCTTTCACCACCTTAAAATTTGGCCAGAGGGAAGAATCTTACAAGGCAGCATAATCAATCTGCCTGGCTGTTTGGAACAGCCTTTACATCTGAAGTGCACCTATGATAGCCAGCTCACTAGGTTTTTGAACAGAGCCGATAGCACTATTCTGTGGATCATATGGTGACAAACTATTCCCAGCCACGATAAATGTTATTGTTTACTCATATTACATAGATCTTCACTCATTTCACATGGATTAATGGCTAGATCAATGTTTTATTATGGCTTTGATCCAGGACTGATGAGCTGATTGAGTGTTTTGCAGCACTCAAACCCAAGTTGTAAACATTCTGTGATATTGATTGGGTTCTTCTTCATACCTCACTCACTGTTGATAAATCTGTCCTTTCACAGCTTCAAGGAAGTTCACATGACCTCCTAATGTCATTATTTAGTGAGAGTTTGGCCTGAAAGCTAGTGAACACCCTGAGGGGAAATGTGGTCTGACTGAAGAAAGGGGTCTTATTGAACTCATGCCACATTAAAGATGACATGTGACACGGCCTGCTACTCATACCCTGACCTGAACTCTTTTAAAATCAGAGGGAAGTATTATTAACGCTGTTTGATCTAATTCTGTACATTCTCTTAAACAGGCTCAGGCCTAGAATGTTCTGTTTTTAGACCGAAGTGGTCTTAAATGGCTGTTTGTACACAGTTTGTTTATGTATGTTTGCACAATAAAGAAGTGGGATGTAGGAATACTGCACTGATAAACAAATGGACTTTATTGGAAACACAAAAAGATTTGTTAAAATTACAAATAAATAACCTATGATTTTTAGCTGTTCATGAAGATGGTAAAAAACTGTATTAGACTCCCATTTTGAATAACGTAATGATAGATTTGTTAGTTTGTTTTGATTCCTCATTTTTTACATTCTTCCACCCAGTAGTTAAACAGGAATAGGTTTACTTTCTATGGCCACAGACACACAGTATCACCTGAAATAGCCCATTGCTTTGAATGGAAATAAAGTAGTTTTAGAAAATTCCTCTTTTCTTGGCTGTCCAGTAAAAATAACACCTCTACGCTGCACTCTAGTTTAGCTTTTCCATTTATGGCAGGATATATGTTGACACTAACTGTTTATTACAGGTCTCTAACTAGCGTTTTCAGGAACTCCAACTGTCAAACAACACCTAACAATTGAAATTGCTCAGGCATGCACACTTGCCTCTAAAACATAAATGCTGAGCAAAGAAACTGAATTCCTGCAATGACCGCTGTTTACAAGAGAATACTGCACTGTAACTGTTTGGTTCAGTGCAATTACGCTTTAGACAGGACTCCAGGCAATATCACACCTACAATTTTAGCCACCACTGTTGAGATAGTGGTTTTGTATGTTATTAAAATATTTTGGCTTTAGGTTTTGGGGTAGTACTGTTTACTTACTGTGTGGCATGCTGTGGTGTCCAGTATATTACACAATAAACAATAGTAGCCAAGGAATTTGATGAAATGTAGTTTCTTTTGGAAACACATGCAATTTAAACCCTGGCCAAAGCAAAACATGAAAACATAAAATAGAAACTCATATACAATGTGTTACATGAAAGTACTGTGGTGCTACCATGGTACAGTGATGGTATCATATGGAAATACCATGGTACTGAATTATAAGCATACCCATGTGCCATGGTAGCTCTAGCATTGTAGTCTGAAAAAAAAAAAAACATGGTAGTATGGTACATATGCAAAAACCATGGTTGTAACATAATACTTTTTGGTACTTTTTGCTGGTACCATGGTAAAATGATGGTATCAGATGGTAATACCATTGTTTTAATATATGCCATTGTATTTACATGTTACACCATGGTACTGCAAAGAATACCATAGAACATGTATGAAAAACCATGCTAGTACCATGGTGCATTTCCAAACAACATGGTAGTATCATGATTGGTGTTTATTTGGTGCATGCCCTTTGCTTTGTACGGTAACATATACAGCCACAAATATCTGGAATTATAATGTCAAAATACAGTGAACCTGAGAGTTGGAGAGAACTGTTTCATGGAAATAAAGCAAACTAAATTCAAGGAGCTCCTGAGATGGTCAGAGATCATTTGCAGTGTTCAACTCACATATACAACACTATTCTTGACAACTGTTTCCAGGCAACTGACAGAGAAGAAAGAGTGAAAACTCGTCACACGTGATTGTTCTATGAGAAGCGCTCGTGCTGTGTGCATGAGCAGCAGAGTGCCACTGAAATTCTTAACAAATAGAGAATCAGACATGCGCATCGACGGCTTTTCTTTCAACTGTTGTTCAAAATACAGTCTTTCTTCAAGCGCATTTCATTTCACATGTCACTCCAAGACATCTTACAGATCACCCATCACAGTGGCGGGCAGATGACCAAAATTACCCACCACTGCACAAAAAGTACCCGAATTTGCCGTGTGCTAATTTTATACCCTGACTGGCATAACAAGATACTCAGAGTTTCTTTAAAGGTTATCAGAATTCAGGCCACTGTAGTAGCAGAATACCATGTCCAAAAAAGGTAGTCCCACATAAAGTCCCTTTACTTAATTAGGCATTTTTGTCAGGGAATAATGGAACATTGAGAAATATCTTAGATCATGGGGGAAAAAAGGCTCTTAGAGAGTTTTTCTTTTTAAAATGGATTGTCCCATCTGGTGAAGGAACAGCCATTTAAGCAAAACTCAAAGTAATAAGTGGTATTTTCCCCTGAGGAGCTAGTGCTTTATTGTGCAAATGCATCTCAACCATCTCCCACAGGGTTACAAAACCACTTATAGGTATCAGTGCCTATCAGTGCCAGATCCACAGTATGGAAGAACCCCTACAATTATGCCTCTACAAATAAAGAGGGTCTATGTAGCCCAGACATCAATGTTTTTATTTCAGTAAATAATTGGGACCTATTACCCACTTACACACATTAGATATAGAAACGGAGGGGCATAAAAGAAACTACGGTGCGTAAAACCATTCTCTTTTTTTTTTGTGTGTTTTCTTCATATGAAACAGTTTGCTTTTGTGTTGAGCATAAGTCATTAGCTTATCGTTCAAACAAAAAGAAATAATAAAACGAGAAAAAGAGAATATATGTATGTACAATTATTCCATTGTAGGTAAAGTGGATTTTCCAATAAGAAACAATATCCCATAATTCTCCACTATATGGGTGACTTAATGGGAACAGAGGAGTGAATGTCCCATGCTGTCCTCTCACTTGAGACTTGTGCGACACCATTATACCATGGCTAAGTAGACAGGGGACCCTAATTTATTAATACTCAGGATCAGATAGCGCAGGTCAGAGTTCAACAAACCCATTATCTCCAACATCTTATCACAATGTACCTATATTATGCATTACGGTCACATTCAATGTTTCCTTTGGAATGCATCTTTGGCCCCTGGTGATAATATTTGTAATTAAAAATAAGGAAGACTACCTCATTCTGAACTACAATATGATTCATGCACTGTGTATTGTCAAGACACTGTGCATGCTTGAACTAATGTGACCTCTTACTTTTTTATATTTCCAGAAGTCCCCTGAACTCTCAGAGGATGACAGTGAGCTGAAAAGAGAGAGAAGCCTGAAGACTGTCAGTTTTTTTGATTTTGTGAGTGTGATATCTGGCGACGAGAGCGGCATGGAGCTAGAATCTCAGACTGAGAGCCAGCAAAGTTATGCCAACACTGGGCAGAACAGAATAAGTCACAGGGGAGAAGGACTGGACAGTGAAGTTGCCCAGGAAATCCTCTACCTAGATGAGGTCATTGAGGCCAACTGTTGTGACCCTGGGGCCGAAATGACTTCAAATGGGTCGTGTTCCCCTGAGATTAAGCCAGTTAGAGTGGATGGAACTGGACCATCTGTTAATACTCGTGACACATCTCCTTTACACAATCATGAAGTTGTTTCAGAAGGGAAAAAGCAAACCACTTTTGTTGATGACAACTTCAACATCAAACCCAACGGTCATACAGCAATGATGGGTAACAACTGTGCAAGGTCACCAGAGTCACCGAGGACCGCAGACAAGAAAGAGGCACGTTTTGAGCTTAGACCATTTCACGAGGAGAAAAAACCAGCAAAACTATTTGACACTCCAAAAGAGAAAGAAGTTCGGGTGAAGAAGGTCAGACCTTCGGAGGAGGTTGCAGAACTAGAAAGGGAAAGGCTTGAGCTCATACGGTGCCAGGCAGTCAAGAAAAATCCTGGAATTGCAGCAAAATGGTGGAACCCACCTCAGGAAAAGACACTGGAAGAGGAGCTGGAGCCAGAGCAACTGGAGTCACTCAGAAAATATGAGGAGAGGAAGCAGAGGAGACCAGACACCCACCGTATGCCACAAGCTGCACCCAGACAACCAACTTCCTTTATCCAACCAGAAGTAGGAAATAAGCAGGATGTTGTTACAGAAGAGATCGACTTTTCTGCAGCACGCAAACAGTTTTTGCAGATGGAGCACAGCAAGCAGGCTGCAGCTCCAAAGAAGAATGTGGCACCACAGCTTTACTCTGCCAAACCTTTCTTCAGGCCTCAAGAGGTCATGCATATAGAGAGACCATGTGGTTCTGTCACAGTTGCCAATCAAGAAGGGGTCACATCATATGATGATAGTGATGATGAATTTACCACAGTCAAAGCTGAGAAGATTTATTGCTGCTCTGAAGAATCTGTCATACCAACCAAAGATGGTTTGGCTCAGAATGAGATGAATGATGATTTTACTTGTGCTCGGGCAGTGATGACCTTTGTGAAGGATGAGGATTCTGATTTGTGTCAACGTTCTTTGAACAGCTCCTACAATATGGAAGAAATTGACTCTGGGTTAGATGACCTGTCGCTACGGTCTCAGGACACCACTGTACTTGAGACATTATCCAATGACTTCAGCATGGACAACATAAGTGACAGTGGCGCATCGAATGAGACCATGAGTGCCTACTTGGAAAACTCTCTTGGGGAGTACTCCTTCCCCTCAACTCCAATGGCCACTACACCAATCAATGGGAAACATGAAAGTGATATCAAATCTCCAAGTGAGCTGAGTGGTTCTTATCAGGGACATGGCTTGATGGAGGAAGAGCTGGAATACCATGCTGGTATTCTTGTCCAAAATGCTATCCAGCAAGCCATTGCCCAACAGAATGGAAAATGGGAGCCACTTCAGTCTACCCAGCAGTCATCTCCAGTCCCAGAAAGACATGTAGAAATTGTTCCACTTCAACCTCAATTTCTCGAGGAGAAATCTACTTTCACGCCACCTCCTAATGTGCCATCACCTCTGGAAGAGGAGAAAACCATCACTCCTCAAATTACTGTAGTTCAGGCTGCCCCAGTTTTGCCAGTGAACACTTACAAGCCTCCTAGCCCCTCTCCACCACCAAGTGAAAAACCAGAGTTCAGTTATTTCAGTAAGTACTCTGAGGCAGCAGAGCTCAGGAGCACCGCAGCTGTTTCTCGTGCTCAGGAAGTGGAAGTCACCTCAGGGCCATTCAAGCTGCGATCACGCAAACAAAGAACCCTGTCCATGATCGAAGAGGAGATTCGGCTGGCCCAGGAGCGTGAGGAAGAGCTGAAGAGACAACGAAAGGCACAAACCTTGTACCCACCCCGTACACAGAAGCAGAAGACCAGCAACCAGCCAAGCAAGTTAGTCCTTACTGGGAAGACAGCCCCAGGTATGATTATATGTAACCTTTACAGTTTTTATTCACGGCAGCATTACTTAAAAATGTAGTACAATTTGTGCCGCTTATTTCTGACAGCTATTTAGTAATTAACTACTTCTTCCAACACAGGATAGTGTAGTGTTGGTACTTTACGTTTTCTTTTTTTTTTTTTTTTTTTTTTTGGCCACATACTCTTGCACCCTTCTTCTTTAGAGCCGAGGCAATAATCAAACGTCCTCTCTAAAATTCTTGATCAAACATCCCCTCTCTCTCATATGTACAGTTCGGAAATCTGATTCATTGCTTATTGTAAACTGTAAATTGGTTGTAAATGTATGTTTTTAATACTGTCACCTCAATTTAGAACTTCATTTTGTACCAGATAAATATTGCTCTGATTATAAAAATAAATAAAATCATCTGATATATCTTTGTAAAGACATTAAATACTGTACAGTAGCTTCAGTGTAGTTAACTACATTTTCTTACTGCTTAGCTACACATTTTTAAAGAGTAGCTTGACTGTAGTTAAATGCTTCATTTAAATTATGTGTAGCTTTTAGATGGGCAAGCTACAGTTTCAAAGTAGCTTCCCCAATACTGGTATACTGTATGTTTTGTAGACTTAGTGGATAATCGGGGGGGAAACTGTCACAGGACCCCTGTTTGGCTGTATCTTTGAGCAAGTTTACATGCACACCAATACGCTGATTACTTCTAAAATCAGGTTATTTTAAAAATCTGACAAAGCAAGAAAACCGTGTTTACATGAGATTTGAAATAATCGCATTATTCTCTGCTTTTGACGTCAAACCGTGAAGAGACATGCGCTCAACACGTGCCACATTGGATCAGACGGTGAGAACACCGGTAAAGTCGTTTACATGCCACGCAAAATCGGCGTAATGGGCAAAAATCGACCTGTGTCGACTGGTTTATTCTTACACCATTTATGACCTTACACCGATAAAGGAACAGCGTTTATAGCATTTACATAACCACACGTGTTGTTGGCTTATTAAGCATAATCGGTGTAAGAACGTGCATGTAAATACGCTCTTTGTATGACAAGCCACACAAGATGCTAATTAGTACCCATAATCATATTAAAAATGCTCTCTATAGTTTTTTCATGAATTGCACCAATTAATTTTATACTCAAGTCTGTAATCAGTGCCTCTACCTGATGATGTTCGTTTATATGCCTCATTTCAAGAAAAGTTTGTTATCTAATGCAAACCACCAGCTAAAAATGAACATAATTGGACATAATTGGCTCCGTAAATCTGGCTTTGAAGTTGATTAGCTGTTTACTGGGAGTCTTATAACTGGAATCCTGGAGGTTCTTTATAGAGCTTCTTCAGTTTAAATTCTTTGCACACAGAGTCCCATGGGTCTGCACCAGCTGTCTGAGTCACTTTTGAAAGCTGTGCTTTTTGAGAAGGGTTTATGAAAACTGCAGCAGAGTGGCTGGGTAGTTTGTGAGCCTTTACTTTGTCTGGTCTTGATGACTGATGACTACTCTTAATATTTGCCTATATTATATGTATAGGGTAGACTGAGACTAGTTGTCACACTGGGAAGTTTTCATAAGAGCTATATCTCAGTAATTATTCACAATATTTGAGCGAATCCACTTTATTTGGACAGGTTGGGTTAGCGGTAGTGCGGTTGGTGTTTTGTGTGTAGCCGGTAACTTTTAGCTAGCTTTTCATACGGTTAGATTCTTGCTTTTTAAACACTGGAAGATGTCTTTTAAAATTTCTTGGACAATGTGTGCAGTTATTGGCTGTCCTAAAAGTCAAGCAAAACTAAAATTTTGGCAAAAACAGCAATGTTATGATCCAAAAAAACTCACTAAAGCTCAGTGCTTCTGTCCTCGATGCTTCTCCGTCCATTGGCTGCCGACAGAAGGATTGGCTTCAGGAAATCTGTTTGAAAAAGACTCAGAATAATTTGTTTGTGTGCTCTTTTTACTTGATTGACAAGAAGTCAACAGCAGAGAATACTTATCCACCGTTATGGCTCAGCTACAATAGATGTCCAGAAACGGAGCGCCATGAATTAAAAAGAAACTATACCATCTGTACATGTGCACACAAATTAATTTGAAACTTTTAGAGTATGTTCATTATTCAGCGTCGGCCTTTGCAAATACTTCACATGTTTGGAAGTGACATTATTTTATACTCGGTATAAAAACAAAATGTGTTATTCTTTCCAGATGAGTGCAGTGAAATTAGTAGTGGCGATGTTTCAGCTGTTTCATGGTGGATGAGCAAACAGTAAAACCATGATTATTTATGTGTGGCATGTACAGTAGTGAGATGTTTTATGACTAAAGCTGTCAGAATTAACGTGTTAACACATGCGATTAATGAAAAACGTGTAACACGTTAAATTGTCTTAATCACGATTAACGCATTTACCGTTAATACAGCATAAACCACTATCCAACACTTGTTGGAACGGCTGTACTTTTTGTAATGTGTCTGCCTGGAGCCATTACACTGATGCACACTTCACAATACACACACACAACAGTGTTTCCGTGTCAGTGATAAAATGATGGAGAAAGGACCTCTTAATGCTCTTTGATGTACAAAACAAGCCCAATTGTAACTTGTGATAGAAATCAAGTATTTTTCAGCCTAAGTAAGGCACACAAGTAAGCATGTCAAGTCTTAACTATCACCAAAACACATAATGAGACGTTATTGTCTGCAAGCGCTTTTCATGTGGAGTTCAAAGTGACACTTGACGGTGGCACTGACGCCCTGATGTGAATCATGAACACGGCTTCATGATTAATGTAGAAAAGCAGATAGCCACAGTCTACAGGAAGATTAATATTGTGGAGGATGAGAGTTTATGAGATTTAATGCCCATTACAATGAAAATGCAGCCTATGAGGAGACCAGTTCTTTCAGTTAGTTAACCTCCCAGTTAGACTTTGGGAACTGTTTAATGTTACTTGAATTGGTGCTATTTTAGTGCATTTCTATCTTTATACTGTAGAAGGCTTTGTTTGGAAAATGTTAATAAAGCATTATATTACTACATATTGTTTTTTCTTTTTCTTTCCTAAGATGGAAATAAATGCATTTTGACAGAAAAATAATCATATATAGTGTCAAAGTTCAGCACTTTCAAAATCTGCAATTAATCACGATTGACTACAAAATATTACGCAATTAATCATGATTAAAAAAAATGAATCGACTGACAGCACTATTTATGACATTTGAAATAATTGTAATTTGAATTTCCTCTACCCTGCATTTTTTTTTCTGTCTACAATCCACTTTCTTTTGAGTTTCTTTGCAGGATGTCCATATCTTCCCTTATAGGGAAAAAAGTGATTTGGAAAATAATGTGTTCATTAATTCAGTATCAATTATAATTACAATTTATAATATTTATATAGTTATAAAAGCTGTTAATGCTGATTTAACACATAACACAATGACTGTTTATGCTTAACTGGTAGTTCCACCCACATCGCCCACAAGGCGTCATGGAACTCATGTGACTTTTGAGTCCAAAATTTTGTTACACAAATGTGAGTTTTCTCTGGCATTGGTTTGTATGTTAGTTTCAAACACCTTCTTCAAAACTGTTTTAAATAATTCTGTCCTCTAAACTACAATTACAATATCATAATCTTGTAATAGCTGAACACAATAAGTGAACATAATAAAACCATATTGGCATACATTCAGGCAAGAGTCAGCAATATAATGAAAGTAGATTTTACCAGAAGGGTTGCACTGTGTTCTCAGGTCAGGGGTATTTTTCATGAATGTCAGGTCGGCTTAAATGTTATAAATTTATACATTTCATTAATTAAATATTTGTTGGCTGAAAACAATGGTTTTATATTTTAGTATGCTTCCTTTAAAATTTTTGCTGTTTCATAAATTGTTTTGCCGTTCTTAATTGTTTTACTGTTTTAATTTTGCCGAAAGGCCTGTAAAAGGCTGTTCAGTGGCAGGTTCCCATGTGACAACTTACTCCATCTACAGTGTGACAACATGCCCCGTTATCCTTTTTCCTGTGCAAAAACGGTGGTAATGTTAAATAGCTTATTTGTAGCCAAAACTTTAAGATATGTGGCTATACAGAAATTGACTTTCAAAAATAAAACTACCAAGAGAAATATTCACTGGAGTAAAACGTTTGACATCTAGCCCCGGTTTCCCCTATATGGCTACATTTTAAAGTCTTCTGTTCCAGCAGCTACTAACGCTGTTTCAGATTTTGTTGGTTGGATGGAAAAATTACTATGATAGACTAGTGTAACACTAAATATGCCTATTTTGTTATTGTTTGGTCGGTTTAGGTTTAGGAGTAAGGCCAGTTTTTCAATTCTATTTCTATGTCCCAAGGAAGCCGTATTTAGCTTGTTGCTAAATGTCATGCACAACAGTACTGTATTAAATAGTGTGTGTTATCAGTGGTGATTGTTCATTTTTGTTGATGTTCAGTACCGGATAAGTTTCTGTCTGCCCTCTAATGGTGCCTGAGTGAATTGCAAGGGCATAGAGGCCATTTTTAGCTTGTTAGTAGTAATGCTAAAGCACTCGGTATTAGTGTTATCTTGTGCTATTAATCTCAACATTTGACTTCTTATTAATGATGTGATTCTCTAGAGTAGATGGCAAAATATAATCCTTATAAAGCTAAATCCTTATAAACAGTCACTGATTTTCAACAGCAAAATTCCCCATAGAGTTTTGTAAACAGTAAAGATTCTTATTTTTCCATACTGAAGATGGCAACCATAATCAGATGTCTCATATTTTATCACATGCATGCCCTTTGCTGACACTTTTGTCTCATTGGTAAACAAGTTCACTAACTTAACAAAAACAGAATTCTGGGCAAAATTGTTAATTGTTGTGGAAATGACACAACAGCAACGACCGTGGTAATCTTTGGAACATTTAAATAATTAATTTTTACACAATGAATATTGAAATGGTTTATGTTTATTTCACATTTTTGTTTAGGTCATCGTTTTGAACATGTAAGAAATTATTTTCATTATGGATTTTATAGTTTAAGATAAAAGATGAAGGTCTGGGACAAGGGTAAAACAAAACAGAAACATAAAAGCATTTTTGAAAAGTCTGAAAATGTGAAAAGTAGCAAAAATAAATGATGATTGCTTGATACATAAAAATCAAGACCGTTTTAATTTAATTGTCATATAACAATTCTGTTAGTTTGAATTAAGCCCTGGACATAAAACTTGAATAAACCTTGCACAAACTGACTGTTTTTCTTTCAAAATCCTTTGATTTATAATGGAAACAGTAGTGTTGGTCTCTACACAAACACTGAGTGCTCTGTCCATAATGCGCACACTTGGGTCACCATCAAGAATGTGTCTGGGCCCTTTCACGTGCACTGCATACTGATAAGTGATGAAAAAATGTTCTTGCTGGAATTATTAAAAATTTCTGAATCCTAATCCAGACTTCAGATTCATCTAATTAATTTCTTCTAAACTGTGTTGTTACTCTTTTACTTTCATGCTTGACCTTAGATCCAGTGGCTTTTGCAACCTGTGCGCATATGATAAAATTATATGTTGTAAGAAATGCAAGTTAATTTTCTGGTCATAAACAACCACCTTTTGGATGCTTTTCCTTCACTATCCAGTTGAACTCAACCATTAAAAATTAAAAATATTATGTATACATCTATAGACCTATCTGTGACTGCATTACTGTAGTTTTCTTCTGTCTGTAGGTAAGATTGAGAAGGTTCGTCCAGTTCCTCCAGCATCACCATGTTCTTCGGATGGAGCTCTGCCCTCTCCGCTCTCTGATCTGGGCAGTGATGACTCTGGAGGACAGCGACCCAAGAACTTCATGCAGACTATGATGGAGGACTACGAGACACATAAAGTCAAGCGTCGAGAAAAAGGAGAGGACAACAGTGTGAGTCTCTTATAATTACTTTCACACTAGAGTATGGTGATGATCAACTACAGTGGCAAAAAAAAAAAAAAAGTATATGAACCCTTTGGAATTAGCTGGTTTTCTGCATTAATTGGTCATAAAATGTGATCTCATCGTCATCAAAGTCACAAGTATAGACAAACACAATGTGCTTAAGCTAACAACACACAAACAATTAAAATCTTTCATGTCTTTATTGAACACATCCCATTAAACGTTCACAGTGCTGTGGAAAATGAACCCCTAGGCTGATGACATCAACAAAAGCTAATCTTTTACTTTCGCAAAGAAAAAAGTGGGACTTTCCAGCTCATTTAGAAAGTGAATGAATAAAGACCATGTGAAAAACCACCATCAAATGTCTATTGAGCTCACAGTGTTTCATGTCAACCACAGTCTGTCCCCTTTGCTTTCTCAAATGTCAATTTTCTTTAAAAGCTATTATTTGGAGAACAAACGTTAAAGTGCCTGTGTTTTGCAAATGCATTGTATTAAAAGTATCAAATCCCATTTTTATATTACAAAGTATAAGCATTGACTCTGGAAAACACACAATTCTAAATGGTAACATTATTGTTCTAAAGTGATTCAATTCACTGTCCAATTCAGATTGTGAAATAAACTGTTTATGTTGCATTTGTAATTTAAGTGAACTGTCACACATAATGAGACGTTTTTGTCTGCAAGCGCTTTTCATGTGGAGTTCAAAGTGACACTTGACGGTGACACTGACGCCCTGACGCGAATCATGAACACTAGAAAAGCGGATAGCCACAGTCTACAGGAAGATTAATATTGTGGAGGATGAGAGTTTATGAGATTTAATGCCCATTACAATGAAAATACGGCCTATGAGGAGACTAGTTCTTTCAGTTAGTTAACCTCCCAGTTAGACTTTGGGAACTGTTTAATGTTACTTGAATTGGTGCTATTTTAGTGCATTTCTATCTTTATACTGTAGAAGGCTTTGTTTGGAAAATGTTAATAAAGCATTATATTACTACATATTGTTTTTTCTTTTTCTTTCCTAAGATGGAAATAAATGCATTTTGACAGGAAAATAATCATATATAGTGTCAAAGTTCAGCACTTTCAAAAACCACCATCAAATGTTTATTGAGCTCACAGTGTTTCATGTCAACCACAGTCTGTCCCCTTTGCTTTCTCAAATGTCAATTTTCTTTAAAAGCTATTATTTGGAGAACAAACATTAAAGTGCCTGTGTTTTGCAACTGCATTGTATTAAAAGTATCAAATCCCATTTTTATATTACAAAGTATAAGCATTGACTTTGGAAAACACACAATTCTAAATGGTAACCTTATTGGTCTAAAGTGATTCAATTCACTGTCCAATTCAGATTGTGAAATAAACTGTTTATGTTGCATTTGTACTTTAAGTGAACTGTGCCAAGTAAAATATTTTCAGAGAAGTAAAATACTTGGGTAGTTGACATGAAATTTTAAGCCGTAATAGCAGTGCCCTGTGGTGTGATGCTATAATTCACCTAAAACCTAAATGAGCTCATGTTAATTAAGAGACAACAAGGAACATTTGTTCACCAAAAAAAAAAGAAAAAAAAAAGAGAGATATGCCTACTACATTGAATATTTGAATTACATGAAAATTGTTAATGTAAAGCTATTGGTTAAAACGCCTTATAAGCTATGCTATTAGCAAGCAGTATTAAATGACCTGTATATATATAAAAAGTATATATTTATATTAAGTATAGATATGAACCCAAGGCATAATTTAAAAGCTCTTTGTGAGCAGATTCCAGTATTCATATGGAAGTGGATCTACTTTCAAAAACTGTTCTCTACACAATAGCAAGTGTTTCATATTGACTAATTCTTCCTTTTTCCCTCTTGTCAGTGCGTCCGCTTAGTTACAACTGAGGTACTTGTACAATGCTTGCTTCTTCAAGTTCATTGTGCCCTCATATGTGTTATTGCATGGAGTTTTGGGTGGGTTTGTACTGTATTTACAATGGCGTTTTAGTGCCACGACAAAATAAAATAAAAATTCTACGATTTCAAGAATAAAGTCTTAGCATTATGATAAGAAAGTCTTTAATCTTAAGACTTTAATTTAATAATGCTCCAACTTAATTTGAATAATTTTGTCTTTATTCTCAAAATATTACAACTTTAATCTCAAAATGCTATAATTTTATTCTTGTGACTTTATGACTTTATTCTTGTAAAAGGCATGTTATTAGATTACGACTTCAGATTTTGACTTTATTTCCATAATACTATGACTTTATTCTTGAAATCGTACATTTTTTATTTTTTATTTTGACGTGGCATTAAAATGTTGTTGTATATATTAGTGCCAAGTGCTTTGATGTATAAAAAGTCCAAAATCCAAAACCTTCTGAAATCATTGCATTTTATATGTGTATCATCTTTTTCACACATTTAGTATGTATTTCACATATCCACAATTTGAAATGTTCAAAGTATTTGCACCATATTTGGTCTTTTAAAAATACCACTATATGTTCCCATTAAACTTCTATGAATGGAATTATAAACATATAATGTCCAATCTTTATTTAAGCATTTTACCTCCTTACAATGTCTGATAATCCACTCAAAGTCAAAGGATTTCAACTCTAATGTCTCTTTGCACCAAATCTACGCCCTTGACAATAGGGCCTAAAGACACTTAAGTATTATCTTTATTACAAAATAAAAAAATAAAAACAATATAATGGAACAGGATGAAGGGATCTTGTGGTGCATCTTTCAAAATGTAACTTTTTTTTTAACTTCAGCTTGACGCGGCATCTTAAAAATGCAGAGATGATTATCATGTGAGATGCTGAAACCAAATACGTATGCATGTGTACATATGCCAACATTTAAAAAATATATATATATATAGAATGAATAAAGAATGTGTCCTTTGTGAACGGCCCCAAGGACTTCCTCAAACATATTGACAAACTTGATAGCAAAATCAATCTGTGGAGTGTACGCCAGTGATAAGGTTATGTTCAATAATATAGAAATAAAACAAACAATATATCGACTTCTAAAGCCACTTTTTAATGTCTGTTCGTTGCTTTCTTCTGCCACAATAATGTCTTTGAATTATCTTCATTTTGATGCAATTAATTGCAATTAATTAGATTAAATACACAGTATGTCATTTAATTCAGACAAACATTATAATTGAACAACAGCCTTAATTTGATATTTTCATAATATTAAAGTTTCTTGAGAACTTTGGATTGGACATTTATGTTCACTGAATGAGACACAATGGCCCCTGTGAGTGTACCACTTGGCACGAGTTTTTGCAAAGATCTTTCTTTTGAAACAGCATGACTGTTCTCTTTTCCTCTTTTATTATTTCTGCTTTTGTGCTGTGTTTGAACTCAAGCCTGTATTGTGTGTTGTGGAAATTATATCTAAAGCTGTCAACCTGTTTTGGAATCAGGCTCAAATACGTTGTACTTAGCATGAAAGCTGTTTGAAACAAGTGGGTCGACAATGGACCATTTGGTGCGCATGTTTACCCAAGTGTGATTGCTGTTTTTTTGTTTTGTTTTGTTTTTACTGCTCTTAATGCCCAGTCAAAGGAAAAAATATCTTCCTGATCTCATGAAAATTACGTGACTGGCGACATTTTTATCAAATGGTTTTATGGGTTCATTTCATGTATCGCGGTATTAAATTACGCCTGTCCACTGTGTGGTACTAAAAGCAAGTTAAATGTTCTCCCAAACAGGGGTGCATTTCCCAAAAGCATCGTTAGCCAACTATGGTCGCAAGTTCCATCGTTACGAACATAGTTCAATGATTTGATGTTTCCCGAAACCGTAGTTCCAATGAACATTCGCAAACAGCATTGCAAAGTTGTGTGGTTAGAACAACAGCTCTTTACCTGTGGTTAGAAGTATTGTTCTTTGTTAGTTTGCTGTGTGGACAACATTTCATTTCACTGAGGCTTCTACATCTTTTATTCCATATATATCTTTCATTCTGTCAAGACTCTGACCACGTTTACATGCACTTAAGAAACTGCTTATTCCGGGATTCTGTAGAAAAGCGCTGTTCTGAAACATATGTAAACATGAATGTGGCTGTTAAGAGAAAACGCTTTGTCACACACGGTTTCTGTCGGGAAACACAGCTTTTATGTATATATATAAATGTATAAGTGCCGTTTATATGTTTTTGAAGAGTGCGCATGTGCGTATGTGCTCAAGTGCGTCGGGGGAACCCCGATGTTTGATGTAGAGGGAAACCCATCTATTGCAGTGTATTTATCTACACAATGCATGCAGCTTTCCTGTCTTCGACAGCTTTCTTGCATTAAACGGCTTTCTGGTATATGTGTAAATGAGCTTTTTTATTTTAATATTTGCGTAAGTTATTACTCCACCCCCTGTGTAACGTCAGTAATGACAGCTCTATGTTGTTGTACCAACATGGTTTGAACGATGGATGTGTGACATAGTATTTACAGTTTTGGGAAACAGTCGTGACTAGCTAGTTAATTTCTCCAACGATGTATCGTACTATGTGGTTAAGCAGTGATTACGTCATTGTATGGGAAACGCACCCCCAGATTAAGTTTTTAAGGTTAATGCTCTATCCCAACCCTAAACCTTAAACCTAAACCAAACCGATAGTTTTAGACAAAACCCAATTCAATTTAGACAAAAAATTCAATTTGCATTAGCAACCACATCATTTTGTGGTGCTTTATGGCAGTTTCGGCTCACCGGTTGACATCGCAAATGCATCTCTATCAGTTGAGCTACTGCATAATTTGATGGCGCTCGAACATGCTTGTAAATGTAGTTGGTTATGTAATGCAAACTAAGTCATGTGCTATAGTAAAAGTGTTTAGAAGTCATAAGATAGCATTGTGTGAAAAACAGAGCAAAAAGTAAGTGTTCATAAACAGATTATCTGCTGTTTTACTCATGATTTGTGTGAAAGTGAAAAGTCTTTGTTGTTGTAGCGCCTCTAGTGTTCATTTCACCACAAAACTGCCGCGATACATACAACAAGCAACATAAAAGTCATTCTGCAAATTATTCTAAGAGACCAGGTTGCAAAATATTCATGCAAGGGAAATCTCCTAAAAAATAATGTGGCATAATTTTGGTTATAAGCATATTGAGGCCAAGCTACAACATCACGATATGAGTAATTTTACATTCCAGTAATTTTATATATCATGATATTGCTGAACATACATTCATTCATGTTGTAATCATTTATTTTGGATAGATGCAAGTCTATCAATGTAAAAAACAGCTTAACATTATGTAACACCTGAGTTAAAAACAAAAGACCTAAAATAGTAAAAATACTAATTTATAACTGATAGTTTCGACTCGAAATTCTCATTGGATAAGCCACATTCAAAGGCGTTGTAAAATAGCTGATTGTAACAAGGTTAAAATGGGAAAGGAGGAGGTGGGAACTGGCTGAACGGTCAAAATAATATTTAATGAAACAAAAAGACACACAACACAAATGCACACATGGCAGCTGCGTGTGGCTCTCTCTCTCCCAAACTGCCGCATCCCACTGCACTTATCCCTCTCCTTGGCTGATTAGCCCGATTGGGGCTAGGCCCTCCTCTTCGTCACACAACTCCCTCCTTTGCGTCAGGCAGGGGAACCCCTGGCATTACGTACATCCCCCCCTTTCCTAGGGGGGGTTGCTGCCCTTCTGGTCCCGACTGCCAGCAGGCTTTTCCCTGCCTCTCTAGAGCTTGGGGAAAGGGACATGGGGAGGGAAAAACAAAACAAAATAGAGGAGAGGGAAAAGGCAAGGCAGAGCAATAGTGAGAGAGGAGACAGAGAAAAAAACTTGCTTGCCGGTTCCCAGACACGCCGTCGCCTGGTCCTCGATCACTCCTCTGGCGGACGACAGACGCTCCTCCCCAGGCAGACCGAAGCAAGTCCTCCGATCCCTGGAGCAAAACTCTTTTGATGCTACACCCCTTAATAATTTCTTCCATGTTATTGTTGACACATTTCTACTGTTGCACAGTATATACACTGCCATACCGGCCAAACCTACTAAAACATAAACTTTCTATTTTATATAATTAGTCAAATTGCAGCTTTTCAAAGATAAATCATGATGCACAAGTAACATTAGTTTACCTCAAAGAATTTGAACCCAAGATTCAGATCGGAGGTTGAATGTCTTGGAAGGGAAATGTGCCTCTACTTTCTTCATTAAAAGTTTTCTGTTTAACAATATGTTAAAAATATCATTATAACTACTTAATATATAAAATATCAATATAATCACTCTTTGTCTTCAGGTTCTGGAAGCAACACGTGTCACTCGGAGAAAAAGTAACATGGCCCTAAAATGGGAGGCGGGAATCTATGCCAACCAGGAAGATGCTGAGGAAGAGGAAGAAGAAGAGGAGGAAGAGTAAACAAAAATGTCCTTCCATGCTGAAGATATTGAGAAACCTAGTGAAATCTGGAGGGAAAATGAGCAACAGAACAAACACAAGTATTTATTGGGAATTCAAAATCCAACATCAATTCATGTCTCTCGTAAGGTCAAAACTGTCTGTTTCTGGAGCCCGCGGGACATATTTTCTCTCGAAGGCCTGAAGCAAAGACAACAAAGACCAGAGATACTATAATGCTTTATTTTTCCACTATCAAGTTATTGCTTTTTCTTTTGTACTGATGCGTTTGGAGACAAAGGGGAATGTGCAAAGATTGGTGACAATGATTTTGAGGATTTTTGGCATTAATATATGGATCACATTGCATTTAAGAGTTAAACTTCACAGAAATTAAAAAGTTATTGAGTGGCTAGGAATGTTATAAAGAAGAATGGGACATTTGACAGTGTTTAGTTGCTGAAGATTATGCATGGAGCTTTGATACTGATGACAGTGTGATTTACATCTGATTTCAAACTAGATCTTAGATGATTGTGTGAGATTATTCACTATTCATCTCTTGAGTATCTTGTTAGATCAGGTTTGGTGACATTTATATGAAGTGAGAGAACATTTTCTAAGGACAAATAAAAGCAGGGCACAAGTATGTAACCTCCAAGATTCGGGGGGGTTGGTTTTAAAGACTTTGTAAAGTTTAACACCAGACATCTATTTGCTCAGTCAAAATCTATGACCTGCGGACGTAGTAATGCTTTTGACCCATTCCGCATTGACAAAGACAGGAAATGCTTGTGAGAAGGATGAGGATGTTATTGTTGTTTGGAGTAGAAGGCATCTGTGTTTGGCTTGAAGTTATAGCATAAGATGCAGTGTAGTGCAGTTTTAAGAATGCTTGATGGTTGATAAAATTATGTAGGTTTTTTGAGAATGTTTGTGTTGTTTTATATGATGGCTGACTGATTGTGTGAGTGTATAATGTACTAGGGCTCAAACCAGTCATTGGGCAAGATAGTAAAATATGTTAATATAATTTAAAAATGGTAACACTTTACGTTAATGTACTCTTAGTTAAAGGTTTATAAAGGGTTTATTAATGACTAATAAGTCATTTACAAATGTATTATAAATCATAAATATGCAGTTATAACAACATGAACAAAAAGGGCCACTTTCATGCAATACTTGCCAAATAGTGAGCATCATGTTGTAAATGCTTAAGAAATACACTTATTCATACTTATATTAATTAAAAACACAAAAAGTCCTTATTCCTGATTTCTTGTAATGCAGCAAAAACAGATTGTTATAGTGGTATTAAAAGGAGTGATTATGCCATTTTGCTAGTCTTCTTTGTGTTTACATTAATTTTGTAATGTCTTGACTCACATGTGTTGTCACTTTCCTTGCCAAACAAAAGAATTGTGCTACTCTGAGTGGTCTTATCTAGTCCTAGTTACCTAAAGTCCTCTGCAAAAATACTTTTTTGGCCTTCATCCTCATTCACAGTAAGCCTGATGACCATAGAACCATACTTAACATTATGTACATAAGTTTCTAATGTTTGGCAAATCTTTAATAAATGCTTTATGTGTCCACTTTACATTAAGGTACATTTTGATAGGTAACTAAAAATAAAGTGTTATTAGGCATTTATAACGTGAGGTAAAATAGGCTCACTATTTGGCAAGTATTGTATCATGAAAGGCAGTTGTTATAACAGCATATAAACTATTTATAATGCATTTGTAAATGAATTATTAGTCATTAATAAACCCCTTTATAAACCCTTAAGGAAGGGAACATTAACATTAAGTGTTAACACAAAAATGTATGGAAAGAACAGGTTATAACAGTATTTTTCTGAGATGTTACTGAGAAGGATGACTTAAATATGCAAGTATTTACTCTGCCGAATTGTTTAACTGACTTTCCATCAATCTTTATTTAAAAAGGTGAAACAATTTCTTAAGCCATTACAAGTAGATTTTGCAAATGCAATTTTGTAGATTACCATTGTTTAACTTTGTTACAATCACTTAATTGATAATTATCTACACGTAAATGTATGTAATGTGGGAATGTTTTTTTTTTTTCTTGTTTCCTGTTGTAAAACAAAACAAGCAAAAAGAAATATAAAATATGTTATAAAATGTGATCAGTTGAAAGAACAAGCAACTAAACAGGACATTGATATCAGTGATGGGTCTTCAAGAAACAAAGCATCAAGAATGAAGGACAAATACAAGGACAAATATGTCATCTATATTTAATCTTCAACTTGTATTTTTTGCCTTTGGCATAATACAATGGTCAAGCAATGAATGAAGACAATCCTGAGAGCATCATTAGACAAATGTACACTAAAAATATGTAACAAAAGTATTTAATGAACTGCTGTCCTTTTATGAGTATACGTGAAGTATTTGTATTCTCTGGATTAGGTTGGCATATAGTAGTGCATAGAAAAGATCCTTCATTGCAAAAAAGAAAAGACTAGAAACAATAGCAGTTATGCATTATTATTATTATAACGTGTGGGCGATATATAAAGTTAAACCAACAGATTATTGAATATTTCTGCAAAGGGTGCATCATCTTTATTTAATGGATTAATTCAGACATGCTGATCTCTAAATACTAAGTGATTTTCTGAAATGTTTATTTGTTTCGATGCGTGATGTGTTTTACTCAGAGCAGGATATTGGATTTTTACTTGCATTCTTTGATATGAGATATGACTATGGTAAGCAAATTATCAGAATTTTATGAGGGGAAATATTTTTTATTTGAGCAGTAAGATATACAGTATTCCTATGAATGGAAAATAGTTTTGGAAAAAGGGCGTTTAGTACTATTTACTGCACATTTATTCAAATATTATATACTGTGTTGTGTGTATTTGAGGGCCAAGTATGCATATATAAAGAGATTTCATTAGTGGGGTTGTTTGGTATTGGGGCTGTAACATTACTAGCACAGTATTGATCGTGAAGCTTCAGGTTTTGTATCGTGACATTTGCAGCATTCACATTAAATGCAAAGTTAACTTTAGTTTCCCTAAAGATGACACGCTTTTATACTATCTGAGAAATGGACATAAAATGGTTGATTTTACATCATAAAGCTAAATTCTAAGAAATAAATCAATGTTCAAATTTGTAATACAATAGGAATCCTACAGCATAGGAATGTGGCAAAAAATTGCTTTTAGTATAGAATATTAGAAATGGATCAATGTTGCCATTTTTAATGTGTAAAAGTATTAGGGCAAAAGTTTGATGTGCATTTACTTGGCAATAAATCGTATGGTAGGTTTAATAGTTCTCGATTATACTGTAGGCTTCTAGTCAAACGTTTCAAACCTTGTCCGTGTGCATGCAGATGATTTAATTACAAGTACTGAATCTACTGCAAAAGATCTGTAAATCTGATGAAAGACAGCCCATGCTTTTCCAAAAAAAGCCTTGCCTTCAATTACATCACATAAAGTATTAATTTTTTTCCCACAGTACAGTGTTTTTTTATTTTTTACTTTTGAGGTAGCACCAAAAAATATGTTGCGCGTTTTGCTTTTGTTGTTTAAATACTTCCTTAAACACAGGAAATCACAGCTTTAACAAGTGCTCTTTGGGGGAAACCAAAGGAATATTGATATGGGTGTGAGGATACAATCCTGCTTTCAAAAGCCCTCTGTTGACATGTTAACCACTTATTGTATGTTAAAATTCTGCTTATATTGTTTTATAGTAATTGTATGTCTCACTCTTACACACACATATATTATTATTATTTTCTCATTAAAAAGAAAATGTTTAAAAAATCGAAATTCTTTTATTGACTCCACCAAGTATCATGTTTCAAAAGTGTGTCAATGTGCATGAATAATTGAATAACATAATAACTTGAAGTTATTACTATTCAGATCTATTCTATAGGGTCTCATAAACAGCAGGTGTTTTCTGTTGGCATTTCTGTGTTCATTCTGTGCAAGTCAATGCACCACTAGAGATAAGAGATAGAGATCTCCTCTACTAGATATGATTTTGATTTATTTTTTAAATAATCTATAGAAGGATTAAAATGTCACTGCACATAATGCTCAATTTCCCAAAGTGCTGTTTTTGTGGGTAGGTTTCAATATTTTCAAAATATGTAACTATATATATATATATATATATATATAATTGTGCACAAAAGTTTGCATAACCTGGCAGAAATTGTGAAATTTTGGCATTGATTTTGAAAATATGACTGATCATGTAAAAAAGGATAGTGATCATACAGTATGAAGCCATTTATTACCACATACACTACCGGTCAAAAGTTTTGAAACACTTGACTGAAATGTTTCTCATGATCTTAAAAATCTTTTGATCTGAAGGCGTATGCTTAATTGTTTGAAATTATTTTTGTAGACAAAAATATAATTGTGCTACCATATTAATTTATTTCATTATAAAACTAAAATGTAATAAAAAAATTAAAAAAAAGTTTTTGAAATTGATGACTTGGACCAAATAATAAAGAAAAGCAGCCAATAAGTGCCCAACAGAGATGGGAACTCCTTCAATACTGTTTAAAAAGCATCCCAGGGTGATACCTCAAGAAGTTGGTTGAGAAAATGTCAAGAGTACATGTCTGCAAAATCTAGGCAAAGGGTGACTACTTTGAAGATGCTAAAATATAACACAGTTTTGATTTATTTTGGATTTTGTTTAGTCACAACATAATTCCCATTGTTACATTTATGTTATTCCATAGTTTTGATGACTTTACTATTATTCTAAAATGTGAAGAAAACAATTACAATAAAGAATGGGTGTTTCAAAACTTTTGACCGGTAGTGTAGTTGTTTGTCTCCTTTTTAAATCATAATGATAACAGAAATCACCCAAATGGCCCTGATCAAAAGTTTACATACCCTTGAATGTTTGGCCTTGTTACAGACACACAAGGTGACATACGCAGGTTTAAATGGCAATTAAAGGTTAATTTCCCACACCTGTGGCTTTTTAAATTGCAATTAGTGTCTGTGTATAAATAGTCAATGAGTTTGTTACCTCTCATGTGGATGCACTGAGCAGGCTAGATACTGAGCCATGGGGAGCAGAAAAGAACTGTCAAAAGACCTGTGTAACAAGGTAATGGAACTTTATAAAGATGGAAAAGGATATAAAAAGATATCCAAAGCCTTGAAAATGCCAGTCAGTTCTGTTCCATCACTTATTAAGAAGTGGAAAATTCAGGGATCTCTTGATACCAAGCCAAGGTCAGGTAGACCAAGAAAGATTTCAGCCACAACTGCCAGAAGAATTGTGTGGGATACAAAGAAAAACCCACAGGTAACCTCAGGAGAAATACAGGCTGCTCTGGAAAAAGACGGTGTGGTTGTTTCAAGGAGCACAATACGACGATACTTGAACAAAAATGAGCTGCATGAATGAGTTGCCAGAAAGAAGCCTTTACTGCACCAATGCCACAAAAAAGCCAGGTTTCAATATGCCTGACAACACCTTGACACGCCTTTGGAGTGACGAGACCAAAATAGAGATTTATGGTCACAACCATAAGCAGTATGTTTGGAGAGGGGTCAACAAGGCCTATAGTGAAAAGAATACCATCCCCACTGTGAAGCACGGTGTTGGCTCACTGATGTTTTGGGGGTGTGTGAGCTCTAAAGGCATGGGGAATCTTGTGAAAATTGATGGTAAGATGAATGCAGCATGTTATCAGAAAATACTGACAGACAATTTGCATTCTTCTGCACGAAAGCTGCTCATGGGACACTCTTGGACTTTCCAGCACGACAGTGACCCAAAGCACAAGGCCAGGTTGACCCTCCAGTGGTTACAGCAGAAAAAGGTGAAGGTTCTGGAGTGGCCATCACAGTCTCCTGACCTTAATATCATCGAGCCACTCTGGGGAGATCTCAAACGTGCGGTTCATGCAAGACGACCAAAGACTTTGCATGACCTGGAGGCATTTTGCCAAGACGAATGGGCAGCTATACCACCTGCAAGAATTTGGGGCCTCATAGACAACTATTACAAAAGACTGCATGCTATCATTGATGCTAAAGGGGGCAATACACAGTATTAAGAACTAAGAATATGCAGACTTTTGAACAGGGGTCATTTCATTTTTTTCTTTGTTGCCATGTTTTGTTTTATGATTGTGCCATTCTATTATAACCTACAGCTGAATATGAATCCCATAAGAAATCAAAGAAATGTGTTTTGCCTGCTCACTCATGTTTTCTTTGAAAATGGTAAAAATATATTACCAATTCTCCAAGGGTATGCAAACTTTTGAGCACAACTGTATAAATAACATTTTAGTCTCAACATATATTTAAATATTACAGAAAGCAAAACATCTCTTTTTGTGTTCCGAGAGAAAATATCATACTAGATCTGACAGGATCTCAAACAGGGGGCCAAGGCCCACTAAGGCTCAGCTAATTTTCCAGGGGTGCTTTATTTTGTTTTTACTTTACACACTATATAAATAATGTGGAGGTCCTGCAGGAGATGCTGACAAAACAGCAAGACACAGCGCAAAACTCAAAGGTGTCCGTCCATTACATTTACATAGAAAAAAAATTAAAAACAGCACAGAGTTTGGGGCTGTTCACAACAAACTTGTTTTTGTGTGCATCTGCATTGTTTTTTTATTGTTTTTCTATGTAAACGTGCTGGACAGACGTCTTTTACAATTACACCACATCTTGCTGTTTTTGCAGCATTTCCTATAGAACCGCCACAATTTTTAGACAAGCTAGAACTTAAATTTCAAAGGTGGTATTCACACTTGGTCACTTCATTCGTTTTTACTGATTGAATTGCTATCCGATTGAACAACCATTTACACTTGGCCACATAATTGTGTTTCCGGCAAATGGATATAAATCCTATCTTCAATTCCCGTGCTATATGCAAATAAAACAAGTTCACTTTCATGATTATGCTAATGCTGGGCAGCGAATTTAAAAGATGTGATTCATTATTTGATTCCAAGTGACTCTGTCACACGCACGGGTATATGTGTGTATTCGCACTGTGTATTTTTCCCCTCAGGGCTTACCTCGTAGGTAAGATGTGTCAATGCGCGTCAGCTGCTTTCGTCTAGAATGTATCTCAAATCACCTCCTCAAAACCATCTCAAATTCATCTCAAATCCATCTTGGAGGGCATTTACACTTAGTATTTTCATGATCGGATAGCTGTCCGATAAGTAAAAAGCATTAAGTGACTAAGTGTAAATACCCCCCAAATATGCATCTCAAAACACATGCATTTCATTTGTTGCACTGCGTCTAACTTTTTTTAGTGTGGCTGTCACAAAGATTCAACGTTCTGAAAAAGTTCAGGTTGCAAAGAGGACTTCAAGTGATGTCACACTTTTACACATAATTCCAGTTTGCTCTTCATCCAGTTTCAGGGCTTGATAAATGCTTGATGCCTTGGTGTATGCCTTGTGAGGGGCTGTTGTGCCAGGGCTGGGAATGGGGTGTGGGGTGCACATGGTGGCAGGTGGAGTCTGGTTCAAACTGTTTAGATTTTTTTAGGGGAATGAATAGGATTTCTGTCTTTTATCCACTCAAAAGCCTACGAAAGCTTTGCGAGTTCACATAAATGAATCTTCTGCTTCCGTGGTTGTGCAATGTTGACTTTCAATAATATATTATTAATATATTTATTTATTATTAAGTATGTGTATTATTAAGTTATAGTGACTCCTAGCATCATAAATTGATCAAATTTTGTACATGATGGGCTGATCCAACCTGGAACGCAGAAAAACTAAGTATACCTGGGCCTTAACTCAAACACTAACCCAAGCCCTAATTGCCTCATCAGTAGCACAAATAGGATTTTCTTAAGTTATAGCACCACCTAGCATCACAAATTTATGAAATTTTGCACAAGACCTCAGAATGTTCTCTTGTCCATGTTTTTTAAGTTTGAATAAGTTTGAGAATCTAATTCACAATATACAGGCCAATTAGTCATTATAGGCCAACCCCCAAAACATATTTGCTTATATCTTCTGAACTATTTAACATATCACAATTCTTTTGATTACTTTTTTGTCAGGATGGTCTCTAGATTATGTATACAACATTTCGTAAGAATTGGGAAAACAGCCTAGGACAAGTTAGAAAAAGCAGGTTAAAAAAAATATACATGACAAAAAAGTTTTCTTGCAGAAATGAAAATTCATGTGACCATAACATTTGGGGGCACTGAAGGACTCAGAAAAACTAAAAGATTTTATTCTCTGGAGTTCTGGAGTTAAACGCGAATTAGCCTATTATAGCACCACCGTGTGGCCGATTCTCATAAAATTGTATGTACAGCTTCGTGTCCACTCTGCTTGTGTATAATAAGTTTCATATCCATCAGCTATTCACAACATAAGTTATTAGGTGCTGAAATTTTAGTGGCTGCTGGCAGCCATTTTTGTTGATTTGTCAAATCGATATGTAAATTATTTGTTAGCACTTGAACCAAAGAAGGTGTGCATTTAATTTCAACTTAGTCAACAAAACGGCTGTGGAGTTTTGGCAGTTTTTTAGTTGTAGTGCCCCTTGTGGGCAGAGTTGAAAGAAAATGTGTGTGTCCTCAACATGGCTTGTTGACTATGTGTACCAGGTTTTGTTAATTTTGGCCTTTGCGCTGAGTATATATTGATCAATAATCAAAGTGCATTCTACCAAAGGAATTGTATCGTAATATCTTTTTGGGGGGGGGTGGATTTTTCCCCTTTTCCTCCCAATTTGGAATGCCCAATTTCCAATGTGCTTTTAAGTCCTCGTGGTCGCGTAGTGATTCGCCTCAGTCCGGGTGGCAGAGGACGAATCCCAGTTGCCTTGGCGTCTGAGACCATCGACCCGCGTATCTTATCACATGGCTTGTTGAGCGCGTTGCCACGGAGACATAGCATGTGTGGAGGCTTCACACCATCCACCGCGGCAACCACGCTCAACTCACCACACGCCCCACCGAGAACGAACCACATTATAGCAACCACAAGGAGGTTACCCCATGTGACTCTACCCTCCCTAGCAACCAGGCCAATTTGGTTGCTTAGGGGACCTGGCTGGAGTCACTCAGCACGCCCTGGGATTCGAACTAGCAAGCTAGCGAACTCCAGGGGTGGTAGGTATCGTAATGTCTTTAGGACAATTTGACATATCCACATTCTTTTGATACGTTTTTGTCAGGAGGGTCTGTAGATGATGTATACCAATTTTCATGTGAATCTGACAAATGGCCTAGGTAGAGTTTGAAAAAGTAGGTTTTTCAGAAAATTCAAAATAGTTGAAAATTTTATCGATGGAAATAAAATCGGAGATATGTAGGGCTTGACTCAACATTAAGAAATCAGTATGAAGAGTGTTTTGTACACCCAATTTATACCAGAGCAGCTTCCATGATTCAATCAAGGTGATAATAGTTATTTATCTACATGAGTTAATTAACAGAGGTTCGGGAGGAGCATGTTAATTTTAATCTGACAAATCACAGCCCACGAGCAGGAGTATATAAGCCACTGCTTACCTGCTTCCTGTGACAACTCTCCTGACATGAAAGTCTTTTTGGCATTCAGCCGCCCATTTCCCACGAACAGACCCAGGCAGACAGATCATCGGATGCAACTTCCCTGTAAAGCATTCGGCTCCACCAGAACAGCTCTTCCATCCAAACAGTTTCATTATTCAACAGAAGCTGCCACAGTAGCTCTTTGTTTTTTAGCAGTATTGATGGCTACCACGTTAGGTGTTATATATATATGTATATATATATATTTTTTTTTTTTTTTTTTTTACCCTGTCTGTCTTTCTATGCTCCATTCAACGAAGCAGTTTATAGCGTGAAGTTGCTGCCGCAAACTGGCTGCTCCTGCACTTTAAAAATGTGAAATAGCTCTCTACAACTGCTCATATGTTCTCTTATCTAAACTTTTCACCCGGAAAGCAGTGCCAGCTGCCTCCGCGAACGGGCGCCGTTCCGACTTCATGCCATTAGAATTCAATTTTGTTTGAAAGCGAAAGAAACAAAGATTAACTATTCAATCCAACCACCATTTCAACCCCCAGCATTTTTAATCAGGTTCTGCAGCACAGGTGATGCCTGTCAGCCTCATTACCACGCCACAGCTTTTTTAGGGGGCGTGCTCTATTCAGCGATTGTTCGTCATCTTCTAACATGAATATCACGATTGTTTCTCTCTTCAAAGTGCCCTTCGGAGCATGATTTATTTAATTCTTTATACAGGGGCATCATGCAACACAGAACTCCCGTCAGTCGACCGATAATCTAATGACAAATTCTTTTCAAACCAACGCAGACATTTTAACGCAAGCTTGCTGCTGCGCAGCACTCGCTCTGACCATTCCACAGCACACTGCAGTTCTACACGGCCTCTGTCCGAACAGACACTATCGTACAAGAACGCACCTTCAAACAAATGCTTAAAGCACTCCCTCTGTACAAATTTTTTGGGAGAAAACAATTCAGAAGCATCTGCCAAGCCAATTTACCAAATAGAAGGCTTCCTGTCCTAAATACTTCCTGCCATAGTCATGGTACTGTTCTTTCATCTTAACACCTTTTGGGGGGTAATCAGGACTCGAGTCGAGTCTCGAGCTCCGAGCCCTCCAGTTTAAGGTCAGCAAGCCAAATACGTTTACTGTTTCAATACAAGATTACATTAACATACGAACTACTGAAATGGAGTTAATTAACAGAGGTTCGGGAGGAGCGTGTTAATTTTAATCTGAAAAATCACAGCCTACGAGCAGGAGTATATAAGCCGCTGCTTACCTGCTTCCTGTGACTACTCTCCTGACATTCCACCACCACCCCATCTCCACCTATACTCTAGATCCATTATCTAAATAAGTAAAGTCCGGGGGGGAGTAATCAGGACTCGAGTTGAGTCTCGAGCTCCGAGCCCTCCAGTATACGGACAGCAAGCCAAATCCGTTTACTGCTTCAACACAAGATTACATTAACATACGAACTACTGAAATAAATATTAGTCAAAAACTGTCCCCTTACACAGTTCAAATGTTGACGCAATCAAACTAAAAAGATTTAAATCTGCTTACACGGAAAGAGACTTGTCATTATTTTCAGTTCACACAAACCACTGCTTAAACATTTTTTCAACAAAATAAAATGAAGTCTGTTAAACCATTGATGATGATACTACTGGAACACTGAATTGGTTCAACTGCAGGATCTTGTGTATGGGTTCCTCCTCTTTATGTATATATTTTGTTGTTTGTGTTTGCATTCAACAACGTTACGCAAGTACAGTGTGCCCTGTGTTTTATACCATTTTTAAAGCAGTGTGTTGCATTCAACATTGTGTGACTTGAAGAGGTAAGTTGAAGAGGTAAGCCCCGGGGACTTTGTAGATCAGTGATAAGATGGACCAATCAGACATCTGCATTTATTTATTTATTTTTTACTTTGTGGAAAGGACAAAATGGCATGTTACCTTTATTTTAAAAAAATGTCAGGTGTTAAAACTACATATAAAGCAATAATAGCCTACTGTAAAGAATAAATGTTGAACAAAACAGGTTTAAAAGAGGTGCAGTACACAAGAATGAGAACATGCATAACACAGTAATATTAAAGCAAGCGAGTGCTGCTGAAATGTGATGTCAGGTTACTCAGGCACGAACACCTGCAGCTGTGCTCGTTATAATGATGAAGTACTTACACCTGTTTTACACTGTACGCGGAAGCAGTGCGTCATGACAATATTGCAGAAAACAACGTATGTGCTTTTACACCAGCAGTGTTTCTGCTGCAGAAACTGCTGCGTACTATACAGAAAATAAGGTTATAAATGGTTATCAGGAGTCAGCTATTGATAAGTGTTACAAACTTGATCATCATGAAATCTTATTTACATGATGCTGGTGTTATCTAATGCAGTCTTGTAGTATTATTTCATGTAGTGACAGCCAACACAGTAAGCTCTGCTCATTTTTAAACATCATTATTTAGTGGAAGGGGAGGACGATGAGCCTGAATGTTGTTTTGCACAACAAAGGACGGTTTGATCACTCCATTTGGTTCGATCACACTTAATAATATAGTCAGAAAAAACAACCATTGAATAGCAATATCTCTTTGTTCAGACACCAGCCAAAACTTTTAAATGTTGAGAACTTTCCTCATAAAAAGTATGCAGTTCCAATATATTAACCAACAGCCAAGTACATCATCCCACGAGCGTCTTGATACCACTTAATCCTAATGAAGCCTGATTGGATTTGGTGAGTTTTGTCAAACTAAAACCAATCCTGGAATCCAGAATTTGTTCAGCTTTTTTGTGATACATGGCACAGTGGACTGTAAGATGCTGAACTAATCTGGCAGCATTAAACAAGATTTGTGAACAATAAGGATTTCTTGTCTTGTGTTTCCCTCTGGTGGGCAAAAAGTACAACAGCCTATTTATATCCCAATTCTAACTGCATTCATTTTAGTTGTAAAAAATAGCTATTTCTTACATTATAGCGCTGCCAAATTAATGACATTTTGCATTTTACCTCAGAATGTTCTTTTGTGCATGTATACTAAGTTTTGTTAAGTTTGAAAAATTGTGCTCACATGATGCGGGTCAATTAGTCATTATGGGCCACAGTCCAAAATGTATTTGCTTATATCTTTGGAATGATCTGACATATCAAAACTGTTTTGATACATTTTTGTCAGGAGGGTCGGTAGATGATGTATACCAAGTTTTGTGCGAATCGGACAAACGCCCTAGGATGAGTTCGTAAAAGTATGCTTTTTGAATAAATCGAAATTGTAAAAAAACGTTTCTGAACAAAAAGCACGCAGAACACCAGAACCCCCACCGCCCAAATAAACTGAAGTTTGTTGGAATAAAAAGGACCATCTATCACAGAGATCACAAATATAAATGTGTTTTGCTCCAAATTGCATTTAGACTGTGTATAATATGCGAATTTTACCATTTGCTATGTAGTAGATATTAAAATTAATCTTCAGTTATTTGTATTTTTTATGAGCATATGAATATAAAGCTAATTTCACCATATTATTTGATATCCTAAAAGTGTAGTAAAATATTTAATTTTGTAATACTTTTAATTTATTTACTTTTCTTTATTTTTAAAATGTAATTCATGTTCATATTAATTTACAAATTAGTTCATTCAATTTGGGACATTTATTTTGAAAAATTATGTTGACAACAGATGTCCAAATGTAGCCATTTGCTTTCTACTTTGGTTTTGCTTGTTGTCAGTCCGCACTGAACTTCAGACTGTTCACGGGACAATACAATCATAGAAACCCACACAGATCCGCAGCAGCCAATAAACAAGCCAAATTCTGCACACACTTAATGCAGATGTGCAGCACTGAACAGCACCAGCTACAGCAACATATCCACAAATGTGATATGCTCCATCATTTGAGTAAGAAGTAGATTTATGAGAAACACGATTATAGCTTCAGCTTTCAATTGATCACTTTTATCACCAAATTCAAACAATAAATGTTTTATTCATGCTCATTAATGCTGTGTGTGACAGACTGCAGTAAAATTTCAAATGGAGCAGGGCAAAATGCTCTTGCTCTCCAATGTCGAGCACGGAGCAAAAAAAGCAAATGGACATCAGAGGGTATGTTGAAAGAAACAAAGCCATATAGTTTCACTACTTACATAGTACATGGCACAGACTGCTGAACAACTTGATATACGTCGAGCCGCGTGCTGCTCCTCTTGATACGTGAGTCCCGCCTTCTTTGATTTGATTGGTCATTTCAAATGACATTGACGAGCGGTTTTAAATCACCGACCATGTTAAAATGAGCTGAATTAAGATGCACAGAATGTTTAACCATTATGTTATCCTTGCAACATATATATATATTAAAGATAGATAATAGGGGGGCCTGGGTAGCTCAGCAAGTAAAGACACTGACTACCACACCTGAAGTTGCAAGTTTGAATCCAGGGTGTGCTGAGTGACTCCAGTCAGGCTTCCTAAGCAACCAATTGGCCCAGTTGCTAGGGTGGGAAGAGTCACATTGGGTTAGCCTCCTCATGGTCACCATAATGTGGTTCTCGCTCTCGGTGGGACGCGTGGTGAAAAATAGCATGAAACCTCCACACGCGCTAGGTCTCCACGGTAATGCGCTCAACAAGCCACGTGATAAGATTCATGGATTGACGGTCTCAGATGCAGAGGCAACTGAGATAAGTCCTCCACCACCCGGATTGAGGTGAGTCACTTCACCACCACAAGGACTTAGAGCACATTGTGAAGAAAAGGGGAGAAAAGGAAAAAAAAAAAAAAAAAGATAGATTTTGTTTCTGCCTCCAGTGAAAGGTCCTGTAATATGAGCCGCATGATGTGATGAGGCAAAATCAGATCACCTCAGTATCACGCATAGCACTAGTGTGCTTCATTGTTCAAAAACAGGAGCGAAAGCTTGAGCATGTCGCTTGTTTGCAGAGATTGCTCTTTTTATATAGGTGTATCGACATTATTACAAATGAACAAGGTGAAGTTCATCAAAAATGTGGCAGCACGCTGCTCACTGCGCACTCACTCTAAACTCCACGTGTCCATTGAGCCACGGACTGCTGCGAGAGAAGCTGTAGCACTGATGATCTAAGGCTACATGCACACTGCAGCTGAATGTGATGCTGAAATGACTTTTTGCTCAAATCAGATTTTTTTGTTAGGTTGTTCACATGACATTTTAAATGTAGCCCATATCAGACACTGGTCTGAGCAGCCGACACACTTAAACTGACCCACATGTGTTTAACACTCCTTGAGCATGCGTATAACAAACTCCGGCATGTTCATCGTTATAGTAAGAATAATTAATTCAGTTATAATTAAAAATGTAATTATCCGTTTTTAATGCAGATAGGACACATGCCTATCTGATAATATATCCTTACAAAAAAAAAAAACTACAGGAATCCTGCAGGAATTTTATGCAGGTATCCTACAGGATTTTCGGCTCATTTTCCTGAAGCAATTCCTGCAGGAATTTTATTCATTTTCTGCAGGAATTGTGTCCTACATGTAATATTTATGGGATATTCCATTTCTATTATGGAAATTAACTAAGTTCAAGTTCACTGTTTGTGGAAGTGGATAGTTTGGAGTGTGCTGTTTAGAGAAGTGCTATTATCATCACCTGTCTTTCCAAGGGACTCACAATCTCCCATGAACCATCTTTCCATATTGGTTTGGTTCTCCAAAGTCCAATATCTAGTCAAAGACAAAAGAGATTAAAAACTGTACAGATCAGACTACAGAGCTTCTTTGACTATTTGTATATCATACTTACTGTGCAGTGGCAGTGTTGTGTGTCAAACAGTGGCTTTATAGTGTGAGAACATTTTCAATAACAAACTTTATTTTCATTCAAAGTCTAATATTTTTAGAATTTTTGGCAAAAAAGACAGATGACTGGAAGGAGAATACAGCGAACATGCAGAACAGTTTTCTTATTATGAAGAACATATTGTATAATGTATAACTACATCAAAAGTATGTTCTATACAGGTAGAATGTGTACTAATGAAAGATGCATTTTGATTAAAAAGAGAGGAAAATTATCTTATGTATGTGCATATGCAAAACAATGGCATGAATAAATGGCCTTTGGCAGTGTGTGTGTGTGTGTGTGAATGTGCTTAGAATGAAGCATAGAAGTAGGCAGGATCTACTCTATTTTCCTAGAGGGGGAAATGAAAACAAAAAGTTAGCTGTAATGTTTCATTACATTGTATGTGCTATTTGGTCAAAGATATCAATAATAGGGGCCTGGGTAGCTCAGCAAGTATTGACGCTGACTATCACCCCTGGAGTCGCGAGTTCGAATCCAGGATGTGTTGAGTGACTCCAGCCAGGTTTCCTAAGCAACCAAATTGGCCCGGTTGCTAGGGAGGGTAGAGTCACATGGAGTAACCTCCTCGTGGTGACGATTAGTGGTTCTCGCTCTCAATGGTGCACGTGGTAATTTGTGCGTGGATCACGGAGAGTAGCATGAGCCTCCACATGCTGTGAGTCTCCGTGGTGTCATGCACAATGAGCCACGTGATAAGATGCGCAGATTGACTGTCTCAGAAGCAGAGGCAACTGAGGCTTGTCTTGACCACCACGAGGACCTAGTAAGTAGTGGGAACTGGGCATGCCAAATTGGGGAGAATTTTTTTTTTTTTTTTTTAAGATATCAATAATAAATTATTACTTATTTAATTTTTCCCTGATAGCTGCCCTCATAAAGTTTCTTGGAACATCTGGGAACCTTTTCTGTACTGTTTCTGTAAATAAGATTCCAGTTATGGACCATTAACATTTTGCTTAAACATAGTTTTACTCACCCATGATCAAGAGCTGGCTTGTGCCTTTACTGGCATTATCAGCCCTTCCAGAGAGCCCACGAATAGCCAAAGTCTCCCTCCCAAACACAGCCACTGCCAAATCTTTTACCATAGAGGAACATGATGTGCCACCCCCGCCCACAAGATTCCAGTAAAGAAAAAAAAACAGGTTATGGCACTAAAATTAAATCCTGTATTTGTCAAGAAAAAAAAACAGAGTATAGGGTACTAAAATTGTTACTAAAACATGTTAGTAATGTGCTGTAACCTGTAACATTGGGTTATTATGGCTCGGATTGTCTTTAGGTTTAGGATTGTGAGTGTCTCAGTTCATGCTTTCAAGCCTTGGAAGAATTACTTGGTGAAAAATAAAACATTTAAAAATGTAAAAATTATTATAGGCTGATATTATTATACATTATAAATTGGCTGATAAATTGATATATATATATATATATATGGATAGACAGAGAGAGATAGATTAAAGCATACTTTGTTGCAGAGATATATTTAAAGCTCTTAGAGCCTCGTTTTCCTTCCGCAGAAGCGCAGTTTCTTTTTCGAGTGTCCCTCTGCTTGAGTGTTCTGTGGCATGACTGCCCTTGTTGTTTATATCTTCCAATAAGATATTTTTATTTTTGTCAATAACCTAAGGACAGACATACACTATTAGCATCCCTGTGTTATTTAACTTGGTATGCTTTTAATTGAATAATGAAGAGTAAAAGTATTATTTGACATTTCAGTGGAGACCCTTCATCTGATGTTGGGGACTGAGGTGGACTGTAAATTCTCTTTTCTTTTAATCACTCTTTTCTCAACAGTTGGCACACGTGGGTGTTCTTTTCCTTTCCCCTCCAGCCTTCACATCCTCCTTCTGATCCTGTCCTTGTTGTCTAAAGTGGAAAACATAAACATCAAAGTAGACGTTAAAATATGTGCCATATCTACAGACAAGATTACACTTTCTTACCGTTTATTTCAATAATTGTGGCTGATGAGCTTTCATCCTCATAGGCCACATCCACTACATCTTCAAGTTCCAAATTTTCTTTTAGTATGTCCTTTCTAGGAACAATGTCATAAGTGGGTGGCTCCTCTCTCCATTCAGTTAGAACCCACTTTCCCATTTTCTTAACAGAAAACATATTATATTAATATATATTATTACTCATATAATTATAAAGAATTATATATATGTATATACAATTTTTATATATTAATTTTTATTTATACTGTGTGTGTGTGTGTGTGTGTGTGTGTGTGTGTGTGTGTGTGTGTGTGTGTATACTAACATCAATATCCTAAATACATTTATTAATTTAATATATATATAAAAATGTCTACAAAACTGCACTGTGTCATTCTCATCTGTTGGCTACAGCTAATTGTATCCATGACAACAGTACCTTAACAACTTGCATTCCTGCCGTTGGAGACCAATATGCTTAGGTAACAAAAAAAATTACTCTTTCCACTTTTAAAAACACAAAAAACAAATTTAGCTGTATATCTTTGAAAACATTCAGGTATTGATGTTTCAGTGAACACAGTACTTAAAGGTGCAATATGTAATATATTTACTGTACTAAAGCATAAAATTATCATAATATGTTATCAGAGATTTAGGAAACATGGTAAGTTGAAATACTGGCTTCTCCGAAAACAATACTACAGCCAGTATATTCTACTTTGAAATGTCCGTTCCAGGCCGGAATTTCTGTTTGTGTTTTGGCCTGTGTGATCCTGCCCACTGCCCATTTCCCAATAGTATTTCGACACCCCGGGTTGCCAGATTTGAAACAAGTTAGCGGGCAAACACAGCGCGCTGCAGCCATGGAAGCCAGCAATACATCTAGCTAACATTGACAGAGTTATAAAAAATCCACATGAGCTGGTTTATAATTTGCAAATGTATACATTAGCTGATCAATTTACAATGTAAGGCTTGTCACTTGCCATTGTCAGTTTGCTCGTTCCTGTTGCGTGTCCTCAACCTGGCAACTTATGTGAGCTTGGAGTCTAGGGAGGAGGGGGCGGGGGGAGACAACTCTCTCCAATATTTCGAATTTGGACTGCAGTATCCATTTTAAACACTTGATGTCAATGTTACATATTGCTCCTTTAACAATAATTTTACAAAAATGGCAAAATCTCGACAAAATAGCTGTACCTAAATATTAGCAGTGTTACAAATACAGAATTGAACGGACAGTATTTCATTAAAATGAATAAATAAATAAAAATGTCTTACCTGTATGAAGACGTACGAACTCACGGCGGTTGGTGACGGTTAAATTCGGCTGCGCGCGGACGCCGTCAGAGCACAAGGGGTAGTTCACAGGACGCGTATTTGATTCCACGTGCGCTGTTATTTTTTCTATTTCAACAGGTGCTACATGGACGTTTTTGACCATTGCGACACATCTTGTTATTTTCTTCAGCTTTCCATGTCGCAGTAGGATGCCGAGTCCATTTTAAAAGTTTAAACGTTTTTTTTCCTCAAGACACGTTTCGCTGCGTCTTGCTGTTTTGAGTGTAGGACACGTCCTTTGTGATTACCCTATTATGGTCTGTATCACCCAGTGCATGCGCTTAACAGTAACTAAGCAGTTAATAATATTGTCAGAGAGTATTTTAGAAAGTTTTACAGCAAAACAATGTTAGAATATATGTAGCACAAGAGGCTATACATGGGAGAATTATTAAGTAAAATAGGCTATTCTTATTAAAAGTGAGGTCTCAGTCCACTATTGAAAATGTTTATCTTTAAAACAATATTTCAATTAAAATTTTTATTAGCAATTAAAGGTTTAACTTTCAGAATTTCTTAGTATTTGGTATGTGCCAAATACCCTCAAATTGGCATGCATGGACCCAAAAAGTAGTTTGAAGTTGTTCACACCTGATAATCAAGTTATTTCAGCATGGTTTGAGAATGTTCCAAAGAGCATATTGTGTGCCTCGATGGAAGGAAAGAAATCTGACATTTTGTACCAAAGAGTTAACATGGCCTTTGGTCAATGTCATTATCTTGCTTACATGTAGGCCTAATGGAATTATAGGTGTTCGTGTAAATCTCCCAAGGTGATAATACAATTTGTAATGAAAAAATTTGGATTAAATTATAAAAGAGTGCAAAATAGAAGCATTTTCACCAGTGAACTCAGAAGCTTTACTGATGATGAGGATGAGGCAGTTAGCACAGCTAATGAGACCTTTTCAGACACTCAAGTGAGAATACAGTTCAGAATTCCTCCCTAGTTTATCTTTCTAAAAACATGCATCCTTTTTTGAAGTACACACCACTAATGTGCCTGCATGGATGTAATTAATACAATATCTTTCTAGTTTCTCAGAAACAGGAGTGGGTGAAAAAATATACCCAAATTCCAAAATCACAAATGAGGAATCGTTACTCTGTATACTCGCCTATAGCCTCAGACATACAACATCCAAAGGAGCTTTGAGTGACTTGTTGGATCTTATCAACCTCCACTGTCCTGATTCAACCAATGGTGTTCCAGAGAGCTTAAACAAGTTCTTGAAATCGTTCCACTGTGACACATATGAAGTGCAGTATATTTGCCAATCATGCCAATTTTTCTTTGGGAATGAAATCCCCACCCATTGTGCTTCATGTTATTGTATACCCAGGGGACATATCAGACTTGATCAAATCTGGGTCTGTCTTTATCAAACTATCCATTGCAAAACAACTGCAAGGTAAACTTCAGGATGCAGATTTTTTTCACTCTTTAAATTACAAATGTTCAAGGATAAAGAGCAGCTCACAAAATGTTGAGGACATATTTGATGGTGCTATGTACAAATCTATCAGTGCACTCATTGATCCAGATATGTTGAACATCTCGGTTTCATGGAATGTTGATGTTGTTCCAGTTTTCAAATCTTCCCCTTTTCACATCTGGCCCCTTCATTTCACGATCAGTGAGCTCCCCCATAATCTGAGGGCAAAGCATGTCTAATGGTGTAAAAGGTCCATCTCCTCTAATGCTGCTGACATTTTTCAACATGGTTGCTGGTTTTGCATTTGAGTATATGCATGGCATATTACTAGGAGTTTGTCGCATAATGACTACACTATGGTTTGACTCCAAATATCACAAAGAGCCCTGGTACATTGGGAGAGAAACTGAGCAAATTGACAAAAGGTTCCTTACCATTCAACCACCCCGTTCAATTAGTTTGCGAAAATTTTGGAAAGCTTCCGAATACAGGCACGTCCTCCTATTTTACAGCCTCCCCTGTTTGTTTGGCATTTGACCTCGAAAATATGGTGAGCATTTATTACTTCTTTCTCAGGCCACATTCTTCCTCCTTCAACACTCAATTTCACCTCAAATCACTGACACAGCTGACAGTCTTTTAAAAGCATTTGTATGACGTTTTGAGTCTTTGTATGCTAAGTGCCATGTGTCTTATAATGTCCACAAACTTGTACATGCAGCAACTTCTGTAAAGAATTGGGGTCCTTTATAGAGCCAAAGTGCATTCTTATTTGAGACTCAGAATGAACAATTTCAAAAACTTTTTTATGGCACACAAGCTGTACCAGAGCAAATTGTGAATATGTTTAGCCTTTTCCAACATGTTTCACGGACTGGATGCCCATATGTAAGACAGCCAACACCAAGAGAGTCTTATCTCCTTTAAGAGTCCAGTTTTTGTACAGATAATGCTCTCAGTTTTTACTCTAGGGCTGTGGTTAATGGCAAGCTGGTTCATGCAAAAGGGGGAAAATCTCTGACTAAAAGAATTAATCATGCCGTTCATACCAAACATGGAACTGTAGGATTAATATGACCATTTGTAGCATTAGGAAATGGCAATAGAGAGGGGCATGTGTTCATTGAGGTAATGAAATCGACAAGTCATAACATCACCAAGGACAGGAAAACAGGAATAAAGGCATCAAGCATTTTAAAAGAAAGAGGCATAGGTTCAGTTGCCCTTATCAAATGCACAGAAATACATTCAACTTAAGGGACCTACCAGATCTTGCAGATATTTTTTTTTGTTTTTTTTTTTTGCATCCAGCCAAATAGATGGGAGTTGGATTGAAACATCTGATTGTTGGACTGAAGTTTTTAATGATACAAGTCAAAAGTACTGTACAGGGAGGGTTACTTTTAAAATGTATTCCGCTACAGATTACAGAATACATGCTGTAAAATGTAATTTGTAACATATTCCATTAGATTACTTAAGGTCAGTAACGTATTCTAAATACTTTGGATTACTTCTTCAGCACTGGTAGATTTTTTTGACTTGTTTTGACTATAAAAACTCTGCCAGTACAGTAAGACAAAATACACATTAAAAATACATTCTCTGAAAAACCTAAATATCTTATGCAGTGTTGCTTCTAAAGCAAGATAAATCAAACTGATCATGTTTTAAGGATTCTCATCAAGAATAAGATTTTTGTCCTAATGTGAAATGTCTTAATAGGGAGAAAAAAATATAATCAAATGTTTATTTTCTTGATAAAAAAATACCACCGTACTTGGAAACGAGTGCATGTAAAATGGCTAGAAAGAGCATTTTAGCTTAGCATAAAGATACATGTGCACATGACATACACAAGGTTTATTTCTATTTCTACTGCTCCAAACTTACTTCAAACTTACTCCTCTGTCTGTTCGTATGAATGTAACACATCATAAGAAAGTGTTTCACCGCTGTTCAAATGCACTTCATATCGCATCATTTATATGTATAAATGTTTTCCATCTGAAAGGACTAAATATTAAATGAAACAAATGACAATAAAATGCAAAGTAATCTCTTCAGTAATCAAAATACTTTTTGAATGTAACTGTATTCTGATTACCAACGATTTAAACTGTAACTGTAGTGGAATACTGTAAAAATAAGATGAAATTGATTTGAAATCAACAAAAGCAGGTAATTCTGGAATGGTTCAGTGTTATTTTTCACTTTTAGGATGTTTAATTTGAATGCTCTGTCCATATTCATAGTGTTTTATTTATTTACTTATGTACATAAATAGTTATCTTTTTCAAAAAAGCATTGTGTTTTAAAATATTTAAAACACTAGTATTATATTAAATGTTCTAGCAATTGTAACTCAGTTTAGGTCATACTGGAAATATTGATATATGTTTAAGATTTGGATCTTTTTTTTTTTTTTTTCACCCAATTTGGAATGCCCAATTCCCAATGCGCTTTTAAGTCCTCGTGGTCACATAGTGATTTGCCTCAATCCGGGTGGCGGAGGGTGAATCCCAGTTGCCTCCACGCCTGAGACCGCCAACCCACGCATCTTATCACGTGGCTTGTTGAGTGCGTCGCCACGGAGACATAGCGCGTGTGGAGGCTTAACACCATTCACCGCGGCATCCATGCTCAACTCACCACTCACCCCACCGAGAACGAACCACATTATAGCAACCACGAGGAGGTTACCCCACGTGACTCTACCCTCCCTAGCAAACGGGCCAATTTGGTTGCTTTGGAGACCTGGCTGGAGTCACTCAGCACACCCTGGGATTCAAACTAGCGACTCCAGGGTCAAACTGATTAAAAACCAATCTGCTTAACCTTGATACAGTTGTAATTACATACACTGGCAGCCAAAAGTTTGGAATAATGTACAGATTTTGCTGTTTCAGAGGAAATTGGTACTTTAATTCACCAAAGTGGCATTCAGCTGATCACAAAGTATAGTCAGGACATTACTGATGTAAAAAACAGAACCATCACTATTTGAAAAAAGTCATTTTTGATTAAATCTAGACAGCAGCCATCACTCCAACACCTTATCCTTGAGTAATCATGCTAAATTGCTAATTTGGTACTAGAAAATCACTTGTCATTATCTCAAAAACAGCTGAAAGCTATTTGGTTCATTAAATGAAGCTTAACATTGTCTTTGTGTTTGTTTTTGAGTTGCCACAATGTACAATAGACTAGCATGTCTTAAGGGCAATATTAGGTCAAAAATGGCAAAAAAGAAACTGAATTGGTGTGTGTGTGTGTGTGTGTGTGTGTGTGTGTGTGTGACAGACCTCTGACTGACAAGCACAACAGTTGGTAGATGTGACACCCTTGGCCAAAATCAAGTTGTTCTGGACTAGCTAGTGAGATGCCGGCTTTAATATACTGTTATGAGAAAGATTTTAGACCCATGAGAGTTCTTTTGTGGATGGAGCTGCCCAGCACAATGTCGCAGAAATAAAACCAAGTCAAAGATAGAAGTACCTGTCACTCATCGCATGTTGCATGTCGCTGGGTAGACCAAAAACTCTGATTAACATGAATAAGATACCTTTTGTCATGTGTTGAGCCATCTGATTGCCTCTGGTTAGGACACAGGGTTAGGAATGCACTGAAATTTCGGCCAAAAACCTGAACAGAAACCGCTACTTTCAAAGATCAGATAACAGAAACTTTGGCATGGATAAAGCTGAGTATTCATACGTTAAATGATCCAGGCTTATCAGATTTAATGTTACAGTTGATGAGACACATATTGAGTGAAAACTGGGATGTCTACTGATTCTGGTATCTGAATCTGGTCCGATACCACTTTTTATAGCAGATGACAGCAAGCAGAGTGCTAATTCACTTTGTAGCGTAAGGCACATACAGACTACATATTTATTTAATTAAATAGCAGTCTTTTGTGGTTTAATAATCGTATTGGGTCACGCAATGAACTGCTTTTCTGAAAGTGAGAAGCTAACGTCAAAAAAAATCATAACTTTTCCATTTAACTAGACTCTTCAACAATTACACCAACCAGGACAGCCAGAAATATCAGGGTTATGGTATGTTTGACGATCAGTTGAACTTCATAGACCACGTTGCAATAAAAGTCAAATCATGCAGATTTGCACTGTATAACATAAGGTGGATCAGACCCTTCCTATCTGAGCATGCTACTCTACTCCTTGTCCAGACTTTTGTTTTATCTAGACTGGACTACTGTAATGCTCTTCTGGCAGGACTTCCTGCATGCACAGTCAAACCTCTGCAACTGATTCAGAATGCACGATTGGACTTTAATGACCCCAACAGAGCTCATGTCACGCCTCTTTTCATCAAACTGCACTGGTTGCCAATGGTTGCTTGCATCAAATTCAAAGCATAAAGGCTTGCCTACAGAACAACCACTGGCTCCGCACTCCCCTATCTACTCTCGCTACTTCAAATCTATATGCTCTCCACAAGATTAAGATCAGTGGGTGAGCGGTGCCTCAAGGAACCGCCTCACAGAGGAATAAAATCATTTTCCCGGACCTTCACTTCATCCATTCCTCACTGGTGGAATGACCTTCCAAACCCCATCCGAGAAGCTGATTCTCTAGCCATCTACAAGAAAAGTCTAGAGACGCATCTCTTTCGCAAGCACTTAACTCAATCCCACTAATTCTCTTCTTTCTTCTCTACTAAAAAAAAATCTAAATTCTTTCTTCACTGTCCCTCACCTTCCTCTCTACTTGTGCTTCTCTAAGCAATTTGCAACTTTGTATTACAGAACTTCTCTTATTTCTGCCTCCTTAGGATGAATCGTTTCTATTGTACTCCTCATTTGTAAGTCACTTTGGATAAAAGCATCTGCTAAATGAATAAATGTAAATGTAAAAACACACCGAAATGCAAGGGCTTCACTCCAAAACAAAAGCTTCGGCAAAATAAAAGCTAAATTTAAATGGAAAAAAGTACGACAGAAATACATATATCACTACTGTATAGTTATGTCGTATTAAATAGTAAATAGTAACTGAAACTTGAAAGTTAAACTTTCACCTCTAGTACAAGGAGTACCAAGTTCTAATCTGCCCTAATATAACTTTTTATTTTAATAAACCAAGATTGCATCTGTACATCAGTGGATGTATATCATGAGTTGGGACGCATTTGTTTGCATTTTGCTTAACAATTTAACTAGACAGGAGCACAAACTGCAGAACAACGGACCGAGAAGATTACGCATCTGTGTGCACAAGACACCATTGTCGCAACGTCTCTTATAATAGCCGCAACAAAAACATATCATAACATTCAAAATAACACTTTCAGCGCCGGATTGCCACTCATTATAACACACATGAATCAAAATGAAATCTCCTACTCAAGAACTGGAGGTGTTTCTTCTGCATTAAACTCTTACCTGATCAAAGCTATTTCAATAAGTGGTGGGGACAAAACTGGCCAAGGCAAAAAGTGGTGGGGACATGACCCACCGGTCCCACCCATACATGACGCTAGTGCTGAGTGGGTCAGGTTGGGTCACATGGTCTCAGGTACAGACTGAGTTGTGCTTCAACTTAATGCCCATGCAGACCTCTAAAATCATATGGGTTTGGATGAAAGGACATGAGGGTGAGAAAATCATAACATGTTTTTTATTTTCGGGTTATCTATCCCTTTAAAATAAATTAATGTGACATGAACTGAGATTACTGGTTTCTCCTCTACTTGAACTCAGATGATGTAAGAGCAATCTGTACCATTTCCTTGAGTCTGTTTTTCTTGTTTGTCTGGTTCTCAAAAACCCAGGAGGAATTGCATCACCTGGACTTTCCCATGAATAGATCAACTTTCAGACATATATTCCAGCTGCCAAACTGCTGCTTTCACTTTATGCTAATATTTTATCACTTTATAGAACAAGTTTTTGCATTGTTATTGCCAAGTTGGTCTTGGCAGACACTGGCAGACACTTCTGGTTTGCAGTGAAATATTTTTGCCAAATTAGTTTACTTAGTTTACGTTTACTTTGGGGCTTTTTTCCAATTCTAAAAAAGTGTGTTCATTTTTAATTCTGAAAAGGTTTTCTTTTAGGGGTAGGGTTCGTGTTTGGCTTAGGGTAGCAATTACTTCGCTTTATATGAACAATGCAAGGCTACAGCATGTCCTCATTTAGAAAGCTAAGTAAACATGTGAGCATGTGTTTGGTGATGAATCATGACTAACCGCTGAAAGTATTTCAGAGTGCTACTTCCCCATAAGACAATGACGCCATGGACTTCACCCAGTGAGTTTAAGCTCCCTAAATGTTGGCGTATCGACGAAGATTAAAGACATTTTTGGACGTTTTCATTCGTTTTCAAGATTTTTTATAACTGTCATGATGTCCTGCCGTCAATACATTGCACCTATGGTCTTCTGCGCCCAAGTGGCCAGCTCGTTTTTTGACACTGCTCTCCAAATGGTCGTGAAAGAAAGATGCGCAAACGCCACCGATCCGGACAGCGAGCAGAAAGCCATCACCAACTTTAACATGATTTTCAATATGATATTCAAATTCATGCCCATTGTGCCTGCGATCCTCTTGGCAAAGGTTGGCGACAAAGGTTACAGGAAAGTGCCTATTTTTGTTCCTCTGATCGGTTACTTGGTGTCCAGAACTTTACTTTTGCTCGATATCGTTCTGGAATGGCCACTCCAGGTGTTGTACGCGGTACCGGTTATTCATGGACTGTGCGGAGGGTTCGCATCATATTGGGCCGGTGTGATGGCGCTTGTTTCGGTGTGCGCAACTGAGGATAAGCGCTCGTTGCGCATCATGAGGACCGAGCTGGTGTATGGAATCGCTGGTTTCATCGGCAGCTTGGCTTCTGGTCACCTGTTTAACCTATATACTGTAGATCTCAAGCATGGGGTCATTTTATCTGGATTGAGTGTGCTTTTCTATTTCTTCTGTCTGATTTATGCGGCGTTTATCTTGCGGGTGGATAATCTAGTGCTTGAAGACAGGCAGGAGAGACGCGAAATTATCGGGATCATAAACCAAGAAGCTCGTGATATGATGAATATCGTTTTGCTCTTCGCCAGTGGGATTTTGTATGATATAGCAGTGGCAGGAGGGATAGAGATGCTGGCGGCGTATGTGCTCAAAGACCCGCTGAATTGGGGCGCGACAGAGGTGGGTTATGGAAACGCGGCTGGATCTCTGCTCTTCATCACCAGTTTTGTGGGTGTGAAGTTCTTCACGAGGTGTTCTGTGAGAGATGAGAGTATGATCATGATCGGGATGGTGTCATTTGCCGCCGGGATTTACTTCATGGCATTTGTGACCACAACTCCACTTTACTTTTTGGGTAAGATCTAAAAGGCTACATTATTATTTGTTATTATCATTTACTTGATACTTTCTTGCTTTTAAGCACTTAAAAAAAAAAAAAAAAAAAAAAATAATAATAATAATAATAATAATATATATATATATATATATATATATATATATATATATATATATATATATATATATATATATATATATATAAAATCTAATTATTCATGTTAAGAGTTTATGTTAACCTTTATATGGTATTTCAATACCATATAAAGGTTAACATAAATTCTTAATATGAATAATGGCCCCTGCCTTTGGTATTCGCTGTCGGAAGGGTCAAAAGTCAAAAGTTGTTTTTTTTGTTTTTGTTTTTGATGATGATGATGATGATAATGATGATGATGATGATACAATTTCTTCTTTCCTGAAACAAGAACAATAAAATTATGCATTTCTTTTTGGGCTTTATGCTATTTTGAAATGTTACCATTAATTTGCATATACAGAAAAAAAACAGAAATGAACTGCAAAATTCAGAAAATTCAATTAGAGTTTAAAACAGAAGAATCAGAGTAAACATTTTGCAATTTCAAATTTCTATAGTAATAATTTATTTTGCAAACGTGTGTGTGTGTGTGTGTGTGTGTGTGTGTGTGTGTGTCAGATTACTGTAATCAGCTGGAAAACAACAGATGACTTGTAATGCCAACAATGATCAAAAGATGGCTGTAGAGCTGCATTTATTGATGCCCTGGTTCTGTGAGTGTGTTATCATCTCACCCCTTCATTTATAAGTGTGTGTGTTTAGCATTGTGACTGATTGGTTGGTTTTTCTGACAGTAGTCTCACCATTTATGTGTGTCTGTGTAAGTGTGTTTGTGTGTATGTTTTGCACTGAGGATGTTTTAGAGTCTCACCATGTAATTTCAGTCTGTTTTTTTTTCTGCATTGTGGCTGATTTATTGATTGTATTTGAAAGATTAAAAAAAAAAAAAAATGCTGTGTTTTTTGGTCTTTCCCATTAATTTTCAATGGTTGTTCAATTTTGACTTTTGAATGTTTTTTTTTTTTTTGTTGTTTTTTTTTGTATATTCATATATCAAATGCAAGAAAAGTCACCAAATCTTGTACTGCTCAGATAAAGGAAACCATTTTTATTAAATGAGAAAAATGTATTTATCAAAAATGACCGAATACCAAAGGAGGGTTAATTGATTGATTCAGTTTAAGTATTTGTACTCTATGCTCTCAAATGACCCTGAAACAACACTTGTTTTGTTTTTTTACCTTTGAGGTATACAGATAATTTCTGTTTCTTTGGGAAACTTGTGCTAAATGGCATCTTCGTATCCTGACTGAACGTTAGCATGGTCAGAATATACAACTTCAACAAAACCACATAAACTGGAATTAAATAACAGATCCTCAAATAAAGAACTAACGTGGAGACCAGTTTATCAAAAAGTGTAAACATTGCATAAAGCAGGAAATCTCTATCTATAAATCACTCCAATCCGCTTTTCTCCACTAATGTAAAATATTGTTCTGTCTTCTCTAGCTCGCGCTCTCACTCTGTTTGCTCTGATTCCAATGCCCACCATTCGCTCGCTGCTGTCCAAACAGGTCAAGGGAACCTCATATGGTAAGTCTTTCTACAGTATTCTATTCTAACAGCATACACCATGATCACAAATGAACCTAGAAGAGCATTTATCGTGTTATATATGAGATGTTGTTGATTATTTATTAATTGAATTGATTCAATTGAATAAACTGAAAAACAGTTATCCTAGAATTGAACCTTAAATTGAACTGAAAAATAATTCCAATCTAAATCATACAATCTAAAGCAGAGTGTATCTGTATATTGTAAGACTGTCACAAAAATTGTCTGCATCACTTCCGGGAAAGTCAAAGAACTCTGCGAGAACCACCGTCATAAAACTCTCACACAGAGGAGCATCTCCACCTGAGAAAACACACCCCACTGATTGGGGACCATAAAACGCAAATCACACTCACATCTGCTCTCTCTCTCTCTCCTCAGGTCACTTTAAGGACACTAAAAACTAAGTTATGACTTATCCTGTTTTGTAATGTAAAAGGTTTTCTGATCATACATGTTTGGTATCATTCAAGAGGTAACAGTGCAACTGGTAAAACGGTCTCATTCCCTTTCAGCAAAGTCAAATCATAAGTAAGATTTAAGAACTTAGTAAAATACAGTATTCTATCCAGGGCATGCCCCTCCCAAGTCTCACACAGAGACCAGATGCTGTATGCAGATTAGGTGTATTCTTTGTAAACATCAAACATCCTGCTTAATCAAAGGTCGACTTACAACTCCCTAAATTGTAAACCAAATCCTAAATAACATCAAACACACACATCTGAAATAACAATGGAATCATTTGGTACTTAAGGAAGGACGGCAGAGGAGCTCGGGGAATCTGTAAGTCAGATCTCCCATGCTTCGTCGAATGCATGTAGTTTTTCTCTACCAGGTATTTCTTATTATTGATAAATGTTTGAAGGAATCTGAAGGCAGATCTCCCATGCTGTACCGCTGCATGTAGTTTATATTTATCAAAGTCTCTCTGTAGCCAGATGATCCACACAGTAAACATTGTGTGTAGTTTTTTCTCTACCAGGTAATTGCAATTTGTATGACTTATGTTTGGTAAATGTTTGAATGGAATGCAACTTTAATTATATTATTATGCTTGGTTCACCAATAGCTTTGAGTTTGATTTATTATTCTAATTGGATTGTTTGAATGTATTACTATTACCTGGTAAATAAATTGTCATTATGATTCATTCTGAAGGACTGTTTTCTAGTATATTTCTTATTAACTACAAATCTATGGACAGAGTCAGCTTAATTAAGCTACTTCAGAAGTAACCCATTAGTTAAGTATGTACAAGGCTAAACGGTAAACCGAGAATCAATAATAGAACTTAGCCAAGTAGAATTAAATGGGAATACTAAGGGTAGGACCGAGAATCTGTAAAACAAAACTTAATTGACTGGGGCTAAACGGTAAACCGAGAATCTATATGAACTTAGTCTAAACCTTACTAATATCTGAAACTGATGAATTTGTAGTTAAAGGGCCTGTGTCCGGCCAGCACAGGACCCAAATAACATTGAAATAATAAATGCAGTCTAGAAGAGAGAATTACTAAAATTCAGAGCATAGATACATCAACGAGGTTTTTCATATTTGGAGTCAGATAAAATAAAGAAAAGAATTAATGATAAGATTAATAAAACATGGAACTCAAATCAAATAATCAAAGGATTATTTAATGTTGTGCACGATAAGACAGAACATGCAGGAGACCTTCAGCCATGCCACTGGATACCGTCCTTGGACCAGTGGGTGACTTCCACCTTACAATATGTTAGTAACAAGCCGAGCTGTTTGGAACACTAAACTGTTCTCCAAAGCTCCTCTGTTCATTTAGCTGTCCTGTTAAGCCTATCAGTATCTGGTGTTTGTGCTGAGGAAATGAAGTAAGTACAACACAAACAAAACAAGAGAAATTAAACTACATGTCAGTGCATTCAAGGGTGGATGCCATGAGAGTTTTGATGTTCCTTTGTGTAGGAACAAGAAGAAACTATGGGCAGGTGAGGAATTATTATTCTGTTTCTGACCTGGTATCTGTTTTCACTAGGGCTGTACCACTACACAGTCCAGCCTGATGTCATGAAAATTCTGTGAATGTGGCAACATTGTTACAAAATGACATTATGCGGTTCATTACACATATTGCGGTAGGTCCAAGGTTAAATATCCACTGTGTGGCACTATAAGTGAGTTAAATGTTCTCACAAACAAATTAGGTTTTTAACTGACCTCCCTACCGTAAACCTTAAACCTAAACCTAACAGATAGTGTCATAAGAGCAAATGTGGGATGAAAAACGCAAGTGCTTATGAACTGATAATCTCCTGTTTTACATGTGATTTGTGTAAAAGTGATTGTTGTTGTAGCACCTAGTGTTCATTTCACCAGAAAACTGCCGTGATAAATACAACGTAAAAATATGTAAACGTACAAATGTAAAAATAATTGTGCAAAAATGTAGGTATAGTACTGTGATTCTATGAGACCATGTTCTACAATTATATATCAATATGCAGCTATTCTCTTTCTGAAAATATTGTATCAATACTTTAGATCTTTTTAACAATTTTTTATTTATTTATGGGCATTCATATAGTTTCTTATACAGTTCATTTAATGAAGGAGCAGGTCGTCTAAATCGAAACTCTGAAACCAGCATTTCTATAATAACAACATTCTGGACATATTGAAGTGAACTACGGCAAAAAACAAAATTTATTGATCCCAAGATTCAGTCTCACTCATGGACACCACTAGGTCTCTTGTGTGCTTTTGCCGTAGTTTCAGTTATAATCCAAATATGATATCATGATGCCTTATATTGAACCATGACATGTGAATTGCCAGATGTACAATGAGTTAGTTGGTGATACACAGCCCTTAAAGGATGCAGATCCAGAGGCCCATCTAAACACAAGCATTAGAGCCTTACATTTGATGCAGCCACCTACAAGTAGCCAGTAGAGGGAAACCAAGAGGGGTGGGGCATGGGCCCTCTTTGGTTGGTTGAATACCAGAAGGGCACCAACATTCTGGATCATCTGTAGAAGCTTATTTGCGCTAGCCAGCTAATAAAACATTGCAGTAGTCCAGTCATGAGATGACAAGAGCCTGGTCCAGGAGCTGCACAGCCTGTTCAGACAGGTAGGGTCTGATTTTTCTGTTGTGTGTATTGAAATAAGGAGGGGACCAAGAACTGAACCCTGAAGTACCTTGGTGCCTAGATCATCTATAGAAGCATATCTGTGCTAACCAGCTAATAAAGCATTACAGTAGTCTAGTCTTGATAACAAGAACCTGGTCTTGGAGTTTAACATCCTATTCAGAGAAGTAGGGTCTCATTTTTATGTTGTGTATATCGAAAAAAGGAGAGGACCAAGCAATGATCCCTGTGATACCTCTGTGCCTGGATCATCTGTAGAAGCTTATTTGCAATAGCCAGCAAATAAAGCATTGCAGTAGTCCAGTCACGTGATGACAAGATCCTGGTCCAATAGCTGAACAGCTTATTCAGACAGGTAGAGACTGATTTCCATTGTGTATTGAGAAAACGAGAGGGCCAAGTACTGAACCTTGAGGTACCTTGCTGGTTAGTTGATGTGACTTAGATACTCTCCGCTCTAAGATACCATGAAGAATCTGCCAATTAGGTAGGATTTAAGTCAGTGAGGGGCAGAGTGGACAGGACTAGCAAAATGTGTATGAATTCTTCAGAGGTAGCTTTGGAGATGGCAATAAGGATATATAGAAGATGGATATTTTGCCCAATGCTAGTATTTTAGTGAAGCATGTCTGTTGGAATTTTCAGTTAGTTCCTTTTGTTCCTGTAGGCATTACCTTCGTACTACTCCAGTTGTCCTTTAAACTTGCAAGTTTGGTGACCACACCCATTTACACCAAAATCTACCAGGCCTACCTTGACACCTTCCCAGGGTTTGTCTTCATACTGTCCAGCATCTTCACTGTTCTTTCTATTATACCCATCAGGTAAGTGGAGATTCTTTGGCATCCTTTCATACATTTGTCAGAAATCAAATTTGCAAAATTGTACCTTTAGGGGTACAACATCTTGTCACTTGGGCAGTACTGTTAAAGGTACACCCACTGTACTTATAAAGCATTTGTACCTTATCTGTCCCTAAAGGGTACATTTTAGGACCTTAAGTGTCTTATCTGTCCCTGAAGGGTACATATTACCTTAAGGTTTAAAGAGGATACAGTGGGTGTACCTTTGAGGGTACTGACCAAGTGACAAGCCATTGCACCCCTGAAGGTAAAATTTTTTGCAGTTGTGTTTCTGACAGTGTAATATTTCTTTCATCATTAAATTCTGAAAAATAGTAATTAATGTTTATTGATTTTTACACAAAGTATTGTAGGATGTCGCTCTGCAAGACACAATGGATATGAGACAATTCAAGGGAACTGACAGCATCAGGAACCATTAACGGAAATACAAACATGACGCACCTCTCAGAAAAGTGTTTGAAATATGCGTCTTTGCACAATAAATGATTTGTAGAAACACACTGTTACATAATATAGCAAAAAAATAAAAAATATAATTTACTCAGGTGACTGGTAGGTAATGGTACATTTTGTTGCCTATAGTTACACTTTGCTTTACTGGTAATGTAATCTGTTTAGTGTCATATATGGCATGTGTATGGGTCTTAGTATAACAATGGACAGAAGGTGTGCAAAATACTGCTGACATTTGCTGATATTCTGTTAATAGATATTTCTGAGAACTGCACTGCTTATTTGACATTTATAATGGCATTTTTAATTAGAATTATTACATTGTACAGTTTTGTAATAAATTCAGTTATTTGTACATCTGCAGGAATCTTATTAATCACATTCATACTTTTGTTCATGGTTGAAGTTACTGGAAAATATAATAAAACTATACACATAATTACCGTAATTAGTTCATGTATCCAATGGAAGTTCAGTTTAGACTTTAGTTCTGCTTGTGCAAAGGCACAAAAGACAATGAATGAATGTTTTTTTTTTTTTGTATTGGTCAAATATTTAAAATCAGTTGAGGTAAAAGTAACAGCATCAAACAACAACATTGTTCCTCTTTTTGGAGACCCAATTTAAATTTTTTATCAATAAACGGTTTATGATAAGGGAAGCCAGAAGAGCTAGAAAACAAGCTGCATTTGATTTATAAAAATACAAATTGAATAACCTTTTCATAAACATACACCATCAGTACTTGCTTTAAAGTTAAGTTTAATTTAATTTACTGGAGGAGTTTAATTATACGCTTCTATACCCCATGGACTGATCTGTAAGTAAACAAATGACACTCATGCTACAATGATTAAATGTTATTTCACAGCAAGAAATGGTTTTAAACACAATCTTGAAGGATGTAAAATGTTAAAATCACACAACTGGACCACAGCTATTTTAGCTGTTCCAGTCGACAATTCATTTAATCACTCGACAGTGATTACACATTTACTTAAAATTAATCATTGCCAGTATAAACAGTATTTTACATCGTTATAAGCACAACATGCATCAAAGCAACACAAAGTCATATAGCTGCCTTTGTAACATAAATAGATCATCTGATCAAATCAAATGGAAACTTGAGATAAACGTAAGGCTTATTGGTTTTGACAGGTGAAACTTTAGGCCAAGCATCTTTGCTAAAATTACATGAATTAGATGACTATAAACAAAAAAATCATTCAGCCATACAGAAACAGCCTATATGCTTTTAAAAATTATCGTTTTATTTTACTTTGGGGATTTGCTCCTGTTTGGTGAAGGGATAAAGGAAAAGAAAGTCAAAAGCAATAACTGAAGATACCTGGAAACAGAAATGCTGCGGCAGTAACTGCACCTACCAGCAGGTGAAATGCTGGAGTGTTTCGTTTTCAATCTGTATGCTGCAGTTACTCTTGTGATACAAGTACAGAAACACCAGATAGCCAGTTCTGATTAACAGCTTGGTCTTTGATAAACCACAAATTGTCAACATTTAAAATTAGTAGATCTAACTTGACATTTTTAGTAAAGATCAAGAGTTCAGAGATCCTACTATGATTCCTGCTGCTGTGTTCTGACTTGAAGAAAACGACCTCAGAAACAGGCAAAACCTTATACAAACTGAACATTGAGCTTTATTGGAGTCACTGTTGTTTATATGATTCATATGAATAACATCTGAAAGCAAAGTAGTTAAGAACCTTCAGAATTGCTTCTATTGACTTTTTGACACTTGACATCAACAATAGTGTATAGGAAATTTGTGTGACTCCATTTTTGGTTTATGAAATGATTGAAAGTGTGTTCGCATACAAAATTCAAAACAGATTTGGAACAACATAAGGGTAAATAACCGATGACAGAATCATTTGGATCAACGCTGTATTAATGGTATCTGTACGCAATGTGCAAGTGATAGTAATGTCGAGGTTAACAGACATTTTATAGCTAACCCTTCGGTGTTACACTTGCCGCAAACATTTGTAACTATACATTTATGAAAAGCTTTTTCGAAATTGGTGTATTACAGTAGACCATTGGTGACAAACCACTCCATATTAACATCCCAGAGTTTCGTGAGTTATGTCTGTTGACACAAAAACATCACAGACTACTAAAAAAAAAGTATACTGGCCCTATTAAGACAGGTACAAATCATTATGACACACATTTTATCATAAATATTTAATGAGGTCAAGAATAGCAACCAAAAAAAAAAAAGACTTCATTTCAACTAATGACCAAATTGAGAGTATAATGAGGCAAGTGTTTTTTGTTTCTTTTTTTAAATGAGATATCAGACTTCAGTTCCACATCTTTGGCAATAGGAATGTTGGCAGACTCTTCATAGACTCAACAAAAAAACTAAGCCAAAACATACATCTTTGTTCCCTTGGATGGACATCTTCAAAAGACAAGCATTTACAAAAGGATTATTGGCAAACATTCGACTAAAACTACAAATTTGTTGACTTCAAGAAAACTTCCTTCCCTTTTGAATTCCCCTCCACGCCACAACCGTTTAAATGTTCCCAGATCCGTGGTTCTGCAGTTCTAGCTTCAGATAAGAGAAAATTACAGATTCTCCTTCAACAAACCGCCAGAGAAAGAGAGAGGGTTTGGCTGGGTGAGGTTTCACAAATAGAGACACTTTACAAAAATGTCATTCTTGCAGCTTGTCCATCCGGTAGCTTTCCTTTCCTGGCTGTCACGTGAAATCTTTGATCGTGTTGGACGGGTCCAAAGGCAGCTCACATGTTCATGACTTTTCAGCCTTAACAGTGACAGAGAGAGCAGGTGAAATACATGCTCAGTTCGTTTCACCTTTTGCTTCTTGTTTGTCTTGTAACAAAGGAATGAGGGACTCCCATGATGCAAGGCACTGTGAGGCAGAATACAAATCAGAGGTTGAAATTAAAGTCTGGTTCTTTTAAAACAACTGTGTGTAAACCAGACACATGTACGTTTATGGGTCATTTCCGTTTACAAAAATATTTTTCATATGGAAATGCTGCCCCATTACTTCAACAGATTTTTTTTTTCATCCAACAAGACATTTAACAACCCCGAGAATCGTGTTTTTTAAATGGGTGAATTTCACAGCAGAAATGTCTGGTTCAAATTTTGCTCCAGAAATTACATTTAAAGAAAATAAAAAACGTAATTTTTTGACCAGTAAGCTTTTTTGCATTGTGACGTTATTTTCATGACAATTAAGCACATTTCCCCTTTAAATTCTCATTAATGTAATACAAAATAAAACTTTTATTGTCATTACTATATGCAAAAAATCTCATTCTTGATCCCAAAATGTGAAAAAATAATATATTTGGAGGCCAACTACAATTACCGATACTTTCTTTTCAGTACTCGCCAATACGATGCCTGTTTTAGGATTTACTTTTTGGTAATATTTCAAGTATTTAAAAACAATACTGTGAGACTGATGATTTGAGGAAAGCATGTTAATTATGTTTCAGCAACTGTTACTCAAAAGATATCATAAAAAAAGTCATTTTTAGCTAGGGTTGGGACCAAGAATTAAAAAAAATAACAGAACCGTATGATTTTTATGACTTTCAGTTCCGTTAATGATTTCTGTATGTGAAAATATCCGCCAATGTGGACTGAAAACTGATCCTTTTTTACGATAAATCTCCACTTTCACATTCTTCTTGAATTTTTGGCAATTCACATTCTTTGTGCATATCGCCACCTAATGGGCAGGGAGGAGATTTATAGTAAAAAAAGTACATAAATATTGATCTGTTTCTTACCCACACGTATCATATCGCTTCTGAAGATATTAATTTAACTACTGGAGTCATATGGATTACTTCTGTGCTCCCTTTATTTACTTTTTTGACCTTCAAAGTTCTGGCCACCATTCACTTTCATTGTATGGACCTACAGAGCCGATATATTCTTCTAAAAATCTTTGTGTTCAGAAGAAGAAGAAAAAGTCACATCTGGGATGGCATGAGGGTGAGTAAATGATGAGAGAATTTTCATTTTTGGGTGAACTATCCCTTTAACATATAGAGCCCTATGAAATCGGTTAAATTTTTTTCCAAATTCATATTTTTTCCCCATAAATACTGTGTTTTCCATTTTATTTTTTCAGAACTCCATTTTTAAGTTTAATTCAATTTATCATCAAAAGGGTGTCTAAATAAATGAATTCATTAAAACTTTAGTCAAATGAAAATAGAACAAAATTGTCAACATAACACTGCATTATTTGTATCATATGAAGTACTCATACAGATCCTTACAGCACAATTCAAAATACAATATTGGAGTTATTTTTATCAAATGAAGTGCTGCACAACAAAGCATCACAGATGTAAGATATTGCTTAAATATAATACAATTATTATTGATTTTGTATTATTATTACATAACTATACACTTGTGATATATTTCTCTCGTATTTTTTTCTATTTAAATAGAGCTTTTATTTTGGCGTAAAAACTAGCGAAGCCCTTTCGGTTTGTATGCTTTTGACCATAACTTCACACCTCCAGAAAAGCAGATCGCTACATGACCCGGTGATATTATTAAACCCGCAACTGCAATTTTTATATTTCAATAAATATGTAGTCTGTATGTGCTGCACACTTCAAGGTGAATGTGCACATGTTGCTCATGATGTGTTTTTCAGTGTATGGGCAACTGGCACAATTACTTATTGGCAAGAGATGTTGTTGCTTAGACACAAAGACGCATGCTTGAAGGAACACATTTGATTATATTTTAGAGGACAGACTAAAGAAAAGCGACTGGTGCGTGTCGGATTCACGGTTTTTGATGAGATGTTCAATGGCGCTCATGAGCGCAGTGCTAGCGCTTATAACAGAAGTAACATATGAAGAGTTTTCTTTCTTCTGTATATCAGTGCTTTTTTTCTTCAATATGTGAGCGTTGCAAATGATCTCTGCCATCTCAGGAGGTGCTGTGAGTTTAAGTAACTTTAAATCCAGCAATTCGCATTTAACGGTACATGGATTGTGAATAGCCTATATATTGTTTATATCAATCGGATAAAGGTGGCTGTAAAAATCAGAGTGAATGGTAAGACTGGGTCAAAAAAGTTAGCTTCGTACCCTGCTCTCAAACAAGGGTTGGAAAATGCCAAACATCAGCAGTGAATTCAACGTGGACATCACATGCGATGGTGAGTTAGACTAACTATTTGTACTGCCTATAATCTGTGACACTTCCTGTGTATTTATGATACATGTGGCCTAAAATATGGGCTAAAGTAGTTCTATTAATTTGACTAATTACAGTTTCATGTTATGAATATTATACAACTATAGTAAGGGTAGCACAAAACACTTTTAAAGCAGAACGAAGAAAGGGCCAATAAAAGTAATATGCTAATTCTGGTACTTTATTAAGCTTTTCTTATCTTTATGGACCTTATTCTGTTTAGAATAGCACAAAATTATATTTTTTTCTGGAAATTTTATACAGTTTAGTACAAACTGTTACTAAATTTTGGTCAAGAGAAATTCTATTCAAAATGAACATGTTTAGCGATATGTATCCTATCGTGGACTCAGTTTCGTAATGTGTATCGTATCGTGATATTTTCGGTGAAACCCAGCCCTAGACATATTGCGATTTTAGTTTGTGCGCTTAATGTTTACACAATGACATTCACATGTCGGACGGTTCCGGTTTTTGGAATCGGAGCATTTTTACGAGTACAAGTACGTGAGGGCAGTATCGGACCCGATTCCAATACCGTCTCAGTATCGGAACATTCCTAATAATGTTCTCATCACCGTAATACAGAAGAAAAATAACACATCAACATAACACAAAAAAATATTATTTTTTTTATCACTGTAATGTGAAAAATAATCATTCTCATTTTGGTAATACAGAAAAAACAAACACTTACCATTATACAAAAAAAATTAAATAAAATTAATTAAAAACAAAATGCATTTTCATTACTATAATTTCATTTTCAGTAATAAAATCTCTCTCTATTTTTCTACAAAACAATTATTCTCATTACAATAATTAAAAAAAATGCATTTTTATTTCCATAATAAAAAAATATCTGATTCTCATGACTGAAAAAAATTAGTCTTATTACTCACATAACTAAAGTGAAAAATAATTCTATTCTCATTACAATAATAATAATAAAAAAATTAAAAACAAATTAAAAAAAATTGAAATATTGAAATGTGAATATTCAGTAAGTAAGAAAGGAAATAAATAAGGTCCTCTGATTCCCTCACAGCATTAACTAAAGCCGCTGCCTGGTTTTGTGTTTCCTGGGTTCTTCCCACTTGGCAGCAGTGTTTGGAATTTTGCAGCGCTGTGTCAGTGTTTGGCATTACAGCAGGACTAAAAGGCACGAGAATTCTCATTCTAGTTCCAACCACAGTTGAGCTTTTTCAGGACAACAGTCTCCCCAGTTAAATGCAGAACACTCAAAGTGCTCAATATACAAATCGTATTTCTTACACTTTTATATACAATAATGCATGCATACCAACGGATCTCCAAAGCAAGCTGGTTATTATCTCAGGCTTAAAGTCCACATGTTTGATAGACTTTATTTAGTTAGTTTTACCTCATTCTCTTACCTTCTCATAGTACTGGATGTTTTTGTCGGCCATTCCTGTGAGCAGCTGTCTGAAGTCCTGTCGTTTGTTGTTTTGCCAGCGGTCCCAGTCGGCCTTCAGGTCGGCATTGAAGCACTCCAAACGGTCCTGACATCTCTCCACATCAGTGGGCACCTGTAGGACAGAGATGTGATGATAAGCGCCACATTTAAGGGTATTTTACACTATGTAACACGCAAAAAGCTTGGCTTGCCTTTCTTTTGTACAGGCATTTTCCACGCACAGGAGGCAGGGCAAAACATAATTTAGCAAAGTACGCGATAATGTTTTCAGTGGAGGAAAACGGCATACTAGTTTGGATGAGAGGCGTAAATGTAGCCAAATCAACGTGTTTTCAAACGAAAATGTCTTTGTGTGAACGTGGCCAAAATATCGCAGATACTGTAAATATTGGATTACATGTTGCATGTAAGGCCACATCCACACTAATCTGTCTGAAAACTCTGTTTTCAGTTTCCTGAAGTCATGGTTTTCCAAAGTAGGCGGGAACTGAGAGTGTTTAAGAAATGCTCTATTTTCGGTGGAGAAAAACGCAGTGTGGATGAGAGACGAAAACGGAGCAAAATCAATGCACTTTCAAACAAAACTGTATTGGTTGTGGACGTGGCTTAAGTGATAACTAATAAAACTAACAAAAATAACTAAATAAAATTGCGTTTTATTTTTGCTTAAAATAATTTACCATGAATAGAACTTAGCCTAAGGAAATGTGATTGGCGGGCAGATGTCCAAAATCGCTTGCTCTTTAACTACTCCCAACATAGTAAATGCCACATATATAATGTAGAGAATAGGGTATAACTCTGATTTCAGACTGTTCTGAAGGGACCTTACCACATAATAGCTAAATGTCTTTTGATTTACGTCTGATTTGTCAATGACACGTGGGGAAAAGGTGTGGGCGATATGAGCAAAATCATGTTATGAGCATTTTTTTACAAACTAGATATTTTTGGAAGATTTAAGAAAGATGGTCGATATATAAGCAAGGTAAAGTGTGTAATTTTTTATATTAAAATCAGTGCTGTCAACCAATAAAAAATTTAATTAGTGATTAATCGCGATAAATCACAGTTTTTTAAAGTGTAAAAATTTGACTAAATATAATATTTTCCTGTTAAATTGCATTTATTTCCTTCTTAGGAAAGAAAACAAAACAATATGTAACAATATAATGCTTCATTAACATTTTCCAAACAAATCCTTCCACAGTATAAAGATAGAAATGCACTAAAATATCACCAATTAAAGTAACAGTAAACATTTCATAAAGTCTAAGTGGGAGTTTGACTAATTGAAAGTACTAGTCTCCCCAGAGATCCCATTTTCATTGCAATGCATATTAAATCTCTTAAACTCTCATCCTCCACAACATTAATCAGCCGGCAGACTGTGGCCATCCACTTTTTTTTAAAGCAATCATGAAGCTGCGTTACTGATTCTCGTTATTGTGGCAGCGTCAAGTTCCACTTTGAACTCCACATGAAAAGCACTCCTGGTTTATGCAGTATTAATGGTATATTAGTTAAATCGCAATTAAGAAAAATGTATGCCTAAAACTTTTTAAATTAAACACATGCGTTAACGTGTTAATTCTCACAGCTCTAATTAAAATAATTTATTCTATCCCTACGTAATATGCAAAGACAACTATAAGTAAGCATTTGTATGTTGATTTGCTGAAAAGTGTAAACACTGTGTCACTTTCAAATCATTGCTCTATTTGTTTGCGAATCCCAACCAGCCTGACACAGCAACATTGGCTAAACCATTTGTGATAACCAATTGTAATAAAACACTTTAAATCACTTAATATAAGACAGCCAATAAACAAATGTAACTCACCAGTGTCTTTTTGTCTTCTCTGAACACCACTGTTTCCAGTTTTGTTTCGTATTCTGCCTGGACTTGGTCTCTCTTCTTAAGTACATTCTGAATTATAAAAAAGGTATCATGTGAATTGCATGTGTTTGCAATAGAAGGCAACTACAGATTAGTCAAACATCTTTGCATTCTTTAATTTGACTTTTTCCTTTATACGACCAGTTGTGAGACCAAAACATTTGTTCACTACTTTATATTGTGCAGTGGAGCAATGGCATGAATATGGAAGCTATTAAAACTGCTTCTTGTTTCTTCTCATACATCTTCATCTCCAGTGTCTCTGTGGTAGAGAACTGAAACACTAAAAACATCCAGTCAGCACAGCAGAAATTCTGGAAATACCTTTTCATCTCCAATATAGAAATACATAGTCTTGGAAATGTAGTCATATATATTTTAAGGTGAACTAAAGCAAATCATAATATTTATTTAGGAGTACAACAGTTGTAGAAATATTAATAGTATGTTAAAACAAAACTCCGTCACTACTTCCTTTATTAAGAAATAATCATATAAATATATTTTTTCAACAATATCAGCCTTTGAGCCTTTTTCTTTGTTACGATCTCAGAATAATCAAACGACACATTTTTTACTTTGTCTCACGAAAATTTAAAAATATATTTTAATTCAGAAATTGACAATTTTTGTTCATCATAAAAGAGGTGCGTTCAAAATCCAGACATACTGTACATGAGCAAAAACATTACGACCACTCACAGGTGAAGCGAATAACGCTGATCATCTCCTAACAAGGCCACATGTCAAGGTCTGGGTAGATTAGATGGAAAGCAAACAATCAGTTCTCGTAGACAACGTGTTGCATGCAAGAGAAATGGGCAGGAGTAAAGACCTGAGTGACTTTGACAAGGGCCAAATTGTTATGGCCAGACGACTGGTTCAGAGCATCTGAAATGGCAAGGCTTGTTGGGTGCTCCCGGTCAGCAGTGGAGAGTACCTACCGACAGTGGTCCGAGGATGGACAAACCACAAACTGGCAACACGGTGTTGGGTGCCCAAGGCTCATCGATGCGTGAGGGCAAGGAAGGCTATCCCGTCTGGTCCGAACCTGCAGAAGGTCTACTGTGGCACAAGTCACAGAAAACTTTAATGATGGTTACGGGAGGAATGTGTCACAATACACAGTGCATTGCACCCTGCTGCGTATGGGGCTGTGTAGCCGCAGACCGGTCAGAATGGTCATGATGACCCCTGTCCACCATCAAAAGCGCCTACAATGGGCACGCGAGCGTCAGAACTGGACCTTCGAGCAGTGGAAGAAGGTCACCTGGTCCGATGAGTCACGTTTTCTTTTACATCACTTGGACGGCAGTGGGAAGTGATGGTACCAGGATGCACTGTGGGAAGACGACAAGCCGGTGGAGGGAGTTTGATGCTCTGGGCAATGTTCTGCTGGGAAACTCTGGGTCCAGCCATTAATGTGGATGTTAATTTGACACTTGCCACCTACCTAAACATTGTTGCAGACCAGGTACACTCCTTCATTGCAAGTGTATTCATTGATGGAAGTGAACTCTTTCAGCAGTATAATGCGCCCTGCCACACTGCACACATTTTTCGGGAATGGTTTGAGGAATATAATGAAGAGTTCAAGGTGTTGCCCTGGCCTCTAAATTCCCCAGATCTCAATCCGATTGACCATCTGTGGGATGTGCTGGACCAACAAGTTGAATCCACAATGGCTCCACTTTGCAACAGGATTTGAAGGATCTGCTGCTAATGTCTTGGTGCCAGATACCACAGGACACCTTCAGGGTTCTTGAAGAGTCCATGCCTCATGGGTCGGTGCTGTTTTGGCAGCATGTGGAGGACCAACAGCATATTAGGTAGGTGGTCATAATATTTTGGCTTACCAGTGTATACAACAGGAGGACTATAAATAATTTGACAATCATTTTGGAGAAGTAAAAAGTCTTTTTTTAGCACAGGTGTCCACCCGTCTCTATAAACCTGCTGATTATCTAGATATGACACAAAAAGGCTGTGAGGAAGAGACTTTATCTGTTAAGATTGAGTAAGACCATTTCCTTAAAATTGCACATTGGACAGAAAGAGAGAAAGAGTGAGAGAGAAACTTGCCATTTCATTTCGGTTATCATATCAGTACACCCCTAATAGTGAAGTACCAAGAATTTACTTAATCACTTAAATTACTTAAAGGCCCTTAAACATTAAACACTAATTTTTCTGCACAATTTAAAGCTGTGATGATGATGATTTTAAATAGAAACAATGGATTCCTATGGAGCCTTTCATACCGGGAGCAAGCATTCACACCCCAACAATGCAAAATGTTTTTTTTTTACGTTGAGTATCGATTCTTTTTCACTCTGTGATGAAATGCCCTGACTAAACAAATTGAGCTTTTTCTCACTGAGAGAGATGGCATGGAAAAAAGAAAATGGACAGAGTTTGGAAAGAAAGAGTGAAGAAAAAAGGTGTTAAAACAGACTGGCTCCATACAATCCCATTATTGAAATTTCTCATGGTTACGTTTGTATTCACAATTTTGTGGTCATGATCTTAGTTTGGTAATATTCGGCACGTCGCTATTAGAGGTTCACTGATTAGGAAATTTGAGGCCGATATGATAAACAATATTTGGTCACACTTTATATTAGGTGTCTTTAACTACTATGTACTAGCATTAAAATATATACAATACAATGTAATTAAGGGGTAAAAACATGTTGTTTTGCTAAATTCTCACAAGATTCACATTTGCTACTACAGAGGTTGAGGTACATGTAGGTTAAGGAGTAGGGTTAGGGTCTAGGGTAGGGTTGGGTTTAGAGTAAGAGGTAAGGTTAACCGTAGGGATGGGTGATATATCGAATATTAACGATATAATCGGGATAATTTAGCTGATTATGTAAAATTGACCAATATCGTGAATATCGCAATGATTTTAATGTGCTTTAATTCAGCCATTAAGTTTCATAAAGAGCGCATCAGTAGACTAATTTCACGATCCTTCAGGGGTGCACATTTAATCAAAATAACATAAAAATGGCGATTTGGTCATATGTGGTTATTAATCCACAAAAGGCTGTGATTTAAAGACAGATAAACATGGTCTGTGTGTGATTCAGAACAAAGCGCTGACGTGCTGAACTGTGTGCACGTGCATGGCGGTGCTTTCAGATCAGTTCACATGCATTGTGAAATTTAAAGTAATGCAGGATCAAGCATTTGCGCAATTCCTGGGGCATGGGTAGCTCAGTGGTAAAAGACTCTGGCTACCACCCCTGGAGTTCGCTAGTTCAAATCCCAGGGCGTGCTGAGTGACTCCAGCCAGGTCTCCTAAGCAACCAAATTGGCCCGGTTGCTAGGGAGGGTAGAGTCACATGGGCTAACCTCCTCGTGATCACTATAATGTGGTTCGTTCTTGGCCATTTCTTTTTACAATTCGAAAGCCGCGTAAACAAATGATACTGCTATCGCTGTTGCTAACTTTAAAACTAGTGGGTTGATGTCCCGTGTCGCAAATCCAGTGACGCTGGTAGTGACGATTCTCTCTGACCAATCAGTGATCTGCAGGGTTTTGACGTCACATTTAGTATCGGCTCGGCTCGCTTGGAACCTCGACCGAGGTGGTACTAAAAAAAGTACCAGGTACTATCCACAGTGGAAAACCCCCAAAAAGCGAGCAGAGTCGAGCCATACCGTGCTGTGGAAAGGCCCGATTAGTTTAAGGACCATCCATCGAAATGTATATGCTGTGTGCACAGCTACTAAAGAAAAATTGATGCGATGTAATATCAGGGTTTACATGATACATTCCTGATATTCAACAGGCTATTTTGATCAATCATCTAATCTAAAGCATTGCCATCACAACTGCATTATGTCCCGCATATTTGTCCAGCAACTTTTAACAACCAACTGAACTTGATTGTCATCTCAAATTAATTTTAGCGTCATAATGCAATTTACATTTTCTGAAGAAGCTCAGCAAATGTGATCCGAGGTAAAGAGGGTTAGATTTAAAATATTTAAAATGTTGGGCAAACAGTTCTGATAGTTTACAGTCTTGAAAAAGTGTAGAACATTCAGCCGACTTTTTTCCATCTACAGAACAGGGTAAAGCTAATTTAAATTTGTGTAAAGAAAAGGCATATATAGGTAATTATTTTATTTAATGCTTTATTCATTTGGTAATTGATTTAATTTAATACAGGGAATTTTGCCAGCATTTTTTCAAAAGTAAGCTAAACAATAATTTTATAGAATTGGGCTGTTAGTGTTCTCCTAGTATTGTGTATTTATTTTTAATTTAAGACATCTTTGTGCATAGAAATTATATGTTTTTTGTATTGTGGGCTCTTTCCATGACTGCTGTCTATTATTGTGAATGGTGTGGGAAAGCAACTTTAATAAATAAACAGATGGATTAACCGCAAACAGTGGTTATTGATTTGTTCTCCATGTACTTGTTGATGACAGGGACATGATACGAGATATTTGTGTTGGCACTCCTGGAAGTGTCATGTTTGCAGCATCAGATCTTTGCTATGCCGTTAAGATCAATCCATAATCACGCACAATAAATTGGCTTTCAAGGATGTATACCATTGTCATGATTCACACAGGTTAATGATTGGTGTAAATTCTGTCATGTGACACTATATTTTTTAATTAATGCCAATTTTCTCAACAAAAAGTGTTTTCAAACCAGTTTTTCATGACATCTGAAGTATCGACATAGAGTTTATGCGCTAGAGTTAAACGGAAAAATATAACGTTGACACTTGTGAAATTGTAGAGATAATTTGCGTTTCCATCAGCTTTATTTTGATGCGCTAAAACTTTTTTCGAAAAAAATCCTTGGAAGGAAACGTAGTCAATGACAGTTGCGTTCCCACTGTCACTTCTGGGGCTTCATCGTTCCTCTGGGCTTTGGCCTGCCGATTACCCTTGGGACAAACAAGGCCAACAGGGGATTTAGGTGGGTTTAATGTCAAAGGCGGAGTTTCGCCAAACTTGCCAGGCTGTGTATCCAGTGCACAACAGTACAGGTATGGGGTAAAAAATAAATTAAAAAAATGCGGGCTCAGTACAAATCTGTTAAAATGCACAATGGACTAAGTGGTGCCCAAAGAATTACTTTCCGAAGCTTTGTGAACTTTCATAGACAGTGTGCTGGGACATCATCCTGTTTTTAGTGGAGAGACCACTAAGGACATCAAATTCTGACTCTACCATCTGTGTACCTCAGCAAAAATTGAGATTCATCTGACCAGACTATGTTTTTCCAGTCTTCAACTGTCCAGTTTTGGTGAGCCTGTGCCCACTACAGCCCCAGCTTTCTGTTCTTGACTGACAGTAGTGGAACCCGATTTCTGCTGTTGTAGCCCATCCCTTTCAAGGTTTGATGTGTTGTTCATTCTGAGGTGTTATTCTGCTCACTACAATTGTACAGAGTGATTATCTGAGTTACCATAGCCTTTCTTTCAGCTTGAACCAATCTGGCCGCTCACTGGATGTTTTTTGTTTTTTGGCACCATTCTGAGTAAACTCTAGAGGCTGTTATGCGTGAAAATCCCAGGAGATCAGCAGTTACAGAAATACTCAAACAAGCCCGTCTGGCACCAACAATCATGTCATGGTCGAAATCACTGAGATCAAATTTTTTCCACATTCTGATGGTTGATGTGAACATTAACTGAAGCTCCTGACCCGTATCTGAATGATTTTATGCATTGCACTGCTGCCACACGATTGGCTGATTAGATAATCGCATGAATATGTAGGTGTACAGGTGTTCCTAATAAAGTGCTCAGTGATTAACTACAGATGTAATTAAATGCAGGTACTTTAAATGTAATTACAATGCAACAAAACATATGTACATAATAAGTACATTGTATCAAATGCCTTATTACAAAGTTGTTAAAGACATCTAATATAATGTGGGTCCCGATATTTTAACACTGATAAATGTTAAAATTTTAAATGTTATGTTTTATCCGATTTAACAGTTTGAAGTCATATGCTGCAGACACAATGCACAATTTATGTTTTGTGATTTTTTTGGTGATATATATTAGAATATACAGAAAACAGATATGAACAATGCAGTTGTCTCTGAGGGTTTAGCATCAAACATGGTGCGTTCAAAAACCAGATACTTTAAAATGCTCCCAATTTCCTTACCATCTTAAGGGTTTTCTTTGTATTATGTAATGCACATCATTAATAATTAAACATTTTAGAGACATCTCAGAGCCTTTATTGCAGGATAAATTCAAAAATATTTTTTTTTTACTTATAACTCATATTTCACATTTTTACTTTACACTCTCTCCAATAAAGATAGGTAATTTTGATGAAATAATAAATTGTTACTGAACATGAACCAATTAATTTTTCCCAATGGTAGTCGTGTTTTCTAGGTAGCTATGTGTAGCAACTGAAGTACTATTACAAGTTAGTACCAAGTACTATTTAGTTAGCTAACGTCAGCAAGCTAGCCTATTCGACAGGCTATTCGATATGTTTGTGTCTATCTAAAAAATATTTTTTAGGTCGAATTTAATTAAAACTATTTTAGGCCACAATTTTAGGATGCTGTATGACATCCGTGTCCGTTGCATGATCCCCTTTAGACATGAGATGATGCATGAATACATACCATGAACCGGAGGGAGTGAACAATACAGTTCTGTTTTTTAGAAAAATTGTTTCACTCCTATTATTCATATGCCCAGAAAACCTTAAACCATTGGAAAATCCAAATTTCACACGTAGTACATGGACATTGGCTTGGTTTTGGGAGAATGTGCTTTCATAAATATTTCAAAACCATTACATTCAATGTGCAATAAGGCATTAAGTAAAAAAGAACAGCCAGGTGTTCAAAAAAGTCCTGCTTACAGTCTGTTTCTAAATGGCATGCGTTATTTTCCAGTAGCTTTGGATGAAGAAACCAATGGTCCCGTCACATTAAAGCTGCACTATGTAAGATTTTTTGGTTAAAAATGAACAAAGTGCCATAATTTTTATTTAGTTTTCTCCCCAATTTGGAATGCCCAATTCCCAATGCGCTCTAAGTCCTCATGGTGGCGTAGTGACTCACCTCAATCCGGGTGGCGGAGGACGAGTCTCAGATGCCTCAGCGTCTGAGACCGTCAATCCGCGCATCTTATCACGTGGCTTGTCGAGCACATTACCACGGAGACATAGTGCGTGTGGAGGCTTCATGCTATTCTCCGCGACATCCACGCACAACTCACCACATGCCCCACCGAGAGCGAGAACCACATTATAGCGACCACGAGGAGGTTACCCCATGTGACTCTACCCTCTCTTGCAACCGGGCCAATTTGGTTGCTTAGGTGACCTGGCTGGAGTCACTCAGCACACCCTGGATTTGAACTCGCGACTCCAGGGGTGGTAGTCAGCGTCTTTAATTATTGATTGAGTACATAAACAATCAGTGTTCAAAACAATGTCTTTACCTTACCCCGATTCACTACGGTAAGCCTACAAAAATTATTTGTATTTTGAGCTGTCGGGTTCGATTTGACGTGAAATCACTGGCTTATGACGTTCATCCTAGCGTCATTACGTCATGTCCGCACACACAGGAAAGAAGTACCGGCTGTCTCATGTTCCGGCTGGAGAAACTAACTACACAGTTCAGCTCAGTTCAGTAAAACTCACACAGTTCAGGACAGCATCGCTGCAGTCTAGATGGATGATGATCTGTTATCTGATTGGCAAAGTTTGTTTACCTGCTGTAATACTTGGATATGTTGTCTGGTAGGGTTGTTGAAGCTTATATTGCTTGTCATTTATGAATTGAACATTACTCGTGTGTTAACCGATTACGATGTATCTACGTTGTCCGGTGAAGTTACTGTGACATGTTTAATATGTATGACTTCTGAAATTGACTTCCTGTAATTGTTATTTTTACGTTTAATAAAGTATATTTTATCCCCATCATTACTGAATCCTCGCTTTATGTTTTAGGTTTACAGTGTTATTGTGTGCATTGCATAGACATGATATTGTAGTAACTAAGGCTGGACAATATAGTATAAAAATAATAAAGTTTTCTATTGTACTCATATCAGCCATATCATGAGTTTAACCTCTTAAATTGAAAATTGTGGTACAATTCAAACATTAATAGTTGATCAAAGCAAGTAATATTTCCGTTTCAAATGTTTCATCGTATAACATAATATCAACATGAAAATAGCACGTTATGACTCCGGCTCCAATCATGATCACAAACAGGCGATGTCCAGTTAAGCTCAAATTGGGAGATTCATCTGCCAGGAGAGCATTGCCAGAACACGACTGACGTACTGCATTCTTCCGCAAATTGCTTGCAATTTTAAGTTTCAACCACAGATGTCGCTTGAGAGCACAAAGTTACGAAGTGCAGCTTTAATGTTAAATCATTTTAAATTTACACTAACAAGGGAAAATGTGACTTAAAGACTCACTTAAGAGCCACTCACCTTCATTGCTTCGATATAGAGGACGTATTCTCTGAGCACAGGCAGGAAGTCCTCGCTCATGTCCTCCGTGAGCTCCTCCAGAGCGCTGGAGCAGTTTGACACGTGTCCTGCCACACCCTCCAGAGGATCATGAAGATCTTCCTCAAAAGACGCCCAGGAAGAGTACACAGGCCCGTATTCCCTTAACTCTGCCAGGTATTCTGAGAAGATCAGGCAAAAGCTGTTATGGTTTATTATAAAGGGAATATATTCTACACTTCGGCTCTGTTCAAAAATGTAGTGAGCAGCAGTTCTGTCTACTGCCTACACAGACAGCATCCTAACTTATATGGAATGCTCTATATTGGCAGCAACTCTGTGCATCAAATAAATAGCGTTCCTCATAGGAAGTGCATGTGAGACTCAACTCTCAATTGATTACAAATGTTTGGCTTTAGCATGTTGCCAAGCAAACAACATGATTAACTGTAATGAACTTAAGTTTATTAGAGTCTAATAAGCATCAATACAAACCACACATACTAGAAAATGGATAAAATAGTCCAAATAGACTGAACTATTTTATCAGTGCTCTTGTGCAATTAAAATGTAATTCTCTAGCTTCGTCTGCCATCTTGGATTCATTTTTTGCATTATTTCTTAGTGGCTTGTCACCAAACGTATTTGCGCCTGTCTGCAGTGTTTTTCAGTTGTTATTCTAAACATAGTCTTTGACCGTTACACCATGTCTCGCTGTATTTGGATGGATGGATGGATGGATTGGATGGATTGGATTGAATGGATTGGATGGATGGATTACCCAATTGCTCTTTGATGATCCTCTGTGCTATCCTGTCTATGGTGCCCAGTTTCTGTGTGAACACCTCCAGGTAGTCACCCATGGCTGCAAACTCTATCGGCCGCCCCCTCAGTTTATAACCACCAGTGACATACTTCACAGATTCCCCCATTTTAGTGAGCAGAGCCAGACCCAGACGCTTATTCAAGTCCTGAAGAGACAAGCATACATCAGTCCTGTCTCACGGCCAAGAAAAAAAAAACAACAACAAAAAAACTGTAAAAACCAACAAAATCTCGCTGACTTACAAACATGCTTTCAATTTTGAAATATATACAGTCAACTTATTGCAAATGTTCATCGCTGTAAAGTCATTCCCAACAGTTTAGGTTTAAACCTGTGAGGTATTATTGGTCCTGTTGCATTTTGTACTATTTGTCAATGACAAAACATTGTATTGTAGAGCTTCTCAACTGGTGGCTCGGGACCCAAAAATGAGTCGCAGGTCTGTTCTGACAGTCGAGGACAGCTAGGAATAAAAAATCCTGAATGCATATAATAAAATGCAACACATAATTGTGCAGTTAGGATAGCTATAAATAAAATGGCAAATCAAGAAAACAAAAAATATATTTTTAAATCTTTTAATCATATCATAGCTTTTTTCCAATCAAACTCTAACAATATCTTGACGGAAATTAATCTGTCATTCGGTTGAAGTTTGCCAAATAAGGCAGATGTTAACTTTGACAGGTTGCTTGACATGCCCTCATCATCGAATGGTAATAGAAAATGTAAACCTGACTACATAATACAGGTTCATGGGTAAATCACCCTTCACCTGTTGTTCATGTATTTATAAAATTATTGATTTCCCCATTGATATTAATTGTAGGACTGGGTAAAAATATTGATTTTACAATGCATAACCATCTTCATTTGAACGATCTCGATATACAGTGCATCCGGAAAGTATTCACAGCGCTTCACTTTTTCCACATTTTGTTATGTTACAGCCTTATTCCAAAATTGATTAAATTCATTATTTTCCTCAAATTCTACAAACAATACCCCATAATGACAACATGAAAGAAGTTTGTTTGAAATCTTTGCAAATTTATTAAAAATAAAAAATGAAAAAAATCACATGTACATAAGTATTCACAGCCTTTGCCATGACACTCAAAATTGAGCTCAGGTGCATCCTGTTTCCACTGATCATCCTTGAGATGTTTCTACAACTTGATTGGAGTCCACCTGTGGTAAATTCAGTTGATTGGACATGATTTGGAAAGGCACACACCTGTCTATATAAGGTCCCACAGTTAACAGTGCATGTCAGAGCACAAACCAAGCCATGAAGTCCAAGGAATTGTCTGTAGAGCACCGAGACAGGATTGTATCGAGGCACAGATCTGGGGAAGGGTACAGAAAAATTTCTGCAGCATTGAAGGTCCCAATGAGCACAGTGGCCACCATCATCAGTAAATGGAAGAAGTTTGGAACCACCAGGACTCTTCCTAGAGCTGGCCGCCTGGCCAAACTGAGCGATCGGGGGAGAAGGGCCTTAGTCAGGGAGGTGACCAAGAACCCGATGGTCACTCTGACAGAGCTCCAGCATTTCTCTGTGGAGAGAGGAGAACCTTCCAGAAGAACAACCATCTCTGCAGCACTCCACCAATCAGGCCTGTATGGTAGAGTGGCCGGACGGAAGCCACTCCTCAGTAAAAGGCACATGACAGCCCGCCTGGAGTTTGCCAAAAGGCACCTGAAGGACTCTCAGACCATGAGAAACAAAGATTGAACTCTTTGGCCTGAATGGCAAGCGTCATGTGTGGAGGAAACCAGGCACTGCTCATCACCTGGCCAATACCATCCCTACAGTGAAGCATGGTGGTGGCAGCATCATGCTGTGGGGATGTTTTTCAGCGGCAGGAACTGGGAGACTAGTCAGCATCAAGGGAAAGATGAATGCAGCAATGTACAGAGACATCCTTGATGAAAACCTGCTCCAGAGCGCTCTGGACCTCAGACTGGGGCGAAGGTTCATCTTCCAACAGGACAAGGACCCTAAGCACACAGCCAAGATAACGAAGGAGTGGCTCCGGGACAACTCTGTGAATGTCCTTGAGTGGCCCAGCCAGAGCCCAGACTTGAACCCGATTGACCATCTCTGGAGAGATCTGAAAATGGCTGTGCACCGACGCTCCCCATCCAACCTGATGGAGCTTGAGAGGTCCTGCAAAGAAGAATGGGAAAAACTGCCCAAAAATAGGTGTGCCAAGCTTGTAGCATCATACTCAAAAAGACTTGAGGCTGTAATTGGTGCCAAAGGTGCTTCAACAAAGTATTGAGCAAAGGCTGTGAATACTTATGTACATGTGATTTTTTTCATTCTTTATTTTTAATAAATTTGCAAAGATTTCAAACAAACTTCTTTCACATTGTCATTATGGGGTATTGTTTGTAGAATGTTGAGGAAAATAATGAATTTAATCCATTTTGGAATAAGGCTGTAACATAACAAATTGTGGAAAAAGTGAAGCGCTGTGAATACTTTCCGGATGCACTGTAGATTCAAGTTGATAATCAAAACAACAAAAAAGAAACATGTAATTATAATAACATATAGCCTAAATGTGGAAAAGAAGCCATTCAACTCCAGTCTCGTTAATATGGGCTCAACTGACAATTTTCTGTGAGACAGTCACTGAACTGCCGCTATTCTTAAAGAGAAAGTACCATTTCAGCACTTGTTCTACAGATCACGGTAAATATTTGTTAACAGAGAATTTCTTTCGTATGGAAGCAAAATGGACATTATAACTGAAATATACCCAAATGAATTGGAATCAAATCAAATTGAGTGAAATGGAATCGAGAGCTTTTGAATCGAAGTGGGAAATCTGTATCAATACCCAGCTTTAATTAATTATGTTGCACATTGCTGGGCCTATGCAGTTTATGGTTATATTAATACATTTCAATGTTGATGTTTGGACAATTTTGTAACTTTTGGACATTTTCGTAACTTCCTTCTTATTAATGTAATTATCTAATCAGTCAATCATGTGGCAGCAGTGTAAGGCAAGAAATGCAGATACGGGTCAGGAGCTTCAGTTAATGTTCACATCAACCATCTGTATAGGGAAAAAATGTGACCTCAGTTATTTCGACTGTTGAATGATTGTTGGTGCCAGATGGGCTGGTTTGAGTATTTCTGTAACTGCTGATCTCCTGGGATTTTTACAAACAACAGTCTCTAGAATTTACTCCGGATGGTGCCAAAAACAAAAAATATCCAGTGAGCAACAGTTCTGTGGACGGAAACACCTTGTTGATGAGAGAGGTCAACAGAGAATGGCCAGACTGGTTCGAGCTGACAGAAAGACTACGGTAACTCAGATAACCACTCTGTACAATTATAGTGAGCAGAACAGCATCTCAGAATGCACAACACTTCGAACCTTGAGGTGAATGGGCTACAACAGCAGAAGACCACATCGGGCACTTTATTAGGACCATAGTGTTCCAAACAAGTGCTATTTGTTCAATGCTTGTCCACAAAGGTGGCTGGTATACCTTTAAAACTACCTTTATATTTATAATAATGGTGTTTAAAGCTGAGTAAATACACTGAAGTACTGACCTTCGCTGAGAGAAAGGCATTAAAGTGTTCGTTGAAAGAGAGGACCGGGTGGTCTGCTACACGTTTGAGGAACTTATCAAGTGCCTTCTTCCTGGTCTCCACAAACTCCTCTGAAAACCGATCCACCACTCCCTTCATCACAAACTTCTCAGGCAAGGGCTTCAGAGAAACAACCACAAATGCAAAGAGTCCATCACCTGACATAAAACATGACTGTCTTCAAAAGCCATCAGGTCATAATATTCGACAGGATTTACAGAGTTCTTAATTGCATGGATATACAGAACAATCTGCACAGGTAATAAATATACAGTAACATTTCATGTCAAAACGAATCTATTTAAATGTATTATTGGCACCTACTTTATTTTAGACTATTTTTGGTGTTGAAGTTCTATATTAAAGGCTTCAGTACAAAAATCCCATAATTAAGGACATTACTGATGAGAACTGTGAAATTCAATGTAAAGTGGCATTGAAAGCAGAAATGTATCAAAGCAAATAGTGTCACTGCAGCAACAGCTGTGTTTTTGAGAGCAGTGTTATAATGTGTCTTCCTCTACCTACTGGAATAAGGTGGGTGGGTTGACTCTCTTCTAATTTGTTCCTCAGCCAGTCAAAGTCTTGGTAGCGCCGTCTTACCGAGTACTCGGGCAGGTCAAACTCTGTTCTGGTGGTCTGTTGGTTGCACACAAGAAGAAACAGGTGAATAACTCGTGAATTTCTATTGTAACACTCAGTGTTTCATCACAGTCAAGTCATTTTTTATTTGTATAACACTTTTTCACAATACACATTGTTTCAAAGCAGCTGTAATGTCTTAAACAGACACTAAAAACGGTTCAATGAGCGAAAATGAAAACCGAAAACAAACTACATTTTCAGTAGAACGTAACCGAAAACCAGAACAAAGTGATTTTCAATTGTTCCAGAGTGAAAACGTTATTTTAAAATGTTGGAAACTGTTTATAACTGGTAAATTTTGTTCTGATCATTTTTGCATGAAACTAAATCACTCACTTTGGGGGGGGGGCGGCAAGTAGCTTATTTTGATCTTGTTTTTCCAGACAAGATTGCTTGCTTCTCTTGTGAGATCTGGCAATGCTGCAATTTGTATTTCACCCACCACTTAGCGCAGAGTCTGTTATTTTAAAAAGAACGTTATTAACCTTTCTTTTATTTTGTTCGAACCGGTAACCATTTAGAAAGGAGGCTGCAGAACGTTTGAAAAACATTTAGTTTTTACTCCTTGGTCTTAAAGGAATAGTTCACCTAAAACTGAACATTCTCTCATTATTTACTAACCCTCATGCCTTCCCAGAGATGTGTATAACTTTTTTCTTCTGCAGAACACAAAGTTTTTTTAGAAGAATATCTCAACTATGTAGGTCCATACAATGCAAGTGAATGGTGACCAAAACGGTCTTCTGAAGCAATCCGATCGGTTTTGGGTGAGAATAGACTGAAGTTTAACTTTTTTTCACTATAAATCTTGATATCTGCAGTCTCCTTGGCAATCATGATTTCAAGCTTGATTACACTTACTAGCATCATCTAGCGCTAGGACACTTGGAAGTATAATCGAGCTTGAAATCATGACCATGGATAGAGACTGCAATGGAAAGATGTACACTGAAAAATTAGTTACTATTTGGTCTGTTCTCACCCAAAACCTATTATATTTCTTCAAAAGACATGGATTAAACCACTGGAGTCTTTTGGATTACTTTTATCCTGCCTTTATGTGCTTTTTGGAGCTTCAAAAATGTGTTCACCATTCACTTGCATTGTATGGACCTACAGAGAGCAGAGATATTCTTTTAAAAATCTTTGTTTGTGTTCTGCAAAAGAATAAAGTGAGTAAATGATGAGAGAATTTTCATTTTTGGTTGAACTGTTCGTTTAATTCAACAGAGTCGCTAAACACAAACACCTCTAATTCTTTGTTTTCACCAAAGTTTACGAATCTCCTCTTAAAGTACTGTGGCGTATCACTGTTTTTTCAAAATACGCAAAAAAACAGCAATGACTTTACAAAGAGCTAATAGGCAATGCAGGTCACAGTGTTTTGTCTTCATGTGGTTTATGGCTGTTTTAATTAACACGTCTAAATGATGCAGAATCTGCCAACAACAGAGTCCGCAAACAACTGACATAAGAGCTACACAACAGCATTTAAAGACTGAGGCTCAGTAAAACTGATGTGATGACATTAGGGCCGTCACAACAACAAAAACTGAGCAGTTGACGGGACAGGGCTGGGCGATATATCAAATATTTGCCAAATATTCACGATGGTTTTGCTGCCGATATAAAATTAGGCACCATGATGAATATTGCTGTAATTACACTGCACTTTTTATTTGTTTCCTAAACAGCCCGTCATTAGACTAGTTTCACGATTACTCCTTGAGTAATGAGAGCGCTTTTAATAGCGTAGCATAAATGGTCTTCGAGTTGGCAATTAATTTCTATGAATCAGTTCAAACTGTCACCACCACTTTAATGAATCAAAACTCTGATTTAACAATTTGTTTACTACATCATTCAAAAATGTTCACACAATCCCCGTGTGACATTTTTCATGTATTGAAATCCCTGCATTCAGAACTGCACTCTATCCAGCTGTGTTTGAACGCAAGAATGCGTCTTCATCTGGTGCTGTCGCTGGGGTCATGCTAGTCTCATTGACCGGTCACAGTCCGTGCTCTAATGTCTGATGCGCATACCACACAAAACTGGAAAACGCTTTCTGAAGTTAATCAGACCTTATCTGATTGGCTGGTTTGATGGAACTTCTGAGAGTAGAAGCACACAGGACTTTTCATTAGTCCAATAGGTTCAATAGCCGCGTTTCCACTATCGGACCAAATGAGGGCGTGCTAGTGCGTGCCAGGGCCAGTTGTGTTCCCACTGTCACTTCCAGGGCTTCATCATGCCTCCTCTGGGCTTTCTCGGGGCCAGTGGCCAATGGCCCGCCAATTACCCTTGGGCCAAACAAGGCCAACTGGGGATTGAGGCAGGGTCAAAAGCGGAGTTTAGCTGAGTCAGGTCAGAGGGTCAGCACCAAGACCCCATACTTGGCTCCAGCGCTAACGGTACAGGTTCGGGAAAAATTAAAAATTGCGGGTACAGTACAAACCCGTTAAAATCCACAATGGACAAAGCGGTGCCCAAAGAAAGAAAGAAATTTCCATTGTTCGAGATCATGGACAGTGTGCTGGGACATCGTCCCGCTGGTAGTAAAGAGACCACTCGGGACACCATGGCAGTTACAGTCGGTGAACTGTCAACGCTAACTTATCTTACTAGCTAGCTAATGTTTACATTTGATATAAACTCGATATTCTAGATAATTAGATAACATGATACCACAGCTTGAGCTTCCCTCTTGCTTGTGAAATGGGCGGGGTGTGTGGCACCAGGGCAGCATTTTAAGGGTAGGTTTTAGGGCAACGCTGCGTGGCTATTGGCCAGATGGTGGGAATGTAGATCGCTTTTGGTTTCGCAGCTCAAGGTCTGAGGCTATTGGCCCCATCTGGCCAGTTGACAGCCCTGGCTCACACTGGTTCGATAGTGGAAAAGCAGCTACTGAGCGCTTTTGAGGATGAAATAATTACCAGATGTGCTCAAGTTTGCCAGGTTAGAGATATCAAATCTTTTAAAGCTATTCAGAGTTTTGTTTGAGGCACGTTGCAGAAAGTAAAGCAGAAATCCACAAGCATTACTGGATATTCGGTTTGTTTACGAAGTTATGTCTGTGGAATTCTTTGTGATGAGGTTTTCTGTGCAATCACTCGCAGAGATTGCCGTGCCATAATATAAATTATTTCTTTCCCCATATCGGCCTTTATTTCAATTCAATTTTTCATTTATTTCATTACAAAATTGAAATTTTATTTAAAAATTTTTTTTTTTTTAAATGGATGACTTGGACCGAATAATAAAGAAAAGCAGCCAATAAGTGCCCAGCATAGATGGGAACTCCTTCAATACTGTTTTAAAATCATTCCAGTGTGATACCTCAAGAAGTTGGTTGAGAAAATGTCAAGAGTACATTTCTACAAATTATAAGCAAAGGGTGACTACTTTGAAGATGCTAAAATTTAACGTATTTTGGATTTATTTTTGATTGTTTTAGTCACAACATAATTCCCATAATTCCATTTCTGTTATTCCATAGTTTTGATGACTTTACTATTATTCTAAAATGTGAAGAAAAAAATAATAAAGAATGAGTAAGAGACCCCAAACTTTTGAAAAGCAGTGTGTGTGTGTATATATATATATATATATATACATACATACATACATACACACACACACACACACATACAGAATCAACTTTAACCACCATTATTCCAGTCCAGTAGAAACTATGCAAAATCTTAAACTGAATAAGGCATATCCTTGCATCCCTAGACATGGATTAAACATATTCTTTCCCACTCCCCATCCTCCAATACCAAGTTCAAATCTCTTTCCCATAACCTCTTAAGAGCGGTTAAGACCCCATCACCCAGATTCTTAATCAAAAAGGAGTAATACACTGATGCTGCATGCCCCTTTACAAAGGCTGTGAGCACCATACAGAGAGTGTCTGCAGCTTTAGGGGGCTGTGTACTGCCACCAAAAATAGTACGAATTAAATGGCGCAACTGTAAATACCTGAAAAATTGAGACCTAGAAATCCCATATTGCTCTGTTGTATTTTCAAATAATCTCAAAGCTCCGTTTCATAAAGGTCACCAAGTGTAGCAACACCCCTCTCAATCCATTCTTTCCAGCAAAAGGGGGACTTGTTAATACACAATTTGGGGTCCAGCCATATGTTTGAGGAAACATTTAGGTAAATATAAAAATTGAACAAACAAGGAACCTTTGTCCATACTTTATGTATGTGTGAAATAATGGGATGCATTTTTACTTCTCCAGGCAGTTTGATAGAAAGACTTTGCAATGGCGAGATTGTGGCAAGGAATGTTTGTTCAATATAGTACCAGGGAGGGGCTCTCTCAGGTGGAAGAGACCAATGGGCCAAGTGTCTAAGATTAAAAGCATAGTAATAAAACAAAATTTTGGGGAGGCCTAAACCTCCTTTGTCAATTGGTCTATGTTACTTCCTGAAATGCAACCGAGGTCGTTTACCATTCCAAATAAAGGACTTAGATATTCTATCAATTTTTTAAATAAGAAAGAGGATCTTTCAGTAGATAGACTGTAGTAGAGAACTGAATTTTGGGATACAATTAATTTTTATAACATTGACCTTCCCAGCCATAGACCAATGTAGTTAAACCCCCCTATCCACATCACATGAGAACCTTTTCATTGATGGGTCAAAATGAACTCAATCTCTCAAATTTGCTGGAAATAAAATGCCTAAATACTTAATGCCTTGCTTGGGCCATTGAAAGGCACCAGGTTGGAAAGCCGTGGCAGGGCAATATGCTGTCAGAGCAAGAGCTTCCGATTAAGACCAATTCACCCTGTATCCTCAAAATTTGGAGAAGGAATTCATAATTTTATGGAGGATAGGCATAGATCTACTAAGGTCGGAGACAAATAATAATATATCATCTGCGTAGAGTAAAAGTTTATCACCACACCTCCTGCTACAATACCAGGAAAATCATCCTCTTTTCTTATTGCGGCTGCTAATGGTTCCTGGGCAAGACAGAACAATAAATGGGAGAGAGGACAGCCTTGCCAGGTTCCCCTACCAAGAGAAAAATAATCTGAAATGAATCCATTTGTTTGCACTGCTGTTAACAGTTGTTTATAAAGTAACTTAATCCACCCAATAAAAGTGTTCCCAAACCCGTAAATTTCCAAAATCTTTAAAGGTAGTCCCATTCCACCTTATCTAACACCTTCTCGGCGTCAACTGAGATGGCAGCAATCAGGGTCTGATCATTCGCTACTGGCCCCATAATATTTATAAAACATCTAATATTATCAGAAGAACTATGACCATGAATAAACCCCACTTGATCTATATGTATATGTAATTACTAATTACTTAATCGATTAGCCAGAATTTTAGACAATATTTTTTACATCTAACTGGATCAGGGAAATTTTACTTTTACATTAATTTGGGTCCTTAACTTTTTTTAAGAATGAGACTGATCAGGGCTTGCGTCATGGTTGGCGGTAGTTCACTTTTCTTTAATGACTCTGTGTAAACTTTCAACAGAAGTGGAGCCAGTTCTGTGACATAAGATATAAAAAAATTCTGCGGCAAAACCATCTGGCCCCGGTGACTTACCTGTTGGCAAGGCTTTAATTACCTCAACAAGCTGCTCCAAAGAAATATCTGAGTCAAGAGAGTTTTTTTGATCACTCGTCAATTTAGGAAGTTCTACTGGATCTACGAAGTTGCTAATATCCTTATCAGGAGACGAAGATGTGGAGCTATAAAGATTGAAATAGAATTCTTGAAAGGCTTTATTAATATCTGAAGGAATGGTGGAAAAAAGCTCTCTCTTTTTTATGTATCTGGCAAGCTGTTTCCCTGCTTTGTCCCCCGACTCAAAATATGTCTGTCTTGCCCTGAATAACACAACTCAACCTACTGTGACAGAATAGTATTGTACCTTTATTTTAGCTGGGTCAACTCTCTAAGACAACTGAATGACATTTGGCGCTGCAGCTCCTTTTCAGCACTTTTAATACTCATTTCTAATTCTATGAATTCTTGTGCTTTGATCTTTTTAATGAATGAGGCATATTGTATGATCCGCCCCCTAAGAACTGCCTTAAGCTCCTTCCATACCACACCCACAGAGGACACTAAGGACCAGTTGGTTTCTACATAAATATTGACTTCTGTCTTTAACATTTGTTGAAATTCAGGGTCTTGTAGCAGGAATGTATTAAAGTGCCATTTATATGATTTTCTTTTCTCTATATGCAGCAACATCTCTAAATACACCAAAGCATGACCTGAAACTAAAATGTTCCCAATTGAACAGTCAGTGGTAGATGGAATAAGTGACTTAGGAAATCTATTCTAGAGTCAATTTTATGAACTGATGAAAAAAACGTGTAGTCCCTCCCAGATGGATTCAGAAGTCTCCAAATGTCTGCAAGACCAAGATTTTTACACATCCTCTGAAGTGTCAACATTGCTCTAAAGCAGTGGTTCCCAACCCTGTTCCTGGAGACCCCCCAACATTACACATTTTGGATATCTCCCTAATCAAACACACCTGATTCAACTCATCAGCTCGTTAGTGGAGACTCCAAGACCTGAATTGGGTGTGTCAGAATAGGGAAATTTACTAAATGTGCAGTGTTGGGGGGCCTCCAGAAACAGGGTTGGGAACCACTGCAAGGGTCTACACACCTTTGCATCACTATGATCAAGGACTGGATCCATTAAAAGATTGAAGTCTCCACCCAAAACCATATCATGAAGGATCCCAGTGGCTTGTAGCTTCCCTTCAAGATCTATTCAAATGTTCTGATCATCAGTGTTGGGTGCATAAATATTAGCCAAAATAAGGTTTGCCCCTGTATTTCAGCCAAAACAATAATGGCTCTTCCTAAATTATCTTTGATCTGTTTCAGACATTTGAATTGTAATTGCTTACTTATCAATGTGATGACTCCCCTGCTCTTACTCGAACCAGCACTGCAAAACACATGCCCACCCCATGCCCTACCAAGTTTTTCAGCTACCTGTGAAGAAAGGTGCATTTCTTGAAGGAACACTATATCATATTTTTATGCTTAAGGAAAGATACAACCTTCCTTCTTTTTATAGGGTACCCCAGCCAATGTACCCCAGAGACATTTTACCTACATTAAAGTGAGACATATTGACATGTAAAGATAAATTGTATACCCAAGGCAAAATTATATACACCACTATCCAACATTGATTGTTGTAACAATCAAATCCTTAACCCACAGAACAGAAAAAAAAAAAATGTGCTTCAACCCCACGCACAACAGTCCCAACTAGTGTTGTCAAAACTACCGGTACTTCGGTAACAAGTCGATAATAAAATATAAAAAGATTTAATGATACCAGTGTTTCTGCAGTATCAGTAGTAACGAGCACCAACTCAATCCGATACCAGCGCGCAGTATGACTGACACACGACAGCTTTAAAACGCTCATAGGCTTGTTTTGAACGCGTGCTCTGTTACTCGTTGTACACTGAAATGGACAATAAATCAAATTAAAATCATGACGTCCTAATATGATTTATTAAACCGCTAAAAGCTGCAATCTTAGTGTGGACGAGCTGCGTACTTTAAATAAATCCGACCACTTATCCACTAGAAACTCTACAGACATTGAGAATCATTCACATTGTATGAGATGACAGAGCAGAGCACTAATCCACTGTGAACCATGCAACATATGTAAAATATATATTTATATAATTAAAATCACAGCATTTGCACTTTAATCTCAGCTCAGCTTTATTTATATCTCATTTAAAACAATAGAGTTGACCAAAGTGCTTCACAGTAATACAAATTAAAACATAATTCAAAATTACCACATACACAAACACCAGTAATCTAAAATACAAACACTCCAAAACTGTGTCCTACATTTAATTTGTCAGACTCAAAGGCAAGTGTAAAGAGATGAGATTTCAGACGTGACTTAAAAGTCTTTAATGATCACATTGGGCCATGTCGCAAACTGTTTATCAGGAAAAGTGAAGCTTCTGGCAAAAAACACGCATCATAATAAAAGCAGACGCCTGAAATTGAAGAAATGGAATAAAAATATACTACAACTATATAGTAAAATTTAATATTCACTGTAGTAGTAATAATAATAATAAATAATAATAATAACAATAATTAATAAAAATATCACAAGACAGCTGTTGCATCACAAAATGCAATGAGATGTTAAAAAGTTCTATTTTCACTTGTTAAATGTTTTAAGAATTTACTGATTAGACACCATTTTGATGATTAAATTAAAATTAAACTTTATTAAACTATAATTATTAAAATAATTAGTAAATTATAAAAAATAACTAAACTGGTGTGTTCAACAGCATATTATCATATTAGCATATTTTTGCTGTGGTTTCGAAATTGGTATCAATAACTGTGAAATTTCAGTGGTATCAATACCAACTACTGAAAATGTGGTACTGTGACAACACTAGTCCCAACTGGCATCCATCCCCCAGAAATCTGACGGTCCATGCATGCTCACAAGATTTTCTGCAACACTATTGCCACCGGATTGCTCAAGTCCGGTGTTTTTTATTTTTTCTCTCCTTGTTATGTTTTGTTTTTTGACATAAACCGTGCCATTAAATTGCACAAAAATGTAGCCCCAGTAAATAATCACATCGAACTCAAAAAATGAACAAATTAACTCAACAATAAGTCAATAAAGGGAGAAAGAGGAGAAAAAAACAAAACAAAACAAGTCAGTGGGCAGCCAACAGAATAACATACCCTCTCAGGCTGCATCAGTAAAATGCACGATGTGTAGTCTGTATTGTTGACAGAGTGTGGGCACACAGGCCCGACGATTTCGAATTTTTCAACATCCTGCCCTCCAAGCACAGTTAGCAAACAAAACTATTACAGTTCTCACCGGTTAATATTGCTTAAAGGACAATTGTAGCAAAGTTTAAACGGAGATCACCTTTAAGCGACCAATGTTTGCATAGCATCACGTGACTTTTTTTTATGTATCTCTGCAGTGTGTGATGTTTACTGTTTCAATGATTTTTGATAGTGAAAACAGAACTACAATATTCATAGCTGTTTTCTATTTGTTAATTTGTAAAATGGTGGCATTTCACAATTAATGTAAATTGAATGTAATTTTACATTGTGGGGCATAAACATATAACTGCAGCACATACCTTGTAAAACTGTAGCAAAGGGCACTTTAAAAAGAAAAATCAGTGACTGGATCAATATCGGCCAATCTTAGTGTTTTTTAAAAAAAAAAAACAGTTATTGTATCTGCCTAACATTTCCTAATTGTTGCACCACTCGTTTTTTTTCTGACTAAGTGTGCGTTTTTCAGCCAATCTAAGCTGCTATATGGTCTAGACCACTGCCATTTTAGTCAAAGGTCTGGCTACGCGAGACTAGTGTCAAGCAAGCCTGAGTGTGGTTGTTGTCTGTACAGCTGCACGTACAACGTAAGCAGTGTGACATGGCACATTATCCTGCTGAATACCATTGCCATGAAGGGGTTTACCTGGTCTGCAAGGATGTTTATGTAGGTGGCATGTGTCAAACTAACGTCCACATGAATGGCTGGATGCAGTTCTGATGCTCACATGCCCATTGTAGGCACTTTCGGAGATGGACAGGGGTCAGCATGCGCACGCTGACCGGTCTGTGGCTAAGCAGCCCCATATGCAGCAAGCTGCGATGCACTGTGTGTTCTGACAGCTTTCTATTATGGCCAGCATTAAGTTTTTCAGCAATTTGTGCTGCAGTAGCTCTTCTGTGGGATCGGACCAGACGGGCTAGCCTTTGCTCCCCACACGGATCAGTGAGCCTTGGGCACCCATGACCCTATCGCCGGTTCACCGGTTGTCCTTCCTTGGACCACTTTTGGTAGGTACTAACCACTGCATACTGGGAACACACCACAAGACCTGCCGTTTTGGAGATGCTCTGACCCAGTTGACTAGCCATCACAATTTGGCCCTTGTCAAAGTTGCTCAGATACTTACGCTTGCCCATTTTTCCTGCTTCCAACACATGAAATTCAAGAACTGACTGTTCACTTGCTGTCTAATACATCCCATCCCTATGGCACTTGGCCTACGGCCTCGTGCCTGCGGCTGAATCACAGCAGTGCTGATATAGGGCCATATCGCACTCTTGCTTGTGTGATATTGCTTAAAAAAAATTTAAAAATAAATACATTTTATATATATATATATATATATACACACATACATACATACACACACACACACACACACACACACATAACCATTCAAAAGTTTGGCGTCACTTGCCTGAAATGTTTCTCATGATCTTAAAAATCTTTTGATCTGAAGGCATATGCTTAAATGTTTGAAATTACTTTTGTAAACAAAAATATAATTGTGCCAACATATTAATTTATTTAATTACAAAACTAAAATTTTATTTAAAAAAATAACATTTTTGAAATGGATGACTTGGGCCGAATAATTAAGAAAAGCAGCCATTTCTGCTAAATCTAGGCAAAGTGTGGCCACTTTGAAGATGCTAAAATATAACATAGTTTTGATTTATTTTGGATTTTTTAGTCACAACATAATTCCCATAGTTCCATTTCTATTATTCCATAGTTGTGATGACTTTATTATTATTCTAAAATGTGAAAAAAATAAAACATAAACAATGAGTAAGTGACCCTAAACATTTGAACAGTAGTGTGTGTGTGTGTGTGTGTGTGTGTGTGTGTGTGTGTGTGTATTTTATATATATATATATTTATATTATATATACAATATACAGTTGAAGTCAGAAGTTTACTTACACCATAGCCAAATACATTTAAAATCAGTTTTTCACAGTTCCTGACATTTAATCGTAGAAAACATTCCCTGTCTTAGGTCAGTTAGGATCACTACTTTATTTTAAGAATGTGAAATGTCAGGATAATAGTAGAGAGAATGATTTATTTCAGCTTTTATTTCTTTCATCACATTCCCAGTGGATCAGATGTTTACATTCACTTTGTTAGTATTTGGTAGCATTGCCTTTAAATTGTTTAACTTGCGTCAAACATTTTGGGGAGCCTTCCACAAGCTTCTCACAATAAGTTGCTGGAATTTTGGTCCATTCCTCCAGACAGAGCTAGTGTAACTGAGTCAGGTTTGTAGGACTCCTTGATCGCACACGCTTTTTCAGTTCTGCCCACAAATTTTCTATCGGATTGAGGTCAGGCCTTTGTGATGGCCACTCCAAAACCTTGACTTTGTTGTCCTTAAACCATTTTGCCTCAACTTTGGAGGTATGCTAAGGGTCATTGTCCATTTGGAAGACCCATTTGCGACCGAGCTTTAACTTCCTGGCTGATGTCTTGAGATGTTGCTTCAATATATCCACATAATTTTCCTTCCTCATGATGCCATCTATTTTGTGAAGTGCACCAGTCCCTCCTGCAGCTGCAAAGCACCCCCACAACATGATGCTGCCACACCCATGCTTCACGGTTGGGATGGTGTTCTTCGGCTTGCAAGCCTCACCCTTTTTCCTCCAAACATAATGATGGTCATTATGGCCAAAAAGTTACATTTTTGTTTCATCAGACCAGAGGACATTTCTCCAAAAAGTAAGATCTTTGTCCCCATGTGGACTTGCAAACTGTAGTCTGGCTTTTTTATGGCAATTTTGAAACACTGGCTTCTTCCTTGCTGAGCAGCCTTAAAGGTTATGTTGATATAGGACTCATTTTACTGTGGATATAGATACTTGTCTACCTGTTTCCTCCAGTATCTTCACAAGTCCTTTGCTGTTGTTCTGGGATTGATTTGCACTTTTCGCACCAAACTACGTTCATCTCTAGGAGACAGAATGCGCCGTCTTCCTGAGCGGTATGATGGCTGTGTGGTCCCATGGTGTTTATACTTGCATACTATTGTTTGTAAAGATGAACGTGGTACCTTCAGGCATTTGGAAATTGCTTCCAAGGATGAACCAGACTTGTGGAGGTCCACAATATTTTTGGCTGATTTCTTTTGATTTTCCCATGATGTCAAGCAAAGAGGCACTGAGTTTGAAGGTATGCCTTAAAATTAATCCACAGGTACACCTCCAGTTCAGTACACCTCCTAATCAGAAGCTTATTGGCTAATTGTCTAAAGGATTGACATCATTTTCTGGAATTTTCCAAGCTGCTTAAAGGCACAGTTAACTTAGTGTATGTAAACTTCTGACCCACTGGAATTGTGATATAGTCAATTAAAAGTTGGAAAAATCACTCGTGTCATACACAAAGTAGATGTCCTAAACGACTTGCCAAAACTATAATTTGCTAATATTAAATCTGTGGAGTGGTTAAAAAATGAGTTTTAATGACTTCAACCTAAGTGTACGTAAACTTCTGACTTCAACTATATATATATATATATATATATATATATATATATATATATATATATATATATCACACACACACACACACACACACACACACACACACACACACACACACACACTACCGTTCAAATGTTTAGGATCACGTTCAAAAGTTTAGGGTCACTTACTCATTCTTTCTTTATTTCTTTATTTATTTTCACATTTTATAATAATAGTAAAGTCATAACAATTATGGAATAATAGAAATGGAAATATGGGAATTATGTTGTGACTATAAAATCCAAAATAAATCAAAACTGTTATATTTTAGCATTTTCAAATTAGACACACTTTCCCTAGATTTTGCAGAAATGTACTCTTGGCATTTTCTCAACCATCTTCTTGAGGTATCACCCTGGGATGCTTTTTAAACAGTATTGTATGTATCTATGGTGGGCACTTATTGGCTGCTTTTCTTAATTATTCAGTCCAAGTCATCCATTTCAAAAACTTTATTTTTTTTTTAAATACAATTTTTAGTTTTGTAATTAAATAAATTAATATGTTGGCATAATTATATTTTTGTCTACAAAACTAATTTCAAACATTTAAGCATATGCCTTCAGATCAAAAGGTTTTTAAGATCATGAGAAACATTTCAGGTAAGTGACCCCAAACTTTTGAACAGTAGTGTGTGTATATATATATATATATATATATATATATATATATATATATATATGTTTGGTTAAAATAATCGTTTCTTTGATTAAAAAAAAAAAAAAAAACACTTCTACGCCGAGTAAATACATAAATATTGAGATATTAACGTCGCCAAAATGCTGGACATTATTAAGATATAATTGGTCTAGTTTTATCGCCCAACCCTAACTTGGAATTACCCAATGTGGTGATGGGGGCGTGGCCGAGCGACATTTGCAGAGAGCGAGGCCGGGAGATACAGAACAGTAAGGACTGACACCTGTGGGAAATCACCTCTAACAGCTGTTTTGTGTTTGCAGTGAGAGTGGAGAGGGATAGAAAGGGCAATCCAGACCACTGAAGGGTAAGAGAGAGAGACACATGCAGCAGTGATCATGTGTGCATTGAGTGTTATGCTGAAAAGCAGATCTTTGTATGTGGAATAAAATTTATGTTGGATTGTTTATCCGGCTCCCGTTTCCTCCTTTGAATTAAGAAAGCTAGAGACTTGTCACACCCGAGTAAACCGTTTCTTGCTTAAGGGTCAATGGTTATAGTTCATGGATTAACCCTTGAAATTAAAACCCACAATCTTACAATTACCACACAGATTTACAACCACTAGGCCACAACACTCAATTTAATCTAACCTAAAAGACTTCTTATCTTGAGAACATTTGTATAAATCTCTCTGATATCACACTAATAGGACTGCACCAACAAAAGCAAATTTTTTTTTTATTTTTTTTTTTTATCCCCTTTTCTCCTAATTTGGAATGCCCAATTCCCACTACTTAGTAGGTCCTCATGGTGGCGTGGTTACTCACCTCAATCGGGTGGCGGAGGACAAGTCTCAGTTGTCTCCACTTCCGAGACGTCAATCCGTGCATCTTATCACGTGGCTCATCGTGCATGACACCGCAGAGACTCCGCATGTGGAGGCTCATGCTACTCTCCACGATCCACGCACAACTTACCACACGCACCATTGAGAGCGAGAACCACTAATCGCAACCATGAGGAGGTTACCCCATGTGACTACCCTCCCTAGCAACCAGGCCAATTTGGTTGCTTTGGAGACCTGGCTGGAGTCGCTCAGCACACCCTGGATTTGAACTCGCGACTCCAGGGGTGGTAGACAAAAGCACATAGTTAATAAAGTAATGTATTTCTCAATGGATTTGCTTTGAGCATTGCCCTCTGACCTTTGTGCACACTCTGTAGGTGATGTATGTCTCCATGGTGGATACGTGTTTCTTGGGGTCGTCTACAATCACAAACAGGTCACGTGTCTCTCCGTCCAAATCATCATCTAGCTGTAGTCGGTTTAGTAGAGAAGAGGAGGAGGCGGGACTTGATGTGTCTAACAGAGTCCCATTGGGCAGGATCAGGTCCTGGGGGCGGGGCAAAATAATCAATGAGTAAATATAATGAAACACTGATATTTCGTTCAAAGAGTAAAAGCGTTGACAAGAAATAGAGAAAGAAATTTATATGGCTTTGTAATTACATGAGGGTGAGTAAATCCTGACAGAATTTTCAGTTTAGGTGAACTATTCCATAAATAGTCGACAACTCAACCACCACTCGCATAATCACAATGCAGTGCCACATTTGAAACGACAGAAATATCAGATTCTTTAGCACATTCAACCACTTTCAACCCTTTATTTACAACAACATTGTAACAAAGCTATTTAACTCTCTGAAGGAGGTGGGAGCCGGGTAAACATCCAACATAAGACACTTTAATGTCAGCACTTTTCAGAGTAACAAAACATTCAACACCACTGCTTTTCAGCAGCACAAACACACAGCTTCCTTATGTGTCTCTCTCTCTCTCTTTATGTCTCTCTCGACTGCAGCTCTGGTTGCGGCTTTATCCCTCGCCCGCCAACACCTTAATCGCCATCAGCTGGGTGAGATAATTCGCTCCAGGTGTCCATCATGGTCTCGCCGCACCATCGTTGCCCGACTCAGGCCAGGGATCTCTCTGGCCTGTGCCTTACTCCCCCCATATATGGAGAGGAGCTGCTGCCCTTTCGGTCGACCCAGCGCCGGATGGTTTTCCCCGCCTCTGGGAAACAAAAACAGCTCTTGGGGAAGGAAAGGAGCGAGAGAAGGAGAGAGGGAGAGAGGGAGGTTGAGAGAGAGAGAGAGAGAGGAGAAAAAAAAAACTTGTCGACTCCCGAACACACCGCCCACCCAGTCCTCAGCCAGCTGGAAGACCTCCATCAGCGACGCTGGGCGATGGCACTGGACTCGCTCAGCCGTCCCTTTCGGTAGCCTGCTGACAATCCGCTCCAGTACCACCAGATCGTGTATCCTCAGCGTTGCGTTCTTGAGCCAGCAGCGAGGTCTCCAGGACAAAGTGGTCTTCCACCAAAGTCCCAGTTTCGGCACCAATGTAACAAGTAAAGGTGGGCAAGGAGGAGGCAGGAACTGTCTGAACAGTCAACATAAAGTTTAATGGTAAAACTCAACTTAAAACAACATAAAACAAAACACAAGCAGCATGGCCATGTGCATCTCTCTCTCTCAAACTGGCATCTCCGGCCCCCCTTTATCTTGCTCTCCTGCTGATCATCTGATTCAGCGCCGGCCGTGCACGCTCACGGCCCAGCCACCCCCTCCTCGTCACAAACATATTCCCAAAATAGCAACAAAATGAAGGCCACCTCATACACAATGTGTGTGACATGTAGCCTTGCAGAAACAATGACATTTCTTTGAGGTAACTGAAGCTCCGAAATACTATTGGTTAATTTTAAAATCAAACCTCAATTTAGTAACTCATATTAAACATGAAACTTTTCTGGCGAGTTAGTCAATTTTCAGAGAGCATACTAGCCTACATTAGTATGCTCGTTATTTGCGTTACTGTGGACGTAACAAAACAAATCTCAGAACTCAAGGTGGTGATAGAGTTATCTTCAAAAGTCAGTTTATCATTAAACTAGCTTAGATGCGTTATTCAGGTAAGGTGCTATACCAAACTGTTTCCTGACTCTTGAGATCTGGGCCAATAAACACAAAGTTTTTATAAGAGACAGGACATTGACGTACATGTTAGACGTTGTGAAAAGGAGGAGGGTGTGGCCGGGCCGTGAGGGTGCACAGCCGGCACTGAGTCACCTAATCAGTGGAAGACAGAGATAAAGGGGAGCCGGAGACGCCAGTTCGAGAGAGAGACACAAGCGGCCGCTGTGCATGTGTGTGCGTCTATGTGTTTTATGTGGTTTTAAGTTGAGTTTATGCCATTAAAGTTTATGTTGACTGTTCTGCCAGTTCCCAACTCCTCCTTGCCCATCCTTTACCCATTAAACTGAAACCCAGGAAGGAGGAGGGATGCGCAGTCGTGTAGTCCTCGCCGCTGCTCTCCACTAGGGGCGGAGCCGCAGCCGTCCGCCGGGGGATGGAGTCGCCGCTGCCAGCCGCCGGGAATCGGAGGAAAAGCTGCAATCCTCCAGGAAGGGGAGGAGCCGTTCCATCCATCAGGGGTCGAAGGACTTGCTGCCGTCTGCCTGGGGAGGAGCAGCTGTCGTCCACCAGAGGGTGGAGGAGTGGCTGAGGACCAGGCGACGGAGTGTCCGGGGACCGGCGAGCAAGTTTTTCCTCTCCCTCTCCTCTCTCTCTCTCTCTCTCTGTCCCCCTCCCGCTTGCCCTTTCCCTCTCCCCTCTCCCCTCTCCCCTCATCTCTCCCCAGGAGGCGGGGTGGACCATTGGCTGGCGAAACAGCCAGAAGTAGGCCAGTCTGGATGGCGCCCTGGCCTGAATCGGGCGGGGGAGGAGTGTGACGAGGAGGAGGGCATGGCCGGGCCATGAGGGTGCACGGCTGGCGCTGAGTCATCTAATCAGCAGGAGAGCGAGATAAAGGGGAGCCGGAGACGCCAGTTTGTGTGTGTGTGTGTGTGTGTGTTTGTGTGTGTGTGTGTGTGCGTGTCTATGTGTTTTATGTTGTGTTTTAAGTTGAGTTTATGTCATTAAAGTTTACATTGACTGTTCTGCCTGTTCCCGCCTCCTCCTTGCCCATCCTTTACCCGTTACAAATGTATTGACTTGAAATATAAGGTGTGACATAACATCATATCACATGTCACAATGCAATAAATCCGTCACACCATAGTACACAGATTGTGTTTATGATAAATAACATAGAAAACAACTGTATTTGTTTTATAACTTTATATTTGGATACCCACTAGTGCCGGGCGATAGGATATTTCATTTGGTTAGGGTTATATACGATTTTTTGAACACTTCGTTATTTTAACTGCTTTTTCGTTTCGTTTGAGGTGCAATTTGAATTTAGAAATATCTTTGGTTTACGATTTTCGTGTTCCAATATATATTTATATTTTTAATTTTTAAATCAAAATCAATACAGCTCAAATATTTTCCGATCACTCGGTTCTGGGGGCATAGTGGTTGATGATGTAATCGGTATTTTTAATAAAAATAGCGTGAAAATATTTTTTGCATATCGCTCAGCGCTAATACCCACATAATTATTTTGTATGATTTTAAATATATTAATATCTACAGTATTTACAGAACCATAAATGTTTGTTATTAAAGAAAGTGTTGGATGTAATCTGATTACAAAGTAATTCATTATTGTAATCTAAATTAATTTAGTACAAAAATATTGCAATGCATTACATTTTAAATTTCTGTAATCAGATTTTAGTAACTCACTTTTAATAAAGTGAATTACTTTTAAGCATAGTACTTGAGTTATACATATTTTCAAAATAAAAATACACGTAGAACGCACTTTTTTTTTGCACTTTTTTTTTAATTATGTTCATCTGCACATCTGTTTACATTTCTGTGACAGCTGAAGGGTGAGCACCCCCTATTAGACTTATGTAATTTTTAGGGCTGTAGATTTAATGTGTTAATTCAATGCGATTAATTATATAAAAAATAACGCATAAAAAAATTACTCAAGATTCCTACCAACAGAGCAATTCAAGCTTGAAGTACCACCTGTTTCCTCCAGGGGGCAGTAAGCAAAACTCCAGCTGTATAGGCAACGTGCAGCTTATTCAGAGAACAAACCACACTCACCAACAACATTTCTGTGCACAAGATAAGAATGTGTTCAATCCGTTTTTTAGAGCTCATTCGTTCAAACACAGCTTGATTGAACACAACTCCAAATGCAGGGATCTCAAGCCCTGTTTTTCTAAGTTTCAAACTATGTTTAACTTGACACAGCGACCTAAAAACAGTTTATGTTAAGTGAGACGCTTCAAAAGCATTCATCTGACGCAGGTGTACATTGACGCGTCCTTAGAAAAACCCTTATAATAAATCCATCTGGGACTGACGAATTCATTTGCAAAATGGATTGCTTTAGGCTGTATGCCAATGGTTGGCTTTTGTTCAATAAAATGGAAATACACAATATATTGGATTCTAAAGCCACTTTTCACATCTTATCAATGATTTACTCATCTGCCACAATAATGTAATGCATTTTAATTATCTGAATCATAATGTTTAATTATAAATAAAATATATGTAATAATTTAAATATAATCATTTATAATTACTTAATCATCATAGTGTATATTGAATTACTGTTATTTGAGGGGTATTCTCAGCAAATATATACAGTACATATGCGATTAATTCGATTAATTAATTGGCATACCATGTAATTGATTAAACATTTTAATCGATTGACAGCCCTAGTAATTTTACATAAGATACATTATTTTAATATCTCATTCCAAAGAAAGATTAAAAAAAAAAAAAATGTGTTTCAATGTTAACCAGCTATAAACAAGTTTGGACATAGAACAGGAAACTTGCATAATATGTTGGAATTACATATAACTAACATCCTTTTTTCAGATTCAGCACTGAGGAAACTGTGACGCTTTTTCCTGATCACATGCCCATTTTGAGTCCTGAAACAAGTTCTCAGACCTTCTTTTTGCTGAGCTGCAGAAATGAGGCACTGTAAAAGAAAATAGTGCACTGCCCCAACATAGAACCTGCCTCTTTGGTCAAAGTATTCACATGAATTGACAGCTCCTGCTGTTACATATAAACTTAATAAAATTGAAATATTGGTATATCTGTCACAGTTCATAAACTTTTTATATAAAAGGCAATATCCATTCTTGCTAGGAATAAAAGTCTCCAATCACATTTTGTCTTGTCAATTCTTAGCATGGACGGATCATCATAACGATCCCCAAAGACTTTGTGCTATCATGCAATTCATCAAAAACAAGCCTTCCCTATTCTGCTCCTAAAATCTTAAAGTATTCACATTTTAACAGGAGCATGACTTTTTCTGAGCAGGTTTTACACAACAGCATTCTCAGCATTTTAACTCTAATAATACATCTAATAAATAGGGAAGCCACAGAGCAACTCAAAATGAGTAGTGATAAATGGGTCTTCTGTTTCATGCATGCAACACACAATAGGCTTAAACCAGGGGTTTTAAAAGTCTTAAACAGTAATGTTTGTCCTTTTGACAATGGGATTTCTTAAAGGGATAGTTCACCTAAAAATAAAAATTCTCTAATCATTTACTCACCCTCATGCCATTCCAGATGTGTATGACTTATTTTTTCTGCTGAACAAAAATAAAGATTTTCAGAAGATTATCTCAGCTCTGTAGGTCCATACATTGCAAGTGAATGGTGACCAGACCTTTGAAGTGCCAAAAATCACATAAAGGCAACATGAAAGTAATATGACTCCAGTGGTTTAATCCCATGTCTTCTGAAGCGATATGATAGGTGTGGGTGAGAAACAGATCAATATTTCAATCCTTTTTTACAATAAATCTCCACTTTCACTTTTAGAATGTGAAAGAACATTAAAGTGGAGATTTATAGTAAAAAAGGACTAAAATATTGATCTGTCTGTCACCAAAAGTGATTGACTCGCTTCATAAGATATACAGTTGAAGTCAGAAGTTTACATACACCTTAAAATACATTTAAACTCAGTTTTTCACAATTCCTGACATTTAATTGTAGAAAACATTCCCTGTCTTACGTCAGTTAGGATCACTACTTTATTTTAAGAATGTGAAATGTCAGAATAATAGTAGAGAGAATTATTTATTTCAGCTTTTATTTCTTTCACCACATTCCCAGTGTGTCAGAGGTTTACATACACTTTGTTAGTATTTGGTAGCATTGCCTTTAAATTGTTTAACTTGGGTCAAACATTTTGGGGAGCCTTCCACAAGCTTCTTACAATAAGTTGTTGGAATTTTTGCCCATTCCTCCAGACAGAACTGGTGTATCTGAGTCAGGTTTGTAGGACTCCTTGCACGCACATGCTTTTTCAGTTCTGCTCACAAATTTTCTATCGGATTGAGGTCAGGGCTTTGTGATGGCCACTCCAATACCTTGACTTTGTTGTCCTTAAACCATTTTGCCACAACTTTGGAGGTATGCTAAGGGTCACTGTCCATTTGGAAGACCCATTTGCGACAGAGCTTTAACTTCATGGCTGATGTCTTGAGATGTTGCTTCAATATATCCACATAATTTTCCTTCCTCATGATGCCATCTATTTTGTGAAGTGCACCAGTCCCTCCTGCAGCTGCAAAGCACCCCCACAACTTGATGCTGCCATCCCCATGCTTCACGGTTGGGATGGTGTTCTTCAGCCTGCAAGCCTCAACCTTTTTCCTCCAAACATAACAAAAAAAAAAGATCTTTCTCCCCATTGTTTGCACTTGCAAACTGTAGTCTGGCTTTTTTATGGCAGTTTTGGAGCAATGGCTTCTTCCTTGCTGAGCAGCCTTTCAGGTTATGTCGATATAGGACTCGTCTTACTGTAGATATAGATACTTGTCTACCTGTTTCCTCCAGCATCTTCACAAGGTCCTTTGCTGTTGTGTTTGGGACTGATTTGCAATTTTCGCACCAAACTATGTTCATCTCTAGGAGACAGAATGCGTCTCCTTTTTGAGCGGTATGATGGCTGCATAGTCCCATGGTGTTTAAACTTGCGTACTATTGTTTGTACAGATGAACGTGGTACCTTCGGGCATTTGGAAATTTCTCCGAAGGATGAACCAGACTTGTGGAGGTCCACAAATTTTTTTCTGAGGTCTTGGCTGATTTCTTTTGATTTTCCCATGATGTCAAGCAAAGAGGCACTAAGTTTGAAGGTAGGCCTTAAAATACATCCACAGTTAGACCTTCAATTGACTCCAATTAGCCTATCAGAAGCTAATTGGCTAATTGCCTAAAATCTTGACATAATTTTCTGGAATTTTCCAAGTTGCATAAAGGCACAGTTAACTTTTTGTATGCAAACTTCTGACCCACTGAAATTGTGATATAGACAATTAAAAGTGAAACAATCTGTATGTATACAATTGTTGGAAAAATTACTCATGTCATGCACAAAGTAGATGTCCTAAACGACTTGCCAGAACTATAGTTTGCTAATATTAAATCTGTGGAGTGGTTAAAAAAATTTGTTTTAATGACTTCAACCTAAGTATATGTAAACTTCTGACTTCAACTGTATATTAAACCACTGGAGTCATATGGATTATTTGTATGCTGCCTTTATATGATTTTTGGAGCTTTTTTTTTTTTTGCCTATATTTGTGATAAAATCGCATCACATGAGCCAGTCTCTGTCTCTGTGAAACTGCACTTGTCACAAACATATGGACATGTCGACTCAATATCATGTTGAACTCATAATAATGGACATGTCGTGACATTGTTCCACATATTTTCATATTTTCTGCGTATGTGCCTGCCGACACATGAGTTCTGAGAAAATCCTAAATAAACTTGTGCAGCTATTCCAAAGAGGTGAAAGTTATAAGAAGGTGCAACAGATATTCTTAGTTGACTATTTATGTCATTTGACTTGCTCACGTCTCTTACATCATCAGCAAGCACGAGCATATCATTTTTACAATACAAATTGTATCACATATTATGCTGCAGTTCCTAAACAAAAAGTTGAGTGTACACACTCTCTGAGCAAGAGCAGCACGTCCAGGTTTGTGCGAGAGCAATGGAAATCTAGCTATGGTCTTTTAAGCTGGACTATGGTCCATTAATTTTATTTTATTTATTTTTTTATTTATTTATCTTTTAATTTTACTTGGTAAATCTGTTCTCCTTCTTAGCACCACTCCTGACATTTAAAAACTGTGGGCCTAAACAATACAGGACAGCATCTCAGTCAGTTGAACCAAACTGAACACAGCTCTACTGTCAGACTCTTGCAATGGTTCCTTAACGAATACTGTCATGATACATGTCGTGACATACACGTCACAATGCCATCTGATTTCATTTCAATATGCACTCTTTGCAGGTTCCATTGCAAAACAATCATTTTTAGTGTTACTACAATTTACTATAACATCAATTGTTCCATTAAATGTTAAACATTTATATTTTTTAATACTTGTGCTTTTATATATCTAAAATCTATATTGCTTCAAAATAACTATGTTTTTTAGGAATCATGTCCCAAAATCCACATATGTGGACATCTTGTTTATCAGCGCGCTGATGTGCGAAATATAAATGAATTTTTTAAAGTGGCATATCAAACTAAACTAGAGACGCTACTCTTTACACCCAAACAGGTTTCAATGAAAAAACTTAAAGATGTTTCTTACTGGGGGCCTGAGAAGCTCAGTGGTAAAAGACGCTGGCTACCACCCCTGGAGTTCGCTAGTTTGCTTGTTCGAATCCCAGGGCGTGCTGAGTGACTCCAGCCAGGTCTCCTAAGCAACCAAATTGACCCAGTTGCTAGGGAGGGTAGAGTCACATGGGGTAACACCCTCGTGGTCACTATAATGTGGTTCGTTCTCGGTGGAGCGCGTGGTGAGTTGAGCGTGGTTGCCGCGGTGGATGGCGTGAAGCCTCCACACGTGCTTTGTCTCCGTGGCAACATGCACAACAAGCCACATGATAAGATTTGCGGGTTGGCGGTCTCAGACGCGGTGGCAGTTGGGATTCGTCCTCCGCCACCCGGACTGAGGTGAATCACTACGTGACCACGAGGACTTAAAAGTGCATTGGGAATTGGGCATTCCAAATTGGGTGAAAAAGGGTAAAAATCCCCCCACCCAAAAAAAGAAGTTTTTTTTTTACCAGAGGCACTTTTGTTGGCTCTGCACCTGTAGAGGTGCTTTGCGAAATCAACGTCATGTAGTTGTGCCACGTGACTCGGTGTGACAGAAGTTTAACCCTTAAATGACATTCTAGAGTACTGTGAACAGTATTCTGTCAATTTAAATTAAAATATGCGTTGCGTATAGCAAAGCCAAAATACAACGTCCACGCATGTGGACGCTGGGTCGCATGAGGTTATAACTTATTTTAGTGATTTGAATTTTTTCTCAAGCCTGCATAACTAACATTTGTTTATTATTTTAAATAAAATATAAAGTGTTATATTCATTTACGAGTTCATATTCGTATATATTTTTTTCACTAAATGTACCTTAACTTTATACCTTATTTTGGGGATTTCTATTTTTTTCTATTAAGCCTGCATAACTAACCTTTGTGTATTTATTTTTTTTACATTTTAAATCAAATGTATTTTGTTATATTCATTTACAAGTTCATAATCATTTAGGAAGTTTATCTGATTGTTCCTTTTTTTTTTTCATTTTGCTAAAAGTACCTTACCCTTATAAGTTAATTTGGGGATTTCTATATTTCAGTTTCATAGCTAAGTGAGTTTTCAGACTTTTTCAGTATCTTACAAATAAATCTATATTGGTAAAATTGCATGCTGCCAATTTCAAAACCAAACAATAGTTGCAAATTCTCATTAATTCGAACATGAATATTAATAACAAGGCAGTATTGTATGCACCTCAACATCTGAAAAATTGCTCTTCGTTCCACCCTTACACAATAGTACTGCGGTGATACCATGGTATAGTGATGGTATGAGATGGTAAAACCATGGTCTTAATGATTAACATTTAATTACCATGGTGACATATTTACATGGTACCCCAAGGTACTTGGTCCAAGACAGCATGGGCGTCGGTCCATGGGTAACGATGGACCTGAGTAACAGGGGCCCTCACTGGAGGGGGGCCCACAGAAAGGCTTCATTGATATTCCATCAAATTATCATTTGTTTTATATATATATAGTAATAACATGCTATTGGTTGGAATAGAACATCGCAAGACTCTGTTTTCCACCTGTAAAAATGGGGAGTTCCGCTATAATCTGCCTTGTCTTCTCCCATGTTAGCAACCGAAAAACTGACAAAATATAATTTGTAAAATTAATATTTTTAAATTGTATCTAGAAGGGTTACCTGAAGATCCCTTCATAATTAACAGCATGAGCTAAGAAAGAATTTATTTTACATTTAAATTAAATGGACATTGCAACCAAAATCTCAGTTAGCAAGTTAAGACTTTTTAAAACTACCTGAGAGTAGGAATGGGCACGAGTACTCGGACGTGGCAACATTTGAGGGGTACACTGATTGTCAGAGACGTCTCATAGCAACCAAACTGATATACGACGCCGCAATGCTATCGTTATGATCATCAAAAGAGAGTGTAATTAACTGTGTTTTGAACACCTGTCTCTGCTAAACGTTTGCTAAACACGTTTTATTATCATTTAATGGAAGAACTTTGACTCGTTAATGGATATTGTTTAATAAATAATAAATAAAAGTGAAAGTTTGTTACCGACTCTAAACCTCCCTGCCCTGGGTGCCGACATGTTTGCGTGATGTAACACACACCTGCATCTCGACGAAATGGGAGTTGAAGATTTCCACACGAGTTTCCAAGTTAGAAGTCCAACATAAAGTGTCATTCCGTTTCACTTTCCCCAGTTGAAAGGTGGAAATTCCGACTCTCTGAGTTGAATGGAATGCTTCATGAATCATCACAGAAACAACAAGGAGCATCGCGCCTTTCCCCACAGGAGCGAACACTTGGGGAAACACACAAACACACACACACCAGGCGTGTGGCAGTGGACTTAACGCGCTGAAGCAGCACATATACAGCAGGTGAGTGTTTCAAACAGCCACACAGAGCACATCTAAATGGAACAGAATGCAGCGTCTTCAAAACTGAACTTCAACACGCATATCGAAAAAGCGATGGTTATGGCATCTCCTGTTAAGCCAACCCCGATTTGAAAATAGATGAAGATTACTATGGTAATCTGAAGGAAGAACAGACAGAGACGCATGTCGTGAACATTCTTTTATTGAGTTGGGCAGCAAATCTTCACATAATGACAAAATATGATGCATTATATTTTGATTATGCAATCTTTTGTACATTTTGTAACAGATTAGTTTATAACAGCCTATAATAATGAATAGACGATACACTGGAACAACAAGATGCAATGCAGCAGCCAAAGATGTTTGTCAGACATGCTATTATATATACAGTTATGTACATGTCAGTACTCGACAAGTAGGCTTAGTATATTTTTTTTATAATGTATTGCTTGACTCAAATAATATTTGTATTTCTACATAAAAAGTTATAAATTAGCACAGTTAAATATCCATCTAAAATGTTTTTACTAGAGGTCGACCGATAGTGGATATTACCGATACCGATAACTAAGTTGGGCAGTACCAGTCGATAACCGATTAATCAACCGATAGTTCATAAATATTAATATATATGAACTAATATTCAAATTCTAAAGTCAGCTGATTTTTTAATTGACGTTGTCCACAAGAGGGCACAATAAATACAAAAAACCATTCAGCACCATTATTTTATTGCATAAAACATTCCAATCCTGGCTGTTTAAAAAGAGCATTTCATTTTCACCTAATGTGCATAAAATAAATAAATAAAAAATTTTAGTCGGTCCATAGATACTGGAACCGGACCCACACACACTCTCAATCATATCTCTACAAACTTATAAGAAAGAAGGGGAAAGGATAAAAATATTTATATATTTGTGTTTTTATCCGTATATATGCATATACATGTTGATATTATGTATTGTTCATATTATTATTATTTATAACACTATTGTCATTATTACCATTATGATTGTTAATACAATTCCATTACCATCAATATTATTACCACTGTTGTCAGCATTGTCATCACCGTCATTATTATTAACACAATTATGGAAATACCTTTATATATACTTTATTTAATATGTGTTTTCTGATTACTATGACTGTATTATCATATCATAATTATATTCATAACCTATTAATATATAATAATAGATAATGTTTATTTCCTATTACTACACTTATTATATGTGATTATAAATATTAGATTCTGGAAACACATATCTATAAAACTACAGACTTACGTCCCGTCCCTTTTTTTTTTCGTCTTTTTCTTTCTTTCTTTCCTCCCCCCACCCCAGAGTACATTTTTTAAATAATTGAATAATTGTGGGATATGGATCCGGACTGCACCATGGGATTTTCGCGAGTGGTCAGTTTGGGCAGACTGAGCCAGAGGTCCCTGATGCACACGGCGAGACTCCCTGGTGGGCAGGCTCCCCCCGCGGGGTTTGGGAGGGGTCTTGGAGGGGATTGTGTGGTGGGTCGGTTCTCCTGCTTCGGACAGCAGGATATTGACTACACTGACTCCCTAGTGGGCTGGCTCCCCCCGTGGGGTTTGGGAGAGGTTTTTGAAAGAGATTGTCCAGTGGGTTGGCCCTCCCCTGTGGGGTTTGCAGGCGACCTGCAGGCCACATGCATGCTGGTCTCGGTCGTGAAGATGCATCAGAGTGCTGGGTCCTGGCTGGGGGTGCCCTACTGTCCTACTCTGATTCCCCCCGAATGGTGGCCCGTCCCTGTATCTCCTCGGTATGCCTCCTCCTATTTCGTAGTTTATTATATTATATATACTTTTTTTTTCCTCCCCTCTCTACTCTTTATTCCACAGCTTGCCTTACATATACATTTACATACATACTGAATAGAGATGTACACACGCACAACACAACCTCACACCTACACTTCACATAATCACAGGCAAAACCTGTTTTGTTTGTTTTTGGTTTATTGTTTTGTTTGTCCTGTATTTATATTGTTTTATTCCTATATTTTGTTTTAATAAAAATAATAAAAAAAAGACTGAATTGAAATCAGATGCGTTTCTGATTTGTTAATTCGTTTCTCTCGGCTGCATGAAGATATTAATATGCTTTCTCATGTCACTAGCTTTAAATATGCAACTTAGCTGGCTAACGAATGCGTAAACGTGACCAGCTAGATATACCACGGATGATAACAATTGTGACATTTAAACATTTGGGTAGGACTTGCATGTATTTTTGTCACAGCTAGCATCCTCTCAGGCTTGTCGGCAAACATACTGCTGTTCTCTACTAATGTAGCCTCTAGTCAACAAATTAATTACTTTATAATGATATGACAATGTGTACTGTAGTGTACTGTATACATACCTTTTCATTGTTGAAGTTTTAAATCTGCATCTGAAGTGTTCCACTCCATGCAGAGTGTAGTCTCACGTGTCGAAACAAACACCACAAGGCATCAGTGAAGTGATCGGGTTTTTTTCCACCTCTAGAGGCCGCTCTCATACTGTCTAACGAGAGCGGACCCTTCCCAGCCGCTCCAGCACTGGACGCAATGGGGGACAACTATCGATGTGGATTTTTGCCGATAACCGATAGTTCCAGAAATCTGTTATTGTGCCGATTAAATCGGCAAAAACGATATTTCAGCCGACCTCCAGTTTATACTGGATAATATCCCCAACACAAACCCAAATTGGTCAGGGGGCCCAAAATTTGGTGCTACGCCCCTGCATGTCAGTACTATGTTGCATGTCCAGTTAACAATAAACATGGTAGCTTTTTAACTTTTTTGTTAGAGCATCAATGAAATTGCATTCTACTTTGTTTTTACCCAGTAAAAACCCTGACCAGTTAAGCAATATAATGACATTCTTTCAGGCAGCACTAGGTAGCTGGACATCACTAGTGCTGGAGTTTATGAAACGCAATCTATCTAGACAGCACTTCTGAGCATCACAGGTGGGACGCAGCTATAATGCCCACAAATGCTGCACCCGCCAATGATGCTTTAAACATGTTTTCTGTGTAGTGGTGTCTGTATGTTTGGCGGCGCAGTCCTGATGAGCTCACCTTCGCTACGGTGCTGCTGTTGTGGAGACTCAGCGCGGACTCGTCCGCGGACAGCGGGTGACAGATGTCCTGCAGAGATTTCTGCCCGGAGGACGGCAGTGGTTTGGGGGTGCCGGTGCTCATCGCGCTGCTGATGTTTGATCGTGCAGGTGTTTGATTTCACTGCTGCACAAACACAAACACATCTGTCAGCTGACTGACACCGCGCAGCTGCGGAAGTACAACAGTCAGCTGACGCAACAGCTACACGCGCACTTCCGGAAAAACATCGACACTTTTCATGTTAAAAGTCACTCGTTAAAAACAAAACAAAATATCGATTTTATTTCATTTGTAGTGCTTTTGTAACTACACAAAAGTGTTAAGGTACGATGATAAATACGGATTTAGGGAGGTGTTAAACATACAAAATTACCAAAACATAAACAGCAAAAGAAAAGAGCACGGCATGAAATAAAAATAACAATAACAAAACAAGATAATATAAAGTTAAATAAAATAAACTTTCCAAAGACACTAAATGTTATATATATATATATATTTCACGCTATTCTCCACAGCACCCAAGCACAACTCACCACGCGCCCCACCGAGAGCGCGAGCCACGTTATAGCGACCATGAGGAGGTTATCCCATCTGGCTTTGTTGGTGAAGTTGTTGTTTTTCTTTTCTTTTTTCCCATCGAGAAAAATACAATTATAAATATGGGGTGAAGAAAAGACAGCGAGAAGTCAGTGTCAATGAGAAGACCTATAAAAATGTCCATTCAACAAAGAAGCTACTTTATTAGCATGATTGTTTTGTCATGTGTACACACACACCAACGTGTTACATGTTTCTCATTCCTAGCACTTTTAGAGAGTGATCTTTCACATTTTCACTTGTGTTTTCAAAGTTTATGCCCTAGAGTTGTTTATGTAATTAACAGTGCTACCAGAGGGCGCAGTAATGTGCTTACTGAGAGTCTAATCTGCTTGAGATAAATGCAGAAGAAGAACACTTCCGTCCATGTGCGAGCAATGTGGAGCTACACGCATGAATGAGGTACGTGACCAGCAGAAACATTTACACCTTTAACTGTGAAATGTGTTACAGCGATTGTAGGTTCATCTAGGTTGATTCTTCTTGTATTATTAAGTGTATCCGAATGATGCTTGTATTTAAAATTTGAATAGTTTAACTGACCCAATGATTTAACTCACTACCCATCTGACCCTGAACTCAGGGGAAAGATTATTTACTCTGATATGAGGGTCAATCTTATACATGTTCAATTGGATTTTGATTAACTTGTTGGTTGCTGTGTTAACATTTCCTTCACTTTTCTTTCTTTTCAGACCAATTCTAGTGACGTGATGCATCAATATGTGTGGAAGATTATCTCAATTTATTCTGAATATATGATTATTCACAAATTATTTTTTGTAAGTGTCTGTTATAGAGACAGATTTGTATAGTTTGTTTTGTGTGAGTCTGTAGAACACAATAAAATTTGTATTATTTAAAAAAATGAAAATGTGATTGATTTATTCAGATGTCCAGGGCCTAGGCCCAGGATGTTTCTATAGATTTAAAATCTTAAGGCAGTAAGGGTATATTAATGTTATAAATTAACCTTTTACTGTTTTACGGTGTGAAAACCCTTTCCAAACGATTTAATCTGCGAGGAAGGCGTCCGGATGATTCAGTGAAAACTCAACTGATTCAGACAGTTTTGCTAACCTGTTTGAGCAATGCATTGAAAAGAAAAAGAGGGGTCTGTCTTGTCCTGTAAGACTACTAAGGCCCACTACATGTTATGCCCTCTTAAAATAATAGGTGAAATAATGAAGTCTTGGAACAATTGGATGCGGCATACATTGTTGTGTTTATTTGGAGTCCAGCAGTAATCATAAAGCTACATTTACCCATAACTTTAAACCTAACCATAAAGATTTTAAAAATCATTAAATATACCACAGATTAAGAGTTCTTTTGAATTCAATCATACTGCCATATCACTAGTTAAGTACCAGTGAGGAGAAATGTAATGAAAGTGAAGAAGCTTGCTGTATGCTAAACTAATAGGCTAACCGATAATTAGCTTGTAAGCTAACTGGAGAAAACAGAACAGATGTTTATCTTACTATTTATATCTTTTTATTATTATTATTTAACAAGCAGAAATTGTACAAACATCCTGAGGAATAGAGTAAAAAGCACTTACACAATTTCATATTAAACAAGTAATTTGTTTACCATAATATCTTCAGTTTAATAATATATGACATATAATATAAAAGTTATTCTTTGTCATATTTAAGGAGTTAAGAGAAAATGAATCATAGGATTTTAAATGTTCTTGTAGCCAGTAGAATCACTTAACGATCCAATAGTTTCAATGGAAAGTAGCTAAAGCCTGCTCAAAAAGTCGCCAAATGTCGCTAGATGACGTCGTACGCTAACTAGCATATTCATGACGTCATCGCGTCTCATTTGCATTTTGCAGTGTCCGTCCTTTACATGTGTTTGCTTCTCTGTGCTTACCGTACATACTGTAATACCCTATTAATTCCCTATATCTATCAATCACTCAGAGAGAAAGTTAGAAGCGACAGAAACTTTCTTATCTTTTCTGTCACACAGTGCTCAGCCATAACAAACCACTATGTGCATATTTACAAAAAAAACTATGAGCATATTTAAAAAACAAAAAAACAAAAAAAAAACGATGTGCATGTTTACAAAAAAAAAAAAAAGTTAAGCACTAAGTTGGCAACACTGTCCAAGGGGGTGTTACATGTAGTGGGCGTGTCAACGCGTGGGTGTTCCTTGTAGTCCGAACCGACTCAAACGAGTGATTCATTTGTAAGCATTGATAGTTCTGATTCTAAACAGGCGACAGGAAGCATTTTAAAACATTTTTAACCAGTCAACAATCTTACTTTCTGAAATAAGGACTTAAGTAACAATAACCAACATTTACTTGATAACTCCCAAAAAACACTGGGTGGCTAGACTAAAATCATTTGGTGCTCAAGCCCCAAATGTTTTGCCCTAGCGACGCCCGTCCTGGAAAACCTGAAAATATAAGGCATTTTTTAAGTTGGAAAGGGTCTTCAACGGGGTCTGCGCCGAGCGGTAATCACTCGCAATTATTACTAGCAATAGCGAAAGAGGAGTATGTAAAGTTCCTCAACATGAAGTCCCTCACACCATATTTATTTGCTTTATAGCCTATTTGGTGTAAAAAAAAAAAAAAATACAAGCTTTTTAATTAATGAACATTATGTCATTAACTCATTGATTTATCATTTTGTTTTTATTTTGTTTGCCATGGGACACAAGGGAGTTCTCAGCAGCTCAAAAATAATCAAAAGTATCCACTCTATTCATGTGCAATATTCCAAGTCTTCAGAAGCCATGTGATAGCTTTGTGTGAGAGACAGATACAAGTTTAAGTCTTTATACAATAATCCTTATCCCCATGCACCATACCACTAAAATACTGAACTTATTAAAATAAAATAAAAATGTTGCCTCAAGTTGTTATGATAACTTAGTCTGCCAGCGGAAGGTCGTTAATCCCTTGACCGTAGGGACTTCCTGCTGAGTTAATGGACACTTGTGATTGCTGCTCTGTGTGTAAATGGTCAAAAAGCCTGTCTAGGTGAGATATTGAAAACTGCTGAGTTGGTCCGTCGGAATTATCATACCGCCCATTTCTGAAGTGGCTATTATGAGTACGTCGTTTTCAGTTGTTTTGTTGTCTGAAAGAACGGGAAACATGGACGATGCCAAGTTCATTCTTGCATATTTTTTGGAGTACTCTTATTTTGACACCGTAATACATGTTTGTCATCTTGCTGACGTTTATGGAATTTTGGTCACTTACTATTTATATTTAAAAAATTTACAATATGCATTAAATGGTTGTTGATATACACTGATGAGCTAAAACATTTTGACCACTCACAGGTGAAGCGAATAATGTTGATCATCTCCTTACAAGGCCACGTCAAGGTCTGGGTAGACTAGATGGTAAGCGAACAATCAGTTCTCGTAGTCAACATGTTGAATGCAGGAGAAATGGGCGAAATTGTTATGGCCAGACGACTGGGTCAGAGCATCTCTGAAATGGCAAGGCTTGTGTGGTGCTCCCAGTCAGCAGTGGCGAGTACCTACTGACAGTGGTCCGAGGAGGGACAAACCACAAACTGGTGACAGGGTGTTGGGCACCCAAGGCTCATCGATGCGCAAGGGCAACGAAGGCTATCCCGTCTGGTCCGAACTGACAGAAGAATTACTGTGGCACAAGTCACAGAAAATTTTAATGATGGTTACGTATGCATAGCCGCAGACTGGTCAGAGTGCCCATGATGACCCCTGTCCACCGTCGAAAGCGCCTACAATGGACACCCGAGTGTCGGAACTGGACCTTGGAGCAGTGGAAGAAGGTCGCCTGATCCGATGAGTCCCGTTTTCTTTTACAATCATGTGGACGGCCGTGTATGTGTGCGTTGTTTACCTGGGGAAGTGATAGTACCAGAATGCATTGTGGGAAGACGACAAGCCGGTGGAGGGAGTGTGATGCTCTGGGCAATGTTCTGCTGGGAAACCCTGGGTCCGGCCATCTACGTTGACGTCAATTTGACACGAGCCACCTACCTAAATATCGTTGCAGGCCAGGTACACCCTTTCATGGCAATGGTATTCCCTGATGATAGTGGCTTCTTTCAGCAGGATAATACCCCCTGCCAAACTGCACATATTGTTCGGGAATAGTTTGAGGAACATAAGGAAGAGTTCAAGGTGTTGCCCTGGCCACCAAATTCCCCAGATCTCAATCCGATCAAGCATCTGTGGGATGTGCTAGACCAACAAGTCTTCATTGCCTTCCAAAATGCTAAAGTATACTTGGGTTGTCTGCGTTGCTTATTGGAACGCACACAGTATGCATCACAAAAATTTTGTCATCGGCGCAGCACAGATTTTCGGTTGACCACAAGCAAATAGGAACGCGTTCAACGCATGCACACTATGACGGCTTTGTGATACTCCTTTATTACAGTCAACATCAGGCACATGCGCCAACGATGCGCACAGTTGAAGACTATCCACATGTCCAGAAAATCTGGGTGCCGTGCACAGTTCGCGCTTATGACAAAATTTCCATCCGTATACTGTGTGCGTGGATAACCAAAGTATACTTTGGCCTTAAAACTCAGGTATCAAAATTATCTTAGTTTCACAGTTGTAATTATGACTTGAGGGTCCGTTAATGTGCAATTTCAGAGTAGGAAACCGATAATTCTAATAACACATGAAGGCAGCATAAGTACCAATTATTTAGATATATAACCCTAAAACAAAGAATAATATATACAGATGTGCTCAAACAATTTGCAAACTTTAAGTCACGAGCTGAAATTTTTGCAAAACTCTTTTAAGACATGATGCCACGAACCTCGCAAAACAAAATAATAATAATTGGGTTAAAATATCCCAAGGAAGTCAGAGCTACATCAACCAACCACTGGGTTGCCTGTTGGGTTACCAGCTGTTTCAATTGAGTACGAGGTTGAAACAACAAGATGATAAGCGAATGATAACAGAACTTTCTCATTAAAAAAACATTCACTATAATAAAAAAAACTATGGACAATAGAGTGCAACACTCTGGTTCCTTAAAGCTGGCTCTACACTAGCTGATGTTTCCAATGATTTTCAGGTGTTTGCTTCATTAAACATAACCACTGGCCAGGCAGATGGAGGACAGAGCGCCCACTTGCACCTCTCAGTGGGAGGTGTTAATCACTTGACATTGGGACTCCCTGCTGAGTTAATGGCTTCAAGCACTGAAAAGACACAAATGTTTTGTTTGAAAAATCATTCTGTCACTGAGAAGAACTGACAAGATGACAAGCTGATCGGAACTTTAATTTTTCCCACTCAGCTGCATATCATCACAAACGCTGATTAAAATCCATATTGATTCTGTCATTCTGCAAAAATAATGCAATAGCATCTAATGACGGATAAAAATAACCTTGACGGACATTTTACAGTTTTGGTGCGTTTTAAAATATAACCTTGTGAAAGCCAACCGAACCATGAAAATGTAACATTGTAACTATTTTAGCCCCTTTCGGAACAATTAAGCAAGCTACAGGTCTGAAAACGCCCCAAATCACTCTATTGCGCTTTTACTCATAGTGTTATTTTGGCGAGCTACACGTGACAGGGATCAGAGAGAGATAGTTGCGGTGAGTCATTATGTATCACCCCTACACCATTTGTAATCGGCAAGTGTGTCATACCTCTGACTGAAGAGAGTGAGATCTCAGCAAAACAGTCTGCATGTGTGACACCCTTGGCCATAACGAGTTGTTTTGAGTCTGCTAGTGTAGAACCAGCTTTAGTAAAAACTCCATTCACTGTCTCCATAGAGAAATGTTTTATTAACAATAGCTTATAAAGCTTTAAAGACCTACCGTGATCTCCGAAGATGTTGATCAGTGTTAATATGCTTCTGTTGAAGCTATCCAACTGAATTAATTACTCTTCATTTAAAACAAATAAAAAAAAAATCTGCTTAATAGCGAAATATCTGGTGTACAAATAAGCATCGCCGCGACCGCCATCTCCCATCAACCACTCTGCATGACGCAATCCAGTCTCCCTACACTCTTAAACAACTTATATATTTACAAATGCCTGAATATTTAGCAATAATGATTGATTTTACATTTATATTTATATTTGATAATCTTTTATGAGTCGTTTATTAATGGTATGACGTTTATTAAACTTTATTCATCAGTAAGCCATTCAAACACTATTTACAATGAGGCTAGTTTCTTTTTCAGAGCAGAACACATGGCATTTAATTCAACACATTTGCATCACTGTAAAACCAACAGACATTATTCAACTTATAGCTGCTGTGTTTGCAGAGCCAAATTACTCCAAATTAAATAATTAAATAATTATTTAAATTAAATGATTGAATACATAATAAAATTGCTTAAAAAAAATTATCAATCAATTAAATCATTACAAAAATCAATATGTGTCCCTTATATTTCATTTTAGCATTTGTTTGCATCCATTTTCATTTTAGCATGAGCCTTCTGTTTTTTTATTTTTCATTTTCAGTAACTGTAAATCCTTCGGGTCATGTCTTTGTCCTGGGTGAATCACAGTAAGGTACATTTTCTAGTAGTAGACTCTTGCGGGGCCGCAACACTACAAATCAAAATATAAGCAACAATTATAAAGCAGAGATAATAATCATCTTTTAAAATGTACTGTATAATTACACATACAGTACATCACTTACACATTTTATTTTCCTCCACGTGCTCTGCCTGTATTACATTTTCACGAAGGATGGTCTCAACTGCTCGGGCCATTTTAAGCATCTGAAAAGAACGTGTATTACACAGAAAATATTGTGTCTTAGAACTCAAAAGGTATCCAGAACCCTGGTCATTTAATTTCTAGTTTAACAATATGCAGTCTGATAATGTCGCTCACCTCTTTAATATTTTCTTCTGAAGATTCATTCTTGTTAGTTTTGAATTCTTCATTTATTTTTAACCTGGTAGCTTCATGTCCAACAAAAGAAAAAAGAAAACATATTACATTTCATTTAACACACCCATGCAAACTTTATTTTATTAGTTTTTATTTATTTTATTGCATAATATGAAAGATTCACAAACATAAAGTGGGGTCCAAAAGTCTAAGACCACTAGTGAAAGTGCAAATGAAAAAATTGGCACTTTTTTAAATTAAAAAAATCATTACAAATTGTATTATCAGCATAATAAATTGAATGAGAAGCTGTACTGACAAATGAACACGAATTTCAGAGTTTCTTAGTATTTGGGATGTCAATACAATGAATGAAAAGTATGAAGAGGAAGACCTTTAACCCTTGTGCATCAACAACAAAAAAGTTACTCAGAGGTCCTTCGAGGACAAAAATGTCCACATCAAAAAACTGCCATAAAAATATTATATTTTAATATTATTTTCCACTTTCACTGACATAGATTTTTTTAACCAACATCAGTCCTGATCATAACTACCAAACATTTATTTTCAGGATTTTAACCCTTTAAATGCCAGTTTGTTTACATGCCATTGTTGTTTTTTACACACACACACACACACTTCTCAATACACGCATACAAAACACACTCTGACATCCTTACCAACACACCCACGCAATTTTAGCTGCATCATTTGTGCAGCAAACAGAAAATAGGAAAAAAGCATGTATTTGCTCCATAGGCTAAACATGAGAAAAATGGCGCCATCTGGTGGAAAATATTAAAAATTTACATTTTGAAGCCAGGGCTCCGAAATGAAAGCATAATATCATAGAATTCATGATTTTATGCTTTAATGGCACTGGGATCAAATATTGCAGTTTTAATGGGTTTCAATGGGGACATTTTTGTCCTGAAGGTCCTGAGTGTAACTATTTTGTGTACATAGATGTATTATAGGAACTGAGGTTGAAATATCAAAATTCCCCCCAAAATACACACCTTTGGCAAAAATGTGTACCATTGGCATTAACAGCCAAAATGACCAAAAAAACAAACATGAAAAAGACAAAAATGTCCCGAAGGTCGCACAAGGGTTAAATATTCTATGGGCTGCTTTTTGTCGTCTGTTGAGATGCTCAATATAAAGTGTTGTATCATAAATATAATGCATCACTATTGTTTCATATTGGTGGATGCAGGTTTACTGAAATACCTGTCAGAGCTCTGTCGTCATCTTTAAATACATTTATCCGTGTTTTGTGGAGATCTTTGAACACTCGAAGTACCTTTTGAATAAGAATATAAGGAAACTGCAAAGATGAATGACTATAAACAATTTGTTCATAATTAAATGATTATTTGCTCTTATAAAGCTACTGTTACGAATTTAATAAAACAAACGTCATTTATGGGGAAGCTGAGCTTTTAAATAAACATGCAAAACACACCGTGGTAACTAAATAAAACTACATTTAATAATGTCGTGTCAAAGTGTTGTTTCTCACCTTCATGCGTGTCCCCATCTTGTACAAGTCTCACTCTTCTGATAGTGTTTTTGATAAGAATGTTACACAGCGCCACCTGCTGTTCCGGAGAATGCAAAGGGCTCCATATCTTTGTTTATTTGACATTCAGGGGCTTTTAATGATTATGGGCTGTTCTCTTTTTGTAAATGCTAAAATAGTTCAGATATTTATTTAATTTCAAGATATAATACAGTTCTACGTTGAATATGAAACTTTGTTATCATTTCCAGTCTAACCGAAAAGAGACTATATCTTCAGTTGAATAAATAAAGATGTTTAATATAAATCTAACTGATTTCCCTACAATATAGAGGAATATTACAGCCAAAATTAACATTTACCCTTACAAAAAAATCTAGAGTTCTGACAAACTTGCTGCAAATTTCCCACACATTATTTTCACATGCAAACAAGCTTGCTATTCGACGCAAATGTTTGCTGGAAGTTTGTAGCTTTTCACCAGCAATGGTGAACCTGAAGCACTCTACATTTTTGTAAGGGCTGCCAAAATATTTTTTAAAAACTATCTGCATTCCCACCATTGAGCCAATAGCCGCACAGTGTTGCCCTAAAACTCACCCTTAATACATCGCCCTGGTGTCAACTTCACACACCCTGGCCATTTCGCAAGCAATTGGGAAGCTCAAGCTGAGGTATCAGACTCAGGAGACTAGCTATCCCTCGAAATGTACATGGTGGGGACTGAAGCTGCCGTTTTTGTTTTGCTTAGTTGGTCTTTGCTTGGTGGAAAGCGAGACAACAAAGAAAAGATGAGAAGCTGGAGGCTCAGCTAAACTCTGCCTTTGATATTGGCCCTGCCTAAATACCCAGTTGGCCTTCTTTGGCTCAAGGATAATCGGCAGGCCAATAGCCGCTTTTCCACTATCATGCCATTGCGAGCCAGGGCTATTAACTGGCCAGATGAGGCAATAGGACCTCGAGACCAAAATCGATCTGCATTCCCACCATCGGGCCAATAGTCCCGTGGCGCCCTTAACACGCTGCCCTGGTGCCCCTGCCCATTTCACAAACAAGAGGGAAGCTCAAGCTTTGGTATCATGTTATCTAGTTATCTAAAATATCGAGTTTATATCATTTGTAAACATTAGCTAGCTAGCAGGATAAGTTTGCGATGAGAACTCATCGACTGAAAGTGCCATGGTGTCCCAGTTGATCTCTCCACTAACAGCGGGACGATGTCCCAGTGCACAGTCCATGATCTCGAGCCATGGAAAGTCCTTACTTTGGGCACCGCTTTGTCCATTGTGTGTTTTAACAGATTTGTACTGTACCCACAATTTTCTTATTTTTCCCAAACCTGTACCGTTGTGCACTGGATACACAACCCGGCAACTTCTGCTAAACTCCGTCTTTGACAATGACCCCGCCTCACTCCCCAGTTGGCCTTGTTTGGCCAAAGGGTACTCGGCACGAGAAAGCCCTGGAAGTGACAGTGGGAACGCAACTGGCCCTAGCATGCACTAGCATGCCCTCATTTGACCTGACAGTGAAAACATGGCTAATGAAAGTGGGGACTGGGTCTGTCAAGCTCCTAAAAACGGTCCATACAATTTGCACGCTACATTCCAAGTCTTTTAAAGTCTTACGATGTGTGAGGAACATTTTCATTTCAATTGCATTTTGAATATTACATTTAACTATATTTGAGGGGACATTGGTGTTCATACTCACGATATAACGTTTTTAATTGGCAATTCAGATATTTATGTGTATATCAATACACATGCTTCATATATCATGTAATAATACTTACTTACCAGTTGAAAGAGTTTTGTCCCCTTCACAGTTTCCATTAACTATATGACCAAATATAACACTGAATGATAAAAAGTTAGATTACTTCACATATATCAATAACTAGAATGGCTGTCTATTCATTCATATAACAGATATTCTGTTCTAATTTAGTGTCTGAAAGAATATCAAAAGGTGTTATAGATTTTTCTCAAGGAAATTTATTTATAGTTTAAACAAATGTAGTAATTATGTAACCACGTGATTGTTTTAAGATGATCACAGTATATCGTTAATAAGATGCAGTAGCACAAATACAATCAATACATTTTTCCTCAGGAAAACATTAAATGGAATGTAAAGAAATTAAGTTGATCTTGATGCTCCATTGTAATTCATTGTTGTCAAAAAAGATCAAAAGATCAGTTTCTTTGGCTTTTCCCAAGGAAATTCCTCTCGTCCAAAGTGTCCATAACAAGCTGTTTTCTGGTAGATCGGTTTCTTCAGATCAAGCTCCCTGTAAAATGAAATTAAATACAGTATAATACTAGAAACAGCAAATTTATTCAAACAGTACACTAAATAGCCTAATGTTTTTCCTCAAGCGATACATTTAAAAAGAAACGTAATTTTTGATGAGGGTATTAACATATACTTAATTATATGTCATTTACACACGTAGACCTCATTTCCACAGACCTTATTTCATCATAAATCGAAAAGTGCTATTCAAAAACCCCATAGGAAATTCCTGAGGTAACCTATGGCTTGAAATGTTAATTCTCTTACAGGTTTTAGAACTACAAAATGAACAGCTCTATTAGGTTCCTCTAAATGTAACTTACTTGACAATGACCCCGGGCCTCAGGTCAAAATTATTCTTTACAATCTCTAAAAGCTCATCCTCATCTCTTGTCGATGTTCCGTAATGAAATATGGACACAGACAAAGGGTGACTAATACCAATAGCATAAGAGACCTGTAACAAAAAAATAAATATTAACAACTCAGTCATAGACAAAGCAAGCAAATCATTTTATCTCTCAGCCTGATTTAAAAATCTCTCGTAAATGCCAACAGTTAATGTAAGATCTGAGATACCAATCAATAACATTCTTACTTGAACCAAAACTCTGCGACACAGTTTGGCTTTGACGAGCGATTTGGCGACCCAGCGGGCAGCGTAAGCTCCAGAGCGATCCACTTTAGAGTAATCTTTACCAGAGAACGCTCCTCCACCGTGACCACCCCAACCACCATATGTGTCCACAATGATCTTCCTGCCAGTTAAACCAGCATCTCCCTGAAGAAGACAACAGCATTCATTCCACAAAAACACAGCTAATGCAGTCACACACAAATATGATTGTGTAAAGCTATAAACCCAACAAATTACTAGTAAGTGTTATTTCAGATTTTTACTAAGGCTGTCGATTTCATACATTTATTCAGTGGTGCCATGATGCTATGCGGTTTCTAAGGTGCTCAAAACTGCTCTTAGTGGCTGGATCTGAATATGCATACTTCCCTACTATAGTATGCCAAAAGGGGTATGCCAATGGACTAGGGTGTCCAAATCCTCAGTATTCATAAAAGAGCAGGCGAGAAATACTCGGATGTAGTAGAGATTCTAAAGGGTGCATCCACTGGACACGGTACTATCCCATAATGACACGGGGCTGAGGAGACATTATATTTAAAATGCAGAATTAAAAATAAAAATGGCGGAGAACCGTAAGTCAGGTGGCTCTTTTCAACTGTAAGTGCTATATACTTGGATGAGCCAAAACATTATGACCACCTGAGTAATATTTTGTTGGTCCTCTGCGTGCTGCCAAAACATCACCGACCCGCCGAGGCATGGACTCTACAAGACCCCTGAAGATTTCCTGTGGTATCTGGCACCAAGACATTAGCAGCAGATCCTTCAAGTCCTGTAAGTTGCAAGGTGGAGCCGCGTGGATCGGACTTGTTGGTCCAGCACATCCCACAGATGCTCAATCGGATTGCGATCTGGGGAATTTGGAGGCCAGGGCAACACCTTGAACTCTTCCTTATGTTCCTCAAACTATTCCCGAACAATATGCGCAGTTTGGCAGGGGGTATTATCCTGCTAAAAGAAGCCACTGTCATCAGGGAATACCATTGCCATGAAAGGGTGTACCTGGTCTGCAACGATGTTTAGGTAGGTGGCACTTATGAAACTGATGTCCACATGAATGGCCTGACCCAGGGTTTCCCAGCAGAACATTGCCCAGAGCATCACACTCCCTCCACCGGCTTGTCGTCTTGCCACAGTGCATCCTGGTGCCATCACTACCCCAGTTAAACAGCGAACACGTACAGGGCCATCCATGTGATGTAAAAGAAAACAGGACTCATCAGACCAGGCGACCTTCTTCCACTGCTCCAAGATCCAGTTCCGACACTCACATGCCCATTGTAGGCCTTCTGTTGGTTCAGACCAGACAGGATAGCCTTCGTTGCCCTTGCAAATCGATGAGCCTTGGGCACCCAACACCATGTCACTGGTTTGTGGTTTGTCCCTCCTCAGACCACTGTCGGTAGGTAATTACCACTGCTGACTGGGAGAATGCCACAAGCCTTGCCATTTCAGAGATGCTCTGACCCAGCTGTCTGGCCATAACAATTTGTCCCTTGTCAATGATGTTCAGGTCTTTACTCCTGCCCATTTCTCCTGCATTCAACACGTTGAGTACGAGAACTGAATGTTCGCTTACCATCTAATCTACCCAGACCTTGACATTTCGCCATGTTTGTAGATGATCAACGTTATTCGCTTCACCTGTGAGTGGTCATAAATTTTGGCTCATTGGTGTACACCACAAAAGTTGTTCCTTTTGGTTAAATAAATTTGTATAACAAAACCATTTTGTTTTGAGTTAATTCTTTTTTTCAGTTGTTGTTATTACATCATATATTTGGGTCACAGTACAATGCCCACGTTTCTGGATGAAGTGTCTCCGTGAATGTATTCATACAACTCACCTGCATACCTAAAGAACATACTTTTTTTAATGGCCGAAAAGTGTGTCCTTCATCAAATGTAGTACATATTCTGATGGTATGAGATTTCGGACGCAGCCAGTATGTTGTAAAAAAGTTGCTTAAGTGTTCTGGATGGTTTTTAGGGTGTTGCTAAGCCATCGTTAGGGTACACTAGGTGGTTACTAGGGTGTTCTAGGTGGTTGATAGGATGCTCTAGGTGGTCGCTAGGGTGTTGGTAAGTGGTTACCAAGGTGTTCTGGGTGGTTGCTATGAGGTTGCTTACTGACCCAAGTAAAAGAGCTCATACCCAATTCTGGTCCCCAGATATGGTTCGGGTCCCTCCTTCAATGTAACTCTGTTTTTCTGCATGTTTTATCGTCAAGTGGAAAGCACCACTAATAATTAGATAAAATCAATTAACCCAATAGTTTTCCCAAAAAAGAAGTTAAAAAATTATTTTGTCATAATTTTCCCATCTAAATGTAGCGTTGTCCAATTTGTAAACAAATCATTCTTTGTCAAGTCTCTGCTAGGGCAATATTTGCTAGGGAAATATTTTTATGATATTGTTATTGAAAAAATATTGTGTTATCCAATTACATCCCTTGGCAGTCAACACCACTGCCAAGGGATCTGTGATTATTTTTTCATGCACTTCACTTTCACTGGTCAATTTTGCTTTCAAAATTAAATACGTTTATTGAAACCCAAAAGTTTAAACAAAAGATATTTCTACATTAATTTGCATTTCAAACTAAATGAAAAAGCAATTAAAATAACGAAGTGGTCACAAAAAGGGTATATAACATCCTCCCCAAATCCAAACATTTAACGCCTCCAACTTCCTCCACCAGCACCTTTTGCCGTCACGCAATTATCCTCCAACGACAACAGGTGGAAAATTACCAATACAAATTTAGATCTAAAGACAATTATAAATGTAAACATAATAACATTGGCATAGAATTGTTTTTTGTTTGTTGGTTTGTTTTCCCTCATCGAGACATAAGCAATCACTGAAAGAGCCATATCTGGCTCGCAAGCCATAGGTTCCCGACCCCTGGTTTTAACAATTCATTTACAAATTTGACTGTTCATGTTCAACTCACTTGATAATCATGGTATTTTATAGCTCACTGGTGGGTTAGATTATCAGTGAAATATGACTTTCAGTCATTTACTGTCACGCATAGCTTCTTTTTACAAGAAGACTTGAAATATAGCACACAAGTCCACTTTTGGACCATTATACGATACGATACGAAACAACTTAAGTTGTTTTTTGTCATTTTGGAGTTTGACAAACCCCTTCCCCATTCACTTTCATTTAACTCTGAGACAACCTAGTATTTCAGTGGGGTGTTCAACTTTCTTACTTGTGGACCACCAAAGAGGAACTTCCCACTCGGCAGCAAATGATAAACTGTCTTGTCATCTAGGTATTCTGCAGGTATAACTGCCTTCACAACTTTCTCCATCAGACTCTGACGGATGTCCGCTAGGGTGATATCAGGCGTGTGCTGAACAGAGATGACCACGGTATGAACGCGGAGAGGCTCCATTGCACCCATATTATCTCGATATTCCACTGTCACCTGTGCAAGTGCATTACAGTTGCAGTTAATGATTGAAAACTTCAACATTATCTGCCATTTCCTGCTCAATTAGTTTACAGAGATAACAACATACAGGAGAATTATGTTGGGTGAGTCATTTACTTCTTTGAACACCTGTAGTTTGAAAGGAACCTTTCACCTGTGTTTTTGAATCTGGGAGAATCCAAGGACAAACTCCAGTCTTTGAAAGTTCCTTCATCTTGGCATTGAGTTTGTGAGCTAGAAGAATGGTGAGAGGCATACACTCTTCTGTTTCATCAGTGGCGTAACCAAACATTAAACCCTGTTGGAAAATTATATCCAGACAGAACATATATCACCTTTTGCACATTTTTAAAATACAATCTAACTTGTGTTGTTTAGAAAAATCCTAACCCAGACAATAAAGAGCAACAGAGTCAGTTCCAGAAGTAAAAATCTCATAAATTTTTTTCCATAGGCTAATTTTTAAAAGATTGCCTGTAAACCTTTAAAGACAGACCTACTAAGAGCTCCGAGGTTGTTAAATGATCTGTTCAAGCCATCAATCCATGTTATTTCAACTTCATTTAAAAAAAATCCTGTTTACTCCTGTTAAAAAACTACACCACCACATCCTGAAGAGAAAGATCCACCAATGAGAGAACTGCAGCCAGCAAAGCGTGCCAAAAAAGTTCTGCAGAGACCGCATACTTCCATGACACATCGTGAATGACCCAATCGAGTCTGGCTTCCTGCACTCTCAAACTACATATGTATTTCCAAATATTTTGCAATAAAATTAAAATATATTGATTCTACACTCATAATCAACAACTTTAAATGCATAGATTAATATTTGTCTATTTTTTTAATTCGATTACGTCATTCGAAATACCTCATGGGATTGTAGTTCATTCCCTTATTTAAGACGATAAGTACACAGTCTTGTACCTTTTTCTTTTTGTCAAATTTTCAAATACTTTTTTGCTTCAAATCAAAACTTTTATTGTTGTGATTTAGCTCGGAACTGGTTGGTTTGGTTCATGGCTTAGAACTCTTTTATGAAGGATTTTATGAAATCCCTATTTAAGAAATGAATGGGAAAATACTTAAGGAACCAAGACGGTTGAATAATTGGGCAGGCACTGTTGCACTCTACTGGCCTTGGCCAGTATGCGCCACATGTACTACCACCACTTTCTCAGCTGACGTCCTTCCTTTAAATATTCGATATAGACTGTAGCTTGACTACACAAAAGCCTGCAGTAGCTCGATTTTAACTACCAATATTAAGGTACCATTCGAGAGGGACACATACCTCCCCTATGTACCGATTATTGGATTATCAGTGTTTTATTAAATGGCAGATACTTACAATTGCGTCCACCTTATCCTTAACATTTGGTTACGTCCTTGTATAAACATGAACTAAAACATGAAAAATAATGTTGGGCAAATTATTTCCCCAGGGCAGTTTTTTCTGACCTGATCCCCTGCACCAATGTCCTCCATATCTCTGCCTTCAAACACACAGTCACTGATCTCAGCGCACTGAGGCTGCAGAGACACCAGCACATTACACGTCTTATAGTCAAAACCTGGAGGGATGTCATGAGAGAAACAGACTTTAAACTTTTGGATGGATGGATGGATGGATGGATAGATATATAGATAGATAGATAGATAGATTGATTGATTGATTGATTGATTGATTGTGGGTATGTCAATGTTACCCTTGGATGAGTTGTCATATCCGATACTCTTGATAGTCTCTCGAACCACTTTCTGAAGATCCACAACAGCTTTTGATGTCACTTCACCACACAGAAGGATCATACCAGTCTTTGACACACACTCTGTTCCAGAAATTATAAAGACATTGTGTAAAGATAGCATAAAATTAAACAGTAATATCAGCGCTATTGACAAATAAGGTTGTCCGAGGTGATAAAATGAGAAATCTAGTTTAAAACACGTGTGTCAGGTTTGTAGAAATGTAATCTTTGAGTCCATGTTGGTTAGACAAATTTTTTTAGATTTATATTTTCTAAAATAAAATAAAAAAAGACTTTAAAAATGTCCTGTGGTTTAACCATAAATTGAAAGGTATTAAAATACTTTTCTTGCACATTGAATACATGAGAGTGTAAAAAAATTCATTAATTCATTAATATCAAAAAAGCTTTCAAGAGTGTGTTTTCAAGGTAATATTTTTATGAATTTTTGAGTCAAGACTTTCAAAAAGATTTTTCAGGGTTACACCAAATTACCTGAACAAAATGTGCCTTTTATTTTATTTTTATAAAAATGTCAAAATACTGATATTTCATGATATGACAAAACTGCTCTTTTTTTACTATAAATATCCACTTTCAAACAGCCCTCCTAAACGCTCTACTCTCCTACGAGTTCTTCTTCTTTTGCTTTTTAGCATTTTCTGAGCATATCGCCACCTACTGGGCACTAAGGAGTATTTATAGTAAAAAAGGACTTAAAGGTGAAGTATGTATAACTTTTTTGAAGTCAAAATATGTTCTACTATTCCAGTTTATTGTTCTTTGACAACTATAAGTAAGTCATTTGTGGGTTTACCTCCATCAAATGTATAAACACTGAGCCTGCCAGGCACTATGAAAACAATGATGTTTATATTTTAAGCGGCCTGCTCAGCTCCACCCATCCCTTCTGGCTCAACTTATAGCATAAGTTTGGGCCGTGGCTACTTGTTCAGCCGGGGGAATATGAACATCCATGGCAGACGTGTCGCTAATACACTGCCGCCTCCTCCACGTCAACAACAGCGATCTCGTCTAGGGTGACAAAATGGTCAGAAACAGTGCTGTCATTACGCTAAGTTACCAGAAGAACCATATTACCCAATGTGCTGTAAACCTCGCACAGCACACCCAGCTGCCGTTCAATCAGGCCATGTTATCAGACAACCCGATTCCTCTGCCACGCTTTCTGTCCGGTGTGTACATTTTATAGTTTTTTTGTTCATTACGTCAATAAAGGTTTATCACCTTTTATTTGGTATGGCCTATTTGTTCATAGGGAATCAGAGACTACGAAAGGCCGTGACGAGTCTAAGGGGTGTTGGTAACGGTTGTTTGAAAACATACTTTATTTTTGTAATTTTGTTTGGTGCCACTTGTACTGCAGAAATTACACTCTTCACCTTTAAATATTGATCTGTCTCTCACCCACACCTATCCTATCGCTTCTGAAGACATGGATTTAACCACTGGAGTCTTTTATGCTGCCTTAATGTGCTTTTTTGTGCTTCAAAGTTTTGAACCCTGTTGACTTGCATTGTATGGACCTACAGAGCTAAGATATTCTTCTAAAAATCGTTGTTTTGTGTTCAGCTGAAGAAAGAAAGTCGTACACATCTGGGATGGCATGAGGGTGAGTAAATGATGAGAGAATTTGTTCAAATGTTCACAAGTTGTCATTAATTATCATGTTATTTCATACCACAGGCTACTTTGGAGTCAGGGTCCTGTGCAAGATAAGCATCCAGAACAGCATCACTGATCTGATCACACATTTTATCTGTCATGAATGAAGACATTATTATAGTTACATTATTATGAAGCGTATGAGGGCGTGATTACTTGATCTTAAATAACACTGACTATAGAGCTATGTCCAGACATGTATGGCAACATTAAGGGTGTTTATCACTAGATTACATGCATTTGCATACATAATCACATTAAAGACATTAATACAACATGAAACATAGTAACATATTGTTATCTGCTAATGTCAGCATGTATTCAATGAAACTGTGTCATACTGTATGGACTCACCTGAATGTCCTTCTCCGACAGATTCAGATGTGAAAAGGAAAGTCTTTCTTGGTTTGTTATTTCCAGATGGATTCATGATGAATGCACACTGCACCAAACTTCAACTTTACAACAAATGAAACTTAAACAAATTCGGCGTCTAGTGTGATTTTCACTGTAGGTCTAAAGTATACAGGAACTTTAGTGGGCGTATTTTCAGATCAAGTTTTCGCTTCAGCCAATCAGAAGCAAATCTTCTGTCAACCAAAGAGATAAACAGACGTGACCTGAAAACTGCACATCCATTGTTTTATAAAAACACTCTCATGCTAACTGTGTGAAATAAATAACTGTCGTTCATGTTGGAGTGTTGCAGTTCTTACAGTCGCCGCTAGAGGGACGCACAACACTAATTTCCCCACTGAATATCATTCGTAGAACTCTATCAGCGGGAATGGCCACGTAACATTTGTATTTATGTGGGTTAGCGGCCCGGAAGTTGTCTCTAATTGGTCAGATACGATGGGTTGAAATAATAATTGTCCTATTTTAAATCTCCACTGGGTGTTGAAGTTTGTCAGTGTTATAATTAAAGTATAAATTATTGTCCAGACCGCTGCTGAAGCGGCAAGTAGACGACGGTGTCATGTTGTAAACGTTACTTTTCTCAGCGCTGGACAGGATGGCCCAATCAGCTGTTTTAACATTTTTTTTAATCACTTTGTAGAGATTGTTGTGTGGATATATATACACACACACACACACACACACACACACACACACACACACACACACACACACACAATGTGCACTCAGCCATGTATGAATTTTCAAAGTGTAATATTGTCCCAAAAAATGGAACACTTAAAGGAATATTCCGGGTTCAATACAAGTGAAGATCAATTTACAGTATTTGTTGCATAATATTGATTACCACAAAAATTAATTAAGACTTGCCCCTCCTTTTCTTAAAATAAATAAATAAATAAAATCTAGGTTCCAGCTAGGCACTTACAATGGAAGTGAATGGGGTCAATCTGTAAATGTTAAAGGTGCACTCAGTAACTTTAGTGTCATCTTGGACTTACACTGACACCTAGCGGCTTGGATACAGTATAATTTAAAATCAGTAGTTTTCAGTTTCAGATGCCATTGTAGAAATTTAGTATTCGCAGTCAGACATGATTACTTTAATCAATGAGTGAAAGTGTCAAATAACAGGACGGTTACTGAGATTAAGCAAGTAGTATTCGGCTGGTCACGTGATTCTAACATGGCAGCCCCCATGTGCAGACCCTCTCCATGTAGAATAAAACAGTTTTTATAAGGTTACTGATAAGACTGGAGTCTTTTTGTGTGAGTGGTCATGATTTCCCACATATCCACAGTTTTCCTGAGCAACTGGGCAGCGCCATGATTATTCTAATTGCCTGTTTTTTGTTTCTTGTCTCGAGACGCAATGTAAAACTAACCGAAACGAGTGATCCAGACAGAGAACAATAACCATTTAAGTGTTATTTGTAGTAAAAATGAATTTCATGCTCAACTTGTGCTGTTGTTGGCTGTCATAACATAAAGTAGTTAATGAAATCAACATAACTAACCTTGGACCATCGCTTCATGTCATCTATCTACTCAGGTGAGGAACTGTCAATAAAAAACGGTTATCTCAACTCTGTGAAGAATTGGCGCTATAGAGCCACATTTTTTAATAATCATTAGTGCATGAAGTGTCTAACATTCCACACTCCGTTTTAACATTTGAAACGTGTCATCCATGTACCATTACGAAAATCAAGAGTTCATGTTAAATTTGCCACAATCTTGCCGCAAATTCGCCAGTGATAATTTTCACATGCAACTGAGCTTTGCGGCAAACTTGCGGCAAATTGTCCATTGTTAACAAAGGTTTGCCGAGGTTCACCACTACCGGCGAAGAGATGCAATCTTCTTGTTAAAAAATGAAAATTTCCAGGCTTGTATAGCTAATGCGCATGTGCGCTCTAGAGTTGATTGACAGGCGATGTCTGTATCTAAAAGGTGATTGGCTCTTTTAACTGTAAGGCGGGACTTCCTTTCTACATCCGTTGACTGTTGGGCGCTCAGAGCTCCTTGGTTGGGAGTTCCAATTTCTCCCATTCATTTTAATACAAGTGGCCCATCTCTGCTAAATAATCTCTGGCTGTACTCAATGTTTGCCAATATTCTTAAAAAATAATAATAATAATAACAATAACATTCAGTACAGTGCCTTTTATTTCAACTATTGAATTTTGTTTTCATTACAATGGTAATAGTTGTGGTATTGCACTATAATAACCAATCAGTAACCTATCACATAATGACATAGAGAGTATGTTATTTATGAGTCTGTCTGTAGATCCCAATTAAAAAATAAATAAACAAACAAACAAACAGAAATAAAAAATACAGATTTGCCATTTATCTAGCTAATGCTTTAATATAAAAAAATACAGTGAAATATGGAATGTATTATTAAACAGTTACACCTATAAAGCAGTTAGATTCATCTATTTTGAATTTCATTCCATTTTAATTCTACTTCCTTAAATTCAAGTTCTGTTTACATCTCACTTCAAAATCAGGAATTGGCATTATCAGTTTATTTCTGAATGGTGCACAACCCTAGAGCAACTGTCTACTAATTTACCGTTGTAAGTCCTCCAGAAAAGACACCAGTGAATACACTTTAGAATACTGAAACTGCTGAACTCAAACTCATGACCCAACCAAAATGTACTTATTACAAACAGCTAAACCCAGTCATTTGAACCACCGAAACAAAAACAAGTGCTTAGCGATTTTTATTAGCACTTTTTTATTTTATTTTACTACTTCCTAGCTCTGCTCTACGTTTGTTAACAACCCTAATCAAAAACGGTGCTCTTTGCCAATTCAGGGTCTTGCAAAGCAGCTAGTGGGCTGGGCCATGTGACAGGCTCATGAATAGACAATCGGAAGTCTTGTGTTGTCATTCTGTGGTTAATGTGCAATCTGACTGGGAGGGGAAGTTTTGTTTGCAAATGAGCTCTGTAACATTTCATCCTGTTCTCTTGAAGTCGAGTTGAAGCACATAGGAATGAGAAGTTGCCTCTATAAACTGTATTCTCTATAAGAAATGGTTACAATCTTGGGGTGAACTTTTGAAAAACACCAGCAATTACATTTGGGAATTTGAAGAAGTTACTAAAAAGTATCAGTATGGTAAGTACACCAGAGAGTCTGAGCTGTTTGTTAGTGAAATGTTTATTTAAATGGTAATTTGTTCAAGGGTTAGACCAACCTGTTGAGGTGATGTGAGTGTTTAAAGGTGTAGTGTTACATCAGCAATGACACAGCTAACACATTCAGTTCAGTTTAAGAGTTTTATAGTATCATGACATCGTCTTTTTTTTAACGCTGTACGGCTTCATCTAGATCTTTGGACTCAGCAACATATGACTTAGTCAGGAAGTCCATGGCCTGCAGTTGAAGGAAATGGTGGCGAAATGGCACAGAAAACTCAATAAAGAAATGCCACTGTATGCAGTGAAGTGTTTTGTGGTTATTCTGTCTAACCAAAAATATTATCCCAACTTCTTTGGTTTAACTTGATGAAAATGTATGCCTTTTACAAATAGGGACGTTCTGTCTGAACACTTTCAGATCTACTGTTGATAAAGCATTAGGCTAATTATCAGTAAACAGTATGAGTCATTGGTTTTAGATTAATTTGGAATATCCACCCTCTTAATTATTATAAATACTCTCTGTTCACTCTGTTTTCTTGTGTTGCCACCAAACTCTAAAGGAGTAGTTCACCCAAAAACATAAATTCTGTCATCATTTACTGACCTTCATGTAATTCAAAGGCTTTCATGACTTTCTTATTCTGCGAATCTGCGGAACACAAAATGAGATGATAGGTGGGATGTTGACGCTGCTCTTTTCCATACAATGAAAGTGAATGTTGACCAGGGGCTGTAAATGTCCAAAAATGACTAAAAGAGAAAAGAAAAATTTAATTTACGCACATTTATGTCGTTGTTAGTCTTTAGGGCTGGGTATCAATACAGATTTCCCGATCTGATTCCGATTCTCCTGATTTTTATTCAATTTCGATTCTGATTAATTTGGGTATATTCAAAGACTATTTAGCAGAGATGGGCCACTTCAATTAAAATTAATGGGAGAAATTGGAATGCCCAATGGCAGCCAACGGTCAGGGGATGTAGAAAGGAAGTCCTGACTTACAGGTAAAAGAGCCAATCACCTTTGAGATACAGACATCCTGTCAATCAACTGGAGAATGCGCATTAGCTATACAAGCCAAGAAAATTGTGTTTTATTTAGTGTATTCTGAGGTGAAGAAGCACAATTTATGATACTAGTGTTGTCAGATTTTACTGCTGATTTGAAATGTTCTTTGATCGTGATCTTGACCAACCGTTTTGGAGATTTCAGTCTTTCCTCATTCAAGTAGATAGGTGCTGTACTGGCATGAGTGGAAATAGTCTCCCGAGAGGGTTCCAAACATGGCTGGCAGTGGACTGACTTACTAGAAAGACTTTGGCATTTTTCAGGCCATGTCCACAATAATCTGTTTTTATTTGAAAACGCATTGATTTTGCAACGTTTACACCTCTCATCAACACTAGAATGCCGTTTTCCTCCACCGAAAACAGAAACTCTCGGAAATGCTCTCAACAACCACATACTTTGGAAAACAATGAAGTTAGAAAACTGAAATGTAAGTTTCAAACTTATACTTATTAGTGTGGACGCGGCCTCGGTTATAATGTCCATTTTGCTTACATATGAAAGCAATTTGACGATTCTCTATACCAATTTTGAACAAAATACTAACTAATTTCAGTAATTATTCAAGACAGGTGAACAGTCAGTAATAAAATAAGAACAAAGAAACAAAAGACAAGCAGTAGAACAAATAAAAACAATAGTGCAAATTAAGAAAACAGTGCTTTAAGTTTTTAATTCAAGTAAGCATTCAGAAATTGAAAAAAGTAATGAAATGTAACATAAACAGTGTTTGGTAAGTTACTTTGAAAAAAGTAATCCACTACAAATGGTCAATTACTTCTCTAAAATTGTAGTGAGATTACTTTATTGATTACTTAAGTGGGAAAAGGAACCACATTACTAATTAATTTACCTTTAAGTTACTTTCTAAAACATTTTCGATCAACTAATTCAAAATAACGTCTGTATTTCCTCCTTATTCACGGTCGCACATGGTTTGACTGTCACAGAAACACAAATAGACATACATATGAATATAATTCCTGTTTCAAATGTATTCTACATCAATATTATTATTTTAGAAATATGTGTAACCCTAGAAATGTACTTAAAACTAATTTAATAAATTGAAAGTGTAATCTGATTACAAGAATTTAAAATGAAATGCATTACACTACTTTGTTGGCTAAAACATAATTATAAACAGTGACTATTTACTTTACAATCAGATTACACCCAACACTGAACATAAGATAACTAGATAAATTACTGGTCTTTACTGTATGATTTTTACATTATTATGTTTGTCCTATTTGGAGCTTGACAGCTATGGCCACAATGAACTGATATTCCATTTGTTGAATGGGAAAAAGCTGTGTGAAATGTTTCTTTTGAGTTACACAACTTCTGGGTTAGGAAAGACATATGTAATGACTGAATTTTCATTTTTGGTGACATATTCCATTGTGGTGTATGGAAGCCAATTTCTGCCACACACACACACACACACACACACACAAATGTGCTTTGGTAAATAAAAATGATCAGATTTAAAGGTCATAATTTTATGATAAAAACTCATTATGTTGAAATAAAAAGTCAAAATTCTGAGATAAATTCATTATTTTTAGATAAAAAGTCATAACAACATTTGACTTTTTATCTCATAATTGTTTTTTTTTTCTATGTGGCAGAAATTGACTTTCTTACACAAAAATCAAAATGTTGAAATAAAAAGTCAAAATTACGAGATAAGTCATAATTATGTTTTTTTATCTTAGAATTTTGACTTTTATATACACATTTTGGCTTTTTATCTCATAATTTTGACTTATCTCATAATTTAGATTTTTATATCAAAATTATGACATAGTATCTCATATTATAATTTAGTATCTCATAATTATGTTTTTTTGCTATGTGGCAGAAATCGACTTCCATACACCCTTTGACACGAAAACCAAAAATGTTGAAATTAAAAGTCAAAATTATGGGTCATTAAGTCATTATTTTGAGATAAAAGTCATAATTGAGATGTCATAATTATGAAATAAGTCATAATTGACTTTTTATCTTAGAATTGTGACTTTTTATATACACATTTTGGCTTTTTATCTCATAATTTTGATTTTCGTTTAAAAATTATGATCTGGTATCTCATTATTATGTTTTTTTTTTTTCTATGTGGAAGAAATCAGCTTCCATACTTGACACAAAAGCATAAAAAGATTTGGCAACTTCACTTGCTTAACTTACATTTGATAAACATATTATTATGTTGTCCCTGACTCTTTACTCATCTGCTAATCATCATCATCATGTAGGCTAACCACAACACAGAAGCACAGGCGCCTACTAAACTGAGTCAAGTTCAGGATCAAGTCAATGATGTTCAAGTGATTCTCAAAGACAACATCAACAAAGTACTGGAAAGAGGAGAGAGGTTAGATGACCTAATCGGCAAAACAAACGACCTTCAGGCCACGGTGAGCCTTTGACACCTTTCCTAAAAGCAACACTAACATCAATTTTCTTGCTGATCTTTTATAATTGCTAGTAAATCTAACATGATGCCAGTTGATTATACATGTGACAAAACAAAAGATGTTCAATATATTGACGATAACAGTTGATTATTTCTGTAATTATGTGCCCTCGCACAGGCTGACTCGTTTCAAAAGACGTCCACACGTGTTGCCAGAAAGATGTGGTGGAAAAACACTAAGATGATGATTATAATCGGTGTGGTGGTGCTCGCCATTGTTGTGTTAATCATTCTGTTAGCAACAGGTGTTATTCCCACATAATATGAACCAGTGTTATTGTACAAATGATCCATTTCCTTATACAGTACATCCTTTAAAGAATAAATGGATGGCTTTTTTCCATATAAAGTAGCTTTTGATCTGGATGAAAGCATGTATAAAGTGCTATTCATTGGTGTCCAAAACATCTAACAGGATATAATATATAAATCTGTGAAGAATGTCAGTAGAGTTTATGTACATATGCTTGATCTGATATGTATTGTTCTGATTGGACAAAAGCAAAACTGCACAATTCATTGTAATTATAAAATAAATGTTTCACAATGTATTTATAGTTTTAGCTAGAGACTAACCACTGTGACAACACTTTCATCACAAGGGAATTATAACTATTTCAATCATTATATTTCATAAAATATATTAATGTCGAGGCGACATATAGGGAATTATAACATAGCTGCATACCTCCGGTAGACCTTTGAGTCCTCGGTATGGTTGAAAGGTTGTAAATTTTATGAAAATGTGATTTCAAGCTTTAAACTACTGTTAAAATCACTTTGTACTCATGACACACTGAATATAAACCTGATAAAGTATATGCTCTGGGTTTAATGTGGAATCTGCTTTTAAAGTTTAATTCAACCTCTTGAATGTAACGATATGCACCAATGTTTTCATCAAGATTATGTATATCCTAAGTAAATAACTATTCTGGAAATACTGACTGGCCTGTAATTATACTGTAAAACAGATTGTAAGTCAAGCATTTAAAGGAGTGTTCTGGGTTCAACCCAATCGACATCATTTGTGGCATAGTATTAGAATAACACACACAAAACATTCAGCTCCAAGCTAACTCGTTTACTGAAAAAAATTAAACCAAAGATCGCGTTACAGTACGCCACTTACATTAGAAGTGAATGGGGCCAGTCCATAAACATTCAAATACACATTGTTTCAAAAGTATAGCCACAAGATGTAAATAATATACATGTTGACATGACTTCAGTGTGATAAAATCACTTACTAACCTTATCGATTTAAAGTTATATCCAATATTACAACCTTGTTTTCAGATCTACACAACTGGTAAACCTGCAAATTTATCACACTGAAATCACGTCAGAGTCATGTTAACATGTATTATGTTTACGTCTTGTGGCTATACTTTTGAAACACTTGCATTCCTTGAATTCAAGCACGAATTCGCAAAGACTGGGAACAAGAAAATGCTGTGGTTCTTCCAAGAAACCCTTCCTTTACTCCTCGCTTCACGTAACACGAGATCTTTATCGGATGATCTCAGAAATTTGGGCAGAATTGATCTGAGCGCCTATCTCCCTCAGCGGATCGCCAAGCCGGAACCCTGTGAGCTCGCTCAATTTCCAGCTTATGGCCTGTTATGTCGAGCAGACTCAGAAAGAGCCCGTCCAGGAATTTCACCATATCCTGACCCTCTTCGGCCTCAGGAATTCCAACAATTCGGACGTTATTCCGCCGCCTACAGTTCTCCATGTCCTCCAACTTCTCCCAGACACACTCCAAATCCACCTTGGTCGCTAGCGGATTAGCAGCTAATTCCCTCTCCGATGACTCCAGATAATTGATCCGTTTCTCGACATCCCCCACTCTTGTAACCACCTCAGTGAATTTTGTCTCCATGGCCATGAGTGATCGACGTATTACAGCAAGATCCTCCAAGTCAGCAACGGCCTTCATCAGCATTGTCGACACGTTCAACATTTCTCACCGAATTTCCCTAATTTCTCTGACCAAATCGACTCCCGGGCTCGGGGCCTCCACGGGGGTGTTAGCTTGAGCACGTAAGTGTCTTTTAATGTCTCCAGAGCCTGAAGATTTTGAATTCTTTGACATATTGTCCTCCTAGAACAGTTATGGAACAGAGTGTATCGAATCTCACCGGTTTATGTCATTAATTGTTTTAAAACTAGCGAAGTATGCAGAGCTCGCCGTTCACACGTCCGAACCCCGCATGGCGTCACGCGGGACTCTACTTTTAAAAGACTGTATTTTAATGGTTATGGACTTGTTTATGTCCCTTGTGAACTAGGACGAGCTGAAATAATTATTTGTGCTAATCAACATGCTACAAGTGTCGACTGAGCTCGTTTGAACCCGGAACATTCCTTTAAATGGATAGTTGACCCAAAAGTTAAATTGACTTACCCTCATTTTGTTTCAAACCCATATAACTGTCTTTCTTCTGTAGAACCAAAAAGAGATATTTTGAAGAATGGTCACACTGCTCAAAAACACAATAAATGCAAAAGTAGTCAATACGACTTCATCATTATTTTAACTCTTAACCGTTATTCACTTAAGATCTTCCTCTTTTATGTAGTTCTCAAATCAAATATGGTGCCATTAGATGAGTTGCATAAGGTTTGACATCAGTGAGTACTGAGACAAACCTGAAACAACACATCAAATAGCATGTATTAATGATACTTTTTTGTTGACATTTTTGAGCTTGACAGCCCCAGTGCCCATTTCAATTTTAATATGTATATATATATAAAATAATAATAATAATAATAATAATATAAAGGCCAGAATATTGTTTAAAAGTTGCACTTTTATGAAAGGTATTCAGGTTTGGAACAAAATAAAGAGTAAATAATGACAGTTATCAATGTTGTGTTCACTATTCCTTTAATCAATGACGAAATGACAGACTTAAAGTTAATACACTTTATTTTTTATCCACTGTATTTTTCAATGGTTTAAATACTGCAATATGAAATAAATATGAAATGGCTTACACTCTGTTTGCATTGTAAGCAATAAATTAAAAGCTCTGTATACAAATAAATTCTAAATGATTTGGAGTTTCTATGGAGTATTTTACTCAAGGCAGACATGTATGAGAGCTACACATAAGGGAATTATACAACACAAGCATTATAAAAACAAATGGCAAACAAATTCAACACAAAAACAGTAGTTCAGGGAAAGTTCATCATCCAACACTTGAAATATTCTTTAGGGTGCACACTTCAATGAAATTTCTAGCTTTGAATGACATGGTGAATTAACTGGCGACCAAAGACGGCCAACTGCTTATGACTGTAAATGTGGTAAAAAGTAATGTCTTGATAAACTGACTCCATATTTAAAATATATCGCCTTCTTGGTTTCTCTTCTTTGCTTGACTTTCTCCGTCATTCCATCTGAAAAACAAAAAAGAAAATATTAATCATGTCTTAGAAGAAAAAAAAAAACACAAAAATGTAAAGGAATCCCAATTCTTTAAAATTTCAATAAACAGATAAGAAATGGCTTTCAAATAGAATTATAATATGCAATTAATTAAATTCCGTTAGATAATACACTTAAGTGCAATAGACATGTTTAAAAATTCATAACTCATAACATTAATGCAAAACCTTCAATTGGATGGAAATTAAAACACAAAAGGAAAGCATTACAAGCAACGTTCCCATATACAATATGTTCTTTCCCAGATTTCAAAGGTTAAAAAAAGAGAATTTGTTAGATGAAATTAACAATATTTACAGGTGAAGCTTTTTCCACCACTGTCAGTAGAAAATCACACAATACAAATATAAAAAAGCACTTCTCCAGCACAGCGGCATCCAAGTACAAACCGGCTTTAAGCTCATGGACTACAGGAAATTACAGCTACACGAGCTACAAATAAGAAAAAGCAAGCATTACAGGTAAGATTAGAAGTGCATATATTAACACTGGAGAAAGTCCAGAGAAAGCCGTATCCTTCAAAAAGTAAACAGTTAATTTTATTTTCCGGCTCTCGTCATATTTTACCATTACTTGGTGCCTGTAAAAAATGGCATTACATTAAAATATATTATTACATAAAACCAATCCCAAGAAGATTTAAGAGAAAGCTTAAAGGAATAGTTCACCCCAAAAAAGAAAATGTTGTCATCATTTACTCACCATCATGTCATTCCAAAGCCAGATGATTTACTTTCTTCCGTAGAACAGAAAAAGAGAAATTCTAAAGATTGTTTGTCCCTCTTTTTTTATGCAATTACAATAAACAGGTACTGAAGCTTTTAAGCGTCAAAAAGGATGCAAAAAGACCATAAAAGTGGTCGATGTGAATCATGCAGTAAGTAGATTGGTTCTTTTGATAGCTTTGTGAGATAAAGACATAAATTTAAGTCTTTATTCACTAATAATATTCCCCTCCTCTGAGCTGGTAACTTCTGCGAGTGAACGTGACAACCAAATTGGTTTGATCCGTAAACCAATAATTCAGACTAGGGTTGTCGATTTAATGCGTTAATGTAGTGCAATAATTATATAAATATCAACGCATTTAATAGGCATGTGATCAGCAAAGGACAAAAAAGCAGGAATATGTTCAGAGCAAAGACTGTGGCATAGCGAACAACCCCAACTTGCGACGGGAATTGTAATTTGATAAACGTTGGATCATCTCATATTAATGCGCTGTTCAGCATGTTCCGCACACAGCCGCTAGAGGGCGCCGCTAGCTCACGCATTGCAGACTGAAGCACATTTTGCGCTTTAATAATAGTCCAATGCGTGTGATTTCAATCTTAATTCAATCCATAATGCTTCCTTGATGGATATACCAATATCTTAGAGATCAAAGTCTGCAGGTTTCAAAGCATTTTGGATGGTTTTCCCCATGTTCTCTAAGTGCTGCTTTTACTACAGTCATGCTGGTTTTTCCACATCAGTGTGAAAATGACAATGAATAAAAAAATAAATATTACAAGTTCTTAGGAGTGCCAACCCTTCCACTTTATTTGGCAAGTATTATTTCTGGATTGTGCATTTAAATTCAGAGTTTTTACAAATTGTGTGGTCTCCCAAAAACTAATTTTTAAATTTTAAACCCATCTAAAACAGGAACAAAAACCTAGACTGGTCTAACGTCGTTTTCACTGCAAATATCACATCTGTAATGCTTGAATTGCCCCTTAAGAATAGTGATTTTTAACCTGTCAGCAACTGTAGCAATGGTTCAAACCCATTTTATATCCAACCATTTATAAGCTTTTATTTCTCTGGATTAATTAAAATAAACCTGACTTACTTGAATAAAAGTCTGACGGCGAAAATCAGTATCCTCCATCTCGCGCATTCTCAACTCTAAAATATGTGCATGACACAGCGGCTCCATCCGAGGGAAGGTTGAATGACACTCGTTTGGGTGAAAAGTGCTCACAGAGAATGCACATCTTACCGAGAATTCACGTGGGTCACATATTTAGGCCGGAAACAATTTTAGTCTGGATTAATCCAGAAAAATTACATACCTGAATTAATCATGCCCCCTGACCCGAACGTAAATTCTGTATGTATATATATATATATAAACTTATTTTATAGTGTTTGGTAAGTTACACAAAAACAGTAATTTGCTACAATTTACTACTCTAAAATTGTAATCAGATAACGGAATTTACTGATTATTTCACCAAAAAAGTAATTACATTTTAAATACTTTCAAATTACTTTCTAAAACACTTTTCACAGAAAACCTTTTGTTTTTCCGCTAAATCAACGCCCTTCAGCTGTCACAAATGACAGCAGTTGTAAATTCATATATATTATTTCAGAACTATATGTAAAACATTTAAAAGCAATGAACTTATTTATAAGTCAGTAACTATAATCTGATACAAGAATTTGAAATCTAATGCATTACACTACTTTTTGTACTAAAAAGTAATTAAATTACAGTAATGAAACACTTTGTTATTGGATTACACCCAACACTGAATTCAAGCATGAGGACCATGTGTTTTGAGAGCCGCGTCAGCAGGGGGCAGTCAGCGTGCCTCAATAATGAGAGGCGTCACACAGGAAAAGTTCTTGACAGCTGGACGAAGCACAACAGAACGCAGGGACCTCCAGACAAGATTTTCAAAGTTTCAACTACTTTTATCTTGACACAGCATCCTACAAACACGTTTTTTATGATGCTGAAAACCAGTTATACAGGTGCATCTCAATAAATTAGAATGTCGTGGAAAAGTTCATTTATTTCAGTAATTCAACTCAAATTGTGAAACTCGTGTATTAAATAAATTCAATGCACACAGACTGAAGTAGTTTAAGTCTTTGGTTCTTTTAATTGTGATGATTTTGGCTCACATTTAACAAAAACCCACCAATTCACTATCTCAAAAAATTAGAATACATCATAAGACCAATATAAAAAACATTTCTAGTGAATTGTTGGCCTTCTGGAAAGTATGTTAATTTACTGTATATGTACTCAATACTTGGTAGGGGCTCCTTTTGCTTTAATTACTGCCTCAATTCGGCGTGGCATGGAGGTGATCAGTTTGTGGCACTGCTGAGGTGGTATGGAAGCCCAGGTTTCTTTGACAGTGGCCTTCAGCTCATCTGCATTTGTTGGTCTCTTGTTTCTCATTTTCCTCTTGACAATACCCCATAGATTCTCTATGGGGTTCAGGTCTGGTGAGTTTGCTGGCCAGTCAAGCACACCAACACCATGGTCATTTAACCAACTTTTGGTGCTTTTGGCAGTGTGGGCAGGTGCCAAATCCTGCTGGAAAATGAAATCAGCATCTTTAAAAAGCTGGTCAGCAGAAGGAAGCATGAAGTGCTCCAAAATTTCTTGGTAAATGGGTGCAGTGACTTTGGTTTTCAAAAAACACAATGGACCAACACCAGCAGATGACAATGCAGCCCAAATCATCACAGACTGTGGAAACTTAACACTGGACTTCAAGCAACTTGGGCTATGAGCTTCTCCACCCTTCCTCCAGACTCTAGGACCTTGGTTTCCAAATGAAATACAAAACTTGCTCTCATCTGAAAAGAGGACTTTGGACCACTGGGCAACAGTCCAGTTCTTCTTCTCCTTAGCCCAGGTAAGACGCCTCTGAGGTTGTCTGTGGTTCAGGAGTGGCTTAACAAGAGGAATACGACAACTGTAGCCAAATTCCTTGACACGTCTGTGTGTGGTGGCTCTTGATGCCTTGACCCCAGCCTCAGTCCATTCCTTGTGAAGTTCACCCAAATTCTTGAATCAATTTTGCTTGACAATCCTCATAAGGCTGCCGTTCTCTCGGTTGGTTGTGCATCTTTTTCTTCTACACTTTTTCCTTCCACTCAACTTTCTGTTAACATGCTTGGATACAACACTCTGTGAACAGCCAGCTTCTTTGGCAATGAATGTTTGTGGCTTACATGATTGTCTTCTGGACAACTGTCAGATCAGCAGTCTTCCCCATGATTGTGTAGCCTAGTGAACCAAACTGAGAGACCATTTTGAAGGCTCAGGAAACCTTTGCAGGTGTTTTGAGTTGGTTAGCTGATTGGCATGTCACCATATTCTAATTTTTTGAGATAGTGAATTGGTGGGTTTTTGTTAAATGTGAGCCAAAATCATCACAACTAAAAGAACCAAAGACTTAAAGTACTTCAGTCTGTGTGCATTGAATTTATTTAATACACGAGTTTCACAATTTGAGTTGAATTACTGAAATAAATTAACTTTTCCACGACATTCTAATTTATTGAGATGCACCTGTATATGCTCCAAAAGTATCCCTCTGACTCATATGTATATAAATTGACAATTAAAATTAGCGCAGAGAACGGGACCTGTGAGAACAGGACAGACTACCGAACTCAAACGCAAACTGAATTGCTGTCGACTGTAGACTTGTTCAATGATATGGGAATAAAACTAATTATGTATTGACTTCTAAGGCCACATTTTGCATTGTCTAATGCAAATATATATGATTATTTAAATAATTCTGTATTTTTTTTTTTTTTTTTACAACTCTGTTTATCTTAAATATTGATTTATCTTTATTTGGGGGACTTTTTCAACAAACAATGATATGTGATTAATTACAATTAATCGGGATGTCATATTTTTAGTAAATAAGTGAATACATTTTGGTCTGCTCCTCACACAAAGCTATCGTATGGCTTCAGAATACTTGGAATACATCGCACGAGTCGTATGGACTTCTTTCAATTAGGGCTGTCGATTTAATTATATAAAAAAATAACAGGTTAAAACAACACAATTAATCATGTCCCCAGGCTGTAATAAGGAATATTCCTACCATCTGAGCAAATCAAGATTGTAGTACAACCTGTTTTCTCCAGGGGGCAGTAGGCGGAACTCCAGCAGCATAAGCAACACGCAGCTTACACAGAGAACAAACCACACTTACCAAGAGCAGACAATACAAGATAAGAACACATTCTTGCATTCAAACACAGCTTGGAGTGCAAATCCGAACACAGGGATCTCAAAACGTGTTCTTCTAAGTTTCAAACTTCATTTAGCTTGACACAACGACCTAAAAACCGAACGTTTATGATGCAACGCAACCAAAGCGAGACGCCCCAAAAGCTTCCGTCTGATGCAGGTGTACATTGCCGCGTTCTTAGACGAGCCCTTTTAATAAATCTCAGACTTGATGAATTCCGTTGCAAAATGGATTGCTGTGAACTGTAGGCCAGTGATTGGCAATAATATGGAAATAAACAATATATTGCATTCTAAAGCCACTTTTTGCATTGTATTTTTTTAATGCTTTACTTGTGTGCCAAAATAATGTAATCCTTTTTAATTATCCGCATTTTTCTTAATAATATATATTTGATTTCTAATTTAAATATAACAATTTGTAATTATTTATTATATTTGTATGCGATTAATTCGATTAATTAATTGGCATACCAAGTAATTAATTTGATTAAAAATGTTAATCGATTGACAGCCCTACTTTTAATATACGTTTGCATCCTTTTTGAATAGTTTTATGTGCCATGGAAGAAAACAAAGACAGTTTAGCAGAGACGGACCACTTGTATTAAAATGAACGGGAGGAATTGGAACACCCAATATGGTGGGTGTAGAAAAGGAAGTCCCGCCTTAAAGATAAAAGAGCCAATCACCTTTTAGATACAGACATCGCCTGTCAGTCAACTCGAGAACGCGCATGCGCATTAGCTGGACCAGCCTGAAAAACTGTTTTTTTAGCGTGAACTGAGCTAAAGCAGCACAATTTATTGTACTATTCTTGTCAGATTTAACTGCTGATTTGAAATATGTTCTTTGATCATAATTGTTTTGGAGATTTCTGTCTTTCCCCATTCAAGTAGATAGGAGCTGTACTTTTATGCCGCTTGTATGCATAGAAAATAGCTGCCCAGGAGCGTTCCAAAGATGGCCGCCGAGTGGACTGACTTGACTTGAAGGGGACTTTGAAGAAAGTCATACATGTTTGGAATGATATGAGAGTGAATAAATGATGAGAGAATTTTCATTTTTAGGTAAACTATTCCTTTAAAAATAAAAATCAAAGATTAAAGTTTGAGGTGTCCTTTTTATGGTTTTTGTTGCTGTAGTTGTTGTTGTACAATTCGTATACAGGATGTTGGAAGACCATACCAAATGGGAGAATTCGAGAGCGTACGCCTCTCGTACCCTGTCCGCAATGAGCGGGCGTGAGACAATCGGGAAGTCAGCTCATGGCCTGCAAGGAAGTCCCCGCTGGCAGGTACAAACAAGGTATATGTCAGAGTTAGGAGACAACATTCTTCGGTTTTCTTTGGTTGTAAATCCATATTTTCTGGTACCCATTTAGCAGTACTGTACCTGTTAATTTTTACAGTTACAAAATGGCAAGAAACCGCCAAAAGCCAGCTGTTACATTATTGCCAAAAGACCGAAGTCTCTATGTTACCACTACTGTAAAGCACATCAGGGTGCTGTGAAAAACAAAAATTAAGCAACGCACATAACAAAAAGATCAAATATTATTTGTTTTATAAACTATGGCTTGCTGCGGTAAGCAATGCAATGACGTACCTGCGTGTTTCTGGTAGCGTTTAAACGTTAGTATGGCTTGTAACTGTTTTGATGGCCACCGCGCCGTGGGGATTTGCCGTAACCGCTCTGCTGATCTGGAGATGGGGGCAGAAAACAGAAACAATGCAAACGACGACGGTTAAATATGTTGGCGTACGGTTGCTGGAGAATATGTCTGAGAAAGACTAATAAAAAGAAGTTCAGCTATGTATGATTACAGAATACACCCTCAGAATGGAATTAATGAGCCAATTTTTAAAGATAAATCTTAGTTTGACGTGATACTTGTAAGATACTTACGTTAATTGTATTCAAACATTTTGCAAAATACTGTATTCTGAAAATATGGTGAGAGACAAAAATTTGTGGAGTGAATGCGTGAATGTTTGAAAGTTGTTTATTATTTTCTAAAATCGGCCACTGGCCAGTGGTCATTTTTGCATGGCCTACACATTTACATATTCAGTTACTGTCCAATGGATTCAAAGGCACTTTGACAAATGTGTTTTCCAGACATCCCTTTCTATTTAGCACCATCGTTATTATAATACATATGTACAATATAGCTTTGTGCAAGCAAGCCTTCCCTGTAAGACATAAGCAATTGCAGCAATAATCTAGAGGTTGATCTCAAAGCGCAAGGCATATATGATACAAGCATGTGCATTCTGCTCTCATAATTTAGTGCACAATTGTCATAGTCCGGGTAGAGTACTGACAATCCACGATACAATACATCCTTAGTTTTTTTTTTCTCATCTGCGTTCACAAACAGTATTACATACTGCTGTAGTCACCATATCCGTAGTAGTTGTTGTAACCCGAGTAATCATAGCCCCCGTATCCACCATAGCCTTGATTGTTGTAGCCATAGTTTCCGTAATTTCCATAACCTTGATTCCAGTAATTTCCGTATCCCTGGTTCCAATTTTGATTTGGACCTGAAAATAAACACCAAATTAATTTGACAAAACAGAACAACAGTTGAGGTGACCACAAGTAAATATATAAAAAGATGTATGGAGTTAGAACAATTAAGTATTTGAATTCGAATTTTGTTCATTTGACTTCTAGACATGACAAATAACAAAACAGAAAGAAAAACTCTAAAAAAGAAAAGGTGCACCTTTTTTATTTTAATGTATCATATTTGATTCATTAGGCTTTAAAGGTCATTATCCTCCTGAGTTCAGCTATGACAACTTCCTCTATTTGTCTATAAATATGGATTGAAATGTATCACATCAAATATAATATGAATAAAATATTATTTTTCAATAAAAAATTGTATCATGTATTTTATGCACCAAACATTATATTGATATTTAAAAAAAGGGAAATTGTAAAACTTCTTTTGCTGGGTCTCAGGAACTTATGGAAAAAATGACATCATAATAGCTTGTAATGTAAAATAATGAGATCTTTATAATGACAGAGCAGGCTGCATATATGAAAATACACAGAAATATTAGTTCACGCTTTAAATATATCTGTATATGTCAGAATATTCAAAGCTCTGTAATTTTTTGTTTTTGTGGTGGGCATGAATGGAATGGTGATTGAGATATATGCCTCAAAAGCCTGTTGCATCATATTTGATACATGGATTTCAGGGGGGGGGTTTCAATAAAATAATATACAAAAGTTTAACCAAGCACAAGTTAGTTACACTCAGCATATACTCATTTTAAAATATCAATAACAATATAATAATTACTGTCACTTTTACTTTATTAAAATCAGCACAGATTTCACATCAAAATAAATAAATAAAATAAAAAACGAGTGCATGCAATACAAAAGCAGACATTTTTGGAAAATGTTTAAAAATATTTTTCCATCAAGAAATGGAAAGGTTGCCGCAGACATTTAGTAAATTACAGACAACAGGATTTTCGGCTTTAGAAAATGATGTATCAAATTTGATACAGGCGGCGTTATAGGGTTAATCTGAAAATGCAAACCTGTAATATTATAATCTGAATATTTAAAGCTGATTCCACCTAAAAAAAATAAAAAATCTAAACAAAAAACTCTGTTGTTTAAAAATACACATTTATAAAATAGGCCACAAAAATCTTCAAATGTCTAGAATTCAAATGAATAAAATTCTGATTCAAAAACTTTAGCCATTGTTCTAGCTCCATAAGGATGTTGACGAAATGAACAATATGCAGGTCTGTGCGCTATTCAAAACAGAATTCAGAGAAAATTCCAATTTAATCCTGAATTTTAATTGAGGTACCAACTGAGGTTTAAGTTTGATGAAAAGTAGAGTTAAAATTAAATTTGAAAAAAAAAAAAAAAATGAATTATATAACTGTACGTGTAATATTTACAGCACTAATAACTGTTTTCATTTTTTTATACACATTTATTAAATAACACACCGTTATTGCTCATTATTTAATATAATCAATAGATAATCAGATGTTGAATATCCATCAATATTTACTTTCTAAACTTATCTGAAAACAATGATGTACAATGTGGTTGCAGTATTGATTAGATGGCTGTGTTTAACAGTATTGAACTTAATCGAATCTGTTGAGAAAATGTATTCTACAGTGAATAAATGTGCATAATTAGTCAAAAATAATTATACATTTTTGATTATTGGAAATGTATAATGTAATTATAGATGTTTTGTCACAAAATTTGTGTTGGACTATTGAAGTTCCACTGTTGTATCTCTGTGTTACATTTCTTTGAATTGTAATTCAATAAATTGCTGTCACTCCAATTCCAATTCAACGTAAGGCGTTGTCAAGTCTATTCAATTCCAACTCATGAAATTAGTGAGCCAATTCTTAAATTCTGGCCAACCCTGATAGTAGGGAATGACGTGGTTTTACTTACTGGGTTGTATCTAATTCTATATTAATTTGGATTGTATACAGTTGAAGTCAGAAGTTTACATACACTTAGGATGAAGTCATTAAAACTCATTTTTTAACCATTCAACAGATTTAATATTAGCAAACTATAGTTTTGGCAAGTCGTTTAGGACATCTACTTTGTGCATGACACAAGTCATTTTTTCAACAATTGTTTACAGACAGATTGTTTCACTTTTAATTGAGTATATCACAATTCCAGTGGGTCAGAAGTTTACACACAAAGTTAACTGTGCCTTTAAGCAGCTTGGAAAATTCCAGAAAATGATGTCAAGCCATTAGACAATTAGCCAATTAGCTTCTGATAGGAGGTGTACTGAATTGAAGGTGTACCTGTGGATGTATTTTAATGCCTATTTTCAAATTCAGTGCCTCTTTGCTTGACATCATGGGGAATATCAAAAGAAATCAGCCAAGACCTCAGAAAAAAATTGTGGACCTCCACAGGTCTGGTTCATCATTGGGAGCAATTTCCAAATGCCTGAAGGTACCACGTTCATCTGTACAAACAACAGTATGCAAGTATAAACACCATGGGACTACGCAGCCATCATACCGCTCAGGAAAGAGATGCATTCTGTCTCCTAGAGATGAACATAGTTTCGTGCGAAAAGTGCAAATCCAGAACAACAGCAAAGGACCTTGTGAAGATGCTGGAGGAAACAGGTAGACAAGTATCTATATCCACAGTAAAACGAGTCCTATATCGACATAACCTGAAAGGCTGCTCAGCTAGTAAGAAGCCACTGCTCCAAAACCGCCATAAAAAAGCCAGACTACAGTTCACAGGTGCACATGGAGACAAAGATCTTACTTTTTGGAGAAATGTCCTCTGGTCTAATGAAACAAAAATGTAATTGTTTGGTCATAATGACCGTCGTTATGTTTGGAGGAAAAAGGGTGAGGCTTGCAAGCCGAAGAACACCATCCCAACCGTGAAGCATGGGGGTGGCAGCATCATGTTGTGGGGGTGCTTTGCTGCAGGAGGGACTGGTGCACTTCACAAAATAGATAGCATCATGAGGAAGGAAAATTATGTGGATATATTGAAGCAACATCTCAAGACATCAGCCATGAAGTTAAAGCTTGGTCGCAAATGGATCTTCCAAATGGACAATGACCCCAAGCATACCTCCAAAGTTGAGGTAAATGGCTTAAGGACAACAATGTCAAGGTATTGGAGTGGCCATCACAAAGGCCTGATGTCAATCTGATAGAAAATGTGTGGGCGGAACTGAAAAAGCATGTGCAAGGAGGCCTACAAACCTGACTCATTTACACCAGTTCTGTCTGGAGGAATGGGCCAAAATTCCAGCAACTTATTGTGAGAAGCTTGTGAAAGGCTCCCCAAAACTTTGACCCAGTTAAACAATTTAAAGGCAATGCTACCAAATACTAACAAAGTGGATGTAAACTTCTGACCCACTGGGAATGTGATGAAAGAAATAAAAGCTGAAATAAATCATTCTCTCTACTATTATTCTGACATTTCACATTCTTAAAATAGTGATCCTAACTGACCTAAGACAGGGAATGTTTTCTATAATTAATTGTCAGGACTTGTGAAAAACTGAGTATTTGTACTGTAAAATGTCAAATGTATTTGGCTAAGGTGTATGTAAACTTCTGACTTCAACTGTATATCGGGCCTTATTTGAAGACAGCTAGATATTTAAATGGAGTATAATCTTCATGTGGTACCTCCTCTCCCTCTGGATCTATAGGAGTATCCTCCTCTCCCACCCCACTGCTGCTGCTGTTGGTACTGCTCCTTTGACATGGCCACCTTGATCTCACACTGCACACATTACAAATACCAGTTACAAAACAATTACATTCACAGAAGCAAAGAGAAGCATTTTAGAATAAATCTCATGAACCTGCCAAGAATATGTACTGGTCACTCTAATATGAAAGACGATATTATAATTTGTATTGTGATAAATAATCATTGTAAAGTTGTAAAGTATTCATACTTCATAGTAGTATTAAACGTTAAACAAAAAAACTAAAACAAAAAAATTTGATGATTAAATTAATTTTATGATGAAATTAAGATTTTAGTGGTTTTGAAAATGGGCTTCGTACTCATTAAGAAAAATATAATTTTGTTTCTTTTCCTTTGAATTTGAGGTCAAATATGACCTGGACATGTTTTTGCAAAATTCACCCTTAAAAAGAAACAATAACAACATATCTCAAGAACACCACTCAAGGTCATCAAAATGTCCCTCCTTTACATTGAGCTAATGCAGTTGTTACTGTAGTTTTATATAAACACTTGTGGGTTTACTTGACTGTTTGCTTTGCATAGACAGATTAGGTGGGGAATTTCATTCAAGCCTTGGTGAAATGAATCATATGTCTGACAATGGCTCATTCAGAATCATCACTTTCAGCTTTTCCAGAATTTCCTATCACAAATCATTGAATTATGTCTGTCTGCACATCTTTCTATTTCATCAAATAGCAGTGAAACCTGACTTGGTTCTTTAAATGACCCTTACTGATTTACATTGCATTATACTGCATATACTAATGACAAAATATGCTTACCATAAAGTTCCACAGTCAAGATTCAAAACCCTTTTTCCCATGTGTTTACTTTACATTTCTCTACAATAACATGTTTAACAAGCCTTTAATTTCAACCAGTTCCCCTTGTTAAGAAAAGCGGTTACAGTAAGGCACTTATAATGGAAGTGAATGGGGTCAGTCCATAAACAATAAAATACACATATTTTAAAATGTATAGCTACAAGACATAAACGTAGTGTGATAAAATTGCTAACTAACTGTATTTGTGTAAAGTTAAAACCAAAACCAGGATTACAAGGTTTCGTTGTCATGGCAGTGAAGTTGTAATATTGGATATAACTATACCCAGATAAGGTAGTAATTGATTTTATCACACTAAAATCATGTTAACACGCAAAATGTTTACGTCTTGTAGTTATACTTTTGAAACAGTGAGTATTTAAACATTAATGGATCGGCCCCCATTCACTTTCATTGTAAGCGCCTCACTATAACTGCAATTTTCACTTTTTGTTTTTTTTTAAATAAAGACTGATGAGTCTGAATAATTATTTTGTAGAAATCAGCATTATGCCACAAATACTGTTCATTGAGCTTAACTTGTATTGAGCTCAAAACATGCCTTTAAAAGGATATTTCACCCAAAAATTAAAATTCTCTTATCATTACTCACCCTCATGCCATCGCAGATGTGTATGACTTTCTTTCTTCTGCTGAACACAAATGAAGATTGTTAGAAGAATATTTCAGCTCTGTAGGTCCATACAATGCAAGTGAATGGTGGCCAGAACTTTGAAGGTCCAAAAAGCATATAAAGGCAGCATAAAAGTAATCCATATGACTCTTGTGGTTTAATCCATGTCTTCAGAAGCGATATGATAAGTGTGGGTGAGAAACAGATCAATATTTACGTCCTTTTTTACTACAAATTCTCCTCCCTCCTCCCTGCCCAGTAGGTGGCGATATGCAGGAAGAATGCGAATCACCAAAAACAAAAGAAGAATGTGAAAGTGGAGATTGATTGTAAAAAAAAAAAAAGTACTTAAACATTGATCTGTTTCTCACCTACACCTATCATATCACTTCTGAAGACATGGATTTAACCACTGGAGTCATATGGATTACTTTTTTGCTGCCTTTATGTGCTTATTGGACCTTCAAATTTCTGGCCACCATTCACTTGCACTGTATGGACCAACAGAGCTGAAATATTCTTCTGAAAATCTCTGTGTTCTGCAGTAGACAGAAAGTCATTCACATCTGGAATGGCACGAGGGTGAATAAATGATGAGATAATTTTCATTTTTGGGAGAACTATCCCTTTAAGGAAAGAAGGATGCCTCAATATTTCTGCTGGCCTTTTCTCCTGCTTGGTGAATGCCATGTGCATTTGATAAGACCAAATTTTGTAAAAAAAAATATAAAATATTAAAACATGAACCTTGGACCGGAGAAAAGGGTTATTCTTAGGAAAATTAAGTATTGTTCAGATGATTGTGTTAACTGTTTTGATAATTATGGTCCTTAACTTGGTGAAATGAGTAAAATCAGTTGAGATATACTTGGCAAGTTAGGAATTACCACCTGTATTTTATTTGGTGGAAGAATTGTTTATTCCAATTTATTTTACTCCACATTACGTCATGACAAAGAATGCCTTTTCCCATGGTAAAATCATGGTAGCACACTGCCTCTCATTGCTTATTTCTTAGTAAATCTGATCTGAACATCCTGCATAAAGACTATTCTACCTATATTTGCCATGTCTCTGTCATTATGAGGTATTTAAAAAAATTGTCTATAAAGCAAAAAACACAAGTTCCAAAGTTCCAAATCCAATCCATCTCCATTATTGAGATTTTGCAGAAAGTTATTATTGTTTTATCGTTAAAGTGTCTAATGACCGGATGATCTGTTTAAGACCCTACCTTGCTTAGACCAATGTTATGGTACTTCTTCTCCATAATTTTCTTGACTGGTTCCTCCTCTTTAAACGTTATGAAACAGAAACCTCGCCTTTTATTTGTTTTATTCTCCATTGGCAGCTCAATGGATTCCACCTGGGCAAAATCCACAGAAGACAAGCAAATCTCAAAAAAACATTGTGTCATTTTAGCTTATAATACATAAAAATAATTATTGAATACCCTTTCTCCATACCTCTCCATAAGCATCAAAGTACTCTCTTATCTTCTCTTCTGGCGTATCTGGGGAAAGACCTCCAACAAATATCTTCCTCACAGGCTCTTTGGACTTCATGGCTTTTGCTTTCTTAGGGTCAATAACTTTTCCATTTAGTTTGTGATCTTTCTGGGTGATCACCTTTGAAAGGGAAAAAATGTATCAAGATTTAATCAGGCAATTGCTTTGTTGCATCTCTGGAGCATGTCTGTGATACCTTAAAATGCTGCCTGGGTAGGAAGCTCACTAGGTTTTATATTTTGCAATATTGCTCACTATAAAAAACAATCAGCACAGATACCTTTTCCACACTTTCGGCATCTTTAAACAGAATAAAGCCAAATCCTCTGGACCGGCCCGTCAAAGGATCCAGCTTTAAAGTGCAGTCAACCACCTCCCCAAATTTGGAGAAGTAATCCTTCAGGTCTTTTTTGGTTGTGTCCCAACTTAACCCACCGACAAACATTTTCCTGTAAACGAAAAGACTGACGTGAGAACGGACACTAGCAGGTGGTGTTGGTGATTCACAGAATATCTTGTGTGTGGGACAGCCCGGATCACAGGCTGATTTAGTTTCATATGTATAAAGCTTTTTGATTTCCCATAAACAGATGTTTATTTTTGAGACTAGAACATTCCAACATAAATATACAAATGTATAAAAAAAGTTTAGGCTTTTTTGATCAAATGTACCAGTCTAGGGAGGCATACCTGTTAATTGAAATAAAAAAATAAATAAAAAAAAGTTAGATTCTCTCATTAAGCAACCGGACTAAGGAACGCCTGTGATACAAACTGTACTAGTCAGGGAAGGGTCTATAGACACAAAGCCCTGTCTATAGACCCTATTCGTGCCAACATTCTTCTGCATAGGCATGGGTTCTGCAACCTACATGTGCCAGAGAAATATTAGTTGTGTTTTAGAAATAGCCTATTGATGTCTCTCGCATCTGCATGCAAAATTACTTAGCCTACTTCTTAGACACACAGCCTGTTTTATTTAACTGTCAGCTATCAAAATCACCATCAAAAGGTGTGCCGAAGCGGCGCACAGCGTGACCCCCTGTACCGTGCAGAGCGGATGCATTTACTTTGTAGTGAAGCGCAGACCAGTATGTGGAATGCATTGGCTTTTAACAAGGTTTATAAAAAGATTGCCAAAACATTATCCAGGTTATTACATAACTCATATATTTGAAGAGCTGATTGCTGTGTAGGTAGGGATTACATATAATGTAGTAGGGTGACCAGTCCCGAATTGGAAACTATTTTGTCTCATTTCATTTATATGTCCATGGCTGGGTTTTGAGGCACTAAGTAGGATGTTAGTATCACTAAAGTAGTACTTAACCTCTACTGCACGATTCTCAATAAGCATTTATCAAAGTAGTAAAGTAAAAACTTCATTAATTAACGAGGGCTTTGAACCGCTCTAAATTCATAAGTACAACTTAAATGTATCTTTCTCGCATTTTCAGTTTATCAGAGAATAAGGAACATTTAATAACTTGTATTGATATATGTGGATCATTGGAAAGCCATAGCCAGAAACAAGGCTTTAGGTGTGCCAAGGGAAAACTGTGTTCAAGAACTGAAGCACAAAAAAAAAGTGTCATTTTTTGTAACTTTAACAACAATTGCCATTCACAAATGTAACCTTTTTTTAGTGCTACATTTATTTTTTTCTTTCTCCCCTTTACTCCCCAATTTGGAATGCCCAATTCCCAATGTGCTCTAAGTTTATCTGTTATCTGTTGTCCAATGTCTGTGTTTCTTTGCCCACTCTAACCTTTTCTTTTTGTATTCTGTTTCAAAAGTGGCTTTTTCTTTGCATTTCTTCCCATAAGGTCTGCACCCCTGAGTCTTCTCTTTACTGTTGTACATGAAACTGGTGTTGAGCGGGTAGAATTCAATGAAGCTGTCAGCTGAGGACACGTGAGGCGTCTATTTCTCAAACTAGAGACTGATGTACTTATCCTCTTGTTTAGTTGTACCTAAATCTGGCCTTCCACATCTCTTTCTGTCCTTGTTAGAGCCAGTTGTCCTTTGTCTCTGAAGACTATAGTGTACACCTTTATATGAAATCTTCAGTTTTTTAGCAATTTCAAGCATTGTATGGCCTTCATTCCTCAAAACAATGATTGACTGACGAGTTTCTAGAGAAACTGTTTATTTTTTGCCATTTTTTACCTAATATTGATCTTATGACATGCCAGTCTATTGCATAATTTAGCAACTCAAAAACAAACACAAAGACAATGTTAAGCTTCATTTAATGAACCAAATATCTTTCAACTGTGTTTGATATAATGGCAAGTGATTTTTTAGTACCAAATTACCAATTTACCATGATTACTCAAGGATAAGGTGTTGGAGTGATGACTGCTGGAAATGGGGCCTGTCTAGATTTGATCAAAAATGACTTTTTTTCAAATAGTGATGGTGCTGTTTTTTACATCAGTAATGTCCTAACTATACATTGTGATCAGTTGAATGCCACTTTGGTGAAATTAAAGTAGCAATTTCCTTCCGAAACAACAAAATCTGTACATTATTCCAAACTTTTGGTCGCCAGTGTATCTTTAAACATTTCCAGGGAGGTAAATTATAAATATTTATAAAGTTATGCACAAATAAAATGATGTTACTATGACAAGCAGCACTGGTCCAACCAATCAAATCTGCCAGAATACACTAATATTTTGCAAATGAAAATAAACTGCATTTTGTCACACGCAAAATAGCTCACATGATAATCATCATATTCCTGTTAGAAAATGTAGCTAGAAAAAAGTTTTTATTTCAAATAAGAAAATTTATATGGTTTTGGTGAATTGAACTGGGTCGTGTCGCGATTCTCACCGAATCGGTTTGTCCTGCTCAGCAGATAATTGCTCACGTTTTGTCTCTATCGAAGTAGTTAACATCCAACACAAACAACAGCCACATATGAGCAGTAATAGGCTGACCATATTCTCTTTTACCCGTGCCTGTCCTTTTTTTTTTTTTGGACTTCTGGTCAATTGTCTGGCATAATCATTGTTGCTGTCTACACAGGAATGGTCAGTCCTTGTCTGTACCGGGTGCACAATGTGGCGCAACGGCTTGAGGCTGTCTACACTGGACGCGTAAAAGCGAACGTTCTAAAGGCCGTTACACACGGGACGCGGCAAGTGCGAGTATCTAGTTCATTTTCAATGAGAGGCACGCATGGAGGCAGCGTGCAAGTGGTGCTCATGCACCCAATATCCTGCCGCTTTCACGTGCACGGCTCTTCGCAACAGGCGCCGCGAGAGGTAAAAACATTTGATCTTTTTCTGAGCCTCTGCAGCAGTCATTGAAAGGCTTATTATACAACAATTTACTGAGCTCATATCAGATTGCTGAAAACATGGAAGAAAAGATCAAAGATCACAAATGTGATCGCCAGTTCTCATTCAAACCAATGAGACGTTACATTCACTTTAGACATTACTCTCCGTGTTTACATGAATGCCTCACCAAGACGGGCATTTTGGCGGAATTTTGAAATGTATTTGACCGTTCAGGTGCGCATTAGCGCATATTCAGCACACACACATACGGCACCTGTCAATCAAACAGGGCGCAGCCGTTACTAGATCACTAGCAAACATATATTATGATTCACTACGTCGCGAGCTATCGCGTTATAATCTAGCTGCAGCAAACGCGCACGAGTGACGAGAGTCCCCGTGCCAGAGTGTGCATCAGCCGGGAGAAGATTCAATCTCTTCCCTGGTCACTTCACGCAACTCATAGACGTGCCGCTGACCGCACAGGGTAATGCCAGTTTCAGAGTTTATTTTCATAACCCGCTTCCTTAGGGAGGGTTATGAAAATAAACCCTCTTAGGGAGCTTCCACAGACGTTCATGACATTAGACAAACTTGTATTTGACAGGCAAATATGTTTGGCAAACTACCAAGCAGCTGCATGAATATTCATAAGTCACTAACAAATATTCATTAATCAAGCCCTTCAATGCACCTTTAAATATACATTTGCACAATTTGCACAGTTTGTTTCCTAAGTAGTTTTATATTCCATTATAATGACAAACAGATTTAATAAACAGTTAAAGCAATGTTCTGGGATCAGTGCAATTTAAGCTCAATTGACAGCATTTGTGACATACTGCCGATTACAAAAAAAAATTACTTTGACTTTGTCCCTCGTTTATTTAAAAAAAGAATTTTGCAGTTACAGTTAGAAACTTACAATGGAAGTGTATGTTGCCAGTCCATAACAGTGGTGTAGCCACGGGTGTGCAAATGCCACCCAAAACGTAAGCTTGCACACCCAAATTAAATGACTGGTTCCTTTAAGCTTAATAATAGTATGTAGGGGTGTAAAATGCATCAATATTATAATGAAACTTTGATGCATCGATTATGGAATTTAATAATCGATTACACCTGACTATAATAAATCCCAAAGTGTGCTTCAGTTGTCACTCTGCGCACATTTTGCGTGATGCAAATTTTATCATCAGCACATTCTGCGTGGACAGTCCTGTTGTAGACAGCACGCTGCACGAGTGTTTGTAGCCTGCTAGCCTGCTTAGCATTGCTTATTCTTATTCTCATACATTCATCGTTTTATCCTTTGTCATTTTACCACGTTTCGGGTTTTTCCGCTTTTCTACCGTTTCATCTGTGTGTATTTTACTTGTCGCTGTTGGCGCCTAGATCGAGTCTGTGTTTGTAGACTGCTAGCTTTTTTTTTTTTTTTTTTTTTTAAGCGTGCACCCGTTTTTCTCCTCTGTGTTACATGGATTACTGCATCGATCTCAAAGCACCGCTTATCAAGAACAACCATAACAACAAACAATTGCGTGAGGGATTCACAATAGTCACAAACCCTCACCGCTCAGGAACAACCAACAACTAAAACAACAATTGCGGAAAGTCATGGCATCCGCTCATGTTATTTCTTCCTGCATGGCATGTCACATGTTTACAATAGCTTCTTCCGTCAGCAGTGAGGGATTCACATGTGATAAATTTAAGGAATTAGTCAGGCTGACGGAGAAAGTTAATGAGTTAGAGACACGCATCTGAACGCTGGTAGCTACTGTTTCGGATGTGGGCAGAACAGCGGACAAAACACACACTTTGGTTCCGGCTGTAGAGCCCCCACAGCAGGACGTCTGGGTGATGTCTCAGCGGCATTCTCGCTCAGCAAAGCGACACTACTCTCCCGTTCCTGTTAGGATTTCCAATAAATTCTCCCCACTCAGTGATGCACTGAGAATCATGTTTAAAGAGCCCTAATAATTGGTGATTCTATTGTAAGGAATGTGGAAATAGAGACTCCAGTCACTACTGTTAAATGCATTTCAGGTGCCAGAGCATCTGACATCAGATCAAATTTACAAGTGCTGGCTAACGCTAAATGTAGATTTTCTAAAATTGTTATTCATGTCGGCACTAATGATGTCTGGCTTTGCCAGTTGGAGATCACTAGAGATAATGTTAGAGGTGTGTGAACTTGCAAAAACAATGTCAGACATTGTAATATGCTCTGGCCCCCTCCCTGTTCATCGTAGTGACGAGGTTTATAATAGATTAGTGTCATTGAATGGCTGGATGTCTGAGTGGTGTCCAGAGAATAGCATAGGATTTATAGATAATTGGAAGAGTTTTTGGGGTAGACCTGACCTGCTGAAGAGAGACGGACTCCATCACTCCAGGGAAGATGCCGCTCTCCTCTAGTAATTTGGCACATAGTCTTAATAATGATAGTATTTGACTAACTGAGGCCCAGGTCAGGAAGCAGACAAACTGGTTAATCTGAACGTCTGCTAGCTGCATTGAGATGTCAAACAGGTCACATAAACTACAACACATAGAGACTGTATCACCTATATATCACATAGAGACTGTCTGTTCCCCGAATTACCAAACACAAAACTCTCAATAAATAATTTAGAAAAAATGTGATTGTGGTCAAATTTGAACAAAACAAAAAAATTAAAGATAAACATCATATGAAGGTAGGGCTGCTAAACATTAGATCTCTTTCTACCAAAGCACTAAATGTAAATTAAAATATTACAGATCATAGTTTGGATGCGCTCTGTTTGACTGAAACGTGGCTTAAACCGGATGAATAAGTTTAAATGAATCTATTCCCCCCGGTTATTGTTATAAACATGAGCCTTGTCTGAAGGGTCGAGGAGGAGGTGTTGCTACAATTTACAGTGAGGTTTTTGGTGTTACTCAGAGAACAGGATATAAGTTTAAGTCTTTTGAACTAATAACACTTAATGTGACACCGTCAGATATAAATAAAAAAAACTCTGTCGTCTTTTACTCTTGCTACAGTATATAGATCGCCCAGGCCTTCTTCTGATTTCCTTGGTGAATTTGCTATTTTTATCAGATCTTGTAGTTACTGTAGATAGAGCTTTAATTGTTGGTGACTTCAACATTCACATAGATAATGAAAATTGCACATTGGGATTGGCACACATCGATATTCTCAACTCTCTTGGAGTCAGACAAAATGTGACAGGACCAACTCATCGCCATAATCACATGCTAGATTTAATTTTGTCATATGGAGTTGATGTTGATACTACAGAAATTCTACCCCAGAGCGATGACATCTAAGATCATTACCTCGTCTCTTGCATGCTACGATAAGCTAATGTTTCTCAATCTACACCACACTATCGTTCAGGTAGAACTATTCTTGACCACTAAAGATAGCTTCACTAATAATCTTCCAGATCTATCTCATACACTCAGTAAGCCCCAAAGCCTAGAATAACTTGATGAAACAATAGAAAATATAAATACAGTCTTCTATAACACTCTTTTAATGTAATTTTTTATTTGAAAGAAAATTAAACAAAAAAGCCCTGCACCATGGTACAATGATCACACTCATGCTCACAAGAGAGCAGCTTGGAAAATGGAGCACAAGTGGAATACAAAATTAGAGGTATTTCGCGGTGCATGCAAGGATAGTGTCTTTAGCTACAGACAGGCAATAAAAGCTGCCAGGTCAGCATAATTTAGCAAACTCATAGAAAATAACCACAACAATCCTAGGTGTTTATTCAGTACTGTGGCTAATTGGTTAGGAATAAAGCCTCAGATGAATCAGATATTCAAATGTGCAAAGCAACAGCTTTTTATTGAGCGCTATGCGAGACGGCCAATTGGCCCTGTCAAAGAGAGTAAAGTGGATGAAGAGCTCATAAAAATGATTGCTCTTGATTTGCAACCCTTTTCCATTGTTGAGGACAAAGGATTTAGAGCTTACACACAGGCACTTGATCCATCTTACATTCTTCCAAACATAAAGACCATTTCAGCAACACTGTTGCCACAGATGTACAACTCAGTTAGAGCAGAGCTAATGGTCAAAGTGAGCAGTGCTTCTGCTGTGTGTCTGACAACAGACTGTTGGACATCTTTAACAACAACCAGTTTTATGGCTGTGACCTGCCATTACACTGATCAGGATTTTAAACTGTCATCCTCTCTACTGGATTGTTTTTCATTTACAGAAAGGCACACAGCTGACAACCTGGAAGCAGCTCACCAGAGAATTTGTGAAGAATGTGGCATTACAGATAAAATTGTTGCATGTGAATCTGATAATGCTAGCAACATTAAAGCTGCAATTCAAAAAGCTGGATGGAGGGACTTGCCTTGCTTTGCCCACACTATAAACTTGATAGTGAGGGAAGGTTTGAAACACATTCAGGGTGTTGTGGCATAGGTAAAATCTATTGTTGAGCACTTTCACAGGAGCACTACTGCATCGGAGTGTCTCAGAGCAACTCGGGTACAGATGGGCCTTGAAGAGTTAAAGCTCAAACAGGATGTAGTAACAAGGTGGAACTCCACTTTTTACATACTGCAAAGATTTTGGCAGCAAAAGGATGCTATTATTGACACACTTGCCCTTGTCAGCCCCAGCTTGCCAACACTGACGCCTGATGAGTGGGACATAGTGAACAATGCCTGCAAGATACTGAAGCCTTTCGAAGTAGTAACAGCTGAAATCAATGCAGAAAGGTTTGTATATTTTCCTATAATTTCAGCTTCATATTATAGATTTTTTAAACTCAGATTTATGAGTTTTTGTACATTGTCTGTCAAAGATGAAAATATCAGTTTTTCTAAATATAATTTGACTATGGTTTTCTTTTCTTTCACAGCATCTAAAGTTGTTCTAATTGTGAGGGGGCTGCAAAAAGTCAACCAGAAACAGCTGGAATGTTTGACCATGCATGACTGTTTCAGCAATGGTGACTTCATTGGCTGCTGACATGCAAAAACGATTCCACAGAATGGAATTCTTTAGCCTGTTGGCAGAGGCTTGACCCAAGATTTAAGCAGAAGGCCTTTCACAATCCAGCTGCAGCAGATGAGGCCTGCAAAAGTGCTACTGCAGCTTCAGCACTCAGGTCCAGCAGGCAGGTGAATGAACCACATGCTTAGAGTACTAGGCTTCCCACCCCCTCTTCTGAGCAACATTCAGTTTGGGGGGACTTTGACAAGAGGGTGGCTGATTCATTCACTGTCAGGAACCCCACATCAGAAGCAATGGCTGCAATGAGGTGTTACTTGGCAGAGACCCTGATTCCAAGGATTGAGGATCCACCCGCTTGGTGGAAAGCACGGCAAATGGTTTATGAAGATTTAACGGACATTTTGAAGAGGAGGCTTTGCATAGTTGCGACCTCGGTGCCTGCAGAGGGAATATTTTCAAAAAAATGGCCAAATCATTTCAGAGAGGAGGGACAGGCTGAAACCCAACAAAGTTAGACAGCTTGTTTTCCTAAACGCAAACCTCCCCTGAAATCAGGACAAAAATCATTGTCCATGTGTCCATTGTCTGAGCACCTTTTGTTTTTGCTTTTTGTTTATGCTGATTGTTTAGTAATGATAATCAATCTACATTTTATAGGCACTTGTAAATGCCAAGTCTCTTGGTTTTGACATTTTATATATACTGTTTTAATATTTTTCTTTGTTGTATTTAAAATATTAAAACTGAGTGTGTTTTTAATTCTGCTTTGTATGTGGCTATTTTGAGATACTTTATTTAAATGTCTGCAAATGTCTCCCAAACTACACAATAAGGGCTAAAAATACAAACACAAAATGGCTAAAATACTTGCTAATGAGGATTCTTTTTTATTTATTCTTTTTTTTTTTTTTTTTTACAAAATATTAAAAGTAAAAGGCTAGGGAGGCCTGGGTAGCTCAGCGAGTATTGACGCTGACTACCACCCCTGGAGTCGTGAGTTCGAATCCAGGGTGTGCTGAGTGAATCCAGCCAGGTCTCCTAAGCAACCAAATTGGCCCGGATGCTAGGGAGGGTAGAGTCACATGGGATAACCTCCTCGTGGTCACGATTAGTGGTTCTCACTCTCAATGGGTCATGTGGTAAGTTGTGCACGGATCGCAGAGAGTAGCATGAGCCTCCACATGCGGAGTCTCCGTGGCGTCATGCACAACAAGCCACGTGATAAGATGCGCAGATTGACTGTCTCAGAAGCAGAGGCAAATGAGACTTGTCCTCCACCACCCGGATTGAGGTGAGGACCTACTAAGTAGTGGGAATTGGGCATTCTAAAGTGGGAGAAAAGGGGAGAAAAAAATAAAATAAGTAAAAACTAAAAGGCTAAGTGAAGTCTTGGGACCTTCAAAATAATTCAAAAGTAACACAGAAACAAACCTCTGTAGGTATTTGTAAATGTTTTATTGACTGCTGTAATATCTCTACGCATCGCAAGTCCTCGGTCATCCTCAGAATAAACAATTATTAAACTCCATGATTTATCTTAAATTAAAATACAGTCTGCATGAACAAACTATAGTAAAATTAATTTACATTTCTCGACAATGTTTTTTGCATGTTTTAATAAACTGTTATTTAATAATACTAATCATAATAAGCATATTTCCAGTAGGCCTACGTGCCTCAGGCTCGCATGTATAATTGCGCATAGTATCGGCAACTCACTCGTCAGACTCCTCGGTAATCCTATGAATTCTTCGACAGTTAGTTAAACCGGCTCATTCGGTTCTTTTTGTGTCGGACACGACCGAAAAGCTGACTTTTAACTCTGCCTGTAAGTTAGATTAGTTCATTTCTAACTGGTTCTTTGGTTTAATAACCAGTCTAGTAACTCGTAAAAGCCGTAAGAGTAACTCGTAGCTTAGACTCCAGCTCGTTCATTTCGAACCGGTTCTTTGGTTCAGTAACCGGTCTAATAACTCGTAAAAGCCGTAAGAGTAACTCGTAGCATAGACTCCAGCTCGTTCATTTCGAACCGGTTCTTTGGTTCAATAACCGGTCTAGTAACTCGTAAAAGCCATAAGAGTAACTCGTAGTGTAGACTCCAACTCGTTCATTTCGAACCGGTTCTTTGGTTCAATAAATCTCGAACTGGATCTCAGGCTCGTGGCAGGCACTCAATGGCTCGTCGTTTCACTATGTAGTTGTTGATACATACATTGATGTAAATCAGATTTCTTCAAATGTCCATCAAAACAACCAAATTAAGTCTAATGAAAAAATACAATAACAACTGGAAAACGAATGTGTTATTAATATGTTGTATTAGTAACATCATCGAGTAAAATGCCGCCTTCTCATTCTAAGTCTCGAGACCTTCGCTTGCAATTACTTTCAAATAATTCAAAAATAACACAGAAACAAAGATCTGTAGGATTATAAATGTTTTATTCTGCTACTGCCACAACGTCACAACAGATAGCAAGTCCTCAGTAATCCTCGGCAAACTTCGACAATGAGTGGGACAGGCTCATTGGCTCATTCGGTGCTGCTCATGGAGCGTGCTACTTCGGCTGTGCGTCTTGCGTCATCAACCCGGAACTAAAGTTCGGTTTTGTGAACCGGCACGACCGGTTACTTGCTGGGAATCGGCTTAAAAGAACGATTCGTTCAAGAATCGGACATCACTAGCAGCTAGCAAACGGAGCGCCTGACGCGCTAAACCCCGTACCGATTTTTTTCCACGCTAAAATCGTGTAGAACAGAAATTTTACCACACTAAAATCATGTTAACACGTATAATGATTACGTCATCTGGATGCACTTTTGAAACCGTATTACAACATTAATGAACTGGCCACTTTCACTTCCATTGTAAGTGCCTTACTGTAACCGCGATTTTTAAATAAACGTGGTGCAAGTATTGATATATCACAGATCAATGGATACGAGTCTAAATTATATTTTGTGGTAATGAATATTATGCCACAAATGCTGTCGATTGAGGTCAACTGGTATTGACCATTCCTTTAATGAACAGAAAACACGCTTGCGGTCTTTATGTTTGAATGGACTCTAGAAATGCCAATGGCATTAAATGAACAATGAATTGAGTAATTAATGATGTTGTTAATTATGTATTGTTGTCACCATGTAAACAGCCGTGACTCACCCCTCATCTTCTTCATTTTTACTGGCATCTATCTTTGAGCCCTCCGTCTGTCCTTGCCCCCCATCATCAGACCCACCGACCCCCGGGATCTGCTCTTCACCCAGAGCCTCTCCATCATCTTCCTCCATCTTCATCATCGGATCTTCGCCCAGAGTCTGCTCCTCTGACATATTTGATCAACTACCAGTGAAAACACGCGCGAATATAAATGACTTCTTGCTGTGTAAACTTGTTGGGTTATAATGAATGATAAATAAGTATTAAATCGGGTTTATTACTGTCAGAATCGCGTTCCTTTCCGTTTGCTTAAAGCCTGACGACAGTAAAGGCGTCCATTCACAAAATGTCGGCGAGGGCGGAAGCTGGACGCGATGAGGTCATCAAGCGACGTTACGCTACTCGTACGCTCATTGGCTGCATTTCAAAACCTGCATTTTGGGTTATTTGGGTCGCTTTTTAACAACCATTAAAACGTAAACGTGTAAATACGAAAACACTTTCGTATGTACCTTTAAGCTATCTGTACAATTCAAATAATGTGCAGATATATTTATGATTTGAACACCTTCTCAACAGTTTGCACTTACTATTTGAAAGCAGAGGTGTAGGCCTATAAACCACAACCAAAGTCTTTTTATCACTGTCGGCCATGTTTGGAACGCTCCCGGGAGGCTATTTCCAGTCATGCCGGTGCAGCTCCTATCTACTTGAATGGGGGAACAACGAAATTTCAAAAACGGTTGGTCAAGATTACGATCAAATAGCACATTTTAAATCAGCAGTAAAACCTGACAAAACTTGTATCATTAATTGTTTCTTTACCTCATATTAAAAAAAAAGAAAAAAAAAAAAAAAAAAGCGGCTTTTATGGCTAATGCGCATGCGCGTTCTTGAGTTGATTGACAGGCGATGTCTATCTAAAAGGTGATTGGCTCTTTAACCACCTGTAAGGCGGGACTTCCTTTCTACATCCGTTGGGCGCTAGCGCTGCTTGGTTGAGCGTTCCAATTTCTCCCATTCATTCGTAATAGATGTTAAATATTCTCTGCCATAACTCATAGAAGTGAAAGAAAAACACGACAAACGATATATTGTCCCCATTTTTTTAATCCCATTATCCAAAACAACTGCAGGAAAATAACTAAAATACAAAATAAAGGACACTTTCCTAAACAAGACTTAAGAACACAGCACAAAACCTACAGGTTTGATCAGAATGAAGCACGGAATAAGCCAAACTTTGAAACAAAACGCCTCGCTATTTACAAGGTTAGACACAAAGTTTCTCCAGAGGACCAAATAACTTTTTTTAATAGTTGTTTAAGGACAGGATTCCACACGCTGCCTCCGAGGAACAATGTCAAACACTCAAGCCAGCCTGCCGACCTAAAAGAGAAGATACACAAGATGAATTATTCCGATTTATAGACCAAGAAAACAGCACGTCCATGTTTGTTTAACTTCTTGAGCTGTCGATTTTAAACTAGGAAAATCACCATTAAATATTAAAGATCATATGTTTAACTTTTTAAGAAATCACACAACAGCTCATAAGCCAACAAAAGCTACAGCTCCACGTGGTTAGTCGACAATCTGATCATTAAGGAGCGAATCCAAATGTGTTTTATACTGAAAATTGAGGTAATTAACACAGCCAATCAGTTAACCTGTCTAATCCAGATTTTCAACAGCTTTTAATGGCTTCATAAACCCGCTATACATATGATCTTTAAAAACTACGTTTTAGGGAAAGACTTGGTGTACCCATTTGAAGTTCTCTAGGGGCTCTAAAGAAAAAGCAAGCATTATGAGTTTATGCAATTTACAATGGAGGTGACTGTTTTAAGGACAAAACCCCAAAAATAATTTCACTGAAGCTCCACAACTGAAATACAAGAGCACTAAAATTGAAAAAGAGAATACAACAAAGCAGTTATCAATCACTTTTAGGTTACATTAATAAATACCTGTAAAAAACACATTTTAAACTGTTAAAAGAGCCGACAACTTAAGCAAAATGGGGGAAATCTCCTTTTGTCTTTTTTGTTTTGTTTGTTTGTTTTACGCTGGTACAGGAAGTTGGAAGAGACCATACCACTGGACAGTGCTTTCTTGTGCATGCCGTGCTCTCTGCCCGCTATGTGCGACGCCCAGAGAATGTCGTGCTCGGGTGACACACGGCCTGCAATGAAGTCCCCGCTGGCAGGTACAAACAAGGTACAATAATCAGAATTAGGGAAAGAAAGGAAAATTAAGGAGAGGCGCCCTTACTCTGTACCCCTTAGCAGTACTTTACCTGTTAGCATTGCTATCAAGTCTCTATTTTATTCCAATATGATCACCTGTTAAAAGCAGGAGGAGGAAAAGGAAAACCTACAGAAAAACGTTTACGTTTTTCTGCCGTGCTAAAAAGGCAAAATGGCTACACAAACATTAGCCATTAAAGATCTATAGACATGTCTTCAACTGATGTACATTTATATTTTAGTGTCTATTGATCTTTAACATTAAGGTGTCGAGCCATAGGGTAGAAAACAAGTATTCTTACCCATTAATATGAACATTTTTAGTCACTTCATCAATACGGCTGGTAGCTGTTCTGATGGTTTCCGCCCTCCCGTGAGGCCTTGCCGTAACTGCTTTGTTGACCTAAAAAAAAAAGGTGCAACAATAAGATCAACACTGCATTTCACCAAGTGTTAGGCCTGAAACATACGGTACATAACTCTAATCAAGTCAGAATCAATTAGATCGCTAAACAAACGCAATGGAAGTACAGATTGCATTATCAGCATTGCCACATGAACGCATGTTAAGAATGTTCAACAGCACGATACTGCAGATATTGTTGGCTTTTGTATGACGAATTGCTTTTGTTCCTCATTTTGTAAGTCGCTTTGGATAAGTGTCTGCTAAATGTCAACTGAAACCACGTGTTTGCAATGCGGTGGCCAAGTGCTCGCATCTGCCTTCACACACTTGTGCAGAGTATGTTTCGGCCTTAACCCGTCTACAGTCAATTTTAGTTTTCGGGTCAACAACAGTCATGGTGGAGCAACAGTATGAAGGGATTCTTGATAAGAAAGTTAAACTTTACAGTAAAAAAAACAACATTGGTTTTAGTGGCACACATTTAGATGTAACCATCGCTTTGTTTCCACCACAGTAATGCAAGAATGCATCAAAGCAAGCACGTACAACGGGACTATCTGCATTTGCGCAGATTACGATTTACCCTTGGCTATTTGCTATGGCAAAAGAACAAGTAGGTAATGAAAATGTGTCTAGACGTACCATTGAAATCATCATAGCCTTGGCCGTATCCATAATTTTGATAGTTGTATCCTGAATAGTCATAGCTAGGGTATCCATTATAGCCCTGGTTGTATTCACTGCCATAGCCTCCATAGTTCTGGCCGTAGTAGTTGTCGTACCCTTGATTATAACTCTGTCCTGCTCAGAAACAGTTAAAGAATCTTTATTAGTTTCAAAACAACTAGATGTAGTCGCTATCAAGAGAGAGCAGTAATCTAAATTTACCTCCTCTTCCACGGCCTCCTCTTCCTCTTCCTCCTCCAAAGCCCCTGTCCCCTCTGTTTTGCTGCTGTCTGTAAACTTCTTTAGGCTGGGCAACTTTGATTTCACACTGAAAACAGAGGCAAACAACAATACTTACATGCAGGTATGGTTGATACATAGAATATTCACAATGATTTTGTTAGTGACAAAATTAAGCAACATTGTGCAGGGCTCAACGGTAAAGATTTTCTCAGATTTGTGCACTTTCCTATGGTGGTCGGCAAATATCGCAGAGGCCGATGAATCCTCCGATATTAGGAATTTTTTTAATTAATTATCGCACAGGTCGATAAATTTCCCCTTTGGCCGATTTGTTTCTTGAGGGTGCCGAAAATCGCCTGCTTGCATGTGAAGCGACTGAGACATGTAAACGACCAGTAAAGGTTCGTTTTGTTGTTACGTGCCAAAGTGTTACTACAATAATAGACCGGTGTGCAACACAGTGTCATTTAAACGGTTCACATATCAGAGCTGTGGCAGATGCATTTCAGCTCATAATGTTAAAGTGCTCGCCTGTTTCATTCTCCCTCTCTCTCCTCAACAGTTCCCTGTAACTTATAACTGCCTTTTCTAATGATAAAAACGCAAATATCTATCAAATTAATATTTACCGTCTGCAAATATGCGCATATCTCGTTTAAACAGATGTAATAAACAAACCTCACACAACTTCAACAGATCCAGCATCCTGTGGAACGCTCATAAATCTTCCTCTGAAGCACATATTCTAACAGTCTCTCCTCAACAGTTCCCTGTAACTTTTCTAATGATAGAAATATCAATAAAACTTCTATAATATACTGTCTGCAAATATGCAGATATCTCATTTAAAAAGATGATATTCACGAACCTCATGAAAATCCAGCATTTTATTCCCGTCGAGCCAGTTGAGTTGTCTAGAGCATACGCAGGCATACACCTTATGCTCACCTATCTTTCTTAGGATTTTGCATATGCCCACCTAAAATAAGTGATGATACGTATGGCCGCCAGTACAACGAGTAGACTTTTGACCTGGAACCTTTTCAAATAACAAATATTACCTCTAATATTAACTTCATAAATTCAGAGTATGCCCACCTCTTCAGACACTACTACACAACTGCGTCGAGTGCTCATCTAATATCTTCCACAGAAGCGCGTATTCCATCAGCCACAATCAAAAACATCAGGATCAAAAGTTCCTCTGATTCACAAATCATGACGGTCAGTCCATGACAATGCAAGCAGGCAAACAGGCCGTTTAAACTGTCAGGAGATCTGCACGAGCGGATGAGTGCAACTTCAAAGTAAAAGCACTTCACATGCGCTAAAAGTAAATGTCTTACTATGTACTGTATGTGCATTTGGTTTGATTCTGTATTTTTTTAGAAAATGTGATTGCTAACGTGGACATGCCATCCATGGTTGCTGGACTACTGTGTGTACTGTTATTTCCTACTTCCTACTATATTAAAGGTGCAATATGTAACATTTTTCATATAATATTCACCTTTTTTGCCAATGTGTGAACGGCTTGTAACGCAACTTAAAATATTTGCCCTTCCCGGACTTCCTAGGTTGCCTATTAAAGCCTGTAGACTGATTTTCATGTGAAGGGAGCGGGTCACTTTTGCCGGGAAAATCCACAGGATGTGACGATTATGCGCACTCCCGAGAGCCTTGCCTCAGACAGTAATAGCTTCTCTTCCGCTATTCAACAGCGTCAACAAACTGCAACACTAGGTAACGTTATCTTAGAGATGGAATCCAACAAACGTTATAAATATATGTGAAATACAGTGCCACAAGGATTGATCTGTGTAATTTTAGCTAACGCTGATAAATTGCAAGCTACCTTGCTTCGTAACTTCAAATAATTTCAACGATCTTCTCTTTATACTAAAAGTCAGGTATGCTGATTCACAGTAACTGACAATGTTCATCTGTAATTATTCAGCAAGGTAAACTACAATATCACATGAAATGAATGCTAGACAATGTTCAAGATAATGCAAAAAGACCCATTCATTAGTGTAACTTGGTTATACAGAAAATATATACATTCTATTGTTATAAAACAATAGCGCATCGATATATCAAAATGACAGTTGTGCCGGAATCACATCAATACTGAATTGTGTCAACATATTTATAATGTACAGTCTATTTTATAAACAGCTACTGTCATCAGCTACCAAATTTAGCTAACAGCTATTGATAAAGATGGCTAGCTAGCTAACGCAGACATAAGCTATCATATAAATGCAGTCAATGTATCATGCAAAGAAAAGTGATTACTTCAAAATACAGTCTCGCATAGTCAGACCTATATCCTCACTTTGTTTTAGCCCAGTTCCAGCACTGGAGAGTCAAATATAATATACAGTCTGTGTAATTTTAATTATGCTACCTCATCTGTGATCATAATGCCAGTGAATCACGTTCAGTCTCACTTCCCCATGGAGTCATGCTCGCTCGCGTCCCTATACAGTATGTGCACGATCACGAGCAACAGGCTGCAGTTCACTTAACGGCCACAGGTGTCATTAATAACAAGGGTTTCTGAATCTTACATACTGCACCTTTAACAATTTCATCATATGCAAATAAATTACTAAAATTTGATGACTAAAAAAAATCTTAAAAAAAAACTGCTATCTACCATTTAAATTTTATTTTATAACAAAGTTAAAGATTAGTGTGAAACTGAGTAAATATAGTGCTAAATAAGAGTTTATTCATTTTTTTTTAGCAATTTTATGTTTATGTTATTTACTATATTAAATTATGTGATATATCGGCCACTCTGCTATCTAGATATCGGCAATTAAATAACCCATATCGGTCGATCACTACTTTTAAAGCCATGTATTTCTGAAATAATATAAATAACAATCTGTAAATAATAAAGTGAGCTAAATTTGTCTGTGAAACTATACTTATGTTGGCTTGACAGCCTAAACCAAGACCAAAATGATCAATTGTAACTCCTCCTACAACTTTAAGGCTACATCCACCAAACTTGGCACAGATCATTAGATTGTTTTGTTTCGCCTTGCTATATCTTATCTAACTGATTGCAATAATGCTTTTTGCGCAGCAGACGATCAAAAATCTGGAAAAAAAACCCATAAACTTACATTGACAGAATGTTTAAAAGGGTCAACGGAATGCTTGAAACGTAAACAAGGCCAAGCCATTTCATGGCATTAGTTTACAATACAAAATCTATGCATCTATCTATCCATCTTAAGATTTTATCTGAAGGTTATCTATCTTTTTAAAACTTTCAGACAAAGGCTTTCTCTAGCCAACATCAAAGTTTGGCTTGACAATCTTTACCTATATAGTTAGATATTATGATAACGTCAACATACCTTTCCTGATCCAATTTGATGATATCTGTTCTCTAGAAGTTTCTGAACTGGCTCCTCTAAAACATATGTTATAAAGCAGAATCCGCGCCTCTCGTTGGTTTTGGTGTCAATGGGTAGCTCAATGTTCTCAATCTTCGGAAAGGAAAAAGACACAAGTAAACAAATCTGTTTGTATGAACTGATTAGGTGGTCCTACTTTGCATAATACAACTTACAAACAAGATTAAATAAAAAAATCATTCCCATCAGGGAGATCAATTCTTCTCAAAGTTACTCACATCACCATAAGCTCCAAAGTATTCCCGGACCTGTTCCTCAGAAATGTCTGGACTTAGACCACCGACAAAAACCTTCTTAGGGGGTTCCTTGCCCTGCATGGCTTTGGCTCTCTTGGGATCAATCAGTTTGCCATCCAGCTTGTGTTCCTTCAGCTCCAAAACCTAAACACACAAAGAACATGCTTTAAACATGTAGTCAAAGGTATGACTGCACTTTAATATAACCGTGAGAGAACATCTACCCTATCAACACTCTCAGCATCTCTGAAGAGCACAAATCCAAAGCCTCTGGAGCGTCCAGTCATGGGGTCTGTTTTAATAGTGCAGTCCAGGACTTCTCCAAACTTGGACAGATAGTCCATAAGGTCTTTCTTGCTGGTTTCCCAACTGAGTCCACCAATAAACATTTTCCTACACAAAAACAAACAGAAAATAAATCAGTGATTAATCAAAGCATCAATATGAATAGTAATACTACACATCTGCTATTGGTACATGCAAAGTACTTGTTGTAGATGTGAGGGAATTACAACCAACACACTAAACTCACGAGACATGTATTAAAACTTATTTTTTTTAAATGTATTAAATAATTTTAACAATGACCTACATTTATCTTAAGGCCACAAGATTTCAAGCTGCTAACATGCATACACAATGCAGGCAGGTTTTTAATGATGTTAACCCTTGTGCGACCTTCGGGAAATTTTGTCTTTTTCATTTTTTCGATCATTTTGTCTGTGTTAATGCCAACGACATACATTTTGCCAAAGGTGTGCATTTTTGGAGGTATTTTGATTTTTCAACCTATAATCTATAATACACAGTGTACACAAAGTAGTTACACTCAGGACCTTCAGGACAAAAATGTCCCCATTGAATTCTATGATATTATGCTTTCATTTCGGAGCCCTGGCTTCAAAACTTACATTTCTAATATTTTCCACCAGATGGCGCCATTTTTCTCATGTTTAGCCTATGGAGGAAATACATGCTTTTTTCCTATTTTCTGTTTGCTGTATTACAGAGCGCTGCAGGCCAATTAAATAAATGATGCAGCTAAAATTGTGTGGACGTGTTGGTATGGATATCAGAGTGTGTTTTGTATGTGTGTACGTGTAAAAAAACAACAGTGACATTATATAAACAAACAAACTGGCATTTAAAGGGTTAAAATCATGAAAATTCATGAATATTTGGTAGTAATGATCAGGACTGATGTTGGTTAAAAAATTAACTCATTGAAAGTGGAAAACAATATTAATATAAATATTTTGATGGCAAATTTTTGACGTGGACATTTTTGTCCTCGAAGGACCTCCGAGTAACTTTTTATTGACGCACAAGGGTTAAATAGGTGTCTGTTAAAAATGTGTACTTTAAAAGTGGTTAATTGGTTTAGAGGAGCATTCTGAATTATAATATAAAGTGAAATAAAGTGTAATTGTGTACGCATTTTCGTACCTCTTACATTATTTTATCGCAGTATTGGTATCGAATACTTTTACGGTGCTTTTTTTTTTTTGGTCTTTCCTTTTTGCAGCTCGACTGCTTCACTCGAATTTCACTTGAGCACAACAACTCGGATACTCTGCCTAAGACCTCATTTTGTGTTTCACGGAAGAATGGGGATGAGTAAATAACGACAAACGTTTAGTGTGTTGTGAGAAACATTCCTTTAAAATCAATGAAGCCGTGTGTACTGCAATCGCTCCGTTGACTGTAATGCGAGGCTGTGAAGGCCTCCCTCCTCAACACTCACCCGTCATCCTGCTGGTTTTTACTCGCGTTTATTTTGGATCCCTCTGGAAACTCGTCGGTGCTGAAGTCAGTCTGCTCTTCTATCTGCATGTTGGAGAATATGGGGTTTGATCCGATGTTAAAGGGTTGAAATACTGTATGACACCGGTTATAAAAGGTCGAAGACTTCCACACAGGAAAACTGCCGCGTTGGGTAAAATGGCGGACGGAGAGATCAGTGACGCAATCTGTCGTCAGCATGCAGAAAAGGGGAAGGGGCGGGGCTTATTTAAACGAATTCAAAAACATGATTAGCAAGGGAATGAAAGAATCTGAAATAAAATATATATTATATGTCACATATATATATATATAATTATAATCCCAAACTAGAAACTACAATGGCACATCAAACTACAGTAAATATGTTATAATGCATAATATTGCAGTTTACTTTTGAGTTTTTTGGTAATTCCTATTTAGATTCTCAAAAATACTGTAAATCAGCAATTTAAATACATAAATCCTCCAGCACATGTACAGTCAGCACTGGTGCTCTCCCCACTACTCTTCTACCTATACACAAATGACTGCACTGCCAAGGACCCCTCTGTCAAGCTCCTGAAGTTCGCAGATGACACTGCTGTCATCGGCCTCATCCGAGATGATGATGAGTCTGCATACAGAAGGGAGGTTGAACGGCTGGCTCACTGGTGCAGTCAAAACAACCTGGAGCAGAACACGCAGTGGAGATGATTGTTGACTTTAGGAGGAACACCCCAACATTGACCCCGCTCACCATTCTAAACAACACTGTGGTAGCAGTTGAGTCATTCAGGTTCCTGGGCACTACCATCTCACAGGACCTGAAGTGGGAGACCCACATTGACACCATTTTGGAAAAGGCCCAGCGGAGGTTGTGCTTCCTTTGCCAGTTGAGGAAGCTCAACCTGCCACAGGCGCTGCTGATACAGTTCTACTCAGCAGTCATTGAGTCTGTCCTCTGCACTTCTATAACTGTCTGGTTTGGTTCAGCTACCAAGTCAGACATCAGAAGACTTCAAAGGAGAGTTCAGACTGCTGAGAGGATTATTGGTGCTCCGCTACCCACCCTGCTAGAACTGTACACATCCAGAGTGACAAAAAGGGCTGGTAAAATCACTCTTGTTCCCATACACCCAGCACGCTTCCTCTTCGAACTGTTGCCCTCTGGCCGGCGCTGTAGAGCACTGAGTACCAGAACAGCCAGGCACAGGAACGTTTTTTTCCCTCAGGCCATCCACCTCATGAACAGTTAAAACTGCCCTCAAATACTTTCCTTTGGTCAATACAACCATGTGCAATATTCAGTCCATCCATTCTTACTTATATCCATATTTCATTTATATTCTTTAACATATCCTACCTCTTCTTCAATACATTACATCACCTGCACATAACTGTATATCTGTATATAAAATATTCTAACAAACAATATTGTATATTTCTCTTTTTTAATCTGTTATATCGTATTTTTTATTATTTTATTTTTTTATGTCACTATATGTATATATGTTTAAATGTATATGTTTGTATGTATGTATATACGTTGCATTCTCTTGCACTGGAAGCTTCTGTCACCATGACAAATTCCTTGTGTGTGTAAGCGTACTTGGCAATAAAGCTCATTCTGATTCTGATAAATACAGTACAGCCAGAGATTGTTTAGCAGAGATGGGCCACTTCTATTAAAATAAATGGGAGAAATTGGAAGGCTCAACCAAGGAGCCTTCCAACGTGCATGTAAAATTGCTAGAAATAGTATTTTAGCTTAGCGTAAAGCTGTCAGTTTACACAAGGTTTATTTCTATTTCTTCTGCTCCAAACTTACTTCAAACGTACTCCTCTGTCTGCTCGTATGAATGTAACACATCATAAGAAAGTGTTTCACCACTGTTCAAATGCACTTTGGATCGAATCATTTATATGTATAAATGTTTTCCAACTGAAAGGACTAAATATTAAATGAAACAAATGACCATAAAATGCAAAATAATCTCTTCAGTAATCAAAATACTTTTTGAATGTAACTGTATTATAAATACCAATGATTAAGATTGTAACTGTAGTGGAATACAGTTACTTATATTTTGTATTTTAATCCTGTTACATGTATTTCGTTACTCCCCAACCCTGTGAATAGTATACATACTTTGCAGTTTAAATAATACATTTTCCACATTACAGGAGTGTTTTTCAGTAAGGTAATATAGAAATGCAGGGAGAAATGTGCTTAATTGGCATGAAAATAATGTTACAACACAACAACTTAAAAAAAAAAAGTCTTCATTATCAATATATATATTCCAATAAAGGAATATTCCGGGTTCAATACAAATTAAGCTCAATCGACAGCATTTGTGGCATATATATATATATATATATATATATATATATATATATATATATATATATATATATATATAGACTCATCCCTCCTTTTCTTTAAAAAAATAAAAATAATCGAGCTTACATGAAGGCACTTACAATGGAATTGAATGGGACCAATTTTTGGAGGGTTTAAAGGCAGAAATGTGAAGCTAAGAATTTTATAAAAGCACTTACATTAATTATTATTTAAAACTTGTGTATCAGCTGAGCTGTAAAGTTGTTTACAATCATAATTTTTATGTTTAGTGTTGCGTCGCCATGGCAACACGTGTAAAATTGGATATAATGTTAGGTTAGTATACGATTTTATCACACTAAAATGCTAACAACTAACAATGTTAGCATAGCAATGCATAACGCGGCGATCCCATAGACATTCTTTTGGCGGTACACTGGGGAGGAGACAATAGGACGTTATTTTAATGGATGTCTATGGAGGAGATGCTTCAGTGTGCTGAATAAACTGCTTTTGTGAGAAATCAGCTCATCGCTTAATGAATTAAACGCCTGCCCGCTAATCTTCGACATGCTTCGACATGTTTCGACATGTGTGATGTTTACTATGATAAAATGTATGTTTTATAAGAGAAGACACAGAAAACAAGTAGGTGTCAGTTTACGGCTCTCCCTTTTCATTTGTTTGGTATCCGCAAATGGTGACTTACTGTCGTAACACACTAGTTGACCTCTCTCTCTCTCTCTCTCTCTCTCTCTCTCTCTCTCTCTCTCTCTCTCTCTCTCTCTCTCTCTCGCACACATAAAAAATTGTCAAAGATTCTGACATTAAAATTGGTATGATTTAATGGATTTTATTGGTATGGATAAAACTGAATGCAGCCTCACATTCATTTCCTCTCTTAACAGCCCTTCCCAGCCAGTGTTGCCAGATGTAAAAAAACAAAACAAAGAAAACATTTTTTTGTTTTGTTGTTGTTGCACAGAACCTTTCCTGTATGAGATGCTTTAAAACTGAATATGTGTTTGTAAATTGATTATATCTGTTTCAGTCAAACATTAGAGCCTTATGTTGTCCATTAACTGTTTACACTATTTCATTTAAATTTAGAGCTGTTCCATATGGAGTGATATAGCAGACACATTTAAATAACTATTGAAGTTGTAAAATAAACATGTAAACAATGAAATAGCATTTTCTAAATATAAATACAATACAATTATGACAGTTAAAGAAGCGGGTGATTTGGATGAGTATGATCTGGCAACCCTCTAACCGCCCCATGTGTTAGCTCGCCACTAGCCCGAATGCTGTTATTGATTCATTTGTCAAAATCTGAGCTGCTCATCTGACATAATTAAATAAAACAAGATTTCAACAGACATATAGATCGTTTGCCATTGATGAAAATGACATCGATTGCGATACCAGAAAATACTAGAGTCTTTCTGCTGGATATCGAAGGAACCACGACGCCCATCACGTTTGTTAAGGTAAGAGCCCATCACTGAATCAAAAGGAATGACATTGAAAATCAGATTCATGATTTAAGTGTGAGCGGAAAGCAGTACAAGAATTTTGCTCTTGCTCGCAGGACATCTTATTTCCATACATCAGAGAGAATCTGGAGGAGTATCTGTCTGCTCACTGGGAAGAGGATGAATGTAAACAAGATGTACATCTGCTCAAAAAACAGGTCAACATCTATCAAAACAAAAAATTATGTGCCAGACAACTATGCTGACGTAATCATCCAATAATATATTTAAATGTCATATAAGCCTTGGGTGTTAGTGTAAAAATATATTGTTCTGAATCTTTTTATACATGTTTTACAATGGTGTTTATGGGATAAAGCCACATTACGTTTTAGTCCATCTCGAGATATCTTAGCAAAAGAAAAACATTTTTTCTTTAGGGATGTAAAAGTCACTAACTAAAATTACCAAGGTACTTATGTGTGTGTTTTTTTGGACATTTAACAATGATTTGTGGACATGTAATATGCTAGTACTATGCTATTTTAAAGTACCTTGGAGTGCCATAATGTACCATGTTACGTGAATAATCATCCAAGACTGTGGTGTATGGATAGGTGACATGAAATACTTTCGAAAAGTTGACATGTCCTACGGTGACAGGCTGTACTTCATCTAAATCTATTTTAAGCAGCCTTTTGCTAATTCTTTTATTTTGAACGTGCATGCAGGTTTTATGAACTTGTATCAATTAAGAGGCTAAATTGTACTTAAATTAATTTGTCACACCACAGGACCATTCAAAATAGAGGTTGACCGACAGTGGATTTTGCCGAAATGGCAGATATCAGATGAATCGGCTGATAGCTTTTAAAATCTATTTATTGAATGTTAAAAAAATGTCCTTCCTTACTGGGACAAGTGCAGACATAGAGGCTACAAGAGTCCAAAATGAATAAAATCCCAGATGCAGTTTAATTTGCTGCCAAAATCCTAATAATAGCCATAAAACAAAAACAAAAATAAGATTTGGTCCACAATGCAGGAGAGTAAAGAAGCCCCAGGACTCTTATTTTGAAATGTCTGTGCTCCGAGCTCTCTCAAACAAATAAGGGAAACAAAATAGGCACTTTTACAATTATCTACAATGTATTACAATATAAACACTTTAAAGTAATCATTGTCATATAGGCTAATAAAAACTGTATGAGCAGTAATTCATCAATAGGTGATCAACAGTGATCCGATAATAAAAACAGACTTTTTCCGTTTTCTCTAGGCACATTGTCAGTTTAAACTTATGATTAACATTATTTACTTACCAACAACACCTCTTTGGAGTGCTTATTTTTATTACCTTATAATAAGGAATTATAAAAATAAAAAAAATCTGTAACTATTCGCTTTGATTTTTGCAGATAAACGATAGTTCCATAAAGCAACTATCGGCGCCGATATATCGGTAAAACCGATATATAGAAGAATGGTTAAGATAATTACCCAACCACAATATTACTTTATTATTATGCAAAATCAGATCTATTAAAGTCAACATGAAATGCCTATCGCCTATAATGCCTATATATTTTACTTCTGTAATCTGACATTCCAGTGAACAGGTATTTGATAAGAAAAATGCAGTGCGGGACTTTTTATCAGGACTATATTTTATGTATTTAGCGGGAATTGATTGGATTATGAAAAGTTGCCGTTTCATACCGGAATGGAGCTAGGTGGGGTTTTGGGAGGAAAAAAAGCAGAGCAAGTTATTACATTTTGATTAGGGATGTCCTGATGACAATTTTTAGAGAACAAGTACAAGTACAGATACTTCTTTTTCAGGACTCGCCGATACCGATACCCGTTTTATTTTTGTTTGTTGTTTTTTCTGAATTCCATATCAAAAGTTTATTTCAACTTTATCATCAAAATTGTGTCTAAATAAACCAATTAAATCTTTAATCAAATGAAAATAGAACAATAAATTTTTTACATATTATTGTATTATTTTTATCAAATGAAGTGTTTTTATACAGAATCTCACAGCACAATCCACAATACAACATTGGAGTTGTTTTTGTGAAATAAAGTGTTGCATAACAGAGCATCACAGATGTGTAATATTGCTTACATATAATACAATTACTATTTATTAGTAGTAGTAGTAGTAGAAGTATTACATAACTACACAGTAGTGACATATTTCTGTCATACTTTTTTCCATTTTAATTTAGTTTTTATTTTGGCGGAAACTTTTATTTTGGAGTGAAGTCTTTCAGTTTCTGTGTTTTTAACAGTAGCTTCTCACCACTGGAAAAGCAGGTCGCTACGTGAGATACCCTGTGTTCCAACTGGGAAAAATCAGCCTCCAAAGGGCACTTTTAAGGCAGAACAATCATGATAGTATTGCTATAAGTTCGCTTCAAACAGAATTTCCAATAAAAGTGATTTAAAGGAATATTTCACCCAAAAATGTAAATCTTCTCATGATTTACTTACATTTAAGCCATCCCAGATGTGTATGAATTTTCCTCTTCAGCAGAACCGAAGTGAAGATTTTTATAAGCACATTTCAGCTCTGTAGGGCCATACAGTGCAAGTAAACAGGTGCCATTAGACTGTTGGCTGTTTGACGGTTCAAAGGTCATATTTAGGCAGCATAAAAGTAATCCACATGACTCCATTCGATCAATTAATGTCTTCTGAAGCAAATCAATAGGTTTGATAAAAAATAAATTGATAATTAAAACTTTATTAACTTTAAAAAATCGCTTCCTGCCAGCAGTCGACACATCAGTGATGTAAGCACAATGGCGCATTCATGCGAAAAGTCGGAAGCGCACACTTTGTATACAACAGAGGAACGAATGTCACACGAGAGTTAGTTCATTTCAAACAGATATACAGCACTGAGGGGGAAGCAATGATTTAAAATTAAAAACGTTTTAATTATTGATTTGTTTCTTACACCAACCTATCGATTTGCTTCAGAAGACATGACTGGAGTCGTGTGGATTACTTTTATGCTGCCTAAATATGCCTTTTGGACTGTCAAATAGCCAGCAGTCTAATGGCACCTGTTTACTTGCATTGTATGGACAAAAAGAGCAGAAATGTGTTTATAAAAATCTTCACTTCAGTTCTGCTGAAGAAGGAAAGTCATACACATCTGGGATGGCTTAAAGGTTAATCAATCATGAGAGAATTTTCATTTTTGGGTGAACTATTCCTTTAAAATGTGAGCTCCAAATTAACTTTATTTTAGAGGCCCACACCTTTCAGCCCTCCAAAGCTTTCACAGTGGATGGTAAAGTCTTCGAAGAGAATAGTGCCTATGGAGGATCACTTCTGAATGGATTGTCCACCAAATGTATTATTAAACCGCACAAGGCTGCTATTTAATTAAATAAAGATGTAGTCTGTATGTGTTGCGTGCTCCAAAGTGAATTAGCACTCTGTTCGCTGTCATCTGATACAAACAGAGCACGCAATGCTCATGATTGTGTTTTCCGTGTATGAGCAGTTGGTGTCGGCACAACAATGGCTCCAAACATTCACTTTGAAGCGCGCAGCACATGCAAACTCTATATGTATCTCATTAAATTGCAGCCTTTGTGGTTTAATAGTCACACTAGGACATAACGTAATTTTAATTTGCGTGCTGAATGTCAACAGAATGACATTTGTATGTCAGAGGGTATCGGCTTTTGGTATCTGAGCATTTTTACAAATCGGAGCATTCCGATACCAGTATCGGTAATGGGACATCCCTTATTTTAAAAATAATTGTTTTTTCTTTGGAATAACACAAATCAATGAATTTCCCACAACAAGACAGCAAGAAAGTAATTTCACGAAATGGTTTCCCCACAACGAAAATACACCTGCAGTGACAGAACTGGAATCTTCAAACTGAAAGAAGTGTCTCTATTTTTAGGCTGAAGAAGACGTGAGGCAACATAAAGCATGTGCGGTCCATGCAGTTGATCAGACAGTACACACAGATGAGGAGAAGGCCATTCGTGAGGTTGTGGAGAATGTGCTCTGGCAGATGGATGCGGACCGGAAATCCACTGCACTTAAGCAGCTGCAGGGCCACATGTGGAGAGCCGCCTATCTGACAGGCAGAATCAAAGGCGAGTAAGTAACCACATCTATTCTAATGCATACCCCCTCATGTGTCTGACTGAATAATGAGGGAATCTTGACAATGGATTAATGACTGCTGATTGAATGTGGCACTAATCATGCAGTTTGAGCATTATTCAGTGGCTAGGTTATGATGATTATTGGTTTGCTTTTATTTTTTTCTAACAGGGTGTACCAGGATGTGGCTCCAGCCATCAGAAGTTGGAGACATCATGGTCTGAAGGTCTACATCTATTCCTCAGGAAGTGTGGAAGCACAGAAACTGCTGTTTGGCTATTCTGTTGAAGGTGATCTGTTAGATGTAAGAAAAACATTTGCTTGATAAAGATTTATAACATTTATGTGTTGATGAAGTTTGGTAAGTGTTGAACTTCTATTTAAATGTCTCTCTCAGCTGTTTAATGGTCACTTTGATACCAACATTGGTGCAAAAGTAGAAAGTAAAAGCTATGAGCGCATCGCAGAGAGGATCGGCTGCCAACCAGAAGAAATCATGTTCTTAACCGATGTCACACGAGGTGGGTACACACTAATTCCTTGAATATGATTAGAATTATTTACATACTATTTTAAAGGTAATGTGTGAAATTAATATAGTTAGCGTCTCCTTTACAGAGGCGAAGGCAGCAGAGGATGCTGGGGTAAATGTGGCCATTGTAGTAAGACCTGGTAACATGGAGTTAACTGAAGAGGAAAGGAGCCATTATACAATCATCTCATCTTTCAGCCAATTAGAACTGATTGGGAGTGTTTGACAGCAAAAAACTGGGCTTATGACATTGGATTGTTGGGGGAAATGTATTTTAGGTGGAAAAATCCAATTGTTATCATGTGTTGCTATTCTACTGGAGCTGAGGTTCCCAGGTGCTTGTTTTGTGCACTTAAAACCCATCTTTGAATTATAACACACCTACATTCTTAATGTTTATGCAGCGTTAATGTGTAGCATATGACATACTAATGTAAGGAAACTTGCATTACAACAGAGCCCCTTAGAGGACATGGGAATTTATTTTCTGAAATTGTTTTGTGTTCCCTCACAATAAATTTGATCCATCCCTAATGATAATTTAATAAAAGTTTAATTGCATAGTTGAAGGTATTTGTAGTAAAACCATAGCAGCCACAAAATGTACTATTGTTTTACTAAAGTAACTATTGTTTTTGTAGTTAAACAATAACCATGAAATGTACCATGGTTTTGACCACATTAACAATATTTTCAACATTATTGCTTCAGTTTTACCATAAATATAATCCCAATAAAGGGGGAAAAAATCATAATTCTGTCAAAAACAGGGATATTTTTACTGTAGTAACACCATGGTTAATTTGTGGTACATGTGCCAACAAAAAATGTTTACATAGTTACTGCAGGTTGACAATAGTGCAACCATGGTTACCGCAGTAGTTGAATTATATTTACTGTAGTAAAATCACTGTACATTTTGTGGTTACTATGGTTCTACTACAAATACCATAGTTGAACTACAGTTACTGTAGTAAAATCACTGTAAATGTTGTTTATTATGGTTTTACTGCAAATACCATAGTTAAACTATACAGAAGTTATTGTAGTAAAATCACTGTACATATTTTGGTTACTATGGTTTTACTACAAATACTATTGTTGAACTATAGTTCCTGTAGTAAAACCATGGTAAAGTTTGGGATTACTATGGTTTTACTACAAATACAATAGTTGAAGTACAGTTAATGTGGTAAAATCACTGTAAATTTTGTTTACTATGGTTTTACTACAAATACCATAGTTGAACTATAATTACTGTAGTAAAATCACTATAAATCTTGTTTACTATGGTTTTACTACAAATACCATAGTTGAACTATAGTTGATGTAGTAAAATCACAGTAAATTTTGTTTACTATGGTTTTACTACAAATACCATAGTTGAACTATAATTACTATAGTAAAATCACTATAAATCTTGTGTTTACTATGGTTTTACTACAGATACCATAGTTGAACCATAGTTACTGTAGTAAAACCATGGTTCATTTTCGTAAGGGATGGATAAAGGGATTGTGGGGGAACTTAAAACTATTTCAGAAAATAAATTCCCTCCTTGTACTCTAAGGGGCTCCGAACATTTTAAGTGCAGTGTTAGTTTTGAATAAAAGTAATTGTACTTGACTACCTAGACATAGATTTTTTTTTGTCATTGTACCTCATGTCAAGTGTTGATATGTCTTGTAAAACTCAGTAGTAAATGTTGTTGTAAAATTTAATTCCAAATGGATACCTCTAACCAATGACATTTAGATACACCTGCACCCCAAAACAGTGAAATCACTCTCATTGAATGTTTGTTTTAGTAACAAAAATACAAAATTAAGACCAATGTTAGAGATGTATTACAAGATTTAACATCAAGCTGTTTGATTTAAGTATAAAATGCTGCATAAACTACTTTAAGATTATGGAGGATGTTATCAATATGAAAAAACAAAAAAAAAACATGAAAATAGATTCCATCTCACTTAGTTTTTTCTTTTTTCACATTAAAGGAATAGTTCTCCCAAAAGTCACTTCAGGGTAAACTGTTCCTTTAATTGCAGTGTGTAAAGTTTAATAGTGTCTCCACACTGTCCTGCATCATTTGTAATCAAAAAGGCATATTTTAAATCTTAACTGTCAACATCTTTGAAGGATTCTCTTGCCAAAAGTGATGCTATATCTTCTCATGTTGAAAGTGTCCTTGTTGTTTCACTCATTTGACATATAAACACAGAACACATCACAGTAACTCTTTGTGCATTTCATTAGTTTGTTGCTTTACTCAAAAAGAACATATTAATCTAGAGAGATTACATTCAGTAATACATGCATGACTGATACATTGCAAACACTGTAAGTACTGGGCTCAGCAGATATGGTGAAAGTTGGACTACAACTGGTCAGATTGATACTCCGAGAAGCTTTCAGACAGACTGAGAGGAGGGTCCTGGTTGTCACTACACACAATCTCGAAATGGTAATGGCGGAACTCAATGGCAAAGGTGCCCAGGTAAGTCAGGAAAAACATGACCAGGGCCCACTGAGCGCGGGCAGCGTGCATGTGCATCTGCTGTGCCATTAGAGCAAAATCTGTAATGGGAAGTCAAGGCTGCAATATAGAAAACTGGCCAACTCCTGTGAATGAAGCATGTGAAGTATTCATTATAGTGTGGGCTGGGTGATAAATTGCATATTCAAGTTACATTGATCAGCTGCAACATTAAAACCACAGACAGGTGAAGTGAATAACATTGATTATCTCATTACAATGGCACCTGTCAAGGGGTGGGATATATTAGGCAGCAAGTGAACAGTCCATTTTTGAATTTCATGTGTTGGAAGCAGGACAAATGGGCAAGCGTAAGGATCTGAGCGACTTTGATAAGGGCCAAATTGTGATGGCTAGACGACTGGGTCAGAGCATCTCCAAAACAGCAGGTCTAGTGGGGTGTTCCCAGTATGCAGTGGTTAGTACCAACCAAAAGTGGTCCAATGAAAGACAACCGTTGAACTGGTGACAGGGTCATGGGTGCCCAAGGCTCACTGATGCATGTAGGAAGCGAAGGCTAGCTCATCTGGTCTGATTCCACAGAAGAGCTACTGTAGCACAAATTGCTGAAAAATGTAATGCTGGCCATGATAGAAAGGTGTCAGAACACACAGTGCATCGCAGCTTGCTGCCTATGGGGCTGCGTAGCCGCAGACCGGTCAGAGTGCACATGCTGACCCCTGTCCACCGCTGAAAGCGTCAGAACTGGACATTGGAGCAATGGAAGAAGGTGGCCTGGTCTGATGAATCACACTGTCTTTTAGATCATGTGGACGGCCGGGTGCATGTGCGTCATTTACCTGGGGAAGAGATGGCAGCAGGATGCACTATGAGAAGAAGGCAGGCCAGCGGAGGCAGTGTGATGCTCTGGGCAATGTTCTGTTGGGAAACCTTGGGTCCTGGCATTCATGTGGATGTTACTTTGACACGTACCACCTACCTAAAGATTGTTGCAGACCACGTAAACCCCTTCATGGCAACAGTATTCCCTGATGGCAGTGACCTCTTTCAGCAGGATAATGCGCCCTGCTACCTGCACACATTGTTCAGGAATGGTTTGAGGAACATGATGAAGACTTCAAGGTGTTGACTTGGCCTCCAAATTCCCCAGATCTCAATCCGATTGAGCATCTATGGGATGTGCTGGACCAACAAGTCCGATCCATGATGGCCCCACCTCGCAACTTACAGGACTTAAAGGATCTGCTGCTAACATCTTGATGCCAGATACCACAGGACACCTTCAGAGGTCTTGTGGAGTCTATGCATTGGTGGGTCAGAACTGTTTTGGCGGCACAAGGGGTCCTACACAATATTAGGCAGGTGGTTTTAATGTTGTTGCTGATTGGTGTATATTTCCAATGATTTTGCTGGTAATATAAAATCAAGCAACACTGCAAATATAGCAATGATTGGAAAGAAACCCGATCATAAACCAGTTTAAGGGGGCAGGTCTGTTTTAGAGGGGTTCTGGGCACGTTTCAGCTGGTCAGGCTTGGAGACCAACTAAACCAGTTAAGACCAGCAAACCACCTTAGGCGGTTTGTTTTTCAAGAGGATATTTATTTTGCTGTTAAACGGGCTGCAAGCGTTTTTAAAAAAAAAAAAAAAGTATTTATTTTTTTAAAGGAATGGTATCCAGAAAATGTTATTTCTCCCTGAAAAATATCACTGAAATAAGTCTGAGATATCTCACTGGTCTCTGTGACAGCACCAGACTGTGTAAACCGCAAACGAAAATGACGACTGATGTGCTTTCTGTCTGTCAATCATTTTGCATGTTCTCATAGTGTAGTTGTTGAAGCCGAACATTCAGGTTTGATGTCATATTCAGATTCATAACAGTTGTCAGCTGAGGGCGCTATTTAACTAGAGTTGCGTTTGACAACAATGAGAAGACGCAATGCTGCTCTATTGTTCAGGGGCGTCACTTTGTTTTAAAAAGTGGTAGGGACAGTTTTAATTAGGGGGAGGGTGGTTGTGATGTCACGAATTAAGGAAACTCATGAATATTAATAAGGTTATGTGCAGATAATGTAAAATAATATTTTACTGTTTTGATATAGTTGTTCCTGATGACCAATTTAAGTGTTCCATTAATATTTCACATAATTAATTAAATAACTTGATCCATACCTCTAACACTGTTAGTGATGGGATTTTGACAGTCAGTGGAAAAATGCATGGAGCAGTACAACTTTAACCAGATGGTCTCATGGTAAAATTTTCTTCTCTAATACCAGGAGTTCCGGGTTCTAATCCGCCCTAAATGTTACTATTTATTTTAATAAACTAAGATTGCATATGTACTGAGTGGATGTACTGTATATCATGAGTTGTTTGCATTTTGCTATGCGATTTAACTGGAAGCGAGCGCAAGCTGCGGAACAGCTGAGCGAGTACAGTGCAGATTGCACATCTGGATGCACGAGAGAACATCAGTGCCCGCTGTCACTCAACACCACTAATACCAGCTGTATCGAGGACTCATTATAACATAAAAAATCAACTCCAGCACTGGATCACCACTTTCATTTACCTGACGAAGCTATTTCAAAAAGTGGTGGGGACAAAATTAGCAAAGGCAAAAAGTGGTAGGGACATGTCCCACCTGTCCCATCCATAAATGGCACCTTTGATTGATTGGTCTCAACACTATCATTGGAAGGCGGTGTTTTGGAAAGAGGAGGCGTGTCCAATTGAACAGCTCAGACTCAAGGAAGTTCCAGAATGGCTAAAATCGCTTACAGCACCTTTAGATTGCCATTAGACTAGTTTTGCAATCCTTCCTTGTTTCACAACTTGCAAGCATAAGAGTTACAATGTTTTAATTGTGTCTCTGATTTAAACTTCAGAAGCAAAAATGCTTTTAGAGTTCGTAAGTCTTGAATAAATTCAAAACTTTGATTCAATGATTAGTTTGCGGCATGCCTAAAAAATGTTCATGGAAGTTTCCATGTGGCGTAAAAAATAAGTAAATATTACTATTTATTACATTGTATTGTTATATTGGCGGGTGCTTATTCAACTTCGGGCTTTTCATGTAACAGGGTTTGATTTTTATTGAAACAGATTTTAACTGTTTTAAATTATTTGTTATATGAAGGTCTCATTAAACTGAATTGGAAACTTTTTACCAGGCCTTCATCATTTATTTTCTGTACTTTTCAATTGCCTTTTATGTACAGACTTTACTGTTTTAGCCCTGTACCAGACACAGACTTTCAATATTAAACAATGAAATTCCATTCTAAAAACACAAATTATTACATGTTTAAAACAATGAAAATCTACAAAGAGTGAAATAAACAAACCATTTCGATATTTATTGTGTGAAAATTATGAAAAAAGTGATGCTTGAAAAAACAAGGAAAAATCAAGGTAAATATGACTTGTGAACAGAACCTTTTTAATTGGGTGTCATATCCAATCAGACTGTTATTTTGTCCAAATTACGCAAAAAGTGTCAAAATATTATTTAGTTGTGCGTATTTAGGAAGACAAAGCAGTCGACCATTTTATTTCAAAAACGTTAATGTAATTTCCATCAGGGTCATTTCAACCACAGAATTCTATTAAACACAATAGATGGGAATTTTCATGGCTTTCAGAAAAAAATTATGTAAATGTCCTGTGATGCATGTTCATACACTGTTAGACTATGTCAGTCAGTATACATGTGAGAAATACTTTTTAACAAAACTTTACTTTCTAGAAATCCACAGTGCTAAAAGTGGCCGAAGTTGAAGAAACACCCATAAATGAAAATAAATGTTATTCCTTGTGTACCTGTAGTGGAAAAACATGGAAAATATGTTTTATATAAATATATTATAGTTCTAACATTAAAGGTGCATTCAGTAATTTGGGGCTAATTTAAAAAGTTTTACACATTAGCAAATTAATTGTGTTTTTGTGAAGAGTTATCTGAATGGTGTACACTCACGTGAGATTTTTATTTTTCAATGTGTTTCACCATGTTGAAATCACATGACCCGCTGTGTTTCACTAAACGTCGAAGAAGAGAATCCTCGCGCTCATTGGCTGCCGCCTATGTAGATATGCGTATCTATGCTTAGTGCAGTGTTGATTGGTGAAGCGAAGAGCGAAAAGAACACAATGGCTGTATCTGAAAACGTAGGCAGCCTTGCTGCCTAATCACTTAATGGCTTAACTGACAGCTGTTTTGAATGAATGGATCTCTTAAGGAAACTGATCTATGAACAGTTTGAAAAGCACCGTATTTTCATCCTGCCTCCGTATATAGCCTCCGAAGGCAGTATTTTCCTGGTTTCAGACACAGCCCATGGAACATATTTATTATCGTGTTTTAAAAGCGGAGACAACAGGAGATTCAGTAGCTGTGCTGCCGAAAAAGCAAAAAAAGTCAGAAGCAAGAAGACAGAAAGACCGGCAAATACAAAAATCTAGAGTAAACATCGGTACGGCATACACAAGGTGGAAAGATTTAATGATGGAGAAAAACATGAGTAGTAATGCTGATGTTGCTTCTTTTTTGTTGGACAGGTAAGACATTATTAATTGTTTAGACCACTCTCTAAAATAGCATCAGTGGAATTTACAGAAAACTTTTTAAAATGACGTGTGTAGTCAACGTATGTTGGTAATGGACAGTTTTCAGTTGTGTTTACAAATGCAACCGGAAAGCAATGTGTAATTTTCTTTTCTTTGTTATCACAGCTATAGTAAGGGGGGCCCCATCTACCTCCATCTCTATGAAATGGCATACATCTTCATTCGTTTAGTAGCTTGGCACAGCGATTGGTGTGGATTTTGAGTAAACCATGATTTTGGTTTTCTTGGAAACAAATCGAGTTCTTCAAATACAGTATTCATGAACATGCTAAATTTGATCATCAAAAACAATTCTAATATTTCCTTTACCATAACATTCTGTATCGCTAGATAACTGAGGTTTATTTCATGCTAAGCAGTTCTCTAATAAGGTAATAACTGTCTTTAGATATAACGTGAAGCATAGACAGTCTCCAAAGATTATTGATATGAGGGACTATAATAATCTGTCCTTAACTGTAGAAGACTGTTCGCTTGAATTCTGACGTTTGTTTTTAGGCAAAGCAATTATATTCTAGTAGTAATAAATAACTTTATAAATTACCTCAAACTCCGACATTTTCCAGATGCAAATGATATTCCAGAGCTGAAGGAGGCAGCAGAGACGATCATGTTTATCCAGGTCGATAGATGGCAGTACAGCGTCTAACACTACTGTCACATCGGCACTTAAAGTACACGAAGAAGAGCAATGCTAACGCTAGCTAGAGAACTACTGAATGCCCCTTTCAATTTGAATCTACTTGGCAACAATACCTGTTTGGTTATATAATTGAATGTCTTCAAAAAGCTGAGAAATATCAATATATTTATATATATAACAATCTTTTATTTTTAATAAAAATCAACCCGAGCCCTATTGTAGAGTATAATTTGCTTGCATTTGACTAGTTTGTCTTCACAATAGTAAGCAATGCTCACATGTGTTGCTGTAGTTAAGTGAGGTTACACTGGAAGGAAGAAGGATACAAAGCAGCATGCAGGAAGTGACTGCCCCGGACAACAGAAACCGGGGGATGCCTGCTCGCTTGCCTTCATTATGCAAGTTGACCTTTAGCGTCATGAAGGACTGGACCCAGCAGAAGAGCGTGCCTAGGCCGAAGGTCATGGATGTGCCAATATTATGCAGTTCCTCATCATTTGACAGCTACATCAAAAAGAAAAATATCAGAATGGGCCGAGCTGTTTAGGAAAATCTGGTGCATGTAGCACTTGGAAATGATTCATACCTGGAAATTCCCAACTAAAGTCATTCCGAAGCAGGCGAGAGACAAAGCCACCAGACTGCCGATGTTGAGCCAAGGTTTATGAATCTTCGGTTTCAGCTGCAGATATCGCAGCACTCCGAGAATAAATCCTACAGCCGAAAGGATGAATTTTTTATTTTAATTGTTTTGCTTCATTTTGACTATGTAGCACAGACAAAGTAAGAACTAAAGTGATGATTACATACTGCAATATAATACTGTAAGAAGGGTAGACCATGTGGACACTGCAACAACAGCATTGGTCTACAGTTTTAGAGCAAATTAAATCAGTTGTTCTCAACTGGTTTTGCTTCAGGACCCAGATTTTACATTAGACATCAAGTGGCGACCCACATAGTATCACATTTTTCTTTTAAAAGTTGACAAGCCTATATATTTTGCTATCCTAACCATGCACAATTTTATGGTTACTTGCATTGAATTATTTTGTGGTTAGCATTGTTTTGCCCTGCTGTTCATTATCCTAGCAAAACAGACCCATGAGTCACAACCCACAAGTTGAGAACCACTGGACTACACAATGCTGTATGTTGTTAGCTCCTTAACTGCATGATAAATGTTTTCTTCTAAGAAAAATGACTCCTTTGACAGAATTTTGAGCAGCATTCATACCTACAAAAGCCGCCATGTTCATGACTTGACTGAACACACAGCTGGCAGGTGGTGCATTGCCTGCAATACTAAATGGTATTGAAAGAAGTTAAGAAGATCCTTCAGGCCTCTAAAAAAAAGCAAATGATGGTATTAGAAATAAAGTTCATAAAGATTCACCTGATATATGGAGGAGATTTTGATTCTGATCTACTATAAACAGAAAATTGTAGTAGAGGTTAATATTATAATTACGCTTATTAGGGTGTTTCTTCAACTTTGGGCATACCAGGGGTTGATTTTTATAAAAAATAAAAGACTGTATATATATATATATATATATATATATGCACACTCGCTGAACACTTTATTAGGTACACCTACATATTCATGCAATTATCTAATCAGCCAATCGTGTGGCAACAGTGCATAAAATTATGCAGATACAGGTCAGGAGCTTCAGTTAATGTTCACATCAACCATCAGAATGGGGAAAAAAAGTGATCCCAGTAATTTCGTCTGAGCAATGATTGTTGGTGCCAGATGCGATGGTTTGTGTATTTCTGTAACTGCTGATCTCCTGGGATTTTCATGCAGAACTGTCTCTAGAGTTTACTCAGAATGGTGCCAAAAACAAAACAAAAAATCCAGTGAGCTGCAGTTCTGCGGACAGAAATGCCTTGTTAATGAGAAAGGTCAATGGAGAATGTCCAGACTGGTTCGAGCTGACAGAAAGGCTAAAGTATCTCCCTAAATAAATAACCCTGTACAATTGTAGTGAGCAGAACAGCATCTCAGAATGGACAACACGTCAAACCTTGAGGCGAATGGGCTACAACAGCAGAAGACCATGTCGGGTACTTTATTACAACCATAGTGTTTCTAATAAACTGTGTGTGTGTGTGTGTGTGTGTGTGTGTGTGTGTGTGTAACATACTGTATATGGGACTCCTCTAGTGGACAGAAGTGTATTACAGAAAACTACCTATCTTAAGCCTTAAGTTAAGATCTGACCAGTTAAGTTAGGATTTTTCACAAATTCATATTACAGAAGCAAATCCTAACTATTATCAGGACAAAATTAACAACACAACAGACACTTGCAGCCTATTTAGTACATTCAACACACTCCTTTGTCCTCCCGCTCCACCGCCTGACACCTCACTGACAGCAAATGCCTTTGCCTCCTTTTTTACTAAGGTTACAGCCATCAGCAGTACATTCCCAGCACCACGCCCGCTCAAACACCCACCTCCAGCATGCAGCTCTTCTATCTCTATCTTCTCTCCTCTGACCGACACTGAGGTCTCTAAACTCCTCCTCTCCAACCACCCCACCACCTGCCCCCTTGACCCTATTCCTTCCCACCTTCTCCAGGCCATCTCTCTGTCCATCCTACCTTCACTCACACACATAATTAATACATCTCTACTTACAGGCACTTTCCCCACCACGTTTAAGCAAGCTCCAGTAACTCCACTGCTTAAAAAATCTACACTTAATCCCACACAAGTAGAACACTACAGACCAGCCTCTCTCATCCCATTCATGGCAAAAAACACTTGAAAAGGTAGTTTTCAATCAGATCTCTGCCTGTCTCTCACAGAACAAGCTGCTGCATGACAGTCAGTCAAGCTTCAAAAGTGGGCATTCCACCAAGACTGCCCTGCTGTCTGTCACTGAGTCGCTGAGACAGACGAGAGTTTGATCAGTTTATTTATTTGAATTTTATCATCAAAATGGTGTCTACGTAAATTAATTCATTAAAACTTTAATCAAGTGGGGGGGGGGGCACGTGGCGCCATACGAGGGTTGGACGTGTTAACGGCGAGCTCTGCGCACTTTGCTAGTTTTTAATACTTTTTATGTCATAAACCAGTGAGATTCTATATACCCTGATCCATAACTGTTCTATGAAGACAATATGTCAAAGAATTCAAAATCCTCGGGCTCTGGAAACATTAAAAGACACTTATTTGCTCAAGCTGATACCCCAGACAGGGCCGCAGACCTGGGACTCGGTTAGGACGGTGCAGCGGGATAGATTCAGCGTCAACTGTCGAGCAATGCTGGTGAAGGTCAAAACTGACTTGGAGGATCTTACTGTAATACATCACTCGATCACTGCCATGGAGACAAAATTCTCTGAGTTGGTTACAAGAGTGTCGAACATTGAGAAACGGATCGATTATCTGGAGTAATCGGAGAGGGAATTAGCTGCTAACCCGCTAGCGACCAAGATAGACTTGGAATGCGTTTGGGAAAAGTTGGAAGCCTTAGAGAATCATAGCCGGTGAAACAACGTCCGAACTGTTGGAATTCCAGAGAACAAAGAAGGCCGAGATATGGTAAAATTTCTAGACGAGCTCTTCCCGAGTCTGCTTGACATAACAGGCCATAAGCCGGAAATCGAGCGAGCTCACAGGGTTCCGGCTCGGAGATCCGCTGAGGGAGACAGGCCCCGATCAATTCTGGCCAAATTTCTGAGATCATCCGATAAAGATCTCGTGTTACACGAGGCGAGAAGTAAAGGAAGGCTTTCTTGCAAGAACCACAACATTTTCTTGTTCCCAGACGTTGCGAATTCCACAAGAGAGAAACGTGCTCAATTCAAGGAATGCAAGAAACTCTTACAGCAAAGGATGGTGGCTTATACACTGATGTTCCCGGCCAAATTGAGAATAGATGCTAAAAATGGCCGCAAAATATTTACATGCCCAGAGCAAGCAATGTCCTTCATAAAGTCAATGGAATGAGTAGGTCATTGTTTGATACTTTCTATGCAGCCAAGTGGACCTGACTCACTGAACATTCACTTGTTCGTCCGAGGAACTGAGTGCCTTCTTTGTTTCTTTTTATGCTGGTTCCGCCTAGCAGCTGGAGTTTGTTTTGTGGTGGAACACACCTTTGGAACAGTTATGTGGATGACTCTACACGTCTTTGTGTTTATCCCACCTATTGGCTGGAGTTTGTTTTATAGATTATTTTCTGTTTGAAATTCTGTCTCACAAAATTTGTATTGAAGCACCGGACTTGAGCAATCCAATGGCAAAGTTGTCGTGGGGACACTCGTAGGGGTACATGGACTGTTTGAGTTTAGAATGATGGACGTGGGGTTAATGCACAAGTTTTTCTTTTTTCTGTTTTTTTTTTCTTTTTTTTTCTGGGGGAAGCTCTGGGTTTGTTTGTTGCTCTAATGTTGGAATGTAGTCTTTATAATTTTGTTTTTGACACAGTCTATTTTTTCTAACATGTCAAAATGTCAAATGTTAATATGAGTGGATTGTCTCTCTCCACATGGAATGTGAATGTGTTGGGACACCCCATAAAAAGAAGGAAGGTTATTTATTTTCTTAAACGTAAGAACATATTGTGTTTCTTCAAGAAACGCATCTTTCCCCACAGGAAGCTGAAAAATTCGGGAAGATATGGGGTGGACATGTTTTCTTTAGTGCTGGCTCAAGTAAGAGCAAGGGAGTAATTACATCGATAAGTAAACATCTACAATTCAAATGTCTCAAACAGATTAATGATAAATTAGGAAGAGTCATTATTGTTTTAACAGAAATTCAGGGGCAAATGTTGATTTTGGCTAATATTTACACACCTAACGTTGATGATCATGGCTTTTTTATAGATCTTGAAGGGATGCTGCAAGTCGCTGGCACCCCTCATGATATAATATTGGGAGGAGACTTTAATCTTTTGATGGACTCAGTCCTTGATCATAGTGAAGCAAAAGTGTGCAAGCCCCCTAGAGCAACATTGATGCTTCACAGGATGTGTACAAATCTTTTGAACCCATCTGATAGGGACTATACATTTTTTTCATCAGTCCATAAGATTTATTCTAGATTTTTTTTATATATATATCTAAGTCCCTCATTTCATCTGTTGTTGATTGCTCAATTGGAAACATTTTAGTCTCAGATCACGCCCTGGTGAGTTTAGAGGTGTTGCCAGATATGGAGAAAAGGAAATCATATAGTTTGCATGTTACTGTATCCCTTTTGCAAAATCCTGAATTCCAACAAATCTTAAAGGCTGAAATCAATGTTTATATGGAGACCAACTGGTCCTCGGTATCCTCTGTGGGTGTGGCTTGGGAGGCACTTAAGGTGGTTCTTAGGGGCTGGATCATAAAGTATGCCTCATTCACCAAAAATCCAAAGCACGAGAACTCGTGGAGTTGGAAGGGAATATTAAAAGTACAGAGGCAGAGCTGAAGCGCCAAATGTCGTCTGATGGCCTCAGAGAATTAACTCGATTGAAATACAGATATAATACTGTTTTGTCACAGAAGGTGGAGTTTTGGCTATTTAGGGCAAAACAGTCATACTTTGAGTCGGGCGACAAGGCAGGAAACTTTTGGATAGATATATAAAGCAGAGAGAGTCTTTTTCTACCATTCCTTCAGTGAAATCTGCTAGTGGTGAAATATTTACCTCAGCCATTGATATTAATAAAGCTTTTAAAGAATTCTATCTTGATCTCTATAGTTCCATGTCTTCGTCTACTGATGAGGATATTAGAAACTTTGTGAAACCATTAGAACTTCTTAAACTGACGGCTGAGCAAACAAATTCTCTTGATTCTGAGATAACCTTGGAAGAGCTTGGCGAGGTAATTAAGGCCTTGTGTACACATCAGTGTATTACTCCCTGCTAATTCAGTGTCTGGGGGACGGAGCTTTAACTTCTCTCAAGAGATTATGGGAGAAAGATTAAAATTTGGTATTGGAAGAGGGAGTGTGGGCTAGGATTCTAAAAAATGTCAAGACTGCATCTAGAGATCCAAGGGTGTGCCTTATGCAATTCAAGATTTTACACTGATTCTATTGGACCCCCTCTAGATTGTATAGGCTTGGTCTTAAAGACACCCCCACCTGCTGGCGATGCCAATCAGAAGATGGAGACACAACCCATGTTTTTTGGTGGTGTGTTAAGATCCAAGAATTTTGGTTGAAGGTTCAGAGTTTTATGTGTGATGTATTGGGCACTCAAATTCCATTTTGCCCCAGACTCTGTATTTTAGGCGATGGGGCGGTCATAAATATAGGGAATAAACACATAAAAAATTGGGTCCTAACCAATGTTATGATTGCCAGACAAATTGTTTTAAGGGGATGGAAGTCAGCTGGAGCACCCCCATTTCAGGAGTGGTGCACGGAGATGGGGAGGCTGGCGGCTTTCGAGGAAGTGTCATCTAGAAGTCTAGAGAACTTGGATTCATTTGTTGGGAAATGGGGCAACTATTTGGCGTTCTTGGAGGGCTCTCGGGGAGGGGCAGTGGAGAGAGAGGTATAGTTATAAATGTGTGTGATTATTATATTTATTTATTTGTGTGTGTGTGTGTGTGTGTGTGTGTGTGTGTGTGTATATATATATATATATATATATATATATATATATATATACTCATGTGTGACCACAGGAATGTTTGTTGAGGGTCAGGGTGGGGTTGGGATTGGGAGGGATAATAGTGGGGGTTAAATGTTGATTCTGTGTATATATGTTTTGCTTTTCTTTGTTTACTTTATGAATAAATAAAAAATGTTAATCACAAAAAAGCTGATATCTCAACTGGCTTGAGCAAGCTAAACTCACATGACACGATAAGCAATTGGCCTTCTTCTTTGCAAAAAGCTCTTTCAGGTGCTGTCATGGATGTCCAGGTGTTGAACTGCTGAGGTGTCCTCTAAATCCATGATAATTTATAGCAGTTGGCGCCTGCTGCTGTTCAAGTTTTCTATGTGTGTTTTGATTTGACGGGAGTCACGAGACTTTCTGTAGCCAATCACGTTGATGGATAAAAATAAAAATCAGGAAAGGGAAGTAGCGAACACAGAAGGAGGGAAAATAGCGCAGTAAAAGTACAGTTACAGCACCTAAAATGTACTCAAGTAAAAGTACACCATTTTTAAATTACTTAAAAAAGTACAATTCTTGGGAAAAACGACCTAATTACAGTAACGAGAGTATTTTTAATTCGTTATTTTACATCTCTGGTGCCATCTGCCAACAAGATATTCGTGATTGAAAAGGGTTTCAGAGATCGGCACTCCCACAGCATCAGCTACTGACACAGTGTTGAAGTGACCGACTTGAAAGGGAACCAAGTCAACTAAAGTGTAAGTGAAGAGCATGCTTGAGTTGAAATATGAGACAAGTGATGTTTAAAGAAAACAGAGAAAATTCTGAGTAATTATCACTTATAACTTATTACACTTATAACATTTATTATATCACTCATATTTTTATCGGGCGTCATTCCAATAACGCTGTAATTTTGCCAAATTATGTACAAAGTGTAAAATATTATTTAACTGTGTGTATTTAGGATACATAAAATGTTAGCTACGAAATTAGTTTTAGCAAGACAAAGCAGTCTGCCATTTTATTTTAAAAACATTAAAAATATCATTTTCATCTGTGTTATTTCCACAACATAATAATAGTAAACACAATACAAAATTTGAGATATGCTGGAAATGACACTGTTAAAAATGTTTTAAAAAAAACTTTCATTTCTAGAAATCCACAGTGCTAAATGTTGAAGAAACACCAATTCATTAGTTTAACTCTCATGCAAAAAAGGTACATTTCACTTACTTGTATTCTGAACTTAGGGGGGTGATTTTCTCATCCTCCACAGCAATGAAATACCTGTTTTAAGTAAATTATTTTTTTTAAAGGCTATTAAAGTTTAATGCAGGGTCAGAAATTAACCAGGGCTTGAGGCAAAATACCATCTAAAGTGACAAAAATGCCCCAGATATTTAAAAATTGCACCTGTACTGTAGATAATATGAATTGATTTTTGATTTAAAAAAGTAGGCACTATTGAGCTTTAAAATCTAATTATAATTATAAACGACCAATTATAAGTGTCCAATTATTTAAAAATAACACTAGCTATGTGTTTATTGTATTATGATCTTATGCATTTTTACTGCTACTTAGGATGCCATTAAAACAAAGTTAGAAATTAAATTAAGATACTTAAGTGGATTAGGACCAAGCAGATCCTGGATACTCACACCACCCATAGGCCAGCAGCTGTGAACTGAGAAAACATAACTGGCAGAAACATCCATGGACTGCACTTCCTCATGACTCCTTCTGAACGGCCCCCTGTTGCCCCCAAAAGTACTTGGACACTTAAATCACACAGGAATAAAAGAACTGACCAGTCTCATATTTTCATGGAGAGTGTCTGATACTGTATGCTGAGTGGGTTCAGTCTAAAAACAAACACACAAAACATTTTACTCAAACACCCTAGTGTTGCTGATATGTGCAAAGCCCGCATATAGCCTACTTTTTACAGCATCAGTAATAGCTTTCTTTATTTACGTGCTCTTGCAGTGGACAGCACTGATGCTGAAATGGGGTTTACTCTGTTGTTGAGATGGAGACAATAGACTAGGAAATGTGTCAAAATTAGCAGCTCATTTTATCTTGGTGTGTGAGGGACGTCCTATTGTATAAATATGAAATTAAACTGTTTTTAAATGATTCAAGTTTTGAAACGTGGATCCCTAGAGAAGTAATATATCTGTGTTCTGTGCACATTATGAGGTATTCTGAATCGAAACAGTCTCGAGCGTCTGAGACAAAATTTATTTGGCTGTAATATTAGCCCACGCGTTATTTATCAGCGAGGCTGTCAAAAATACATTTTCACTGTTTTATTTCGCCGCCGATAAAATGGAGGAAAGCACGTCTGTCATTTCAAGACAGCGAGTACAATATCGTACCTGTGTATAAAACCCGTGTCCTCTTCATTTCACGAGGACTCTAAGACAGGCATCGTTTGCATTCGGTTGTATGTGAGATGTCCGAAATAACATGAGGGACTTGAAGCGCAATGTGAAACGAAGACTTTAAAGCAAACTTCGGGCCAGAACTGACTCGGTCTAACCCGCTTAATGTTCCTCAGACATTCTACGCCATAGCAGTCTTCGATTCGCGAATGAATCGTTTTATAACCGGTTCTTTTGAATGATTAATTCAAATCGAGTGAACGTTAAAGGGACAGTTCACCCAAAAATGAAAATTATCTCATCATTTTCTCACCCTCATGCCATCCCAGATATGTATGACTTTCTTTCTTCTGCTGAACACAAATGAAGATTTGTAGAAGAATATCTCCACTCTGTAGGTCCATACAATGCAAGTGAATGGTGACCAGACCATTCAAGCTCCAAAAATCACATAAAGGCAGAATTAAAGTAATCCATAAGACTCAAGCGGTTAAATCTTCCATCTAAAGAAGCGATATAATAGGTGTGGGTGAGAAACAGATCAACATTTAAGTCCCTTTTTACCATAAATCTCCACTTTCACCCCCCCCCCCCCCCCCAACACACACACACACTCACATTCTGAAAGTGAAAGTGGAGATTTATAGTAAAAAAGGATTATTGAAATATTGATCTGTTTCTCACCCAAAGGGACTGCATCGCTTAAGAATACATACTGTAAATTGAATCTCTGGAGTCATATGGATTAATTTTTATGTGATTTTTGGAGCTTCAAAGGTCTGTCCAACCATTCACTTGAAATGAAAGTATCGATAAACAACATGCAACATAGGCTATAAAATAATCAACAGTATTTGTCTAGAATGCATTTTACAACTCCTCCTCCTCCTCCTCCTCCTCCTACAAAGAAAAACAAAAAAATATTTTTTTAAAATTAAAAATGCTGTGGGGAAAAATGGAAAAGTTTCTGCAATGGTTGTTTTAGCAAAGAACCCTCTTTTAGCAAAGAGCCATTTTTAGCTGTATAGGGTTCTTGAGATAAAAAAGCTTTTGATGTTTCATTATAGGTTCTTCAGATCAGTGTATTGGTTTCTGGGTTCTTTAGAATAGCTACATAGAAGGTTTTCTAAAAAGCCAAACAATAAAAAGTTATTTGTGGAATTTCAAAAAGTAAAACCAACATTGGCATCAGATTGTACCACCAGTTGGCACCAAGAGTAGTACAGTGGTGAGTGACAACTCAAAAGAATCAATGAATCGTTTAAAAAACTGATTCATAGAAACGTACCGTCCGAATGAATCGATTCGCTAAAATGACTCGGACATCCCAATGCTAGTTAAAGGGATAGTTCACCCAAAAATGAAAATTCTCTCATCATTTACTCACCCTCATGCCATCCCAGATGTGTTTGAATTTCCCTTTAAAAGTGGATTTAATAAAAGAGCTCAAAGGGGGTTCAGCGCTACCATAGGCCAGAGGTTGGAGACACGAAGAACCTGTTATTACCCAGACAATACCATTTTGTATAGCATTATGAGTAGCTAGAATAGAATAGAATAGAATAGAATAGATCATCTACAGGATATACAGTCATGTACAACCATGTATTCTATATTGAAATATGGGGCCGGATTTAAAAAAATAAAATAAATAAAAACAAATTCATTGGAAGTTTATAAACTGATACATACAAAAATATCATAATTTTAAAGGTGACCATAAGGGGCTTTAAAATGAAATTCATCAGAGTCATTTCAGTCTCATAAAAAATAAGAAGGTTTAATTTGCAAGCAAACAAATAAATACAACATGCAGGTTAACAGCTATTGCCGCTCTTAAAGAACCTTTTAAAAAGAGCAATTTCATCTTTCTGAAATCTCTAATGTAAAAATTAAATCCCCAATTGGAATTTTTTTTACAAGATTGAGTTCAATACATATTTTACAGGCTACACGTAGCCTTTCAGTATTGATTTTCATTACCTGAAAACCATCATATTAACCTTTTCAACTCTGGTGCATTTTTTTGGCTGCCGCCTGCAATTTTTCACTCCAAAATTTAGAAGCTCCCCATACACACAGTGGACTAATTGCATAAAATTGGTCTCATTTTAAAGAAAACCCACCAAATTTTAAGAAAAGCTTCATAGGCAAGTAATTCTGGTTCTGTTTGCTCTATCATCCTGCAAAAAGTCTTATTTCATTCCACTAGATGGTAGCAAGTACTAGGAGAAAAAAAAAAAACATTTTCATTTATCACTTTCCATCACAATATACAGATCCGAAAAGTAGGTGGTGCTCTAACGCAGCTGAGCTCTCACACCAGCCAGTAATTTTGAATCACATGCATGTTTCCCACTGTTTTGTCATATATTTCGGCCTCTGAATGGACTAGAAGCTCAATCTAGGGGTCAGCTATGCAATGATATATAACATTTCATAAGCAATAGTTAATAACATACTTTGCCAATGATTTATCATGCATTTACTGCTGGACAGCAATTTTTTTTCAGGACATCTGAGATATAACACTAGGTTATTGTACCAAGCAAGCTCACAGACAAGTAAAAAATGGATAATTTTGACAACCTAAGGTAAAAGCTGATATAGAGTTTGTGGTTATTTGGGGCTTAAACCCAAAGTATGTTTCGGTCAGATGCGAAATCTGAGCGTTTGTCCCAACACCTATCAGAACACCATTGTGGTTATACTTATAATGACGACTACTAGGTTGGGAGTTTTTGTCAGAAATGTAATAACACTAGTACAGTAATGTGATGTGTTTAAAATAAAAACACTATGTAACAAATAGGCTAACCGTTAAATAACATTCTTAATGCAGCATACCCTAAATATCTTTGATATTAAAATATACTGTGAGGCTATTTAATCATTTATTGGTCTTGTGGCATGATTGATCGCATGCAGTCCCCAAAGTTCAAATGAACCTACACAACTGACTGGATCTGTAAGATGATTTTTTTTTTCTTTGAATGATGGACTTAAAAAAATAGAATAAACTGCAAATTTATCAGAACCAGTTTACTGAGTTTTACTGCTACACACTATTGTACAGCACTGCAGAAAAACTGTGAAAATGTTTGATGTGCTTGAGTTGTAAACTTGAGGACTGAGATAATCTAAGGCTGTTGGTAGCACTTTAAATTAATGTTCCATTTGTTAAGGGTTTATAAAGTGTTCATTAATAAATAATAAGCAATTTACATATGTATTATAAATAATTGATATGCGGTTAAAGCAACATGAATAAAAAGGGTGACTTTCATGCTAAACTTGCCTAATAGTGAGCATTTTAACTTACATGTTATAAATGCTTAATAAATACACTAATTCATACTTGTATTAAAAGTGCACTCAGTAACTTTTTGTTTGTAGTATAGTTTTCAGTTTTGGATGCGGTTTAAGTTTGTAATGTTGGCAACTCCTTAATTCAAATGTGTCCATTTTACAAGGTCCATTTTCGGTGCCTGGGTAGCTCAGCGAGAATTGACGCTGACTACCACCCCTAGAGTCGCGAGTTCGGATCCAGGGTGTGCTGAGTGACTCCAGCCAGGTCTCCTAAGCAACCAAATTGGCCTGGTTGCTAGGGTGGGTAGAGTCACATGGGATAACCTCCTCGTGGTCACTATAATGTGGTTCTCGCTCTCGGTGGGGTGCGTAGTGAGTTGTGCTTGGATGCCGTGGAGAATAGCGTGGGCCTCCACACGCGCTACGTCTCCACGGTTACGCGATCAACATGCCACGTGATAAGATGTGCGGATTTACTCAACTGAGATCCATCCTCCGCCACCCGGATTGAGGATATTGGGAATTGGGCATTTCAAATTGGGGAGAAAAGGGGAAAAAATTTTTTTTGTAAAATAATGTATATTTTCATAGGTTATTAATGTTGAATAATCGTTATTAAGCATTTATAACATGGGAGGTAAAACGGCTTAATTACTATTTGGCAAGTATTGCATGAAAGTCTACATTTTTATTCATGTTGTTATAACTGCATATCAATGATTTATAATGCATTTGGAAATGGCAAATAATATATTAATTAACCCCTGTATAAACCCTTAATAAAAGGAATATAATGTAAAGTGTTTCCAGGCTGTTATTTAAAAAAAGAGTTTAATGAGTGGTACCGTCAAATAAATAATTTGAAGAAAATATGCTCTATTCACTTTTTTATTAACAAGCAATTGCAATGTTCCAAGCACACAGACCCTTCCTAAATAATCCTTGTAGTAATAATGTCATTTTTTATGACGTGTCATATGTAATTGTGAGTGATAGTCCTGCAGTCTTCATTTAGGTCTTGTTGATCTGAATAATGCTGATAACGATGATTCAGGCATACCTGAGAAAGACAGAGAGAGATCACATTGCTTTAGCAGTTTTTGGGCTAACAGCTCTGAAAACATTTACAGCTTCATCTTAAATATATAAGTGATGTGAGTAATTTATGTTAAAATATTTCCTCCTACCCAAGGTTAATTGACAACTCTAAGTTGTAGAGACAACAATATGTAAGCTATTCATAGGCTGATTTTATCGAAAAGTGTAAACACTGTGTCACTTTCAGAATTACTCTATTTGAGCATCCTGACCAGCCAACATAGCAAAAAATATTTTTTACCCAAGTAATTATTTGATTCCTCAAGTTTCAGAGCTGCCTTGCTGTACTGTCTAAATAAGCAGCTGCCTTCTTCTTAGGCACCATCCTAACTGAAATGGAACCTCATAAGCGACCGATTTTGAGCGCTCTCTACATAGGGAGCAACTCTCCACGTCATACAAACAGCACTCCTCACCACAAAATGCACCAGGGACTTGACTTTCAATTGATTTCAATTATGCTTGGTGTCTGCAGATTGCTGTCAAGGATACATGCAATACTGCCTTAAGGCCGATTTATACTTCTGCGACGAACCTACACCGTGCATACAGTGCATCCGGAAAGTATTCACAGCGCTTCACTTTTTCCACATTTTATGTTACAGCCTTATTTCAAAATGGATTAAATTCATTATTTTCCTCAAAATTCTACAAACAATACCCCATAATGACAACGTGAAAGAAGTTTGTTTGAAATCTTTGCAAATTTATTAAATGTAAAAAACTGAAAAAAAAATCACATGTACATAAGTATTCACAGCCTTTGCTCAATACTTTGTTGAAGCACCTTTGGCACCAATTACAGCCTCAAGTCTTTTTGAGTATGATGCTACAAGCTTGGCACACCTATTTTTGGGCAGTTTCTCCCATTCTTCTTTGCAGGACCTCTCAAGCTCCATTGGGTTGGATGGGGAGCATCGGTGCGCAGCCATTTTCAGATCTCTCCAGAGATGGTCAATCGGGTTCAAGTCTGGGCTCTGGCTGGGCCACTCAAGGACATTCATAGAGTTGTCCCGTAGCCACACATTTGTTATCTTGGCTGTGTGCTTAGGGTCGTTGTCCTGTTGGAAGATGAACCTTCACCCCAGTCTGAGGTCCAGAGCGCTCTGGAGCAGGTTTTCATCAAGGATGTCTCTGTACATTGCTGCATTCATCTTTCCCTTGATGCTGACTAGTCTCCCAGTTCCTGCCCCTGAAAAACATCCCCACAGCATGATGCTGCCACCACCATGCTTCACTGTAGGGATGGTATTGGCCAGGTGATGAGCGGTGCCTGGTTTCCTCCAGGCATGACGCTTGCCATTCAGGCCAAAGAGTTCAATCTTTGTTTCTCATGCTCTGAGAGTCCTTCAGGTGCCTTTTGGCAAACTCCAGGCAGGCTGTCATGTGCCTTTTACTGAGGAGTGGCTTCCGTTTGGCCACTCTACCATACAGGCCTGATTGGTGGTGTGCTGCAGAGATGGTTGTTCTTCTGGAAGGTTCTCCTCTCTCCACAGAGAAACGCTGGAGCTCTGTCAGAGTGACCATCGGGTTCTTGGTCACCTCCCTGACTAAGGCCCTTCTCCCCCGATCGCTCAGTTTGGCCGGGTGGCCAGCTCTAGGAAGAGTCCTGGTGGTTCCAAACTTCTTCCATTTATGGATGATGGAGGCCATTGTGCTCATTGGGACCTTCAGTGCTGCAGAAATTTTTCTGTACCCTCCCCCAGATCTGTGCCTCGATACAATCCTGTCTCGGTGCTCTACAGACAATTCCTTGGACTTCATGGCTTGGTTTGTGCTCTGACATGCACTGTTAACTGTGGGACCTTATATAGACAGGTGTGTGCCTTTCCAAATCATGTCCAATCAACTGAAATTACCACAGGTGGACTCCAATCAAGTTGTAGAAACATCTCAAGGATGATCAGTGGAAACAGGATGCACCTGAGCTCAATTTTGAGTGTCATGGCAAAGGCTGTGAATACTTATGTACATGTGATTTTTTTCGTTTTTTATTTTTAATAAATTTGCAAAGATTTCAAACAAACTTCTTTCACGTTGTCATTATGGGGTATTTTTTGTAGAATTTTGAGGAAAATAATGAATTTAATCCATTTTGGAATAAGGCTGTAACATAACAAAATGTGGAAAAAGTGAAGCGCTGTGAATACTTTCCGGATGCACTGTATCTACAGTTACTATAGTTACAGCATAGCCTACGCCGTAGCCTAACGTGCACCTCTCCAAAAATGTAACGATGCGTAGCGTCGACGCAGGCCACAACTGCTATGATTGGTCTGCTTTGTAACCAGAGCTATCTGAGGTAGAATCAAATTTTCTCTAAGATCATTTTAAGACCTATACATCATATCACATTGTATTTGGACTTGGAATCATTGTTTTAATCGGGAGCATGTTTTTATATTCTGTTTGTCTCATGAAGTTACAAGCAAAAACACGAAAAAAAAAGCACATCTGTTTACAACTTGTAAACAGGGTTTGAGTTGAGGGGGGATGCGAGGGGATGCCATCCCCCTTGTTGCAAGAAATACCAAAAAGCATCACCCATGTAAAACCACCATTCCCCCTTACCATCCCCTTTAGATCAATTTTGTCATGTATTACTTAGTACTAATCTTGCAAGTAAAATATTAATTATTTAATTTTAATACGTTTGATAAATAATAGACTTTAAATAAGGGCGATTAGCCGGTCAGAATTAGATTTCGACATGTGTGAGTTTATCAGATTTCTATAGGTGAAATCCCCCAATCAGATCTGGACATTTGTACAATTTGGATATATGCTGGCAGGATGACGCTTTAGTCACGCAATCTGGCAACCTTGAATGCGCGAGCTCTCTCTCCACTGCGAAAAGACGCAGGTTATCTGAAAACACTGTAAAACATGTCGGAGTTGATTGGTCCTTCCTAGTGTTCACATGAAGCTCATTTCTGTCCAGATCTATTAAATAATAATAATAAAAAAAAAATGCAACTCACGCAATCCATTTACTTGAATACACCTCTTCTATGATGAACATTTTTCAATTGCTGAGTTTAAAGTCATATTAATATTTTTTCTGGGGCTTAAGTAAAAAATTTGATGTGGTGTCCAAAATCAAAGTCTCAAGCTGAAATTCCTGAAAAAATAAATGTTGGCATGACTGGTGCAGAATAATCTTTTATTGTTATTTCTTTAAAAAATAAGCAGTGAAACAATTGTGTTTTAAAATATGATTAAAAACGCTTTTGTCCACCAAATCAAAGTTATTGGGTGTAACCAACATGTAGGTTATTATTTTGTTGTTTATGTTGACCATAAAAACCATAAAACAAAGCGGACAACTTTAGACCCTCAAGACTGAGCGTGAAGTTTTAAAAACATCTGATAATTATTTTGACATCTTTATGAAAAGGCACATTTTGTTCAAGTCATGTGGTGTAACCCTGAGAAAACTTCTTGATATTTTTGACTTAAAAATTCATAATATTTATATAAAATATATTTGACCTTGAAAAATGTGTTTAAAAACTTTTTGGAAATTAAAGATTAAGTTGTTTATACTCTCATGTGTTCAAGGTGCAAATAAAGTATCATAATACATTTACTTAATGGTTACACTACATGACAATTTTAAATGTAGATTTGTTTTTATTTTATTTATTTTTTTGTAGAAAATGCTATAAAGGTTTTTCAAAAATGTATGAAACCAAATTGGACACAAAGATTACATTTCTGAGAACATGACAAGTGTTTTAAACTAGATTTTTTTAAAGAATTCTCATTATAACACCTTGTACAGCGTTATTTGTCAGTGACCCATAAGACCCAAAAACACTTTGACTACACCATCCCCCTTGAATTTGTTTTTACAAATTGACCACTGCTTGTAAGCTCTGTGCTTTTTTCTCAGGGCTTCTTCTTTATATATATTTGTTAAGTGAGTGACACAATAGGCATATTTGTTATATTCTACTTGAGAACTTTCCGATCTACATGATGTTTTAACCATATTTTTGACAGTATGGTGTACAGTAAAAAATAATAATATTTTATAAGTAATGAAATTGGAACAATTCTAATTTCTCAGCTAATTAAAACGCACTTGTTCAGAGTTGGTTATTTTACCTATATGCATTTTAAAATCCAGCTTTTATGCTTTAAAACAACACACATTTTATGTTGGTCAAGTGAGTTATTACTTAATTTGATGAATGAAGCTGGATGACATTTGTTTTCAGCATGGAGCCTCAAAAGTAGGCCAAAATATTTATTTATAATTTTTTTAAGTGACCCAAAAGCAAACATACAGTATATTGTCTGATTTATTTTCGCTCTGCATAGCGGACAACATATAACGGATAGTAAATAATATATATGTAAATCTGAACATATACATTGCTTTTGTTTATTTATGAAATGCATAATTATTTCAGAAATGAAGGCATTTTCTCTCAATACATTTTGGCTGTGTACTCGCAAAACAACGCAGACACACCAACGCAGAACTATAAACGCAAACCACCGTGTAGGTCACAATGCCATAGGTTCAACACAGAAGTACACAGATGAGCCAAAACATTATGACCACCTGCCTAATATGCTGTTTGTCCTCATGTCGCCAAAACAATGCCGACCCGCCAAGGCATGGACTCTACAAGACCCCTGAAGGTGTCCTGTGATATCTGGGACTAAGACATTAGCAGCAGATCCTTCAAGTCTTGTAAGTTGTGAGGTGGAGCATCTGTGGTATCATCCCACAGATGCTCAAATGGATTGAGATCTGGGGAATTTTGAGGCCAGGGCAACACCATGAACTCTTCATCATGTTCCTCAGACCATTCCAGAACAATGTGTGCAGTGTGGTAGTGTGCATTATCCTGCTGAAAGAGGCCACTGCCATCAGGGAATACCATTGCCATGAAGGGGTGTACCTGGTCTCCAATGATGTTTAGGTTGATGGCACATTGACATCCACATGAATAGCCAGGGTTATACAGCAGAACATTGCCCAGAGCATCACACTCCCTCCGCCGGCTTGTTATCTACCCAAAGTGCATCCAGGTGCCATCACTTCCCCAGGTAAACGGTGTGGTGGTGGCGTAGTGGGCTAAAGCATATAACTGGTAATCAGAAGGTTGCTAGTTCAATCCCCACAACCACCACCATTGTGTCCTTGAGCAAGGCACTTAACTCCAGGTTGCTCCAGGGGGATTGTCCCTGTAATAAGTGCACTGTAAGTCGGTTTGGATAAAAGCGTCTGCCAAATGCATAAATGTAAACGGTGCACACATACATGGCTGTCTACATGATGTAAAAAAAAAAAAAAAAACAGAACTCATCGGACCAGGCAACCTTCTTCCACTGCTCCAAGGTCCAGTTCTGATGCTTGCATGCCCATTGTAGGCCTTTTGACAATGGAGAGGGGTCCTCATGGTCACTCAGACCGGTCTGAGGTTGCGATGCACTGTGTTATGTGACAAATTTCTCCCGTAACCATCATTAAAATTTTCTGTGACTTGTGCCACAGTAGACCTTTCTTTGATTCATACCAGATGGATCGCCTTTGTTGCCCTTGCGCATCAATGAGCCTTGGGCGGCCAACACTCTGTCGTACCAGAGTTTGTGGTTTGTTCCTCCTCAGACCACTGTCGGTAGGTACTCACCACTGCTGACTGGGAGCACCCCACAAGCCTTGCCATTTCAGAGATGCTCTGACCCAGTCGTCTGGCCATAACAATTTGTCCCTTGTCAAAGTCACTCAGGTCTTTACTCCTGGCCACTTCTCCTGCATTCAACATGTTGACTACAAGAACTGATTGTTTGCTTACCATCTGATCTACCCCGACCTTGACATTTGGCCTTGTCAGGTGATGATCAACGTTATTCGCTTCACCTGTGAATGGTCATAATGTTTTGTCTCATCAGTGTATAAACCGACATTTAGAAGACAGCATTATTATGCTGCCTACCATGTGCAACAGCCTTTGCATCAGGAGTGCGCTTATGATGCCTTAAAATATGCCTTCTTTTAAGCTAAAAACTGCTGCGACATATGGCAGGTGTACTTTACCAAGCCTATAGTCCAAGGATGTCTTGTTTCCAGTGTTTGTGGCTCTGACTACACTTTACTTCCTTTTCCTGTTACATCTGCAGCCAAGCAGGCACCCTAAATAAGCACACACAAAAGACCAGAGGCCAGGAACACTCGCTTAGACAAGCAACAGCAGACTCTCTTTCTTACTTTCTCTGGATGCACCGACGATCTACATTAAAATGTGTTTTCAGGGTCTTCAAATAAACTTAAATGCACTGAAAGATATATATATATATATATATATATATATATATATATATATATATATATATATATATATATATATATACACACACACACACACACACACACACACACACACACACACCGATCAGCCACAACATTAAAACCACCAGCCTAATATTGTATAGGTCCCCCTGGTGCTTGCCAAAACAGCACCAACCTGCATCTCAGAATAGCATTCTGAGAAGCTATTCTTCTCAACACAATTGTACAGAGTGGTTATCTGAGTTACCGTAGACTCTGTCAGCTCGAACCAGTCTTCCATCCACAGAACTGGATGTTTTTTGTGTTTGTCACCATTCTGAGTAAATTCTAGAAACTGTTGTGCGTGAAAATCCCAGGAGCTTCAAACCAGCCCATCTGGCACCAACAATCATGCCACGGTTCAAATCACTGAGATCAAATTTTTTCCCCATTCTGATGGTTGATGTGAACATTAACTGAAGACCTGTATCTGCATGATTTTATGCACTGCTGCCACACGATAGGTTGATTAGATAAAAGCATGGATGATTGTTGGTGCCAGATGGGCTGGTTTGAGTATTTCTGTAACTGCTGATCTCCTGGGATTTTCTCACACAACAGTCTCTACAATTTACTCAGAATGGTGCCAAAAACATCCAGTGACAACAGTTCTGTGGACGGAAATGCCTGGTTGATGCGAGAGTTCAACATAGAATGACCAGAATGGTTTGAACTGACAAAGTCTACGGTAACTCAGATAACTGCTCTGTACAATTGTGGTAAGAAGAATGCTATTCTGAGATGCGGGTTGGTGCTGTTTTGGTGGCACGAGGGGGACCTACACAATATTAGGCAGGTGGTTTTAATGTTGTGGCTGATCAGTATGCATATATTAACTGAGTTGACACATGTTCTTAACACTCATAACTAACAATTTACATTACATCAATGTAAGACTGAATATTCTTGTTTTATCAGTCTTTGACAGCTACAGATGACTTTTTATGTTTTTGCAGATTTCTGTGGTGCTTACCGGAAAAAAAGATTTTTCAAATCCAGTGTGTTCCCAGATTTAAATCCAGACTGATCAACCACAGCGCTTATGTGAATGTCATAGCTCTGTCTGTGATGCAATACATAACAGATCTTAGGAACAAAATATTTTTACAATAAAGATTTGCTTTCAAAGGTTAAAAATGTGTCATAAACAATACTTTGTAAGTCATACCTCTTGTTGGCTATCAGTTGGACATGTCCAGATAATGTCTGTCCTTTTTTGGCAAACAGGGGCGTTTGCAGAAGACAGCGCACCTGATACCAATGAGTCAGAGGTTCATTAGGTGCAGTGGACAGCCATACTGTCATTCTGTACAAAAGGAGAACATGAGTTGAATAAAACAACAGAAAAACTAGCTTTGCATTTCATAAAGAAAAAAAGTGCTTGGGATAAAAGAATAGTGTTTAAGTTAAGTTTAGAGTTTGACTGAGGTGTAAATAAAATGCCGCTTCAGAGCTGCTTTGCAGTTGTGCATGAAAATTAATATATAAACATGACTTGTGTGACTTCTTTACATGGTTAAATTGATGCAAGAAAAAACAGACTAATAACAGTTCAGTATGCAAATAAATGCAAGAAGAAAGACCAATAGCAATTGAACACAACAGTCTGATTCCAGAAGTAAAAGTACCATTCATTTATTTCAATAGGGGAATTGATTTTAAACAACAACTTATAAACAGACCGACTGTGAGCTCCAAAATTGTTAATTAATGGTATATGCTTCTGTTGAAGCCATCAGTCTGCATTATTTCCATGTCTTTTAAAAAAATCTTGGTTACTTGTGGAATATCTGGTAAGAAACTACACTTCCCATGATTCTGAAGAGAAAGATCCACCAGTCAGGAAACTGCAACCAACAAAGCACTCCAAACAAGCTCAGAAGTGACCACAGCGACCATAAATGATGCAATCAAGTCTGTCTCCTTACACTACTTACAAATATCGAGATTTAATGGCAAATTTGTTCTTCTGGAACCAAACTTGCTGTAAATTCGCCACTGAATATTTTCACATACAAATGACACTTGCAGCAAACTGTCCATTGTTGCCAAAGGTTTGCTGCAGGTTCACCACTACAGGTGAAGAGCTGCAAACTTCTGGTGATCATTTGTGGTAAATCATAAGCTCATTTGCAGGTTAAAATAATGAGTGGCAAATTTGCGGCAAATTTTTTCGCAAGTTTGCAACTAGTTTGCCAGAACTCAGTCCACTTATATATTTGTTTATACAACAGTTAGTTCTGGTCTTCGAATCTCGAATCTTAACGGGAGGCGTTCCAAGAGTGCTGATGGCTCACACCATCAGCACTGGGACAATTTACTGTTTGTATCACTCCGCTTGTGTTCATGGCGTTCCAAACTAACGTGTAAGAGCAATGCAGATGTGTAAGAGCAGTTAGATGTTTACATTTTCATTCATCACAGTGGCGTTAAAGATTTGACAAAAGACTGTCTTGTGTGTGTTATGAGTGAGTTGAGCTGACGTTGACAAACTGTGTTGTCAGTCAGTGCGGAATCATCCGGAATTGTCTTTTAATCCATGATCCCTCTGATTTCTACTACACTATACAGTAACTGAAAAATAAGTTTCAGTTTAGTTAAAATCAGCAGTACTGCCAGTCACAACTGAGAGTTGCAACAGAATGACTAATCAAACACACTCAGGGCGCCTATCTGATACAAGTTTCTGAGGTGGGAGAAGATGTAAAATTTCAACATGGCAGAGGAGAAAACACTTTTTGTACCAGTGCCAAAATAAGAGTTCCCCAAGAAATATTCAAGAATGAAGCTGCCGTCTTGATGTTTTCTCTCCGACAACAAAACACTTGAACGTACTTAATAATACGTACTTAAGAAATACTTATAGGATAATTCCATTAGCACATATGGCAGTATCACTCCACGATCGAAGCGGATTACTATTACACTACAGCTGAGGAATAGAGTTAAACTAAAAGATGCAGGTAATCACACGCTCAGTCTCTCTCCCTCTGTCTCATACATACACACACGTCCTTGTTTCTCCAATAACTTGTTAGTAACAGCCCAAGCTGTCATTACTAGTTCTAAAGTGTGGTTATTTTAATTAGTAACGGAGGCTTGGTTGCATCTTTCGAACTAGCAGAGCAGTTCCACAAACAAGAGCTTTTTTTTGTGACAGTCCTACTTATTTATTTACTTGTTTGTAGAACTATTATATAAAAGCAATATCACACTCCAAATTGTGCTATATTGTCCATCTATCAGCACGGCTGTGATTACCTAAGGCACTCAGCCCACAGCCGTGTTGATAGCTGGACATACAGCACTCTTGCTCCTGCAATATTGCTTTAATAAATCTGAATAATTTGCTTTAAATTTAAAGTATATTGTTTCTATACTTTAATCAACAACTTAAAATCAATAGTTGTTTATTTCTTCTATAATTTTTTATTCGCTTACATCATTTGCAATGCTTCATGGGATTGTAGTTCATTCCCTTATTAAAGACGTTAAGTATTCAGTCTTGTACCTTCGTCTTTTGATTTTCAAATATTTTTTTGCTTCAAATCTAAGCTTGTAATCCTATGATTCACCTTAGAACTGATTGGTTTGGTTCATTGATTTTATGAAATCCCTATGGGAAAAAAATGAACGGGAAAAACATTTCTGGAACAAGGACGGCTGAAAAAGTGGCAGTGTTGCACTCTATTCAGCATGCATATACAGTATAATCATGTCATCGCTGTCGGTTAGATTTTGAATGGCGAAAATTCTAGCAGTGTTATAGACACCCTGTCTAAAAGCATCATTAATTATAATGGGAGCGATTTGCTTTTGTCGCGTAACATCTGTAGACAGGGTGTAAGTCAAGTGGAGATTTTAAAACTTTAAAGTTTACAATAAAAAACAATAGTGTTGACTTGCAAGCACTGTAGTTAAATGTGCTGTAAGTGATTTAAGACACACAGACACACAGAAGTGACACTTCTGCCATTTTGCTAACATCAGCCCACACGCCCTCTCTCCAAACCCTGCCCCTCAAAGACATTTCAAACAATCAACCTGATGTGAGAAAACTCAACGCATAAAATGAGCCACAAACAGGGAGCATTTCTGATTGGCTGGTTTCCTTGTAGCAGGCCACAATCAGAAGTGTTGTCACAGAGACAAGTGGGATTTCTCAAGACACATATTTTAGTGATATCTGTCAGGTAACTGGGATATTTTTATGTGTGGTATTTAAAAACAATCGCCTTTAATACATATTGCACTTTCTATCAGCATGTTGGAACAATTATTTATTTATTTATTTATTTATTTATTATTATTATATTTTTTTTATTTTTATTTTTTAAGTATTTTAGATTCTCACCTTGAGCCAACAAATGCCACATCAAACCAGAATACAAGTCCATGAATCAGTCCGGACTGCCGCATTTTGAACACAAAGGGAATTTCTATCCTGGAAATGTAAATAATATAAACTATAAATATCAATTCTATAACTGACTATTCTATTGTGAAAATCTGTTGTGTACTATATTTCTTCTAAAATCATGTGATAGCTTTGTGTGACAAACAGACCAAAATCTTTGTTATTATTATACAGTTGATGTTGAGTTATTATTATACAGAAAATCATCATACCTCTTTGGAATAACCACTTTTTTTGTCTTACAGCCTGAAATCAAAACCCACTACATTTTTTTTTTTTTCTTCCAAAAATGTATAAAAGATGAAAAACTAGGGTAACAGGGTTTGAAAAATGTTCATACCCCTGAATTTAATACTTCGTAGAGCTACCTTTTGCTTTAATGACAGCCATCAGTCTGTTTGGATATGTCTCTATTAGCTTTGCGCACCTAGATTGGGGAGTATTTGCCCATTCTTCCTTGCAGAATTGTTCGAGTTTAGTCAAATTGTGGGGTGAGCTGCGATTGACTTCTCCCTTCAAGTCCATCTACCAGTTTTCTATTGGATGCAGGTCAAGGCTCCGACTTGGCCACTCAAGGACTTTGGCCATCCTATCCTTAAGCCACTACACTGTTTTTCTGGCAGTATGTTAAGAGTCACTGTTGTGCTGAAAGTTGAACCCATCTTCAGTTGTCGAGCAGAGGGCCACAGATTTTCCTCAATAATTTGGGTGTACATGGCAGCATCCATTTTTTTGCCCAGTCCCTGCTGAAGAGAAACACCCCCACAACATAATGTTGCCACCACCATGCTTCATAGTAGGTATGGTATGTTCTGGGTGGTGTGATGTGTTTGGTTTTCTCCAAATATAGCACTTGAAGTTCTGTCCAAAACATTAAATTTTTGTCTCATCAGACCATAAAACCGTTTTCCACATGGCATCAGAATCCAGAAACTAAAAAGTGTTTTTATAGCAAAGTGGAAACGAGACTTAGTGTGCCACTTTTTCAGAAGAGGCTTCTTTCTTACCACCCTGCCACACAGGCCAGCTTTGTGTAAAGATTGGGAAATTGTTGTCACATTCACAGAACAATCAATCTCAGCCATAAGGGCTTGTAAATCCTTCAAAGTTGCCTTTGGCCTCTACATAGCTTCCCTGATCAATATCCTCCTGGCATGGTCATCCAATCTGGAGGGATGGCCCAATCTTGGCAAGGTTTTGGTGGTGCCATGCACTTTCAACTTCTTTATAATGCTCTGAATGGTACTCAAAGGGATAGTAGCATTTGAAATCTTTTTCTACCCTTCTCTTAACCTGTGCCACACCTGGGCAAGTTTTTTATTTTGATTAGTTATCTAAACCAATTTTTTTTTTTTTTGTATAATTGTTCAGAATTTTTTTTTACATATTATTTTCACTTTGATGCTGAAGGTAATAATGTATAAAGATTAGGATAAGGACTTTGACAAGGTATGATGACTTTCTATAGGCACTGACATCCGATCTAGCTCTTCTTGGCACATTCGTGAGAGTTCATGAGAGAAATAGTGATGTTTTATTCAAAAATTCAATCATTCTTTTGAGTCAGATCTTTTTAATGAAAAGGTTCACACTGAATCCAACTGATCTGTTCAACTAATTGACTTCATGATCCAGGTACAGCAGTTCTTAAATTAACAGCTCACTGGAGGGGAAGATTTTAAGTGAATACTGTTTCTCACACAAAGCTATTTTCTGTCTTCAGCAGACTTGGAATATATAGAATGAGACGTATGAATTACTTTTATGATAACTTTATGGTGCTTTTGCGTGGAGAAGTGCGACAAGTACATTATTCAAAATGTCTCCTTTTCACTTGCTCAGAAGAAGAAAGTCATACGGGCTTGGAACGACATGGCAGTGAGTAAATGGGAACATAATTTTCATTTTGAGGTGAACTATTCCCTTAAGACAATGCTCTGGGTTTTACGATTGGTCCACAATATATCTGTCCTTACCAGTGTAAATCTTCCTCTTTTGCCTCCAGAAAGTTGATACTGTATTTCACAGACCTGGCCATGAGAATCTGAATATCAAATGTGTCCTGAAACACAAAGAGAATGTGATCTTCTCAGACAACAATATTATGAAGCAACCTATGAACAAAAAAAGATGCATGAATGTTGAATATCGGAATAAGTGTGAAACACATGTTCTCACAACTATCGGCTGTTTGAAGAACTCATCCACAGCAGAAGAGTGAAGTCCACTCAAGTTCATACCATAGAAACAGCTCTGATTCCTGAGTAAAAAAATAAATAAAAAATTTGTGGTTAAACACATTTTTTCCAGCAATTCTATTCTTTTAATTTGACCTTGTCAGAATTCTCTGAATGGTTTAGATTAGTGTGAATGAATACAGTGTCCCCAAAAACTATTTAGACATTTAAAGGTGCTGTAAGCAATTTTTTTCATGGAAAGGTATGCAAAAAAGTCCTACTGTATGAAAGATATTAATGAAATAAGTGTTGTGAGATATCTTACTGGTCTCTGTGACAGCTCTAGACTCTGTAAACAACAAACAAAAATGTGTCGGCGGGCCGCGGTCTCTGACGCTTTCTGCATGTCAATCATTTTTTGCGTTCTGGTAGTGTAGTAGTTGCAGCGAATTATTGAGGCTTAATTCCATTTTTAAGGCATGCTACTCATAACAGTTGTCAGTTGAGGGCGCTATTTTGCTGCTGTTGTTTTTTGTTTTTTTTTGGTATCTTTAGAGTGCGTGGTTTCGTAAAGAGGGGGCGTGGCTAATCCAATTTGTGGAAATTCTAGAACGGCTAAAATCACTTACAGTATGTATGAATGTCAAATGAATGGCTACAAGATTATGGACGTAAAATGGGTTGTGAATGGTGTTTCATGTTGATAAAAAATAAGCAACCTGGTCTCATAGAATCAGGTACTATTGACCTGTTTCTTGTAACGTCACTGAACGACCGCGTTGCCATGTTTGTGACCAAAATTCCATATACTTAATTGTGCTGCTCTGTGGGATGTGGCAAAAGTCGATGACATTTTGGTTTCTATTTATAAATCTCGAAAAAGTGATACTGCTGTTTAATTACCAGTGCCAAAATGTAATTTTTCTTTCAATAAAGTTTTATCTTTTAAGAGACAGTGCTTAATTTCACCAAAGTCAATCAATGATGAAGTGAGAGAGCACGGACAAAAACAATTGTGGGACTTTGCTCATTTATTTAGACATGTCAGTTATCTGTACACGTGTCAGTTATATTTATAACACCATTGAATTGAATACAATGAAACTGGAAATGCACATAGTACGATGTTATTCATAACACCCATGCTGTATAAAGGTATTGTAACACACTGTAATAAATAAAGGACTATAATGTAAATATATAGTATATATTTAATATGTATATACTACTGTATGTCAATAAACAACACATCATAAGATTATGAATCACAGATTTTATTCACACCACCAGACCACAATGTTAACATATTAGTCTTATACACTAATATGTCTCTGTTTTGAGGTTTTTCTTGATATCGCTTTATGGGTGTTTTTCACCACCATTGTATCCTCCTGCTGATGGTCACAAATATGGCGGCTGAGGGGAAAAGTGACGTCACTGAAACTGGTCAATACCTACATATTTCGCACATGTTCGCATTACATTACCAATGTTGGGTGTAATCCAATTACAAAGTAATTAGTTACTGTAATCTTATTACTTTTAGTCAAAAAGTAGTGTAATGAATTACATTTTAAAATCTTGTAATCAGATTACAGTTACTGACTTTCAATACATTTAATTACTTTTAAGTATATTATAGGGTTATTATTATTTCTAATATATTATTTATGTAGAATACATGAATTATGGCCCCGTAATGAGTAATGAGTCATTGTGAAGGAGAAATGTGAGGTGCTGAGTGTATGATTTGTGTGTAATAATGAACAAGGAAGAAATATAGACATTATTTTGAAACTGTTGAGCAAAAAATTTTTTTAGAAAGTAACTTAAAAGTAAAGAAATTAGTAATGTAATTACTTTTTTCAACGAAGTAATCAGATTAACATTTTTGATAAATAATTAGTCATTTGTAATGGATTACTATTTTTAAGTAACTTACCCAACACTGTACATAACCAACTACGTGGTAGCTCAACTGGCAGAGCATTGCACTTGCGATTTAAAGGAAGGGGTACAAGTCCTGAAGAGCTCGCGAGTCGACACGTGAGCTGAAAGTGTCACAAAATGACATTGTTGCTACATAAATTGCATTTTTCATGTCACATTATCGATTAGGTTTAAGGTTAAGTGTTGTGAAGTAAGTTTTGTTTATTTAAAACTCAATAACCATTAACCTCATCTGTTTGTGAGAACATTTAACTCACTTTTACTGCCACACAATTGACATTTCACCTCAGAAATGCAGCGATATGGGTAATGAACCACGTAATATCACTTTGTTGCAAAAATGTCACCACGGTCATGTAATTTTGATGAGTTTAGGCTGTATTTAAGTCTATGTACAGTTGTGGGCAGGGTTACCCAGCCCTACACCACAGAAATAGCAACCAAGCGACTGACAAAATGCCCTGTCGTTCATTGCTTTGTTGCCACTGGCGGGTCCAAAGGGGGGCGCTGTATCACGAAAAAAGTTTACGTTTAAACATTCGCTTTAAAAATTAGGGCCCTATAGAGGTAATGTGGAAGAAATATTAATATGAAAATAAAGGTCCTTTCCATAGCACCTAAATGGACAAGTCATATATCAAATGAAATCTCTCATTCTCAGGAATGTGAGTGTATAGTTATTTATTTACCCTTATACCACAGTTCGAAAGATTTTCAAAAGAATCACAAAGTTAAATATTATTTCTGTAAGTCATTAAATACAAACGTCTCTTTATGCTCTGATAACCGCTGCTGTAAGCCCCAAATAGCCATACATTTATATCTACATTTACCTTAGGGAGGTAAAAAATTAGCCATTTTTACTTGTCTGTATAATCAAATAATCAAATTTGATATCTTAGATGTCCAGAACAAGATATGCCATCCAGAAGGAAAAGCATGCAAAACAAATCATCAGAAAAATATGTTTTCAACTACTGATAATAAAATGTTATATCTTCACAAAGAGGAGGATCTCTCTACTGACACCTAGATTGAGTTTCTAGTCCACTCAGAGGCTGAGATATTTGATAAAACAACGAGGGTGGTGCATGAACTGAAAATTAGACTGAATGTCTTTGGACAAGTACATCTGTGAGGGCTAAAATGCGTTAGAGCGCCACCTACATTTCAGATATGTATATTGTGGTGGAATGTGATAGAGAAAAAAAAAATGCTGCCATTTAGTGGAATAAAATGAGACTTTTCAAAGTGAGGTAGAGTGAACAAAACCAGAATTACATGTTTACAAAGTTAGGACAAAAAAAATACAACAAAAAAAACATTTATAATATTATAAACACATACAATATAATTTATGAATAATTGGAGTCTTTTTTAATTTTTATTTGAGGGGTTCTCTGAAAATGAGACCAATTTTTTGCAATTAGTCCACAGTATGTGTGAATGGTGAGCTTTTAAATTTGAGTGTGAAAAATTGCGGGCTGCAGCCCAAAAATGCACCAGAGTATAATGGGTTAAGAGAAAAAAAACCCAGATTGTTTCTTTATAGCGTCGCGCCATGTTAGGACATGGTGTAAGACTTATGTCATTACTACAGAAAGGCTGTTTAGCATTTAAGCCAAAATCAATAAGCTAAATTTCTCGGAGGTCACGTGACGCCATGCAAGAAGCAGACGTGTGAATGACGAGCTCTGCGCACTTTGCTAAATTTTTCATTATTTTCATGTTATAATCTGGTGAAATTCGATACACCCAGTTACACATTTGCTCTTTGAGGTAAAACATGACAAAGAAGTCAAAATCATCGGGCTCTGGAGACATTAAAAGACACTTATGTGTTCAGGATGAAAGCCCCGACAGACCTACAGACCGGGGACTCGATTTGGATGGCGCGGTGGGAGAGGAGATCCAGCGTCAGTTGTCCAACATATCGGTGATGATGACGAAGGTTCTTGCTGACTTGGAGGATCTCTGATCTCTAAAATTCTCTGAGTTAGTTACAAGAGTGTCGGATGCTGAGAAACGAATCGATTATTTGGAGTCTTCGGAGAGGGAATTAACCGCTAATCCACCTGCGACCAAAGCTGATCTGGAACATATTCTTGAAAAGCTTGAAGATCTTGAGAATAGAAGCCGCAGGAATAATGTCAGAATTGTTGGAATTCCTGAGCATGAAGAGGGCAGAGATATGGTGAAATTCCTAGACGAGCTCTTCCCGAGTGTGCTCGACATAACAGGCCACAAGCTGGAAATCGAGCGAGCTCACAGAGTCCCAGCTCACAGATCTGCTGAGGGAGACAGGCCCCGATCGATTCTGGCCAGATTTCTGAGGTCATCCGATAAAGATCTTGTGTTGCACCAGGCGACGAGCAAAGGAAAGCTTTCTTGGAAGATCTATAATATTTTCTTGTTCCCGGACTTTGCGAGTTCTACAAGAGAGAAACGCGATCGGTTCAAGGAATGTAAGAAACTCTTACATCAGCGAAAGATCACTTTTGCTCTGATGTTTCCGGCCAAACTGAGAATAGAAATGAAGGACGGTCGCAAAGTATTTACTTGTCCCAATCAGGCAATGTCTTTTATAGAATCAATGGCTGAATAAACCGTTGGTTGTTTCTCAGGTGAGTGGGTCGACTCGCTGTACTTAATCTGGCTTTTGAGGAAGCTGGGCATCATTTTGGTTTATTTTTGCGTTGGCTCCGCCGAGCGGCTGGAGCTTGTTTTGTGAATAACACTTTCCTTAAAGAAGCATTTGCATTGATGGAAGATTAATTTTGCATGGAAGTTCCCGGCCAGTTTGAGAGTTGACACTATGGATGACCGCAAAATATCTACATGCTCACACAAAGGATGTCTTTTATTAAGTTGACGGATTGAGTAAGTCATGGTATATACTTTTATGCGGCCTCCGAGTGAATTGACACGACCATCCGGGGAACCGGGATGCCGGTTTTGTTTCTTTTGAGTTGGCTCCACCTAGCGGCTGGAGCTTGTGCTGTTTACGGGACACTGGAATTATCACGTCATCCGCTGAACTCATAACAGCTGGCTCACTGAACATTCGTTTATCTATCTGTGAAACTGAACGGTTTTATATCAGCTGAAATTTGTTTTGTGGAGGATCACACCTTTAAAACAGTTCTGTGAATTTATCTACATGTTCTTTGTGTTCATTCTTCCTTTTGGCTGGGGGTTATTTTACAAAGTATTTTCTGTTATGCAATTTTGCTTCACAAATTTGTGAGGCAAAATTGAGCAAACCGATGGCAAAGTTGTCGTGGGGGCTCGTGGGCGTACATGGACCTTTTGAATTGAAAGGGATTGTCGCCGGTTGGCGCTTTCTTGTGCGGGGTTAATGCGCACGTTTTTCTTTTTTCTGTTTGTTTTGTTCGGTGGCAAGTTTGGGGTTTGATTGTTGCATTAATGGGGAATGTGGTCTGTATAATTTTGTTTTTGACACACAATTTATTTTTTCTACCATATCAAAATGTCAAATGTTAATATGAGTGTACTATCTCTCTCCACATGGAATGTAAATGGGTTGGGGCACCCCATAAAAAGAAGGAAGGTTATTTCTTTCTTAAACGTAAGAAATATGATATAGTGTTTCTTCAAGAAACGCATCTTTCCCCACAGGAAGCTGAAAAATTTGGGAAGATATGGGGTGGGCATGTTTTCTTTAGTGCTGGCTCAAGTTAGGACCCAGTTTTTCATGTGCTTATTCTCCAAATTAATGACTGTCCCATCTCCCAAGATACAGAGTCTGGGGCAAAATAAAATTTGAGAGGCCAAAACCTCACACATAAAACTCTGAATCCTCATCCAAAATTCTTGCATCTTAACACATCCCCAAATGACATGGGTTGTGTCTCCATCTTCTGATTGACATTGCCAGCAGGTGGGTGTGACTTTAAGACCAAGCCTATGCAATTGAGAGAGGGTCCAATAAACTCTATGTAAAATATTAAATTGCATGAGGTGAACCCTTGCGTCTCTGGCTGCAGATTTGACATTTTTTAGAATCCCAGCCCACTCTCCCTCCTCCAATACCAAATTTAGATCTTTCTCCCATAATCTCTTAAGAGAAGTTGAAGTTCCATCTCCCAGACTCTGAATTAGTAGGGAGTAATACACCGATGCCTCATGACCTTTTCCAAAAGCAGTAATCACCACTCCCAGAGTATCTGCCGCTTTAGGTGGGTGTAAACCACTCCCAAAAACAGTACAGAGCAGGTGGCGCAGCTGTAAATACTTATAGAACTGAGATCTAGGAATCCCAAAAAGTTGAATCAAATTTTGAAAGGATCTCAACACTCACACATTCTCATATAGGTCACCGAGTGTAGTAACCCCCCTCACAATCCACTCTGACCAGCAAAAAGGGGACTTGTTGATGCATAGTTTGGGGTTCAGCCATATGCTTGAGGCAACATTTAAAAAAATGTCAGAATTAAACAGTCTGAACACTTTTGTGCATACCGAGTTCAAGTGCGAGATAACGGGATATAACTTAGCTTCTCCGATTAATTTGATAGAAAGGCTCTGCAGTGGCGAAATAGGGGCAAGAACGTCCTGTTCTATACAGAACCAGGGAGGGGCTCTCTCAGGTGGAAGCGGCCAATGTGCCAAATGTCTGAGACCGAATGCATAATAATAAAATAAAATCTTGAGAGGCCTAGCCCACCTTTGTCAATCGGCCTATGTAACTTATTGAAATGTAATTTGGGATGCTTACCATGTACTTTGCTATGCTATCAAATTGCTTGAAATAAGGGAGGGGGACATCTACAGGGAGAGACTGCAGCAAGTAATTGAATTTTGGAATAAAATTAATTTTAATAACATTAACCTTCCCAATCATAGATAAATGTAAAGAAGCCCACCTGCCCACATCGCTCGAAAACCGTTTTATTAAGGGGTCAAAATTAACTCTAACTAAATCACACAAATTTGCTGGAAATAAAATACCCAAATACTTAATGCCCTGTTTGGGCCACTGGAAAGCACCCGGCTGGAAAGCCGTTTCTGTGCAGTACGCTATCAGAGCCAAAGCTTCGGATTTAGACCAATTGACTCTATATCCTGAAAACTTAGAAAAGGAATTAATAATTCTGTGGAGGCAAGGCATAGATCTACTGGGGTCAGAGACAAATAATAAAATATCATCTGCATAAAGCAAGAGTTTATGCGCCATACCTCCTGCCACCACCCCTGGAAAATCATCCTCCTTTCTTATCGCGGTTGGTAATGGTTCCAGGGCAAGACAGAACAATAATGGGGAATGAGAGCAACCCTGCCGGGTGCCCCTATCCAGAGTAAAATAATCTGAAATTAGTCCATTTGTTTGTACCGCCACTACTGGGTGTCTATAAAGTAACTTAATCCATCCAATAAACGTACTCCCGAACCCGTATATTTCCAAAACCTTAAAAAGATAATCCCATTCTACCATATCAAATGCCTTTTCGGCGTCAAGTGAGATGGCAGCGGCCGGAGATTGTTCATTCGTTACTGACCACATGATATTGATGAGACGCCTAATGTTATCAGAAGAGCTGCGGCCCCAAATAAATCCCACCTGATCTATATGTATAAGAGATGTCATAACTTAATCGGTTAGCCAGAATTTTTGACAACATTTTTACATCTAACTGGATCAGGGAAATTGGATGGTAACTTTTACATTCGCTTGGATCTTTGTCCTTTTTAAGAATCAGACTGATCCGGGCTTGTGTCATGGTTGGCGGAAGCTTTCCATTCTTTAATGATTCAGTATAAACTTCTAGCAAAACTGGAGCCAGTTCTGTAGCATAAGATTTGATAAACTCAGCAAAGCTGTCAGGCCCCGGAGCCTTGCCTGTAGGTAAGGCCTTAATAACCTCGCCAAGCTCCTCCAAGGTTATCTCAGAATCAAGAGAATTGTTTTGCTCAGTCGTCAGTTTAGGGAGATCTAATGGTTCCACAAAGTTTCTAATATCTTCATCAGCAGACGAAGACATGGAACTATAGAGATCAAAGTAGAATTCTTTAAAAGCATTATTAATATCAATGGCTGAGGTAAATATTTCACCACCAGCAGATTTCACTGAGGGAATGGTAGAAAAAGACTCTCTCTGCTTTATAAATCTAGCCAAAAGTTTTCCTGCTTTGTCCCCCGACTCCAAGTATGACTGCCTTGCCCTGAATAGCCAAAACTCCACTTTCCGCGACAAAATAGTATTATAGCTGTATTTCAATCGAGTCAATTCTCTGAGGCCATCGGATGACAAACGGCGCTTTAGCTCTGCTTCAGCATTGTTAATATTTCCTTCCAACTCCACGAGTTCTTGTGCTTTGGATTTTTTGATGAATGAGGCATACTGTATGATCCGGCCCCTAAGAACCGCCTTAAGTGCCTCCCAAGCCACGCCCACAGTGGATACTGAGGACCAACTGGTCTCCATATAAACACTGATTTCAGTCTTTAACATTTGTTGGAATTCAGGATTTTGCAAAAGGGACACATTAAGGCGCCAACTATATTTCTTTTTCTCCGTATGTGGCACCACCTCTAAACTCACAAGGGCATGATCTGAGACTAAGATATTTCCAATTGAACAGTCCACAACAGATGAAATGAGGGATTTGGATATAAAAAAAAAAATCTATTCTAGAATAAATCTTATAGACTGATGAATAAATTTATAGTTTCTACCAGATGGGTTCAAAAGTCTCCAAATATCTGTAAGACCAAGATTTTTACACATTTTGTGAAGCGTCAATGTTGCTCTAGGGGGTTTACACACTTTTGCTTCACTAAGATCAAGCACTGAGTCCATCAAAAGATTAAAGTCTCCTCCCAATATTATATCATGAGAGGTGCCAGCTGTTTGCATCATCCCTTCAAGATCTATAAAAAGCCCTGATCATCAGTGTTAGGTGCATAAATATTAGCCAAAATCAACCTTTGCCCCTGAATTAAAGCTAAAACAATAATGACTCTTCCTAATATATCTTTAACTGTTTGAGACAATTGAATTGTAGATGTTTATTAATCAATATAATGACTCCCTTGCTCTTACTAGTGTTATGATCGCCAGACAGATTACTTTGAGGAGTTGGAAGTCAGCTGGAGCGCCCCCGTTTCAGGAGTGGTGTTCAGAGATGGCCAGAGTGACAGCTCTTGAGGAGGGGGTATCCAGAAGACTGGGGAGTCTGGACATGTTTGTAAAGAAGTGGGGCAGATGTCTGTCTTTTTTGGAGGGCTCTCGGGGAGGAACAGTGGAGAGAGAGGTGTAGGTGTTTTATGTGTGTGATTGTTTTATTTATTTTCTTTTTTTAATTTATTAATTTATTTATCGATTATTGTTGTGTGTCTATGGTTGTGTGACCACTGGGGTGTTGTTGGGGGTCGGGGGGGGGGGGTTGTTGTATATTGATTCTGTATTTGTGTGTTCCTCTATTTATATTTAAAGGTTGAATCAATAAAAAAAAATGTTAATCGGAAAAATAAAGTTGTTCCCTCAAAAAAAAAGAAAAAGAAAAAAAAGCTAAATTTCTCACTTCAAAAGAATGAGCCAAATTTCTGTTCTAACATGTTGTTAGAATATGTTGGATATCAAACTTGACACATAGTAACAGTATCTGTGTATGTAATAAAATCTATTGTACAGTGAGATTGATGAGTTGATGATGTCATGTATTATTTTGAAGTATGTTCACACACAAGGTACCACAAGCAAGAAACTACTCACAATCAGTCAAGGTTAAAGGATAACTTAAAAAACAACCTAAATTTGTTCAGTTTCTCACACAAAGCTATTGTATGCCTTCAGAAGACTTGGAATATAGTGCACGAGTCGAAGGTGGTTTTCACAAGGTGTTTTTTTTGTGCTTTCTGGAGCCTGACAGACGTGGTAATTATGAAGTGTCGTTGTATGGAAAAGATGTGCTTAAAGATTCTTCAAAATTACTTCCAAAATAATAGCATACAGGATTGAAATGATATGAAGGTCATTTTTGGGTAAACTATTCCTTTAATCGCACAGACAGAGAGAAGAGAACTATGTGCCATGAGTCAGGTTTGGATTGAACTGAAGCATTTTACAGCAGAGGGAAGCTGCTTGTCTTTGGTTTGGTCACGGCATGGTGCACGTACAGCGCGAGCTGTGGGTGGTGGGACGATTACTGTCTTTCCATGCCAGCAAACCACAATCCCCTGTGGGCTAATGTAAAATAAACCATCATGAATGGAGCTGTAAACATTCATAGTGATGTCAGGGCCTGTTGAGAGGGTTTATGGGGGCATGATTGTGTTCACTCTGTTAAGACGCTTGTATTTCTCTCCACAGTGAAGAAAAATGGAATAAAATGAGCACATCCTTTAAAAAACACTTCAAAAGCAGATGTTGCAGTCCTAGATATACAAATGTTATTTCTCTAAAGGAAAATAGCTGGTTGGAGCATTGCTTTGAATTGTAAAGCCAGCAGATGAACTTTAGCATTATTACCAGAAGCTGGAGCGGGCGTGATGCTCCATGTAAAGCTGTTCATCACTGAATGGAGCCAGATGGATGTCACTGCTGGTAGGGAACATCGTTCCTGGCCAATAATAAAAAAAAAAATGATGAACGTGAACTCGTGTACTTTCTTAAAGTTCTAATGAAATGGCTTGACATGTGCAAATTTATTTTCTGTGTTAACGTTTTTCCTATTAAAAAAGGAATCTGGGGCAGGACATATCTTTTAGTTTACATCACTTCTGTTAAGCCATGAACATCATTTGCTGCTTGCTGTTGCTAGTCACTAGTTGCTAGTAGGTGCATTAGTAGGGACATTCTTGTCTAGAGAGCACTTGATTGGACAAAATGAGTGTGTGCAGTACGAGTCATCAATATTTTTGGTCTGTATTCCCTTATTAGAATCAGCTTAAAATGAATTTTGTCAACATTCAGGAGCACACTAGTTTATTTATGACCTCAAAAGACACAAAACCACAATTCTGCTCTGCCTCAAAAACGATTTTCCTTATCACCAAGCCAACTTTTTTTAACCCCTCTCCTCCAACCACCTGGCTCCATTCTGGTATGTAATGTTTTCACAAATTCAGTTCCCATTGAAAAAAAATCCCTCCCTGAATTTTTCTTGTCTAGAAAAACATAATGCAAGTAAATGTGTTTCATGGCTTGATGGCTTCATGTCTAGATGGTAACCCTCGTTCTTCAAAACTCTTGCAAGATTTGCATTTGCTGCTATTAAGGTTAGGTTTGAAGTTACTGCAGAATTCCTAATAAACACAATAATCATAGTGTATTAATGGACTTTTTGGAAAACAATATTTAATTTTAATAAAATAAAACACTTATCCGTGCAGAATGGACATAAACATTTGTGTTTAGCAGTGTATCAGTGTCTTAATCAAAGGGAAAATCAATGAGAATGTTTCAATTCACACGAATACACTGATAACTACCAAAAATCAGCTTTTTCAAAAAATCAGACAACTTACAGGGATAGTTCACTCAAAAAATGAAATTCTCTCTTCATGTACTCACCCTCGATCCATCCCAGATGTGTATGATTTTCTTTCTTCACAAAAATATTTAGAAGAATATCTCAGCTCTGTTGGTCCTTACAATGCAAGTGAATGGGTACCAACATTTTGAAGCTCCAAAAAGCACAAAAAGGCAGCAAAAATGTAATCCATAAGACTCCAGTGGTTTAATCCATGTCTTCAGAAGCGTTACGATAGGTGTGGGTGAGAAACTGATCAAGTCATTTTTTTACTATAAATGCTTCTCCCTGTGCAGTAGATGGCGATACTGTATGCACGAAGAATGCGAATTACCAAAAACAAAAGTGAAAGTGAAGGTTTATAGGAAAAAGGGACTTAAATTTTGATCTGTTTCTCACCCACGACTATCATATCGCTTCTCGAGATAGGGATTAAACCACTGGAGTCTTATGAATGACTTTTGTTACCAACAAAAATCTATGTGTGCGATTGTTTTTTGCAAAAACTATTTATGTACTTACCTCAATAAAGATTTATGGCATTTACATGACCTTACATGTTGTTGGTTTCTTAAGCATAATCGGTTTAGGAACATGCATGTAAACGTGAGGACGTTTACATGCCTGTTCTTAAACCATTTATGCTTAATAAGCCGGCAACATGTGTGGTCATAAAACACATTAAACAGCGTTCCTTTATCGGTGTAAGGTCATAAACTGCGTGAGAATAAACTGATTGACACGGGTAGATTTTTGCCCATTACACAGATTTCACGTTGCATGCCCCTTCGTGGTTTGACGTCAAAAGCATGGAATAACGCAATTATTTCATATGTTATGTAAAAACGGGTTTCTTTCTTTGTCTGATTTTTTAAATAAACTGATTTTTGGGAGTAAGCCTAATCAGCGAACTGATTCACTGTCGCAAGTGAGTCTTGCGAGACTTTTCGCAGAACAAGGTTAACCATCTAGATCTTTTTCATATTAACTTTATTACAAAAAATGCCCCTATAGTTCAGCAAAGTTTGAAGTAAACACATTCCCACACAGTATCTTTGTCTAAATCAACAGAACAGACCTGTGGGTTTTAACCAGTGTTTGGCGTGTAGATAGCTCTCTAACATCCTGTCGTTGAGAAGCATGTAGCCCATGGGCTCTGAGATGATCACATCCACTTTCTCTGGACAGGAAACCTCCTCAATCTTCCCTGACAGAACTGTGATTCTATCCGACATGTTATTGCTTTTCACAAGAATCTAAAGAGATAAGAATGACACTGATAATAACTCCTAATCATCAAACCCTTGTATGCATGAAGAATTCTGTGACATGCTGTCCATTACCACAGAATTAATTTCAACCCATCCCTCACTTTGTAAAAACAAACTAAAATTATGGTTACAGTGTTTTAAAAGTATCGCCACAAGACCCAAAAAATTTTGGTGATTGCAGGGACACAAGGGTCTGATAATAATAACCTTTCAAAAATAACACAATAGTTAATTTGTAGTCTCTACGTTAGTTGTTTTGCTTGGCACACTGGTTGTATAAATCAAGCGTAGCAGTAAAAACAGTATCACATGTGATAGAAGTCTAAAAAGTAATCTTTGAAACAACAATAGGAAAAATCAAGCTATTAATACTTTTAGGCAGGCATTTGTTATGCATGGAAATATGTGTCCTTGCCCTCTACACAAGTTTCCTGGCCAAATCTGTCTTCAAGTCATTTAGCAGCCAGAATGTCATGCATTCCAGTCATGCTGGAAACAATCTTTTGAAAGACCTCTTGAAGTCTTACCCTGTGAAAATGTTCCTGAAAACCTGGGTATTTTTCCACAAAACCCATAGCCCGGAGCTTAAGGGCCAAATGAGTGTGACAACACATATAGTGAGAAGTGATTTATCCTGCTAGACCATGCAACAGTTTGCCAAGAAAAACATATGAACTCATTATGCACTGATAGCTCTTTTTTTTTTTTTTTTTTTTTATTTTCTCCCCTTTTCTCCCCAATTTGGAATGCCCATTTCCCAGTGCACTCTAAGTCCTCGTGGTGGCGTAGTGACTCGCCTCAATCTGGGTGGCGGAGGACAAATCTCAGTTGCCTCCGTGTCTGAGACCGTCAGTCCGCGCATCTTATCATGTGGCTTGTTGAGCGCGTTACCGCGGAGACCTAGCGCGTGTGGAGGCTTCATGCTATTCTCTGCGGCATCCACGCACAACTCACCACGTGCCCCACTGAGAGCAAGAACCACATTACGACCATGAGGAGGTTAACCCAATGTGACTCTACCCACCCTAGCAACCAGGCCAATTGGTTGCTTAGGAAGCCTGACTGAAGTCACACAGCACGCCCTGGATTCAAACTTGCGACTCCAGGTGTGGTAGTCAGCGTCTTTACTTGCTGAGCTACCCAGGCTCCCCAATGATAGCTCTTTTTAACAGATTTACTAATGGCAAATTGTGATTTGTTTTAACTGTCATAAATGTTTGTTTTTTTTTCAAATATTATACTTAATGGGTTAATTCACACCAAAAAGACAATTCTGTAATCATATACTCACCCTCATGTCATTCCAAACCCGTTTACTATTATTTAGGTGATGTTTTGAAGAATTTTCATGCTGCTCTTATCCATATAATAAAAATGAATGCGGACAAGGCAGTTAAGCTCCATAAAAGAAAAAAATACAAACAATACACCGTAAAGTATCATAAAAGTATGACTTGTGTCTTTTAAAGTCATACGATGGCTTTGTGTGAGGGACAGGACCAAATTTAAGTCATTATTCACTGAAAATCTTCCCCATCAGCCCTCAAATTTCATTTGTGTTTGCAGGTAGATTCAGGCTGTCAATTTTAATGTTTTAATTCAGTGTGATTAATGTGTTAAAAATTATTGCGTGTCCCCTGGTCATACAGAAATTCTGCAATAAAGAATTTTCCTACCAACAGAACAATTCAAGCTAGAAGTACCACCTTCATGTTTTTGCAACTTGCAGTCAGCAGGGGGCAGTAAGCGCAAATCCAGCTGTACAGGCAACAAACCAACAGCTGTTCCAAGGCAACTAGACAGCCCTAATTTATATTTAAATATTGCACATATAGACCCGTCATGCCAAGTTTGACATCAATGATGGTAAATGGCCTTAGTTGTCTCATGTCTCATAACCGATCAAGACATGCCAAATTTGAATATGCAGAAATGAAATTTGAAAGTTGCAGCGAAGAGGATGAATATTAGTGAATAACGAACTCAGGCCTGGCTCCAGCTCTAAGATGTAAGGTGGGCACAGTTGGAGGGGTAGGTGTAGGTGTAATTCTCAAGGTGGACCAAGTTCATGATTGGGTGGGCCAGAACCACACAGGCCCCCCTATGGAGCCGGGCCTGAACGAACTTCCCTGCACAAAGCTATCGTGTGGCTTGAGAAGACTTCAAATATAGCACACAAGTCATGTTGACTATACTTTTATGGTACTATATATGGACAACAAAAGCTCAGACATTCTGCTAAACTTCTCATTTTGTGTTCCACAGAAGAAGAAAAAGTCATACGGGTTTGGAATTACATGAGGTTTCGTAAATGGATAAAATAATTTTAATTTTTGTGTGTACTATTCCATTAAAGACAGAAATTTAAAAGTAGAATTAAATTAAATGAGGTATAGATTGTTTGTACTTCAGCATATTTGGCTACAGAACTGGCCTCCACCGCGTACACTTTCTTAGCTCCTGCCTGAACGGCAAAGAAAGACAATATCCCTGTTCCACAGCCAACATCAAGAACCACCTACAAACAAATTAAATGAATAACATTTAACAAAGTATTCAGTTCAGGCAAACTTTTTATTGCTAGAGAAAAGTCCAGTTATTGTTTATTTCACTAAAAGTGCGTAAGATTTTTCTTTCAGAAATTAAAGGAAGAGTTCTAGCGTTTTATCTAGCAATTTTTAAGCAATAATGTTTTGTGTTTGAACATCTCCTCATGCAGCTCAGCTTCAATTTGACAACAGATTATAGTGACCAAAGGAGAAAAGACACCATAAAAGTATCGTGAAAGTAGTCCATAGGACCCCTGGGCTATAACTGAATTCTTAGAGCCATACCATAGCTTTGTGTGACAAACAGGCTGAAATGTAAAGGTGCACTCAGTTATTTTTTAAGTATGTCAAAGTGGCTTATACTGACACCTAGTGGCCTGGATGTTGCATCATTCAAACAGTTGTTTTCAGTTACCAATGCCATTGTAGAAATTCATTGTGCACAGTAAACCAGGATTAATTTAATCCATGAATGAAAGTGTCCAATAACAGAGCAGTTACTGAGATTAAGCAAGTAGTATTAAGCAGGTCATGTGATGCTAACATGGCTGCCCCTATGAGGTGCCCCTGCCCCATGTAGAATAAAAAAGCATTTATAAGGTTTCTGATATGAATGAGCTCTTCATCTCACATGAGTGGTTATGATTTTATACATATGTTTCAAAATTACTATTCGTATCTTTAGAAGTTAAAGTTTAGAAGGAAAAAAAATATTGAGTGAACCTTTAAGTCATTATTTACTAAAAATGTTGCCCTCCACCGAGGATCTAAAATATTATTTGCATCCATGTCAGATTCAAAAATGACACACTGAGTCATGGCAAGTTTGACATTAGCCGTTTTCCCACCATCGGGCTGAATGGTTCTCGTTGCAAAACAATGCTGTTCCGTGCTAATCCGGGCCAGTTGGCACGGTTACGTTTTTTTTCCCACTGTGGTGTTTGAATGTACATAACAAATACTTCAGCTGTCGACGGCGTGAGAGGTAAACAATGGAGCAAGTGCACTATGGAGGATAATGGCATATTCCAGTTTTTAGGACTGCTTTTCCCCCTGGTTTTTACTCTGCTAAAGCACAGTAAAAACATGGCTCATGTCGGAAAAAGGAAAGCAAAGATAAAAAGGTTTACCATCATTTGCTGAGGGGCTGTGCATGCCACCGGACACGAACGCACAGAAAGTTAAAAGTTCCAAGACTAAAATATTATACAAGTAATATAATGCTATATTCTGTGTATTCTTTATTCCTCGTCGTGCTCAGAACCGTTTGGCCCAATGGTGGAAAAGCAGCTATTGTTTATTCTGGAAGATTTTTAGTAAATAATGACTTCAATTTTGGTCTGTTCCTCACAAAAAGCTATCGTTTGGCATCAGAACACTTACAGCACATATGTCAAATGAACAACTATTATGATACTATATGGTGTTTCAGTGGACTGTTTTGGAGCTTGAGAGCTGTGGTCACCATAAACTTTCAAAGTTTGGAAAAGATCTGCATGAAGATTAAAAAGTCTCCTTTTTGCATGCACGTTTGGAACAACATGATAGTAAATAATAACAAAATTTTAATTTTGCGAGTGGACTATTTATTTGCATACAAATGATCAGGTAAATCAGAATAACTAACTGTCTAAACAACAAAACACATACTTTATCTTTGAAGTCAACATCATTGAGCAAAATGGCTTTTTGGTATGTTGCAATTCTGAGATAATCCTGTAGCATGTTCTGCTGCTGTGACAGACAGCCATAGAACTGAGAGAAAACACAAAATATCTTGTATTACATAAAATGGAAAGGAATAAGTTTCCAGGTTCATATAGGGTAATTCTTCAGCTTACCTGGAAGTACTGTAGTGCAGATGAATCATCTGTCCGCTGGTGAAACACAGACTGATTTCTCCTGGGGTCGTTCCACAAGCTCAGCATTGTGTGAAACATCTGAAACTCTGTGCAGAAGGGCAGAATGTTCCTTTTTTGAAGAGTAATGTTAGTACAATTTAGTCCAAAACAGTAATAAATTTAGTTAATTAATAAAGGGCCCACAGAAAATTTGAGAGAGAGAAAAAGATTACAAAATGTTCAGTATTAACAGTAAGAGATAAAAAAAATAAAATGCATTTACAGTGGCCCCAAAACATATTTGGCTCTAAATTCACAGTTAAAAATGTATGAATTTCATTGTATTAATTATAAAATAAATAAAAGCAAGCGGCATCATTCCACAATAGTTTGTATTTGTTTTGTAGGCCTATCTTTCTTTTTTCTCCTTGCCATAGCTGTTTTTGGCTTGCTCACTTGGGATTGAATGGCTTATTAAGGCACTATTAAGGTTCTCTGTAAATCTGTTATTGTGAAACTGGCTATACAATAAATTTGAAATGAAATTTCTTTTCATTTGGCCAGCTGACATAAATCACTGCCGTAGGTCCCTTCTTCATTCTCGATCTCTTCCATGTGAAGATCATTAGAAGCCTCAGCAGGGCTCGCAGGGGAGTGGTCGCTTAACTGTTCGTCAAACGAGCCGTCAGGCAGAACCGTCGACATTGACACTGTTGTTCTGTTTTAGCTTTATACTCTCCAGCACGCTGTGGTGGTGTAACGGATTGGCGGGTCTAGTCACATTATAAGGAGATTAACACTTGAAACTTGTTTAGTGTTTTTTAAGTTTGAGTCTCTGTTATGGTGACTGCAAGCTCTTTGAGCAGTGGAGCTTAGGAAAAGGACCCGTGCATGTGTGGATTGATGATTTCTCTGAAGAATTCCTAACCGCTATGTATCGCCTCTCAAGGGGTCAGACACTCGCAAGCGACACTTGCTAATCCCGAGTGTTGCCCGCACTGCTCTCAAATCATGTTACGCATTTTGGAAAGAAGAGTGGGGGGTCGCAGCCGTGAATAGTGGGGATCCCTATTTTTCTATGCTGTCCGTGAAGAAAGAGCCCCCACAGGAACAGCGTGATCTGATGGATGAAGTCTCTCCGGAGCTACCTCCTCTCTTTGAACCCCTCCTTTGCCAGGGGAAGAGAGGAGGAAGAGGAGTATGACAACGACAATAATATTTTGGAGGACGATCGGGAGGAGGATGAGGGGGATGCTATTCTCCCTGCTGATCCTCCTTCCTGACCGGACAGCACTCTGAATGAGTCCTACTCTCCTGTCCAGGGAGAGCTGGATCTTATTTAAAAGTGCATACATGCAGTGGCCAAGCTCTCCATTGACTGACCGTCACAACAGGCAGGCCAGGGCAAGGAGAGAGATCTGAACGATTGTAAATGGCTGCCGTCCGGTGTAATCAAGCAGCTTATTCCAGCCATGCCTCTGTGTGTTGCAGAGATGCAATGTTTTTGGGACAAGCCATTTTCAGGGTGCCTGTCAAAGCCTTCTCTAGAATGGATTTGCTCCCAGAAACCAGTGGTCCGGTTCAGGACATGGAGTAGGTGAACAGCATTTGGTACTGTCTCTGTGGCACATTTCCCTTCAGTAAAGAGTTTGGGGGGTTGATAATGTCTCCGTCCCATTCTAGATTTGCAGAACCTCAACAAACACCTCAGAAAATACAAATCCAAAATGCTCAGTCTCAGAACACTCTCTCAGTTTATTCTACCAAGAGACTGGTTTACATGAGTCGATCTGAAGGACACATATGTCCAAATAGGCAATTATCCTTACACAGGAAATTCCTGAGGTTTGCTTATCGTGGTGTATTCTACAATTTTTTTACGGTTCTTTATAATCTCTCATTAGAAAGTGTGCAGAAATGGCACTGATGCCACTGAGAATAACGAGTCTCAGAGTGTCGGATTATCTGGATGAAATAATCATCTGCACTCCGTCATGGAGATAGATATGAGAGCGGTGGTGTCGCACTCGGAGAGAGAGGTTTTAAATTAAATGAGGCGAAGAGCTTTCTAGTGCCCTCACGGCAAGTATTATATCTAGGTCTCAGATGGAATTACGATCTGTATCGAGCATTTCTGTCAGGGGAGCGCATTGGATCTATTCATGGTTGTTTGTCCCTTTTCAGAGAGAGTCCACATCTGTTGGGATTGATGGCCTTGACGGGGTCAGTCATTCCGTTAGGACTACTGCAACTGAGAGCTTCATCACTGGATAGCAGTGCTTGTGTCCTTGGCAGAACAGTGAAGTCAGAGGGCATGTGTGCTCTTCATCGTTAGAGAACCCCTTTGGGGCCGGTCTCTCTGAGAGTGACAACAGATGCATCACTCACAGGTTGAGGTGTGGTGTGCGAAGGCAGAATAGTGAATGGAGTTTTGCCTAAGCAACTACAAAACGTGCACAAACTTTCTGGAGTTACTGACCGTGTTTCTAGCAACAGTTCCTTTAAGGCCACCATGTCCTAGTCAGATCGTCTCAATACGGGTGACGCATGTTCCAGAAATGATGAATACCTGGGCAGATCTGCTGTCCAAAGGGAACACTCTGTGTGGAGAGTGGAGACTTCACCCTCAGGTGGTGATTCAGCTGTGGTAGATTTCTTTGCATCACACAAATCAATCATTGCCCTCTGTTCTCTCTCTGGCAAGAGACAGTGCTCCTATGGGTGTGGATGCCCAGTGTTGGGTGTAACGTATTACTGCAATTAAATAACTTTTTCCTTGAAAAGTAAAGTACAGGATTACTCTTCATTTTTTAGTAATTTAATTACAGATACTTATGATGTACTTGCATTACATACTTTATAGACTTTTAACAATTCTATATAAAACATTATTGAATTGAAAATTTTAATTTAATGTCTAATGTTAACATTCGTTTTCTAATTCAATGTGCCCCCTTTAAATGCATTGGCAAAATGCCAGCGCATGTGAGCTCGCGGCACTATGTTGGGAAATCGCTCAAGTGAAATGATGGTGGAAGATACGAGTGGCTGTTTTACTAAATGGAAATATCCCCATTACTACAAGTTTATGACAAATGCAGATAACAAGATAAATGCAGATCTGAAGCACAAGTACCTACTAAAGCACTTGAAATGGCAACATAGATATACACCTTTGAGAGATCGCAGGGGCTGTTCACACCGAATGTTTTTTTGCGCACATCTGCACAGTGTTTCATTTGTTTTCTAGTGTAGTTACACACTAGATGGACTTCTTTGACTGCTGCAGCGCATCTTGCTGTTTCTTTCAAGTCTTGCGCAGACGGATTTTAAACACGGTGTAAAGTTAAAAAGCTTCAATATTTAAAAATGCACCTCGAGATGGCTTGTGATGAGTGAATGGCTTGCACATGCTGCACGAGTCTGTTGGGTATACTGCATTCTCGTCACATTTTAACTTTTTGTTTAGTCTTCCATTCAGCTCATGAAAACACAGTGAGTGATCATGAGGAAGGATTACATCAAGATGTAGATTGGAAAGCAGGAGCAGAAATTATATAAATAAAATAGTCTATAGGTTGCCGACCCCTGTTCTATAGAATTTACTAGTTTTGGCTGCAGACATTTTGCCTGGACCCTGTTTACAGGTGGTTTTAAGACATGTTTCAGATGATCCGATTGCAAATGGTCAATGCGAAATAAAGTTGTAAACGGGGTGCCAAATGTTATGTGATTGGATAAAAAAAACAAAAAAACATACATAGGTAGACAAAAACGTCCTGGTTACTTTCATAACCTCCGTTCCCTGATGGAGGGAACGGAATGTTATGTCGATGTAGTGACACTATGGGTCACTCTTGGGAGCCCCAAACACCTCTGATCTTTGAAAAAAGGCCAGTGGGAATTGGCGAGTGGAATTTGCATGCCACTCCCCTGGACATATGGGTATAAAAGGAGCCGGTATGCAACCACTCATTCAGATTTTGTGCTGAGGAGCCGAGACAAAGTCCCAGTCATTTCAGCGGGTAGTTCAGTATTGTGGCAGGAGGGACACAATGTCTCGTTCCCTCCATCAGGGAATGGAGGTTACGAAAGTAACCAGGACATTCCCTATCTGTCACTCACTCAATGTTGTGTCGATGTAGTGACACTAGGGGTCCCTATTCGAAATGCCACAATAAGCTGAACTGTGTTACGTGGACTGGTGGTGCAAGACCGGCAGACCGCTGTGTGCCTCGTAGCCAGCACACCAGGCCATCACGTAACCTCCCCCAACGCTCTTATGAGCGTCGAACGGTCCTTCGGGAACAAGTCGATTGTCCAAAAAATAGGGACAGGCTAGCCCAGTCGTGGCCTCTTTTCCTCTCTTTTCTCCCCAAAAAGAGTGGAATTTGTTTACCAACTGGGGCCATAAGTGTCTACGTCAGGGGGGTGTCACTCCCAAGGGGAAGACACCGCAGAGACCACACCCCGCCCGGGGGGGGGGGTATTTTGAGTGGAAATACATCTCATGGTCTTACCGAGTCATGTTGGAAGTATGTCATGTGGAGAAGTCCCATGGTAGGTCCTAGGGGAGGAACTCTACAAACATGGTGACCGGTAAACACGGTGACCAAGGAAGACGCAGTTTACCAACAGGGAAACGATTTAGTGGCAGATATATATCACATGCGGCCACCTATGGGGAACCAGCACATGTGGAGCACCTACCCCAGTACAGGGCTTAGTTAGCACATGTACTGGGCTGGCAGCGAGTTTCTCTGCAACTCGTCTGCCACAGGGCTAAGGAGGAATGTCATCCAGGGATCACCACTTTGTGCACAATACTGGGAGTCAACAGCACACGTCTTCACCTCAAAGGAGGGAAAGGCGCTATGCACAAGTGGTACACCCGGCCAGCTGTCCCAGAACTTACCTGTTCGTACCTGACAAAACATGGGATGAAACCGGCTCAACCCAGAGATTGTAGAACCTCACAAAGGTGTTGGGTGTTGCCCAGCTCGCTGCTTTGCAGATGTCTGCTAGAGAGGTGCCATTGGTCAGGGCCCAGGAGGCCGCCACACTCCTGGTAGAATGGGCTCGTAGCCTTGCGGGGGGCGGCACTTGCTGAGCGTGATATGCCATCATGATGGCGTCAATGGCCCAATGGGAAATCCTCTGTTTGGAGACAGCGCTTCCTTTCCACTGTCCACCAAAGCAGACAAAGAGCTGCTCGGAATTTCTAAAGCTCTGCGTACGATCCAAATAGATGCGTAAACAGGACACAGCAATGCCAAGGCTGGGTCTGCCTCCTCCTGGGGCAGTACTTGCAGGTTCACCACCTGATCCCTAAATGGGGTCATGGGAACCTTGGGCACATAGCCCAGTCGGGGTCTCAGGATCACGTGAGAGTAGCCCGGACCGAACTCCAGGCATGTTTCACTGACAGAGAACGCCTACAGGTCCCCTACCCTCTTGATGGAAGTGAGTGCAGTCAGGAGGGCAGACTTCAGAGAGAGTGCCTTTAACTCGGCTGACTCCAACGGCTCGAATGGAGCTCCCCGTAGTCTCCGAAGGACTACAGAGAGATCCCATGAGGGAATGAGGTGCGGTCTGGGGGGGTGCAACCTCCGAGCCCCTCTCAGGAACCTGATGATCAAGTCGTGCTTCCCCAAACACTTACCATCCACTGCATTGTGATGTGCCGAAATGGCAGCTACATACACCTTCAAGGTGGAAGGGGACAGTCGCCCCCTCCAACCTCTCCTGCAGGAAGGAAAGCACCGATCCGACTGTGCATCTCTGGGGGTCTTCGCATTGGGAAGAACACCACTTAGCGAACAGACGCCACTTCAAGGCATTCAGGCGCCTCGTAGAGGGAGCCCTAGCCTGAGTGATTGTGTCTACCACCACGGGTGGTAGGCCACTTAGGTCTTCCGCATCCTGTCCAGAGGCCAGACATGGAGGTTCCAGAGGTCTGGTCGTGGGTGCCAGATGGTGCCCCATCCCTGAGAAAAAAGGTCCTTCCTCAGGGGAAATTGCCAGGGGGGGCTGTCGCATGGAGCGTGAGGTCCGAGAACCACGTCTGGATGGGCCAGTAGGGTGCTACCAGGATGACCTGCTCCTCATCCTCCCTGACCTTGCACTGGGTCTGTGCAAGTAGGCTCACTGGGGGAAAAGCATATTTTCGTAGACCTGGGGGCCAGCTGTGTGCCAGGGCGTACCAAATCGGGCAGTGGGAGGATTCCCGGGAAGCAAAAAGTGTGCTTGACCGAATCAACTCCAAATCAGCTGGACCACCTAGGGGTGGAGTTTCCACTCTCCCCTGAGCATAACCTGTCATGGCAGCGCATCCGCTGCGGTGTTGTGGTCGCCCGGGATGTGAGTGGCTCGCAGCGACTTGAGGTGCTGCTGACTCCAGAGGAGGAGACGCGGGCGAGTTGGCATTGTACGGGAGCGTAAGCCGCCTTGGCACATGCTTGCCCTGGATCAATGGCCGAAGCCTCCGCAGGGCAAGCAGTACTGCCAACAACTTGAGGCAGTTGATGTGCCAACATAGCTGCGGGCCAGTCCAGGAGTCGGCGGCTGCGTCCCCATTGCATACAGTGCCCCAGCCCGTCTTGGAGGCATCCGTCGTAACCACGATGCACCTGGAGACCTGTACTAGTGGAACCCCTGCCCGTAGAAATGTCAGGTCGGTCCAAGGGCTGAAGAGGTGGCGACACATTGGCATGACGACCACACAATGTGTCCCGCGGTGCCATGCCCATCTCGGGACTCGAGTCTGAAGCCAGTGCTGAAGTGGTCTCATATGCATCAACCCAAGTGGTGTGGCTTGGAGCCTCTGAAAGATTTTCAGTGGAACCGCTGTCTTCCGCCTGAATGCCTTCAGTCAGTTCAGCACCGACTGTGCGTGTCCAACACCAAGCCGAGAAAAGAGATGCTCTGAACCGGGGAGAGCTTGCTCTTTTCCCAGCTGACCTGAAGCCCCAGCCGGCTGAGGTGCCTGAGCACCAGGTCCCTGTGTGTGCACAGTAACTCTCGAGAGTGAGCTAAGATCAGCCAGTCATCGAGGTAGTTGAGTATGCAAATGGCCACTTCCCTTAGCAGAGCAAGGACTGCCTCTGCGACCTTCGTGAAGACGCGAGGGGATAAGGACAGGCTGAAGGGGAGGACCTTGTACTGGTACGCCCGGCCCTCGAAAGCAAACCGCAGGAAGGGTCTGTGTCGAGGTAAAACCGAGACATGGAAGTATGTGTCCTTCAGATCTACCGCTGCAAACCAATCTTGATGCCGGACACTCGCTAGAATGCGTTTTTGCATCAGTATCTTGAACGGGAGTCAATACTCTCAGGTCCAAGATTGGCCGCAACCCACTGCCTTTCTTCAGTACGATGAAGTAGGGGCTGTAAAACCCCTTCTTCATCTCGGCCGGAGGGACAGGCTTTATCGCACCCTTCCGTAGAAGGGTAGCGATTTCCACGCGCAAGGTAATGGCGTTCTCGCCCTTCACTGAGGTGAAGCGGATGCCGCTGAACCTGAGCAGATGCCTGGTGAACTGAATCGCATAGCCAAGTCAGACGGTCCTGATCAGCCATCGCGACGGGTTGGAAAGCGCGAGCCACGCGTCCAAGCTCCGGGCGAGGGGGACCAAGGGGACAATCTCGTCGGATGTTCCAGCGGGTGGGGCCTCACGGCACTTCGAAGCCTTTCTCGGGTTCTTTGCGGCCGGCCGTGGCGTCTGCTTCCTGCAGTTGGCTCCACGCCGGGGCCGGGCCGTGGGGGCAGGCTGCGGCGGAGCCGGTGCTGTTGCTGCAGAAGGATGCCCTTTGCGATGAGCAGATGGGGTGTGAGGTCTTGACTCACGCCGGGGAAGGATATGTTGAATGACCTTCGTCTGCTGCTTCACCGCCGAGAACTGCTGGGCAAAGTCCTTGACGGTGTCGTCGAACAGGCCAACCTGGGAGATGGGGGCATCAAGGAACCGTGCCTTGTCAGCCTCTCTCACCTCGACCAGGTTGAGCCAAATGTGGCGTTCCTGGACCACCAACGTGGACATCGCCTGCCCGAGAGTCCGCGCCATGACCTTCATCGCCCGAAGAGCAAGGTCGGTCGCTGAGCGCAGTTCCTGCATTAATCCTGGGTTGAAACTAAACACTAGAACTTCACTGCACTTCCTCAGAGTGTCTGTCTGATATCAACATGCAGGGTGACAAGATGACATGCACACACATCAGAAAGGTAGGCTACTCCACAAAAAAAAAAAAAAAATTATTTAGCTCGAAATGTTGAGTTTGTGCTTAGATTACACTTCAACTGCATCTGGGAGATACAGCACGTCGGTTTTGTTTGCACTTTCTTTGTCTTGAATGAAATTTTTGCACTTTATTATCATTCAGTAACACACTGACAAAGAGACTGATGTACAGTTTGTCTTCATGAAATCAGACACCCTCTCCTCAAAATCCCCAAACCACAATGAAAGAATGAATGAATGTACGCTGCAACAACAACTGTGTTTACTTGATAATGAAAGTAACACCCAGGAACGGATTATGATCATGCGAGGACCCTGGGCACCAGCTTCCTGGTGGACCCCCTCCTTCAACATAAGCATCAGCATTGGATGGAATTTTAGGCGAATCTAGAAATTCTATGACCGCTGTGCTTTTGTGTTGCATTTACCGGAGTTATTTATTGCATCATGTAAAACTTCAACTGTCTCATCGAGCCGCACTGCCGACAGCACATTTAGAGCAGCTCCTGAAGAGCGCCTGAAGATTAACCACGTCTGAAGTGCTCCAAATTGTGTGCCACCTGCTGATGTTCATGCCAAACTTGAGCAGAAATATAAGCAAGGATTTTGATAGGGACTGGTTTATCTTTAATTTAATGTTAGCATAATGACAAATGTTCTTGTTCATGGGTTCATACAGTGCACAGAATATTAAAGACACGCAGTGACACAGAGGAGGATACTCCTGCTTACTCTATTTCTGTGGAGATGACAGAATGAAGAAACATGTTATTACACAGAATCCCAATGGTCTTCCTCATGAAAAATAAAGACTGGTGGTTTTAATCAGAGAGCCTTAAAATAATGTGTGAAAGTGAAGAATATATAACACAGATATTACCAATTCATATAATATTTGGCTGGGTTCCAAAAACAACTGTGTAAATGTAGGCTCATAGTTGAAAAGGTATACACAAAATAAGAAGACTGTATACAATAAAAATACACTGTACCCCCCATGTAATAAGTGGAAATAAATATGAAGTGTTGTGTTGACAGTCAGCTGTCGGTTGATAGTCAGTTGCCAGTGTGTTATTAAGAGAAGTATAAAGAGAAGTATAAAATGTGAGTCCAGTCCAGCCCAGTCCACGTGATCAAAACAGTCTTGTAATGTAGAATCTGATTGGTCTGACCAGCATTGGATCGTTCTGAGAGTGGGTGCTTCCTGTTTCAGTTTCTGCCTGTAAGTGGGCAGAATGGAAGAGTGATCCGATTTGCCAAATGGTGGACAGGGGAGGGATTTGTAGCCATCGCGGAAGGGAGAGTAACAATGGTCCAAAACCCGGTCCCCACGTGTGTTGAAACTGATGTGTTGGTAGTATTTCGGTGCTATTGACTTGAAGTTGGCTTTGTTAAAGTCCCTGGTCACAATGAACGTAGCCACAGGGTGCATGGTTTCCTGTTCACTTATACTCCCATACAGTTCCTTGAGTGCCCAGTCTGTGTCGGCTTGTGGGGGGATGTACACAGCTGTAATAATGACTGCTGTGAATTCCCTCGGTAGCCAGAATGGCTGACACAGAAGTATGATAAATTCCAGATCAGGAGAGCAGAAAGACTTGATAGAATGTAGGTTCCTCTGATCACACCAGGATTTGTTGATCATAACACATACACCACCACATCTGCTTTTACCTGAGAGGTCTTTCACTCTGTCAGCTCGGTGCACTGAGAAACCCACGGGTCTGGAATCGCCGCAGACATCAAAGTTTCTGTTAATGCAGATAATACAGCAGTCCCTCGTCTCTCGTTGGAAAGAGATCCGCACTCAGAGCACACTATATATTTTACTCTGTGCAAGGGATATATAGCTGATAAATAATAAATTACACTTAAACTTTAGCAAATGTCCACTACTCGTTTTTCTTATGCTGAACATTTAAGGGAGGCTTTTTAGGGGACTTTTATTTAAAATTGTGGGCACAGGGAGAGATAATATGGCTGTCACACATTCAAGCACTTTTTGTATATTTATATCAATTTGACATTTATATAAATAAGGCCCCAAGTAGCCAGAGGCCCCAGGGCACTGGCCCCATTAACCCAGTCCATAATCCATCCTTGATAACACCCACATTTCACACAAAGCATCATGGGATGTAGGAAAAAGGTGGATATTGGGCTTTCAAGTTCTCCAATTCATTTTGTTACTGGTGCTCCATCTCAGTTTAAATAGTCTTTTATGCAGTCACATCTCATTCAAAAATATACATGCATAACGCATAAAACTATTATGAAATATGCAAAATTTGAAGTGAAGAGCGATGGCAAGAGGGGATTAAGCACATACTGACCTGACTGAGTGGTGAATCGGAGGACAATACTGAAACAACCCAGCGTTATGAGGAATGAACGGCTGGCCATACGACAACACTCGGTCTCCCTTGTGATGGAGAATTTAAAAACACAAACCCCATCACCTACAAAAGCAAATACACAAGACATACTGAATGGCATTGAAATATTATAATTCAGTGCTTCTCAAAGTTACCACCACTGAAAGGGTCCATCTAAAGTGGCATATACTGTATACACTATGAAAAGGTGCATTTACACAGACTGCATAGAGGCAGTAAAATGCATATACACAGAAATTTAATTTACAAAAATAATGAAATGAAATGAATGGTTTAAATATGAAATTATGAATATAGAAACAATAAATGATGAATGACAATTTGAAATTATAAATAGAAATATGAAATAGAATTATAAAATATAGCCACAAGCAGCAATCATTGGGGTCCAAGCAGTTTGGGAATGACCAAGAATTATACATTTTAACAAACAGATCCTGCTGATGCTGTGGATCCAGTTGTATTGGATGGAAATTTCAACATTCTTTATTTATTGTCCCCCCCTAGCATTATAAATTGACCAAATTTGGTATGTGTCACCAGAGTGTCCTGATGTCACTGTGTACCAAATTCTGTGAAGTTTGGACAATATATTCACAAGATACAGGCCAATTAATCATTATGGGCCATATATATATATATATATATATATATATATATATGCCTATATTTTCCAAACGACTTAATGAATTAAAATACTTTAAACGTATTTTTGGTCAGAACAGTCTCTAGATGATACATATATATATATACACTCTGTCATGACAACACAAAAGTTTAAGGCTGTACTGATGCTGTATTTAATTGTCAAAGAACCAAAGCAGCATCAGGGCCACTTTTGATACTAGAGGCTGAAGTGGGCCAGATCCAGCATATTTTACTATAGCTAAAAGTTAATGCTGAATTGGATCATTACACATGGAGCTGGCACAGAGCAGCCTTAATTCGGCTGTGTAAATATTCCTTTCTATATATTCTACATTCTTTCTTTTGCTATGCAAGATGGGAAAAAGGTGTTGACCAATCACAGGCTCTACCACAAATTTATTTTGTATTTTAATTTATTAGAGTTTTAAGATCAAAATCCACAATATATTTAGTATTAGGCTAATGTGTGTTTTAGTACTGGATAGGATCCTTCCACAGATATGCAGAACCAGTTAATGTAATGATAAAGGCTTAACTGTAATGTCCAGCATTCATGTGTATGTGCACTCATGCAAGAACAGCACTCGTGACTCGCAACAGCGGCTGTGTGTGAACGGTCAAAACCCTTACATAAATAGACAGTTCACTGCAAATTTGCCGCAAATTCGCCACTGAACATTTTCACATGCAAATTAGCTTTGTGGCAAACTTTAAATTGTCTATTGTTGTCAAAGGTTTGCTGTAGGTTCACCACTACCGGTAAAGAGCTGCAAATTTCTGGCAAACATTTGCAGCAAATCACAATCTCATGTGCATGTGAAAATAATGAGTTCTGCTAGTTTGGCAGAACTCTATAGTTTGCCAGAACCTCACATATACATTTAAACTTTTATTTTTAAGTTTTTTGAATTCCGATGTTTCATCAAAGGATGACCTAATACGTATACACGGAAGTGTGGGCTGAGCCCCGAATAACCACTGACCCTTGAATCGTCCCTGATTGAGATAAATCAAAATATGAAATTAATCTAGCACTTGCATAATCCTTAAGATTGCACTCTAAGAGATATTTGCTCAGTGTTGAACACTGGAACATTGTTGTGACAAGGTGGTATTTGTTTTCTGGATGGTTCGATAACACTTTACATTTTATTTGTTAACATTAGTTTATGTAGTAGTTAATATGAACTAACAATGAACAATATGTTTACAGTAATTATTAATCTTGGTTAATGTTAAATTCTATATACACTAATACATTTTTTACATTAAAAGATGTACACAGATGAGTCAAAACATTATGACCACCTGCCTAATATTCTGTTGTTCCTCCGCGTGCCGCCAAAACAGTGCCGATCCACCGAGGCATGGACTCTACAAGACCCCTGAAGGTGTCCTGTGGTATCTGGCACCAAGACATTAGCAGCAGCTCCTTCAAGTTGTGAGGTGGAGCTGCCATGGATCGGACTTGTTGGTCCAGCACATCCCACAGATACTCAATCGGATTCACATGGTGAATTTGGAGGCCAGGGCAACACCTTGAACTCTTCATCATGTTCCTCAAATCATTCCCGAACATTGTGTGCAGTGTGGCAGGGCGCATTATCCTGCTTAAAGAGGCCACTGCCATCAGGGAATACCATTGCCATGAAGGGGTGCACCTGGCCTGCAACCATGTTTAGGTAGGTGGCACGTGTCAACTTGATGTCCACATGAATGGCCAGACCCAGGGTTTGCCAGCAGAACATTGCCCAGAGCATCACACTCCCTCCACTGGCTTGTCGTCTTCCCACAGTGCATCCTGGTTCCATCACTTCTCCAGGTAAACGGTGCACACATACACACCCTTCCACGTTGTGTAAAAGAAAACGGGACTCATCGGTCCAGGCAACCTTCTTCCACTGCTCCAAGGTCCAGTTCCGACCATCGCCTGCCCATTGTAGGCGCTTTCAGTGGTGGACAGGGGTCATCATGGGAACTCTGACCAGTCTGCGTCTACGCAGCCCTAAATGCAGCAGGGTGCGATGCACTGTGTATTGTGACACATTCCTCCCGTAACCATCATTAAAATTTCTGTGACTTGTCCTACAGTAGACCTTCTGTTGGTTTGGACCAGACGGGATAGCCTTCATTGCCCTCGCGCATCGATGATCCTTGGGATTATGGTTTGTCCCTTCTCAGACCACTGTCGGTAGGAACTCACCACTGCTGACCAGGAGCACCCCACAAGCCTTGCCGTTTCAGAGATGCTCTGACCCAGTCGTCTGGCCATAACAATTTTGCCATTGTCAATGACGTTCAGGTCTTTACTCCTACCCATTTCTCCTGCATTCAACACGCTGACTAAAAGAATTGGTTGTTTGCTTACCATCTAATCTACCCAGACCTTGACATTTGGCCTTGTTTGGAGATGATAAACATAATTCGCTTCACCTGTGAGTGGTCATAATGATTTGGCTTATCAGTGTATATGTTAACATTAGTTAATGCATTATGAACTAACATGAATGAACGATTTCTTGGGTCATTCCTACAATTCGTTGGCATTACTGCTTTGAAACTTTTGAAAATAAATAAATAAATACTTTTATAAGGATCTCTATGTTATTAAAGGGACATGGTCAAGATTTTATCATTATTTTAAGTTGTACCGGTCAAGTTAACTGACTTGAACAATTCAGATGGGCACTTATTTTTGTCCAAGATGTTTGACGCACAGCTCTGGGGACATGAGGAAATGACACTAGTGCAATAAATTTAAAATGATTTAAATTATTATATATGTGACTTTTAGGACCCCAGCAGGGTGTATTTAACATTATAAATAAAATAAATATATATGTTTTTTCGTCTTTATTTTTTTTACCAAGCCAATTAAAATTGTAATGCGGTGAAATTAAACATTATAAATACCACAACTTGTTCTGTGGACTTAAATGTCACCAAATTGTAGAAATGACCCACTTATGATTTCACCATCACGCACTATCATTATGACTTATTATATCGGATAGCAATGAACATTTTTCATTGATTTGATCAAATGTGTTAGTTAGATCCAATGCTCTTATATAATGTCTTTCATATTTCTCTGTGATTGAAGCTGAAAAGATTTGCACTTTTTGTGACGACCACTATACCAGGTACAGCTTGCATATTTTGTAATGAAACTATATCATTAGCATTAATTTTGCCAATAGCTTGGCAGCCGAACAGTTTCTTGCTATGTGAGGTAAAACATTACTGCAAAGTGGTGCAGCTATCTGATTTTGGGCACCAGGAGGCAGAAAGTGCTGGCGGCCAAGGCCAGTGTACCATGTCAAAGAAAACAGTGTCCGGCGTAGGCGATGCTAAAACTCAAGAGCAGAACCACATCACCGCTCATGGAGCCTGCACAGCAATGCAGTAAATTCAAGCGAACTGTCAGTGCGGCCAGACCACACAATGAGAGCTAAGTAAATGTGTGGCACACCTGAATAAAGAGTCTCCATAAACATGACACTGCCATACAAAGAGCTATGGAAGAAATTGTTTGGTTGGACAAAGCAATTACAGTGAAAACTGTTGCATGCGGTTAACTGTAATTTGGAAAGCATTTTCACTTCCTTGTCGTCAAAATGTTCAGACAAGAGCAGATAATGAAAAGTTAACATTGCATGATCCTGTTTTCATTATTACTACTGCATTTGCAGTGATAATCTAGAGGTTGATCTCAAAGCACAAAACATATATAATACAAGCATGTGCATTCTGGTCTGATCATTTATTGTACAATTGTCATAGAGAAAAATATCTAAAGTTATTTTATAATATATGAAAAAGGCAAATAAAAAAAAAAAGAACTGAAATGACAAAGGTACAGGGAGCCACACGAAAAATCACAAACGAGATCTCAATTGTTTCTCCTAGACAGCAATGAGATTAAACTGAGGTCAAATGCAGAATTTTGAATAAATATCCTGCTTCTAAGAGTTTCCTCCCATATGTCTCCTCTGGAGTTTCATAAGAGATCTCAACTATGTCTCAAACTGTGCCCAGATTTGCCAAGATACCAAAGTCTGACATCAAAAGTTGGATATTTCAACATAACCTCAATTATTATTCATTAAATTCTCCCAAAACCAAATTATCTGACCTATGCAATAAAAATGATTTTATAGCCCTATAATCTTACTGTACATCAACAATAGTCTCATTTGTGTTTATTTTTCCAAAGGAATTTTAGCAGAATCATCTGAGACGAAGTTGATTCTTAAAACAAAACTGAGCATTTGAAAACATCTGAGCAATATTTGTATTTTATTTTTTATTATTTATGTCATGATACATTAATGGTCTACAATTTATGCATGACACATAAAGATCAGGACACATATAAGAACATGTAAAAGCAATATAGACAAACTTCTTGAGTTTCAACATGTAAAGTTACGTGTTAGTTACCATCATTAATGGTGAAAGAGATGTCCTCCAACTCTCTGTGGACTTTAAGTGTAAGTTCCTGATGTTGATTCTGTGTTGAAATCAGATCCTGGTTTATATCATTCTCATTCAGAAATATCAGCGTGACGGAGAAGCTGGTCTGATTGTCACCCATGATTGAATCAAGCTGTCATTGTAGGGTGGTGGAGCTCTCAATCCTTCTCGTATTAATCTTTTGACAGAGGTTGTGAACAAGTTCGAATGAGAGGAGGGTCTTTAACAGACTTGACACAAAGAGGGTGGAGTTAAACTGAAAGAATGTTTCAGATTTCACTATAACTTTTAATGGTATTAAAGCCCTACACAGATATAACATCGGGTGAAAACTGCATACTATAGGGGAGATGGGGGTAAAACGAGCCACAGGGTAAGATGAGAGCAGGGGTGGTTTCTAGACAACCATATACAAAAGGTTTGTGACAGCATTTTCAGGAAGATTTCAGAGACATTTGCACATTTGCCATTCTGTTATTCTTTCCTTTCATTCTACCATTTTCTCCTTTGCGATTAAATTCCATTTGTGGAAATTATGATGATGTAAAGAATAATCAAGTAGGTGAATTTTCAGGTACATTACAGTTTAATTTGTTACTCTCCAAAACTATGATGTAATAGCTAAACAAAAATGAGCTAAACATTAATTTAGCCAAATCTTCCTCCAAAATGGTGGGTGTGGGGTAAAGGCCTTTTCACACCAAACGCGACGCGATTATGAGGGGCGAATTGTTGGCGAATGGCCCTTTCCCATAGAAAGCGAAGCGAATGTTAGCTGTTAGCACATTCACGCCTTTACAATAGGTGGCGCTAATCGACAAGCAATTTTACGGTACGGTAGTTGGCTCAATGCACCTTTGAGCTGGTCCGCCCTCCACCCATCACCAGGTCAGAAGAAATAACCACTAGACAAGTTTGCAAAACATACAAGAAAAGCAAACTATTCTGTAGCGAGCAGATCGGAAAAATAAAACGCATCTCTCTACCAGCTGAAGCAGCGATGACGAGTGTGTTGTTGATTTGCTCAACGAGAACGAAAACTTTCGAGACACTTCACAAACTATTTCAGATTCACCTTCAAGAGTGCAAGCAATAAAACAGATCTCACCCAACAAAACCCATCTTCAGTCTGAAATATTATTAGACATTTAATGCTGCTATTGACAGACGAGGCTGTTAACGACTAATAATAATATTGCACAGCAATAACGATTTTTGTTTTGGTATTCAAAAGCACACAGAGTGCACTGCAATTCACAGCAATAGTATTAATATTATTAATATTTGTCGACAAAAAATGATCCGTAAATTTGTTTATTCAAAAAGCGATACAAAGGCAAAGATGTATATTAAGAGATGTAAGAGAACTCATGTAAGATTAAATGCAAAAGCAAAACAATGCAGCATTATGGAATAAATTATGAAGACTATCCACATAAGATCAGGTCATTTTTAAAGGGGATGCAAGGCAGTGATGCAGCAATACCATTTACATGTTAAGAGAACCCATATGAGAATTTTTTTTCTGATTTAAGGCATTTGATGCAAATATATTCACATCCTCACTGCTGGTTCAGGATTTCTTCCTCGTGTTACTTCAGCGTTTAATGTCAGTGGTGAACAGCTTTATGTGTTTTAGCACCATCAGTTGCTGTGGTTCTGGTAAATGCAATGGCTTCTGACATGTGATCTAAAGCTTATATATTATTGGTCAAGGCATTTATTCGCCGGGCGAAGAAAGAAAAATCGACATCCACCAACAGCTCCAATGTCGATACCTTTTTTGATAACCCTGCATTCTGTCTTATCAAAGCACCACTTTGAGCATCTGGAATGTGGATGAGACAGGTGTCAAAAAAGTACAGGCTCTGGAAAGGTTTTTGGCAACCAAAGGCAGCAGACAGGTGGGTGCCATGACCTCAGGGGAAAGGGGCAGACTGGTGACCATGACCTTGGCTGTTAATGTTATATGGAACATAATTCCACCTCATTTTATCTTACCACAAAGAAGTTATATCATTACTTCATCCTTGATGGACCATCAGGCTTCACTGACACAGCTAAAGGATGTGGCTGGATGCAGGAGGAAGATTTTTTTAGTGTTCCTGCAACATTTGGTGTGACACAAAAACCATCACCAGAATGTAAAGTCCTGCTACTGCTAGACAACCACTCCTCACATGTGCAATCAATGCAATTGACTTCTACAAACAGAATGGAGTAGTCATGCTAACATTCTTCCCTCACTATTTCCACAATATTCATTCATTTGACAGAAGCATGTATAGGCTTTTTAAGTGGTAGGTCAATGGAGCCATGTGGATAGGTGGGAAAATGCTACAATTTATAACCTCCCAATAACTGTGTCATGAGCTCTGCCACTTGCTGGCAAACCCCAAAAAATCTTCCGGTTGCCAGTGCACATCTGCCCCTACAATAACAGTATTTTTTGTTGATGCCAACTTTGCTCCCTGCTCTGTCACTGACAGGCCAGAGCCCCAGCCTTCAGCTGCCATCTCTTCACCTGGCTCTTCCTGTGCTTTGACCACTTTGCCTCCACCACTGACATGTTCCCCACTTGGTCCTTTGCCTCCGCCTCAGGCTATTTCCCCACTTGGGCCTTTGCCTCCACCACTGGCTATATCCTCACTCAGATCACTGTCTCCTCCACTGGCTTGTTATTCCCAACCACTTCAGCCCAGAGGATGTTCAGTCTTTTTCCAAGGCAGGGTTTAGGAAGGACGGAAAGAAAACCAAGAATCGTTAAGCCACTGCCTGCCCTACGAGTCACCCCTGTCAAATGAGCCCTGGAGGAAGAATACAACCTTTACGTGTTCAAGCTCTGGGAATTCCCATGTGTAGTTGATGCACTGTAATCAGTTTGTATGCCAAGAGTTGCCTCTGGTTAAGTTAATAAACGGACAGTTTCCATTACTAAAAGGGTGATTACTGACATGCTTTCATGAAAGTATACATTAAAAACTTTAAAAAAGTTATGAAAATAACCATAAAGTCACAATAACATTACAGTGCTGGTTGAATGCTGATAAAGATCAGGTTCATCAAATCTAAATCAATCAAGCCAGACAAAGTTTGAAATAACTGCTGTTGTCAGGTCAGTAATATAACACATCCACAATCCTTATATCAAAATGCAGAAACAATATATTTTCTATCATGTGATTTATTTCTTTGAAGTAAGTCACACAACAGATGCGTCAGGCAGACAACACACCATTGTCAACCACACACCAGATCAAAACCATTGTTTTCTATGAATGTACACACCCCAGCTTTCGCCACTCTGGCAGTGCTCAGTAATGACTTAGGAGGCTGCACAAAATTCTGCCGCAGCCCTGACATAATTTTAAAAAAAATATTACATTCAAATGTGACCCAAATCGTTATGAAGGGACATACCGCCTTTGGCCTAGGCTAGACAATACATTGTGTATAGGTCATTTTTTCATTAACAAGTTTATCTTTTTGTGGTTTGAAAGCTTGAATAAAGTCTAGGCTACATATTGAGAAATTACATAATAAACATTGCCCTTTTTAATCTTTCAGTTTGCACAGCTGCATAATTCTTTTTTCATACACCAACATACAAACTCATTGACATCCAAAATGATCATACAGGAACTCAACATGCTGCTACCAAATGTTCCGTACCTTGACATCGACCCCATTCTAACCAGTTACTGACAAGCACCATCTCCTATTAGACATCTTTGCATCAACACAAATGTCGTTTCCTGTAGTGCTACTGAGACATTGGTACTGGTGCAATGGAAACCATGAAGGAATTGCATTCACATAAACAATAATAAGCACATTCGGAGGTGGTATTTCTCCTCTAAGATAACATTTTTACTCATCTGATGGTTAGGTTTAGGGTTGGGGTTTGGGTTAATAAATATGCATTCCTGTTGACTGTATTTCATCATTTACAACTAAAAACACAACTAAAAAAACAGCTTTTGGTGCCACTCTGGACATTTCACCTGGAAACTGGAGCTTACACATTCCCATACAGTCAACAATACTGCCAGCTTCAGCCACTGGTGACAGTGGTTTGAATTTCGGTAAGCACAGACCGAGTTTAGCGGAAAAACATTTGACTTACTGTTGCCGAATTCACAGTGAAATCAGTCTTTGACATCACTTTGTTCTTCCTTGAAGAAGTGCAAAAAATGTTGTGTGTAACTTTTGTTTGCAGGGTCATTGGATTCACTGTTTTGGACTGCCACCTCTATTCACCGCACCAACATGTTCTGTACATGATACCTGTACCTTGCCGTACCCATGATGGGACGCGGGATGCAGGACACGCTTCTTGCCAAGGGTTCGACCCGCATAACACTTTTGCACGTTTGGATTTACTAAGGGTTTCTAACCTAACCCTAACTCTTATAGTTAAAAATGTGACTTGATGACTTTCGTTTACATTAATATAAGCTCCTAGACACATATTTAGTATATGTATGATGGCATTGTTACTTAAGTAATAACATTTCAATAATCACAAATAGGGGAAAATGGGGTAAGATGAGCTAATTTTTTACATATGTTGTCTCCTATAGAAGGAAAACTTTAGACAGAATTTAAATGAATAGAGCTACCTTTATTTTAAGTGTCTGATATCACTTGATATTATAAAGTATTCTGTGACAGACAGCCACAAACATATGGGCTTTAAAAAAAAATTATCAGTTGGCTCAACTTGCCTTAGGTTAGGGGTACGTTGATCCTGGTCAGTGGGTAAGATGAGCCATCTGAAGGTAAGTTGATCAATGTATTTTTTCCAGTGAAACTAATTTTGAAATAATTAATTCATTATTAATTTAATTAATTATAATACCCTTCTAAAGGACACACCCAGTTCTGAGTCTCCGCTCCAGGAGGCAATAACAGGAATACTACAGGTTCTGAGTCTCTGGCCGGAAAGCAAGAAAGAAACAGATCAACCAAGTTCTGTGTCTCCCATCAAGAGAGACACTAAAAGAATAACACTCCAAGTTCTGTGTCTCTGCTCCAGTGAGACAATAACAGACATAACCAACAACAAGGTGAAGCTTTTGTGAGCAAACCTTCTTTTCAAGTTTCCAGCATCTGCGTGTTCCAGATAAAGTAACTTCTACACCAAAATCAGGGCTTAATTTGCATGTTCGAGATTGCAAAGACCCTCTCTGTGCTCCAGGAGATCAGCATTCTTCAGCGCTTTGTGTTCAAGGCTGTTGAAACAGAATCCAGCTCCTTTTCTCACTGCAACATACCCCAGCACGACCAGTGGAAGATGTCGCCATCACCGAGCTCCTCACTCGATCAAGCAGAATGTAAATAACACTATCCAAACTTCTTTCGAGAGACCTTGGCATTGCCGTATATTACCAGTTTATGATTATCTAATGTTCTTTAAATTAAACAATGTTGTTGATTCTATATATAGCAAATAATCTTTGAGTTATTTGTTTTACTAGAAATAAGGTCTTCTCCTAATTAGTTAACAAAGAAACAGCTGTTTATCTTTCCATAAGATAATAGTCATACTCTGCCAGAGCAACATCCAAACACTTGCATCTTTCCATCCTATGCACTTTATTCTCTTCTCAATTCATATAATTCTTTAGCATATTAGTACCATTTTGTAGTTATTGTTGTTTATCTTTTTGTAAATATAATTCATTTTATTACAACTGTGTCTGCCTTGTGTTGATAAAACAGTAGGAGGCTCTAAAGGTTAGGCATAATTTCACGAAATCCTTCCAATTTTCCGATGACCAACTCACTCTAGTTTACATATTTTGAACATACTGAATGGTCCATTTGGATCATTCTTATTGTTAGGGTAAAATTCCTCAGCTGGTGCCCCGAGGAAAATGGAGGGAGGGGCTAGCTGACATTCATATATACACTTACACCTTAAGTGATGTGTGATCAAAAATCAACACATATTTATTGGTATCACTGCATCTGCGTTAAATAAGTCTCTGAAGCAAATGGTAGAGGAAGCTGAGAAAGGGAGCTTCTGGCTATGTTTAAGAATGAAAGATCAAAAAGTGGGGTGTACAGAAATGAGAAAGGTAGTAGGGAGAAAGTACGGATAGGGAAAAAAGAAAAGCTCACAAGCACACTGCTGAATTGTTCGGAGTGGTTACTTAATCGCCAACACGAACGGAATACTTTAAACACGGAAAATAAAGATTATGCTGGTTGCAGTGGATATTTATCTACAATCAATGAAAACCAAACCTGCAAATGTGTCCTATCATTTGCCAGTGATAAAGAAGGTCTTTAAATCTAATCTTTGATTGAGGACTCTGGTTAAAAAAATAAGGCTGGGCATAGAAATGCATCTATTCTTCGACCACAAACTCTTCAGATATCTTTATTAAGTTCTGTTCTCTGGTTTTTGTGCAGCTGTGTTGTGTTCTGTTGTCACTATCACTGTGGCGGACCTTTTTTAGATAAACAAAAGTTTTCGATTGAACACCCCATGTCGCGAGGCGGCTGCATCAACTGTTCTGCTCTCGTGCCCTATCATGAACACGCACAGAAGATCAAGGGTTGGTCAGCAGTTTCACTAAATAATACATTAGATTTAGTTTTTTGCTCACCAAAACTTATCCTATGCTTTCATATCAATCATCAGGGCTGCGAGAGGAGAGGGAGAGACACTGTGCTGCTATTTTCTCACTGATTTGTCTGAATAACTCGCTGCTGCACGGTGCTGCCTGCTCTGTCTTGTCTGTCTGTGCACTGTCAGTGTCCTCTTTGCTCCGCGATGTTATCACTGCGTGAGAAAAGGGGCATGTGGTGTGAGAGCATGAGAACAGTGTCAATTGCGTGACTCATGCTCAATGCGTGAGAGTTGGCAGCCCTGACAATCATGAGTCTCATGGAATAATGTCTTAGACTTCTGAATTATAATTTTGTATTCTTTTGAAGCTTGAAGAGGTAGTCACCATAAACTGCCATTGTATGACATCATTGAGCACACCATATTTGTACAATTTCTCCCTTTGTGTTAAGAAAAAGTCATATAGGGTTATAACAACACAAGGGTGAGTAAACTTAATTTAAATTTCTGGGTGAACTAATCCTTTAAGTGTCACCTCAGTTAGCACTTAAGAATCAGGCTTAAACTTTACTGAAAGTTTCTTTTAGCATCTTTATAAAAAGCTCCTATTCTTACACAAGTCTTACTTTTTGCTAAAAAAAATTTGACACTTAAGTCAAAGCTTAAGACTAGTCTTAAGATGTGCTCACACCCTCAAGGAATCTGGCCTCTGAACAGAAGCTTCCAGTACAGTACACACAGAAATACAACAGCTAGACACAAAAGATAAGATTAATAGTATATGTACAAAGGAAATTGTCTTCAAAACGTTTGGTAGAGGTTAGGGTTGCCACCCATCCCATAAAATACAGATTGTCCCATTTTTTAAAGATGAAATCATGCGTTCCATATCAAATCAGTATGGGACATGATTTGTCCAGTATTTCAGCTGGTCAAATGGCATTATGGTAAAATTGTTTCAGATCTCTAATTTAAGATTGATATAAGTTGGAAATTTTGCCTACTGTGGGTAAGGGACTGTCTGAAATGTCCACACATTGTGCTAAAACTTGCTAATACTGTGGAGGGTGTGATAAGGGACCATCTGAAAAGTCCACACATTGTACTAATACTGTGGATTTTTGTTCTGTATAAATGTTCAATAAGATGTACAAAATAACAGATCGAGTCATAAAGACAAAAAGTACAGATGATATAAATGAATAAAATAGAATAAATACAAATGATAAAAATGTACTGTATACATAAATAAGATAAAGAAAAATATATTTATATATTTTTATATATAAAAGATGTTTTTTTCTGGGGTCAGGAAAGTTCTCATTTTAGCATATAAGAAAGGATATACAAGTTTTATTATTAATAACTCAACACACTTATTGCTAAAACTGTGGAGGATGTGGTAAGGGGCTGTGATACAATGTGCTTGTCAATGCCAACACTGGGGGGCATTGACTAACACAGCCTTAGCCACCGGGCTGGTGCGTATGGTCGTGTGATTGTTATTCCATATGGAACCAAGGGCACAGAGCACACAATAACATGTCAATGGGGCTAGCACAGCCTTAGACACCTGGTTGGTGTGTTGGTCACATGATAGGTTATACGCAGCAGCAGCCATATCACCCTGTATTTCTAAACTGGTTGCCCACTGAAGCTAAGCAGGGTTGAGCCTGGTCAGTAACTGGATTGGAGACCTCCTTGGGAAAACTAAGGTTGCTGCTGGAAAAGGTATTAGGGAGGCCAGCAGGGGGTGCTCACACTGCGGTCTGTGTGGGTCCTAATGCCCCAGTATAGTGAAGGGGACATATATTGTAAAAAGGCACCGTCCTCCAAATGAGACGTTAAACTGAGGTCCTGACTAATTAAAATGAAAAATCCCAAGGCAATCTCGTAAAGAGTAGGGGTGTAACCCTGGTGTCCTGGCCAAATTTCCCCCATGGGCCCTTATTAGTCATGGCCTCCTAATAATCTCCATCCATAAATTGGCTATATCACTCTACTCTCTCCTCTCTACTAATAGCTGATGTGTGGTGAGTGTACTGGCACACTATGGCTGCCGTCGCATCATCCAGGTGGATGCTGCACACTGGTGGTGGTTGAGGAGAGTCCCCTATTCACAATGTAAAGCACTTTGAGTGTAGTGTCAGAAAAGCACTATATAAATGTAACTGTGGCAGGGAGGAGGGCGGGGCTGGGTCGAGATGCTGCACACCTGGCCCCTAATCAGGCTAATCAAGCCCTCGAGAGGGATAAAGGTGACCGGAGGCAGCAGTTCGAGAGAGAGAGAGAGTTACAGGCAGCTGCCCTGCATGTGTTTATGTTTGTGTCTTTTTGTTTTATTAAAAGATTATTTATATTGTCAAGCCGGTTCTCGCCTCCTCCTTTCCATTGAACTTTGGTACAGTAACGTTCATTCATTCATTCATTCATATGCTGTTATGGTATATGGGTATGGTATAGTATGTGCAGCCTTTTACAAAAATCGAGAGTTCTGGCAAACTTGCAACAAACAAAAATATTTGTGGTGAACTTCAAGCTCATTTGCATGTGAAAATAATGAGTGGGATGTTTGCAGCAAGTTTGTCAGAACGTTCAAGTTTTTGTAAGGGGCAGATGTCAGCATGGCAGAGACCGTGGAATGTAGGGAAGCATTTCTTTGTGGGGGAGTCATTGAACCTTGTCCGCATGTTAGGACCTGTAAAGGAGGAATGTCTTGATGAGAAGGCAAGAATTAGAGGCAATGGAAAGGATCAGGGGTCCAGCTACAGGGGGTGGCAGGGAGACGTCCCTGACCCCTGCCCCACCACAGCAAATAGCTTAGTACTTCAGGGATAATATTGTGTAATCAAATCATAGGTACACTCAATATACACCACCATGCATGATATGTAATTTTGTACATTGGCATAACTGTCAGTAAACCTAAAATATCATTTTTTGTATTACCAGCAAAAAACACTTTTGTTGTTGTTGTTGTTGTTGTTGTTGTTGTTGTTGTATAAAACATACTTACAATGTGTTTCTCCTCTTCACAGCCAGATAGAAATGATGGATGACAAAAAATATGTACAGTTGCCTAGACACAGGGGGTGGGTCAACTTATCGTACATACAGGCTCAGCCTACCCTACTCTCCCCTAATGCTAATGTAATTTACCTGTAGCAATTGATTAGCTAGCCTCTGTTTCTGTGTTAGTTGTATTAGCTAGTTTCTGACTTTTAGTTTTTTGCATTTGCACCTATAACTGGAACCCTGTGGTGACTCTTTTTCTTCTTTCGTTGTTTCTGTGCATGACACAACAGCAAAACAACAATGACTGCACTTTTATTACTCTTTGTATACTTTGTTGGTTTTATGTTATTAACATGGGTGTTGAAAAAGGCAACCTGCAAATCTGAATCATACGGTTGAAATAGCAAAGGAGAGGAGAGGCAAATCAAAATGGGAAACAGGAAGCGAGTACACAAGATCAAGATCTAGTGACCTCTACTGGCCACTGGGAAAAGTCCCATAGAAGACATTTTGATAAACAATTTAAAGGCGCACTCAGTAACTTTTGTCTTTGTGTCATCTTGGACTTACACTGATAACTAGAGACTTGGATGCAGCATCATTTAATTTATTTAATTTAATGCTGCTCAGACAATAAAGGCAGACTGGCAGTGAAGCAGCAGCACCGTGTTTAGTGTCATTCTTTTAACACTTAATATCTCCCCTCATCAGGTATGAACAAAGGCATAGATTTGGTTTGAGCATTGAGGGGGACCAAATGTGGGTCCGGTGGGGGGTTTCATTACAACACATTACACAATGCATAATAACAGTTCAAATGAATGCACAGATAAATAAATGTATACAGAAAATATGCCTTAGCATTATCTATAAAAGAAATTTAAAAAATCCTCATCCAGTAATAATAAATGACTGTGAGTGGCCCATCCTGGCCAGCGTTGAGAAAAGTAACAGGTACCACGTAACACTGCTGTCTAGTTGGGCAATACCAACTCGTACAACGGAGGGGGGACTTCAGTTTTTTGTCTCAATATGACAGACTCAAAGCCACACAATTGCAAAGTATCTCATACAAAATTATTTTCAGTGTTGATAAAACATGTGCCCCCATCTCCCCCAGTTCTACAGCAATAGGTATGAAACACACATAAATGAAATATATTCATACTTGTAAATTGTTGAAGGTATTAAGTCGGTACATGTCAGTGTTTAAGAAGTTCAAGAGTTTGTTTCAAGATCAGTGTACACACTAATCGTGCTAGTCACATTTACATGCTCTTTGCTAATGATGGAGACAACGTGGTCTAACAAGTAGTGCATTTACAGAGTGAAAACACAAATATAATGTGTCTTTTTGGGAAATAGTGTGACCAATATGGGTTATAAGTTACAAATGAGAGTTTTATAATTGTTTAATGAGCAAATTAAATGGAGTTTCATATATATCCCTGTATAAAAATGCAGATAGTGTCTAATGTGGGTCTAAAGTGAAAAATACATGAGTTAAATAGAGTGAATACGTTTATAATGCAGAGTAGAGGTCGACCGATAGTGGGTTTTGCAGATACCAATAACTAAGGTGGGAAAACAGGCCGATAGCTGATTAATCAGCCAATAGTTGTAATTTTTTAGAACATGAATGTAATGGGGTTCGGGAAAGGAGACAGGAACCGATTCAACACTCAGCAAGACTTTAATTATAACATAACATGAAACTGGAACATAACAGACGTCAACCATGAACACATACACACAGCTCCAAGTGTGTGTCTCTCTCTCGCTCTCTCTCTCCAGCACTCCCGACTCCTCCTCTTATCTCTCTCCCACTGATTGGGCCGCTCAGCACCAGGTGTGCACACTCACAGCCTAGCCATGCCCTCCTCCTCGTCACAATGAATGAAATCTTTCTACTCAATGTAAAACAGTGCTGAACTTGAGTAAGTGTCACTTTCAATGGCAATACTTTATACATTTCTCCCACACTGGTATCTTCTTTAACGTCTGTGGCATGGAGGGACGTGGTCATGTGTCTGTCTCCTGGAAACGCCATGTAGTCCTCTGCCAGCTGGACGGCCTCTTCCAGTGACGCCGGGTGGTGGCACTGGACCCACTCGGACATTCCTCGAGGAAATTGGGAGACGAACTGCTCCAGTACCACCAGATTGACAACCTCCACGGCGCCGCGGGTTCCCTCTGCCAGCAACCATTTCTGGCAGGCATCCCAGAGTTGTTGGACAAAAGCGAAAGGGCGGCTGTGCCTCCCGAAGCTCAGGGATCTAAAGAGCTGCCGACTCTGCTCGGGGCTACGACCCACCCATTGCTGGATGGCCTTCTTTAAGTGTTGGTAGTCAAGGAAGCTGGTGGTGGGAAGTTGTTGTGCCGCAAGCTGCACCTCCCCGGAGAGTAGGGGCCATAAGCGGGCCGCCCACTGGTCAGTAGTCCACTACCATACCTCCGTCATCTTCTCGAATAAATCTAAGAAGGCCTCCAGGTCATCATTCGGCCCCATCTTCATCAGGGCCGTGGGTGGGGTGGGCTCCAGGGAGGTTGCAGCACCAGCCCCCTCTCTGGCGACCTGCCGGTCCTCCGCTTGTGCCTGGAGCAGGACTTGGAAATGCTGCTCCTGCTCCAGGTGTATGTCCATGAGGGCTTGGTGTTGATTTTGCTGGATGCTGACAAGGGTCTTGAAGACTTCACACAGCGGTACGGACTCCATAATGGCGTTCTCCTCCAAAGCCGTGTTTTTGGCACCACTGTGAAAGATTTACGTCTGTGGGCAATGGAGGAGTCAGGAGACAGCGAACAGTTTGGGGGTGAGAATTTAATTCCTCCTCGCTCACATAAAACAAAAGAAACATGGCTCTCAGTGGAGAGTGTCTATAATTGTTGTATTTAATGTAAACATGTTTTTGTGTTCTATAAGATGAGAGACATTTTACAAAAATGTTTTTATAAAAACTAGGCAACTAAGTTTTGTCCCTCAGTCTGAACTCAACCCCATCACACCAACCATTTTCAGCCCATTAAAACTTTGGTTCCACCCATATGTGACATTATTAACCAGAAGTGACATAATTCAGCTTCCTTCACCAGTGTGCTGCAAAAACAAGTAAGACACATCACATTATTTTGTCATTTTTTTGAAGTGTATTATATTAAGATGGGTAGGGTCAAGCATAACAACTCAACCCCATCACAAGAAATTAAGATATTAAATCAGTATTAATAAAAATTATTTTTACATCCATAAATATATTTAAAATTGAATAATTTCATGCATGCTGTGTGGTCTTCTGTCCAACACCACACAAGGAACATTGGCCATTTTGAGCAAAATCCCTCAACTCCATCACACTCAACCCTGTCACATTTCTTCTCTGTCAACCTGTGACAGGGTTGAGTTTTTCCACTATATTTTTGAATATTGTGACAAAAATATGGATTAATCAATATATTAAACATTACAAACTCTTCTATATACATTCTTTGTATATATTCACTCGATTGAGATAAAAGTGACAATATTGGATAATTAAAATGGGAACACAATTAAAAATCAAAGTATTGTTTGCTGAGCATAGCCTGACATGTTGAGGACTACCATAAATGTTTAAAATTGTAGTTATTAAATTGGTATAAGGGACACATATGAGCAGTGAGTAGATATTAATTTTAAAAACAATATTATGTAGAATCATTTTCAAACCACTCCCATTACATCCGTGACATATTTTTTGGAGATTGAATATGTGCCTAATGTTTTCTGGGAATTAATCTGATGTAGTCAAAAAGTAATTATTTTCCACGTTGAAATGTTACCGAACCCCAGGAATGACCCAGTTGCCTAAAGAAGAGTTTGCTACCCATGATAAATGAATCTAAATAATGCATTGAAAGCCAGATGTTCTTTACCAACATATCAAATTACACAGGCAGCAAAGTACACGCACTGACAGAAGATGTTTAATTGCAGTTAGAGAATATTATATGCATGGTGGGTAACTGTAAGACATCTCGGATTTGGAATGACACAAGAAATGCTGTTAGACACAGACACACGCTTGAAGAAACACACTTTATTGTATTTTTAAGAACAGATGACAGAAAAGCCGTCTATGCACACTTCTAACGCGCTGTTTGTTCAGAGGCGTGCAGTCTCATGGAACGTGTATGTAACGGGTTCTCACTCTTTGTTTTAATCTTCTGAAATGTTTTTTTGCAAGAACAGTATCGTCTTTAAGAATGCTGCAAATAACCTCAGACCATCTCAGCTCAGGAGGTACTTTGAGTTCAGTTCACTTTATTTCCACTGAGCAGCATTTATAATTGTTTTTATGTCTTCATTTGTGTAAGTAATTTTCCGCCTGTTGTCATAGACGGATACTTGCGTGACGGTAAATGGAAAGGTGGTTATATATGATTTTCTCTTTTTTTTTTTTACTACTTTGTTATTTTAATTGCTTTTTCATATCGTTTGAAGTGCAATTTGAATTTAGAAATGTCTTTAGTTCGTTTTTTGTTTTTTAAATAAATGAATTTAATTTTCAATGCAAAATCAATAAAGCAAGACTATTCACGAATATTCCACGATGTAATTGGATATCATGATTTTTAAATTTTTTTTTTTAATAAAAATATCATGAACATATTTCTTGCATATCGCCGAGCCCTAGGAGGGAGCAAAAAAAAAAAAACGATTCACACACATTCAAAGTCATTATCCTTCTGAAGCAGCTAAACTGGGTCCTGGGATGAAAAATAAAACACCGACATCAAACACGCAACAACCCAAAATAAGTGATGTATTTGCCAGGACAATGAAATACCCGACCGGTAGCCCATGATGGAGAGAATGCACAATGAAGTAGGTTCGTTGCCAAAGAGATGTTGCCCTTTACAACTGTTGAAAAGCCATCTTCAAAAAGTTGAACAACACACATTTTAATTGCATTTAACTTTTTTCAGTTTCATTTGAATTTTAAGTTAAAATAAATAACAAATAAAGTTCTATGTTTGAAATCAAGCTGCCTTGCATTATTGTTTAGGCTATTGCTTAATGAAAATTACCCCATAGTACCACTTAGTGTCCAACCAGCGGTAATAACGGTGTAAGTCGGTTTGTGAAAATTATGATATCGTGGCAAGTCTTGGTCAAATGTGTTAGTTGTTCAGCAGTAAAGTGAAACTGCCCTACAAAGCCAAATACCAAATAACTTTGTACTAAAGCTAAAGTTAGCTTTAATGTTAGCATCCTCTCCACATTGTTGGCAATGCAGATCTCCAGTGCAGCGATTAGTTATAAACAAATTAATGATCAAACCAACTTTGGTTGTCTTAAATGGCTGATTTATTGTTCCATGACAATAATAATAATGTAAATTGTATACATACCTTGGCTTTTCTCTGTCAATGTTTCAAACCCGCTTCTGAAGCATCCGTCACTATGAATATCCTAGTCACATTGCACAACAAACTCCACGCGGAGTCACTGATTGTATTTATTTAACCTCTAGAGGGCGCCATTATATTGTTGAACCAGAAGTTCAGACTGTAGAACCCTCCAGCGCCGGCCACACAGAAATTAAATCAAAAATATCTATCGAAGTTTATTTTTTCTGATAGCCAATAGTTAAAAACGCAACTATCAGCCCTGATTAATCAGTAAATCCGATATATTGGTTGACCTTTAATGCAGAGTTTACTTTTGTATACATATTTAAATGCATTTAAGAGTTAATATATTAAATGTGGACATATAAAGTTCATGTAAGTCTAAAAATACCTGTGATAAAGAGAAAATTATGTGAAAATTATGATATCATGGCATGTCTAGGTCAGATGTGTTACTTTTTCAGCAGTAACATGAAACTGCCCTACAAAGCCAAATAGCGACTGTATGCTTCATCACTACTGACAATATTTATTATTTTATTTTATTGTCATATTAAATATATGAATGATGTACAAGAAAGGGAGAGAGAAAAAGGGATAGAAATAAAATCAACAAGTCTTTTTAAAGGTAATTTTAGAATGGCACTGTATATATTATATGGGCCCTCACATGAACACATTGTATTATATAACAATGTGCCCTCTCATAAATGTCACATGTATATTTCAGATGTATATATTTTACCATGCTCTTAAGTTTTGTTTTTTGTACATAACTATGTCATAAAATTAGGAAGCTTGGACAGAAGTTCATTTCGTCAGAATGGAGAAAAGTTTGGGAAAGTTTATAATAAAAAAACTATAAAACGTAAAACTATAAAACTGTTCTTGTGCGGGTCTCATTCACGCAATGTTATTTGCTAGTGCTTGGTCTTCTGAACATGACTGGAACATATTGGATGCCCCTCAACCTCAAAAAGTGGTCGATCGATATATCGCAAAGGCCGATAAATCGACCTATATTCTGATTTTTTAAAATATCGGCATCCACAGATACATTTTCCCGTTTGGCTGATTTGTTTCTTGAGGGCGCCGAGAATCTGAGACATGCAAACGACCTGTCACGGTTCATTTTGTTATTACATGCCATCATGTTACTACAATAATAGACCGGTGTGCAACAAAGTGTCATTTAAACGGTTCACATATCAGAGCCACGGCACATGCGTTTGAGCTCATAATGTTAAAGTGCTCGCCTGTTTCATTCTCTCTCCTCAACAGTTCCCTGTAACTTTTAACTGTCTTGTCTAATGAGAAAAATGCAAATATCAATAAAACTAATATCATATACCGTCTGCAAATATGCGCATATCTCGTTTAAACAGATGTAATAAATCAACCTCACACAACTTCAGCATCCTGTGGAATGCTCATAAATCTTCCTCTGAAGCACATATTCTAACAGTCTCTCCTCAACAGATCCCTGTAACATTTCTAATGATAAAAGGCAAATATCAATAAAACTTCTATCATATACAGTCTGCAAATGTACAGATATCTCATTTAAACAGATGTAATTCACGAACCTCACGAAAATCCAGTGTTTTCTTACCGTCGAGCGCTCATCTAATATCTTCCTCTGAAGTGCGTATTCTGTCAGCCAGAATCAAAACTTCAGGATCAGGATCAAAAGTTCCTCGGATTCATAAATCATGATGGTCAGTCCATGATAATCCAAGCAGGCGATCCAGGCTGTTTAAATTGTCAGGAGACTGCTGCTTGTGAATCCTCATGAGCGCATAAGTGCAACTTCAAAGTAAAAGCCCTTCACGTACGCAAAACAGCGAATTAAGGAAAGGTAAGCAGTTTCCATCCTTGACTTGTAACATTGTTCTAACCATTTGAAAAGCTAAAGTTAGCTTTAATGTTAGCATCCTCTCCACCTTGTCGGCAATGCAGATCTCCAGTGCAGCGATTAGTTATAAACAAATTAATGATCAAACCAACTTTGGTTGTCTTAAATGGCTGATTTATTGTTCCATGACAATAATAATAATGTAAATTGTATACATACCTTGGCTTTTCTCTGTCAGTGTTTCAAACCCGCTTCTGAAGCATCTGTCACTATAAATATCCTAGTCACATTGCACAACAAACTCCACGCGGAGTCACTGATTGTATTTATTTAACCTCTAGAGGGCGCCATTATATTTTTGAACCAGAAGTTCAGACTGTAGAACCCTCCAGCGCCGGCCACACAGAAATTAAACCAAAAATATCTATCAAAGTTTATTTTTTCCGATAGCCAATAGTTAAAAACGCAACTATCAGCCCTGATTAATCAGTAAATCCGATATATTGGTTGACCTCTAATGCAGAGTTTACTTTTGTGTACATATTTAAATGCATTTAAGAGAATACCTAAGATAAAGAGAGTTACATGTTTACACAAGATATAAAATGCTGAAATAATTGTATATTTAAATTGTTTAAAAGAAAACCTTACTCCAGAAAGAGAGAGAGAGAGATGCACGTGGCTGCTGTGTGTGTGTGTGTGTCAATGTGTCATTAAGGTTTAGTTCAGCATATTATATTAAAGTCTTGTTGATTGTTAATCTGGTTCCTGCTTCCTCCTTTCCCGACCGAACAAGAGGCTTGTCTGCCACATATGTTTTTAATTATTTATTTTATGTCAGACAATACAGAGACTGGCAGTGAAGCAACAGCTCAGTGTCTAGTGTCATCACAGGCACCGATTTATGTTACTACTGGTGGGTGCCCTAACGAACCCCCCCCCCAAATTCCCATTGGAATCTGATTACAATGGGAAGTCAGATTGGATTTTTATGTGTTTTTTTCATCATTGATTGTGCACGACGGGTTGTTTGTCAGGTGTTGCGACGAGAAGACATATACTGATGCCTTCACAGTGCACTTTGAAGGGAAAACTAGGCATCCTGTATGGGAAAAAAATAAGGGGTGTCTGGCAAAAATGGGACAGTTGTAAACCTTAGCAGCAATAAACATTGTATATGCCACCTCTCCTGTTTTTTAAACAGATTTATGTGAAGAATGTGTTAAAGAGCCCATATTATGCTCATTTACAGGTTCATAATTTTGTTTTGGGGGTCTACTAGAATAGGTTTACATGCTTTAATGTTCAAAAAACACATTATTTTTCTCATACTGTACATTTCTTCTAAACCTATTTTCATCCTCTGGCTCAAATGCTCTGAATTAGCTCATGTCTGTTTAAAGTCCCCCTTTCTGAAAAGCCCAGTCTGTTCTGATTGGTCAGCTGTCCTAGTCTGTTGTGATTGGTCAGCCGTATAGAGTGTGTGTCGGAAATGTAATGCCCCTTACCATAAGCGAGTTTCAGGCTTCATTAACAGTTGTAAACACTATTGTAACTATGGTAGCAATGGCATCGGTTTTTGACATACCAGTTTGAGTCCGATAATGAAAGTTTGGAAGAACAAGCTGATCGACCCGAACCACCTTCGCAAGCACGACTTTTGCAGGATGTTTCACAATGGTAAGTTTTAATTTAGTAGCTTTCTTACAAGTACACTGTTGATTATTGTGAACCTAACAAAGCTTCAAGTAAAAGACACATAGTGCATCTAAGTTAGTCATCTTTTGCTGGAATGGGTGTAGCTGAACTTTTTTCGCCCGAGCTATGAACGGAGAACAAAGGCTTACTCCTGGTTGGTCATTACCAGCGGTATTAGAGAGCTAGTGAGCAAGTTAGCCATGGACTACCGATAGCGGCCATAACATTATATAATTAAGCTTGTAATTATATAATTATATAAGACTCTTGAGATCGACCATTTTGATACACAGTTTTAGGTAAAAGCCGGCCCACAGCTCAACAGTAAACCCTTACCAAAACAATAACTTTACATAGCAAGTTAGCCGAGCACTACCGTGGATTGCATATGTAAAATTATCATTCATAAAAATAAATACATCTCCACACTTGATCACTATTCATGATAGTAAGAACGACAAACAATCTGCATAATTCTACACAATTGTAGGTAAAAGTGGGCCCGCACATGATTAGCAAAACTATTTCAACACAATAACATTAGCTAGCAGGTTAGGAGGCGTACAGCTGTGCACTGGGTGTACACCGTAGCTACAACACAAAACTCCGTATCTGAACTCTCTGTAGCAGATAAATCCACAAATAATCAAACATACTTACAGGTTGTGATCCTGAAGTGCCAGATTGTCCCAACAAAGTGGAAACTGCACCATCTTTCAGGAGTAACCATCTTGAAAATCCAGCATTGGTTGTGGTTGTACTGCTAAATAATTAAAATACATTTTAACCACTGATTCTTCAATTCGTCTGCCTTTGGAAGTCCAAACAAAGAGGTTTTGCTTTCGCAGTGAAGAAAACAGTGTCTTCTCGGCATGGCGACAACACTAACCCAACTCATCCTGGCCTCTGCTATAACTACGTTTGTTTGAGGGCGGGCCAATGTAGCCCTTAAGCGGACATTATGCAGATGTGTTACATAGTGTTGTAGATACTTTACGGAAGAAATGGCTGGACTACAATCCAGCCGTTTCTTGTAGTTCTTGAGCAGTGTTGTCTGTGGGAGTGAATAACTCCCTTTTGCATGGACTTTGTGCTTTGTAACTTTGCAGACCTTTTACATGCACAAACAGCAATATTACACACTAAAGGAAAGGTAAAATCCCAAAAAGCATAATAGGGCCTCTTTAATATTTGGATGCCCTCATAAAAAACATCCATAAACTCTCACACATGGTGAAAATATGCAAGTTTGCATCATTACTCTGACACCTAGTGGATGTGCTGGCAAAAGCGACTGCAGACAGAACAGAAAAAAATCAAATCTGTCCAGATATAACCTGCAGTTTGAACAGTCAGTCTAAAAAAAAATCAGATTTTCCTGCAGTGTGAACAAAGCAGTGTTTTGGGCTAAGCACGGTGTGTGCACGAACACTTCCACGCACGCAACAAATGCCCATCAACTATAAACATTTTTATCCTAAGTAAATGGAAGGAATATAAGATTGTGCATGCTCAGCCTGCTCAATTACAATGTTTTTTTCTCTGTGCGGCGGTGCGCTTGATGAATTAATTATTCAAGAATTCAATCTGCAATTGTGTCTCATAACATCCAATTAATAATTCCTCTGGGTCCAGATCTCCCACCGGAACCGCAATCCTTAAGTGAGATCCACTAATCAGAGAAATTCCCAATTACCAATCAATTTTTTCAATTTTTGAAAATGATTTGCTTCAAATCAAATGTTTTAATGTCGTTATTTAATAATAGAGCTTTCTGGTTTGGGTCAAGGCTGAGAAATATTTTTTATTTTTATTTTTTTATGCCTATTGAGAAAATTAATGCTTTTCTGTGGGTGCTCGGCCATTCCCATGGGTGCTCGAGCACCCGAGCGCCCACGGGATTGGCGCCTGTGAGTGTAATTCTTTTAACACTTTATATCATCAGGTGGTACACAATCAGCTCTGAAATTGCGCTCCGTCTCGAGTATTTAAATAAAGTTATTGTCATTCCTTTTCACGCAAACATACCTCTTTTCTATGCAAATTAGGCTCATTATACACAGGGGCGGAGCTAGGGGGTGGCCAGGGGTGGCCCCACTCGCAATTGCCGTTTTGGTCATTTTTTGTCTTGTGTACAAGTTTCCCTCTGTTTTTGTCTCCACGTGCCTCTGCTTTCTACACCAACAACATCTCCCTCCCCCCTGGATCACTGTGGTGAGTGATGCTGTTGGTGCAGTCCCACCAAAGTGTGTCAGATCACGGTGGTCTTCTGCATCCTCTGCTATACAGCGCTTAGAATTGGCACACAATAACGGAATTTCTCATGCGAATGACTTTTAGCACAGATTTTATGGGCATGTTTGCACCGTTGTCTGATCTGCATAACAGACAGTGTGTACAAATAACCAGAAGTGTAAGCATAAACTTTTGGGCCAAGAGATATTATCGATTACATACGATTTTTCAACTTTATTTTAATTTTATTTTTAGGTTTTTAATGTTTTGCTCATTGTCTCCAGGGGTGTTTTTAGGACATTTAGCTAATGTTGTCTACTTTAAGAATATTAAATGGTCAATCAACAATATTCGTGTTTGAGTACATTCAGACATTTGTTTATTTTTTTATTTTTATAAAACAATAAATAAATGCATAACATATGGAACCTTAGGAGGCCTTGTGAAAAGATATTAATTATTATATGGGGATTTGGGGGATTTAGCCTACCCAATACATTTTTTAAAATTTAAATTCACCATGAATTTAAAATTTTCTTATTTTCTTATTGGATGTTGCTCTTTTTATTAAAAACTATTAATACTTGCATGTTTTTTTTTCTTTTATCTTTTTCAATGGTTTGCCCTCTTAATTTTTAATAAAAAACAATAACTTGCCCCCCACTCAGAAAACTTTCTCTTCTCTGCTGACATATGTACCGGTGCGAGGGCTGGGCAATAAAGTTGACCAATAGCCAAATGAGTTTCATCCTCTCCCGTCCAGCCCCGTCATTCAAATGAAACAATCGCAGCAATTAGCAAACAACATGGTGATAAGGTGTATTTTATGTTGCTCCCCTCCCCAAACCCTCTTCCCTATTCCCAAACAAACCTGGCTGCGTGCTTGCTTGCTTGAATTTTTACACTTCGAAAGAGGAGGAATATCGGAGAATTTGCGTAGGTGTTGAGAGGACAAGTGGCTAGAGTTTATTTATATATATATATATATATATATATATATATATATATATATATATATATATATATATATATATATATATATATTTTTGTGCAGCTGGAGATTTCTTGGGACGTAAAGTTCGATTAAATGTTCTTTATTCATTATGTTTGGTGTATTGTGATAAAAAAATGTATATATAGTTTTTTACTTGCTTGTTTCTCATTCATCTGTATTGGCACAACGGCTCCCGTCTCATCGTGAGCAAAGATGTGCCGTGTGTGTTTGTGGGCTGGTTATGTAGTAATGTTGACAGTTAGAACATTCGGTTCTCAAAACCTTTGAAAAGCTGGCCGGTATTGAGATCGCTTCTCACATTTTCTCGGTAAGCAACTCTAACATGAGCAGCAAAATGGAAAGGGGTATGTGTGTGTGGCTGTAAACTAAAGCCTATTGGCTATTTTTTTTTTTAATTGGATGAGTCTCCAGCCAGGTCTCCTAAGCAACCAAATTGCCCGGTTGCTTGGGAGGGTAGAGTCACATGGGGTAATCTCCTCGTGGTCGCGATTAGTAGGTCTCACTCTCAATGGGGCGTGCGGTAAGTTGTGCGTGGATCGCGGAGAGTAGCATGAGCCTCCACATGCTGTGAGTCTCCACGGTGTCATGCACAGCAAGTCATGTGATAAGATGCGCGGATTGACTGTCTCGGAAGCAGAGGCAACTGAGACTTGTCCTCTGCCACCCGGATTGAGGTGTGTAACCGCGCCACCACGAGGACCTACTAAGTAGTGGGAATTGGGCATTCCAAGTTGGGAGAATCGACATGTCCCGTCCCCAACTCCTGTTTCAGTAGGAAATACTTCAAAAAAGAAAATCGAACAGCACTTGTCAAGGCACTTCAGTGCGACTTTAAAAACAGAACGGACATTTTAACCATAAAAATGGACCAATTTTGTTAATGTTTTTCTAGTACAATTTGCTGGCGTGTCTTTGGACCGACATAAATGGGTATTGTAGCTATGTCTCCGCTGGTGTACTGTCAATAAAATGACTTTTTTCTCTGATTGTGTCAATGCATCGCAACTCTACTATCATTAAAGTGGGAGAGAGAGATATCACTGCTGCAATAGCGAGGTAAGAGAGAAAAAGCATAAAGGAATCAGTTTCTGATGTAGAGAAAGATTTGGAGCTATCTACGCCTTTATGAATTTTTTTGTCATAAATTAGGGAAAAGGCTGTTTACCTAAGTTATGACAAAAATGTATTATCAATAAATTCACGCATATGATATTTGGAAATCGTCGTACTGGAAAAAAGAGGCTAAAGGTTTGAGAGAATATTTTATCATCCAAAATAATTTATTTCAGTGTAGCTTAATAATGCCTTCACAAGCTGCTTTTGATGCAAGGAATAGAATGCACTGTAGAATCAGTTCATTCATATGATATTTGTAATTAACATAATTTTATCTTAAATGTATCTTCATCTTATGTGAACTCAACTTGGTTTTGATAAACAAGTTAGAAGTTATTTAAATACATAGTCTAATTAATACAATTCATAGCAATCAATTTGCATATATGACATCTGTTACAAATATTTTATTAGACAGGAAAAATATAGTGGTTTGAGCCGCTGCACAATACGGGACCCCGTCAGCTGAACACACGTCTCATCGCTGCATCCGGTGTTTACAGTGTAAACAGCTTAGTTATAATGACAGCGATCTAGTTTTTTTTTTTTTCTTTGAGCAGTTGTTGTTTTGAAAGCTTAGATACCGACATTATTCCTGCTAACATCCTCTGATGTTAGCAGTTTGTGGCTCGAGGCCAGCAAGTTTTAGCTATAGGCCCTTTTCAAAATAACGTTAGTTAACTTCCGCCTTTCCGCAATGAAGTGTATCTGTACTTCCGTTTTTACCTTTGCACTGGAGACTTCTCAGGAAAATGCAGGAATGCTCAACAACTCGAATTACGAAAGGTAAAGTTAAGACTAATAATGTTTACGTATTTACAATCGGGTTCTTTTGGTAACGTTAATGATCATTTCCAATTTACCATTCTGTAACTGCCTTAGATGGTTGGGAAAGTAGGCTAGCTAGCAGCAACTTTAGCAACAGGAAAAATATGCATTGCTGCTGGCCTGTGCTGTAACAAGTTTACTTAACGCTTTATGTTAAGTGTTTACTTTTTATATTAACGTATAATCACTCACTTTTTCCAACACTGTTGTTTAGAATAGCTTGATAGATACTGACTCTTAATCAAAGCTAAATGCTAAACCATTTCCATATGCTGATGTGATTCATTGTTTTGCTCTATCCTTTCTCCCTGTGTCCATCTCTCAGCAGCCCACCCAATAAGCATGGCACAGTCATCAAGAAGATGCTATTGCAGTGTTCCTTGTTGTTCTAATAACTAATAAAAATTTTCCTGTGGACGCAGAAATACGTGCCTGTAGGGAGAGGGCAATCAAAAGAGATGAAGGGCCGAGTTTCAAAATCCATCATGGGAGCACCAACGTGTGTAGTCAACACTTTGCCCCAGAGGATATATACATCAGCCAGTGGACGAATCCGGATTAAACAAGGAGCAGTGCTGTCTAGATTCCACTGGAATGACTGGGGTAAAGGTAGGAGGACAGTGTTAAACCTCATAATACATTCCATTTAACAATAAAGGTCACAATAATTTGTTATATTAAGTTATAAGTATTACAGAGCCTTACAAATAATTATATTTGTTTGAAATACATAAAGAAAAAATAATTGTATGAAGGTTGAGTATTGAGCTTGTTTTGTATTTGCTTTTTAATACAACTTGTATTAATCCATACAAAAAATTATAGCATAATTAATCGTCCTGTTGCCATGTAAAGCATTTGTTTTTGTTTTTTGTTTTTCTTTTTTCTCCCCTTTTCTCCCCAGTTTGGAATGCCTCGTGGTCCTCGTGGTGGCCTAGTGACTCGCCTCAATCTGGGTGGCGGAGGACAAATCTCAGTTGTCTCCGCGTCTGAGACGATCAATCCGCGCAACTTATCACGTGGCTTGTAGAACGCATTACCATGGAGACCTAGCGCGTGTGGAGGCTTCACGCTATTCTCCGCGGCATCCACGCACAACTCACCACGTGCCCCACTGAGAGCGAGAACCACATTATAGCAACCACGAGGAGGTTACCCCATGTGACTCTACCCTCCCTAGCAACCGGGTCAATTTGGTTGCTTAGGAGACCTGGCTGGAGTCACTCAGCACGCCCTGGATTCGAACTCGCGACTCCAGGTGTGGTAGTCAGCGTCTTTACTCACTGAGCTACCCAACCCACCATGTAAAGCATTTGTGATGTTTTGTTACATTTTTTGATATTTTTGGGGACTGAAAAATGATTACCAAAAATGTATCATGACAATCAAGTGTATCAACATATTTCACACCTCTAGTAAGAGGCTCACAAGCTCAGGAGTCAGTTTACCAGCGAGCAAGAAAGTGTCTTAGTGCTGCTGTCCTGGACGACTCTCAGGAGATACCTATCCCAGTGGACAGCACAGAGGAGGCATTGCCTGCAGGTGCAGTGACAAAATATCATGATATGCCTGCCATCCTTCTCCTGGTTAGTATTACAAAAAAGAGCAACAGCTTTTTCTGTCTTGCAGAAAAAATACGTGGCAGTGAATTACATTGTAACTGTAGTGTAGTAGGATTCAGAGCAGCTGAACTTGCTGTGACAAGACTCGCTGCTCATCCAAGAAACTTCTGCAATTCTACTGACTGGTGGGGATGTCTCTCTGGGGTGACACACCGGTCAGACATCCCCACCAGTCAGTAGAACTGAAGAAGCTTCTTGGATGAGGATCAAAACTTATTCAAGTCTTTTCACAGCAAGCCCAGTTACTCTGAATATCACTACAAGATATGAGCATGACTTGGATGACTGAGAACCTCCACAGATATTACATTGTAAACTTAATCTAGTTTTAATGAAGCTTTATTAAATATATGTTTGCAAGCAACTGCTTCCACATCACAAGTGTTTTCTAAATTTGTATGCAGGTTTTACAACTTAAGACGTCCATGTAGATGTTATAAAAATTATCCAGCTTCTGTTGCACCAAGTTGATAATCTCCTCATCCCTAAAGATTCTCTCAACTGTGAAATCAGTGTGGGTATCTGTAATAAAATCAAACCACTGAAGTTCGCTTAAGGCCAGTTGGCCTTGAACCTGAAAATAGTACTTGTGGCTCTTCTTAAGGCAGAACTGGCCTTGAACTGTGATCAGGTGTTTAACTTGTGCAACATTTTCAACATTGCAACTCTTTACCTCAGCCAGCCCAAACGGCGGTGTTTCTCTTGGGTTGAAGACTTTAGCATCGGGGCTGGCTGCAAGGTGAGGTGCATCAGGGTGGATGATGATCCCACATTGTGTCACAGAGACATCACAAAAATCTGAATATTGCTTTAGTATCTCAGGTTCCAGATCCAACCCTCTTTTCATAGCGCCTGTCTGAGGAGTTCCTCTCAGAATGCGGGCTGCCAAGGCTTTGGCGGAAGACTCCCCGCGAACATGGAATATTTCACGGAATCTGCTGGCTGTAAGTCGGGGTTTGTGTACCTGGGTCTACAGCTGGCATTTTGACTGCAGTCGGGTTTCTGCCTCAATAGCAGCAGAGATCTCCCGTGACACCTTTAGGCTTTCCAATTGGCATTGTTGCTTGTTGTTGGACTCGAAATCTATTGGAAATTTCAAGTTGTAACCGTCAACAGGCAACTGAGGAAACTCAGGGGCACCAGGGTGTTTAATAATGTCTCTACTTATTTCAGGAGGGCACTGATAAGAGAGCACAGACCCAAATGGCACAGGGCCAAAATTAGAGTCCACCAAATTAAGGCCCTCAAGCCCATGCAGCAATTTGCATATCTGACCTGTGTCCTAGTCCAGTGCCAGGTCTGCTGTGAGCTGGTGCATGACAGAGGCAATGGCACCGTCTTGAAGCCCATGGTACTGTAGTGAGCAGTTTGAAATAGAAATGCCACTATGTGATTGCATAGTGCTTTTTTTACATTTCATTATACTATCTACAAAGAGTAATGGAATATAAACTTAAGGATTACAGTAAGTGTATAAGCTTTGAACATTATTTTTATTTTGACTTATCACACAGAATCTTTCTCAGTCTTTACTGTCCTCAAAAAACCCACTTCTGTTTTTAAAGATATGTACAAAGTTGTCTTTTGGAGTTTAGCGATACGAAATCATTGACGTCAGACTGAGAAACACACTGAACCACAGTGGAACTTCGTGGGATACTGCAAAGTCTCTGCAACTAGAGCAAAACACAACAAAAAGAAAACTTAACTCTCTAATCATAATGTTAGAGATCTATTCATCTGAGAAACTTGAAGGTGATGAGCCTCCTCATTTTTCCTCATGGACCTGTGACATCGCCCTCTCACTGTCACCTCATTGACAACTATGTTCAAACTGTGTTCCAGTTCAATGTTTTTGAGAAATGGTGTAACATTAACCATGAATATGTTACTTACTTTTATCTTTCAATCCAGAATCTGTAGCTAACAGCAGTATTATGGAAACGTGGTTGCAACAAGAGTTTGCGGTCTGTACTACAGTAACCTACACTGTTAGACCTAACTGGGCTTTTTTACAGTAATTAACTGGCAACACTGTTGCCTGGTAGTTACTGTAATTGAACTATTACACTGACTAACTGGCAACAGTGTTGCCAGTTAGTCACTGTAATGCAATCACTCACGGTATAATACTGCATACACATTTGACAGTATAGTCATACTGTTATTGTCTTATACCGTAAAAAAATACTGTAAAAATTATTCTTCACAGTTTGTTATTTCCTTTTAAAAAAGGGCAAGCATTTTAAATGTTCATAAAAAATTTATATTTTATTAGTGTGGCACACATATATACAATACATATAAAATAATTTAGAAAATTCATCAAATCATAACATAATAATATTACACAAAATTAAACATAACATTGCCACGGTATGACTTCAGGTAATTCATTAAACATATTTCCAATAGAATGGCCAATATAATAACATCATATATCAATAGCAGCAAAAAAAAAAAAAAAAAACCCTTAAAGGGATAGTCCAACAAAAAAAGACAAATCGGTCACCCTTGACTTTCATTATACGGACAAAAACAGCTGAAAATATTCTTCAAATATCTTCATTCGTTTTACAAAGATGAACAAAAGTCATACAGGATTGGAACGACATGAGTGTGAGTAAATGACGACAATTTTCATTTTTGGGGGGACTATCGCTTTAAGTTTATATTACTGCTTGCACTTACTTAATTAGATGTTCTCTGCTCAAATTCGGTGAGCCTCTGCAAAAATGTATAGACATGTAGATTAAAGCTTTGGCCCTTTCTTTTAACAGCTGACCCGGTTTTGCAGCAGGTTCCTGCTTTCAAAGCACACTTCGTACCCTCAGGATAAATCCTTACAAAGAACATGATGATCAAATCAGATACAACATCAATTTTAGAATTTTGTCAGTCAGTAACAAATCAAACACAGTTCCAGTTTTATGAAAAGTACAACAAACAGATAGAAAATAAAACAAGAAAAAAACACAAGAAAGAGAGGAAGAAAGAAAAAGCAGATGGGGAAGCAAAGTATATGGAGGACGTAAGAGAGAGGAAGCATAGCTACTGGAGGAAAGAGAGTCTTAAATATCCTACTACAAACAGTGCCAAAATGTGGCAAAACAGTACTTGTTCCCCGGGTGAAAGTATTGTTGTAGCAGTTATTCAAATAAAGCCATGGTTGGACATAAAAATGTTCTCAACACTCACCTTTGAATGAGCTCTAGTGTGTCACTGGCTGACTCCTGGTACTCTACCGGTGCATCTCAATAAATTAGAATGTCGTGGAAAAGTTCATTTATTTCAGTAATTCAACTCAAATTGTGAAACTCGTGTATTAAATAAATTCAGTGCACACAGACTGAAGTAGTTTAAGTCTTTGGTTCTTTTAATTGTGATGATTTTGGCTCACATTTAACAAAAACCCACCAATTCACTATCTCAAAAAATTAGAATATGGTGACATGCCAATCAGCTAATCAACTCAAAACACCTGCAAAGGTTTCCTGAGCCTTCAAAATGGTCTCTCAGTTTGGTTCACTAGGCTACACAATCATGGGGAAGACTGCTGATCTGACAGTTGTCCAGAAGACAATCATTGACACCCTTCACAAGGAGGGTAAGCCACAAACATTCATTGCCAAAGAAGCTGGCTGTTCACAGAGTGCTGTATCCAAGCATGTTAACAGAAAGTTGAGTGGAAGGAAAAAGTGTGGAAGAAAAAGATGCACAACCAACCGAGAGAACCGCAGCCTTATGATTGTCAAGCAAAATCGATTCAAGAATTTGGGTGAACTTCACAAGGAATGGACTGAGGCTGGGGTCAAGGCATCAAGAGCCACCACACACAGAAATGTCAAGGAATTTGGCTACAGTTGTCGTATTCCTCTTGTTAAGCCACTCCTGAACCACAGACAATGTCAGAGGCATCTTACCTGGGCTAAGGAGAAGAAGAACTGGACTGTTGCCCAGTGGTCCAAAGTCCTCTTTTCAGATGAGAGCAAGTTTTGTATTTCATTTGGAAACCAAGGTCCTAGAGTCTGGAGGAAGGGTGGAGAAGCTCATAGCCCAAGTTGCTTGAAGTCCAGTGTTAAGTTTCCACAGTCTGTGATGATTTGGGGTGCAATGTCATCTGCTGGTGTTGGTCCATTGTGTTTTTTGAAAACCAAAGTCACTGCACCCGTTTACCAAGAACTTTTGGAGCACTTCATGCTTCCTTCTGCTGACCAGCTTTTTAAAGATGCTGATTTCATTTTCCAGCAGGATTTGGCACCTGCCCACACTGCCAAAAGCACCAAAAGTTGGTTAAATGACCATGGTGTTGGTGTGCTTGACTGGCCAGCAAACTCACCAGACCTGAACCCTATAGAGAATCTATGGGGTATTGTCAAGAGGAAAATGAGAAACAAGAGACCAAAAAATGCAGATGAGCTGAAGGCCACTGTCAAAGAAACCTGGGCTTCCATACCACCTCAGCAGTGCCACAAACTGATCACCTCCATGCCACGCCAAATTGAGGCAGTAATTAAAGCAAAGGAGCCCCTACCAAGTATTGAGTACATATACAGTAAATGAACATACTTTCCAGAAGGCCAACAATTCACTAAAAATGTTTTTTTTTATTGGTCTTATGATGTATTCTAATTTTTTGAGATAGTGAATTGGTGGGTTTTTGTTAAATGTGAGCCAAAATCATCACAATTAAAAGAACCAAAGACTTAAACTACTTCAGTCTGTGTGCACTGAATTTATTTAATACACAAGTTTCACAATTTGAGTTGAATTACTGAAATAAATAAACTTTTCCACGACATTCTAATTTATTGAGATGCACCTGTATATTAAAAACATAAAAGCACCCAAAGAACACAGAGAGCACTGCAGCAAAATCCAGCTGGTTGTCCATGCAATGTGTGACTTTTCCCTCAGTGCTGACCAACCACTTGGATGAAGCTAGAAGTGTATCTCCTGAAATATGTAAAGTCACCATAAATACAAGTGCAAAGGAACATATGCATTGTTTATCATATAAATTCGATTTACCGAGCATGATACGCCTTGGTGTGGCTGGTAGGTTTAGCTCATTTTCTATAGACATGTTTGTGGAAGTTTCCTTGAAAACAAAAAAATGGTAAGATTACTCAGCTGCTTTAATTCAAGCAGTATCTCATGATATGGAGTAATCTTAGTTCTCCTTAAGATGACTGTCTTGTTCGTTTGATATAATTATTCAAATAAGTGCATTAAAGGGATAGTCCACCCAAAAATTTTAAATCTGTCATCATTTACTCTCCCTCATGTTGTTACAAACCCGTATGACTTTTGTTCATCTTCAGAACACAAATGAAGATATCTGAATAAAGTTTTCAGCCGTTTGTGTCTCCATAATGATAATGTCAGTGTAATCCATGTGACTCGTGTGGTTTATTTCTAGTCTTCTTAAGCAATTCAATTAAAGTTTAAACCATGCATTAGAGAGCAGAGCAGGAGTGATTATATTTTGCTAATAAACACTAAATTATTGTTTTTTATTGCACAAAAAGGAATTAAATTGCTTAAGAAGACTTGGATTAAACCACACGAGTCACATGGATTACACTGACGATGCCTTTGTATCTTTTTTGGAGTATCAAAGTCTTACTCCCCATTACACTTCATTATTTGGACACAAACAGCTGAAAACGTTCTTCAAATATCTTCATTTGTGTTCAGAAGATAAACAAAAGTCATACGAGTTTGGATGGAATGTCATGAAGTGAGTAAATGATGACAATTTTCATTTTTCGGTTTACCATTCCTTTAACTTTTTCACAAACTTGTAACACTACTAAGAGAGCCACCACAGCCATTTGCTTTACTGCTCAGAAAGAAAAGGAGCATGCTGAATTAATTTGAACATGATCACTAAAAAAGCTGAGGGTGTTTCTTTATATGAATTTAATATATAAATAACCAAAAAATAATACTTTACATTTATTATTTTAAGTATTTACTCTACTAGCGCTGTAGCATCATAATTACTTACATCTGCTACGATGAAGAGAGAGTTTTCTTTTTCCTAGAAGTATTTCGTAATCAGCAGGATGACTGATATGGCACTCTTGTCATTGCTTGATGTTGTGGTGTCATCAATCTCTTTTAGGAGAGCTTGAATCTCTCCATTCCATTTCAGTCTCTGTCTTTGGAAGAAGTTCACAATCCTATTGCTTTTGCCAATCAGGGATTTCACTAAGGCGACTGCTGATGTCAATACCAATCAGGGTTTCGAAATGCTTACAGAGGCCTCTTTTGGTGAACAGGAATGGCCACTGAAGTTCAATTTCAATGATGACAGGAGGGGGGCATGAGTTAATCATGTGGCACTTATAAATATAAGTCTGCTGCATTAAGTCACCCACATCAGGCAACTCTGCAGACCTTGAGCCTCCAGACTGAAACATTTCCGCTACAACTTTTCTCTTCATTTCAAGAGAATCTGATCCATTTCTTATCCACGGACCACTTTACATCAAACCTTTTTCACTGTGCAGCTTTGGTTGATGAATCTTGTGTGCAATATTGTCTCTGTTTACATGTTCTACCCTAGTTTTTAGCTGTCTTTGTAAGGAACTGAAGCCTTTTCCCAGTTGTTCCCATTCCTCAGAAAATGTCTCAAAATGTCAAGGGATATGTAGACACAATGTTTCTTGCAACTTCCCCACAGGTGGCTAAGTTTGGGTTTGGGCAATGTTCTCTCATGGCTGCCACAATAATTCTTACAAAATCTCTCCTTGGTCTAAGTGGAGCCCTCTCCTTATTGGATGCTGCACGAAAAAGAGTGCAGGCATGTGGTTCCAAGGATACTGGAACATACTGAGCCAGTCAGAATTTGCAGGAGTGTAAGAAATTGATGGCTGTTCAGGAACGGACTGGGGTGGTGATAATGGGGTGACTGTGATCTCAATTGGCATTTCATCCACTTGGCCACTAGAAGATTATTTCTCTGTTATTAATGTTCTACAAAAAAAAAAAAAAAAAAAAAAACAGCATACAAATTTGAAACATCATGAAGGTGAAAATAACATTTTATCTTAACACTTCAATTAAATTCCATCATTAGTTTTTGACATTGTATAGGGAACAAGAACTCCTGAAGATCTATCACCTCTACTAGGGAAAGGTCCTGTGTCTTCTCAACACCCACCACAAAACAAAGATGAATGACCATGGTTTGCAGTTTGTTAAAGTCCAGTTCTGGTAGAATTCTTTTCATTTCTTTTTTAATCACCTCTGTGTCTGTAGTTAAGAATGATGTAATGACACTACAGAAAGGCCTGCCACCTTATACACTGGAAGTGGATAGTAATCCAAGAGACTGTCAGCATTAACACACATATTTCAGATCAGAGTTGTGCAAAGGGTGAACTCCAAGGTCAGACAAACACACAGAATCGTACAGCTCAACAACAAAGTAGACATCAATTTGACTAATAAGTATCAGTGATATTTTTCCAAATATATGCCCACAGCTGTTGTGGTCTACAACAACAACAAGGCCATTGGTATATTTGGTTCCTTTATAAACAACCCCTGATACCTCTGAACTACTCTGAGTGACACAGTTAGCTGTCCATTGCATTTTGTATTTCTGTATTGTATAACTGGTCATTGTGTTCATGCACTTCACTGACAGATTGAATTTTAGGAGGAAATAACTGGCCACAAACTAGATAGGACTGGAGCAACTGGTGCCTTTCTACCAGAGTTTTACAAAGATGCACAAAGTTATGCAGTTTCCTTGCACAGTTCTTAAAATAGGAATGCTTACTTTCAAACCTGAGGGTCCACAAGTGGATCAATGGTCCAAACCGTAACATAAGGTCTGCATAGTGCAACACGTAATCACGTTTTGCTTTCAGACTCTCATCAGGGAACATAGTACTTCTCAAAGAGACATATTCTTCTGTTAGAAACTTGAGGTAGGCAGTCTCATAATGGCTAATTTTGGGAGCACAAATCAGCTCAACAATTTCCTTCAGTTTAAGGCACAATTGCCAAACCTTACTATCCGTGGGGTTTTTAAGTTTGCTCCCCACATAAAGTGGTAAGTCTCTCAAGAGACACCAGTTCTGTGCTGCAGAACCTCCAAGTCGTTTGCCATCTGCTCTAACCGCACATGGTGCATTGTGAGAGTCACTTCCTAAATGCCTGAATTGTGTAATGGCTCTATTCAGCTCATTGTAAGTGAAGTGATTTTCAACTGTAACCAAATGTTTAATGTAAACTGCCAAGTCATTAGCCATGATTCCTTCAAATAAATCATGGCTTAAGCATGGAGGGAGTCCACCACAAACTTAATTTAATTTGATGCCATCTATCATGGATTGATCAGTGGTTGTGAGCTGATCAACACTCTCTGCATAATTTCTGTCTGTTCTTTTTAGGCCAAGATTTAAAGGTTGTTGGCAAAATGTGTCTCTGTCAATTAGACAGTACTGACAGAAATACTTGTTGCTGCTGACATTTTCAGAAAAACCACCTATACAGTAATGGGACCCAAGATTATCCCCAGAGATGGCAATCAACCCTGCTCTAAAAATAGTGCCATCTACAGACTGAAAGCCAGAATCCTCTAAATCGTTCAGATCAACAACAACGCTGTAAAAGACCTTCTCCTGACCAAACTGTTTAAAGTCCTCATCTCTGCACAGTAAAACAAGCTGCAATGTATCAACTAAGGAGCAGTTGTGTGGCAGAATCTCACCCAGGGTCATGTACACTGCCAGGATTTTATGTTTCGTTTTACCTGAGCCAAGTGGATTTACAACTTCAAATGCATCCTGGTACAAGATAATTGATAATGATGAAGGATGCTCGTGAAAGATGCCATTTTGCTTGATGCATGTGCCATACTTTACGTCCTCCATCATCTTGTCACCAGAATCATGCACTTTTGACTGGTTGTACTGTTCTCTCACTGATGACTGCCTAAACAGGGATGCTAGCGTTTCTTTTGACAAAATTGTTCTTTACCAGCTTTGTCAGTGCCCAGATATATCTGTTTTGGCTCAACAAAGTTGAAATTGTGTTTGAAGAAGTTTTTTTCTGGTTTTGTCAGTCCTCAACTGACCTTCAAAGTTAATAGATCTTGTTTAGACAGTTCATCAATAAGGTTGTCTATATCACATGGTGGTATATCTGATGATAATGACAGCTTTTCTTTCAGTCTAACAAGCATGGCCTGCATTCCTTGAACATGAACTGCTTGAAAATTCTCTATAATTGATTGAATTGTACTGGCAGGCAACAACATTTTGGCCTGCATCTTCAGGTAAAACAGTTATGAAAAAAAGCCTCTTCATCTACAGTATTTCTATGACTTTCAAAAGACTGATATGTAGATGGTAGCTCACTATTAAGAGATGGATCTGTAGGAGGTAGTTGACTATCAAGAGACAGATCTGTAGGTGTTCCTGTCTCACACTGTTCATGGAGAAAAGACTGCTGCACTGGACCTGGCTGCTTATGCTTCTGTGATAAATGGGTGGTGAATGATATCCTCACTCTAAAATATTTCAAGCAGCCTTCAACTGGACAGCACACCTTTCTACCATCTCTAATATGAATTCACAGGTGGAGGCACAGCTCTGGAACCTGACAGTGGAGGTTAGCCGGTGGAAGCCTATCCTGTTTTTGTGACTGTCTGTGATTTCTGTACATATATGACCTAAATGTGGAGAATCTCTCGAACGTGCAAGGGCACTGCTGTATTCCACAGACAAATTTAAAATTTGCTCTATGTTGGTGTCTTTTCACGTGTGCATAAAAAACTTTTAGTTGGCAGAAGTCGCAGAATTTGCATCTGAACATTGTATGTGGCTAATTTTGACGAACCAATAAAATTGAACAAACTAAGTTTAGTGGTCAGTTATTGACAAATGTAGTTATATGAAGAAAATCTTACCCTAAGGGCTGTTAGTGAAAGTTGTGAGGAGAGGTTACTAGCTAGCGAGCTATCTGGAGCTGAGTGGGTCCAAGACGCATAATAACGATTTAACGTTACATCATATTTTTAAACCCTCACCAATATTTTAACAATTTACTTACTAGTTGTTGGACGCTCCATTATGAGGCAAAAAGCATGAAAACGCAACAACTGACTGAAGACTGGACACTGAAATGCAGACAAACTCTGGCTGACTTAAAGGCACAATCACCTCCTCTTTTGGGATAAGAAAGTCAGCCAGTGTGTGTGTGTGTTAATGCCTAAATCCCTGTTTTCTGCCTGAAGATTTATACACTTTTCAAAGAAAAGTTGTTATGAGGGTCGGGCCAGTTTAGAATGACAGTAATTTACTGTTTAATGTTACAGTTGGTCGCTGTAATGGTTTCATAGAGTAATTTACTGTAATTTATTGTTCACGCCACATCAATTTCTAACGATGCCCCTCATATTACAGTAAAGTACTGTTTATTGATATTACAGTAATATACTGGCCATTTTACAGTTATTTACCCTGTAATTTACAGCAAGGGTTAACAGTGTAATCAAGAATAGGGCCTAAAGACTTTCTATTTGCAAAACAGAAAGCTAACAGATTGATAATATCAACTACCGTTATCCTAGCACCTTCGCTAACGTAAGGGCTAGAAAAGACAAAAACACGTACTTTCATAATCAAACAGGTACTGCTCAATGAAGAATTTGTAACCTTTATCAAGTTTGGAATGTGTCGTAAGAGAAAATGTGTCTGCAAGTCATTGTACATTGTCTAGCCGTATTTGTGGCAGATGTACAAGGGACTGGGTGAACTCCATGCTGATGGTGCTAGCATTCCACTATGCTGGTGGAAGTATACATACACCATTTCGAGTCAGAACGGAAGTTGCTTGATGCTATGTGAAAAGGGCCTATTGATGGAATAGGGGCATAATGTAAGACAGTGATTTGGTGGGCCTGAATGCTAGAGTCATTTTTACCTCATTGAGCATTCTGTGGTGTGCCCTTTGAGTCATCTTGGCTGGATGGCCATTTCTAGGGAGAGTAGCCACAGTACTAAACTGTCTCCATTTATAGAAAGTGTGTCTAACTGTGGACAGATAAATATCGTATTCCAGCTTTATGCAAAGCAACAATTCTTGATCGTAGGTCTTCTGAAATCTCTTTTTTACAAGGCATGGTCCATGTCAGCAGATGCTTATTGTGAATAGCAAACTCAAAATGTTTGAGTGCTTTTTATAAGTCAAAGTAGCTCTAACCCACACCTCCAATCTCGTTTCATTAATTGGATGCCAGGTTTGCCAGCTCCTTACTCTAATTAGCTTTTTTTGTCATCTTTAGCCTAGGGATTCACTTACTTTTTCCACAGCACTGTTTATGTTTAATGGGATGTGTTTAATAAAGACATGAAAGATTATAATCATTTGTATGTTTAAATGGCAATTATAGGTTAATTTCCCACACCTGTGGCTTTTTAAATTGCAATTAGTGTCTGTGTATAAATAGTCAATGAGTTTGTTAGCTCTCACATGGATGCAATGAGCAGGCTAGATACTGAGCCATGGGGAGCAGAAAAGAACTCTCAAAAGACCTGCGTAACAAGGTAATGGAACTTTATAAAGATGGAAAAGGATATAAAAAGATATCCAAAGCCTTGAAAATGCCAGTCAGTACTGTTCCATCACTTATTAAGAAGTGGAAAATACAGGGATCTCTTGATACCAAGCCAAGGTCAGGTAGACCAAGAAAGATTTCAGCCACAACTGCCAGAAGAATTGTTTGGGATACAAAGAAAAACCCACAGGTAACCTCAGGAGAAATACAGGTTGCTCTGGAAAAAGACGGTGTGGTTGTTTTAAGGAGCACAATACGATGATACTTGAACAAAGATGAGCTGCATGGTCAAGTTGCCAGAAAGAAGCCTTTACTGCGTCAATGCCACAAAAAAGCCCGGTTACAATATGCCCAACAACACCTTGACACGCCTCACAGCTTCTGGCACACTGTAATTTGGAGTGACGAGATCAAAATACAGCTTTATGGTCACAACCATAAGCGCTGTGTTTGGAAAGGGGTCAACAAGTCTTATAATGAAAAGAATACCATCCCCACTGTGAAGCATGGTGGTGGCTCACTGATGTTTTGGGAGTGTGTGAGCTCTAAAGGCACGTGGAATCTTGTGAAAACTGATGGCAAGATGAATGCAGCAGTTATCAGAAAATACTGGCAGACAATTTGCATTCTTCTGCACGAAAGCTGCAGATGGGACGCTCTTGGAATTCCAGCACGACAATGACCCTAAGCACAAGGCCGAGTTGACCCTCCAGTGGTTACAGCAGAAAAAGATGAAGGTTCTGGAGTGGCCATCACAGTCTCCTGACCTTAATATCATCGAGCCACTCTGGGGAGATTTCAAACGTGCGGTTCATGCAAGACGACCAAAGACTTTGCATGACCTGGAGGCATTTTGCCAAGACGAATGGGCAGCTATACCACCTGCAAGAATTTGGGGCCTCATAGACAACTATTACGAAAGACTGCACGCTGTCATTGATGCTAAAGGGGGCAATACACAGTATTAAGAACTAAGAGTATGCAGACTTTTGAACAGGGGTCATTTCATTTTTATCTTTGTTGCCATGTTTTTATTTTATAATTGTGCCATTCTGTTATAACCTACAGTTGAATATGAATCCCAAAAGAAATGTGTTTTGCCTGATCACTCATGTTTTCTTTAAAAAATGGTACATATATTACCAATTCTCCAGGGGTATGCAGACGTTTGAGCACAACTGTATAAACACAGATAAAACTAACTGTACAGCAATGTTGATAATTTGTTGTGTACATAATGTACATAAAGAGTAGTGATGCACCAAAATGAAAATTCTTGGCTGAAACCGAAAATTAAGGACACACTGGGTCGAAAACTGAAACCGAATTAAACTCATTTTAAAAGGACTGACATTTTGTATAATTGTATTAATATTGTACATTTTAAAAATTATTCATGATTTTGAATGAATCTGAATTGAGAATGCTTGAATTGACCCATGCTTTTTCTCCCTGTCGCTGTTATATCCAGTATGCTGCGCTGACTCAGCACTCCGTCATTCACAGCCAAATGCAGTGTATGTGTCATGCATGGTATGCAACTGAGACCGCTGTCCTCCATAGCTTTCGGCATATTCTGTGCATTATCCCTGACAATCAGATCCACTTTTGCCTGGTCAATGTACCAAGTTTCAAGCAGGGTAGCTAAAGCCTCGGAGATCCCTGCTGCAGTGTGTGATCCAACAAACTCCTGTGCATGAAGCAACATTTTTTGCAATTTAAAGTTTGTCTATCCACTGGGCAGTTAAGCTAAGCATGCTAGTGGGGCTAATCTCTGAGCTCCAAATGTCCGTAGTAAAACAGCTGAAATGTCTGTGGCCAGGAACATTTCAGGTAGGCACGTTTCTGCACAAAAGCGTCTGCTGAGAATTGTGTAAGGTGGCTCAATGTATTCTATGAGCTTACGAAATCCAAAGTCCTCCACAACAAAGAAAGGCTGATCATCTAAGGCAATTAATTCCATTATTTTCTGTGATATGTCATGTACTTTGGCTCAGTCTCTTGCAAAAAAAAAAAAAAAAAGAAATTGCCTTTTCAAAGACAGATGATGTCGGTGTGGTAGTTGGGATACTTTTAAGCTTTGTTGCTTTTCTGTACTCTGTATATTGAATTGGAAGTAGTGCTTTTTGGTGGTGTATCAAACCTGTCGTTGAAAATTGCTTTGGCGATGTACCCCCTCTTGAAACTTCAGCTGAGCAAAGACTGCAAATTTCTGCCCTTTGTTGATAAATGAACATGTATTTTGTTTTCCTATGCCTCCTGAAAATTTTACTGTTTTCTCTTCTTAATTTATGATGAAATGAATATTCTCTGTTTAAAGATACAGTATACTATAAATGTGTTATTGAAGCAATAAACAAAGTATTGCTCCCAAAGTAAGTCTTATTACACCATGTAAGACATTTTTTGTTCCTGGGTAGTAAGTGTTATTTCCTAATTGCTTATGCCTCAAAAGTATAGAAAATGGCTATTATTCCCCACAAACCTTGCTTTTGTGACCAGGACTGTGATATTTTGAAATGTGCCTATTTCCAATGAGAAAACGGGCAAATTTGTGTCTTTTCGTTCACATAAAGTCAGAAAAAAACAACATATGAATCCAAATTAACATGTATTTATACTAAAGTAATACAAAAATGACTACAAAAGATTTAGAAGTGAGTAGTTTTTCGAGATTTACGATTATACTGTAAATCACTTTCACGAATCAGCCCCCAAATGTACTTATCATACTTCAAGGCGTCCAGCAAGGTCTTGATGCTGTTGTAATCCTCTTTGTGGTGCACCGAGTGAGCCAGGGGAAGAGACGGGTACTTGTTACCATTATGGAGCAGCACGGCTTTGAGGCTCCTGGATGAGCTGTCAATGAAGAGGCGCCACTCATTCTGGATACAGGCGATTCCGATTGCCTTGAACAGACTGGTCACATTGTGGCAGAAGCAGAGCCCATCTTGAAGGGTGAAGAAGCTGGAAAAAAGTTGGTGACGCTTCCTCTGATCTGCAACTTGCACACTTTCATCCAACAAGTTCCACTGCTTGAGCGTAGAAGTCAAAAGCTCGGCATTGGACTTGGTGAGACCAAGATCTATAATCAAGTTGTTGAGGTCTTTTTTGTTGGGGTAGTATGGGTTTCTCTCCTTAGCTCCACCTCTGAAATTGTCATCTGGATCTACAACACCTTCCTCGCTCTCTGACTTGCTGTTCTCTTCTAAAGACGGCTGCTCTCTCTCCGGAGGAGTGGGTACGGGGTGCTCATGGCAGTGTGGCACCAGGGCGATGGAGGAATGAAGGTCCGGATACGTGATAGCAGGTGCATTCTTGCCAGTCCGACGTTTGGAAGGGTCCACCACGCAGAAGTAGCAATTGCTTGAGTGGTCAGTGGGTTCCTGCAAAATTGTTGTGATGGCTGTACCATCCTACAAAAATACATTTATTTCACCCATGACTAATGTATAAGAGATTCTCGCAACATTTTTCATATATGATATATTTTTTCAATAACATTGAAAATTGTAAAACATTTTAAAATTAAAAACTTTTACAATTTTAAAAATTAACAAATTTTATAACATAAAATTCCAAGCAACAATTGTGCATCTTACCTTCCAGAATTTTTTTGCAGTGCTCGTAGGTGAAATGAGGTGCCCAGGGTTTGTCTTGATCCCTGACAGGCATGCCGAAATATGCCTTGTAGGCCTCACACATCTTAGCAGATGCTTCCACGGAGTACTTTTTCGCTCTTATCTTGATTATTTGGCCGCAGACATAGCAAAATGCGTCTGCCAGATGCTTGCAGCCTCTGATCTGTTAAGTATTATATAATGTTTGTAAATGATTTATTAATAAAAGTTATTATAAAGCGTTACCAAATCGATCTTACAAAGTTTAAAGATCACCATATAAACATTTGCTTTAAGAGTAAATTGTCTGAGCAACAGTTGACGAACATTTTTCGGCCAATCAGTTTGCAATGTACCTGGTTGCCACACCAACAACTTTACCCATTTGAAGTTACTTAGTGTTGTCCTCAGAGCAAGCGGCTTCTAAAGTTCTTGGAGACATGCATGCTGAAAGAAAAATGTGTATTTTCAACAACAATCTGAAATAAGCATATCCATTTCTTTGTGGATCACCTGAAAATGCAAGCCAAGTATATTGCTGTCACAGTAAAGAGGGTTACCTGGCTGAAGTGAAATTTTTATGACATGGAGTGCATTAATCTTTAATTTTAACATCACAACCCATCTATTATAACTCTGGAATGTAACTACAACAATGATCAATTTTTTTTTTTTTTTTTTTTTTTTTTTTTTTTGTGCTCATTTACACCAGTGTACCTGGCATTCACATTTTAAAAACACACATACACTATGGCACAACCAGGGTCCAAAAATGGTCTTCAGTGGTGGCTGAGGTTCATGTCATCCACACACTCAAAGTTGGTTGGTCACATAATTACAATTAATTAACAAAATTACTTAATTACATTTCATGTTTACATTGGATATATTGGAGTTTTTTGATTCACCAGGCTCTTAGTAATTTACAGGAAGTCATCTCTTGAAATATCTGAAGGCAAACATGGCAAGTTTGTTGAATATCAAACATCATAGAACAGAAGGAAAACACTGTCCACAATTTCTAAAAAAATTCATGGAGGTCCAGACTTTAAACCCCATCTTTCTACATTGGCATGGATTTCATCTCTATCATGATGGATGCCTCCCAAGAGAAAAGAGGTAAAGCCCATCCCCATTTTCATCAGATACCTCATGATCAAAAAGGGAGTGATGGTCAGAATTTTGGATCTGTAGAGAGATCAAATATTATTTTGGGAGAAATAGAGAGAAGCCTGAATGCTGCTGAGTTGATGGACAAAGTGATCCACCTTTGTGCAGACAACACCAATACTAACTTAACTTGGTTGTAAAGCAAGAAGAGGGGACAGTTATGTTTTTACCAAGCTGAATCAAGCTACCCCAAATACTCTAGTTGGTGTTGGATATGCTGCACATATTGTTCACAGTGCCCTCCAAACTGCTACTGACACCCTGCCCTTTGAAATTGAGGGCATTGTCTTAAAGGTATACAAGCATTTTCACATTTTCACTGTACAGAACAACTGAAAGATTTCTGTAGGTTTGTTGATCTAAAGAGTATCAGCATCTCTTGGGATCAAGTTCAATTGTCTGGCTGTCACTCATGCCTGCACTGGTGCTCAAGCTTTATCCTTCACTCCACATTTCAAAAAAATGCACCAAGAGACATTCTACAGTCCTTGAAGTATTCAGAGTTTGAAATGTGGATGTGGATTCACTGAAATCAGCTAACCTTGGGAAACAAAAGTTCTCCGCCAATCACTCAGCATAATTTTTGACCAGCCAAAAGACAAAAGATGGCAGAGAGACAGCCTGCATGCTTCAATCAAGCATAGCGTCAGTTCAGGCAGGTCACGCTAGTCAGCTCGCAATCAGCTGACGCTCAGCTGATCAAGACATCTACCAATTCAATTCAGACGCTCATCAGTGTGGTTCTTAAGTCAGAGTTCTCATCAGAGTGGACCGTATTGGACATGTTTAAATTTTCTGTATTCTCAATTCTTCACTGCATAGACGCCGTTACCAGTATTGCCAAGGCAGTACTATAACTTTAAGTATTTCTCGGCAATACTACTTTCTCCGTTCCTACAGCTTTATTAACCTGCATTTTGTAGCTCTGGTAAAGCGGCTCAACCGTGTGTCTCTCTCTCTCTCTCTCTGTCTCTCTCTCTCTCTCTCTCGTGCAGCATTCCGCAGCTCATTGGGTGCTTGTCGAGTTTAGTGTGTGTGCACAGTGAGCAAAGAATTTGCATATTTGCTAAACTAAAAATTAAACCTATATGATGAATGTGGACAGATGATTTTCTTTATTTTAATGTTGGAGTTGTCAACACTATATAAACCTGTTAATTCGACATGAAATTACGTTATACTGGGTCTCTGCAAGCAAGTTACATGATAAAACAATCGCTCCTTTGTTTACAGTGCAAGCGTGCAACATTGGAACGATCTAGTTTTGTCTTGTCACATCATGGCGCTCCCTTATGTAAACGCACCTTTGACAAAAAGGCAGAAACAGCAAATGCTTTGTGTGTAATGCTACCTGAATTACTTAGAGTGAAGAGAAAAGCTTAAAAACCGAATCATCACCCTGCTTAACACCTGCTACATCCCTCATCTCCATCATCTGACTGCGGATTAGTTTGTTTTTCATGTCAACATGCTTGAATAACATAGCATTTCCTTTTTTATAAAGATCAAGTCAAGTCTTTTGCGCTTAATTTGTCATTACAGATGCTGCTCCCTGAATACAAATGTTAAGCGAAATGGTTCATTGCAGCGACCACAGCTAAATCTCCTTACAATGTTCAACTTGCTCAGCTCGACTTTGTTCTATTTCGCAATTGTGTTTGCTGTAATTTCATAATAGGCCCTATGTGCATTTTATGCATTGTCACTCATCTCATATTACACAGCCTTCCTCCATTAAGTCATGCATTCAGTCTTTTAAGATGCTTGGATCACCCATCGGCAGCATGCCAGTCATCTAACTGTCTGCGCTAGAATGTGTCTACAAACAAGGCAATTGGCTTCCTAGTACACTCCCATTTAATTGGGTGTTTTAATTCTCTTGTGGACTCATAATAAGCTGTCTATGTGAATCTAATGTTTTAGAGCTGGAATTTATACTTTATTTTAATGAATTCATATGATCAAATGAATCTCACTTTGTCAAACATCCCCTTTGGAAATTTATGGTAGACTAAATGTGTGTGGGTAGATGACATGTATTGTGGACTAAATGTGTGTTGCTCTTCTAATACTGATTTTGATTTGGTTCCATATCCTGATGAGTTTTCAAATGTATGCATGCTTTGATGATACTCCTCATGGAGGAGAGATGCCAGAGGTCTGGATCCTGGTTGCTTATGACACACACAATCAAACAAGAATGAAAATAGGCAAAGAGGGCAGTCACAAATATAGTCAGAGAATAGTTTCCTTTGGCATAAGCACCGTCCTATGGTTCAGCGCTTGCCTTCCAAAGATAGCAAGGGAGAGGAGCTTGCCCCTATAGCAGGATGGGCAGTAGCTGTTTTAACCATCATGCAAACCACACAATTGCGTGGGGCCCTGAGCGTTGGGGGGCCCCCCCCCCATAGGAAAACCGCTTGAGGGATGACGTTGTTCAGGTTACAGGTGCTGTTGTCACTGTTGTCAGCACTCTCAGAGAAGTTCACGTTAGAAGGCACCAGATTTTTGGTTCGTATGTGCGAGGAACGGCAGCCGGTGGAGTTTCTGGTGCCCCCCTAGGGTAAGATGGTGCCCCTGTAGGGAGTAGGTGCACTACGCAGACTGCATAATATGCATATAGGGAGTGGCAATACCAGTCAGAAATACCACACTGAAGATTAATAATACATAATGTATTCAGATACATTCCCTTACCACATCCTAGACAGTTTTAGGAATAAATGCTTTTTAAGCTATTAATAATAAAAAGTGTATATCCTTATATGCTGAGAACTCTCCTGACCCATGACATAAAAAAAAAAAAAAAAAAACATAAAAAACAAAAATATTTCTTCAATTATTTATCTTCTTTATCTTATTTATGTATACATCTATGTTGGTTTATGTGTATTTTTATGTTTTTTCCCCCTTCACCTGTACTTCTTGTCTTTATGATGCAGTAATTGTATTCATACATTGTTGGATCTGTGTCATTTTGTACATCTTATTGAACATTTAACCTTTTTTCAATATAAAATATCCACCATTTTGCACAATGTTTGGACTTTTCAGATGGTCCCTTACTCACCTTATAAACAGTTTCCAACTTATATTAATGTTAAATTAACGATCTGGAACAATTTCGCCGTGACGCCATCTCAACAGCTTATGGGATAAATTGTGTCCCGTATTGATTCGATATGGGATGCATAATTTCATATTTAAATATGAGTCGATCCTGTATTTGACGGGAAGGTGGCTACCAACCCTACCTAGAGGTCAAATACATTCTCATTAGCAAAGTGTGGATGCATTGAATGAATGAATGAATGACGTAATGCTTCCAATGAGTCTTACTGACAGAACTATGAATGTTGAATGTTATATATAGCTTTTTCTGACACTACACACAAAGCGCTTTACATACAGAACAGGGGACTCTCCTCACCCATCACCAAACTATGGCTTATGCTTTAATTTCTCTCAAATTATACCATCTAAAAAGTAAGTGAAATTGTATTTACCATAATATTTTTTACTAAAGTAGACCCACATAGTGAAGGTATATTAATGTGCAATTAGACTACAAATTTAGTCATTTGTCTGACTAGTGATTATATTCTTGGCTGGAGTTCGTTTTCGATGTACTGCCTAACAAGATAACTTTTTCTAATTCAGGAAAATGTAATGTTTTTCCCTCAGACAGAAAATGATCCATGACAGTGTGTCCACCTTTTACGACACTATCCTCAGGTACTAGGATGAATGGGAAGTGCCCAGTGGTGTAGTAGTTACTGAAGAGATGGGCATTCTGTGAATTTTATCAAGGACCCCCCACCCCCCATTTGATTGGTTAGCAAAAATCCAATTGCACTGAGAGCAAAACGTTCCAATTGGTTGCTCAACTGAGTCGGACTGTCTGTCTTGCCCGTGCCTTCAGTTTCCCTCCATCTGCTCTGTGCGCATTTAGAAAGAATCTCTGTACACTTAAAAAATAATCACAATTCACTCATTCATATTAGTACTCATTTTAGGAGTGCATTCGCAAAATCCTTAGAAAGATAGGTGGGTGTATGCTTGCGTATGCCCTAGACTACACAACTGGAAGTCCAATCCAGTGAGCTTAAGATCCTGACACCCGATTCACATATACTCTGTGACTGCCCGTCGCTGTTGTTAAAGCAATAATTTACCTCATTCAGATTTGCAAGGCCACAATCAGGCCTTATGCTGCATTCCATTCTGGGGCGGCGCCAGCAAATTTTGTTTGCTAGTGCTGAAGAGGTGCTAAATCATTGACAGGGGAGCTGAGCTTTGGTCACCAAATATGTGCAAAACCCGGCATGGCCAAGCAATTTTATTAATATCAGTTTGCATGTGGTGACAACAGAAATGAAATCTCTTTGCTGCAGCCTCAATAAAACAGGCAACAATTTAACTATGGCCTACAAATTATTGTTAAAAGACTTATTCACACAATACATCCAGCACTAGTTAAAGTTTCTCAAAATCAGATACCTTAAAAAAATAGCCTGCTGTGGCAGGACCATGATATTGTGTTGGAATCAGATGGTAAAACTGCGGTGCACTGATGTACACCATGGTATTTACATAGTACTCCAATGTACATGTAAAAAACATGCAATGATACTTTTTGATACCTGTTTGGTGGGAAAAATGGCTTTACCTTGAGTTGATCAAAAGCTGCACACACAGGCATTGAAAGACATTATTCATCGCTGTCAAATGAAGGATGCATTTGCAGGTTTTGATTCAAAATATTACTGTCACTGTATGAAAAGGAAGAGCCATAAACTGACACCTATTTCTAGAGTCACGTGAAGCTATGCGAGGATCGGACGTGTGAACGGTGAGCTCTGCTCACTTTGCTAGTTTTAAAACTTTTAATGACATAAACCAGTGAGGTTCGATACTCTCTGTTCCATAACTGTTCTAGGAGGGCAATATGTCAAAGAATTCACAATCTTCGGGCTTGGTCAGGGAGGTGCGGGAAATGTGGCAAGGGATGCCGAGTGTGTCAACGGTACTTACGGGGGTCGATGCTGACTTGGAGGATCTTGCTGTGGTGCATCGATCGATCACTGCCATGGAGACGATGTTCACTGAAGTGGTTACAAGAGTGGGGGATGTTGAAAAATGGATCGATTATCTGGAGTCATCGGAGAGGGAATTACCTGCTAATCCGCTAGTGACCAAGGTGGATTTGGAACATGTCTGGGAGAAGTTGGAGGACATGGAGGACCGCAGCCGGTGGAATAACGTCCGTATCATCGGAATTCCTGAGGCAGAGGAGGGACAGGATATGGTGAAATTCCTGGATGGGCTCCTTCCGAATCTGCTCGATATAGCAGGCCATAAGCTGGAAATCGAGCGAACTCACAGGGTTCCTGCTCGGTGATCCACTGTGGGAGACAAGCCCTGATCAATTCTGGCCAAATTTCTGAGATCATCCGATAAAGATATTGTGTTACGTGAGGCGAGGAGTAAAGGAAGGCTTTCTTGGAAAAACCACAGCATTTTCTTGTTCCCAGACTATGTGAATTCGACAAGAGAGAAACGTGATCGATTCAAGGAATGCAAAAAACTTTTACATCAATGGAAGGTCGCTTTTGCACTGATATTCCCAGCCAAATTGAGAATAGATGCTAAGAATGGCCATAAAACATTCACATGCCCACAGCAAGTGATGTCCTTCATAAAGTCAATGGCATGAGTAAGTCATCTTGTGGTACTCACATTGCAGCCGAGTGGACCGGCTCACTGAATATTCACTTGACTGTTTGAGGAAACTGAGCGCTTTTTTTTGTGCTGGTTCCACCTAATGGCTGGAGTTTATTTTGTAGAGTAACACACCTTCAGGACAGTTTTATGGATGAATCTACACACTCTTTGTACTTATTCCTCCTATTGGCTGGAGTTTGTTTTGTGGAGTATTTCTTGCAAAGACATTCGTGTGATTAAGTCATTTGTTTGCACTCATGTTGCAGCTGAGTGGATCAGCTCACTGAATATTCGTTTTACTGTTTGATGAATCTGCACGCTATTTTGTGCTGGTTACGCCTAGTGGCTGGAGTTTATTTTGTAGAGTAACACACTTTCAGGACAGTTTTATGGATAAATATACATGCTCTTTGTGTTTATTCCACCTATTGGCTGGGGTTTGTCTTACAGATTATCTTTTGCCATGTAATTTTGTCTCACAAAATCTGTATAGACAACACAAGTTGTCGCAGGGGCACTTGTGGGCGTGCATGGAGTGTTTGAGTTTGGAGGGATGGACACCAGTTGGCGCTGTCGTGTGCGGGGTTAATGCGCATGTTTTTCTTTTTTCTGTTTGTTTTGTTCTGGGGGATGTTCGAGTTTTGATGGGTGCACTAATGTTGCAATGTGGTCTTTATAATCTTGTTTTTGGCCCATGATCTATTTTTTCATATATGTCAAAATTTCAAATGTTAATATGAGTGGATTGTCTCTCTCCACGTGGAATGTTAATGGACTGGGACATCCCATAAAAAGAAGGAAGGTTATTTCTCTTCTTAAGTGTAAGAAATATGATATAGTGTTTCTTCAAGAAACGCACCTTTCGCCACAGGAATATGAAAAATTTGGGAAGATATGGGGTGGGAATTTTTTTTATAGTGCTGGTTCGAGTAAGAGCAGGGGAGTCATTAAGCTGATAAGTAAACATCTACAATTCAAATGTCTCAAACAGAGTAAAGATAAATTAGGAAGAGTCATTATTGTTTTAACTTAAATTCAGGGACAAAGTCTTATTTTGGATAATATTTATGCACCTAACGTTGATGATCAAGGCTTTTTTATATATCTTGAAGGGATGTTGCAAGCTGCTGGTGCCCCTCATGATATAATATTGGGAGGAGACTTTAATCTTTTGATGGAATCAGTCCTTGATCATAGTGAAGCAAATGTGTGCAAGCCACCTAGAGCAAAACTGATGCTTCATAGGATGTGTACAAATATTGGTCTTACAGATATTTGGGGACTTTTGAACCCATCTGGTAGGGACTATACATTTTTTTCATCAGTCCATAAGATTTATTCTAGAATAGATTTATATATATATATATATATATATATAAGTCCCTCATTTCATCTGTTGTTGATTGCTCAATTGGAAACATTTTTGTCTAAGATCACACCGTGGTGTGTTTAGAGGTGTTGCCACATACGGAGAAAAAGAAATCATATAGTTGGCGCTTTAATGTATCCTTTTTGCAAAATCCTAAATTCCAAAAATGCTAAAGGCTGAAATCAATGTCTATATGGAGACCAACTGGTCCTCAATATCCTCTGTGGGCATGGCATGGGAGGCACTTAAAGCAGCTCTTAGGGGCCAGATCATACAGTATGCCTCATTCACCAAAAAATCCAAAGAACAAGAACTTGTGGAATTGGAAGGGGATATTAAAAGAGCTGAGGCAGAGCTGAAGCTCCGCATGTCATCTAATGGCCTCAGGGAATTGACCCGATTGAAATACAGATATAATACTATCTTGTCACGGAAGGTGGAGTTTTAGCTATTCAGGGCAAGACAGTCATACTTTGAGTGGGGGGACAAAGTAGGGAAACTCTGGCTAGATATATAAAACAGAGAGAGTCTTTTTCTACCATTCCCTCAGTGAAATCTGCTGGTGGTGAAATATTTACCTCAGCCATAGATATTAATAATGCTTTTAAAGTATTCTATCTTGATCTCTATAGTTCCACATCTTTGTCTACTGATGAAGATATTAGAAACTTTGTGGAACCATTAGAACTTCCTAAACTGATGACTGAGCAAAAAACATTCTTGATTCTGAGATAACCTTGGAGGAGCTTGGCGAGGTAATTAAGGCCTTGCCTACAGGCAAGGCTCCGGGGCCAGATGGCTTTGCTGCTGAATTTTTTAGATCTTATGCTACAGAACTGGCTCCACTTTGGCTAGAAGTTTATACAGAATCATTAAAGAATGGAAAGCTTCCACCAACATTTCTTATACATATAGATCAGGTGTGGTTTATTCAGGGTCATAGCTCTTCTGATAACATTAGGTGTTTCATCAATATCATGTGGTCAGTGGCGAATGATCAGACTCCGGTTGCTGCCATCACACTTGACGCTGAAAAGGCATTTGATATGGTAGAATGGGATTATCTTTTTAAGATTTTGGAAATGTACGGGTTTGTGAATACTTTTATTGGATGGATTAAGCTACTTTATAGACACCAGGTAGCGGCGGTACAAACAAATGGATTAATTTCAGATTATTTTACTTTGGATATGGGCACCTGGCAGGGTTGCCCATTTTCCCCATTATTGTTCTGTCTTGCCCTGGAACCATTAGCAGCCGTGATAAGAAGGGAGGATGATTTTCCAGGGGTGGTGGCGGGAGCTGTGGCGCATAAGCTTTTGCTTTACGCAGATGATATTTTATTATGCGTCTTCGACCCTACTAGATCAATGCCTTGCATCCACAGAATTATTCATTCATTTTCTAAGTTCTCAGGATACAGAGTTAATTGGTCTAAATCTGAAGCTTTGGCTCTGACAGCGTACTGCCCGGTAACAGCTTTTCAGCCGGGCGCCTTCCAGTGGCCCAAACAGGGCATTAAGTATTTGGGTATTTTATTCCCAGCAAATAGGTGTGATTTAGTTAGAGTTAATTTTGACCCTTTAATAAAAAGGTTTTCGAGCGATGTGGGCAGGTGGGCTTCATTATATTAATCTATGATTGGGAAGGTTAACGTTATTAAAATGAATTGTATTCCAAAATTCAAATACCTGCTACAATCTCTCCCTGTAGATGTCCCCCTGTCTTATTTCAAGCAATTTGAAAGCATAGCGAAGTCCCAGATAACATTTCAATAAATTGCATAGGCCGACTGACAAAAGTGGGCTAGGCCTACCCAAGATTTTGTTTTATTATTATGCATTTGGTCTCAGACATTTGGCTCATTGGTCACTTCCACCTGAGACAGCCCCTCCCTGGTTTTGTACTGAACAGGAAGTTCTTGCTCCTATTTTGCCATTGCAAAGCCTTTCTATCAAACTAACCTGAGAAGTTAAGTTGCACCCCGTTATCTCGCATTTGTATGCGGTATGGACAAAAGCGTCCAGAGTGTTTAATTCAGACATTTATTTAAATGTTTCTTCAAGCATATGGCTGAACCCAAAGTTATGTATTAATAAGTCCATTTTCTGTTAGACAGAGTGGATTGTGAGGGAGGTTAATACGCTCGGTGACCTATATGAGAGTGGAGTGTTGAGATCCTTTGAAAATATGGTTCAGTATTTTGGGATTCCCAGATCTCAATTCTTTAGGTATATGCACCTATGCCACCTGCTTTGTACTATTTTTGGGAGTAGCATACATCCCCTAAAATGGCAGATACTCTGGAAGTGGTGATTACTGCTTTTGGAAAAGGTCATGAGGCATCAGTATATTACTCCCTGATAATTCAGAGTCTGGGGGACAGAGCTTCAACTTCTCTCAAGAGGTTATGGGAGAAGGATTTAAACTTGGTACTGGAGGAGGGAGTGTGGGCTAGGATTCTAAAAAACATCAAGTCTACATCTAGAGATGCAAGGGTGTGCCTTATGCAATTTGAGGTTTTACATAGATTGTATTGGACCCCCTCTAGATTGTATAGGCTTGGTCTTAAAGACACACCCACCTGCTGGCGATGCCAATCAGAAGATGGGGACACAACCCATGTTTTTTTGGTGGTGTGTTAAGTTCCAAGACTTTTTTATTGAGGGTTCAGAGTTTTATGTGTGACGTATTGGGCACTCAAAATTCATTTTGCCCCAGACTCTGTATTTTAGGCAATGGGGCGGTCATTAATATAGGGGATAAGTACAGGGTGGAAGCATTTGAGAAGGTGTCGTATAGAAGGCTAGGCAACCGGGAGTTGTTTGATAAAAAGTGGGGCAGCTATTTGGCATTTCTGGAGGACTCTCTGGGAGGGGCAGTGGAGAGGGACTTATAGTTTTAAATGTGTGTGTTTATTATTGTTATTATATATATATATATATATATATATATATATATATATATATATATATATATATATATATATATATTTTTGTTTTTTTTATCTGTGTGTGTACTCAGGCTTTGGCCACAGGGATGTTTGTTGGGGGTGGGGTTGGGGATTGGGAGGGGGGAAGGGAAATAATGGGGCTTAAGGGGGATAATGGTTGACTCTGTACATGAATGTTTTGCTTTGTTATGTGTCACACTTGAGGAGCAACTAATAAAAATGTTAATCTGAAAACTTATTTCATTTCTGTTGTTATGGAGTGAGAAACACTCCAAACGATACAGTGCATGAGCTGTCTGAACAATTCAGACCATTTTGTTAAACCGTTTGACTTATTTGAAGGGATTGACTCAAAAGAGTTATTCATTTGTAAATCGGGCATCACTAGTTCTGATTCTAAACAGGCGACAGATATACAGGACACACGGCATGATTGCAAAAATATTGTCAGGGAAAATGTTTCTTCATACAATCTTTATACAGAGGATAATCTGCTGGGTGTTAAAAACATTTGCTGGGGGAGCTACAGGGGTGCTATGGACTTTCTTGGGGAGGCTGAAGCACACGCTAGCCCCTCCCTAGTGCCGCCTCTGGTTCCATTCAACTCTGAAAGTCTGATTTTGTGCAGACATTTTCAACTCCAATTTCCCCGAGATGCAGGTGCATCACACAAACATGTCGGCACCCAGGGAGATATACAAAGTAAGTGGTAAATATTCACTTTTATTAAGTAATGTTGTGTATCTGCCCTTTATGTGATTTTGAGTTAATTCTACTTAATTAAACCAGTCACACACTTGATAGCATTTCTCAACTTTTTCCTTTACTTCCACTTCGACACTGACTCATGCATAGTAATGTCCCGTCTTAAAGGCACAGACCATCATTCTAGTACATGACAAGTAATATCAATAAATGAGTTCAAGTTTCCACATTACATGATATTAAAGCTTGTTTAAAAAATGCCTGCAGAAACAGGTGTATAATTTTGCTTTTGACACTCGTACACCTGTAGCACAAATGCTAGCGCTGCAGCATTGTTTATCAGTTGGACTGCTAGGAGACATCTCTGGTAACAGCCGAACCCCTGCTAAGCTAATGGGAGCATTGCAGTTTTGTTTCCTGGAACGCCATCTTCCAAATATTGGGCAATGAAATGCATTTATGGTTGGAGATCAGAGATATCAAGTGGAATATCCCACACACAACGCAGCATTTGGTGGACTCTTCTTGAGGATGTACCTCACTGGGAATAGGTGAGGAAACAAATTACCAGAACTGCATTACACTGTAAACTCAGATTCAGTTCTGGCTCCATTCTGGTATGGAATGACTACATTTCACATCAATCAATTCCCGCCCTACATTTCTTCCTCATTGAATATCCTGTTCCACTCTGAAATATGTCACACAAGAAAGCAAATTGGGTTGCTAATGCTAATGTTTCATGTTGACTTTAATATTGCCCAAAATAGAGGAGAGCAAATGAAAGAGAAGAAAAATGAATAAACCTGCTAGAGAAAATATTGAGGAGATGAGGTAATGTTGTATGCGTTGTATCCCATATTTACATTCAAGCTAAACAAGAAAACTTAGAAATGCTGCTCCCAAACTCATTAAAATCACATGTTTTGGTGCTGCTCTTTAAAAAAAAATAATAATAATTCACCTACACCTACAAATAATACGTTTATTTCTATGCATTCATAGCTTATGGTTGGATATTCTTAGCACCTGATGATTTGGCCTCAGCCCCTGCTGGTTTCAAACCCTAGAAACGCCCCTGATGTGAAGGCTTTGAAAGTGATGTTGCACCACGTTGTTTTCATGATCCCTATCAAGACCTCTCAATGATACTTTGTACCTTTGAATGGGGACAGTTAAATCTGGCTTGCGAAGGACTTGTTACTAACTGCCTGAATGAAATTATTACATAGATCAGTTGAAACAAGGCAGTGTTGGAGAAGCTACACTTCAAAACTTTTTCAAGTGTTGGGCCTCATGTATTCAGATAGAGGACAAAGGTAGGCCTAACAGTCGTAAAACCTAACTCAGCCCCCACACATTCCATGTCGTTAATTTTTCTGATAAAAATCGCACCAAAATCAAACAAAGGGAGTCCAAAACAGACTACAAATCCAGGAAGCCTTGCTCACTAAAGGATCGAGCTCTCAACTCCTATTGGATGAGGCACACAACAGAACGTCCCTCAAACATGACATCATCAGGAGTTCAAATAATTCTGAAATGCTAAAATATTTTGCTTCCAGCGACTTCGTTCACCGAATAAAGACGTAGCTTTTGCTGCTCTCTGGTGCAACCTCGTGGCACAAGGGAGTAATGTCCGACTTGAAACTGTAGCCATACAATCTCCATCTCACTGGACAAGTTGAGATTACTCTGTGTTCAACCGAACACTCTAACAGATCCGAAGGAGACCGCCGAGCAATTCGCATCAACATCCGTTGGCCTACAGAAGTGAAGAGATTAAAGATTTCTCTTCCATCTTCAATCAAGTCGATATTTCTGAGTTCTCCGCCAGCCCGCCGAGAATCAACAGCTGTACCGCCCACCGACAATCAACAGCCGTACCGCCCACCGACAGAGCGAGGAAACGGCCTCCCATCATCACACGAGCCTCAAGGAACCGGGTCAAAGTTAAAGGACGGAGGAAAACACATTCTACCTGTGTCCTCATGCGATTCAAGTAAGAGGTTTACGTCTGGGCAGAGATAGAATATTACAGTGTGTTATTCTTGTGTTTCAAGGTTTTTGCTTGTACAGTTTACGGACCGCCATGTCCGCTCATTATTAATACTCAGGGTATTAATTATCACAAATTTGTTTTGCTGTATTGTGGTCCAACCAAATTGGATTGTTGTGCATTTTCGCCATCGCGGGTGAGACAGAAACTGAGTTCATCCATTAAAGAGTCAAATAACGCAGGACTTTTACGAGCCCCGCTCGTAAAACCGCGTCTCTGAGTGATGAGCACAGCTGCTTTCTCTCCAGCTATCGCAAAATCAGCTTTCGGCTGTCACTTAATCATCTCTCTCTCTCTCTCTCTCACTAACCACACTGACACACACACACACACACACACACACACACACACACACTGTCACACACACACCTTATGTGTTATAGGATTATTTTTATTTCCATATCTAATCATGTCACTGTTTAGTTTGTAGTTGTAAGTCGGAAGTTTATTGACTGCATTGTATTAATTATTAGTTGATATTACTGCATAAATAAACTTTGTTTATATTACAAAGAGAAGTGTTTTGGTTTGTTTTGCATACGCCTGTGTCATGCTAACGGGATGTCAGTGCTCGGATTCAAACCTTCATTCATTGTTTTTTTCCCGAAAATCGTTATTCTTCGGATGTCGATTTTCCTAAGAAAACAATCTAATATTGAGACTGTTTTACTATTTGGTTATTAGTCCCTGATTCCAGGGTGGTGCCCCATCAATGTTAATCCTTATTAATATTCTATTGATTTTTGATAATTGATAATTATCTTTGATTGAATTTGAATGATCAATAAGCTAGTGTTAATTTTAATTAATGTTTCATCGATGTTAACAATTAACGACTATCTTTGATAATTGTTGATTTAAAGGATTAAAAAAAGCTAACACTGATTCTCATCAATGTTCTATTGATTTGAATAATTAATAATTATCTTTGATAAACTTGCTCCTAAACGTAGCACACTACATTTACTGGAGTCCCATATGAGGTTTTAATGAGTTAGATCCAATTAATTAATTTAAATATTGATTAATAACTACAGAAATAATTATTAATTATTTCTGATAGTAACACTGATCTAAACAACCAGTAAAGCCCTACACAAGCTACAAGTTAATCCCCAACACTAATACAGGGATACTCACCATCCAAAAGGATCAAAAAGGTCTCAGGTTGGTAAAGCTGCATGAACAGATCCAGGGTAGCCTACAAAGATGGCTACAAACTTGCCACGGTGATATACAGTGTTCTATATAGAAGTCTTGTTTGTTGAAACACCTGATGCACTCAGAATCAGAATGAGCTTTATTGCCAAGTATGCTTACACAGGAATTTGTCTTGGTGACAGAAGCTTCCAGTGCACAAACAATACAACAACAAGACAGAGATAATAAAAAATAGAATAGAAATGCATTTTCTAGCAAGCTAACAAATAAATGTTACAATTAGTAACATTTTTACGTTTTTCACACACACAAAAGTACTTCAGCAAACTAGCAAGCTAGTTAACAAACGAGAAAATAATCACACTCACCATTGCTATTGAAGAGATATCCCACATGAAATCATTTTGAACCCCATTTTGGCTGTTGATTTTTTTGTAATTAAAATATTATCAATAATCCTGGGGATGTCAGTAAAACCAGTCTGGGGAAGGTTGTGCATTGACACTGTAAACTATATTGCAGAAGAGTTGATTAGTTTGTTAAAGGTGAAGTATGTAACTTTTTTATGTCAAAATACATTCTACTAGTTTATTGATCATTGACAACTATAAGTAAGCCATTCGTGGGTTTACCTCCCCCAAAAGTATAAACACTCAGCTCCACCCATCCCTTTCTAGCGCAACCTATAGCATAAGTTTGGGGAGTGGCTATTTGTTCAGCTGAGGGAATATGAACATCCATGGCAGATGTGTACACAGGAAAAGAAATTTAGTGATGGAGAGTTGTTTAGTAGTGACGCTACTAACATAACTACATTTTTCAGTACCGTGACTGTAGTACAGCTATTTTCACAATAGTGTAGCTTTTCCAGGAACAAGCTACAGTGTACTGATGTACATCACAAAACGCAAAATTTTCACACTGCATTGCGAATGTATTAATGGAGAAGATGAAGTAATCAAATGCGCTCACCTAAACCGTCATCCCTCTATCTCATATGTACAGCTGGAAAACCAGACCAGTTCTTTTGGACAGTTTATATAAATGAAGCAACCAATTGGCCCGGTTGCTAGGGTGGGTAGAGTCACGTTGGGTTAACCTCCACATGGTCGCTATAATGTGGCTCTCGCTCTCAGTTGGGCATGTGGTGAGCTGTGCGTGGATGCCACAGAGAATAGCGTGAGCCTCCACACGTGCTAGGTTTCTGCGGTAACGCGCTCAACATGCCACGTGTTAAGATGCACGGACTGACTGTCTCAGATGCGGAGGCAACTGAGATTCGTCCTCCACCACATGGATTGAGGCTAGTAACTACGCCACCACGAGGACTTAGAGCGCATTGGGAATTGGGCAAGCCAAAATTGGGGAGAAAAGGAGAGAAAATCCACACAAAAAAATAAAAACAAATATTTAGGGGTGAATTAACAAAACAGTTGCCCAACTTTAGTGTGTGATTTTCCAGCACAGCAACCTGCGTCTTATTCACTCAAACCATCAGGCCCTACCAGAAGGCGATGATGGCAGAGGAGAGGAGCTTACCCCAAAAGGAATTAAAACCTCACCCATACAAAAACCAAGAGTTCATGGCAAATTTGCCACAAACTTGTGGCAAATTTGCCAGTGATCATTTTCATATGCAAATGAGCCTCGCGGTAAATTGCGGTAAATTGTCTATTGTTGCCAAAAGTTTGCCAGAAGTTGACCACTACCGGTATGCTTCTGGAAAATATTTGAGGCAAATCAAAAACTCATTTGAAAATAATGAGCAGCAAATTTGCTTCTAATTTGCGGCAAGTTAGCAGCTAGTTTAGATTTTTTGTAAGGGCAATATACTAATAGACAGCACAAGTCTCTAGGTCTTTGAAAATGAATGATCAACAGCAAGATCTCCAAGATTCTGTTTTAAGAAGAGACTTACCCCCTTATGCAGAACACAAAAGGAGAAATTTCAGTGAATATTACGGTCCATCTTCTCAATACACTAACAATTGGTAGGGACTCACTTTAAAGCTTTAAAAAAGACCCAAAAGTATCATTCAAGTAATCCATGCAACTTGTGCATCATGTTCCAAATCTTCTGAAGGCATACAAAATGTAGAAATGTTTCAGTCTAAATTTTGACAGCTGCTGTTTGTTCATGAAAACAATGAGTTATGTTATGCAAATGTTTCCCCCCATGAGAGCTCTGACTGACTGGCATGAGCACTGCTTTGTCTGCCTGGGACAAGCTCATGCAGAAGTAACATTTGATTGCATTCACTGTGAGCATATGAATCTCAAGACACTTTGCTCTCAGCTTGCTTTCTTTCTGAGATGACACCGATCCCCTCTCCTCCTGCCATACTCCTGGGGGTAGGTGTGCTAGGCTGGGATATAGAGCCCAGAGGATGATTTTTCACTGGTTCAGGCCTTGCATGCATCCTCTTATCTATATCAAGTGGCTTTGTCCATTCAGTACACCCATGACTATCTGTGCCAGTGAGATTCGATACACCCTGTTCCATAACTGTTCTATGAAGACAATATGTCAAAGAATTCAAAATCCTCAGGCTCTGGAGACATTAAAAGACACTTACGTGGGGGCCTGGGTAGCTCAGTGGTAAAGACGCTGGCTACTACCCCTGGAGTTCACTAGTTCGAATCCCAGGGCATGCTGAGTGACTCCAGCCAGGTCTCCTAAGCAACCAAATTGGCCCGGTTGCTAGGGAGGATAGAGTCACATGGGGTAACCTCCTCGTGATTGCTATAATGTGGTTCGTTCTCGGTGGGGCACGTGGTGAGTTGAGCGTGGATGCCGCGGTGGGTGGCGTGAAGCCTCCCACACTATGTCTCTGTGGCAACGTGCTCAACAAGCCACGTGATAAGATAAGTTGACGATCTCAGACGCGGAGGCAACTGAGATTTGTCCTCCACCACCTGGACTGAGGCGAATCACTACGTGACCATGAGGACTTAAAAGAACATTGGGAATTGGCCATTCCCAATTGGGAGAAAAAAAAAGACACTTACATGTTTAAGCAGACTGGACACTCAGTTTGGACAGTGTGGTGGGAGAGATTCAGCGTAAACTGTCAAGCGAAGGTCATTGCTGACTTGAGGATCTTTCTGTAATACATCGATCAATCACTGCCATGGAGATGAAATTCTCTGAGTTGGTTACAAGAGTGGGGGATCGATTATCTGGAGTCATCGGAGAGGGAATTATCTGCTAATCCAGTAGCGAACAAGGTGGACTTGGAACGCATTTAGGAAAAGTTGGAAGACCTTGAGAATTGTAACCGGCGATACAATGTCCGAATTGTTGGAATTCCTGAGAACAAAGAAGGCAGAGATATGGTGAAATTCCTAGACGAGCTCTTCTCGAGTCTGCTCGACATAACAGGCCATAAGCTAGAAATCGAGCTAGCTCACAGAGTTCCGGCTCGGAGATCCAAGGAGGGAGACAGGCCCTGATCAATTCTGGACAAATTTCTGAGATCATCTGATAAAGATCTTGTGTTATGCGAGGCGAGGAGTAAAGGAAGGCTTTCTTGGAAGAACCACAGAATTTTCTTTTTCCCAGACTTTGCAAATTTGACAAGAGGGAAATGTGATCGATTCAGGGAATACAAGAAACTCTTACATCAACAGAAGGTCGCTTTTGCACTGATGTTCCTGGCCAAATTGAGAATAGATTTTGTTTTTGACACACAATATATTTTTTCTAATATGTCAAAATGTAAAATGTTAATATGAGTGGATTGTTTCTCTCCATGTGGAATGTGAATGGGTTGGGGCACCCCATAAAAAGAAGGAAAGTTATTTCTTTTCTTAAACGTAAGAAATATGATGTAGTGTTTCTTCAAGAAATGCATTTTTCCCCACAGGAAGCTGAAAAATTTGGGAAGATATGGGGTGGACGTGTTTTCTTTAATGCTGGCTCAAGTAAGAGCAGGGTAGTCATTGCATTGATAAGTAAACATCTAGAGAGGTGATTACTGCTTTTGGAAAAGGTCATGAGGCATCAGTATATTACTCCCTGCTAATTCAGAGTCTGGGGGACAGAGCTTCAACTTCTCTCAAGAGATTATGGGAGAAAGATTTAAGTTTGGTGTTGGAGGAAGGAGTGTGGGCTAGGATTCTAAAAAATGTCAAGTCTGGATCTAGAGATGCAAGGGTTCACCTTATGCAATTCAAGATTTTACATAGATTTTATTGGACCCCCTCTAGATTGTATAGGCTTGGTCTTAAAGACACACCCACCTGCTGGCGATGCCAATCAGAAGATGGAGACACAACCCATGTTTTTTAGGGGTGTGTTAAGATCCAAGAATTTTGGTTGAAGGTTCAGAGTTGTGTGACGTTTTGGGCACTCAAATTTTACTTTGCCCCAGACTCTGTGTTTTGGGTGATGGGGCGGTCATAAATTTGGGGAAAAACATATAAAAAATTGGGTTCTGACCAGTATCATGATTGGCAGACAAATAATTTTAAGGGGATGGAAGTCGGATGGAGCGCCATAATTTCTGGAGTGGTGTGCGGAGATGGGGAGGGTGGCAACTTTCGAGGAGGTGGCAAGTAGAAGGCTGGGGTTTGGGGACTTGTTTGTTAGGAAATGTGGTAATCATTTAGCATTTTTGTGGGACTCTTGGGGAGGGGATGGGGAGAGGGAAGTTCAGTTTAATTATGTATGTTTATTAAATATTTTTTTTTGTGTGTATATGTGTATTATTATATGTGACCTCAGGGGTGTTCGTTGGGGGTCAGGGTGGGGTTGGTGATTGGGGAGGGATATTAGTGGGGGTTAAATGTTAAATGTTGATTCAATGTGTATGTGGTGTTTTTCTCTGTTGTATATTTTTGAATCAATAAAAAAATGCTAATTGAAAAAAATAAATAAGAGGGAGTCGCGGCCAAGTTGTGCCTCTCCTCTAAGCTGGTGCATCCATCCAAGCCATATAGGCTCATGTCCAAAATAGTGGGTAAGGCTTACATTGAGGCAGGCCAGGCTGGTTCGGCCAACCAAGCTGACCTACTAAAGTACATGGACGAAAATGGAAGCTGTGTCGCACCACAGATCTGGCACTCCAGCCTACCAAAGCTTTGGCAGATCTATGGGAAGCCTGGTGTCTACTGAGTATCAGATCTGGTTTAATTAGTCAGAGCTTCACAACAAGGACAAAGTCATTCTGCTCGATGCTCCGGTGTCGCAGCAGGGATTCTTTGATGATGTTATGAATGCTTTCACTGAGAGGCTCAAATCAGCTAAGCAGCAATTGCTGGCCTACCAGCACATCTTGCCGAGGCGAGGTGACTCTGCAGTGCAGCCAGTTCGCTCGCGCTCTTCCTCGGGGCAGCGTCCGGCAAAGTAGAGTCGCTTCAGGGGCCTGATGTATAAACGTTGCATACACACAAAATGTGTGTATGCAATTTCCCACACAAACATCTGGGTTTATAAAAAATAAACTTTCCATAAATATGTGTGCATCATTCACACACTCTTCACTATGCATATGCAGACTTTTACTTCTGTATGTGAATTGACGACTCCAAATTGACAAGTAATGAACTGAACAGGCTGATTATAAACTCTGTTTTTCATTTACTATGCTGCATTTAGAATAAAAAGGTAGTTAAGCACTTGAATCTGAAGTAATCGTTATCCAGACGATATTAGGCTATATACATTTTATGTAACTCTGAAAAGGCATTCAAATATAAGCTATAAATAGAAAATATTGGTAATGGATGCGCTGCTTTTGGAAGACTTTCCCATGGTATCATAAAGAGGGAATGCACTTTTAATGTCAGCGAGTATCCCACTTCATCCCGACCCGAATCACAATTAAAAAAACCCTGTTTGTAGTCTTAGAAAAATACATTTGCCTTTCAGCTGTTTTTTGAAAATAAAATATCAGTCAAATATTAAAAAAAATTTAAGCTTGCACATTTTATTTTTTAAAAAGCTCATATTGTACAGTTTTCTAAATCAGAATTTTTTTTGTACATATGCAAAATCTTACTTTTATGCGGACGCACACTTTTAGTATGAAATCTACGCAGTTTTATACATGAGGCCCCAGCTCTCCCCCAAAAGGCGGAGACTGAGCCAATGGTGAGTCCCCAGTGGCCATGGCCTTAATTCAGGATTGCGCTCTCTTGCTCTCCCCACTGTTCCATGCCGGGACCAAGCACATATTCACAGTGTTATTACTGTTTGTGTTTCTGTTTGCAGCATGCCAGATATTTTCCACATTTCAATAAAGTGTTCTCATTGCAGTTGCTTGAGAATCAAACATAAGTACAAAAATTAGCAAAAATCCAGCTTTCAGCTAATTTTCTGGGAGTCTCCAGCTGGTTGCTGAGCTAGTAGAGCACGGCTATGTGCTTCAGTTTTTGAAGTGGCCGCCTTCAACAGAGTTCTCTCCTCCACCATGATGGTGCAGGACACGTCGATCTTACGCTCAGAGGTACAGGGTCTCCTCGTCAAATATGTGATAGAGAGCATACTGTGTGCAACGTATAGAAAGTTCCAGCAGGCATTAGGGTTGATGGCAGCGGCCGCTGTCACCCCTCTGGGCTTGTTATATAAAAGGCATCCAGTGTTGGGTCAGCTTGAGAGCTCCTCATCGCATGTGGCGACATGGTCAATTACGTCTCCTAATGGCACACTGCTGTCTAGCTGCACTTGCTATTTGAAGAATGCCCACGTTCAATCAGAAGGGTGTTGCGTTCTGTCGCAAAGCTGCTGGGGAGCTCTGTGCGATGGCCATACTGATTTTGTCACCTGGACAGGTTTGCGAACTACATTACTTACAACTGCTTGCAGCTTGCAAAGAGCCTTTCAGACAAAAAAACAGGGCTTTCATGTTCAGATCCACACAGACAACATTGCAGTTGTGGTGCACATAAATCAACAGGAAGGAGTGAAGTCACACCTGATTTTGGCTCTGCCGGATTCTCTGGAGCAAATCTCATCTTCTGTAGATACATGCGACACATGTCCCCAGACACCTGAACTGCACAGCAGATTTGCTCTCGTGTCAGGGATTCAGGGGAATGGAGACTTCATCCTCTGGCATTTCAGAGGATTTTTGAGGTATTCTTGGAAGACGTGGTATACCCACACACTGTTGCCTCTGGTACTCCATGACTCAGGCTCTGCTGGGCTTGGGCACCCAAGCTCAGAAATTGCTTGCGAAATGCAAATATGCATTCCCTCCTGTCCACTTGCTACTGTGCTGTGTAAGGTTCGGGAAGACAGAGAAACCATGTTGCTGGTTGCACCAGAGTGGCCCAACCGTCCTTGGTTCCTGGAGCTTGTAGAGCTGTTGGATGCTCCCCCGTGAGAGATTACCTGGAGGGATCTGCTCTAGCATCCCCAGCCGGAGCTGTGAAAACTTCATGTTTGGCCCCTGAATGGGGCTTGTCTGACAAACAAGGGTTGTGGCAGCCACTGCTTGACACCATACTACAGGCCAGGGTCACCTCAATGAGGTGGCTGTATGCCTTGAAGTGGCGACTTTCTTCTCAGTGTGAGGACCCAGGGCATTGCCCTGTGCAGATGGTACTCCGTTTTTACAAGAACATTTGGATTCAGGACTTACTCCTACGCTTAAGGTGTATAGCGACAGACCACTACCTCCTAGGTGATTTGTCTGTGGGCAAACACCCTCTGATCAGTAAGTTCCTTCATTGTGCTAGACGACTGAGACCCTCCCGCCCCGCTACCATCTTGGTTTGGGACTGGTACTAAAAGCATTTACAGGTTCCCTGTTTGAACCACTATGCATACTCTCATTGAAGACTGTGTTACCACTTGCTTTGGCTTCAGTCAAATTTGTCAGGGACCTTCAGGCCTTGTTGGAAAATAGCTCCTGCTTAAGGATTGACCAGGCTTATTAAAAGCTCAAAATTCTGGCCACCACCTTAAGGGCTCAGGGCTGTTTCCTTTGAGTTGGACGAGGTTAAGACATTGCACATGCTGTGCCCTGTGAGGACATTAAGCATGAATATTGACCAAACGAGTCAATTCAGGCTATCTAAACAGCTCTTTGCTTGGAGACAGCCAAACCTTATGAGCAGCCAAACCATTAGAGCTGCCTCCAAAGCAGACAAAGGCTTTCTAACTGGGTTGTGGTTGCCAGTTTGCAAGCATACAGTGTCCCATAGGTGTTAGGGCTCATTCCACCAGGTGCATAGCCTCATTCTGGGTGTGGGCAAAGGGCTTGTCCTTGGAGGACATCTGTCTGCTGCAGGCTGGGCTTCCCCTAACACCTTTGCCAAGTTTTATAGCTGAGATGCTTCCTCCCTCTCTTCCCAGATTTTGACTGCGAAGGAGGGTTGATTTGTCAATGTGGTGTGGCTAGAGTCTTTTATTTTATTATTAGCCTGGTCTTATGACCATGCCATCCTCTCTCTTCCAATTTTGTTTGCAAAGAGGAGTCATTTTCAATGCTTGTCAATATATTATGTTCCTGGTCTATTCCCACTGTGGTGTGTAGAAGATTTTCTGAACATTGTTTTTTACCTGAAATGGGTAGTGTCATTGTCATACTATTTTACCATAAATTATTTATTTATTCTCCCTCTTCCTTCCTATTTTTCAATATGAAGGGGAGGCTATTTCAATGCTTTTTCACTACCCTTTTGGCTAGTGGGCATTGCTTTGGCACATGTGAATCAGTAGCACAGTGTTATGGTATACAATTCCCATAGCGTCAGCTACTGACTCATCGTCAAAGTGACTGACTTAAAATGGAATGTCTCTATTACGACTGTAACCTTGGCTCCTTGAAACGAGGATATGAGACGCTACATAGCTTTGTCGCACTACTGATTTCTTGCTGTTAAGGGACAGAGAGATGTCTCTAATCCCTTCAGTTAAAAAATCATGAAATAGCGCTATGCTCCATGTCCGTGATGACTTACGCATGAGAGGCGGCGCACCAAGTGCCATCTGCCAATCCAGATTGCCGTAATTTTCAAGGGTTTCAGAGATCTTTACTCCTTGGAGGAGTTCTCATAGTGTCAGCTACTGAGGCAGCGTCCCCCTCTTTCAGGGAACCAAGATTTCAGTCGTAACAGAGACGTTCTTGTCTGAACATGGAGCCACTGTGAATGAGCTTCTCTCATAGAACACATAAACTCACAACAAAATAATAAAGTTGTCCTTCCACTTGTATATCAGTAGCATACAAATTGCTTTATTTAAGTGCTAAATTTAATTTCAGTTCTAATTAAAGGAATAGTTCACTCAAAAGTTACAAATTCTGTCATTATTTTTGTGTTTTTGGTTCCATGGAGAGAGAGAGAGAGAAAAAAAACAGCAGATTGGTAAGGAATGGTGATGAGTAATTTTATTTTCTGGCTGAACTTTTCCTTTAAAAGTTTCACATTTAAGGCAAGTATTATTTTTTTTATGTAATACTGTAGTTAAAGACAAATTATAAAACCATTTTGGTGGTTTTCATATCAGGATATTACTGAATAGATATTTTTTTGTTGGCTATTAATTTAAAGTGACCATTTATATAGAAAATACATTATTTGATAAATAGCAAGCTTTACAAATAAGCCACAAATGTCCTAAAAAGCAGCAAAATTAACATGGAAAAATTAGGTATTGAAAGACCACTTAAGTCACGCAATGTTTTGGTGAATTTAAAATTGATAAGTACAAAATATTTAACAGCAAATTTTCGGTGTACAACACAAATTGCCAGATTGTAAAATATGCTGAAATCCGCATCTCTCTGTGTGCATTCCCGTCTTGATTTGCTTCGGTTGTAAATGCTACTGGCTCGTCAAGCACTCCCGTCACCTGTCCTGAGTTTACGGGCTTTTATAATTTCTGGTGTGGCTTTCTTGCGGTTACTGGCAAGGCCAAACCAACACATGAGGTCGATGAAGCAGGTGGTGGGGTTCAAACGCAGGCCAAACTCACTGGTTGAGTAATCAAATGGAAACGTGTGATGGAAGTTGTGGAAACCTTCACCTGTGAAATAATAATAATAATAGATTTACCACTTTCAGCAAATTCAGATGCCTGGATCACAGTGGGGGAGAAAGAACAATGTTCACAATCCATTTTACTTCCATAAAGTGAAGTATTTCTGAGTGAAAAAGCGTATTCAACTAGAAGTAATGTAGTGGTGTAGGACTTGTATTATGTTTTGGGAAAGACCATAATTGGATTGTGAAAGTGTGCATTACATGCCAGATAGAGCTCTCAAATGCATCTCACTGGACATCAATAAAGAGCAAAAAAAATAAATAAATGCTGTCCTTTGATGTTGTTCAGAATGCATCAGGATGTATTAGCTTTTATGCTACAAATCAAATTTGGTTTCGGTTATTTGATCACAAAATGCTCAAAAAGGCCAAAGCAAAATTTGAATGACATACCCATTGCTCCAAAAGTGACAAAGCGATTTTCCCGAGGGCTGATGTGCTTGTCGTAGGGGCGGTTTCCATACATGTGAGCAGCACTGTTGACTAACCAAGTCACATTGAGAGAAATGGTGTAGCGCAGGATAGAGGCCAGGAAATATGAGTTCCACATGCTCTCTCCCCAGAAGTACCATGGTACCACCGTGGGCAACAGGAAACACATCACCACAACGGATGTCTTATAATACCTGTATCAAATATATAAAATACTTTAATGTGTGAAAGGCATGCAATTTCACAGTTTTTATTACACATCTAACTGAGCCTGTTTATTATAGAGTTAGGGTGAGTGTTAGGCTAAAAATAGTTGGTGCCATTACATATTCATGGTGGACTTACTTTCTCTGAAATACAACAACAGGATCAGCCAACAGGTCACTGAAGTCCAGTCTGCGGCCTCTCTCAATAACATCCACGTGCTTCCGCACAAACAGCCAGCCAACATGTGCGAAGAAGAATCCTCGCTTTGCATTGTGAGGGTCTGCATCTGTCTCCGAGTACTTATGGTGCACTCGATGATCTCGCGACCATTCATAGATGTCATTCTGTTGGAAAGAACATGACACCTTCATAAAGTTCTGCAATGTTATTCTTCTGGAGTGGCAACAGGTGAAAAAGTGACAAACTGAGCATTATGTCAACCATCGCAATTTCATGAATAACTCCTTAAATCTGTACAAACACAGAATGCTAAAAAAGATTTAAACGATTTTTTTAAAGATTTTGTTGGGGTTGGAATGACATGAGAGCGAGAATTTGTATTTTTATGTTTCATTCAACCCACAAAGATTTTTTAAATTGACACTTTCCTGAAATCGATTATTTCATTGGCCAACACTTACATCATGCTGGATTGAGACTAATTGTACAATAATACACATGTGTTTTGTCTTGTCCTCACCTGAAAGGCCATCGAGTTTGCAGCAGCCAGAAAGATCCTGAGAGGCAGTTTGGCTTTATAAGACCTGTGGCTCCATAACCGATGGGCACCTGCAGTAATGCCCAGTGCTGTGACTATGAAACACACGTATGCTGCAGAAACACAGTACACAGCAGTGTAGTCAGCATGCACTTGCTACACAATTCTGTTATAAGAAAGAGCATGCTGGGAGAAAATTAGAGTACATTAGCTATAAATAGGCGACCTGGAGTATATTAATAAAACAAAGTGCCTAGGGCATCAGACCCACTGACTAAACCCAACTGTACAGTAATAATTAAAGATTGATTCAGACTGCACACACGCCCTGGTGACCCAATGCAGGCATGATGCATGCACATGCAAATATAAACATGGGTGCTTACAAAAGTTTGTATCCACTTCAAACGGTGAGAGATGTTTGTGCACGTCTAGAACACTTAGGTTTACGTGCTCTGAATCTCCATAGCAACTAGACTCTTGAAGTTTCCTCATTTAAAAATTCATTGTTTTCACACCTGATGTTTCTGACATGCACCACCAGCTGCCTCAGTAATATATTTCCTTGTACACTGTTACAATTAAAGAAGTCACAGGAGGTTTGTACTATCTATCTATCTATCTATCTATCTATCTATCTATCTATCTATCTATCTATCTATCTATCTATCTATCTATCTATCTATCTATCTATCTATCTATCTATCTATCTATCTATCTATCTATCTATCTATCTATCTATCTATCTATCTATCTATTGGCAGTGGTGGCTCAGCGGTTAAGGCTCTGGGTTACTGACCAGAAGGGTAGGGGTTCAAGTCCCAGCACTGCCAAGATGCTACTCTTTGCTCCTGGGGCACTGTATCATGGCTGACCCTGCCCTCTGACCCCCAGCTTAGCTGGGATATGTGAAAACAAATACATGTCACTGTATATAAGCAAAAATGTATGTATAATGTGTGACTAAAATAAAGGCTTCTTATCTATTAATATTTAAAATGTTGCAACTTTTACATTTAAATTATCAATATATTAATATATATTTATTCATTATTATGCTATTGATTATTATAATTATATTTATATTAAAAACATCAATTATTATAACGTATATTCATATAAATAATAATTATTAAATAACTATAAATCTGCTACATCTATAGGTATTTTAGTGCCTAAATGTATAAAGTCAGTAAACGTCTATCATACAGAACATCACAACTGCCTATTTAATGTGTGTACTGTATGTTCATTTAATGATGTTAAATGCCCTAAAAAGGACAAGATGCATTTGAATGTGCATTTAAACATGCACATTTTTGTATTTTTTGAATAATAATAATAATAATAATAATAAAATAATATATTAATAATTTTTTTAATAATGAATTAATCAACTGCATTTACCAAAATCTTTTAATAAGAATATTTAACAATAATTGTTATTTATTATTAGTTTTACTGACAACATATCTTACCAGTATAATATTATTATAATTATTATTAATTTAAAATAATTTGTTAATACATAACATTTGTAAATATATATTTGTATTGTTCATTATTATTGTTAAAAAAGTATTATTTTTTAATAATTATGTTATTTATTGTAATTGATTTTACAGACAGCAACTCTCACAAGTATATTAGTAATATTATTATAATTATTAATTTTAATTAAGGTAAATTGTAGTAATTATTTATTCATATTTATTAAAATGTATTGTTATTATTATTATTATTATTATTATTATTTTGACAATCTGCACATTTCAGCCATTTTTAAGATTTAGGCATTTAAATGTCAAATTACAAATTGAACTGTGTAATGTTTAACTAAATTAAATTAATTAAATGTAAAATACTTGGATTTTTAGTTTAGTGAAGATTACTCAATTCAGTTTAATTGAATTTAGTTATGAAATTAAAATGCGTAAATGCACCAAATCACAACTGCATATTGCATGTGGTCTAATGTGCTGCTGAAAAAGACAGATACATTGATTTAAATGCACATTTGAACCCACGAGCAGGTCCAGTAGATCAGTGATCATATTCTTACCCCAGATCCAGGTGAATGGATGCGCTGTGGGGATGAGGAGGATGGAGTAGAGCGCGCTCATATGGAGCACGAGCATCAGCAACACATTTCTCCACACGATCACCTGCTTTCCTCTAATATCAGCGCTCTTCATCATCGCGTCTGATGATATCTGTCTCTGATCGAGCATCTTCTCTGAGAGTCTGATGATTGTATTCTCCGTCAAGCCACCGGATGTAGATCGGTGCTCGTCCACGAGCGTGTGTGCAGCAGCGGAACGTGCTGAACGTGATTTTAAGAGTATCTCGTAATGAAGCTGTGACCTCACGAGAGATTCTATTTTTATTCTTTAGCTATTTGTTATTTTAATTTTCATTAATTCTAACTAATTATAATGATATGTGCGTAAGAATAAATACGTTTTTGAAAAATATATTTCATTCTTATTTTATTATGTTATAGGCTTTTATTAAATACAGTAAACTATGCAAAAACTGGACCGTTTTTGGCAGGTTCACCATTAAATGATGGCACAACCCTCCTAAATGTAAATATTTCAAAACAATATTTACTGTAATTCATTTCTAGGGACTATTCCTATGGGACAGTAATCTTAAAGGAATATTCACACTAAAATCATCTTAACGCACATATTGTTTATGTCTTGCGGCTATACTTTTGAAATAGTATTTTAACGTTTATGGATCGGCCCCATTCACTTCCATTGTAAATGCCTCACTGGAACTTAGATTTATTGATTTTTTTTAATCCCCTTTTTCTCCCAATTTGGAATGCCCAATTCCCACTACTTACTAGGTCCTCGTGGTGGCGTGGTTACTCACCTCAATCCAGGTGGTGGAGGACAAGTCTCAGTTGCCTCCGCTTCTGAGACAGTCAATCTGCGCATCTTATCACATGGCTCTCTGTGCATGACACCATGGAGACTCACAGCATGTGGAGGCTCATGCTACTCTCCGCGATCCACGCACAACTTACCATGCGCCCCATTGAGAGCGAGAGCCACTAATCGCGACCACGAGGAGGGTACCCCATGTGACTCTACCCTCCCTAGCAACCGGGCCAATTTGGTTGCTTAGGAGACATGGCTGGAGTCACTTAGCATGCCATGGATTTGATCTCCAGGCCCCCTCTAGATTTTTGCTTTTTAAGGAGGGACCAGTCAAAATTTATTTTTTGTGGTAATCAGAATTATGTCACAAATGCTGCCGATTGATTTTAACTTGCATTGAACCTAGAATATTCCTTTAATTTCAGAAAATGTATATTTTCTGTAATTGAAGAACTGCAAAAAATATTTATTCAATTATTTGATTGCCTTCTGATAATGAAATGGCAATCAATCATACAACTTTTTTTGTCCTACTTTTTTGCTGAACCCTAAATTGTTTTGTAGTTATCAAATACATATTGATAAAATTCAAATAATTGATCAAATTAGTATAATAAATATAATTATTGTACTGTCAATTTTATAAATATATTTATATTTTTTTTATCTAGTCATAATATAAATCTATGGCATTACATATCCATTACCAGTCAAAAACTTGGGCACAATTCGTTGAATTTACACTGGTGGCTAAAAGTTTGGAATAATGTACAGATTTTGGTCTTATGGAAAGAAATTGGTACTTTTATTCACCAAAGTGGCATTCAACTGATCACAATGTATAGTCAGGTCATTAATAACATGAAAAATTACTATTACAATTTGAAAATAATTTGAAAAAAATCCTGATGACAGCTTTGCAGATCCTTGGCATTCTAGCTGTCAGTTTGTCCAGATACTCAGGTGATATTTCACCCCACACTTCCTGTAGCACTTGCCATAGATGTGGCTGTCTTGTCGGGCACTTCTTACACACCTTACAGTCTAGCTGATCCCACAAAAGCTCAATGGGGTTAAGATCCATAACACTCTTTTCCAATTATCTGTTGTCCAATGTCTGTGTTTCTTTGCCCACTCTAACCTTTTCTTTTTGTATTCTGTTTCAAAAGAGGCTTTTTCTTTGCAATTCTTCCCATAAGGCCTGCACCCCTGAGTCTGCTCTTTACTGTTGTACATGAAACTGGTGTTGAGCGGGTAGAATTCAATGAAGCTGTCAGCTGAGAACATGTGAGGTGTCTATTTCTCAAACTAGAGACTCTGATGTACTTATCCTCTTGTTTAGTTGTACATCTGGCCTTCCACATCTCTTTCTGTCCTTGTTAGAGCCAGTTGTCCTTTGTCTTTGAAGACTGTCGTGTACACCTTTGTGTGAAATCTTCAGTTTTTTGGCAATTTCAAGCATTGTATAGCCTTCATTCCTCAAAACAATGATTGACTGATGAGTTTCTAGAGAAAGCTGTTTCTTTTTTGCCATTTTTGACCTAATATTGACCTTAAGACATGCCAGTCTATTGCATACTGTGTCAACTCAAAAACAAACACAAAGACACTGTTAAGCTTCATTTAACAAACCAAATAGCTTTCAACTGTGTTTGATATAATGGCAAGTGATTTTCTAGCACCAAATGATCAATTTAGCATGATTACTCAAGGATAAGGTGTTGGAGTGATGGCTGCAGTCTAGATTTGATTAAAAATGACTTTTTTCAAATAGTGATGGTGCTGTTTTTTTTTTTACATCAGTAATGTCCTAACTATACTTTGATCAGTTGAATGCAACTTTGGTGAATTAAAGTACCAATTTCCTTCAGAAACAGCACAATCTGTACATTATTCCAAACTTCTGGCCGCCAGTGTATGTACAACACAATTAGATTTTACAGTGCTCTCCACTAATATTGGCACCCTTGGTAAAACGAGTAAAGTAAGCTGTGAAAAATTTCTTTATTGTTTACCGTTTTGATCTTCATTAAAAATATTCACAAAATTCTAACCTTTAATTGAAGTAAAATAATTTAAATGGGGAAAAATCTCATAAATGGATATTTTTCTCCAAAACACGTTTGCCACAATTAGTGGCACCCATTGAAATTCTTATGAGTAAAATATATCTGAAGTATATTCCCATTAATATTTTACATTTACATGGGAAAGACCAAAGAATAAAGTTATGTGTGGCAAAATGTTGAGCTTCACAAAATGGGAAGTGGCTATAAGAAAATAGCTAAAGCATTGAAAATACCCATTTCTACCATCAGGGCAATAATTAACAAGTTCCAATCACCTGGAGATGTTAAGAATCAGCCTGGAAGAGGACATGTGTCTATATTGTCTCCATGCACAGTGAGGATGGTTTAAGTAGCCAAAAATTCTCCAAGGATCACAGCTGAAGAATTGCAGTTGGGTCTTGGTGTCCGAAAGTCTCTAAAACTACAATCAGACATCACAAGTTGTTTGGGAGGGTAAAAAAAAAGAAAAGAAAAAAAAAAGCCTCTGCTCTCATCCAACAACAAACTCAAGCGTCTTCAGTTTGCCAGACACTACCGGAACTTCAAATGGGACCGGATTCTATGGTGAGATAAAACTAAAATTGAGCTTTTTGGCAGCAAACACCAGAGATGGGTTTGGTGCACACAGAGAGATAGACATATGGAAAAGTACCCCATGCCCACGGTTAAATATGGTGGTGGATCTTTAATGTTGTGTGGCTGTATTTCTGCCATAGGTCCTGGACATCTTGCTTGGATACATGGCATCATGGACTCTATCAAATACCAACAGATAAATCAAAACATGATTGCATCAAAAACCAATTTTTACACAAAAATGGTTCACCGACCACAAAATCAAGGCCCTGCCATTGCCATCCCAGTCCCCTGACCTGAACCTCATAGAAAACCTGTGGGGTGAACTGAAGAGAAGAGTCCACCAACATGTACCTCTGAATTTGAAGGAGGTATGGAGGAACGGTCTCAGATCCCTTGCCATGTGTTCTCCAACCTCATTAGGCATTATAGGAGAAGTGGTTGCACAAGGGAGGTTGCACATAGTATTGAATAAAAGGGTGGCAATAATTGTGCCACACACATATTTGACAAAAATATTTTTTTTTTGTTAAAACATTTGTGCTTGCAATTCTTTATCAATTAGAGAATAGATTTTTGTGAATATTTTTGAATGATAGATCAAAAGGATAAACAACAGACATTTTTCACAGTCTTCTTGCTCATATTAACCAAGGGTGCCAATATAAGTGGAGGACACTGTATAACAGAAAATTATCTTTTGTACATTTAGTTATACATTTCATGAAACTGATTTAACTAGATTATCTTCTACTACATTTTATTTTAATGTAAAACAAACAAAAGAAAACGAAATTAGCAGTGCGGCAAAGCATTCCAAATTCCGGACAAGCCCCCAATTTTGTCTCCAACATAATTGGTCCAAATATCTGAATAATGAAGGTAAAACATTCACTGGTCTGTTAAGCATTACAGGTTTGTAAATGAATTATTAGTGGCAAGAGTGTAATAATTGATTAGCTATCCAGCTAATCCAGTGTTATCACTCATTAATTTCAATATATAACACCAACCCAGATGAGCATTTCTGAAATTTAAAATAAAACAAACATCTATACAAAGAAACATGTAACCAGTAGCCACAAATTGTTTTTTAATAAAACAGATCAAACTGCAAAACAGTCATCAAATGTACAGTACAACCTCAATTACTGAGACAGTACAGATAGAGCAAGCCTCAAAACTTTTGTACAGCCATATGCGAAACATCTCGCTCAAAACAGACTTAATGACAGAATGCAAGGCTGGCTGCGATTGTGTAGCGAAATAAAACAAAAATGACTAGAGATGATAAAAATAACATTCCCTTTTTTGTAGCCTGGCTTCAGTTTTATCCTTTGGAAAAAGTATTATAAAATAATTCTGCACATCAGATCTGGTTTGTTTAGCCACTTAAAATTAGAACCAGGGTATTGTTACCATTATCAGCCTAAGGAAAAAATGGTGCATGTCTTTAAGACTCTAAATTAGAAATTTAGTGACATACAATAAAGACAGGCAGCATTATCATCATACAAACATAAGTCAAGATATATTTCTAAATTTCCAATTGTATGAGCACCAAATACTGAATCAAACTGTTCAAATAAATAGAATTTATTGCAAATATTTTTTTGCTTGTTACCACATTGTCATATTAAACCTGCTTCTGCAGAAGTCATGCCATTCAATAATCAGTGAATATATCCAGAAATTAAACAACTGAAATGACATGATTTCGTAACTGTAAACACCAGTTTTCCTAAAAATCAAACATGAAAGATTGTTTAATTAAAAAAAATGTTTAAAAATTAAATAAAATACTTCTACAGAATAATGCACAGTGTACTTAATGCAACTATGATCTCACTCAGACTACTCTTCACTTAAAAGCATGAAACATGCATTTCATTTTATGAAGTTCATTTCCCGTTAAAAGTAATTTCTTTTATACAGAAATAAAAATGGGGAGGGCCCTATTGCACTCTGCTCTGTCATGATTACAAATATATAATAACAACATAAAAATACATGATGAAGAATCTGAAGAAGACAATAAAAAAACAAATGGCCCTGGTATTCGAAACATTGCCATATCACAGACATGTTAAGACTGGCAAAATATATGCACAACTGGTCCTTAATGATGGCTTGAGGATTTGTGAGAATACTGGTTTGTGTGTGTGCGTTTGAGGCTTTTCAGGATATCAAACCCCCAGTTTGCTGGCCTGTGTTAGTACCACCTTCAGGACTGGCATGAAGGCGGAGGTCTCGCTGAAGTTGCTGTTGCTAACGATGTGTGTGTGGATGTTGAGTCCGTCGGTGTAGGAGCGGCACTCAATGCTGTGGGCCATATTATGAAGACCACCTACAATAGCTGGAGAAAGCTGGAGAAAAGAAACTAAGTCTAAATTTGTGTCTTAAAGGGACAGTTCATTCATCATTTACTTACCCTCATATGCCATCCCAGATGTTTAGAGCTTTCTTCTGCTGAACACAAATGAAGATTTTTAGAAGAATATTTCAGCTCTGTAGGTCCTTACAATGCCAGTGAATGGGTACCAAACTTTGAAGCTCCAAAAAGCACAAAGGCAGCATAAAAGTAATCCATAAGACTCCAGTGGTTAAATTCATATCTTCAGAAGCGTTATGAAAGGTGTGGGTGAGAAACAGATATAAATTCTATAAATATAAATTAAAAACTATAAATCTAAAAACTATAAATTCTCCTCCCTGCCCAGTAGGCGGCGATGTGCATGAAGAATGCGAATCGGCAAAAAACAAAAGAATAATGTGAAAGTGGCGATTGATAGCAAAAAAGGACTTGCATATTGATCCGTTTCTCACCCACACATATCATATCGCTTCTGAAGATGTAGATTTAACCACTGGAGTCATATGGATTACTTTTATGCTGCTTTTATATGCTTTTTGGACCTTCAAAGTTCTGGCCACCATTCACTTGCACTGTATGGACCTACAGAGCTGAGATATTCTTCTAAAAATCTTTGTGTTCTGCAGAAGAAAAAGTCACACACATCTGGGATGGCATGAGGGTGAGAAAAAGATGAGAATTTTCATTTTTTGGTGAACTATCCCTTTAAGAAGCCACATGCTTTTGTAATAGTATACATTGGGTGAAATGAAAACGAGTGTTAGTTAACAGTAAAATACTCACAGTTTGTTCTCTTAGCTTATCATAGAGGAACTCAAGCCTCTTATGGGCATCATCCAACTTCCTCTTTGTTTGCTGTTAGGACAATGGGAAAAATGAACCAATGTGATTATTTGAAATGCCGGTGAATTGAAAATCGATTCTAAATACTGTAGACTGAATAAAAGTTTATCTACATTTAGTCGTATGAAAACGAAAACTAGGAACGCACGAATATACAAATTTTGGTCAACAGCAATAACATTAACTGATATTATGGCCAAAATTAGAAATCTATACGCTCTTCTCACAAAGTTTCAATCTAGAATTAAATGTGCTTCAAGTAAAACAGGACTTAAATCATTATAATACACAGCAGAAAAGATTAATAGTAGCGTTTCATTGGCTAGCATGAACACACCGGGTCTGAGGCTGCAGCCAAGCACTTCTGGATCAGTCCCTCAAACGTGGTCTTCAGAACCATGTGCTCCTCAGGGATTGGCTTCTTAGTGATCTTCTCAGTGGGTATGGACTGAAGTGGCTGAGACAAAATAAAGTTTAGTATAATTTAGCATGATTACTCAAGGATAAGGTGTTGGAGTGATGACTGCTGGAAATGGGGCCTGTCTAGATTTGATCAAAAATGACTTTTTTCAAATAGTGATGGTGCTGTTTTTTACATCTGTAATGTCCTGACTATATTTTGTGATCAGCTGAATGCCACTTTGGTAAATTAAAGTACCAATTTCCTTCCAAAATAGCAAAATCTGTACATTATTCCAAACGTTTGGCTGCCAGTGTATATCATAAAAAATATATTCAGATAATTAAAATGCATTACATTATTGTGGCAAATGAGTAAAGAAGTGATAAGACAATACAAAAATTGGCTTTAGAATCCAATATATTGTTTATTTCCATATTATTAAGCCAATCATTGGCCTACAGTTCACAGCAATCCATTTTGCAACTGAATTCATCAACAGTCTGAGATTTATTAAAAGGGCTTTTCTAAGGATGCGTCAATGTACACCTGCATCAAACAGATGCTTTGGAGCATCTCACTTTGGTTGTGTTGCGTCATAAACATCATTTTTAGGTTGCTGTGTCAAATTAAACGTAGATTAGAACTTAGAAAAACACATCTTGAGATCCCTGCATTCGGATTTGCGCTCATAAAGCTGTGTTTGAAAGCAAGAACGCGTTCTTATCTTGTGCCGTCTGCTGTCGGTGAGTGTGGTTTGTTCTCTGTATAAGCTGCATGTTGCCTATATAGCTGGAGTTTTGCTTACTGCCCCCTGGAGAAAACAGGTGGTACTTCAAGATTAAATTGCTATGATGGTAGGAATATTCAGGGACATGATTCATTGCGGTAATCTTTTTTTTGTGTGTTATTTTTTTATATAATTAATCTCACTTAATTAATGTGATAAATCGGTAGCCCTAATTATTAGACACTGTACATACAGATATAAAACAAATTCTATGCTGAAGTATAAAATCTTAAAACTATTATTTTCTCTGGCTACTGTTCAGTCTGTATCGCACACACACTGGATCTCTCTCGTGCATTTTGGGCTTGGTTATGTCTCCATTCAGTAAATCCGCTCCAGTGTTTATTATTCCTGGGACATGTGTCGCATGTAATAAATAAGCTCGCACTGCCCACACAATCAGTTTCTGTGCTAGAATGTGAAGTCGAGTTGAGCTTGTACTGCCTGAAAATTTAAATTTGCCAATTTTAGCTACAGGAAGTGGGGAAGATACGGAAAGTTTAAAAAAAACAAAAAAACAAAGACAAAAAAACAATGCATTAATTGCGTAAATTTAACGCATTAAACACTTACCTATTAATTGCAGAAATTAACGTGTTAAATTTCCCAGTCCTAGGAAATATATGAATCAAAGTCTCGTGAAATATCTAATTGTGAATGTACATTAATGATCTAATGATTACAGAACTTAATGTTTACTGATGTTACTGTAACCGAGAAAATATAGTTTGTTTCATATTATGGGTCTGTGAATGTTAAAAACCCCTCCTTTACACAAAGAGAGATCAATCTGTTATGTAAACTGATACCTTTATGAGGTCTCCAATTGGTGCTCCAGGCGCACCTTCCATATGCACCTGAGGCAGGTGGGGATTTTGGGTTGGTGGCCCCATTGACTGCTGTTGGGTGGGATTAAAGGGGGCGGGGGCCACAGGCTGATCTGGGACCTGCTGTTGAGGGTGATGGGTCTGTGTACCAGGGGCCGCCAGGGCCTGAGGGTCCCCTAGAGGCGTCATTATGGGTGCTGTGATGGGGGCTGGTGGAGTGTAGTTTTCTGGAATCTGGAGACCAAAACAGACACAGTTTTCTTGAAATCAGCGTATCTCCATGTACACATTAAGAAGATGAATTTAAATGAAACTCACCTTCTTCTTCTTGGGTGCTCTGTTAAGACTGGGGGGATCATTCCATCCGTTTTGGGGTCCTGAAGCAGAACATGGAACACATCATCTCATTTATTTCTATAGGGGACACAGCACAGCCAAACCTACCTCTTATAGGCCAATACCAGATGGATATTAAAGGAATAGTTCAACAAAAATGAATTGTGTCATTTACTCATCCACATGTCTTTTCCCAACCAAAAGTGACTTTTTCTTCCACGGAACACGTGGAAATGTTCACGAATATTCACACTGCTCTTTTCCATATAATGCAAGTGGATTGGGACTGAGGTTGTCGAAAATCTAATTTCTGTTGTTGTTCTTTCAAATATGCCATGTCAGTGTTGCACAAGGTTTAAAGTCAATGACTAGACACAAGAGAATCATTACCGAGATGCCTCTTGATGTGACATGTTTCAATATATGCAGGCACAAATGAGATTTGAGAACTAGGGAGAAAGGGAAGATTTCAGTGAATAACAACATACATACATTTTGGTCTGTTTCTCACAAAAACCTATTATATAGCTTCAGAAGTGCACAAGTCGCATGGACTACTTTTATGGTGCTTTTTCGTAAATTTTGGAGCTTAATAGCCTCAATCACCATTCACTTTATGGTATGGAAAAGAGCAGCCTGAAGATTCTGTTTTGGAATGTTTGGAATGACATGTTGGTGAGTAAATTATGCCAGAATTAGTATTTATGGGTAAACTGACCCCTTAACCATTTAACTCTCAAAATAAGCTGTATATCATTGTATATTACATCATACTGATTACCACAGCTATTATGAATTCAAGAGCAGAAGGATACATCTAATGATTGCAGCGCTCTCTGAATCAAAGACAAGCTGTGATGCTTATAAACTATTTTAGTACTTCTTAGAGATGAACATTTGTAAATAAGAACATTTATAAAATGTTTTAATCACTGAGCAAAATCACTTCTAGAAAATGCTAGACTTAAAAAGTTGATGCCTGATTGATTTTTGCAATTATTTATTAATAATTAAAGCTGGACAATTATGGTCCACAATATTAGATTGTTGTAGCTCTTTGTATGAATTCACCTTCCAAAGACCAGGCTGTGTCTTGGTTTAATCCTCCTGTGAATAAATAATAGCAAGTTCTAGACAATTTCTGGTATGCATAATGACTATAGAACCAGACTGAACAATAAAAGCACTGAGACTATTATATATATATATATATATATGTATATATACACACACACACACACATATACACACACACACGCATATATATATATATATATATATATATATATATGCGTGTGTTTGTGTGTGTGTATATATATTATATATTAGTTATCATGCACACAACTCAGACAAATCTGTGTGTTAATTAGGGGTGGGCAATGTAAGTAAAAATTTGGTTGATATATATATATATATATATATATATATATATATATATATATATATATATTTTTTTTAAAGAAAACAGAGGATTGTCTCTTTTTAGTTGACCAGGTTAAGCAGTGTTCACAATATATTCAATTAAAAATTTATTTTTTTTATGTAAAATTGACCAGTATTGACAATATCGCAATTATTTTAATGTGCATTTAATTTGGTCATTAAGTTTCCTAAAAACATTGACAGTAAGCCATTTTGAGAGCGTCAAGACAGAAATGTTTTAATAGTTTCTCTGAGTGAACCCTCAAATGTTCATTGAAGTCTCATTGTAATTTTTCATTTATAAAATGTTAGTAAAAGCTGCAAAAAATAAATAAATAAATATTTTATATATATATATATATATATATATATATATATATATATATATATATATATATATATGAAAGTAAATATTGCTGTTTATGTACTGTAATAATGTATTGTTAAATTGATAAATGTTATTAATATTGATGCAGATAAACTAGGTTTTTTCTATATTTTACTTATTGCTTTTAATAATTTGAATCAACTTGACAACAATGGCTTTTTTGTTGCAATGATAGTTTCCCTGAAGTGAAACAAACAAAACAAAACACAAAAAAAAAAATAAAAAAAATATTAAAAAACAAAAAGGCTTTTTGGTTAAAAAGATAGTTACTCTTTTAGAACATTAAAAAAAAAAAAGAAAAAAAAAAAAAAAAAAAAAACCTTTCATGCCATTTCAGAGCAAATATTATTCTGAATTTCGTCTAAAGGCTGAAAAATATCTAGATCAAGCTTTACTGCCCGGCCCTAAACGTGAACTACACATATTTTTCAGCCTGTATGTTTACAGACAGAGGTTTTTAATCGAAAGCTTTGTTTTTGCTCTAGATTAATCAATGGGTTTCATCAGTCATGGCTTTATGTTTATGAGCTTGTACTGTGGTGCAGACCTGTTTTCTGTGAGGCTGGGATCAGGGCAGGTGCAATCTCAGTACCTGAAGCTCTGCGCACTGCAGGAGGAAGATAGGCTGTGGGCGAGCCCGGCCCACCATGCTGGAAAGACACTCCAGAGGAAAGATGAGGAGGAGAGAAAGGCTGACCTCCCTGAGGAGGAGGCTGAGAGACAGCAGGGTGCATGAACTGTGGAGGATAGACGGAAGCGGCAGAGGAGGAAGGTGGAGGAGGAAGACAAGAAGCCGCAGAGGAAGAGTAATGGACAGGTTGATAGATGCCTGGTGTGAACTGCTGAACAGGAGTGTAGTCTAGAATTCATGTGGACACAGAACAGGCATTTAGCAGTTAGTCATGTATAAAGTTATTTCACATTTCAGCAGCAAGTTATGAGAGTGTAAATGTTAATCCAACACAATTAAAACAGCTCCAGTGAAAGGATCTTTAACAAAGTTAACATATATTTACGTTCATACTTGAGATCTTGCAGAGGGTTCATGCAAAGATTTTACAGCAGCCATCATTCGTACAAAATTCATGCTTTGCTTAAGTTTTCATTTTGCTATGATCTTTAATGATAAAGTGTGTATGGCAAAGAAAGTTTTAAAACATCCAGTTCAATTACACACCTCACTTTTAAGGTCTTATAGTTACAGAACACAAACACTCTTAGGATGTTTGATGGCAAAAACGAGAAAAGCTACAGTCAAGTAATTTCTCTGTAGGGTCTCTGTATACTTACTCTGGTACTGCTGGGAATACATGAATGGAGCAGAGGAAGGTACACTCGCATTCACTGCAGACTGAAGACCAAAGGCTGGAGGTGTTGGCTCGGCCTGAGAACAGAAGACATAAGAGATATTCATTCAGATCGCATTGTGTGTTGAGGGAAAGACAGCTTGATCTAATGATTCAGGTAGCCACCTGGGATGTGCAAAACTACAAAATTGACAAGTAGGTGTGTTATTTGAAGGACTGGGTCTGTAATTCTTGTATAATTAAGCTACATAAGGTCTCAACCACATTTCTTAAGGGACATCGAACGAATCCTTGAGCTAAAAAAAAAAGTTGGAAGTAGCACCAATAGAACAGAAAATGGCTGTCTAAAGATGTGTTTTTAACAAGCTGAAGTTCGAAGTGGGGCCTGGGTAGCTCAGTGGTAAAGACGCTGACTACCACCCCTGGAGTCGCTAGTTCGAATCCCATGTGCTGAGTGATTCCAGCCATGTCTCCTAAGCAACCAAATTGGCCCGGTTGCTAGGGAGGGTAAAGTCACATGGGGTAACCTCCTTGTGATCGCCATAACGTGGTTCGTTCTTGGTGGGGCGCGTGGCGAGTTGAGCTTGGTTGCCGTGGTGGATGGCGTGAAGCCTCCATACGCGCTATGTCTCCGTGGCAACGCGCTCAACAAGCCACGTGATAAGATGCGTGGGTTGACGGTCTCAGACGCGGAGGCAACTGGGATTCGTCCTCTGCCACCCGGACTGAGGCGAATCACTACGCGACCACGAGGACTTAAAAAGCACATTGGGAATTTGGCATTCCATATTGGGAGAAAAAGAAAAAAAAACAAATTGGAAATGGAAAGCAACTGAAAAACAGCGCAGATGGACACAAAAACACGTTCATTGTAAACGGCCCCATTAGGCACATATGGACGCCAGCCCTGCTGTCTACGAGTTGCTGCCTATGTAGATTATTCCAAATCAGTCATTTTATGAGGTTCCATGACAGTTATGGATGTAATCTCCAAGACTGTTAACAGATATGATGGATTTTTCAATTACTGACTCATGGAAAACAAACAACAACTGAGGATGTCTGCAGCTGCATCTCAGCTGCACTGTATGATTCAGGACAGAAGACAAACATGCAGAACATAATCAGGAATGTAAAAGTTGAGCGGGGTGTGCTTCATGCTGTAATCCTCACACGACTGGACTTCATTAGGGGAATGGAAGAGATTTAATTATTGGTGACACTAGGAATTAATAACATAGTACTGTATGTTAACACTACAGTAAAATCATGCCACAGTAGCAAGAGACAAGTGAGATTATCTGCAGAAGTCTCAAAAAGCAGTAATGCATTTACAATGATCTATAGTGCAATGCTTTCCACAATCGGGCCAAATGAGTGCGTGCTAGTGTGTGCCAGGGCCAGCTGTGTTCCCACGGTCACTTCCGGGGCTTCACTGTGCCTCCTCTGGGTTTTCTCTGGGCCAACGGCCAATGGCCCGCCAATTACCCTTGGGCTAAACACCACCAACTGTGGATTGAGGCGAGGTCAATGTCAAAGAAGGAGTATCACTGAGTACGGTCAGAAGGTCACACCAAGATCGCTGAACTTGCCAAGTTGTGTATCCAGTGCACAACTGTACAGGTTCGGGAAAAATAAAAATTGCGGGCACAGTACAAATTTGTTAAAATGCACAATGGACAAAGCGGTGCCCAAAGGAAGAACTTTCAATGGTTCGAGATCATGGACAGAGTGCTAGGACATCGTCCCGCTGTTAGTGGAGAGACCACTCGGGACACCCTGACAGTTATGGTCGGCGAGTTGTCAAGGCTAACTTATCTTGCTAGCTAGATAATGTTTACAATCGATATAAACTTGATATTCTAGATAACATGATACCTCAGCTTGAGCTTCTTTCTTGCTTGTGAAATGGGCGGAGTGTGTGACGTTGGCACCAAGGCGGCGTGTTAAGGGTGAGTTTTAGGGTAACGCTGTGGGGCTATTGGCCCAATGGTGGGAATGCAGATCGATTTTGGTCTCGCAGCTCGAGGTCCGAGGCTATTGGCCATGGCTGGCCAGTTGATAGCCCTGGCTCACACTGGCTCAATAGTGGAAAAGTGGCTCGTGATGCAATGGTGTTGCTGGGTGCCAATTATGTTAAGCAGAAAAGTGTGAATTTCTGTAAATAATCTCGTTAAAACCGATGATTGGTCCATCTCTAAACTCCAAGACCAATCAAGTTTCATCCACCTAGAAATTTACCATTTCAACAACATTACAAGTCCGATAACACACATTTTTGTATGGAAAAAATGTATATAAGCTGCACACTTTTGCATTTAAAACCTCCGGTACAATTGTCCCATAGACGTCTAATGTAAGTGCATTACCATATAAGTGGGGTTTTGTTTATTTTTACAAACTGAGGGACTTCTGTGGTAAGCTTAATTTATATTGAACCCAGAATATTTTTAATGCTGCAGTGCAGAAAATTCTGAAATTATATTCTCTGGAGAGATGTCATGTTTTTGAAGAGGAACACAACAGATGTGTGTTAAGAAAACGTAAGAATATGAGAGGCTTCAACATTTAGCAGCGGTACAGTGTTGCTTGTGTGGTATGTTTGTATCTGTAAGTTTGAGTGGCACAGGCACAGGTCTGACTGTCTGTACTGTACCTGCGGGTCAGCAGCGGGCACGAATGGGCGAGGGACACTGGGCAGAGCTGTTGGGGTTTGGTTACTCCAGGACGTGACAGTAGTGGCAGATCTACCCTGAACACAACAAACACACACACACTGGTATTGGCCACTTAATGGGTGGGGGGGGGGGGGTAATAGAATGAAAGGAAGGTGAATATGTAAAGCCTGTCCATGAAGTTCAAGGTGGCTTTTAGAAAAAGACATTAAAAAAAAATATCTGATCCCACCTAGACAACAACATTTATGTATACGTTTCTTCATTTCAAGTGTTTGAAGGGTGATAAAGTGGTAACACCGTGCATATTGTGTAAAGGAACATTCCAGGTTCAATACAAGTTCTATGGACAGCATTTGTGGCATAATGTTGATTACCACAGACATTTTTTTTATCCATTTCTTTAAAACAAAAATGTCTCCGTTATGACTGTAGCCTTGGTTCCCTGAAAGTAGGGAACGAGATGCTGTGTCAGTAGCTGACACTATGAGAACTCCTCCCAGGAGCGATGATCTCTGAAGCCCATAAGGAATTAAGGCAATCTTATTGGTAGATGGTGCTTGGCGGTCCACCCCGTTATGCGTGCGTCATTGCTGACATATAAACTGGAGCACAGCGCAATTTTGTCAGGATTTTTCGAGTGAAGGGAGGAGCCATTAACAGCGAGAATCAAGTAGTGTGGCAAGCTATGCAGCATCTTGTTACCTTCTTTCAGGGAATCAAATTTATAGTCATATAAGAGACATTCCCTTTGGGTCACTTCAACGCTGTGTCAGCTGCTGACGCTATGGGAATCGTATACCGTAAAGCAAAAGTGAAAAGAAATTCTCAAACTTGTTCTATTGCAGAACATGCCCACATTGTATCGGCAACAGTTGCTGTCCCCCATGTTGCTGGAAATCAGCAACTCTCATTAAAAATAAATAAGTATTGACCGCTTTGTTGCTGCAGATCTCTGTATGTGTGAATGCCCCGTAAGACTGTGTTATTCAGCTGTTTGTGTGTGTGTGTTTTACCTGTTGGTAATACTGAGGAGGTACAGCAGGAGCAGTGGGCTGTGTGGGGACCTGTGAAGGTTGAGGTTGGACTGGTGTGTATGTTTGCACTGATGCTGCAGCTGGAATCGCTGGCTGTGTGTTCTGCATTACAGCTGCAGACTGCTCCTGACCCAAAGCTCTGCGCAGACGATCTCGCAACTGCTGCACAGCAACCTACAACAAATGTTAAAACAGAAAAATTAGATTGAACCTAATAAGACACCTTAGAAACCAGTTTATCTAATTCAGACCTTGTCAAAAGTTTGAGTTTTATTGGAAATAAACATGTACAGTATTATTTGCAATGACTCTGGCAATAACAGTTCACTATCTGGGAAACAACTCCCTCTTGTATGACTCCCTATGGAACATATGGAAAGAATATCCATAGATATAGAACATAGACTCTTACCTGTTCAGTGTTGCTGGGCAGGTATGATATGGCAGTCTGTAAGTTGCCCTGTGATGCCAGCAGACTGGCATATTGATTCATTTTCTCTGCCAGCAGTGTGCCCACATCAGGAGAAACACCACCCTGAGCCTTCTGGACAGCTCTCTGCAGGATCACTACCTTCTCCACCAGCTCCTACACATACACACAAATGAGAACAATACAATTAAATCAATTTGAAAAATAGTTGTGTGATTGTGTCATGTACTAATGTATAATGTCAACGCTGAATGGTCGAAAAACACTGAACTATACATTTTTCTGACCAACAGCACAGAATGCAGGAACATGCATCATCCCTACTAGAGGTAGACCGATATATAGGTTTTACAGATTAATCGGTGCAGATAGGTACTTTATGGAAATATCGGTTATCTGCAAAAATCTATGCCGAATGTTGCAGACATTTTTTTTGTTTTTTATATTCCTCATCAATAAACCTCAACTGGTGAAATATATAGGCAATAAAAACCTTAATTTGGTAAATACTTACATACAGAGCATTGTAATTGAGCCAAGACTCTGTCATTCCAAAATGAGAGTCCCTTGTGTGCTTCAGGCTCATTTATAGTTAAAAATCCTGCATTATGCACCAAATCTTCATTTTTCTAGTTATTATTGGGATTCTGGTTGCACAATAAACTGCTTTTGGGATTTTATTTATTTTGGACTCTTGTAGCCTCTATGTCTATTCCCTTTTTAGTAAGAAAAGACGGTTTAAAAAAATAAAATAAAATAAAATAAATCGGCTATCTACCTTTTGCAATACCTTAGTTATCGGTATCTGCAAAATCTACTATCGGTCAACCTCTAATCCCTACAGTCAGGATCATACATTACTGCTGTCCTAAATTTATTAAAACTAACATGTGAGATGGTTTGTGGCATTTTGAATTGATTTTACAGTATGGATGCACCGATACTACTTTTTCTCTCCCGATCCGATTCCGATACCTGAACTCTCAGTATCGGCCGATACCGATCCAGATTCAATACCAGTGTTGTTTTTTCTTAATCATCCTCACTGTATGGAACTGATTGTGGGTACTCTTTTATATGTAAAGAAACAAAAGCATAAAACTAAACATTATTTCATTATAAAAAAGAAAGAAAAAAAAAAAAGATTATAAAAAATTAGTAGCCTACTAAGAAAAAATATATTTTTAAATAGTCTACTAGATAATGCAGCAGCAAAATCAATAGTACATGAAAGTCTTCAGTAGAACAGAAGCCAGTTCTCTTTACATCTTTTTTAACTTGTATCTGGACTGAAATGGATTTAGACCTCTTTTTTGTTCACTTTAGTTGTAAAAGGGTTAGTGGTCGACCGATACAGGTTTTTTAATAGACGATGCCGATATCCAGAGAGCAGGGTGGCCGATACAATACCGATATATCACACAATTTAATATAGTATAACAAACTTAAAATCTTATTTAGCACTATATTTAGTCCATTTTACTCAAAACATTAACTAAAAACAATCTTTAAAAAAAACATTTTAAAATGGTAAACAGCAGTTTCTCCTGATTTTTGTTTAGTCATCAAATTTTTGTAATTTATTTGCACATGAAGAAACTGATAATATATTAGGAAGAAGGTAATAACTGTACACACAGTAGTTCAGCAACCATGGATGGCATGTGTACATTAGTAATCGCATTTTCTCACAAAAGGCTGAATCAAACCCATTGTACATACACTCACATCGCACGGAAAGCACTTTTACTTTCAGCTTGCACTCACGTGACAGTTTAAATGGGCTGAATCACTTGCTTGGATTGTCACGAACTGGCCATTATGATATGTGAATTAGAGGAACTTTTGATCCTAATCCTTAAGTTTTGATTCTGGCTGATATGATATGTGCTTCAGAGGAAGATATTAGATGCGTTGGATTTGAGAGGTTCGTGAATTACATCTGTTTAAACGAGACATCCATTTGCAGATGGTATATAATAGAAGTTTAATTGATATTTGCCTTTTATCATTAGACAAGACAGTTCAAAGTTACAGGGAAATGCTGAGGAGAGGCTGACAGAAAACATGCTTTAGAGGAAGAAATACTGTATGAGTGCTTCACAGGACACTGGATTTTCTAATGTTTTGAGAGCATCTGTTTGTACAAGATATCTGCATATTTGCAGACAGTATATTATTAGTTTCATTGATATTTGCCTTTTTATCATTAGACAAGACAGTTAAAAGTTACAGGGAACTGTTGAGGATATTAATCACGGGAGGGAGGGAGAATGAAACACGGGAGCACTTAAACATTATGAGCTCAAACACATCTGCCGCGGCTCTGATATGTGAACCGTTTAAATGACACTGGTTGCACACCAGTCTATTATTAAAGTAACACGAAGGTACGTAAAAAAAAACTTAATAAAAAAAAAAAACTTTGAGGAGTGGGGATTTTATTTTGATAAAACATTTCATGAAGACTGTGACCTTAGCCTTAGACGGCGACATATCCTACCTCTTCTGCCATACATTCCCCTGCATCTGTATATAACAGATTTGTATTTGTACATGTATATACAGTTGTGCTCAAAAGTTTGCATACCCTTGCAGAAATGGTCAAATTTTGGCATTGCTTTTGAAAATGTGACTGATAATGCTAAAAAACTGTCTTTTATTTAAGGATAGTGATCATATGAAGCCATTTATTATCACATAGTTGTTTGGCTCCTTTTTAAATCATAATGGTAACAAAAATCACCCAAATGGCCCTGATCAAAAGTTTACACGCCCTTGAATGTTTGGCCTTGTTACAGACACACAAGGTGACACACAGGTTCAAATGGCAATTAAAGGTTAATTTCCCACACCTGTGGCTTTTTAAATTGCAATTAGTGTCTGTGTATAAATAGTCAATGAGTTTGTTAGCTCTCACGTGGATGCATTGAGCAGGCTAGATACTGAGCCATGGGGAGCAGAAAAGAACTGTCAAAAGACCTGCGTAACAAGGTAATGGAACTTTATAAAGATGGAAAAGGATATAAAAAGATATCCAAAGCCTTGAAAATGCCAGTCAGAACTGTTCAATCACTTATTAAAAAGTGGAAAATATGGGGATCTCTTGATACCAAGCCAAGGTCAGGTAGACCAAGAAAGATTTCAGCCACAACTGCCAGAAGAATTGTTCAGGATACAAAGAAAAATCCACAGGTAACCTCAGGAGAAATACAGGCTGCTCTGGAAAAAGATGGTGTGGTTGTTTCAAGGAGCACAATACGACGATACTTGAACAAAAATTAGCTGCATGGTCGAGTTGCCAGAAAGAAGCCTTTACTGCGCCAATGCCACAAAAAAGCCCAGTTACAACATGCCCGACAACACCTTGACACGCCTCACAGCTTCTGGCAGACTGTAATTTGGAGTGACGAGACCAAAATTGAGCTTTATGGTCACAACCATAAGCGCTATGTTTGGAGAGGGGTCAACAAGTATTGTGCTCCTTGATGAAATCTTCATTCCCAATGGATGAAATCAAGTCCCACTCTAAATCTTATATATATATTCTGTTTACTCTGAAATACAACACATTGCGTAAGTAAATGGTGAATCTGCATTTCATGTTGACTTGATCATAAGTAGTCAAATCAGCACTGACTGCAGCCCACACTGCAGGGTTTGCTGTGAAACTCTGATGAATGATGAACTGCAGTCGTGAATCATTGGTTTTGTGTAGTCTCATCTTACCTGCAGTAAAAGCGGGCTGTTAGAGTCCTGAGCTTTAGCCCAATATGCGACCAGCTGCTCTACTGCGCCTGCGCAGATGTAACAGAGACACGCCTGCGCCTGCAGTTCAGTATCTTCAGCAGATTCCAGCCTGGAGCCCAGCAGACCTGCACAAGCAAGAATCAGACATTTATGCTTAAAAGGTATGAAATCAAATGTACAGAACTGTAGAATTCATATTTCATTTGAAAATATCTTTGGATATAGTACAAAAAATGTTTGTCTCGCTTTTCAGTAAAAATATCCAAACGTCCTAAAACATGACACATTCAGTTCAAAAGCAAAATTTTGGAAGGTACTACGACTTTGATATATAAATTTCAAGTTAATTTGATATGCGAGTGGTGACTGATGGTCAGGTGAACAAAAGACAATCCTGTTTCAAGATTAAGTCATGCTTGATTCAGGAAATTTGAACAAATGGATATATTTGATTGGAAACATCTAAAAATTCAATTCTATCTAGTTTTAATATACATTAATAGCTTTACTGGCAAGACATTTATGTTAGTTGGTTAGTTAAAATTCTTAGCAAGGTGCACATATCCCACTGGCCGATCTGTTTTGCTTGATGTTAAATTTGTTTGCCATATTTAAGTGTGTTTTGTCTGTTTCAATAGGGGCATTTACTGTAGTGTAATAAAGATGTAAATGTGACCTCTCTGTCCAGAAGACATGCTGTAAAAGATGCTAGACTCACCGCAGAGAGAGGAGAACTCCTCTGGTTTGGCATAGGTCATGACTGCAGCTAAAGCTTCCTTCCAGTTCTGAAGGTCACATGTCTCCAAAATGTCCAACCAGTCTTTCATTAACACTGCACAAATGAGCTAAAATACATGGAGATCCTTCGTTACTTTGGTAGAAAACATGGCCGGGTCTTAAAGACACCGCGTATATGCTAGTGTTCTCCTAAAAGTTGACAAAATAAACAATTAAAATGTACAACCTTTCTCCCAAAAATATTGATGACATCATTTTGCATTCACAGGTTTATCCAAATATCATCAAATCAAATGCTCTCTAGAATGAGAACGTCCCTCCCCCCACCCATCTCTGACTAGCAACAGCTAGTAGTAAATCATCGTTCATTACGGTGATGAAAAAAAGTATAACTTAAAAAAGGGAATTAAACAATCTTCATTATACACATTTCATTCAGCAGTTCGTTTTAGAGCACACTGAGAGATTGACAGGAAAATAAACATTTTATTTACACCCATTACTTTCTATATGTTTTGTAAGAAAATATGCAGAAAAAAATAAAACTACAAAAAAGAAAACGGAACAGTTCCTTGTAAATAGAAGTCGATCGATAGTGGATTTTGCCAATACGATTACTAAGGTGGTGGAAAAGGCCGATAAAAGATTAATCGTCCGATAGTTTTTTTTTTTTCTTGATTTATAGAATGATAAAAAAATAAAAAAAAAAGTTCCTTACTATGAAGGGAACAGACACTGAGGCTACAAGTGTCTCCAAAATGAATAAAATCCCAAAAGCAGTTTATTGTACAACTACATCTTCAATAATAACCACAAAAATGACTTAACTATAGACAAGCCTGAAACACACAGGGACTCTTATTTTGAAATGACAGAGAATTGGCTCTGTTACAATGCTCCATATGTAAGTATATACAAAATGAATCTTTTTATAGACAAAATAGTCACCAGATGAAGAGTTTTTTCGCAATAACCAATAGTAAAAAAACTATCGGCACCGATTAATCGGCAAAACTAATATATCGGTCTACCTCTATTTGTAATCTGGTGCAAAATAATAAATAAAAAATGGCAAGTACAAGTCTCACTTATGAATAGTTGTGGTGGTAACATATCAGCAATAGGTCAGTTTTATTGTGGCCTCACCTTGGATATTTTACTCTGCGTTTTGGTGAAGTATTTCTTCTGAGTCTTCGCCAGAAGCTCTGGACCACCTGCAATAGCCAGAATGATGCCATCCGCCATTCGGTTGTCATGAAGGCAGAGATTGACAGCAGCTTCATAATCCCCAGTGAGCAGTGCTTGAGTGATCAGTCCATCAATATCTGATAGAAAAGAAAACATAATATGAATTATAAAATGTAATTCTAACTCTTAATATAATGGGTCAAATGCTAAATAAATAGAATTACTAGAATTTTTACAATAATTACGTAATATTGAGGTAAATTTATGTGTGAATACCTGCCAAAAATAGCCATAACGTTTAAGAAGAACATAAAATAGTAATAGCATAAGGAGAAACTTGCCCTGGCTGACTTTAAGGTTAACAACATCGAAGGCTGGGGCTGTAACATGGTCTAAGGCAGGAGCTGGAGAATCTTCAGTGATGGACGTCTCCTCAACAACAGGTTCGTCATCATCAACAGGAATCTCGTCTAGGTCAGACGTCTCTGCTGCAGGCAGTTCTGCTTTTTCCTCTGCAGAGCTATTCTCCTCAACCTGGATGAAGCAGCAGCATAACTTCCTTACATGATATCTGGTTAATTTTGTAATTTTCAACATCTGGTGAATTTTGGATCTTTCACAATTTACTGCATGCCTTTCCAAACATCCCATAGAGAATATTTGGCAAGAAACCACAAGAACCTAAATTAGGAAGGAAACCTAAAATCAAAGGAATAGTGATGATCCTAGGTTAACAATACAGTTATTAAAACTGTCATCAAGAACATTAGCCTTGTCAAAAAAAAAAAACTTTGTACCAAATTCACTTTATATATATATATAAAAAAAAACAATTACTAAAAAAAAGAAATCAATAACTGAATTTACAATAATAATTAAAAAAATAAACTAAATAAACCCAACCAATGTCAAGCATTTGAAAACCCATTAAACAAAGACTTTGCTATTGTAAAAGATCCATTACTTGTATCATCTTACTTAAATCACAAAAGATGTTAAACAACTGCTGACAATCTGAGGGGTTGTGTGTATTAAACTGAAGTGTGTAATTTTTGCACCACTAGCGGAAAAACTTTATTGCAAAAATAAACGTTGTTTTCAAACTGCTTTCCCAAACACTCCCCCATCTGCTGTTGATCGAACAAACAGATTGTCTTGCCCAAAACTCACCATTGGCTGAGTCAATGTTCCTGAGTCTGGCTAGACTAGAAGCTCAAACAAATCTTTATAGTGCCATAGAGTAGGAAATCAATCTACGAATAGCGTACTTCTAGTTGTCTCTGCATTTTAAGCTGGCGAAACCCTAGCCGACTCCAAACGGTCAAGGGATTAACAACCTCTTGCTGGCAGATGCCAATCCAAGCTCGGTCCCTAACCTACTGGCAGGCAATTAAGCAAATGGAGGTTACACCTGAACATTTTTCAAGCGTGACGCCGGCTTTAAGTTGGCATACAAGAAAGTATTTTAACATAAAAAAAAAAATTACACACTTCAGATTTAACAAGAAAATAAAAGGTACAACAAGGCTCATATTACTATACTTGTTAGCAAACTACCACCAAGTGCAATAAAATCATGCATAATATACATACATTCTCCATGTCCAAAATAGCTTTGAAAACAATCACAGTACCACTGGCAGAACAAGTCTACCACACAACTATGGTCTACTGTACTTTAAGGCTTGGTTGAGGTTAGTCAAATCTACTACTTTGCCAGCATTCCTGTGTGAGACTCAAGGTTTCAGAAGGAGTACAGCTAAAAAAAATGTTTTTAATGTTTTCAGAGATTTTTTTATTGTTTTACCAAAAACATTGCAGATTTTGAGGTATTTTTTTTTCACACAGGGATGCAGCAGAACACACTAGCAGGTCTATTGCTGGGCCGAGTGAAGGTACCTCCTCCAATGCGGTCTCCTTTTTAACCCTGGTTTCTTTTGGGACAGCATCACCAGAAACCTCTTGGATCTGTGGTCTTGGCTGACAATCACCGGCATTCACATGATCAGTCTCAGAAAAAAGTTGTGGTACAATCAGGTCAGATTCTTGTGCAGGTTGTTGGGGGTCAATTGGGAAAGCTTTCATAGACATGGCCTCTTGAGGTACGACGTCTGATGAAGGGGCAAGAGCAGCCCCAGATACTGGTTGAGGGTCAAATAGTTGCACTGCATTAAGTGCTGGTTGTTGTAGATCAACAAAAGATGTTTGTACTGACACAGGATACTGCAAATCAGCAGGTAAATTTAGAACTAGAACTGATTCTTCCAATTCAAGTAGAGGAGCTAAATCAGACTGATGAGGATCAAATTGTGGAGTCAACGCTGTTCCAGATAGTTGATGATCTGCTAGCACAGAATATTGAAAGTGAACTGGTGGTGGAAATGATGGAAGAGACTCTTGTGTCACCAATGCAGTGGTAGGTAACTGTAAGTTTGAATTTTCCAGATCATACACTGACTGTTGGTGATCAGTTGGAGGTACAGGCTGCTGTCCAGAAGGCAGATCAACCTGTAGTGTCATGTTAAGAGAGGAAGCAAAGTCAATTGAAGGTGTCTGATCAAAGGAGGTGGTGGGATCAACTGGAGGTGTCTGCTCAAAAGAGGCAGTGGGATCAACTTGAGGTGTCTGATCCAAGGAAGTGAGATCTACTGGAGGTATCTGGTCAAAGAAGGTGGTGTGATCAACTGGAGGTTTCTGTTCCAAGGAGTAAGTGATATCAACCAGAGGTGTCTGGTCAAAGGAGGTGGTGGGATCTACCGGAGGTGTCTGGTCAAAGCAGGTGAGATCAACTGAAGGTGTCTGGTCAAAGGAGGAGGTGGGATCAATTGGAGGTTTCCTGTCAAAGGAGGTGGTGGGATCAACTGGAGGTGTCTGTTCCAAGGAGTAAGTGATATCAACCAGAGGTGTCTGGTCAAAGGAGGTGGTGGGATCTACCAGAGGTGTCTGGTCAAAGCAGGTGAGATCAACTGAAGGTGTCTGGTCAAAGGAGGAGGTGGGATCAATTGGAGGTTTCCTGTCAAAGGAGGTGGTGGGATCAACTGGAGGTGTCTGGTTAAAGGAGGTGGTGGGATCAACTGGAGGTGTCTGGTCAAAGGAGGTGGTGGGATCAACCTGGAGACGTCTGGTCAAAGGAGGTGGTGGGATCAACCTGGAGGTGTCTGGTCAAAGGAGGTGGTGGGATCAACCTGAGATGTCTGGTCCAAGGAGAAGGCTAGACCAAATGGAGAGGTCTTATCCAAGGAGGAGGTGAGATCAACTAGAGGTGTCAGGTCAAAGGAGGTGGTAAGGTCAATTGGTGAGATAAAGTCCACTAAGGGTTCTGACTCAGGTTTCACCTCAAGCTTTGGTTCTGCACTAGGGGCAAGTGTGGGATTAAACAAAGATTCGTTCACAGACTGAAGATTTAGCTCGAGGGTTGGAGGATGTTCAGGTTCAAAACCAAGTTGAGACTGAGTGGCAGCCACCACAGCAATAGGTGCAGGTTTTGGTTGAGCTTCAGATAACATTTCAGGTTTAACAATATGATTGGTGTCTGACCCAAGGACAGGGGCAGGTGTGGGGTGATGGTTGGTTACCAGAGCAGAGTTTGAGGAATGCTTCACACACCACAGTTAGGATGAGATGGAATGAAAGCAGTGAAATATTAATCAAACAAAATGATTACAATGCAGAAATGGTGATGTGAGAAAAGCCAACGAAACCTTGTTTTTTGTTTTTTTTAGCAGATGTAAAAGATCCAGTTTCTCCAATGCTAGTCAATTGGGTTCAAATAATAGGTCAGGAAAAAAATAAAAAATGAGCCGAAGACAGATTCTTTGTAATTTTCACTGATGGCCAACTTTGCTGTAATTTGTTACACATTTGTAAGTAAATGTTGTATTACACAACCCAATAAAAATAATGACCAAATCCATTTTTTACAATGTTGTTGTCCACTGACCACGTTAACAAAAAGTAATCAGTGTTTGTAATCAATTAAAATAACTCAACTTCTTCTTTGGCTCTTAAAAACCAATTACAAAGTCAAACATACAGATGTGGCCTTTAAAAACACATGAAAAAGATAAACGGATTTCACATGGTATTTCACACACCTTCAGGCAGCGCAGGAGATACATGATCAGTAGGGGGAAGTCATGTCTCATTCTATGAACAAACATTGATTTCTAATGGTTTAGTCAGCCCATAATTTTCTGGGTTTGGAATTAATGAAAACATAATTTCTGTGGCTGGCAAAAGTTAAAGTGTTAACGCATGTGAAATGATTTAAATATGTTTAATGCCATTAAGGCATTTACTTTCTATCAGCCTTCTAAGAACTGGGAGGAACAACAGGGTGTTGAGTACACACATGCAACAGTCAGGCGTGCTTCCGGATCAGTATATGATCAGAAAATTATTGTAATCTGTACAAACGTTTAATTATTATTAATTTTACTTAAATATTAATAAATTATACACATTATTAAATTAATAAATATTAAATATTACAGTTACTTTGTTGTTACTTCCCTCATCTGTAATCAATAAATACATTTATAAATGTAAATGCAAGAATGAATGACAATAAAGTTTTAATAGCCAATCACATGAATCATGATCATGCTGCTCTGGGATGACTGTGGCACTTTAAGCATACCAGACACATCTGTACAGCAAGACAAAAGAATAAATAGTGCTTAGAAAAGTCAGTGTCTGGTATGAAGTTTAACCAAGCCCTTATCATCTTCCAGTTATGTGGTGTAAGGCCGTAAAATTTCGAACCGTTTTGAGATTTTTCCACTTCAAACATATGATCAAACACAAACAGTATTTTTTTTTTTCATTAAATAAGACAATAACAAAATGTAAACCAAAGGGCCCTTTTATACCTGTCATTACCGCCGTGGCGGAATGATCCGTCCCTCCGGCTCGTCATCGTCGCCTCGCCTCTTAGGGCCGCCTTTCAGCCAGGCTCACGATGGGAGTTGGTCAGGAGAGCGAGAAGAGGTGCATAATTAATAAGCCTCGTTCTGACAGCGGTGAATGAAGCACACCTGATGGGAATAATGCTTCATCACCGCTGTCTTTAAAACGCAGAGCGCACCTTTTCTCCGGAAGCTGGCTTCAAATCTTCACGCGCGCACACACTGGCATCCTCGCACGCCCAGGACCAGAGCTGGGAGGGTTCGGAGTTGGACGCGCTGCCGGACCTGTTCCTTGGACCCCCGGACGCATTAATGAGTCACCGGGGGTGAACAGCTCACGTCGCCACCGACGGGCTAGATGCCGGGCCCCCTTCCCCTCACAGCTGCCGTGGGCCTGGGAAGACAGGCCGCCAAGAACGCTGCCGCCGCCAACGCCGCCGCCCCTCGTGCGGTGGACCCTGAAGGGGAGCGTGAGCGGCCGACGGACCCAGCTCATGCCTGGGCCATTCTGTGGACACTACCCCGCCCTTCACGGAGCCCCGTCTCACCGCGAGGATGCCAGATTCCCCCTTTAATATGAACACAATTCCCCCTTGGACACTTTATTACTCCTTTTATGGACATGTTTATTATTATTTCCCATATATGCCTCTGAGTCTTGACACCACACCCACTGTGTCGGTCTCTTGCTCACCCCACCACATCACCTAATAAAGAGTTTAAAATTTGCCAGTTCTGTGCGGATTTTAAGGGAAATAACAGTCTGTAAAAAGCGAATACATGTATATGCACAAGAACTTGGGTTGTTATGCTATTTTACAGATACATGTCATAAAAGGTATATAATAAATGTATAAATTGATTTTGAATCCTCTGATGCTATTGTAGGAAAGAACCCCCTATGAATAAAATGTAATAGTATCAATAAAAAACTAAATAAATTCCCCCTATATTTACATTGTTATTTTTAAACGATTGTAAAAATTGTTTAAACTAATAATTTATCATGATAAATTATTTCAGGCAAATGCGTGTTGTTAGTTTGGTTTAAAACAAAAATTTTCATCTTTTCTATATGTTGTTCATGCTGTTTTATTCTGAGTGTGAATTATTCCAAGCATATTTTTAAAGAGCTGACAGCCAGAGAAGCCCGCCAGACCAATCCTGCGCAAGATTGTGTGGAACCGTCTGAAAAAGTGCATGTTTTTAAAGGCCACCTCTGTACTGAAATTAAATCCAGTGCAGTTGACAACTTTAGCATTAACATCATGGCCAGTGCACTTACCACATTGTCCTTATCAGATTTGCAGTCTCCTTCTAATGCTGATGCAATCTGAAAACCACAAACAGAACTGGTTAAGATCTACAATCTTAGAAAGTTTGTGCTCAAAAGTTTGCATGGAGAATTGGTAATATATGTACCATTTTTAAAGAAAACAAGAGTGAGCAGGCAAAACACATTTCTTTTATTTCTTATGGGATTCATATTCAACTGTAGGTTATAACAGAATGGCACAATCATAAAACAAAACATGGCAACAAAGAAAAAAATGAAATGACCCCTGTTCAAAAGTCTGCATACCCTTAGTTCTTAATACTGTGTATTGCCCCCTTTAGCATCAATGACAGTGTGCAGTCTTTTGTAATAGTTGTCTATGAGGCCCCAAATTCTTGCAGGTGGTATAGCTGCCCATTCGTCTTGGCAGAATGCCTCCAAGTCATGCAAAGTCTTTGGTCGTCTTGCATGAATCACACGTTTGAGATCTCCCCAGAGCGGCTCGATGATATTAAGGTCAAGAGATGTGATGGCCACTCCAGAACCTTCACATTTTCTGCTGTAACCACTGGAGGGTCAGCTTGGCCTTGTGCTTAGGGTCATTGTCGTGCTGGAAAGTCAAAGAGCATCCCATGCACAGCTTTCGTGCAGAAGAATGAAAATTGTCTGCCAGTATTTTCTGATAACATGCTGCATTCATCTTGCCATCAATTTTCACAAGATTCCCCGTGTCTTTAGAGCTCACACACCCCCAAAACATCAGTGAGCCACCACCATGCTTCACAGTGGGGATGGTATTCTTTTCACTATTGGCCATGTTGACCCCCTCTCCAAACATAGCGCTTATGGTTGTGACCATAAAGCTCTATTTTGGTCTCGTCACTCCAAATTACAGTGTGCCAGAAGCTGTGAGGCGTGTCAAGGTGTTTTCGGGCATATTGTAACCGGGCTTTTTTGTGGCATTGGCGCAGTAAAGGCTTCTTTCTGGCAACTCGACCATGCAGCTAATTTTGTTCAAGTATCGTCGTATTGTGCTCCTTGAAACAACCACACCATCTTTTTCCAGAGCAGCCTGTATTTCTCCTGAGGTTACCTGTGGGTATTTCTTTGTATCCCGAACAATTCTTCTGGCAGTTGTGGCTGAAATCTTTCTTGGTCTACCTGACCTTGGCTTGGTATCAAGAGATCCCTGAATTTTCCACTTCTTAATAAGTGATTGAACAGTACTGACTGGCATTTTCAAGGCTTTGGATATCTTTTTATATCCTTTTCCATCTTTATAAAGTTCCATTACCTTGTTACACAGGTCTTTTGACAGTTCTTTTCTGCTCCCCATGGCTCAGTATCTAGCCTGCTCGGTGCATCCACGTGAGAGCTAATTTAAAAAGCCACAGGTGTGGGAAATTAACCTTTAATTGCCATTTAAACCTGTGTGTGTCACGTTGTGTGTCTGTAACAAGGCCAAACATTCAAGGGTATGTAAATTTTTGATCAGGGCCATTTGGGTGATTTCTGTTATTATGATTTAAAAAGGAGCCAAACAACTTTGTGATAATAAATGGCTTCATATGATCACTATCCTTAAATACGACAAAATTTCACAATTTCTGCCAGGGTATGCAAATCTTTGAGAGCAACTGTAATGCTGATTCCCACTGCACCTTGTGAGAAAAGTATAAAACACACCTTTATGGCTAATTCCTCCTCCTTGTATCCCAGCAGTTCCAAATATTTCCCTCGTGCATCATCTTCAAAGTTGACCTAGAATAGAAATATCTATTGGTTCCATGAAACATGCAAGTGTTACAAGAACAGCAGACGATTTAAGTATTTTCATTTTTTACCTTTAGAAAAGACCATACAGTTTTCTCAAACTCATTCTGAGCAGCTTCAATCTTTGTCTGGCAGTACTCCAGAAAGTTTCCTGCAGTGAGGGTTGTCTGAAGTTGGTTTGAACGATCCAGGAAATCTGTTTCTGTCACAACCTGACTAATATGAACAACATGGGCGGCAGTTTGCTGGGGCTGCTGGGCCGTTGACTTGATGTTGTCCAAAGTGACTAGTTTTCCACCAAACTGTATGAAAAGCAAAAAACAATGTTTAGTGTGTCTAAAATGTCAAGATGCTGAGGTAGACTTCTATTGCAAACTTGCCACTTACAGCAAAAGATGCTCCGACTGGTCTACGAATCCATTTGGGGGGTTTCTTCAGAGGTGTGATGGTACTTTGGGTGTTAGTGGGTTGAGGCAGTTGCAATGGAGGTAGTGTCTTCCCCGTGCCAAAGGGATCCATATTTCCAAATGAGCTACTTAACTGGAGACCCAAGGAACATCATGAGTAATTGTGAGAGGACCAGACTAACAAGTTAATGTCTGTGCTTGTGTTCGGAGTTCAGTTGTACCTGATCAGCCTGGGCATTAATTGCATTATCATTGCTTCCTCCCATGATGGAATAGATACTGATGTGTCCATCAAAGGCCGCAGCAGAAAGCACAGCTGGGTTTCTTGGGCACCACTGGATATCGAAACACCACTGAGCACTGGTGGGCAGCTCATACAGGACCTGAAATGTACCATGTTTGAAATGAAAGTAGGAAAGGTTTTTATTAGAGAACTTTAATTCATTAAAATATGTATTGGAATTGCTAAATGTTTGGGCTGAAGCATTCAGTTCTTGTTAAAAGGTCAGTTCACCCAAAATTGAAAATTCTCTCATCATTTACTCACCCTCATTCCATCCCAGGTGTATGAATTTCTATTGTACTGAATATTTTTAGATGAACATTTCAGTTCTTCAGGGCCTCACAATGCAAGTGAATGAGTACCAACATTTGGAGCTTGAAAAAGCACAAAGAAAGTAATCCATAAGACTCCAGTAGTTAAATCTATATCTTCAGAAGCGATATCATAGGTGTGGGTGAGAAACCACAGTGCTTTGGATCATGAAAAAACCTTTAACTAAATAGTACATGAATAAACAGCAATGGTGTTGATGTCGGAGTTGTTGTTGTGTTCATTCGACAGCTGTATTGCATTGTCAGTGCTGTCTTGGTCAGGACACAATGATTTCATTTTAGCCGGATAGCTTGATAGCATCTATGCTCAATATTTAAGTCCTTTCTTTACTATAAATTCTATTCTCTGCCCAGTAGGTGGCGATATGCACAAAGAATGCAAATCGCCAAAAACAAAAGAAGAAGAATGTGAAAGTATAAGGGGAGATTTATAGTAGAAAATGACTTAAATATTGATCCGTTTCTCACCCACACTTATCATCTAGCTTCAGAAGACATGGATGTAACCACTGGAGTCGTGTCGATTACCTTTATGTGCTTTTGGAGCTTCAAAGTTTTGTATTGACCAACACAGCTGACAAATTCTTCTGAAAATCTTTGTGTTCAGCAGAAGAAAGAAAATCATTCACATCTGGGATGGCATGAGGGTGAGTAAATGATAAGAGAATTTTCATTTTTGGGTGAACTATCCCTTTAAGGAAGTTATAATGGACAGAGGTAGATTTCTTACAGGAATGTTCCAGGTTCAATTCAAGTGAAGCTCAATCGACAGCATTTGTTGCATAATTTACATTACCACAAAAAATGTAGTTACAGTGAGACACTTACAATGGTGTCAATCCGTAAACATTAAAATACTCATGGTTTCAAAGGTTTAGCCACGAGACATAAACAATATGCATGTTAACATGAATTTAGTGTGATAGAATCACTTAGTTTTTCTGTGCAAAGTTATAGCCAATTTTACAACTTTGTTGCCATGATGACATAGCGCTACAACCCCTAAAACCATTACAATACCAATAAACAACTTTACAGCTCAGATAACACAACGGTTTTAACAGAAGAATTAATGCAAGTGCTTTTATGAAATAATAAGCTTCTCATTACTGCCTTTGAACCCTCCAAAAATTGGCCTCATTCACTTCTATTGTAAATGTCTTTTTTTTTTTTTTAAAGAAAAGGCCGGAATTCGAAATTAAGTCGAAATAATTTTTTGTTGTGTTCAACATTATGCCACAAATGCTGCCGAATGGTAGCATTTCTGCAAATGGTAGTATTGTAAACTCTCACCTCAGCCGTGTTTGGGTTCCAGCACAGTATTCTGTTATCTTTCCCACAGCTCAAGAGCAGCTCTGGATCTGCTACACTCCACGCTATGGCCAGCACACCTCTGATAACACATATGCACACATGAGGATACAGAAATACTCAAGGCCAGTGAGGATTTCTGTTGATACACTGATGAAATTACCTCGTGTGGTTCTCCAGCACTTTGAGAGGAGAGGTGGCAAAGCGCAGGTCCCACATTTGGATGACGGGCATTCGGTCATCTTCAGAAGCCAGAACCAACTGAGTGGCCACCTCTGGGTTCCAGGCCAGACCAGAACAATGCATCTAAACCACAACGCAAACACTCCCATTTAACATCACAAACATCTTTTTGAGCATATCAAATCTGAGCTAAATCAATCAGGTATTCTGGACAAGCGTGACAATGTGGCGAATGCACATGTCCTGAAAATCACATGCGCTGTGCCTTTGACGTCACATCTCAGATACTACACAAGCAAAGAAGTGAAAGAAAACTCTTTTGGGCTCAGTACTGTTATGGTTAGAATTAGGTTTAGGGTTAAGAGTATATTAATGAAATTACTAAAGTGTTTATGAAAATTGGACACGCTTTGCCTTTCTTCATTTAAAGTACTTCGTTCTTGCACTTGTCAAGTGCATCGCAACTGTAGTTCCAGCTTTGGGCACTTGGAGGCGCAGTTCGGTCATTCGGAAACCATACAACAATTTTGGCTGACAACATTCAACCTTGTTTTTTTTTGTGAGATCAGTCTGGATGGTATCAGATGGTAATATGGCTAATTGACATATAGCCTAATGCATCCATGGACTTTTTTTGAAATCGATATCAAGATTTTGTGTTAAAACGTATATTAATGTATAAGGGAACGTGTATATTTTAGGTCCTGTAATTTTTTCTCTATTACTTTCCATCACAATATACAGAAGGGTAGGTGCTGTAACAAAAAAAAAAAAAAAAATCACTCAGACCATAGACATCCAGTCAATTTTGGATGGCATGCATGTTTCCCCACTGTATCGTCGAATATCTTGGCCTCTGAATGAACTAGAAGCTCAATCTAGGGGTCACTGAAAAGCAGAGATCCTGATTTATAATATTTCATCATTAATAGTTGGTAACATACTTTGCCATTGGTTTTCTTATCATGCTTTTTCTGATGGACTGTAGTTTTTTTTCTGGACATCTGAGATTTAACATTGGATTATTTAACCAAGCAAGCTCACAGACATGTAAGCAATGGCTCATTTGAAAGAAAACAGCCTAAGGAAAGAGTTGATATAGAGTTTGTGGCTATTTGGGGCTTACAGAAGCAGTAATAAGGGAAGACATGAGACCTTTGTTGCCTTACAGAGATCATGTTTCACTTTGTGATTCTTTGATAATCATTCGAACTGTGGTATTAGGGCAACAAAATAATCTATACAGCCACATTCCTAAGAGATCTTTCATTTGATATATGACTTGCATTTTTAAGTGCTATGTGAAAAACTTTTATATTCATACTCATTTCTACACCATCACCTCTAGGTGGCGCTCATTTGTGACTTCAAATCTTTATTTTGTTATTTTATGTAACAAATGCAGAAGTAATGGCATTCAATGAAAAGTTAAGATTCTAAGCTTTAAAATGGTACCACGAGGGACTTCTGTATCCGGGGACTTTTTCAATTTAAGCGTAAACGTATTGCCTGCTTCTGGCCACGCCCACAGAGTAGCCCATAGAGTTTAAGGAGTTAAAATGACTTTGAACATGAAAAAAAATAAAATATATATATATTACTTTTTTGATAGTGAAAAATTAGACCAAGATTTAACTTACTATTCTTATTTCAAGTTATCAGTTATTATTCAAAGTTTAATCAAGGCTGTTCAAAAGCAGAATTCTTCCACAAACCCTGTTGCTGTGATCGCTGACTTTGATGATTAGGTCGTTTTTTCTTAGATCCCACACTGAGGCTTTTCCGCTGGGACTGGCCGAAGCCAAGATGTGCTGCACCTGTCTGTTCCACGCAACACAGCTGATGTCCTCTAGAGGCTAAAACAACAACAACTACAGTCAACACCAGAAACGGAAAGTTCATCAAGTCAAACTTTGAATGTTTAATACTGTTTGTTCAAATCACTGTGATAGCAATTACCACCAATCACATTCAGAAAAACAGATTAAAACATAAGCACCATGCATATACACTATCTGTATCAAAATGAAAGAACTAAAGCAGACTTTTTTTTGAGTGGTGTGTAAGACCTGTACCTGTGTTTTGGGTCCTGGTGTCATCGGGGAGCTGAAGCTGTTCAAATCCCAAATGTAAATTTCTGACTCATTTCCTCCAGATGCCACAAGGTTTGTCTAAAAAAGGAAAAGTCTACTACTAACTATTAACTATATAAAAAATCATAATTCTTGTACACAGTGACAGAAGTCAAGGATGAAAGCTTGGTTTGTGTGATTACCTGAAATGAGTTCACGTCAAGAGCTCTGACTGGCCCTGTGTGCTTCTCGCTCTGTGAAATGATCACTTCACTGTCACCAGCAATGATTTTAGAGGCATCATAGAGGATAATGTTTCCATTCTCCCCTCCAGCAATGAGAACTCCTGATGGCAAACCCTCGGATTCAATGCCATGAGCACCCCACACAAGCTTGTGGTATCTGGCGACAGAAAAGAAGGGTTACTGGATTAGTTTATGTTAAAGGAATAGTTCACCTAAACGTTACATTTCTGTCATTATTTACTTATCCATCCTCATGTCATTTCTAACCCAGGCAGTATGACTTTTTCCGTGGAACACAAAAGGAGAAGTTTTGAAGAATCTCAGAGCTGCTCTTTTCCATACAAAGAAAGTGAATGGTGACTTACACGGTCAAGCTCCAAAAATGACAAAAAAGTACCATAAGTGTAGTTCATTCGATTTATGTACTATATTCCAAGCATTCTGAAGCCATATGATAACTATGTGTGAGAAACAGACCAAAATTTAAGTTATTATTTTCCAAAAAATCTTGTTGTGGCTCAATTAAAAAGAAAAAGGGCATCGACACAAGGGGTGGGTAAAATATTGATTTCCCAATCCATTGTTCAAACAAAGATTGCAATCTCGATATTGATTCTTAAATCCCCAGATCGATCTTTTACTCTATGCACAACCCTCCACTACAATGAGAGGAAATCACTAACATTTGCAAACAAATTTCATTCTATGTGACTAAAAATGTATATATTTGGAAACTGGCTGATAAATGTTTAGATTTCACTCACCAGTGAATGAATTGTTTAGTATAGTATAGAGTATTCAGCAGTGAGATCCTTTTACTGTGTGTTGAGTGTAAAAGTTGTTCCGTGTAATGTGTGTCCAAAGACAAGATCCACGCAACCGATTTGTCACTGAATAAGATCTATTATACCCTTTCGGTTCTTTACAGTCAGATGGAAATCAAATTAATAAAAAAAAGAAACATTTAATTCTAATTACTCATAGCAGGGATGAGATAAAGCCATTCGAGTTTCTCTCGTTAACATACGCTTATTTACATATGCTCTTTACAGAAATGCCTGTTTTCTTAAAGAGACAGTACTGGTTTAACAGTGATTAACAACTTAAATTTCAGCCTGTTAGGGGGCCTGGGCAGCTCAGCGAGTATTGACGTTGACTACCACCCCTGAAGTCACGAGTTCGAATCCAGGGCATGCTGAGTGACTCCAGCCAGGTCCCCTAAGCAACCAAATTGGCACGGTTGCTAGGGAGGGTAGAGTCACATGGGGTAACCTCCTCGTGGTCGCGATTAGTGGTTCTCACTCTCAATGGGGCACGTGGCAATATGTGCGTGGATCGTGGAGAGTAGCATGAATCTCCACACGCTGTGAGTCTCCGCGGTGTCATGTACAGCAAGCCACATAAGATGCGAGGCACATGATCCTCCGCCACCCGGACTGAGGTGAGTAACTGCGCCACCATGAGGACCTACTAAGTAGTGGGACTTGGGCATTCCAAATTGGGGAGAAAAAGAGGATCAAATAAAATAAAAATGTCAGCCTGTTCCTCAAACATAGCTATTTAAAGGCTTCAAATAACGATGTAACATGCAGTAGTTATACGGACTACTTTTATGATAGTTTTATAGTGTTTTTATCTTTTCTGGAGCTTGACAGACCTGGTTATAATAAACTGTCTTTGTATGGAAAAGAGCTGCATAAAGATTGTTCACAACTGTGAAGTGACAAAAGTGATGAATTACAAATAAATCAATGTTTTCATAGAGAAACTCTAAAATGCAATCGAAGTTGCAGTAAGTCACACTAAAAGATCCAATAAATAAATACATAAATCTAAGAACTTATGAAAAAATAAGCATTTAAAAGTCATCAAGGTTCAAGTTGTCAATCCATACATTTTCTAAAATATAAACCTCTGTACAAGGGTACACGGTAACATTTTTTTGGGTGTCATTTGCATGAGATGCCAGTGTAAATTGTTACCATACAGTGAGATCTGATGTCAGTACCTGTGCGGAGAGGAGAAAGAGCCACATGATTTCATGGCCAACGTGGGCTCAGCCAGATCCAATTCAAAGATCTCCAGTGATGCATTGGTGCTGAAAGTCGCATCGAGCTGCTGAGCCGAGGTACCTGAACACAGAAACATCCATCAATAAGTTGAATAAGACAAAGATTTTAAACCCGGTTTTCCAACTTTTTGACCAATACATTTAAATGACTTTTACATGACCTTTCCAGTCATTTGTGATTACTAGATAAGCGTTTTTAAAATCATTTTGATACAGATCCATTTGCTTATGAACCATAATAAACCTGTTTGATAAATTCATTGAAAAGAACCGATTCAACAGAATGATTCACTTCCAGCAATCAAATTGGACATCACTATTATTTCCAAGCTAGTTGAACTCAAATAACATTAACAAACATTACATAATGATTAACAGATCGTTATTAGCACATTCAAAGAGGTTGAAATGTTGTGGAACTTTGATTAAAAATGTTTACATTCAAATTTGAAAGCAGGGCCCTTTTTACGCCATACGTAATGCTCAAGTTCTTCCCAAACAATTCAACCTTGGATTTATCAGACGGCAAAACATTTTCCGAATAGCGTTGTGGAGTATCAAGTTGGTCTTTGGCAAACTTTAGGCACGCATCAATGTGTTTTTTTTTTTTTTTTTGGAAAGCAGTTGCTTCATTCGTGGTGTCAAATGTTTTCCATATAGTAGACCCATGAACAGAGATGTTAACCAGTTCCAATGAGTTCTTCAAATCTTTAGCAGTCACTCTTTTCGTTTTTTTACCTCATTGAGCATTATGTGACGTGCCCTTTGAGTCATCTTGGCTGGACGGCCACTTCTAGGGAGAGTAGCCACAGTACTTATTGGTCTCCACATATAGACAATAGGGCTGAAACGATTAGTTGACGTTATTGACAACGTCGACAATGAAAAAAATTGTCGACAAACATTTTCGTTGTCGAATAGTTGTTTGATCTCATTTAACGTAACATGAGATCACATTAAACACCAATGATGATGTGCAAGAGCAGCACTGCAGTTCGCACCTGACTGAGGAGGGGAAGAAAACAGCTCACAGTCCAGATGCACTCTAAACTTTCCAAATAGCTTCAGGTGATGTATATCGCAAAGTATGAGGGAATTGTAATGTAAAAATAAAAAAATAAGTAAATACAGAAGCACTCTCATTGTGGAATAAGTGGAGCTGGAGCTGCTGTTCTGTGAAGCAAAACTTTCGTGTTGAGCGTCTTTAAAGGAAAAACCCCGGCGTTACATTTTTAATGCAGTTATATTTAATGCATTATAGCTTTATTAAAGTTCAAATAATACGGAAGCAGGTCATGTAAATAACTACGAACTCGCAAACTGGCATTCCTCTGTGCAGTCAGCGCCTCTTCTATGAGTTGCATGAATGTCCTAATCTAAGGGGGAAGAGATTGAAAATGCACCAGTCTGAGGCACACTCTATCGCAGCCCCAATCACCCCCTGCGGAGCAAACATAATCGCAGCCCCCCAGCTCCAACCTCCACAGTGATGGCCATGCCTCCCTGCATGACTGTGATGATCGGCCAGGTTAGGAGACAGCTGGAGAGACTTCATCAAGGCAAGGCTGCAGGCCTTGATTGTATTAGTCCCAGGGTCCTTAAGTCCTGTGCTACCCAGCTGTCTGGTATCTTGCAATACATCTTTAACCCTTTGTGCTACTCCATCTGACCTCAACGACTTCAGACTAATTGCCCTAATGTCATATGTCATGAAAGTACTGGAAAGACTGATTCTGGCCTACCTTGGACCACAGGTAAACCTTGCTTTAGACCTTCTTCAGTTTGCTTATCAGCCTTATGTGGGTGTGGACTTATGTGGGGCTGTCATCTACCTGCTGCAGCGTGCTCACTCTTACTTGAATGGTAGGAGGCACTGTGGGAGTCATATTTTTTTATTTCTCCAGTGCCTTTAATACCATCCAACAACTTCTACTGAGTGAGAAGCTGCTCGGGATGGGTGCCAGTCAGCGCGTCTACTGTCTCCTGGATTGCTGACTATCTGTCCAACAGACCCCAGTTTGTGTGGCTGGGGAGCTCCTTGCCTGATATGGTGGTTAATAACACTGGAGCACCACAGGGGACTGTACACCTCAGATTTCCAGTACAACTCTGAATTATGCCACCTGCAGAAGTTCTCTGATGATTCTGCAGTGGTGGGGTGTATTAGAGACGGATGGGAGTTGGATTACAGGGAACTGGTGGATAACTTTGTGGAGTGGAGCAGCAGGAATCATCTGCTCAATGTAATCAAGACCAAGGAGATGGTGGTTGATTTTGGACCAAGCCCATAGACATTATGAGTGAGGGGGTTGAAATTGTTGAGCACTACAGGTACTTGGGTGTTTACTTGAACAACAGACTGGACTGGAGGACCAACATTGACATTGTGCACAAGAAGGGGATGAGCAGACTCTATTTTTTTGTGGAGGCTCAAATCATTCAGTGCATGCACAAAGATACTGGAGATCTTCTACCAGTCTGTGGTCGTGAGTGCCATCTACTGGGCTGTGGTATGTTGGGGGTGTAGCATCAGTGCCAGAGATGCCAGCAGGATTAATAAACTCATTTGCAAGGCCGGATCTACCATTGGTCAAAACCTGGAGGTGTTTGAGTCAGTGAGGAGCAGAAGGTCACTGAATAAACTGCTTTCTATCATGGAAAATCCATCCCATCCCATCTATAAAACACTACAAAGACAGCGGAACTCATTTTCTAACAGACTTATTCAGCTCCACTATCATAATGAATGTTATAGGAAAACATTCATACTTTTCACCATAAAACTTTATAATAGCTCACCTTTGTGTGACAGGTGAATACACTATTTTACTACCTTCTGAACATATTGTTTTTATTACTATAATTTATATATTGCACAGATCTTATTTGATATTCAGTGTTTGTTATGTGGATCTGCAATCTGCTTTTTGTATTATTGTTATTCTTTTTTTTTTTAATCCCCTTTTTCTCCCAATTTGGAATGCCCAATTCCCACTACTTAGTAGGTCATCGTGGTGGCACGGTTACTCACTTCAATCCGTGTGGCGGAGGACAAGTCTCAGTTGCCTCCACTTCTGAGACCGTCAATCCACGCATTTTATCACGTGGTTCCCTGTGCATGACACCGCGAAACTCACAGTATGTGGAGGCTCATGCTATCCTCCATGATCCACACACAACTTACCATGAGCCCCACTGAGAGCGAGAACCACTAATCGCGACCACTAGGTGTTTACCCCATGTGACTCTACCCTCCCTAGCAACCAGGCCAATTTGGTTGCTTAGGAGACCTGGTATTATTGTTATTCTTAATCTATGCTGCTGTAACACAACAATTTCCCTCGTGGGATCAATAAAGTATATTTAACCTAATCGCGGGGGCGCGATTTGGAATGCAGCTAGATTATAACGTGATGGATCACCACTTACTGAATCATAATATATGTGTCACTGTGAAGAAATTTGCCAATATAAGAGAGAGAGTTTGTTTTTTGTGAGTTAAAGATGGATTGTGAACAGAAAGGTGAGAGAGGGTAGTCTTCGCCCCATTATACACTGCAACAAAATACGTTTTTGATTTGTTTTTGTTTGGCTTGCTTTCCAATATAAATATCTAAAACTCCTTTAAAACAACGTACATTTTCTTTAGCAGCTATACAGTAGAAGAAAAAATTGTTATCTGAGAATGTTGAATATAATATTAAAAATACTAATATTTTTAAATATATAAAAATCCCTTAAAAAAAGATGCATTCACCTGAGAAGCAGCATATCAGATATTTAGACTTGCTTTTAGAGAATAGATCTTGAATATAAGTGTATTTTGTCTTTACTGCATTCGCAGAAGTATAACCAAGTGAAAAAATACACTTATATACAAAATACACTTCTATTTAAGATACATTCTCTTAAAGCAAGTCTAAATATCTTATGTTACTTCTCAAGTAAATGTATCTTGTTTTAAATATTTTTAGACAATTTTAAATGGAAAACAAGACAAATACACTTGATAACAATAGGATTTTTTGCAGTGAATTTCTTTACTTAAACTTAATAAAAAGTATTTTTTTCCCCTTTAATTCAATGAATGTCATTTAGAGGTATTTTTAAAAGATGATTTTGTCCTCTTTATTGTTAGCAAGCACGTTTAATACAACCTATTAAGTCAGGCACAAGCTGAATAATTGGTTAAGAGCTAATGATTAATCGCCGAATAGTCGAAAAATCGTTAGATTAATCGATTACCAAAATAATCGTTAGTTTGTCAATTTGTCTAACTGTGGACAGATGAATATCTAAGCTCTTCAAGATAATTTTGTAACCCTTTCCAGCTTTATGCAAAGCAACAATTCTTGATCATAGGACTTTTGAAATCTCTTTTGCGAGGCATGGTCCACGTCAGCAGATGCTTCTTGTGAATAGCAAACCCAAAATGTTTGATTGCTTTTTATATGTCAAAGTAGCTCTAACCCACACCTCCAATCCGGTTTCATTAATTGGATGCCAGGTTTGCCAACTCCTGACTCTAATGAGCTTTTTTTGGTCATCTTTAGCCTAAGGGTTCACTTACTTTATTCCACAGCACTGTGAATGTTTAATGGTATGTGTTCAATAAAAACATGACATTTTAATTTGTTGTGTTTTGTTGGCTTAAGCACAATGTGCTTTGTCTATACTTGTAACTTTAATGAAGATGAGATCACATTTTATGACCAATTAATGCAGAAAACCAGCCAATTCCATAGGGTTCACATACTTTTTCTTGCCACATATATATATATATATATATATATATATATATATATATATATATATATATACACATATATATATAGTTCATGTTATATTTAAGGAATGGCCATGTTCAATACAAGTGAAGCTCAATCAACAAAATTTGTGGGATATTCTTGATTACCATGAAAAACAATTGTGATTACAGTAAGGCACTTACAATAGAGGTGAATGGGACCTTAACATAAACATTAAAATACACACGGTTTCAAAAGTATAGCCACAAGATGTACATTTTATACATGATTTTACCATGATAAAATCCCAAACTAACCTTATCAGTGTAAAGTTATATCCAATATCGGGATTACAGGGGTTTGTTTTCATGACTACAGTGTTATTAGATACACCTTTACACTGATGAGTTATTTTGTCACACTAAATTCATGTTAACATGTATAATGTTTACATCCTGTGACTACACTTTTATCGACTGGCCCCATTCACTTCCATTGTAATGGTCTTTCTTTTAACACGAATTTTGCATCTTTTTTTTTCTCTTTTCTTTGTGGAAATCAACGTTATGCCACAAATGCTGTTAATTGGAGCCTGGTAGCTCAGCAAGTATTGACGCCGACTACCACCCCTGGAGTCACGAGTTGTGCTGAGTGACTCCAGCTGGGTCTCCTAAGCAACCAAATTGGCCCGGTTGCTAGGGAGGGTAGAGTCACATGGGGTAACCTCCTCGTGGTCATGATTAGTGGCAAGTTGTGCGTGGATCGTGGAGAGTAGCACGAGCCTCCACATGCTGCGAGTCTCCGCAGTGTCATGTACAGCGAACCACGTGATAAAATGTGTGGATTGACCATCTCAGAAGCAACTGAGACTTGTCCTCCGCCACCCGGACTGAGGTGAGTAACCGCGCCACCATGAGGACCTAGTAAGTAGTGGGAATTGGGCATTCCAAACTGCTGTTAATTGAGCTTAACTTGTACTGAACCCGGAACATTCATTTAAGCATTAGCTATACAATGTTTATTAATGACTTATTAAAAATATTGTACTAAAACATAGAAACAAACACTTGTGTTTATCTCTTGACTTGATGGGCTGATACAAGTCAAATTTCTCAGTTCTACTGGACCATATGATTGGAATACTTGTGCAATGTCTGGAGGCATTAGTGCAGCAAATAACCAGTTAGTTACCTGCTGCCAGATATACAGGGTGTTGCTGCACTGGACTCCACGCCTGAATGGCTGTTCGGTTAATTTCTTTTAGCTTCATCCTATGACACAAAAACACCACAGAGTTATTATTGAGCCAATACATGTGTTATGAGCTATGATTACATGAACAGCTTCAAATATATATTTTCTCTAAAACTCTATACACAAATCTAGTACTCCAAGACAATTAAAAATGCAGTATAGAGATTAACTGAAAGAACCTCCTGAAGATAATGCATTAATAACTCATAACCCTAATCAAACATTTTATTATATCATAGCAGCAAGTAAACAAGTGGCTCTGACATGTAGGAAATATTCAGGAAGCAGCAAGCTTGGAATGCCAATAATATCCTCATGATAAATCATTTAAGACATCAGATAACACATTCACAATATAGTTTCAGGCTGTTCTGCAGTTACTTAACAGGCGATTAATTCATTTCTTGTTATAATACATTGCAATGCATTAGAAGAAACAGCATGTAACAATCAATTTATTGAAGTAAATGCCTATTTGTGATATCTATATACTTACTTTCCATTTAAAACAAATAATACTGTAGCAGAGAGGCTAATGCAGCAATCCACAAAGGGATTTTCATAGTTTTTAAAGTGTTTACCTTCACTTTTCGTGCTTCCACCACTCAAACACAGTCTCTTCCACGCATAAACCACTAGTGTTAACGTGAATTAACGGTATAACTTTATAAGATCCGTGTGTTTGTGTTGGAGGTACGTCCCGGCTGCCGATGGACTGAATTCCACGTCTCCACTGCTATACATCAACGTGGCACAGTAAGGTCCGCCCACCGCCGTGACGACTTCCGTCAACAACTCCCTCCCCCTCAGGCGACGAATTCCGGCGGAAGAACTCTTTGTTGTCTAGTGTTTAGTTGCTGTGGTGTTTGCGCTGCTCAAATCACAATTAGTGATGCTAAGAGCATCTTCAAAATGTTTATTTGCGGGTTGTAATATTATTTTTATATGTACGTGCGTTTTCATGTATGAAATCCTTTTGACATACATGTGGGCATATTGATCACATTAATATCAGTGTACACTCCCTTACAAAAAAAGCATGGTATAGTCAGATGGCAATGCCATGGTACTTTGATATACAGTATATTATGGTAAATAATGAACTGAATAATTACCATATTCAGAAACCATAGTATTTCCATGGTACTTCAGGTTACCTCATAGAACACCATGCTATTAACCATAGTGCATGCATAATTCCATAAATATGCCAACCTCCCACTCACATTCACTAACATTAATAACAATGTGATAGCGGGTGGCAAATAAGACATAGCTCAACAAACTGTAAATAATTGGAAGTGGAAATTGATGTCAGTTTGTAGGCAAACTTGGAAGGCTAATTCGCTAGTATTATTTTTCATTTTATCCCCTTTTCTCCCTAATTTTGCATGCCCAATTCCCACTACTTACTAGGTCCTCGTGGTGGCGTGGTTACTCACCTCAATCCGGGTGGCGGAGGACAAGTCTCAGTTGCCTCTGCTTCTGAGACAGTCAATCTGTGCATCTTATCACGTGGCTCGCTGTGCATGACACCGTGAAGACTCACAGCATGTGGAGGCTCATGCTACTCTCCGCGATCCACGCACAACTTACCACGCGCACTACTGAGAGCGAGAACCACTAATTGTGACCACGAATAGGTTACCCCATGTGACTCTACCCTCCCTAGCAACCGGGCCAATTTGGTTGCTTAGGAGACCTGGCTGGAGTCACTCAACACATCCTGGATTCGAACTCACGACTCCAGGGGTGCTAGTCAGTGTCAATACTCACTGAGCTACCCAGGCCCCTTATAATGGCAGTTTTGGATGTATTAGTAAAATGAGGTCTGTGGTAAACACTTGAAGATACTATGATTATTTTATTTTTTCTACGATTTGTTCTTGCATTAGCAAATGTAAAAAAAAACTAGTTTGACAGAACTGTTAAGTGCTCCAGTGACTAAATTAAAACTAAATAAAACTAAGTTAGCGATTTGAGATTTCTTGTTGTAGGTATGTACCATTTCTGTGTCAAGTAAATTTGACTTACTTGGGCTACACCTTTAGAAGCTTCAACAATATTATTTCTTCTCTCAGAGTACATCACCTGGACTAAAGACTGTCAGCCTGCATTGCTGTATTCATTGGTGAAATAGAAAATAGAAATAGAAAGTTGAACACGGGTGAATGGGTAAGATGAGCCAGTGGGTAAGTTGAGACACCCCTGTTTCTAGGCAACTGTGCAATGTTTTGGTGAGTTTGTTGTCACAACAAATGAGAAAAATTGACCATGGATCATTCAAAATGGCAAACCTCTGGGGAATCACCGGTTGTAAAAACAAAGAAACCCCGAACAGAGCAGAGTCTACAAGCAAAAAGGGAAAGCGACAAGAGTCCGTAATAAAACCCGAATCAAAATCGGCTTGGTTTTTCAGAGGTGGTGACAACTCCAAGATCTGAAAGGATTTAAAAGCGACCCAGAGATGGCTTTTTTTTCTTTCTCAACAGGTAAGATATTTTATTGATATGGTTTATGTATAGTTGTGTAATCACACTCACACACACACACACACACACGTCTGTGTGTGTAGTGAAATCTAATTATACTGTAATCGGTGCAGAACTTTTCACTTGCTAGCACACGTGTGTATTTTTTTTAATAATGGCAATAATTTATATAAATAAATCCTTTAGTCCTAGGTTTGCCAAGGACATGTGAGTCTTGAAATGATGTTGACCACTGTTTGGTAACAATGACAATCTATAAATTAGTTACTACTGTGGTCTATTTGGACAGAATATCCTGCAGTTAAAAAAACTTTACAACATTTGACCTTATCAGACTAGCAATCATTATGTCTAATGTTAATGAACGTTGCCTAACTTTTGTAACGTCATTTATTTCAAAACATCAATGTTTCCAATAGGTCAAAACAACAGCAGAAGATATGGCACTTACCTGCTCAGATGACATGATTTCGGATATCTGTCTTTTCCTTTCTTTCGTTATTTATTTGTCCATTTGCTCTGATAAGATGTCCTGTATCCATGTGTACACCAGTGCCTCGAACCACATTCATCCGCGCAGAGTACTTTTGCAAGTACAACCAAAACAATGTTCTTCCGCAAGACGTATGCAGTTTTATGTTTTTTACCGCTAGAGGGCCAAAAGTTACATAGTGTAGCTTTAAATAACTTAAAACATAAGATCAACATACAGTACACTCTTAGAAGGAAAGGTTCCATATAGAACCCTAAAGAGTTCTATCACTCGCTTCATATTTGGAACCCCTAAAAGGTTCAATATAGAACCCTTTATAAGGGTTCTTTGAGCCAGGTGGAAAGGTTCTATATATAACCTTTTAGGGGTTCCCAAAATGCAAACATAATATTTGGTTTTTGTTTAGTTTTTAAATATTTTGTTTGTTTTATTACCAGAAGAACATTTAATATACGAATTGAATAGTCCATATACTATATAACTAAGAAAGTGAAATAACCATATAAAAGTCATTTAAGTATCATTTAGTAAAGTATTTTTAATAGTTTGTATTTACAACAACACACACAATAATTAGCACAATTCATACTGCAATAGTTATGAGTTATGAGAATAAATCCACAGGTTTGTAATAATAAGCTAAAAATTAATTAGTAGTAATATTATTTATATCAAAATCCTAAACATTAAATCATTTAAAATTAACTAAGAGTTTACATTATAATCATAAGAAAGATTAATAAACAAGTAAAAAACTAAGTGTCAGGATCCTGTCACTTTGTCAGTCATGTTCGGCCTGGTTCGGTTTCTCTTCTGGTTCGGGATCCGGACACTCACGCTCCATGTCTTGTCTTTTTCAGGTTCGGTCCTCTTCCCATGTGCTCTTTTGTCAGTCTTGTGTGTTGTGTGAGTGCACATGGCTGTGTTTAGTCCTTCATCACCATGGTAGGGTTGCACCAGCTGTGCGTAAGGTCATGTAAGTTGGGACGTAAAGTTCACACTAAGGGCTTAGTTACAAACTATCTAGTAGTTACTAAGTCAGTGCTTAATTTAGTTGCACCACCTGTTCTTAAGGCAAGACTTAACTAGTAGGTCGTAACCTCTCCGTAAAGTAATGCGTAGTCGCATAATAAGATGTTTACCTGTATTTATCCAATAAACAGCCTTCAAATGTGTACACAAGTGTTAAAAAGCTGTGAATTTCAGTTTGATCTTGTTACGGTTGAAGTTCAAAACTTGTTTGCTCACAACTCTCAGCTGTAATAAATTATATCCCCATTAAAATAGGATACGTAATAAAAGTAGATTTGATAAATCGTATATTTGCCCTGTGTAAATAACAATATGTAGGAACTGTATCTAAAATATTAACTGGTGATAAATCAATACTAATACAACAGGCTAGAAAAATAGACATTTATTAATTTTAATATCCTATAAATATTTTGAAAGTGTTGAAACTTGAATCCGGGTGACGCATCCTGAAAACTGCACCGTTAGATTGGCTTCATGCTGAAGAGCCGCTTCCAAGTGTTTTTTTTTTTCATTCTCTCTCATAAATGTAAACGAGTGTAAATGTCAACATCATACTGTATGTCGAAAGGATTGATGCCTGTCGTGCACAACATGAGCTCATTGATGTCATTAAATGAGTCTGACTTTTTTATTCCAACCTTTACTCCTGGTCAGACGCTGCTGTAAATATTTAGTTTATACGTAGGGTTACGTCCTACATAAGTTTAATGGTGCAATGCTCAAATATTTAGTAGTGCATAAATAGTGACTTATTGCTCATAGTGTGCCACAACTAACCTAAGTTGTAACTTACATATAGCTGGTGCAACCGTCTCCATGTGCACTCGTGTCTGTTTTAGTCTGTGTGTTAGCACATGGCTTTGTGTTTGTGTGCCATGTGCTTCCCTGACTCTGCCTCCTTGTTACCCTTATCACTCTCCCTCATTTAGTCCTTGTTATGTTAATTGTCTTCACCTGTTCCTCATGTGCCCTACCTGTATATATTGTACTCCTTTTCCCATTTGAGTTTGTTGGATTGTTTTGTTCTCATGTTCAGTCAGTGGTTTGTTGTGCTGGCTTCAGTTTGGTTTGTAATTGTTTTTTCCTCTTTAGTTGGTTTCTCCCTTGAGAGTGTTTTGGTTTCCCTGTTTGTATTACTTATTTAATAAGTGTTTATTTTTTGCCTCATTCCTGCTTTTGGGTCCTCATTCCTGAAGCAGTTCGTGATATATACCTTTTATGATGTTGTTTTGAAGTCAAATGTCCCCTTTGACTTCCAATTGTCGTGGCTCTGATGTTGATGTCCAGAGCTTCAGAAGTAGGGTGAAGGTCTTTGCTAAAACCCATGTCAAATTAATATGGCATCTTCAATAAAAAAAATTAAAAACAATTACAATATTTTTGTAGGCTACATGACAATAAGACTACAAACACTGAATACTCACAAGTTGAGAAATTGAAACCTTTCCATCACTTTCTCTCGTTGACTTGGAACATTTAACATATTCACGCTCTTGAACAGAGCTTGATTAATCTCTTTATTATCAGTGCAGTATGCTTGTAGTACTAGGCTGGTCATGTGATTCTCACATGGCAGCCCCCACATTCAATGCTGTGATGTGGTCCTGGAAACTTGTTTAGTTTTTCCCATGTCTTCTAGATGCAAAAAAGTAAAACAAATTATAACATAACTTGGTATCAGGATTACTAGTCAATCCACAACAGAGATTTTAGTGATTCAAGTTTGAAATTACTTGCCTCCTGGCGGAGAATATCCTGGACAAAACAGTTTTGTTGACATTTATTCTTTGTGCTTGCTGAAATAAATGTGTAAGTCATAAATAAGGAGTTAGGTCAAAATAAATAAAAATAACATAACATTAATCAACAAATTAATTTATTTCTCTTACTTACCAGGGTAACGTCACCCTCAAGCTTTCAGCTCAACCAACTTTCCGTGACAGTTAAAATTTGAAATAAACTCAGCAAAAAAGAAACATCCCTTTTTCAGGACACTGTATTTTAAAGATAATTTCGTAAAAATCCAAATAACTTTACAGATCTTTATTGTAAAGGGTTTAAACAACGTTTTCCATGCTTGTTCAATGAACCATAAACAATTAATGAACATGCACCTGTGGAACGGTCATTAAGACACTAACAGCTTACAGATGGTAGGCAATTAAGGTCACAGTTATAAAAACTTAGGACACTAAAGAGACCTTTCTACTGACTCTGAAAAACACCAAAAGAAAGATGCCCAGGGTCCCTGCTCATCTGCGTGAACATGCCTTAGGCATGCTGCATGGAGGCATGAGGACTGCAGATATGGCCAGGGCAATAAATTGCAATGTCCGTACTGTGAGACGCCTAAGACAGTGCTACAGGGAGACAGGAAGGACAGCTGATCGTCCTCGCAGTGGCAGACCACATGTAACAACACCTGCACAGGATTAGTACATCTGAATATCACACCTGCAGGACAGGTGCAGGATGGCAACAACAACTGCCTGAGTTACACCAGGAACACACAATCCCTCCATCAGTGCTCAGACTGTCCGCAATAGGCTGAGAGAGGCTGGACTGAGGGCTTGTAGGCCTGTTGTAAGGCAGGTCCTTACCAGACATCACCGGCAACAACGTCGCCTATGGGCACAAACCCACCTTCGCTGGACCAGACAGGACTGGCAAAAAGTGCTCTTCACTGACGAGTCACGGTTTTGTCTCACCAGGGGTGATGGTCGGACTCGCTTTTATCGTCGAAGAAATGAGCGTTACACCAAGGCCTGTACTCTGGAGCGGGATCGATTTGGAGGTGGAGGGTCCGTCATGGTCCGGGGCAGTGTGTCACAGCATCATTGGACTGAGCTTGTTGTCATTGCAGGCAATCTAAACGCTGTGCGTTACAGGGAAGACATCCTCCTCCCTCATGTGGTACCCTTCCTGCAGGCTCATCCTGACATGACCCTCCAGCATGACAATGCCACCAGCCATACTGCTCGTTCTATGTATGATTTCCTGCAGGTAGGAATGTCAGTGTTCTGCCATGGCCAGCAAAGAGCCCAGATCTCAATCCCATTGAGCACGTCTGGGACCTGTTGGATCAGAGGGTGAGGGCTAGGGCCATTCCCGCCAGAAATGTCCGGGAACTTACAAGTGCCTTGGTGGAAGAATGGTGTAACATGTCACGGCAAGAACTGGCAAATCTGGTGCAGTCCATGAGGAGGGGATGCACTGCAGTACTTAATGCAGCTGGTGGCCACACCAGATCCTGACTCTTACTTTTTGATTTTGACCCCACCCCCCTTTGTTCATGGACACATTATTCCATTTCTGTTAGTCATATGTCTCTCAAACTTTTTCAGTTTGTCTTAGTTGTTGAATCTTTTTATGTTCATACAAATATTTAAACATGTTAAGTTTGCTGTAAATAAAAGCAGTCAAAAGTGAGAGGACATTTCTTTGTTGCTGAGTTTAGAACCCCAAAAGAGTGTAGCATGAAAAGCAGCTAGTTTTAAACACATCAGATGTCTGTAGCGCCCCTTAAAATTAGGATTTTGCCCTGTCCCACCCTGGAGGCATTGACCTTCTACAACATTTATACTTCACAACTGTTTTTAAATATTGTAGGAAAACTATCATGCCACAGAACTATATTCGAAAAACTGACTGGGGCTCAGCAACCTATGAGGAGCTGGAGAAAGCATTCGTTGAAGTTATGCATGGCAAATCCATCAGAACAGTGGCAAAAGAGAGAAACATTGGCAGGTCCACCCTGCAGAGGTACATAAAAAAAAAAGCAGAAGAAAAGACAGTTGGGTACAGAGGAACAGCAGAATCCAAAAGGGTCTTGTCTGAGGAATTAGAGAAGAAGCTGGCAGAAAACATCAGGTCATTGGCAGAACAATGCATTGCAAGGGGGGTGTTGTGCTTAGCGATATTTAGGGGCGCAGTCGGTGTTCAGGTTGATAAAACTGGTAATGTATCACAACAGAACATGCATGCATTAAAAATTACTACAGAATTCATTAACAAAAGATTCTTCATACATGACAAAGGACGTCTTCTCTGATAAACCTTTTTCAAATTATTATTTCTTAAATTAACCTTACAGGCAGCACCAAACTACATCACTTACACATAAATTGTTTTAGGTCGAGATTGGTTCAATAGTTTTGCAGCCCACCACAGTCTCTACTCCTATTTAATTGAGGCAACAGCTTTGGGGAGTCATGGACAGGTGACACATTTGAAGTAGTAAACAGGGTTCCCACGCTCATGGAAAACCTGGAAAAATATGGGAATTTTAACATAGTTATTTCCAGACCATAAACAAGTATGGTAAATTTTTCTTCAAGACGATCAGCTCTAAAATATTTCATGTTATGATTTTTGTTCTTGCTCTCTTTGATATTAATCGCTTGTGTTGTATTCCTCACTTGTAAACTGCTGCACAATGGCTGGATGTAAGTCAAAGTCAAGTTTATTTATAAAGCATGGAATAAAACATTTCCAAACATAAAACCAAATGTAATGTAATTGAAACACTTTGCACATAGAAGCCTCACACAATAAGACAGCAGTGCTTGGCCGTTCTGCAAGCTTCATATGTATTAAAACGTATTTCTTCCAGAAACTGTTGAATTCAAAACTTTTTACTATATCCCCATACACTACCAGTGTCAGGATCCTGTCATCAGTCTAGTCTTGTTTTTTTATTTTGTGGCAGGATCCTGACACTCTTGTTGTTTTTGTTATTTTGGGATGTTCTGTTTCTCTTTCCCTGCTTGTTTCTGTTCCAGCTCATGTCATGGCCCCGCCCCCTCGTTTTGCTGATCTTCTGTTAATTTGCTTCACCTGCCTCTCTCTATTGCCTGCCTGATTTCCCTCCTGTGCTGGATTCTTCCTTTAGTTTCAGATGTGTTTGGTCCTTGTTGGTTTTGTATTTCTGTTTATTGATAGTTCTCTGTGTTTTCTTTTATTTTTAGTTTCGCCCTCTCGTGGGTAGCTTTTGTTGATATTTTCTTTAAAGTATTTTTGAAGAACTGACTGTCTGCAATTGGGTTCTTCCTGACACAAACCAGTTAAAAATTTGGACTCACTGCGTTATTCACTATCTCCAAGTCCATTAAAAAACAAAATCAAATGTCAAAATTAACATTATCCAAGATAAGTGCTGAAAAAGTACTGTTCTTTGTGAGTTTATGTTAACTAATGTAATTAATTAATGTTAACAGATACTACTACTACTAATGTTAAGTGTTACTTAAATAGATTTTTGTGGGTTTTAATTTTTTCAGCTGCTGTCTTTGAAACTTGTTCTGAAATTATGGAACTGTGCACTCAGTAATTTTTTCCTAATTAAAAAAGTTTAACACCTAAAGACATGAATTGTAATTTTGCAATATATGTAGGAAATCAAGACCACTCACATTAAAATGGAACCTTATAAAAGCTGTTTTATTCTACATGGAGAGGGTCCGCTTGTGGGGGCTTCCATGTGAGAATCACATGACCAGCTGAATACTACAAGCTTAATCTCAGTAACCGTCCTGTTATTTGACACTTTCACTCATTGATTAAAGTAATCATGGCTGACTGTGAATACTACATTTCTACAATGGCATCTGAAACTGAAAACGATTGATTTTAAATGATGCTGCATCCAAGCCACTAGGTGTCAGTGTAAGTCCAAGATGACACAAAGACAAAAGTGACTGAGTGAACCTTAAATGTTTGTTTAAAATGTTATGCTAAAACCATTTAAAATGGATTTTAATGTATATTCCCAAAAACATACATTAAAGTTCTCTGTGGGGTCTGAGAGACATTGATAAATGAGCACTGAACATAAGCAACATTTCAACTTGATCAAACATGCATTAAACGTCCTGCATGAATTATTATTATTATTATTATTTTACATAGGTTTATTGTTTCTACAGCGTGATTTTGCTGGTGTCAGATTGATACTGGATTGATGTTGGAAACAACAGACAGTGTTAATATAATGAATAGCAGTCACGTTTCTGAAAAGAACATGTATACGTATTGATACAACAGAGGGTGAAAGCTTCATTAACATGTCTGCTGGGTTTTGATTAGGTCAGACTAACAAAATAATTTGACTGGGAAATAATCTGTTAAATTTCACCCATTAAAAATAATAAATTTGAGTTTTCACCTACAGTATTGTGGTCTCTTGTGAAAAATAAGATCAATTTAAACGAGAAGGACCTGTCTGCAGGTTTTTTGTGTTTGGTGCTCATGCATCGGTGCATCAGTACAGTATTAACAGTTATAGCCTGTACGCCTCATGCAATATTCTTTATTGTCTGCTGTAATGGACTATTTATTGACTGGCGTTGGTTTCTGTGTGCATGTCAATTTGAAAGTAATTTTTAGGCCGACGAGATAACGGAGCTCACATTTTTGGGGCAAGGAGAGATAATCGTTTACAATCCTTCAAATAAATTAATATGAATCAATATAGAATACGAGTGAAAGCACCGTAACTATCTCAAGAATGGCATTGCAATTTTCATCAGTTCATCAGCATCTTGTTTGCTATAATTGAAGGCATAAATTAAAATGACTAAATTCCTAAAATGCAGAGTAATCAATAAATCGAGCAGATGCAGACGGCGTGCATAAAGCAAACTTGTTCAATGAAAGAATCTATTATTAATCATGCAAAATATTCACTCATGATGATGAGCTGTTATGGCAGAAACCGGGAGACTAAAAGTAGTTTTTTTTCTAGAATTGCCCATTAGCTGTTGCATACATGCAATTATCTACAGATAATTTACTATAGACGGCGCTGTTGGTTTTCATAACCCATATGTTGGGTTATAAACTTAAAATGTTTATATAACAACAACACTGATACACTTTTTTCTATTTCTCTCTATGGTGATATTAAAAATGTAACATATTTTATAATTAATTAAAAAGAGGTTCAGCACAATTTCATATTACTTATGAGCCACAGCACTATAATAATAATTATCGGGCTTCACTATTTTAAAACGCATCTCCTATCATGTACGTGACCCAAAGACCTTATTCACGCTAGCGCCATCTTTGACAACAACGCTACAAGGGATAGACTTACCGTCTCTTCGATGGCATGAACAGCATAAAGCTGTATAAAGCTCCTTGATCACATCTGAATTTCCACAATTCATATTGTCTGGAGTTCTTTGTATACTGAGTGTTCTTGGACAGATATTTTATCAATGTTTTGTCCCTGGAACGATCCAAAAACACTTTAAACTGTAGTACAGCCCATTGAAGAGACTGTGTCTATCCCTCACAGCCTCGTTGTCATTTCCATTAAAAATCAAAGATGGCGCAAGCGTGAATAAGGCCAATGAGAGTAAGTCATGGGCGAGGCGACACGTGTAGCCACGCCCCCAATGTGTTGCCCGCCCCGTTCTGCAAGCTGCAGCCAGGGATACTTGGCTGAAACAGTAAATGAGGGTTAGTTTTATTTTTGTATATTGACCCACAGGCGGCGCTGTTGCGATGATTTTTTTTTTTCCTTTTTTTTGGGGGTGGGGGGGGGGGGGGGGTGGTTTGTCCACTAAATGCAGTGGGAGTGTTTCGTGTCATCCGAGTGTTCTTCTCTAACACTGCCCCTTTACAAACGGAAAAAGACACAAAAAAGATCATTTACGCTCACTGCATGCCAGTGCTGGATGTATATTGGTCTTCGTTGTGTGTATGTTGCTGGAGCTCATCGGATCTCGAGCGCAGGTGGAGGATCATTTACCGCATTGATCAGCTGAGCCGCGGAGTTCAGCATCAGCATCACTGATCATCGGTAAGACAACTGTTCATACAAATGATGCATATGAACAGTTCACATTAATGCACTTAAAATCTGAAACATCTCAATAGACCTTTTTATTTATTTATTTATTTATTTATAAGCACCTGGGATGAAATCGCTTTATTCTGAACATGGGTTTTAATCCCATATTTTTTTTTTTTTTTTTTTTTTTTTTTTTTAAATGGTAACCGGTTTACAAGCTGGTAATGCAACACATTTTCCATAACCCTTGAAGAATTGGTGTTTTAGTCGTAAACACGAATCACCCTGCAAGATATGTAGTCAATACATGTACTATGCTGCCTATAGCACAGGCGTATGTATGTAAGGTGGAACATTGTGATCTACACACTGTAAATTGTGCTACAAGCCGCAGCCTGGAAAAAAAAATGCTGTACAAACTGTTGAATACAAATGGGTGTTTTTTATTTAGGCAAAATCCGATGACAGTGTCGACTTTTATTTTAACGTGGCAAATGTGAATTGAGTCGTCTAAAGTGTAAGTTGTCTAGTTAAGGTGTTTTAAAATAGTAGAATTTCTTTTCTTTCTTTCTTTTTTTTTTTTTTTTTAATGACAGATGACCAGTTACAGGACATCCACTTATACAGTCATACATTTTAACCATGGATACATTATAGACTGATCACACTGAATTCTACAACAGGAGGTCGAAAGTTCTTTAGCTGAAACTGGTCTGTGCTTACCAAAATTCGAATCAGTGCCCCCAGTGGCCGAAGCTGGAAGTGTTGTTGCACGTGTGAGTAAAGAGTATCTGGCTGTGTCCGAAAACTAGAAAATGCAGCCTTCAGAGGCTGTATAGGAAGGTAGGTTGAAAATAAGGTGCTTTTCTAACTGTTCTGAGACCAGTTTCCTTAAAGGAATAGTTCACCCAAAAATGAAAATTCTCTCATTATTCACTTACCGTGATGCCATCCCAGATGTGTATGTCTGTCTTTCTTCAGCAGAACACAAATGAAGATTTTTAGAAGAATATAGAGCTCTGTCAGATCCTTATAATGCAAGTACACGGGTGCCAGCACTTTTACAGGCCAAAAGTCTCATTTAGGCAGCATAAAAGTAATCCATGCGACTCCAGTCAATCAGTGAATATCATCTGAAACGAACTGATTGGTTTATGTAAGAAACAAGTCGATAATTATAATGTAATTGATAATGTATTTTCGTTTAATCGTCTAATCTGTCAAATCTAACACAACAGGGGGGGGGGGTATTTTCTCCACTTTTCTCCCCAATTTGGCATGCCCAATTCCCAATATGCTCTAGGTCCTCGTGGTGGCATAGTGACTCACCTCAATCCGGATGGTGGAGGATGAATCTCAGTTGCCTCTGAGACCGTCAATCCGCGCATCTTATCATGTGGCTGGTTGAGAGCGTTACCGCGGAGACCTAGCACATGGGAGGCTCACGCTATTCTCCACTGCATCCATGCACAACTCACCACGTGCCCCACCGAGAACCACATTATAGTGACCATGAGGAGGTTAACCCAACGTGACTCTACCCACCCTAGCAACTGGGCCAATTGGTTGCTTAGGAAGCCTGACTGGAGTCACTCAACACGCCCTGGATTCGAACTTGTGACTCCAGGTGTGGTAGTCAGTGTCTTTACTTGATGAGCTACCCAGGCCCCCAGAATGCATATTTCTTTAACCAGGCTCCCTAACCCAAACCCCAACTCTAAACCTAACCATCAGTGAAGGAAAAATTCCAAAGGTTGCTAAAATGCAACCTCTGGATCGGGCTTATCACTGTTTATGTGAATGTGATTACTTCTTGGTTTCCATGGGATTAGAACCTGTGACTTAGAGGTCTCTCGCGCAATATGCTAACAGTAGTGCCAGAGGGAAAGGTAAACATTTTTGAATTGATGCAAAAATGTGTGATGGACAATGCCGCTTATCAGTATTTTTGAAGAATGGGGTCGATTTCAGGGCATTGTTTGTATAGTAATTTTACCAGGCACTCCATTTTGAGTCATAATACTTGTGGTAAAGTTGCAGGATGTAAGCATACTCAGATTCTAGTATGTATCCAAACTCAGATTCCAGAATGTATGCATACTTAGTGTGATAGGGACAGGAGCAGTCACAAGGAGAATCACACCAGAGAGATGGAATGGCATTCCAAAAAGATGTTTAATTCATCAGAGGTGCAAAATGTGCAAATAAAGTGTTTAAAAGCAATCATAAAAGCAAGGTTACCTAAAAAAAAAACGTCTAAAAACTAGGCCTGTTTTAGTTACTAACAGCATTACTCCCCTCTCTAAACAATGGAGGCTGGAGTATATTGCGCTCAAGCAGCGCTAGCAGCCTTGTTCATGTGCTCCCAAACACTCATCGTCCATCTTGCCATCCCTCTAGTGGCGGCGAGGTTAAAAATCAAAATTTTCCTGCCTTTTCCAGTTGGAACATACCATTATTTTAAAATGAACCCTTACCTCCCCATTCTTGTACAAAAAGTCACCTTAAATAAGAGTGAGAGATAAAATGATAGTTAAAACACCAATAGATACAATAAATAGGATGGATAAAAATATTTGCACAACAAAACCCCAATATATATTGAAAATGGGTGAGTAAAACAAGAAACGTCCTTTAGACACATTAAAATCCTATGATTGAGACTGACTCGCAGGCTCTCCATCACACTCAGATTGCAGCATCCTACTGTACATCTGCACACTCAGGCAGTGGTCTATGCTGTTGATATTGTGCCAAATTTGGGCCTGCTTCAGATTGTGCTATTGTTGGCATCATTTAAAATCTACATTGAGAATGCTCTCACATTTTTAGATCCAGAATCTTGATTAAAATGGAATATATTCACATGGCAAATATGTACGAGAGAGATACTTAAATTATACTTATTTTACTTGGTCGACTTGGTGAACAACCCTGCCAAGAACTGACGAAGTCTTCAGATCGATCGCATTCTTGCGCCAAAAAAGGCTAGACACAGCACAACAAATACAGTTTAACAGAAAGCAGGTGTCTCAAGATGCTTTTTAAAGTTCTTTTAATTAGAAACAGCATATAAAAAACAGCACCCCTGCACAAGATGCTGAATAAATGAAAACAAAGCGAAACAAAGACATTCGTCTAGCACGTGTTTACATAGAAAAACAAATGTATGTTTGCAAAAGCGTTCGTTGTGAACAGCCCCTTACAGTTGGTGGAGGTACTTGGCCTGTGCTCATTGTCTGAGCCACTTCACCAGTCCAGCCGAATACCTCTGCTGTCTGGGAATATTGCTACCCTACATGCAACTGTAATGAATAAACTGTTATTATAGCTTGAGTCTGGGGTAGTATACTGTGGCATCAGTGCAAGTGTAACACCATGTGGTCTGCCTACTGAAGCGCCCCCCCCCCCCCCATTTTACTTTTGACATAATGTTTGAGAATATGGACTGACTGAAACTTTTTATTTATTTTATTTATGCATATTAGGTGAAAATGAAATGCTCTTTTTTAGCAGCCAGGAATGTTCTTTGCAATAATTTAATGGTGCTGTATGGTTTTTGTATTTATTGTGCCCTCTTGTGGACTAAGGAAACAACATCAATTAAAAAATCAACTGACTTTAAAATTAGAATATTATTAGAATTTTGAAAATATTTAAGGTAAAAATTATAATTTAGTTTCCCTGCTCAATTGACAGCCCAACTGCCCTAAAACCCGCCCTTAATACGCTCTCCTGTACCAACGTTACACACCCCGCCCAAGCTCAAGCTGAGGTATCCTGTTATCTAGTTATCTAGAATATCGAGTTTATATCATATGCAAACATTAGCTAGCAAGATAAGTTAGCGTTGACAACTCACCGCCATGGTGCCATGGTGTCCCGAGTGGTCTCTCAACTAACAGCGGGACGATGTCCCAGCATACCATATATGAAAGTTCACTAAACCATGGAAAGTAATTTCTTTGGCCACCGCTTTGTCCATTGTGCGTTTTAACAGATTTGTACGGTGTGGGCCGGATACACAACCTGGCAAGTTCGGCAAAACTCCGCCTTTGACATTGAATCTGCCTCAATCCCTGGTTAGCCTTGTTTGGCCCAAGGGTAATCGACAGGCCAAAAGCCACTGGCCCCGAGAAAGCCCAGAGGAGGCACAATGAAGCCCTCGAAAGTGACAGTGGGAACGCAATTGGCCCTGGCACAAACTAGCACACCCTCATTTAGCCCGATAGTGGAAACGCGACTAATGATTTATTGCTCAGCGCTGACTGGAATGACTGGCAACACATAATGACGTAATTTGTCAGTTTGACTGCTCAAAAGAAACAATTCATGGAAATTACTTGGACATCCCATCACTATAGTTCACCTAAAATAAAAATTCTGTCAGACAAAAATAAATCCTTTAAAGAATGTCCAGAGTTGTTTTCCCACATGCATGCTACAACTGTTATGAGACACCGGACTTTCTCTTCAGGAGTCTTATATTCCTTCAGAGTCATACAAATGCCTCCTACACACACGCGCTGTTGACTTGCACATCCACTGTTGTTGTTTTTACCTTTATCTCCTTATGTTTAGCAATAAGTACATTTTCTTCTAGTTCTTCTTTGTGACAGCAATGGCTCAAAATGTAAGTGTTGCCACCTTGTGGACCCACTAATTAATGCAAATAACTCCAGGTGGATGCGCATTCTGTGCGTTCAAAAGTGCGCGGTTAGAAAAATCAGGCTGCACGCGTTCAGTGCTCGCGCACTCTACTGATGACGAGATTTGCGTCACATGTCCTGTACGCGGACGCTCAACTTTTTGCGTCTGACCGAAGTTTACTTTGGGCTTAACTGTGTGCGCATACACAGGCGGTTGGTGCATGCACGCTATGACTGTTATGAGACACCAGACTATTTCTCTTCAGGAGTTTATATAAAGATGCCTTTATATTCCTTTAGACTCGAGTTCTACAAATGCAGGTATCTCCTGACCTCCTCACACATGCACTCTTGACTTGTACATCCACTGTTGTTGTTTTTACCTTCATCACCTGATATTTAGCGGTGATTACATCCTTTTATAGCAGTTCTTCGTGACAGCATTACAGGTTAAAATGTAAGTGTTGCCACTTGGTGAACCCAAAAATTAGTGCAAATAACATAAGGCGCATATGCATTCTGCTTGTTCAAAGACGCACGGTTAGAAAAATCGGGCTACGCGTGTTGTGCTTGCGCACTGTATGCAGACGCTCAGCATTTGTGTCTCACTGAAATATACTTTGGGCTTGAGGCTATCAAGCTACAAAAAGTACAAAAAAGCACTCAAAGATAGCTTTGTATGGGGAACCAAAAGGTGTGAGGGCCAGACCGAAATTCAAGTTGTTATTTGCTGAAAATCGTCCCCTGCACTGAAGCTCTCAATTTTTTTATTCAATTAAAATATTGCGCATCATGACATGTCATGCCAGGTTTAGCATAAATACAAGACAAGCAAGAATTAATGACATTTGACATCATGACGTCATGACGTCAAACCAACCACAATACCTCTTGAAGCACTATATTAGAATTGAACAAGATTCGCAAAAAAGATATGAGAACTAAGGCAGACAGGAAGACTTACAGCGAATAATGGCTTTAATTTCGGTCTGTTCCTCAAACAAAGCTTTAAAATGGCTTGAGATGGTTTGAACAAGTCATATATATTTATGTATTTTATTTTATTTTATTTATTTTTTTTGGAGCTCGACAGCCCCAGGCCCCATTTATTTTCATTGTATGGAAAAGAGCACTCTGAACATGCTGCATTATATCTTCTTTTATGTTCCATAGAAGAAAGAAAGTCATACGGTTTTGGAAAATAAGTCTTATGGTCTGGTCTCATCTGGACTGCAATAAACGTCTGTATATCTGCCTGCCAATCAGATAAAAGTTGTTTTCTTGCAGATTTGACAGTTCCTGTATTTACAGAGGGTTTTTCCTCATTTCTTTAAGTGCTTATAGTCAGATCAGTAGATCAGAACTCAAGACTTAAATTATGTCTTAATCAGCATGTTTGTGTATCACCAGTCTGCCTTGCATATAAAAGAACATACAATTTGAATCATGTTGGAGTACATTTAAAAGTTGAAATAATCAAATCGTGAATCGCCCAAAAGTTTGATAAAAATCGAGATTAAATGTTTTTGCCATATCGCCCAGCCCTAACGAAACATCCGCTGAATTCTGTTAAAATGAGCCAAGCTGCAGCATTGCTCGGCAACTGTAACCAACTAAACTCTGCTTTTTGTTGTGCCGAGCAATACGTTTGGAGAATTACCCATTCTGTATTTTCATATAACTATGTTTCTTCATCACACTTACATATAAATAAAATAAACTGGTCTTCAAACTAATTTCGTCCATCTCACGGACTGCAAGCTTTTGTGTGAGCTGTTGCTATTTTTCGGATAGTTCCCTAATTATATGATCTAAGAGCAAAACAAATTATCTTTATTTTGTGCTAAGCACAGAATTCCGGCTAAATTCTCATTTGAGAGAGATAGTACTATTGTTGTTCAAGACAAAACAAGAGTGTATTCGAGGATTAGTTTAATGCCTAGATGGTGAGATAGCATTTTTTACTCAAGCCATCACATTTTCTTGTAAGCATTTGACACGCTGTTAAGCCACGTGTTTGCAGTCAACACTGCAGAATGCTCTGGAGTGTCCTAATCTAATCTAGACTCCATATGTTTCTCTTTAAGAGATCCTCCCATGCTGAAGACCTCTCCTCTGTGCGATGGTAAGAAATTCCTAGAGTTATTGTACCTTGGCATTCGGCCCTGAGAGTTTGTGGCATTGCACCTTTAATTAAATTTTGCCCTTTGCAGAAGAACCGAACATACTTCAGTTTATAACATTATACAGTATTAATTTGAGCCTGAATTTATGTGACTGATACTAACCAATGTACAATATTCAGTGGTGTTTTACCTTGGGGTTAGGGAACTCCTAACAAACTTAACCGGCACCTTTCCAAGGTGGTGAGATTTATGATTTACAAAGAATAGTTACAAGTTACAAGTTACAAGTTAAAAGTAAGTTAAGTGAATGTGAGCTGAACCAGAAGGCTCTTTTCTACACCATTTTCCTTCGAACACTGAAAAAATGTGTAAAAGCATATCACTGATGTTATTTCAATCACTTTCATGAAAGTGTAGACATTTTACCCACCGGTTCATTACAGCATGACGTGTGTTTTAAAATCAGCTCCAGTGAGAGTATCTGGGAACAGGATTAAGAGGAAGTAGTTTTTAACTTCAGACACTCATGTCTGGAGGCCCACACTAGAAAAATACTCTGGAAATTAGATGAATTCACACCTTGTCAATCAAATCAGCTATAAACCAGACACCAGGCAAATTTGGTCTGTGTTGGTATGCTTTAGAAACTGTATTTCAGATCATAAGGGACATGCTAAATGGTTTACATGATTTGTATGTGCAGTATATCATGATTTTGAAGATGATTTTGAAGTTAAAATGGAAGACAGAAGCTCTGTTCCAAATCATAGTTAGCTGCCTACATAGGCAGTATTTTAAGGCATCATAGGTCAGACTAATCTCACAGTGAAATCGGAAACAGTATGTCGACTTTTCTTTAGATAAAATCGGTTTGTGCTTACCAAAATGAGAAACACTGCCCCCAGTGGCCAAAGTGGTAAGTGTTGTTGGGATTATGGCCAGTTTTGAGCTCTATTTTCCAGGTGAAATGTCCACGGAGGGGCGCCAAAAGCGAGTTGTGAAGCGAGTTATTTTCAGCTGTACAGGCTGTAATACAGTGAAGAGAATGCATATTTTATAAAATGTATCCCCCAACCCAAACCTCAAACCTAAACCTAACCAACAGTGGAGTAAAATTTAGGGTTACAGTGGAAAATGCAACCTCAGAATCGCTTTAGTCACTGATTATGCAAACGTAATTACTTCCTGGTTTCAATGCGAGATCCGAACCTAGGTCTCCCATGCTGCTGATGCAATGCGCTTCTGGTTGCACCTCAGGGGAAGGTAAACACACTGGAGCCGATGCAAAAATATCTGATATCAGATGGTGCTTGTCAAGGAGTTGGCATAATGTGGCTGATCTACTGGAACTCTCGGAAACAACATGCCGACTTCTTATGTGATCATGTTGTATAGGTGCATTCTGCATGTGAACTTTGTTTTAAATGATAGTAAGAATGATTATTGCCTTCTAAGATACCTATTTTTAAACCAAATTACAAGTCAGCATTGTTTGAATCCTTTGCAAAGAAGGCAATCCTATAATGCATTGCATCAAGCTCAGTGAAAAAATCCATCCAAGATGGTGGACAAAGAAATACTGATTATAAATATAATTCATTTAATACTGAAAAGTAGCAAGTAGTACTACAACTGAATAGTAGTTCAGACTAATTTTTTGTTTCTTGTTTGGGTGTGCTATGTATTTGTATGCGTATTAGAGTATTGCATCATTAGCTTAGCAACTTGCTAATACCAAACTTTACTGAAATTAGTGTTGCAATGAAATTAAAATTCTTGTCCGAAACCGAAATGTGTGGACACACTGGACCGGAAACCAAAACCCGAAAATGATTATTTTAAATTAGACATTGTTTGGAATAATTGAACAAATTCTAGGCTAAATGTTATTATTAGGGATGCACCGAAACCACTTTTTCTATTATGAAATGTTTTATTATAAAATAGAGTTGACAGAAAAAAATAACATAAAAATTGTTTTAGCCTATTAAGAAAACCTTTATTGTTAACTATTCTACTGGATTATGCAGCAACAAAATTAACAGTAATTCCAGTGAAAATCATTAGTGGACATGAATCCAGTTCTGTTGGCAATTTGTTTTTCCACATATGTGGAGCTGGAATGTGGAATGGCTACTTTAATGAATCTATTTTGTGTTCACTTTAGTTGTGATAGGATATAACATTACTCCATCAATTTAAATATCATTGAAATTTGTAATATATTATTACAAAATGTGAACGCTGCTCTGTTAGTGAGCGCTCCACACTAACCCCATCTCAGATATAGGTGCTTGATTGTTTGGATCGCTTAAAACATGCATTGAGAACAGCATGCTAGATGGTGGAGGACTTCTCACCTCCTGAAACACAGCAGACATCCACTTTTGAGGAAACATTTTGACCAGACGTGCATTTTCGGTTTCGGTTTTCAGCCCAGTATGTCCAGACATTTCGGTTTCAGCCAAACATTTTCAGAACCGATGAGATCTGATACTGATACTGTTCTCAATACATGTTTTAAGTGAACTGAATGATCAAGCACCTACATCTGAGATGGGGTTAGTGTGGACACTCACATATTGCAAACCACAGCTCTGCAAACAGCAGCGTGACTAGATATTTACTTTTTAAACGCATCCTTTGCAATTCACAAAACTACTGTATGGCTTCAAGAGACTTTGAATATAATGCATAGTCATATGGTATACTTTAATGGTGCTTTTATATTTCTTTTATGTTGTATAGGAGCTTGACAGGAATGACAATGACACACAATAACACACTTTATCGGAGCACTGGAAAACACTCTTTATTAATGTGCTAATGACCAACAGAATGATCACTTCACTTCTGGAGATGTGGGCTTTAATGTACAACATAAACAGTAATTTTTTTTCCACCAGAGTGTTTCTGTTATCGAATTTTAAGTGGAGTCAAATTCAAAAATTCTAAATCTTATAAGCTTAACATTCCTTTTATTTTATTACAAATATATAATAATTAAAATAATTATAAATATAGTATACTTAATAAAAATAATATTCATTTGCTCCGATGGTTGGAAAAAATCCTTATTTTGGAATTTACATAAGGTCAAGGGGCTTGATTAATTGTGTAATTTTTTAACACTTTTTTATAATTAATCGCACTGAATTAAATTGACATTATTACATTGTTTATTTGATTTTTAATTTTGGTTGCTATTTTTGTTGTTTTTCATTGCAAAAATAGTTACTTGTGAGCAAATGATGGCAGAGTTATAGTACTCTAATTGAAGAACAGTCCCCCAGACCTGGAGGGCACAGTGGTTATGAAGATTTCTTCACAACCCAGAAATGGCAAATATTCAGGAATATAATTGATAAATCTGCATAAACTGATGTTTTGAGACATGTAAGTGTTTCAGAATTCCTTTGAGAAATCACATTGTCATCGTGCCTAGATCTTCGCGCAGACAGTAATGGCTTTATTAAGCAACTGGTCAATAGTTGAAGTATCTGAGTCATTGCCTTAAGGTGAGATGAGACATTGATGTTGACTTTGCCAGTTTTCTGTAATGGCAGTGCAAGGCAGGGCTTTGTACCACTTTCTTTGCAAAGGGAAATAAACCCTCTACCATTGGTGCAGTCATGCAAACATGTCATGCCAGACTTGGTGACATTTGTGGTCAAAGAACATCCTTTCATGCATGCTGCAAGGTGTAATGCATCAGATACATCATGCTATATCTTTACACTGAGTTGTGAAAGCTTCTTAGATCTGCAATATTCTGCAAACCACTCACACTGATACCATATCACCACAGTTTTGCTTAACCTAACAGTTTATCAAAACGTGCAGTCTATCTGTCTGTCTGTTCATCCGTCTGTCCGTCCATCCATCCATCCATCCATCCATCCATCCATCTACTGTGTCTATCCATCCATCCATCCATCCATCCAGCTGCTGTATCTATCCATCCGTCCATCCATCTATATGCTCCATCCATCCATCCATCCATCCATCCATCCATCTATAGAGAAATAAACCCTCTACCATTGGTGCTGTAATACAAACATATCATGCCAGACTTGGTGACATTTGTGGTCAAAGAACATCCTTTCATTCATGCTGCAAGATGTGATGCATCAGATACATCATGCTATATATTTGCATTGAGTTGAAAATGCTTCTTAGATCTGCAATGTTCTGCAAACTACTCACACAGATACCATATCACTACAGTTTTGCTAAACCTAACAGTTTATCAAAACATGCAGTCTATCTGCCTGTCTGTCTTTCTGTCTCAGTCCGTCTGTCTGTCCATCCATCCGCTGTGTCTATTAAGGGTGTAACGGTTCTCGGTAAAAGGCAGGAACAGTTACAACCTCTGCTAATGCACCTGAATGGATCTGTAAATGGATACACTCCACCTGTGTTTCATGTGGGTCAACTTGATGACATCACTGTTCTGCAAGCGTTGTGTGTAGTTGAAAATGGCAAGTGGAGAAAACAAAATGCTGATAGAGAAGCCCCCTGCCTTTCTCCTTTCTGGGAACATTTTGTTTTTGCAGTCAATTACAACAGTGATGGTCAAAAGACGTTTACAATACAGGCACTGTTTGCAGACATCGCTCGACACGAGTGTTGTATAATGGAAATACATGTCAGTAATGTGGGTGAGGGTTTATTTAAAACACGCACCCAAGTTCTTTCTGTTTCCTCACGTGGCTGTAATCTATCACGAGCGTCAATAATGCGCTTTGATTAATGGGATTAAGATGCCGTTATAGTAATACATTGATACATGATTAATAATTTACGCCGACATCACCCAGGGAAAGAGCCGCAGGTGAGCCGAAACTGCACACACTCCCTTCCATTTTTAAGCAGGCACTCAGTGCTAATTCGGACAGACATGAAACAATAAGTAAAGCGCTTGGGGTGTTCATGTGAGATTTCCATGTATGATTAAAATACTCAAGCAGCATTATCACAACATCCCTTCTCGTATGCATTCTGATAGCAAGGTTATTCCTTTTAAAGTGATGTACAGCTTCCTAATATCATGGTTTTGATACAATTAACCATGGTTTTGTAACAGTAACCTCGACCCTTAAACCGTGAAACAAACCAAACTGTGAGAAATGCGAACCGTTACACCCCTAGTGTCTGTACATCCATTCATCCATCCATCCACTATATCATCCATCCATCTATCTGCTGTATCCATCCATCATCCTATCCATCCATCCTTCCATCCATCCTGTATAATATACTGTATATCTGTCTATCTGGCTTTCTGCCAATTTATTTATTTATTTATTTTCTCCCCTTTTTCTCCCCAATTTGGAATGCCCAATTCCCAATGCACTCTTAAGTCCTCGTGGTGGCGTAGTGACTCGCCTCAATCCAAGTGTTGGAGGATCAATCTTAGTTGCCTTCATGTCTGAGACCATCAATCCGCACATCTTATTACGTGGCTTGTTGAGCGCGTTACCGCGGAGACATAGCACAACTCACCACACGCCCCACCGAGAGCAAACCACAGTATAGCAACCACGAGGAGGTTACCCCATATGACTCTACCCTCCCTAGCAACCAGGCCATTTTGGTTGCTTAGTAGACCTGGCTAGAGTCACTCAGCACGCCCTGGGATTCGAACTCGCAACTCCAGGGGTGGTAGTCAGTGTCTTTACTCGCTGAGCAACCCAGGCCCCCTTTCTGCCAATTTATTAATTTATTTAGTTTGCTTTCATAGTCAGACAGGGGATAATGATTTATTAATGATTAAAGAGGTGTAAGACAATGTAAAACGTACCCCCCGAAACAGACTTTATCTAATAATTTCTCAATAATTTATTTAAATTTCTCATGCCAAGACAGGATGCTAATGTGTATGTGCACACTGAAAATGACAGTTCAAACTTGTATGAAAAGGGAAATATTCACACTGTACTTGGTCTACCATATTATTATTATATCATTTCGATCTATCCTCATTATTTTAAAGGGAAAGCACTGCTCTGTTATGTACTTATAAAAGCAAAGGAACAGTCATGGAATCAGGGAAATCTTATTTATTGTTAATTTCATCTGTCTGGGAGATGTGAGATAAGCAATCAGTTGTTTTTAAAGGCTATCTGACAGTTAAAGGAGACCAGCTAATGAGTCTACGGAGGCCTGAGAGGATGTGATCTTGTGATCTGGTTCACAAAAGAAGGTCTTGTCTAGCGGTTATCGAGAGAAAGCATGATTACGTCAGAATGTGCTGCTGGCACAGTGGAGAGAAAATTATGTAAATTGTGACAAGGTTCTTAACTCTTTCCAAAGGAGGAAGCGAGAGCCGGATAACAATCCAACGTGAGTCTCTTTAGTTTCACAAAAACTTGTTGTTTTTCAGCCAACACTCAAACACACACACACACACACACAGTTTCGTGCGTCTCTCTCTCTCTCCCCCTGGCAGTCTGGACTTCCCATTTCAATCCCTCTTCGCTCAAACAGCTGTTAGAGGTGATTTCTCACAGGTGTCAATCCTTACCATACTCACTCTCTCTGCCTCGCTTTCCACAGCTGTCGCTCGGCCACACCCCTATCACCACATGCCCCCCTTACCCGACTCAGGCTGGGGAGCCATCTGGCATGTCACTTACTCAACCCCCCCCCCCCCATTTCTGGAGAGGAAATCCACAACAACCATCTGCATCACTGGCCAGTGGACCACCTTGAACTTAAATGGCTGGAGAGCTAGATACTAGCGGGTAATCCTCACATTGGCATCCTTCATGTGATGGAGCCACTGGAGTGGGGCATAGTCCGAACAGAGGGTGAAAGCATGTCCCAACAGATAGTACCGGAGGGTGAGGACTGCCCACTTGATGGCCAAACACTCCTTCTCGATTGTGCAGTACCTAGTTTCTCTCATTGAGAGCTTGTGAATAATGTACAGCACAGGGTGCTCCCCCCCCCCAACATCTGGGACAGTACCACTCCCAACCCCCTGTCCGATGCGTCCGTCTGCAAGATAGAAGGGAGAGAGAAGTCAGGAGAGTGCAATAATGGCCCACCACCAAGTGCAGCTTTATGACACGGCCCAGTCCACTGGACCGGATCTGGTGGCCCCTTTTTAGTAAGATCAGTCAGCAGGCTGGTGACAGTCCAATAATTTAGCACAAACCTATGATAATAGCTAGCCAGCCCTAGGAACTGTCTCACCTCCTTTTTGGTCTTAGGTCTCGGGCAGGCTGCAATCGCTGCGGTCTTATCAATTTGGGGCCGCACCTGTCCATGACCCAAGTGAAAGCCCATATACTGTACTTCCACCCATCCAATTGCACACTTCTTAGGGTTTGCCGTGAGTCTTGCCCATCTCAATGACTTCAGGACAGCCCTCAGATGCTGCAGGTGCCGCTGCAAATCGTTACTGTAAATAATGATGTCATCCAGATAGGCAGCGTCGTAAGTGGCGTGCGGTCTTAGGATTCTGTCCATGAGCTGCTGAAATGTAGCCGGGGCCCCGACAAACCAAAAGGAATGAGTGACAAATTGGTGTAAGCCAAATGGTGTGGAAAATGCAGTTTTTTTCACAGGACATGGGAGTTAAGGGGATCTGCCAATATCCCTTCATTAAATCCAGTGTTGAATAAAAGCGAGCCTGCACCTAGCCGATCGAGCCGTTCATAAATCTGAGGCATCGGGTATGCATCAGATTTAGACACCGCATTGACTTTTCTATAATCCACACAGAACCGGATCGAGCCGTCACTCTTCGGAACCAACACCACCAGGCTGGCCCAGTCACTGTGGGTTTCTTCTATTACCCCCATGTCTAGCATGGCCTTTAATTCTTTCCAAACTACTTTTTTTTGTGCTCGGGTAACCGGTAGGGATGACTGCATACACTACCCCTGGGGTCATTTCGAAATGGTGCTCTATGAGATTCGTATGACCGGGAAGAGGTGTGAACATGTCGGAGAACTCTCCTTGCAACCTGGCAACCTCCCTGACTTGTGACGGTGAGAGGAGGTCTCCGCGAGTGTGACGTTCGGGTGACTCGAACGGTGGCTTTTAAGTTCACCCGGTCCGAGTTCCTCTCCATAACCACTGTCGCCAAAGTCACGGGGACCACCTCTCTCCACAGTTTTAGGAGACATAGGTGGTAAATCTGACATGCTCCACCTCTATTCGTTTGTTTAACCTCATAATAAATTTCCTCGACTCGCCGTGTGACCTCAAAAGGCCCTTGCCACTTGGCGAGTAATTTAGAGCTCGATGTGGGGAGTAATCCAAGAACTTTATCTCCCGGTGCAAATTCCTGTAGCCGAGTACCCCTATTATATAGCCGGCTTTCGTTTTTGTCACCATTCTGAATAAACTCTAGAGACTGTTGTGCGTGAAAATTGCAGGAGATTAGCAGTTACAGAGATACTCAAACCAGCCCATCTGGCACCTACAATCATGCCACGGTTGATATCACTGAGATCACATTTTTTCCCCTGATGGTTAATGTGAACATTAACTGAAACTCCTGACCTGTATCTGCATGATTTTATGCATTGCATTACTGCTACATGATTAACTGATTAGATAATTGTATAAATAAGTTGGTGTAAGGTGTTCCTAACAAAGTGCTCCGTGAGTGTATATATAGGTTGTCCCAACCACACAATACACACACACTCCTACCCAAGCTTGTGGCTACCATGGCAACAAGCCCAAGGATGGAGGAATTAAAAGCCCCCAGCAACAATGGAAGCAATTGTCCTGCATAGTGCTTTGGCTATTGAGATTTGAAAGCTTCTGGATTACCCCCCCCCCCCCCCCACCCACAAAAAATATTCTCTAATCAGCCATTTTTGCTGAGTTGCATTTCCTCATGTTGTATATTCATCTCAAGTTCATGTGTCTTAAGTCAGTATTCCAACATTAGCACTTTTGTTTTTGTTTTTAGACAAAAATCCAGGACTGAGAACATGAAGTCAAGTCCTAATGCTCTTATGTAGAACTGTGAACATGATGAGCTATTTTTATTTATTTTTTTATTTTTTTGTCTCTAGTTCTCTAGATCGGTGGTTATCAGCTGGTGGAATACAGGTCTGTTCTCATAGGGTCTTGGACAGCATGGGAAAAAATCAATGCTAAATGCAAATAATTAAATGCAACTAACCATATAATCATGCTTAGTGAACGATATATTTTATTGTTTATGTCAATGGCTGTGTGTCAAATAAAAAATCTAGGGTTTTTGGGTTCAAATGTATCTGTCACATGGTAGAAGCTAGCCAAATTTGTTTCTTGTCAACATGGACAGGTTGCTTGACAACCTCAAAAACAATTTTAGTACTGTTTTGGGTTGCAACTTTATGTCCAGTGTAAAATTGGGTCTTCAAATAAGAACCAGTTGAGAACCAAGGGGCTTATTTACACATTAGTTACTTCATGTGTTTTGATCGATCATGTTGCTGATCAGGTCTGATTGGGTATGCACATGCCATTTAAACTTGGCCACATAAATGTGTCTCTCCAAAACAGATACAAATCTGATCTACTGCTCCTGTGCTATACAGAAGTATAACAAGTTTCACTTCTGTGACAATAATAATGCAGGGCAGCGAAAGTTTGCTGCACTTGATACAGCTAACAAAAAACGTAGGTGGTTAGCATTATGATACGGCAAAAGCTGTAATGTGCTGCATTTTATTTGTCCTTTAGGGGCTCCCAAACTTCCATTAACGTATACTGATGTAGATCCGTTTGGGAGGAGTAAAGTTTACGTATGTGGCCTTAGTTTGAATTTTTGAGTCACATCTTGTATACAGTTGAGTGATCGGATTGCTATCTGTCTCGAATGCATACTTGGTCTTCATGATCCGATAGCTATTTAGTGACCAAGTGTAAATACTCCCTAGATTTCTTTAGAAGCCAGCACATTTTCATTGGAGCTAGATTTGCGAGCGTTTATCCTTCCTGGCATTGCTTACGTAATCTGCACCAGTGTGGAAAACTCTTGTTTAGTTGGAGGATGGTGCTTACATAAAAACCTCTAGTGTGGTGGGTCCGTCGGGGTGGTTGGGGGTGGAGCTTAGATCAGGAGCGCGCACGAGCCCTGGGTTGGGGCGGGAGTCAGTGATGCAATGAATGAATGCCACTTGCCCACTGATCCGTAACTGAGTGAGAGACAAAGGCCTCCTGGAGAGCGGAGCGCAGTCGGAGCTCAAGGCTCCTTAGTCCTGCTCACACTGGGGGGGAAATACACCGAGGCTGCATCTCGCCTCTCTGCCCAGTTCATCATTGGAGCGGCCCGGGATGGTGAGTAAAGATTGGTTTGAATTCCTTTTAAAGATTGTAGTTAGTTGGTCTCTTTGAGCATTGTTGCATTTGTACTGTATGTGATTTATATGTTGTATATGATTATATGAGATCAGTTATGTCTTTCTTGGAGTCACAGACCGAATTATTTTAGGGTTTAGTGTTATTAATCTAATGAGGTTGCTAGTCAGTCTGTTTTATTTGTCGCTGGCTTGTTAATAGTTTCTAGTGTAGTGTTCAACTGGTGGATCGTGACCCAAAAATGGGGCAGGTCTGTGCTGATAGATCCCTCGACCGGCAGACAGCTGTGAAAAAAAAGGTAAATGTGAATATCAAGAAAAGGATAGTTAAAACTCTAAATTCTGATTGAATGAGCTGCATTTAGAAGCCATAGTAAAATAACAATAGCCTAAATGCACCTATAAACCTGTGATTGCACATTCTATGTAAATGCACCAAGCTGCTACGTTGCTTAGCAACTGTAAATAGCCTATTTATAAGATACCGAATTATGGTACTTGGCAAATAATAATTCTTAATTTCAGTAATTAATCATAATTAATCTAACTTTTTATTGAACATTGGTGTCTTATATCCAGGGATGGGAGGGTTACTTTTAAAATGTAATTCGTTACAAATACAGATTACTATGTTAAAAAAAATTATTCAGTAACTTAATCCAGTTACCTCAATAAGAAGGTAATGTAATCGAATTACTTTTAGTTACTTTTTGATTATCTCAAGATCGCATATGTGAATAAAGTCAAGAGAAAATCTATATTTTCTCAAAGACTTTTAATTATGCTTTCTGAATGCAAACAAACCATATTTGAATAATGCTATGAGTGATGTGCTATTATTATATGCAGTATAAGAAAAAACATGAAAAACAGGGACACTGCCTCCTTAATAGGAAAACAAAATATTTTCAAATGTAGAACAACTCAAATCAGGTGATGTGTTACAGAAAACAATTTATTTTCTCATCAAGCAAATACAGTTTGAACAGATGCACTGAATTATATCTTGGTTAACATTAAACAAAATATGACAGGATATACAGTACCTCTGATTCAAAAACACTACAAAGTTGAATTCTGCCATGTATTGCAGTTAGCATGTAGACTGACCATTCATTAACTTCCAACTGCAATAAGTAGATCACAGGCTTCTTTATCATCATCATCATCATTATTATCAATGCCTCCAGTGCCTGTCCTCTGCTTGCTCATGATCCACAGTCAAACATCACCAGCCAACGTTTATGGGTGATTCTATGTTTATGTTTAAGTGTGTGTCTTGATTTACTTAATCCTATTTTCTATGAGTTTTCAAATGTTACATTTGCCAGTATTTCTCCCTCACCAATACTTTTGAACTTCTTAACAATACATTTATAATAAGTATCAACATCAGATAGATTATCCATTGCACTTTTCCCCCAAGAACTTAATAACAGTTTCAGTTCGTTTGGTATTCATGTGTACAATTTTGATTTTTTTCAACAAAGAAAAAAAGAAATGTTGTCCCAATTTTAGAGTTTCAACTGAAGTAAGGATGGAAATGAGAAGTCACAATAAAGTTTCGACAGTAGGTGCCCCATGTACCGAAATACTGGCCGTTCATGGGGCAAGTGGTCGTTTCTCCGCTTCTGTTCCTGCTCCCGTGAAAACAATCAAAAGACGGTCTGACGGCGAAATTATGGAACACTTATGACTAATTTTAGCTATCCTAGCTAACATGATTTTCATATGGGTCTTACCTTTAAATGCTTCTTTAAATTATGTATCGGGTCCTTGGAAAAACACTGGGCTGTAATGTTGTTTCCCTTTTCTCCACTGAAGTGACAAGAATGTTGGAATTTTCATCAGAAATTATAAGATTTCTCCAGTGGCCATTATGATGAAACAGCCCTTTTAATGGTTTGACCTCATTTGAAGAGCAGTGTTGATGTGAGACCGGTGTTATTTGCGCATGCAACAGTAAGTGGCAGCAGATTCACGTGAGTCACGAGAGAGAACCAGAAGAGATCTCTAATGCGCATCTGATCATATCTGTACCACTCTAAAGCAAGCAGCGGTTTTTATCATTTTATGTCAGGAGGATCTTTTATTTTTTTATATATTGAAACTTGTAATCCTGCTAGTAATCCCAATTTTTAAGAAATGTAACTGTAATCTGAATACATAGATTTTTTTTATGTAACTGGAACAGATTACAGTTACACATTTTTTGTATCCTGATTACGTAACACCATTACCGCCATTGTGGCTCACCGCTAATGGAGTGTTTTCTATGTGGATCCCATTTTGTCATCCTGCCCAGTAGAATGTAATTCTTCCCACTGAAATCTTCCCTCTTTCCTACAAGATGAACTGGAGATGTTTTTGCAGTGGTTTCATGTGTTGTTTGCTCATTCAAATTTTGAGCTATACATCCAAAAGGACAATTCATATTGGCCTGGGCATTTGTGTTGTTGTAATCTGAGTGGTTGAGCTCAATGCGTCTTTTCTAGAGGTCGACTGGTATTGGATTTTGACAATACCGATAATTAAGGTGGAAAAAAATGATAAACGATTTGTCAGCCGATAGTTTTTAAAATAAACTATTGGAAAGCTATCAACGAAGTATCGTTGTCAATTTCTGATGAAAATCGATATTTCCAAAAGTAGCTATCGACACCAATTAATCTGCAAAACCAATATATCATCGATCTCTAGGCTTTTCCCTGTACATTCAAGACAAAATGAAATCAAAATTCCATAAAAAATTGACTTTTTATTTTATTTTTTACTTTTTCTCCCAATTTGGAATGCCCAATTTTCATTACTTAGTAGGTCCTCCTGGTGGCGCGGTTACTCACCTCAATCCAGGTGGTGGAGGACAAGTCTCAGTTGCCTCCGCTTCTGAGACAGTCAATCCGCACATCTTATCACGAGGCTCGTTGTGAATGACACCGCGGATACTCACAGCACGGGAGACTCATGCTACTCTCCGCTATCCACGCACAACTTACCACATGCCCCATTGAGAGCGAGAACCCCTAATAGCGACCGTGAGGAGGTTACCCCATGTGACTCTACCTTCCCTAGCAACCGGGCCAATTTGGTTGCTTAGGAGACCTGGCTGGAGTCACTCAGCACACCCTGGGTTCGAACTCGCGACTCCAGGGGTGGTAGTCAGTGTTAATACTTGCTGAGCTACCAAGGCCCCCTCAAAATGGACTTTTGATGCTTTTAGTTCATGTCTGTTAGCTGTGAGGGCATTTATATGCTAGTGTTGATGTGAAAGCTGACAAAATAAATGTTTAAGATTTTGTCTTCCAGATTTTTCTTTTCTATTCCAAGAAAATGGATAAAAAAAATATTTATGACATCATCTTACATTAAGTTTTTATCCAATTTAAAGGATAGTTCACCCAAAAATTATAATTCTCTCAGTTATTCACCCTCATGCCAGATGTACATGACTTTCTTCTGCAGAACACAAACAAAGATTTTTAGAAGAATGTCTCAGCTCTGTTGGTCCTTACAATGCAAGTGAATGGTGACCAGACCTTTAAAGCTCTAAAAGTTACATAACGGCCACATTAAAGTAATCCATATAATCCAAAATGAGAATTTTCATTTTTGGGTGAACTATCCCTTTAAATGCTCTATAGAATGAGAATGTCCTGCGCCTAACACCACCTGCTCAAATTACTGTTAACTCTTATGTAAAATGAAGGCGATTTGCTATTTAAAAATGGCCCTTTTGTTATGTCAAACCCTTTGATATTCTGCCAAATGTTTTGTTTAAAAAAAATAAATAAAAAGGAAAAAAAAAACATTTGCCAACAAAAATTTAATTATATTATAGTATATGTGTTACAAATGTCCACATTTTTTTAGACTTCTTAAAAGCAAGAAATAAACTTTGATATGAAAATGTAATGTACAATTTAATGAAAATTGACAGTACAGCTTGATTCTTGGTTCATTTCACCATCTTGAACATATTCTGGTGATTGGTCATGTTCAGCCACATTATTATAATCTAATTGTGGGCTGCAGTCTTGTGTCTTTAAAGGTGATTAAGGGTCAAGCCCAGCATGTGGTGGATCCAGTTCATCTTGAAATTATCTCACATCCTGTCCACTCTTAGATCTTCTATTGATTAGTCCAAGATGAAGAGACTGTGTTGAAACCAGACACTGTCACATCAGTGAAGAAATCAAAGGAGATAAAAATACATGGATAATTTTAGCAGCGGAAGACAGCACACAGAGAGCCGCTCTGTTCCAGTGCTCATTTCCATACACATTTGGCTCATGGATTTTAGTCCTGATCCTCAGCACAGGATGTGCCTCTTAGCTGCATTTGTCTGCCACCTTTCCTACAGTCATATGAATAACACATTTTAAAATCATAAGAATAGAACATCTTGTGTTGAAATTCTACTGAAATAATGTTCGTTTCATTAAGATATGAAGTTTAAATGGTCAGTTCTTCCAAAAATTACAGTTCTTTCATCATTTACTCTCCCTTATATACATGGTTTTGGCTAATGCACTTCAACCCTATAAGCTTGAATTTGCCTGCCGGCGAGCCCACGAGACAAATATTAAAATATTAATAACTACAGTCTTGACCAACACAAAATAGGTATCGTTTGAAGCTTAGAAGCTGTACTTTAAAATGCAAGTAGGCATTATGACCGACTTAACAAGTGCTTTGAAATTTTTGTAGAAAAATCAGAAGTGTTCCATTTTGATAATTTATATTTAAAAAAATTACACTGTACATATTATTGCAATCGATAAAAACATCAAGCTCATCAAATAGCCATGTGTCATATGTTGTTGGAAAGCTCTCAAAGAGGAGAATACAACCAGCCTATCTGTTTTACTCATGGATAACAATATATTGAGGAATAGCTAAGTATATGTCTTTGACCATTATGTTGGTGATACTTATATGCTGTGTTTTCACTTATAACTTCATGAGAAATAAATGGAACATAAAATATACCCACACACAACGTAATCGGATGCATAGATCATTAGATAATCCACATAAAGCACAATGTTACATATGGCCACCAGGAGATGGCGCCAAGTAAATGACACAGACACAATAATGACTCAAATGGCACAGAACGAAACTCACTCTGTGAAATCTCATTACTAAAATAATGTCTGCATGCTATGTATACCTTTAGTCATTGTTGTGTTTGCATGTGTAATTAGTTCCTATGTACAATTATTATGTGTTTTTTGTTTGGAGAGGCTTTTGGACACATGGAGATGTTTTTGTAAACTAGGATAAATTATTTTTGTAATGTTAGAACTTTTGATTGCTTTGTCATATCAACACAAATTGTTTCTCATATACAGTTGACATGATTGGGAACAAAACAAAAGCAGTTTCTCAGAGCCACTTTATTTACACCCAGAGATATTTTAATGTCAAATCAGAAAAACAAGAAAAAAAATTAAAATTTTTGGCTAATTTGTCTTTTCATTTTTCAGTAGTTTCTTAGGCTGTCTCAGAATTTATCATAATCTATATCATTACATTTTTTTCTTTCCAATGATAACAAATACTTGACCCTCCTTCTTTCTTTTTTTTTTTTTTTTTCTCGAGTTATAAGACTTTAATTTTAGGTATGCCATTGAAACAGGAAATCTCTAAAACACCTTCAGAGCTTAAAAGGTTAATTATAGCAATTATATATGTACTTATATATGCTGAAATTTAACAAACACTTTTGTATTAACTAAAATATTTGAAAACAAACAACTTAGAATTCGATCTGAGCACGAATGTTACATTTCAAGCAGAATACTCATTGGGGAACCTGTATTAACTGAGCTTCAGATGTAAAATAAACAGATGCTGAGGTGCACTTTTGGCGTCTATATAGTGACTAAGTGGTCATATTTCATTCCTTGGGAGTGAGAACTTGTTGCATTTCCTTTCTAGGTTATATTTTAGTTAACCATTGCACCTCTTCAATAGAGGTTTGCCATGTTGTGCCAATGTTCCCCTAATTTTTATGTTTGTCAGGTGTTCACTGCACCTGCTTTTGACTGTAAGCATTTCAAGTGTGTTCTAGTTTATAAATGGATTGTTAATTGTGTAATAACAGTTCAGCTTAAGGAAAGTGGCCTGTGTTTAGAGGTAAAACACAGGCAATTTCAGGTAAATTATCTGCAAAAGGATCTATCTGTGTTGAAATGATCTAACAGAATCTTCCTGTGTCCTGCAGGTGTGAGTGTTTGTTCAGTGTAGTGAGCCGTATTGAAGCTTCCTGTCTGGATCTCTGCCACCCCTCACCCCCCGCTGTTCTCTGCCACTGTTCAGCACCACAGGCTGAATAACTCCACCATCATCACAGATTGGACCCTTGAGACCTGCCAGCTCAGATCAAGATACTTCAGGAACTAAGACCCAGTGAGCACTTGTGCCCCATCCAGCCCCCCAGAGCGCCTCTGGGCACACTGGCACAGCTGCACTGTAGGACTAGTCATGAGTGAATTCTGGTTGTGCTTCAACTGCTGTATCGCCGAGCAGCCGCAGCCGGTAAGAAGAACAATGATTGTGCTCATGACATTCAGAGTCCAAGCTAAATGAACCGGGGAGAAATTTTAGGGTCTGTTCTAAAACATAGTGAGCTACCTCCTTCCTGCATAGGCAGCTGTCTAAGACCACATCCACACTAATCCATTTTCGTTTAAAAAGCAATTGATTTCTGTACATTTACGGCTCTCATCCTTCTTAAAACAGCAATTTCCTTCACCCAAAAAATGCCCTCCATTACCGCATACTTTGAAAAACAAAATGACATTAGGAAACTCAAAAAAGGTATAAGTGTGGATTCAGGATCTTAAATGACACGGACCCCATAAGTGACTGATTTGCAACGCTCTACATAGGCAGCAACACTGCGCGCCACACAAAGAGTTTCAACTCACACAAAGCACTCAAGAGTTTCGACTCATAATTGATTTCAAGATACACATACTGTATTTTGGGTAAAATATTGAGTATTCTGTTGTTTTGAACTATTTTTATTAATGCCTTTGAGTATTAAATGAATAATAAGTATATTTATAATCAAAATTTCTCTTACTTTGTCTGCCATCTTGGATTTATTTTCAAACCAAGCCTTCTCCGTGATGTGATGCTGCCTCAAGGCGGCAATATAGTATGTCTAGCGAAATCAAAGAAAGAACGTCTGTGCTGACATTTAGAACTAAATCCGGCCATAAATAAGGCATTTTTGAGTTTGTTTCGGTGGTTTGAAACAGCTAGCAAAATTTGTGCTTGTTGTTAAACACCTTCTTACTACCATTGGCTCACGCAATCACTGAGTGCTCCACATACTTTGATGCCAGCATCTTTTGCTGGTTGATTTCTTCACTCAGTTGAGATTAGTCAACATAAATACAGTGGAGTGCAGAGTTACAACCATTTACACCCATCTTTGCAATAGTATTGATGTCTTTCATTAGAAAACAATTATAAAAACCTTTTTCGTGATCTTACGTGGATTATTTTCACAAAATACATATAACAATAACAAATTGTAATATTGTAATATTGCATATTATGACCACATATCCCAAATTATAATTTGCAGCAAATTTGCCACTCATTATTTTCACATGCAAATGAGCATTTGATTCACCGCAAATGTTTGCCAGAAGTTTGCAGTTCTTTGCTGGTAGTGGTGAACCCTTGGCAAACCATAGGCATCAGTGGACAATTTGCCGCAAGTTTTCTGCAAAGCTCATTTGCATGTGAAAATTATCAGTGGCGAATTTGCTGCAAGTTTGTGGCAAATTTGCCATGAACTCTTGATTTTCGTAAGGGATAGCGTGTTAGCATTAGTATTAGTGCCATGAATGCAGAATGTAAACATATTAAAGTCTTCATAATTTGGCTTTATATGAGGTATCTTATAAGGTTGCATAATTTAGTTATCAACTTTTTGGAACAACCTTTGTATTGGAAGTGCCTCTGATGCCTTAAAATGCTGCCTCCAGAGGCAGCTCACTAGGTTTTTGGAACAGAACCATTGTGTTGTTCCATCCTTGTTACCTGTCTGCTTATAATATTGGTTAAGGTTTCTAGCTCCAAAAACATTTGGGTTTTCACCCTCTTTCTCACTCTTAGGCCCAAAACATACTCAACATATGCAAGTATGTGAACTCAAATGCTTATATCTTACATAAGCTTGATTTTGTGAGTTGTTACATACTAAAATATGTCTGAACGCAGTTCAATACACAACGCAAGTACCCTTACTGAAAAAACAATAGAAATTTGAATGGTTTCCACTAGGGATGTCCCGATACCGATATTGGTATCAGAAATGGGGTCAGATACATGTACGTGTACTCATGCTCGTAAAAATGCTCCGATACCAAAAACCGATACCATCTGACATACGAATGTCATTCCGTAAACATTCAGCACATAAATTAAAATCACATTATGTCCTAGTGTAATTATTAAATGCAAAGGCTGCGATTTAATGAGCTAAGTATATAGTTTGCATGTGCTGCACTCTTCAAAGTGAATGTGTGGAGCAAGGTATGGTGTTGATACCTTTTGGAGCTCTTTGGCTCATACACAGAAAACACCATCATGAGCATTGCGTGCTCTGTTTATAACAGCAAGCAGAGCACTAATTCACATTGTGGCACGAGGCACGCTGGGTCATGCAGCAACTTGCTTTTCCGGAGGTGAGAAGCTACCGTCAAAAACACAGAAACAGAAAGGGCTTCACTCCACAACAAAAGCTTCCACCAAAATGAAAGCTCAATTTAAATGGAAAAAAGTACAACAGAAATAAATCACTACTATATAGATATGTAATGTTCACTTTAATACTACTACTACTACTACTACTACTAATAAAAATCATCATAATAAATCAATACTAATTGTATTATATTTAAGCAATTTTGCACATCTATGATGCTCTTATTTGACAAAATTTGACAGAATTTTGGATTGTGATGTGAGGTTCTGTATAAAATCACTTAATTTTAAAGTCAATATTTTGTTGAAACTTATTGTTCTATTTTAATTTGATTACAGTTTGAATTTATTAAATTATGTAGACACCATTTTGATGAAAAAAATGTAATGTTGATTTGTAATTAAAATAAATAAATAAATAAAAAGTATAGCTGCAAGCAGCAATTACTGGGCCAAGCACCAGGATGGCAACCACTGCACATTCCAAAGACCACATTGTCCCTGGATGGATTTGAACCCATGACTTTCCATTCCAGTTTACTGTGCTATCCACTGCACAACTAGGGATGTGCACTATGATTAATTTGACTGTCATTTAAACGGAAGTTTTGTAACCGACTAGTCGACTAGTCTAAAGAGTGCACACAGAATAAAATATAGTTTAACACGTTAAGCAGTCGGCACCTCGTTGAAAATAGCCTTCTTAATCAGCAGATTAAAAAAATGGCATACCTAGTCTAAAACAGTTATTTTCTAGGCTACTTACTCAAAAGCATAAATTTCTTGAGGAGTAAAATTAACACTTCGACATGGTCCGGTGAAAGTGGGGACTTGACTCACCTGAGGCGGCTATCCTGCGCTTGAAAAAGCCCGCTCAGCGGAAAAATAACATCCAACCATGCACAGACGTAAAGAAGACTCAAATGTGAAAACATCCATAGGGACTTTCAAACATTTGGAAAGCCGATTCCTGCACCGCCGAAGTGATTTCATAACTACTTTGCTGAGTTTGCTTGTCTAGTGAGAGGACATTTTCCTGTGCACGCCACGAGTGAGAGAGGGAAGAAGCACGTGCAGCCTGAGGTGAAATTAAACTCTGTATCTGCTCCAGAAATCCTCTTTTTTTTATATATAATATTTGTATTATTAATTCTATTTAAAATATGTAACATTAATATGACAGTAATTTAAGTGCAGCCTCTGTAAAAATATAAAGCCAAACGTAAATGTGTACAAATTATTATCAGTACCGACTAGTAATTCCAGTGTCGTCTAGCAGCATCAGAACCGTTTAGTCGACTAGTCGACTAGTCTCGCACATCCCTATGCACCACACAGTGAACAAATGGACAATCGGAGCACAGCTGTCAACTTTATATTCATGTAACTATGCAAATGAACAATCAACATTTGATTGGGGAAAAGCTCTGACTCCATTCAGTAAGCACAATACAAAAATCACAAACACATTCTAATGCATGACTTGCTGAGGTGGGTATCAAACAGGAACCTTCCGTTTGACATTTTATGGTTCTAACCACTGCTCCACTTGGCTGACAGTTTTTTTATAGCAAAGCACACAAGTCACCATGATCAACTTTGCATTGTTAAACTTTTCAACAGAGATCAAATTCAGAATTTGATTGTGGAAAAGCCCAGCTACTATTCAGTAAGCACATTACAAAAATCAATAGAACTACAATACTTGTTACAGATTGGCTTGCAGAAGTGGGGAGTTGAACCCACAACCCTTGAAACAATAAAGCCTTCTTTTTAGACGAGCGCTTCAAACTCTCAAGCGCTTCAGTTGAGGGAGATGATCGGGCTGCGAGTGTTCAAGACTGCAAGGCTTCGGGGGCCTGGGTAGCTCAGCGAGTATTGCCAAATTGGCCCGGTTGCTAGGGAGGGTAGAGTCACATGGAGTAACCTCCTCGTGGTCGCTATAATGTGTGGATCTCGCTCTCGGTAGGGCACGTGGTGAGTTGTGCGTGGATGCCGCGGAGAATAGTGTGGGCCTCCACATGCGCTACGTTTCTGCGGTAACGCGCTCAACAAGCCACATGATAAGATGTGCGGATTGACGGTCTCAGACGCGGAGGCAACTGAGATTCGTCCTCCGCCACCCGGATTGAGGAGAGTCACTACGCCGCCATGAGGACTTAGAGCGCACTGGGAATTGGGCATTACAAATTTGGGAGAAAAAAAAAAAAAAGACTGCGCGGCTTCCCCGTGATTCTGAAAGAGGGACAGGACAGGCTTTTAAATGTTTACACAACATGCATTTATTGATGCAAGTGTTTCAAGATATGCGGAGAAGTGGACCTAGGCTCGTTTGAGTCGCGATTTACACTGATAGATTCAGACACAAACGCTGTCATCCTTAATGTGAGTGTGTTAACCCATCTAAGCACTTACATTATATTTGTGAATCAGCATCTTGGAATAAGTCTAAAAAATTTCAAAATACAAAACATGTATAGAGCATTCATATATTTTCAGTGCAGAGGCTTGGCATGTATTTGCGTATTAAATCACAGATATAAAATGACCAGTGTGTTTCTGTGGAATGTATAGTGAGCTTACAAAACAGTGTATAATTTATTTGTTCATTTTTTTAACGAGCAATTGTAAGAATCTCTGATGCTGTTAACTGCATTAACTAGCATCATTAAGCTGAGTGACTGGATCAAGCAGTTGTTGTGTTCCCTCCCCTGTTCTCGTAAAGTGTTTCATGACCCTTTAATAATGTAGTTTTGAGAGTCACAGTCACTGTTTATTAGGTACATGTATGCAGGGTTGACAATCTCATACTTTGATAGTGGTATCTTCTTATTTACATCAGGTGTTTCAAACAAGAAATATATCAACGCAAACAATGCAAAGCGGAAACTGCACTGCGCTGCGATATCAGCATGCAGTTGTGGGGGACTTCATAAAAATAAAATACTTCTCTCTCTGTCTTGTGCCAGTGATTACCTCTGTCCATGCCAGTGGTGTCCAGAATCCACGTTATGATCATGAAAAAGTTTTTTTTTCTAGATCACTCCCCCACTGTCACAGACACACATTTTTTCCTACTACAATAACTGAACTAGTAACGGAAGTTTGGGCTGTTTCTATGGCTGCTTTTACACTGCAAATCTTAATGCACAGATCCGATCTTTTGATCGTATTTTCAAAAGTAGGCAAAATTGCACGCGATTGCAATTAATTCGGCAAAAAAGGTGAAGCGACTTTTCACTGCTGCCATGTAAAGTAGTTATTACTGCAGACGTCTGTAATATTTACCGTCAGTTCGCACGGGATAAGCGATGTCTGTAAAAATAGCAGACATGGGTGTGTCTGTTGCGTTTACACACTGCTGTCACGTGTAACTGACCTATTAGAAAATGCATACTATGCTGAATAATTATGCAGGAAATATTAAACATGAGCATATACTCTATCTGTGATTATTAGAAGAAATTGATTGGAATATCTGGCTAAATACAACAGAACTGGTGACAACCCTCTAACAACCCTGTAATCTTGTATTGCACTCTTAAATTAAAAACATGGACAATCCCTTCACATTATGTAATTTTATGTTCCGAAACGCGGGGCTCAATACAATTTCTCGCACTCACTCTGCTCAAATCATAATCAAAAACTGCTAGTTTTACTTTACATGGGCAAATATTTAATTTTTAAAGGGCTCAAGTGCTGGATAGTGCAGATATATGGACTTTTTATGAACATGTCAATTTGCACTGGATTCATATTACCAGGGGTTATTTTTACAGGCCATGATATAGTAGGTAAACACGCTGTAATATTTACCAGCGCGGGAACGCGCAGTCTGGAAAAAGTCTGGGAAAATGACTGATATTACCGATTTGCACAGGATTAAAATTACTGAGAAGCTCTGGTAAGAAATAATTACAGTACCCCACGTCCCCAAATAGAACTAATCCCTTCCAAATAGGAGTCAGGAGTGGTGGACCAAGTCCAAATGTTTGACGACAGAGAGTGGGTACAAATTTCCGCCTCAACAAGAGAAGCTTTGAGTCTGCTTCATAAGGACATGCAGTTAAGAAAAGCCAGGGGGAATCAGATATACGTGTTTAGACGTAGGTCAGATGTCCAGATATCGGATATGTATCTGATTTAAAACCACATTTGGAAGTGGCTCAGATTGGATACAAAAAAAATCCATTCTCCTGTGGATTTTTCTGTTTACACATGTGCAACTATATCTGATCTGTGTCAGATATGTGTAAAAAATCAGATTTTTTGTGACAGTGTAAACACAGCCATGAAGGATGCTTAAACAGTGGTATAAAAAATTTGTTCAACGCACAAAAGCGTTTATGGGCGAAACGCTGAAAATTGTTTGAGTTAAAAACATGTACATGTTCTGTACACTCGTCATAGCAAAATCTTACCTTCTGTTCTCTTCTTTTTAAAGAAAGACAAAATATTTTCTTGAACTGTTCTCTTGGCCATTTTTGAAAGTGCGTGAAACTGTTGAAAACTTGCATTACTTTCAGTGGCGTAAGTTTCATGTGAACACTAGGAAAGACAAGTCAGCCCATCGCTAAACTCTGACTTACCTGTTTGCCGGTGCTTTCAGAAAACTGCCGTCTTTTCACGGTGGAGAGAGTGCTTGCGCACTCAAGGTTGCTAGATTGCGTGACTAAAGCGTCATCCTGCCAGAATATATCCAAACTGTACAAGTGTCAAGATCTGATTGGGGGATTTCTCCTATAGAAATATGGCTACCTCACACATCGAAATATAATTCTGACCGGCTAATCACCCTTATTTAAAATCTGTTATTTATCAAATATAATTTTACTTAGTTCTAAATAATACATGATAAAGGGGGATGGTGGTTTTACAAGGGGGATGCTTTGTGATATATCTTGTAACAAGGGGGATGTCCCCCTCAACTTGAACCCTGCTTGAGGGGAACTGACTTCATACAGCCACTAAAAATCAAGTTGACACCATTTGTTTGCAAGTCATTGCATATACATTGGTGGCCAAAAGTTTGGAATAATGTACAGATTTTGCTTTTATGGAAAGATATTAGTACTTTTATTCATCAAAGTGGCATTCAACTGATCACAATATATAGTCAGGACATTAATAACATGAAAAATTACTATTACAATTTGAAAAAAATGTTCAGAACTTCTTAAACTACTTCAAAGAGTTCTCATCAAAAAATCCTCCATGTGCAGCAATGACAGCTTTGCAGATCCTTGGCATTCTAGCTGTCAGCTGTCAGATACTCAGGTGCATTTCACCCCACGCTTCCTGTAACACTTGCCATAGATGTGGCTGTCTTGTCGGGCACTTCTTACACACCTTACAGTCTAGCTGCTCCCACAAAAGCTCAATGGGGTTAAGATCCATAACACTCTTTTCCAATTATCTGTTGTCCAATGTCTGTGTTTCTTTGCCCACTCTAACCTTTTCTTTTTGTTTTTCTGTTTCAAAAGTGGCTTTTTCTTTGCAATTCTTCCCATAAGGCCTGCACCCCTGAGTCTTCTCTTTACTGTTGTACATGAAACTGGTGTTGAGCGGGTAGAATTCAATGAAGCTGTCAGCTGAGGACATGTGAGGTGTCTATTTCTCAAACTAGAGACTGATGTACTTATCCTCTTGTTTAGTTGTACATCTGGCCTTCCACATCTCTTTCTGTCCTTGTTAGAGCCAGTTGTCCTTTGTCTTTGAAGACTGTAGTGTACACCTTTGTATGAAATATTACATTTTTTGGCAATTTCAAGCATTGTATAGCCTTTATTCCTCAAAACAATGATTGACTGACGAGTTTCTAGAGAAACTGTTTATTTTTTTGCCATTTTTGACCTAATATTGCCCTTAAGACATGCCAGTCTATTGCATAATGTAGCAACTCAAAAACAAACACAAAGACAATGTTAAGCTTCAATTAACGAACCAAATAGCTTTCAGCAGTGTTTAATATAATGGCAAGTGATTTTCTAGTACCAAATTAGCAATTTAGCATGATTACTCAAGGATAAGGTGTTGGAGTGATGGCTGCTGGAAATGGGGCCTGTCTAGATTTGATCAAAAATGACTTTTTTCAAATAGTGATGGTGCTGTTTTTTACATCAGTAATGTCCTAACTATACTTTGTGATCAGTTGAATGCCACTTTGGTAAATTAAAGTACAAATTTCCTACCGAAAAAGCAAAATCTGTACATTATTCCAAACTTTTGACCGCCAGTGTATTTATAAAGGCTTTTGGATATTTCATGAAATGTCATCATATAATGCAAAGTTAGGTATTGTACATAAACAGATTTAAAGATATGTGATATATAACCATGTAGCAACCATTACAACCGCTTCTACACAAAGTAACATTTCAGTACTTTCTTAATACTGTGAATAATAACATTAGTGCAAAAAGTTAGTTTCTGTTGAACTTGGGACGTTACAATAAAGGCATCTAAATTACTGATGCAAATCGACACCTTGCTTCTTTGTGCATTGATATCCCCTGATCTTAAATCAGTGTGTAGTTTAGAAAGATGGGTGTTTATTAAATTAGGTCACATTTTCCCTAGAGCAAAGAGTGTGTGTCCCAAATACAAGCTGTCATCAATCCTGTAATGTGAACACTGAAACCTGCTTACAGACTGAGAGGATCTACTAATCTACTAATCTACACCTTACTAAACTGAGACCTTTGACTTTAAGCCTAAAAGCGTGATGAACAAAACCTACATCAGTGAGCTGCCTTGCTGTCTGCGGTCTACAAAGGAAACTGCCTTTTATTTTACTGAATAATAATACGTTTTTTAAATGTATTTTCTAGAGGCAGACCGATATATCGGTTTTACAGATTAATCGGTGCCAATCGGTTATCTGCAAAAATCTGTTGATAGTTGCAGATCATTTTGCAACTCATCATTTTGTAATTTAAAAATAAGAGTCCCCAGTGTGTTTTGGGCTTGTTTATATTTAAAAGTCCCATGTTATGTTCCAAATGTAATCATTTTCTTGTTATTTTTAGGATTTTGGTTGAACAAAAAACTGCATCTGGGATTTTATTCAATTTGAACTCTTTTTCTTTGCCTTCTGTAGTAAGAAAGAATATTTTTTTTTTTTACATTCTATAAATCAATTTGAAAAACTATCAGCCAAATAATCGATTATCAGCCTTTCCCACCACCTTAGTTATCGGTATCGGCGAAATCCACTATTTCCTCTAGAGTTTTGCATAGACTTTTTGTCATTTATTTAAAGTCAACTAGGAAATTTTTTTTTTGTTTTAGCTGAGCTGTGTTTGAAGAAGTGGCTCTTGCACCCAAATGATTAATTATGTGGGCCCGGGTAAGGTATGGGGGCTAATGTGGAGTGTTAAGTGTGACCCATGCTGTTTTGTGTTCAATTATGGTGTTTTATTTAAAGTCTGGAGATGAGTGTTACCTCCTAACTAAGGTAAACCTTGTTCCTAAACAATGTAACACTTGTTGTTTGAACATGTAATCAGCGTAGTGAAACAAATACTATAGCTCTAATAGTATCCGAAAGAAGGATATTGAGACGATTTAATTGCCCTTCATGATCAGCTACATGTAATGAACATGTAATGAAGTCGAAGAATACTGGCATAAACTAAAAAGATAATATGGGGGGCCTGGGTAGCTCAGCGAGTACCTTGTGGTCATTATAATGTGGTTCTCGCTCTCGGTGGGGCACGTGGTGAGTTGTGCGTGGATGACGTGGAGAATAGTGTGAAGCCTCTATGTCTGCGCGGATTGATGGTCTCAGACGCAGAGGCAACTGAGATTCGTCCTCCACCACCCGGATTGAGGCGAGTCAGTACACCACCACGAGGACCTAGATCGCATTTGGAATTGGACATTCTAAATTGGGAGACAATAGGAGAAAAAAAAAGATAATATGAAGCCTCATATACATATTTTAATTAAGTTGAATGAACATGATTAGATTTTGTATGATTTACTCAATATAATTGTGCTGTTTTTACTGAAAAATAATACGTATTTTCTGAAATGTAGATAAATCAGTTATGAGCAACAACGTACCTTAATTCTTTTTTTAAAAACCTTTTTGCAGCATGTGTCTACTTATTTATTAAGGCCATTATTTTATCAATTTATTCTAATAATTATTTTAACATAAAAAAGTAGCATAATACTTTTTCTCACTGGCTTCTGTTTGTTTCCCTCTGAACAGCTTAGGCCAGTGAGGAAAACAGGTTAAAGTTATAGGACACAGATGTTTGAACTAGATAGTATCAGGTGATCAAAATGATGTAATTTGGTGTGTAAAATAATATGCATTCTTTCATCATTCAATGTATGTAACTGTCTAATGTGCAGTAATATGAGTGTGCCATCAACTGAGCTATTTACATTATTTACATTACACTGCAGTGAAGATTGGACAAGTGTTTGCCCTTGAATATGCCCTGCTGACTAATTGAGATGCCATCACTTGGATAGAGTTACCAGTGTTCCAACAGAATTCAGTTTTTGCTGCAAAGTTTAGAGTTTGACGTTAGTATAGGTAAGCTAATGAAATGATACTCTAATAAGAAATCAAAACCACAGCCCCTACAAATATAGGGTAAAATGGTCCATTTTAATTAGATTTAACTATTTTGTTTTTCATTACATTTGAGTACTGAATGAATTAGAAGTATCTTTATATCAGCACTTCTCTAGCTGCGTACGCCATTTGAATGGCATCTTAGAGGAGTAACCATGCTGACTATCTCATGGAAATGCCTTCGCATCTGGAATAAGACTATGATGCTTTTTATTGCTGTCCACAGGCAGCTCACTAGGCTTTGGAACAGACCCTTAATGTTGACAGTATATGGATTGTTAAATCTTCACTTCATTCATGAGTTCAGAAGGTAAATAAAATGGGGTGTACAACTCCAGCGGTTAAATGGCTGACCTTTCTCTGTCATGCAGTTCCTTACAGCTGACCGGCTGTTTAGAGCTGGGCTGTGAAATTGCAGTAATGAGGTTGTGTCCAGTGCAGTGATTTCTGCTGACAGAACCTGAGGGCCACATGCTGGCCTGACACCAACTAACATGATCGACACAAAACAATTAGAACAGTTAATACAACAACACAGGATTTAATGCTTAATGATTTTCCTGTGGAAAAAAAGCACAGCCGCAATGCCGGACCCGTATTTACACGTGTCGGTGGAGGAATAGCTTAAAACGACCTTAGAATCATTATATATGAGTTACTCATGTTCACTGTAGTAATAGCTGTAATGACTGTCAAATAATGGAATGCCTCAATGCAGAAAATTACTTGCACTATTTTTTTTAAACATATAGATAATATAAACCAGGGGCGATTCTCGGATTTCAGTCTTATGACACTGTAATATGTGTGCATTTAATGTATTCCACTCTGTTGCATATATGGTGTTTTGTTTTTTAAACTGTGTTTTTTCATCATTTAAGCTAGCCAGCTAATATTCATTCAGAATATGGTTATTTTCTATACTGAACATTTATATTGAAGAATACAGATAAACCATAAATTATTGGAACTGTTTATTTATTGGCAGTACATTTCATCTGTCCTAATCATTCCTTTTTGTTTTCCATTTATAAATGTATATATCAGAAAGTATAGTCAGGACATTACTGATGTATAGACCCTGATCACAAAGTATAGTCAGGACATTACTGATGTAAAAAACAGCACATCACTATTTGAAAAAAGTCATTTTTGATCAAATCTAGACAGACCCCATTTCCAGCAGCCATCACTCCAACACCTTATCCTTGAGTAATCATGCTAAATTGCTAATTTGGTACTAGAAAATCACTTGCCATTATATCAAACACAGTTGAAAGCTATTTTATTCATTAAATTAAGCTTAACATTGTCTTTGTGTTTGTTTTTGAGTTGCCACAATATACAATAGACTGGCATGTCTTAAGGTCAATATTAGGTCAAAAATGGCAAAAAAGAAACAGCTTTCTTTAGTAACTCATCAGTCAATCATTGTTTTGAGAAATGAAGGCCATACAATGCTTGAAATTGCCAAAAAACTGAAGATTTCACACAAAGGTGTACACTACAGTCTTCAAAAACAAAGGACAACTGACTCTAACAAGGACAGAAAGAGATGTGGAAGGCCAGATGTACAACTAAACAAGAGGATAAGTACATCAGAGTCTCTAGTTTGAGAAATAGACGCCTCACATGTCCTCAGCTGACAGCTTCATTGAATTCTACCTGCTCAACACCAGTTTTATGTACAACAGTAAAGAGCAGACTCAGGGGTGCAGGCCTTATGGGAAGAATTGCATAAAAAAAGCCACTTTTGAAACAGAAAAACAAAAAGAAAAGGTTAGAGTGGGCAAAGAAACACAGACATTGGACAACAGATAATTGGAAAAGAGTGTTATGGATCTTAACCCCATTGAGCTTTTGTGGGATCAGCTAGACTGTAAGGTGTGTAAGAAGTGCCCGACAAGACAGCCACATCTATGGCAAGTGCTACAGGAAGTGTGGGGTGAAATATCACCTGAGTATCTGGACAAACTGACAGCTAGAATGCCAAGGATCTGCAAAGCTGTCATTGCTGCACATGGAGGATTTTTTTTATGAGAACTCTTTGAAGTAGTTTAAGAAGTTCTGAATTTTTTTTTCAAATTGTAATAGTCATTTTTCACGTTATTAATGTCCTGACTATATATTGTGATCAGTTGAATGCCACTTTGGTGAAAGTGTTTTACCAATTTCTTATATTTATATTTATATATATATATATATATATATATATATATATATATATATATATATATATATATATATATATATATATACATACACAGTATATATATATATATATATATATATATATATATATATATATATATATATATATATATATATATATATATGTATATATATAACATGAATCAATCATTTCACAACTTCTATAGTTTAAAGTTATATCAAACACCACAAAAATGTATAACCACACTAAATATGACATTTATTTAGTCGAGTAAATTAACTCTATGATGTTTCTCTGTCTGTCATTCAGATTTGTTCACTGATTCGTTCAGTGACAATTTTTGTAAATCACACCTTAAGATGGCATCAAATGAATGTAGTTTATGTGTTTTGAGAGAGTCATTAAACCATTGATAAAGCACTGAGTCGTTCACAACCGAAACAAGTCTAATTATTCTTTATTCAAATTGGCGTATCTACAAATCTAAGAGAATACATACTGTATAAAAGTAAATCTGTTGCAAAACTCGAGAGCTTGCAGATTTGAATTTGAGAACTTGTACAATAAACATTTGTATTCATAAGCCGAAATGTACACTCACAGCTCGATGTGAAAACTTGTAAAACAAAAATCAGTTAAAAAAAGTTGAATGTTGCAATCTGAACTCAAACAACTATAATTAAAAAAAAAAGTGTTTTGAATTCAGAGTTGCAGACAAATAGTCAAAAATTTGTAAAATGACATTTATATAAATACAGCGACTGACACAAACTTGTATTATATATTTACTTTTGTACTTTAATTCACTTTGCAGTACAACTATGAAATCGGCACTTACAACTTCTCAAATCTGCCAAAGTAACTTCAAATCTTCACGCCTTGACTTTTGCTACAACGTTAGTGAAAAACATGTAGCAAAACTCTGGTGAAGCTGCTGGTGTTGGACCAGTGAAGTCATGACCAATCACAAAAGCTGGAACAATTGATACCAAACCGATCAAAACGGGTCATAGTACTTACTCGATGGAAGCATGAGTAAGTACTAAATCATAGCTATTAGTTTGTGAACTGCTGAGCATGACTATACAATAAGATAATATTAGCCTAAAAATAATTATAAGTGAATCAATTACTTGATTCATGTGATTCATGACTATACAAAAAGACAATATTAACATAAAAATAATTATAAGTGATTCATTGTAATGTCATCAGTCATTTTTACTCATAATTCATCCACCATTTCCTCTCCTTGTTTAACGAGATTACCGAGGCAAACAAATGACATACCACTTCCTCTCCTTCCATCCGTCAGCACATCCTGATCATCAGTCGTTCAGTGAAGGGGTGTATTCATTCAATGGGTCAAACCAAAGATATGCTCCTTCACAGCCCACACTTGAATGCTACTGGCTCGTGCTATAATTGGTCTTTGCAGGCATGAATAGCCACCAAAACAGTCTCGCACTTCAAACTAGATCTCATTGGCTTCGAAAAGGAGAGATGTCAGGGAATAAGAAATATGAGTCAGTGTATGGAGGTGAACAAGAATGATTTGTTCATTTAAAAAATTTGTTCAAAAAGACTGATTTGTTCACAAACCAAACAATCACACTGCGTGCAGCTGACAGGCTAGTAAACGTAACGTTTCTTCAATAATATTAATGAACCATGTGAAATGTCAGCAGCGGTGCTTATAATTTAGCAGCGGCAGTTGTCAATTTATTGTCTTCGTATTATTTTGTGCAACACAGTCTTTCTCATCAACATTACTAAACATTACAAAAAAAAAATGGAACTACAGCTGAATGCATGTGCACAACTTCACGCGATACACTGCGCAAGTGCAAAAGAAGAACCCTAACAGTACAGAGACCAAAACAGCCAAATTAACTGTCACGGCATGGTGGCATTTGTCCGAAATTCAGCACATTGGGTCTGAATTTGAATGAGAAGAATTTGAACAAACATGCTTCTGCGAGATCACGTTGTTTCAGTTTCCAACCCTACTGTCAAGTCAAGCTCCAACATTTAACTACAGAAATCCCACACAGAATGCAATTATCATACATGGTCTCCTCAAGAATATAGCAGTAGATTTACCACATTACCACATGTCCCATTCCAGGACAAAATTTCTAGCCATCAACCAGTGGAAAATATTTCCGCCATATCATTATATCAGTTGTGAATTGTTATGGAGAATCGAGCTATTACTTCCTGACACTAATCACAGAGCGCTCGTCCACAACATTGCTTTCACATTGGTTTCGATGCACTGGAATGTTCCAACATCAACATTTATTTTATACTATTTATTTCAGACTGTGTTCTAGACCTCAATTTGATGCAAGATTGAGAATGTTGGAACAGAGTGATCCCACCGTGAATTCGGCGACAGCATGTCGAAAGTTCTTCAGCCAAAATTAGTCGGTGCCTACCGAAATTTAAAGCACTGCCCCTGGCAGTGGCATAAGCTGGAAGTTTGATGAAAGTATTGGCACGTGTGTGCTCCAGTTTTTCAGGGTACTGGAACATTCGGTAGCAACATGCCGACTTCCTGTGTAATCATGTTGGCTGGATAAGGGGAAATATTTTTCGGAAACGTTTGTGCTTGCTCAAGTTGTCAAAAGCTCAGTTCTCTTCTCTGTAAAACATGTACACCAGAACAATGCTTCACTGTACAATTCACATGTGCACACTTCCCAAAGCAGGCAAACACTGTTTTAATGGTGATCTCAAGCACAACTTTATGGCTTGAATAAAACAGGGATTTAGCAGTGTAGTAAATCCTCTGTTATTGAGGTAATGTGTGAGACAGACCGTGCACTCAGTTTGGGACCAAATCTGAGGTAAAAAAAATGGCTTGGAATGGTTTTGGGACATCTGCCTGAGGTCATTACTTTGATTTATCAGTTCTTAAATCAACATCATTAAAATGAAAGCGATACTCTGATGTTACAGAACATGCAGCATTTAGAGGAAATAAAACTGGAAGCATTTGCAACAGAGTAGTTACGAATGTATTATATGAAGTCCTTTTGAGGCAATTCAGCTGGCTTGGCATCCATCTTGGCAACGCCCTAGGCAGCTGTTTTTTTCAGCTATATATGTACAGTAATATTTTAAATATGAAATACTAAATATGGCAATTGTAACACTTTGCTCAAACAGACTGTTACTCTGATGTGAACGGTGTTTTGTACAGATGAATATCTACAGGTTTCATCATTGCAGATGTAGTGAGCTGTGAAATGCCACCTCCTTTATCACAGTCCAGTTGTCATAGCAACTGCCATATGTAATGTCTGACTTGATACACAGTAACAGAAGGGTAAAGGTTTCATTGAGAACAGTGACTGACTTTGAATCTGTTAGCAAATGAGCCGAAGCCAAGCAGGCATTTCCCTTTACTGGGCCTACGTTTTGACTGTGATTAAACGCATAGTCATGTGTTAAATCGATTAATGTTTGGCTGCACAAAGCTAATTCATGCATTGCCAAAGTGTTTCTTTATAAAGTGAGTAAAGGGAATACATTTGTATTTACAGAGTAAACCCGCCTGAAACTAATGTCAATATTAATTTTATTTTCAAAGATCCTGACTTGCAGTCTACCTTTCTCATAGTTAGCAAATAGCTCTAAGCTAGCTTATTTATTGTTAAAGGAATATTCCAGTTTCAATACAAGTTAAGCTCAATTGACATCATTTTTGGCATAATGTTGATTACCACAAAAAATTATTTTGACTCATCAATCCGTTACAGTGAGACACTTTCAACAGAAGTGAATGGGGCCAATTTTTGGAGGGGTTAAAGGCAGAAATGTGAAGCTTATAATTTTATAAAATCACTTACATTCATTGTTCTGTTAAAATAATGTATTATTTCAGCTGTAAAGGTGTTTAAATCATAATTCTTACAGTCATTTTAGGGTTTTAGGGTTTGTTGACATCACATTGTCATGGCAACAAAGTTGTAAAATTGCAGATAATTTAACACAGAAAAGGTTAGTAAGTGATTTTATCACACTTAAACCATGTTAACACGCGTCTTGTGGCTATAATTTTGAAATAGTGAGTATTTTAATGTTTACAGATTGACCCCATATACTCCCATTGTAAGTGTCTCACTGTCACCCAGATTTTTCTTTTTTTAAAGAAAAGGAGGGGCAGGTCAATATAAATTTTTGTGGTAATCAATATTATGCCACAAATGCTGTCGATTGAGCTTAACTTGTATTGAACCTGGAGTATTCCTTTAATATTATGGGATGCTACATTTAAAGTCAACATGAAATTAAATTTGACCTTGAACTTTTTTTCTTTCTTTTTTTGGACTCTGTATTGGATAAGATCGAATTTATGACAAAAAGTTCTGATGAAACTAATGTTACAATTTTACACAAAATTGGATTTAAAGGTGCACTCAGTTTGGATATGTCGTCTTAGACTTACACTGACACCTAGCGGCTTGGATGCTGCATAATTTAAACGCAATAGTTTTAAATACTGTAGACAGTCATTACACCATTGTAGGAATTCACTATTCACAGTCAGCCAGGATTAATATAATCCCTGAGAGAAAATGTCCAATAACAGGGCGGTTACTGAGATTAAGCGAGTAGTATTCGGCTGGTCATGTGATTCTAACATGGCAGCCCCCATGAGGACCCTAAAACAGTTTTTATATGGTTACTGCTATAACTGGAGTCTTCCTTTTATATAAGTGGTCATGATATTATACATGTTTCAAAATTACAATTCATTTCTTTAGAAGTAAAATAAGAACATTAAAAAGTAAATGAAGAAAAAAACAACTGAGTGCACCTTTAAAAAAATATGTAGAATAGAAAGATGATAACTGGTTCTGACGCTTGCTGAATTAAACATTAATGAGGTCATAGCCCCTTTTACTTTTTTAACCCCTCACTGCCACGATATGCCATTCCCACTTTTCACAATCCAAGTCGTGTTTTACTCCAAAATCAAAAGGAACAAATAAGAAATGGAGCCTATTTTTAGGGCCATTAAGATTTTGTACATTGTGACATTAATTTATGACAGTTATGCACATTTTAGCTCCCAATTCTCATTACCGTAATGCAAAAAAAAAAAAAAAAGATGGTCATTATGATATACTCATTACCATAACATAATTGTTTTTAAAAATATCTTTTATTTAAATTGTAGTTATACATTATAGTAATACTCCCTTGGTACTGCCTTTCATTTTTGTTCATTTTAAATTAAGATTAACAAATACTGTACTGTAATACAGTTTTAAAAAAATATTGTGTTACTGCAATGAGAATCATCATTGAAAACAATGGGAATAGTAAAAGTAAAATATGCGGACACATTACAGTAATGAGACCGGGCGGTAAAATGTGTGTAACAGTCCTGAAAATAATATCACACTGCAAAATATCTTTATGGTCATTAACTCTTTAAGCTTTGAAGGTAATTTTAAAGATTTCCTGTTTTAGTGGCATACCCAAAATTAAAGGCTTATAACTTGACCAAAAAACAAACAAAACAAAAATCAAGGAGAGTCAAGTATTTGGTATCATTGTAATGAAAACTTTTCAAAGTTTCTAATAATATAGATTATTATACATTCTGAGACTCTCAGCCTAAGAAACTGCTGAAAATCACAAACAAATTGAGCCAAAAATGTACTTTTTTCTTATTTTTCTTATTTGACATTTTATATCTCTGGGGGTAAATAAGGTGGCTCAGAAAAACTGCTTTTGTTTTGTTCCCAATAATGTCAACTGTATCTGAGAAAATGTTTGTGTTGATACGACAAAGCAATCAAAAGTTATATCATTACAAAAATAATATATCCTAGTGTCCAAAAACGTCTCTCCACGTGTCCAAAAGCCTCTCCAAACAAATAAAACATAATAATTGTACGTAAGAACTAATTATTTGTGTTGTCAGTCGATTGCAATTTTTCATTGCGATTAATCGCATAATATTTTGCAGTTAATCGCGATTAATCGCAGATTTTTAAACGCTGAAATTTGACACTATATATACTTCTTTTCTTGTCAAAATTAATTTATTTCCATCTTAGGAAAGAAAACAAAACAATATGTAACAATATAATGCTTTATTAACATTTTCCAAACAAAGCTTTCCACAAGAAATTCACTAAAATAGCACCAATTTGAGTAACATTAACATTTCCCAGAGTCTAAGTGGGAGTTTGACTAATTGAAAGAACTATTTTCCTCATAGGTTGCATATTCATTGCAATGGGCATTAAATCTCTTAAACTCTCATGCTGCACGATATTAATCTGCTGGCAGACTGTGGCTATTCACTTTGTTATAGCAACCGTGAAGCTGCGTTCATGATTTTAGCATCAGAGTGTCAACGCCAGGGTCAATCTTTGAACTCACCATGAAAAGTGCTTCCAGACAAAAATGTCTCATGGTGCAATTTGGTGATAGTTAAGACTTGACTTGCTTCTGTGGTAATTAAAATGCACTGTACAAGTCCCACCTGGGCTTGTTTTGTACATCAAATATCACTAAGAGCTCATTTCTCCATTATTTTATCATTTACAGGGAAGCACTGTCAGAGATTCTTTTATTTACTTAGATAACAATCTCCTCAGCACTATCATAGGAGAGTATTACGACAGTACCGCCCATAGAATGTAAATGGGAAAGCCGCGTTATGCTATTTTATGCTAAGCTTGTAGGCTCATCTTGTTATAAGGGCTCTGGTGGTGTGTCTCTTTGTGCAGTGTGTGTCAGTGTAATGACTCCGGGCGGACACGTTACAAAGGTTCCGCCCTTCACACAAGTGTTTATGCCATATTAATGGTTAATCGCGGTAATCGCGATTAAGAAAAATGTACGCATTAGATTTTTTAATTAATCTCATGCGTTAACGCGTTAATTCTGAAGCTCTACTAATTATACATAACAATGACTAAAAGTATGCATAGCATGGAGACATGATTTTAGTTCTTAGATTAATGAGTCTGCATAATTGAGTCTGTGTCATTTACTTGGCGCCATCTCCTGGTGGCCATTTGTAACATTGTGCTTCGTGTGGATTATCTAATGATCTATGCATCTGATTACATTGTGTGTGGGCTCGTTTGAAAGATCATCGCCTCCTCTAAGTAATGGTATGTGATATGAGCATTTGTGAAGTTATAAGCAAAAACGCGCATATAAACAACACCAACATAATTGTCAAAGGCATATACTTAGCTATTACTCCATATGCTTTTGTCTGTGAGTAAAACAAATAAACTGGTTGTATTCTACTCTTTGAGAGCTTTCCAACAACATATGACACATGGCTATTTGATCAGTTTTATGTTTTTACTAATTACAATAATATGTACAGTGCAAATTTTTATGTATAAATTATCAAAATGGAACACTTCTGAATTGTCTGCAAACTTTTTGGTCATAATGCCTGCATGCATTGTAAAGTACAGCTTCTAAGCATTCAAACGATACCTATTTTGTGTTGGTTAAGACTGTAGTTATTAATATTTTTACGGTATTTTTTTTCTCACGGGTTAATATAGGCTTAATTTTCTTTATGCAAAATATAATTTATAATTTATAACATATATATATATATATATATATATATATAGCTACTGATTTGGGGTTAAATATGGCCAGGACATTTTCTTGACAAGTTTCATGATAATCACTCGAAATGGGTTAGTGATGACTTTATTGTACACAGTAAATGAAGATATGAAAGAAAAGGGACACTTTGAATAATTTTTCAAAAGGTTTTGAATAACCGAACTTGTTTAGATGTGTCTTCAGTTATGATTGTGTTTCTTTGCAGAAGAGGCGGAGACGAATAGATCGGAGTATGATCGGCAAGCCAACCAATTTTGTCCACACGGCGCACGTAGGGTCTGGAGATGTCTTCAGTGGCATGAACTCTGTAAGTACAGCTGATGCTGATTTGTTTGGTCCAGAATCATCTCATTCTAATTAAGTCCAGGGGTGTGAATCTTTAGACACCTCTTGATTTAGTTTGTTTTTGATTCAGAGATTGAGCGTTCTGTGTACTGAATTGGATCTGTGTCTGTAATGTGTTGACCTGCGTATGGATCTTTTAACCAAAAATGGCAAAATGATTCATAATTAATTTAAACTTTAGTTATGAATGTATTTTTTATTTTTATTTTTTTGCTTCATTTTGCCATTAATAACCTGCTTTGTATTTTTTTAAGTTTAATAATTAGTGTGGAGCCGAAACAATGTTTGTATAAGAAGTGGCTTTAATGTACTTTGATTTGATTTTGTTATAATCCTATGAACTGTGTCCAGGTGAACTCAATTCAGAATCAAATGCAGTCAAAGGGCGGGTATGGAGGAGAGGCCATGCCTGTTAATGTACAAATGCAGCTGGTGGATACAAAAGCAGGATAATATGTTCTTGGAAGGGGTGAGTTATTTCTTTACCATAAACTGTTTCTGGACTGCAATAATTAAAAAAGACATATTTTCTATAAAGTTCACTACCCCTTGTTTGTGGGTGGTGTGGTTTTGTAATTAAAGATCTGTGCTGGAAAATAAAAGGTTGTAGATTTAGACCTCTGACGATCTTTATGAGATTATTGTGTCCTTGAGTAATGCTGCCTTCACGTGCTAAAGGAATGATCGTAAATGTGAGTTTCCCACTCAGAAGTTGCACATTAACGACCCCTCAAGTCGTAATTACGACTGGGAAACTCAGAGATAATTTTGATACTTGAGTTTCCGAGTTGGGAGGAGACGTAAACATTTAACATGGCGGAGATGGGTACAGTTTCTGTAGTGAATGATTCTAAATACAGCTAATTGTTAGCGCTTGCCATTTCAGTCATATTCATTTATGTATATCGGCAACAATTTGATGCATGTTTTAAAATTTGTACAATGTGAAAATAGCTTGTATTTGACCAAAATTCCATTATTGTCAGTAAGCTAACTAATATGTATGTATTATTTAATATGTATTAACTTTAATATAGTGTGAGCGGACGACATGGAGCGTTCTAAAATTAGAAACATTTATTTATTTTTACAAAGGTACGCACACATCATCAACGCTCTGCGTCAACATTCTGCAGCACCACTGAGCGCAACTCGCATAGTTTTCCATTAAATTCGACCCAAATCATTATCAAAGGACAAAGATTATTTACTCTAGCCATCACTGGATGATCTGTTGTGAACATGTATCTTTCATAGAGCCTACACATTGTATTTTCAGTTACAAGTATGTCGTTTTGTGGTTAGACAACTTAAATGAAAGACCTATTCAAGGCTACATACAGAGAAATTGCATAATAAACATCGCCATTTGTAACTGTTCAGTTTGCGCAGTTACAACAGATTCAATAACCTGCAAACTCATCAACGTCACTTTGTTCATTCTTTTTTTTATATATTTTTCTTCCAATTTGGAATGCCCAATTCCCACTGCTTAGTAGGTCCTCGTGGTGGTGTGGTTACTCACCTCAATCCGGGTGGCAGAGGACAAGTCTCAGTTGCCTCTGCTTCTGAGACCGTCAATCTGCGCATCTTATCACGTGGCTTGTTGTGCATGACACCGCAGAGACTCACAGCACGTGGAGGCTCATGCTACTCTCCGCGATTCACGCACAACATACCATGCACCCCATTGAGAGCGAGAACCACTAATCGTGACCATGAGGGGGTTACCCCATGTAAATCTACCCTCCCTAGCAACCGGGCCAATTTGGTTGCTTAGGAGACCTGGCAGGAGTCACTCAGCACACCCTGGATTAGAACTCGCGACTCCAGGGGTGGTAGTCAGCGTCAATACTTACTGAGCTACCCAGCCCCCCCCGCCACCCACCAATTTGTTCATTCTTAAAGACGTACCAAAACTTTTGTAATTTTGGACCACCATCTCCTGTGCCACTTCAGCTCATCATGTGTGCGTGTGTGTGTGCTTCAGTAAATGTTATATCACCCTCTTGTGGTCTCCCAATGCTATTATGCCAGACTGTTAAACAGAGGTCAACTGAGTGAATTGGAAAGCATGCAAAATAAGCTTCTAACTTTAATGTTGGCTAATTGTAATATATCGATGCCTCAAAAATCATGCTGGTCAATAATCGATATATCAATATTTTATGACATCCTTAGTTATATGTATTATGGTATCAAAATTAATTTAAAGATTCTCAAGAAATATGCACGAATGAACATGGTGTCGTCCATGTTTCCTGTTCTTTCTGACAACAAAGCACTTGTAATTACCACTTCAGAAGTGGGAAATAGGGTAATTCTGACTGCACATGAAGGCAGCAACATTTAAAGCACTTATTGATCTTGGTTAAATGTTAATTTCAACATATATTAATATATTTTTTAATTAAATGTTTGTATATGTTAGCATTAGTTAATATATTAGGAACTAACAATGAACAATAATATTTTTTTATAAATTAGCATTAACAATGATTAATAAATGCTGAAAAAATATATGGTTCGTTGTTTTTTCATGATGCATAATGCATGAACTAATTTTAACAAATGGAATCTTATTGTAAAGTGTTACCAAAAAATAAGCAGAAGCTTGCACCCCTTTGTAAATAGTACCGAATACTATTTACATTTTGTCTTATAACATACAGTAAAATAGTATATTAACTGTAAGCGATTTCATTTTTTTTTAGTGAATTCACTCGTAACATAAAATATGCTCATTTGTCTACTGGAGTGAAGATGCAATTGCATAAACCGTCACTGAACAAATCATGAAATAAATCTAAATAAATGATGAATCAGAATCCCCACCACTATTTGAAAAGCTGCGAACACAGAGAAGTGAACAGACTGATCTCACAGTGAAATCAGAAACAATAGGTTGGCATTTCTTTAGCAAAAATCGGTCATTGCTTACCGAAATTCAAAACACTGCCCCAAGTGGCCAAAGCAGTAAGTGTTGTTGAGTGTTTTGGCACGTGTGAGCTATTTTCCAGGTGAAATGTCCATAGAGGTCCAATGCGAGTTATGAAGCTAATTGTTTTCAGCTGTACAGGATGTAATACAGTGAAGAGGAATGCGTATTTTATAAACTGTACACCCCAAACCGATCCCCCAAACCTAAACCAAACCATCAGTGGAGTAAAAATGGTATGTTATAGGGGAAAATGTAACCTCCGAATCACACTTGTCACTGAGAATGCGAATGCGATTACTTCCTGGTTTCAATGCGGAACCCGAACCTGGGTCTCCCACGCTGCTGATGCAATGCACTTTAGGTCATGCCACAGGGAAAGTAAACATTCTGGAGCAAATGCAAAAATGTCTGATAGGAGATGGTGCTTGTCAGTGAGTTAGCATAATGTGGCCGATCCTAGGGTAACGGAACTCTGGGAAACAATATGCCGACTTTCCTTGTGATCATGCTGAAGCAGAGTGATACAAACAGTGAAGCGTCTCAGTGCTGTAGGACTTTATGTCAGCCCTCTTGTAATGCCTATCGGACCAGAACTAATTTGTACAAAATATAACTGTGGCTATAACAGGTCCCTTTTTTCTCAGGTTCTGTGATGTCACCAGTACCCCTCCAGCATCTCTCCACATGCCCCCAATGGCGACTTCACACCTCATTCTTTCGCAGCAAAAGCATGGACAGTTGCACACAGTAAAGAGGTTGTCCTGACCGTCAGACAGCAGGACCCCACAGCTCTTCAATGTTGCGTCTGATACTGCTCCATAACAGACACTCAAATACCCCTCAATATCCAACAGCATAAACGTGCAAATTGTGTTTCATCGCTTCCTCTGTGGTTAGCCGTCAACAGTTGCTCTTTCATTGTGCAAAGTTGTGGGTCTGGAACCAGTAAGAACAATTATTTTGTTTTGGTCCTGTTTTGTTTCCTCATTTTGTCATGAAAGGACTGCTTTGTAATTTCAGTTTAATAATCAGAGTGGAGCCGACAACAATGTTTGTATAGAGGTGGCTAGCTATGCTCATGTGGTGCCAAACTGCTCAGTGCAATGAAACGACAAGAAGTACTTTCTGTTTAAATGTAGACACAACGAATGCCATTTTTTGAAGGAAATGTGATTGTTATTTGGCTGTGATGTGATCTCATTAGTATTTGTAGGTATTTGTCCGAAAAGTGTGGTTCTAGCTGGTACATTTGTACATTTGGATGGATAATAAAATGATCAATATCAACCTACTGATGGCATCTAAAACATTAAAGGGACAGTTCACCCAAAAATGAAAATTCTCTCATGTACTCACCCTCATGCCGTCCCAGATGTGTGACTTTCTTTCTTCTGCAGAACACAAATTAAGATTTTTAGAAGAATATCTCAGCTCTGTTGGTCCGTACAATGCAAGTGAATGGTGGCCAGAACTTTGAAGGTCCAAAAAGCACATAAAGGCAACATAAAATTAATCCATACGACTCCAGTAGTTAAATCCATATTTTCAGAAGCAATATGATAGTTGTGGGTGAAAAAACAGATCCATATTTAAGTCCTTTTTTCCTATAAAGCTTCACAATTTCACTTCTTCTTTTGTTTTTGGCAACTTGCATTCTTTGCGCATATCGCCACTTACTGGGAAGTGAGAATAATTTATGTAAAAAAGGACTTAAATATTGATCTGTTTATCACCTACACTTCTAAAGCTATGCATTTAACAACTGGAGTCGTATGGATTACTTTTTTGCTACCTTTATGTGCTTTTTGGACCTTCAAAGTTCTGGCCACCATTCACTTGCATTGTATGGACCTACAGAGCTGAAATATTCTTCTAAAGATCTTCATTTTTGTGTTCAGCAGAAGAAAGAAAGTCATTCAAATCTGGGATGGCATGAGGGTGAATAAATGATGAGAGAGTTTTAATTTTGGGGTGAACTGTCCCTTTAAGCCATTTACACATACAACTTAGAGACATACAGATATTTACAAATCTAGTTACAGGATTTGTAAAGCTTCGAACGTCTCTTAAGTTGTTCATATGTTAAAGCGTGTACATATACTGTAAGATGCTATCAGTATATTGATATTGTACAGTTTTAGTGTATATCCAAATGTACAAAAACGTGTAAACATTTATGTAAAAATGCCTACCAATTCAAATGAGATTACCCTAGAATAATAACTGATGTTGAAATGCATGAGTGGCATTTCACCCTCTGCTGTGCTGTCTGTTGTGTCAATGTTCATTTGTTACTTGATGTAAAGGGACTCAAGCTATAGATACTGTACAGATAATGTGTAAAAAAGACAAATTAGTTCAGTTTTTCTAATGCTCTTTATTGATGTATCTTCCATTACAAGGGGAATTTTGATAAATATGGTAACAATATATGTTATTTAAGTAACCTATTTAACTATTTAATCAAAATATCCCACCATGTCTGATTAGGTAGAACACTGCTTCCTCTCAAGGCCAACAGACAGCACCACCCATTGGCCATCAGGTCCACTTTCATGATGGTGTGGATTCAACATCATATAATGAAAGTAAAAAAAATAGGCAGCCATGTTAAGGCTCTTATATGGGTTGTACTTAAACCTGGGGCCATTCCACTCACTCTTGTAAGTTGTTTTTGAACTGCTTCTTTCCCACAGAAAGCATGGACAGGCCCACCTCTGTGGTTTCAACAATAAAAGTGCACAAAGTTTTCTCAAACGGAATAAAATCCACATTGAGAATTGCCAGTCCTCTGTCAAAATGCTAAATTTTTAGTGGTTTAAGATGAAAAACGTAGTACTGTACAGTATTACTGTCAGATAAAAAGTTTAGTACTGTATATTTGGGTATATACTGTACGTTCCCTTACGTTTTCACCCAGTTTGGCACTTTGTGAAATTGTGATCTTACACATGAATTTTCATGAAGTGCAATGGCATTTTAGTTGTTCAGTATATAGTGCTATTCAAGGCCTACTATGCCATTGTGAATATTAGCCAGATAAAATGTGGAATCTTCAAACAATGGCTTCAGTATTTGAGATAAATACAGGTAAATTCCCATGTAGGATTTAAGATGGTATGCTAAATGTATATGTGCTTAGGCCCATTTGAATGTTTGTATATACTTGCTCTATGTTCGCCATGACCTACCCTTAAATTATTTGCCCCGTTTTGCAACTGTTGTGTTTTGTTGTTTACCGCTGTCTCTGTCTAAAGGTGTGCTCACAATAGGCTTTGAACATGTGAAATTACTGCGGACAACGAATATCAGCATATAATGTCAAACACTAGGGATTCTGTTTTTAATAGATATAATAAAAAACACTGTAACAACACTGCAAGCAATACAACATTGAAGTTTGTATTCTTTATAATGAGCCAAGGGGTCTTTATTTCACAAAACTGGAGTAAAATGGCTACAAAATTCACATTTGTGTGCAATTTATGTTGAAGAATAAAACATGATAGTGTCTTCAATGTATGTTAGCCATATAGCTACCTTATTTTACCTCATAAATTGAAAACCGCTATTCTAAAAACCCAATGGAAATTCCAAAGGGAAAATGGTGATTCTCTTCTGGGTTTTAAGACTCGCCAAACTTGAACTTTGGAAGTTTTAGTAGCTGGCCAAATTTGTGCTTTGGTTCGTAATGGGAGACGAAACTTCTTTGCAAGAGTTAGTGTTTCTATTCTTCTGCATTTACATGCATATAAATGAAAGTGAATGGAGTGAAAAGTTTAGTGTGAGTACACCTTTCGCTTTCTGCCATTTTGGCACTTTTTCTTTGACACATGGTGTGTACTGAACTGAAATGGATCTTTAGTTATTTTTGGCAGAAATCAGAGCGGATCTGTAATGTTATGATGATGAAGATATTTGAGAAGCACAATTTGATAGATTGGTAATTATTGTTTTATTGCAATATGATTTAAAGTGTGGCCAAAGTGTTTTCAACCAACATATGACAATAAATGTACTGTCTGCCTTTGTTTACCATGAATGGATTTCAGCATCAGGGAAACAAACTCGTATCAGATGTAAAAGCTCATTTGTGTGCATTATTTTACAATGTATATCAGCTGATAAATACCAAATGTGTTCTGTTGAAATAAATATTTTTTACATGCTGCATGATCTAATTTGATCACATTTCTGATTTTACACTGATCAGATGTAAAACAAAAACAAAAAAACTGACATTTCTGATCTAACTACTCGTGGGTATATATAAATCCCATACAATTAAATTACAATTTGGGTGACAAAGTTCACATAGCATTGTGACACCGAAAATCTAAGTATGATTATATAAATGTATAAAAAAAGTGTGACCTTGTTGACCACATAGCATGTGAAATATGGAAAGTACTTTGATCACAGAAAATTTTTATGATGGTTACAGGAGGAATGTGTCACAACATACAGTGCATTGCACACTGCTATGCATGGGGCTGCGTAGCTGCAGACCGGTCAAAGTGCCCATGATGACCCCTGTCCACCATCAAAAGCGCCTACAATGGGCACGCGAGCATTGGAACTGGACCTTGGACCAGTGGAAGAAGGTCACCTGGTCTGATGAGTCCCGTTTTCTTTTACATCATGTGGACGGCTGTGTATGTCTGCGCAGTGTACCTGGGAAAGTGATGGCACCAGGATGCACTGTGGGAAGACGACAAGCAGGTGGAGGCAGTGTGATGCTCTGGGCAATGTTCTGCTGGGAAACCATGGGTTTGGCCATTCATGTGGACATCAATTTGACATGTGCCACCTACCTAAACATTGTTGCAGGCCAGGTACACCCCTTCATGGCAATGGTATTCCCTGATGGCAGTGACCTCTTTCAGCAGGATAATGCGCCCTGCTACACTGCACACATTGTTAAGGAATGGTTTGAGGAACATAATGAAGAGTTCATGGTGTTGCCCTGGCCTCCAAATTCCCCAGATCTCAATCTGATTGAGCATCTGTGGGAGGTGCTGGATCAACAAGTCCGATTCACGCCGGCTCTGCCTCGCAACTTACAGGACTTGAAGGATCTGCTGCTAATGTCTTGGTGCCAGATACCATAGGACACCTTCAGGGGTCTTGTAGAGTCCATGCCTCTACAAAATATTTTTTGGAACTGTGTGTGTGTGTGTGTGTGTGTGTGTGTGTGTGTGTGTGTTGTACTGCTGGGTCAGTGTGTCATGTGTTCATTATTTAACCTCAGGCAACACGCAGCCAATCTAAGTACACTGCAAAAAATGTGAGAAGAGACAGGTAAAGATATGCAGCATCAGTCAGTAAAGAAAATGTTACTAGTACTGCAATGGCAATCAGATAAAGATAATGTATGTGGCATTGATTCTTGAGATATGGGACAAAAACATGTTTTACAGCTTTTTTCATACTTTTTGTCAACACCATCATACACTGATAAGGCAGTGCCCCCTCAGCCAGACCACTGTGCCCCCTCTGTCAAAATGTTGTATTTGAACCAATTTCTATAGTTTAGTTATTATTTTTTAAATGTGTTTTATTCATTTTTTTTGCAAGCCTAAATATATAAACTAAATAAAATAAATAAAGCAAATTAATCTTTAAACTATTTGTAGTGAGTAATTGAACATTTCATGTGGAAGGTGCGGATAGGAGTTACGCTGTCTGGCCAATTGACTGCTCTCTTCTTAATTAGAAAAATGTTTTCTGCCATGTAGTTCAGTCAGGTAAGGATGAATGAACGATGTAAATGATGTAACTAAAAAGTGCAAGCATAAGTGGAGAGATGTGGTCCTCAAGACCAGAGTTTTAACACCAGCACTCGGTGCATTCAGTTGTTCTAATTGTGAGAACGTCCTGGTTACTTTCGTAACCTCCATTCCCTGATGGAGGGAACGAGACGTTGTGTCGATGTAGTGACACTAGGGGACACTAGTGGTCACCCTTGGGAGCCCCAAACTCCTCTGATCTTTGATAAAAGGCCAATGGGAATTGGTGAGTGGAATTTGCATGCCACTCCCCCGGACATACGGGAATATAAGGAGCTGGCTCGCAACCACTCATTCAGGTTTTGTGCTGAGGAGCTGAGACAGAGACCCGGCCATTTCAGTGGGTAGTTCAGTGTTGTGGCAGGAGGGACACAACGTCTCGTTCCCTCCATCAGGGAATGGACTCAAGAATTTCACACACCATTGCACTTGTGTATATGGCTGTGTGACAATAAAGTGATTTGATTTGATTTGATTTGAAAGTAACCAGGAAGTTCCCTATCTGTCACTCACTTGACGTTGTGTCGATGTAGTGACACTAGGGGTCCCTATATGAAATGCCACAACTAGCTGAACTGTGTTACGTGGATTGGCGGTGTGAGACGGGCAAGCCATTGCGTGCCCTGTAGCCAGCGCACCTGGCCATCATGTAACCTCCCCCAACGCTCCTATGAGTGTCATATGGTCCCCTGCACCTCGGGGACAAGTTGACAGCCCAAAATGGGGACAGGCCACCCCAGCCATGGCCTCTTCTTTTTTCTCCCCAAAAAAGAATGGAAATCATTCAGCTGGGGGCCATAATTGTCCGTGTTAGAGGGGGTGTCCATTCCCAAGGGGAAGACACCGCAGAGACCTCATCCTGCCCGAAGGGGAGGCAGTTGTGTGGAAATACGACACGTGGTCTTACTGAGTCTTGTCGGCAGTGTCGCATGTGGAAAAGTCCCCGTGGTAGGTCCTGCCCAGAGGGGATGAGCTCTACAACATGGTGACTGGTGGCAGAGGGGACTCTGCCCAAGGAAGACGTGAGTTTACCAATGGGGAAACCGTCTCGTGGAAGATACATCACACGGGGTTACATAAAGGCAACCAGCGCATGTGGAGCACCTACCCCAGTACAGGGCCTATTAGCACACGTTTCTCCGTGAATTCGCCTGCCACAGGGCTAAGGAGGAAGGACATCCAGGGCACATCTCCCCCTCCCAGAGGGGAAAGGTGCTATACGCAAGCACTACACCTGGCCAGTTGTCCTGCCAACTTACCTGTTTGTACCTGACAGCACACGGGATGAACCAGCTTAACCCGGAGATTGAGGAACCTTGCGAAGGTATTGGATGTTGCCCAGCCTGCTGCTCTGCCGATGTCTACCAAAGAGGCCAAAAACAGGGTAAACAGTCCAGGATAATACACAGGAAATGCAACATACACAGGAAATGCAACATACACAGGAAATGCTCAGAAATGTCAGCATGGGCAAAACAAGACTTCGCAATGACAGCGAGTGAGAGTGAGACTTAAATAGCTGCATGAATTGGAAACAGGTGAACAGGTAATCATTGACAGGTATGAGGATTATGGGAAATGGAGTCCATAGAGTTAAAGTCAATCCCGAGGTGATGGAGCCCTCTGGTGGTGAGCGGGAGGAACAAGAAAGGCGGGATTCATGACAGCTTTGTTGGATCACTTTAATTTTTGATATACATACAGTATGTGCTTCTTATGCTGACATGAAGGAATTATTTATAATATTTACATGAATACAAGTGATATTTACAACATAATAATTACATAATTTTTTGCTTTATTAATGTAAGATAAATAAAAATTCTTACAGCAATTACAGAACAAAACTAAATAAATTACAAACAAAAAGAAAAGAACAAGTGCCAGAGTGAAACGCATATATGAGGTTGTAGAATGCAATATTTGTTAACATTTCAGGGATTTTCCTTTTTTTTTTTTTTTTTTTTTGTGCTTAAAAGATGTTACATATAGGAATAATAATTTACCAAAAAAAAAAAAAAAAAAAAAAAAATGGAAAATAGCAGCATCTTATGACATTAACCCTTTAAGCTCTGGAGGTGTTTTTAAAGATTTCCTGTTTCAGTGGCATACCCAAAATTAAAGGCTTATAACTCGACAAAAAAAAAAAAACAAAAAAAAAAACAAACCAAAAAAAACAAAAAAAAAAAAAAAAAAAAAAACAAGGAGGGTCAAGTGTTTAGTATCATTATAAAGAAATTTCTTTCTTTTTTTTTTTTTTTTTTAAATGTTTTTTTGAATGATATAGATTATGATACAGCCTTAGAAACAGCTGAAAAATAAAAAAAATAAAAACTTTTTTTTCTCTCTGATTTGACATTATATATCTTTGGGTGTAAATAAAATGGCTCCAAAAAGCTACTTTTGTTTTGTTCCCAATAATGTCAACTGTATCTGAAATTAGTTTTTGTGTTGATATGACAAAGCAATCAAAAGTTCTAGCATTACAAAATAATTTATCCTAGTGTCCAAAAACGCCTTCATGTGTCCAAAAGCCTCTCCAAACAAATAAAACATAGTAATTGTACATAAGAACTACTTACACATATGTAAACACAACAATGATTATAGGTTTGCATAGCATACAGACATGATTTTAGTAATGAGATTTCAGAGAATGAGTTTCGTTCAGTGCCATTTGAGTCATCACTGAGTCTGTATAATTTACTTGGCGCCATCTCCTGGTGGCCATATGTAACATTGTGCTTTGTGTGGATTATCTAATGATCTATGCATCCGATAACCTTGTATGTGGGATCGTTTGAAAGATAATCACCTCCTCTAAGTAATGGTATGTGATAATTTCACGAAACGTGGCATACAAGCAAAATGTGGCATACAAGCAACACCAACATAATTGTCAAATTATATACTAAGCTAATACTCTCTATGTTTTTTTTTTTTTTTTTTTTTTTTTTGTGAGTAAAACGAATAGGCTGGTTGTATTCTATATTACACATGGCTATTTGATGAGTTTGATGTTTTTACCGATTGCAATAATATGTACAGTGTAATTTTTAATATAATTTATCAAAATGGAACACTTCTGATTTGTCTGCAAATATCAAAGCACCTGTTAAGATGTGGTCATAATGCCTACATGCATTGTAAAGTAGAGCTTCTAAGCTTAAACGATACCTATTTTGTGTTGGTCAAGACTGTGGTTATTAATATTTTGACAATTATATTTTTTTCTCTCCTATCTGAGCTTAAAGGGTTAATGCATAAACAACTTACCAAGAATAATTAATAAATTAACAAAATACTGTATCTAACAGTTAATATTATCAAAGAAAAAATACTGAAAGTGTATTTGTCAGCATTGTATTGTTGTTGTTGCTGTTTTTTCAGAGATAAGTACATGTCTGAGGTATGTGTCTTCATTCATTCATATCTTCCAGTCTGTCTCTCTCCACTGCAGTTTCTCTCATCAGCCCTGCTGTCTCGGGGTAACCTTTACATTACAGTCCAGAGCACATGTGCTGTTTAATAACTGATTTTTTTATCTTTAAATTCAAAAGCTTGTAATAAAGGCTTTGTTTGCACTATCTCTCTACTTTTAGTCTTAGATAATTCCACATGGTTCAGCATCACACAACAGATATGTTTAAAAAAAATAAGATATATTACATAATGTCTCCAAAACAGCTCCACGTGAGGCATTATCTGGCATATAGATCCACGTTTAAAAATAAATAATAATTAAAAAAAAACCATCCCCAACACTACACCGCTGCCTACCCCTGGTTGCTATTGCTAGGATAATTTTGGACTTTGTCATTGTTCAATAATACAGTTTAATTACAAAACAAAATAAATACAAAATAAATAAATAAATAGAAATCCCCCCACTGTCTGAATGTTTGACAAGTTCAATTAGTGATACCTAAATGATTAGTAGTTAAATACTAATTGTTAAATCATTAGTTCAATAATATAATAAAAAATAAAATAAAATAAAAAAATTCTACACCTTTAAATAATTACCATAGCTCTTTACGCCAATTAATTTACATATGTAAATTTGACGTCTTACGCAATAAATGACGACATCACGTGATTTAGCTACTTTTAGCGACATTTCAGCAAGCCTTTGGTGACTTCCCATGAGAAATAGTTGGCAGCACTGACTCGTTCATTCAGTCATTGCGTTAAACAAGGAGAGATGGGTGAAATGCATTTAAGACAAGTTTATAGGTTTACACAAAACAGAATCCCCAATTTATGAATGTGTAAAAATGACTGAAGATGTATAGTAAAAATGACATGAATTACAGATGGAAATGTTGTGCTTTGATGCACAGTGTAAAATATTTAGGCTTTTCTTAAACTTTTTCTTTGTCTTGGTAATAATTAAACCCAGCATTTGACAAAAAAAAAAAGGGAACAGAAGACCTGCCATTTGTGGTGAAAATGGTTATGGTGTTAAACTCTATTTTTAAAGTATCTTCATTCATTTGTAGACATGCAAATTCCATTTGTCTACCTATGTTGCACTTTTAAATACTGACTATAGCGTGAGCCAATAGTTTTTGAGAGTGGGAAGGAGTATATCATTGGTTGGACCAACTGAATGAATACATCTCTTCGGTGAACTGGTCAGTCATTTCATTCGTGACGTGAACAAACTGAATGAACTGGTAAATGGCAAGCCGATTTAGCTTTTAAGGCATCCAGTGTTACTCGTTGTAATTGTATTTGTACTAGTAATATTTCAATTAAAGAGCTCTACAATATATTTTCTACTAGTAAGAATTCTTATTACAGAGCTCTATAACGGATTTTTAACTAGTAAGAATTCCAATTACAGAGCTCTCTAATTGCATTTCTACTAGTAAGAATTACAAAGCTCTGCGATGGCATTTCACTAGTAAAAACTCCAATTAAAGAGATCTACAATTGATTTTTTACTAGTAAGAATTATAAGAGCTCTGTAATGACTTTGTTACTAGTAAGACTGCAACTGCAGAGCTCTACAATTGAATTACAGAGCTCTGCAGTTGCATTTTTACTAGTAATAATTCCAATTAAAGAGCTCTGCAATTCAGTTCTTACTAGTAAAAATGGGATTACAATGCTCTCTCATTAAATTTTCACTAGAAAGAATTTCAGTTACAGAGCTCTACAATTGCATTCTTACTTGTAAAAACTTGTATTAGTTGCAAAACAGAAGTGATTACACCCATTTCACTTTTCAAATGGTAAGATATTAGTATTAAATATTTTTACAAGCTTATTTTGCAAACATATTGATTGCATTCACATAGTGTCAGAATTATTGAGAATACTGAGATGAAAATACGAATATGCTTTTGTTATTGAAGGATAATATTTAATCACTATATTAATTCACCTCTGTATTCTCTTGAAAAAAGTTCAAAGAGGTTTTACACATGTCAGAAACTCATACGGTCCACTGCGGTCTGCAGCATCTACAGTAAAGTTTTTAGAAACCTGTCAGTCAGACGACAAATGACAGTTTTTTTTTTTACAACGTTTTGAATGTGTAGATTGTGTGAAAGTTTGCAGAGTACAGAGGTGTACGTGCAAAACAGTAGAAAGACAAGTAGTTTTAATGTTTGTTTTTTTCATCAGAAAGGAGGATAGACATTTTTTTTTCGTGTTTTGTATAATTGAATAATTTTTTCATTTACCCTGTCATTGTTTTTCCTTCATTCACAAGTTGTGCCTAATGTACGAAATACCTGACAAAAATATTTTTTATAACAGAATTTGTAATGATTTTAACCTTTTTAATAAATGTATAATAATATATGATATAATATAATATATAATAATATATAATCATATACTGTATATTCATAATACATTTTATTATGAATAAAATTGAAACAAACATATTTATATAAATTTTTCCACCTGCCAATGTATACAAGCCAGATGAATATGAATATGCATGAGGCTCCATTACCATAATGAGATGGCACTGAATAGTAAGAATCACTATTGTAGAGCTCTAAAATTACATTTATACTAGTAAATATTCAATTACAGAGCTCTAAAATTGCATTCTTACAAGTAAGCATTCCGATTACAGAGCACTGCAATTGCATTCTTACTAGTAAGAATTGCCATAAAAGAGCACTACAATTATATTCTTACTAGTAATAATGTAATTGCAGAGCTCTATAATCGAATTACAGAGCTCTGCAATTACATTATTACTAGAAAGAATTCCAATTACAGAGCTCTTCGATTGCATTCTTACTAGTAAGCATGTAATTGCAGAGCTCTGTAATTAAATTAAACAGCTCTGCAATCAAACATATCTTTAATGCAATTTTTCACTAGTAACAATTCAATTAGAGATCTCTCTAATTGGAATTTTTACTAGTAAAAATTAAATTATAGAGCTCTCTAATTGGATTTCTTACTAGTAACAATTAGAGAGCTCTCTAATTGGAATATTTACTATTAACAATTCAATTAGAGAGCTCTGTTATTAAAAATGAATGGGAGTCAATGGAAACATATGACAAGTAAAGATTCAATTAGAGATCTCTCTAATTGGAATTTTTACTAGTAAAAATTAAATTATAGAGCTCTCTAATTGGATTTCTTACTAGTAACAATTAGAGAGCTCTCTAATTGGAATATTTACTATTAACAATTCAATTAGAGAGCTCTGTTATTAAAAATGAATGGGAGTCAATGGAAACATATGACAAGTAAAGATTCAATTAGAGAGCTCTATAATTGGAATTCTTACTAGTGAAAATTAAATTATATAGCTCTGTAATTGGAATTATTACTAGAAAAATGCAAATAGTGAGCTCTGTATTTGGAATTCTTACTAATGAAAATTAAATTATATAGCTCTGTAACTGGAATTATTATTAGTAAAAATGCAAATAGAGAGCTCTGTAATTGGAATTCATACTAGTAAAAAATGCATTTATGATGAGTAACGCTGGGAACATTAAAATATCATTTGGCCTTCCATACTGGTAAACTCGTTCTTGACTGACATGAACGAATCAGTCATCATGAACCATGATTTGCTGACCGGGAGGAGGAGCTGCATGTCGTTCATTCATATTGTCAATCTCGTTCAACAAGAAAAGGGGCCGGATGAATTATGAATAAAAGTTAGTGATGACCAGGCATTACAATGACATCTACAGACATTATTGAAACTCAATTATTTTTAGGCTAGTATTGTTATCCTTTTTTTTTTTTATATATAGATTAATAAAAAGTCATGCTCAGCAGTTCACAGTATGATAGATATGCTTTGTTGTCATTTGTGGGGAAAAGCTTATAATGCCTTAACAATCTGCAGTGCTGAAGTCTCTTAGTAGAATTTTAATAAAGGATAATTGTACTTGCAGACTGCTTTCGGTTCAATGCAATTACTTAAAAGATGGATATTTGGCACTATCTGCAAGCGCAAAGGCGTAACTTGAAGATCTGGTCAGTGAATGAATCAATGAACGAATCTGAACTAATATTTTTGGTGACCGGAATCAAAAGAATTGAGTCAATAAAATGAATCAAAATCACCACCACTATCGCGCTCAAATATCTCAAAAGACCTAGTAATGCACATGTAGCTCATTTTATAACTAATAAATCACAAAAACAGTGGCAACAAAAAACAACATAGTAAGAATAAGATGAGCTCTGAATAATCACAAACTGACAAATAACTGCAAGTTACAACCAATACAATTACAACAAACACATAAATCAGCAAAATGTAAAATTATAAACAGTACACAGTAATTTGGATAATTTATTTGCACCACAATGCATTACTGGGAACGTGTTGGTTATTGTTGTAACCTCCGTTCCCTGATGTAGGGAACGAGACGTTGTGTCAATGTAGTGACACTAGGGGTTGCTCTTGGGAGCCCCAAACACCTCTGATCTTTGAAAAATGTCCAATGGGAATTGGCGAGTGGAATTTGCATGCCACTCCCTCAGACATATGGGTATAAAAGGAGCTGGCTCGCAACCACTCATTCGGCTGAGGAGCCGAGACAGGGTACCGGCCATTTCAGCGGGTAGTACAGCGTTGTGGCAAGAGGGACACAGTGTCTTGTTCCCTCCATCATGGAATGGAGGTTATAACAGTAACCAAGACGTTCCCTATCTGTCACTCACTCGACGTTGTGTCGATGTAGTGACACTAGGGGTCCCTATACGAAATGCCACAACCAGCTGAACTGTGTTATGTGGACTGACGGTGCAGGTGCAGGCAAGCCGCTGCTTGCCAAATAGCAGGTGTACCCGGTCTGCACGTAGCCTCCCCCAAAGCCCCAAGAACGTCACACAGTCACTCACATCAAGGGGGGGACAAGACGTATCTACAAGGGGAACAGGCCGTGCCATCTGCTGCCTTTTCTCTCTTTTTTATCCCCACAGAGTGAATTTTTTTCGGCTGGGGCCATATGTACTCGCGTCGGGGAAGGTGTTCTTTCCCCAGGAGGAAAAGACACTGTGGAGACCACATCCTGCCCAAAGGTGAGGTTAACATGTGGCAAATATGTCAAAAGAAGCCCCGCGGTAGGTCCTACCTGGAGGGGAGGAACTCTACAGCATGGCGACCGGAGGCAGGGGAGGACCCTGCCGAAGGGAGACACAGATTTGCCCTCAGGGAAACCATACCGTGGAAAATACATCACAAGTGGTTACCACAGGTAACCAGCACATGTGGAGCACCTACCCCAGTACAGGGCATACTAGCACATGTACTGGGCCCAGCTACGAATTCCTCTGCCAAATTCGCCAGCCGTAGGACTAAGAAGGAAGAACATCCAGGGTTCACTGTCTCGTGAACTCGCATGGGGGAAAAAGCACACGTCTTCCCCTCAGGGAGGGGAAAGGCACTATGCACAAGTGGTACACCCAGCCAGCTGCCCGCACACTTACCTGCTCGTACCTGTCAACACACGGGACAAAACCGGCTCAACCTGGGGATTATAAAATCTCGCAAAGGTATTGGGTGTTGCCCAGTCCGCTGCTCTACAGATGTCTGCTAGAGAGGCACCACTGGCTAGTGTCCAGGAGGATGCCACACTCCTCGTGTAGTGTGCTCGTAATCCCAAAGTGGAGGGCACACCCTGGACCTGGTATGCCAAAGCGATGGCATTCATGACCCAGTGGGCAAGCCTCTGTTTGGAGACAGCGTTCCCTTTCCGCTGTTCCAAGTAGATGCGCAAAGCACGCACCGGACACCGCAACGACAAGGCTGGGTCTGCCTCCTCCTGGGGCAGCGCTTGCAGGCTCACCACCTGATCCCTAAAAGGGGTCATGGGAACCTTGGGCACATAGCCCGGTCGGGGTCTCAAGACCACGTGAGAGTGCTCCGGACCAAACTCCAGGCAGGTGTCACTGACAGAGAATGCCTGCAGGTCCCCAACCCTCTTGATGGACGTGAGCGCAGTCAGGAGGGCAGTCTTCAGGAGGGGAGCCTTTAGCTCAACTGACTCTAGGGGCTCAAACGGGGCTCTCCGCAGGCCCAGCAGGCCCATAGAGAGATCCCATGAGGGAATGAGGCGCGGCCTAGGAGGATTCAACCTCCTAGCACCTCTAAGGAACCTGATGATCAGGTTGTGTTTCCCCAGGGACTTACCATCCACCGCGTCGTGGTGCGCCGCTATAGCGGTCACATACACCTTCAAGGTGGAGGGGGAAAGCCACCCCTCCAACCTCTTCTGCAGGAAGGAAAGCACCGACCTGAATGCGCATCTCTGGGGGTCTTCGCCTCAGGAAGAACAACAATTTGCGAACAAACGGCACTTCAAGGCATACAGGTGCCTCGTCGATGGAGCCCTGGCCTGAGTGATCATGTCTACCACTGCCGGTGGTAGGCGACTTAGGTCTTCTGCGTCCCGTCCAGGGGCCAGACATAGCCACGCCTCCAAACTCCGAGCGAGGGGTACCAAGGGGACAACCGCATTTGACGTGCCTGCGGGTGGGGCCTTGCAGCGGGGAGGAGCAGCAACTGCCACGTCGAGGAGCCTCGCATCCCAAGTTCATGACTGTGCTGAGGGAAACATCAAAGCACTTACCTCCCTCCGCATACCCACCATAGGACCGGTCAGCGACGGGCGAGGAGTCTGAGCATCCTCGCAGCTCATCATGACTGCCTAGCCATGGGTGTGTGTGTGCTGCGGCCGTGTGCACGAAGGCGGGGGACCTACGTTCGTAGCATCCTGGCCGCGAGTGTTCGGTGTATGGCCATCGTGACAACGACGGCCGTAAACATCAGGTGTATGACCCAGGGAGTGAGGAAACCACTCTTTTTTTGAAAATGTGGGTACCACAGCCCCTGGTCGCAGGCAAAATAAAAAAAGGGAACAAAGGATTCTCCTCCCGGGAGACGGAGTCGTCTGTACACCAGCTCCGAGGTTCCAGCGGGCCTCTTCCTCCCTGGGTCGTCCATCTCAGAGGTGCTTGGAGGCCTTCCTGGGGCTCTTAGCGCCAGATCATGAGACGGGGGCATCAGCATCCTGGGAGGGGCTCTACGCTGGGGCTGAGTGGTTGAGCTGCTGCCGCAGGGGGACGCCCTTGTCGGCGAGCAGACGGGGTGCGGGACCTTGAACTGTGCCGGGGCAGGATGTGTTGGATGGCCTCCGTCTGCTTCTTCACTGCTGAGAACTGCTGGGCAAAGTCCTCAACGGTGTTGCCGAATAGGCCATTCTGGGAGCATTGAGGAAACGGACCTTGTCGGCGTCCTTCATCTCAACCAGATTAAGCCTGACTCCTGGACCACCAAGGTAGACATCACCTGCCCGAGTGCCCGCACCATAACCTTCGTTGCCCAGATGGCGAGATCGGTCGCTGAGCGCAGCTCCTGCATCACTTCGGTGTCAGGACTATCCATGTGCAGCTCTTTCAATGTCTTGGTCTGGTGTACTTTCAGGAGGGCCATAGCATGCAGGGCGGAGGCGGCCTATCCAGCGGCACTATAAGCCTTGGCCGCCAGGGACGACATAGACTTACAGGCCCTGGATGGGAGTCTCGGGCGATTCTGCCAGGTGGCGGAATTTTGCGGGTACAAGTGCACTGCAACCGCCTTATCCACCTGAGGAATCTCCGTATACCCCTGGCCAACCCACCGTCGAGGGTAGTGAGAGAGAGGGAATCCAGAAGTCGGATCCAGGCAGTAAAAGGTGCCCGCCATGACTTTGTGAGTTCCTCGTGCACCTCCAGGAAGAATGGAACCAGGCGCTCCGAACCCAGGAACCAATCATCAAGCTGCGAGGGCTCAGGGCAGGGTGGAGGGTTCCACTCCAGCCCAACACTCACGGCAGCCCGGGCAAGTGTGACGGTCAGCTCTGTGTCAGCCTCAGACTGGGCAACCACACCTGAAGGTGGGAACCCAGTCAAGTCCTCAGCATCCGACTGCGCCAACCCGCTCTCCGATGCTATGATCGAGAGCTCATCTTGCTCTCGAGCCCCGAACGAGACATTAAACTCGCCCTGAGGCGAACTGCCTGTCTCATCCCAGAACTCGACTGGGGCAAATGAGCATACTGGGGAATGGGAGGTCCATGGGGGATTACCCAGCGGAACCACTCCCATTGGGGTCCCCAAATCGCCCCCAGCACTAAACGACCCAGCCTCGTACCCGTAGGTAGAAGGACCGGGGCGGGGAACGGCTGGAGTGGCTTTCCCCCGGAAGAAGGAAAGCTGTGACCGCAATGTTGCCATGGCCATCCACGAATGCTGCCTCAACGTGACTACAACCCAGACATGTGAGACAGCGATCGTGGCCGTCAGAGGCAGAGAGATAGCGACCGCATCCAGGAACTACATACAGATGGAAAGGCATCTTTAAAAGACGCTCTCCATCAGTGCAAAGTCTTTTAGAAGAAAATATACTCTTTTTTGTAAGAAAATATACTCTTTCAGCTGTCGAAGCGCCCAGGGGTGTACTCTGCACTAGTCGTGCACGAGGGGGAGAAAGCCGCTGAAATGCGCCATATATCCAACAGCAAACGCTTCTCGTGTGTGAGGTGAATGGAATGGCAGTGGAACTCGCTGCTCAACATCGCTCGGCTCCGAAGAAAAAATCTGAATGAGTGGTTGCGAGCCAGCTCCTTTTATACCCATATGTCTGGGGGAGTGGCATGCAAATTCCACTTGCCAATTCCCACGGGCCTTTTCTCAAAGATCAGAGGTGTTTGGGGCTCCCAAGAGCGACCCCTAGTGTCACTACATCGACACAACGTCGAGTGATTGACAGATAGAGAACTTAAGTACCAGTTTTTATCAAAGTATTATTAGACACAGATGGAACACCTTGCTGAATAATGAATGGAAAATATAAGCAATTCATCTGGATAATAACAAAACTATCCTATCTGCAAAGACCTGCTCTCTAGGAGGTGTTTATACTTTACATATATTTATTTGTGTTTATTTTTATACATTTTGTGAGGTGTTGTGTTTATATTCCTTATTTAAAATATGTAGGCCTAATTTTATTTATAAATCATTTTTCCATACATTGCTGTTGCTATCTGATTTTCAATGGCATTTTAACATTCACTTTCGCACTTATTCTGTTCAACTTTTTGCTTTCATTGTTTTGTTTTTTGTTTTTTGTTTTTTCGCACTAAATAAACATTTACACATATTTATATATATAGTTGATATGAAATTCCAATCGTTGTCTGCAGTGTCCTGTGGTGACATATTAAAGTATCTTACTTAAAGTATCTAAAAGTACTTTAAACAGCATTTTGCAATAATTTTGTTTACTGTAATTATTAAACTTGCAGTTTCCATGACCTTGACCTTATATTAACTGAGACTAGTTTATTTGTACTTCTAGAAAAAAGTTAAAAGGCGATTAAAATTGTGAAAAAAATCAAGAAAATTGTGAAAAATGCTGACTTAGGTCACAGCACCTAAATACACACTTTACCTTATACATTCATGTACATTTTAACCTAACTTATTCTTCTTGGGAAAAAGTTATTGGACACATTATTTGTCCTCTATCAAGCAGTGTGCTTTTTTTTTTTTTTTAAATCCACTCATCACGTTTGCAGTGGTTCTATGAATGTTTAAAAGCTGTATCAAATTTCAAATCGGTGGGGCCCATTTTCATGATTTCACTTACGGCCCCGCAAACCCACAGGCTGGCCCTGCAGGTGATACTGATCCCAATCATTTTAATATTTTACTAGTATTGTTCTTAACCAATATGACTTTCTTTTTCAGTACACAAAGGGAGAAATTTTGAAAAACAATTCTGCTCAGTGATGTCATACAATGGCAGTGGATGGTGACCACCTCTTCAAGCTTCAAAAGCATGCAAAACTATACTTCAGAAGTCTAATAAATGATTCAGTATGACTTATGCCTTGTTCTCAAGGCACACGATAAGGTTTAGTGAACCCCCCAGAAATCTAATTGACTATTTAGTAAAAATCTTGACCGACCATCGCACTTCTGTGCGCTTTCATGAGATTGCACGGGAGCAGCAGTTTCGCTGCCCCTGCTGGTGAGAAGGGGCGTTCAAGCAAGACACTGCTTATTTGGTACAATCGGACCACCACAGAGATATTAAAATCAGAACACACAACACAGCTGCACACAAATCAGTGAACCAATCTTATAAAACATGTCACGCAATAGAAGGTATATTTTCTATGTCAATCAGATTTTTATGTCCTAACCAGCCTTGACGAGCGACAGGACATTTTGCCGAGTGCTTGGTGGTTTCTATTTGCGGCGTCACGCCTGGAGCCACATCTGCTATGAACTGGCACTGGTCCAAAATCTTTGTCATAACAATACAGTATATTGAAGCCAGCATCTCACTATTCTTCTAAAAACAACTTGATTTTGGCTGAGGGTGTCACACATACTAACTGTTCTGCTAAAGTCTTGCTCTCTTCAGTCGGAGGGCTGTCACACACACACAGGTTCAGAAAGGAAAAAGACGTAACACATACCGGCCTTTCACTCAGATTCTTCTAGTTCACTTTTGGTAAGCGAAACATCCAAAACCTCAAAAAAACTGCAGTCTCCTGTACTCTCTGTCTGACTGTGGCTTCTTTGTGTATGTGCGGCTCTTCAATTTCTCTCAGTTTGATTTCCGAATACTCCAGTTCATACAAATATGGTCGGGCATAGAAATGCATCGCCAAACTCTTCAGACATGTTTTATACATTTTGGTTCTCTGGTTTGTGTGCAGCTGTGTTGTGTCTTCTGATTTTAATATCTCTGTGTTGTCCGATTGTACCAAACAAGCAGTTTCTTGCTTGAACGCCTCTTCTCACTAGCAGGGGCAGCGAAACTGCTGCTCTCGTGCACTCTCAGGAACGTGCACAGGAGAGTGAGGGTCGGTCAAGATTTTTACTAAATGGTAAATTAGATTTCAGTTTTTTTTTCACTAAACCTTATCGACAGGTCATGTCAACACAGGTGAGTGGGAAACACTGGCCGAATGTTGTAATACAACAAACTATATTTTGCAGTAAATGATGCATTGAAAGAGGCTTGGTGAATGTGAAAAACGTACACTGAACGGACTAAAACTAAAACGGACAATTTCAGGGTCCTGTTTCATTTTGTCCGCAGCAACCTCTTTGTCTCCACAGGACAGGGTTTGGTAGATTACTTCTGAAATATAATCCAGTACTGATTACATATTACATGACAATGAAAATTTCTAATCAGTAACATAATCTTTTAGATTTCACTTTAAAGTAATCTAATCTGATTACTTTTTAATTACTTTCAGATTACTCATTGCATTTTTTGATGAAAGTCTAATTATTAATTTTAAATGTATTAAGAACCAATCAACACTCCTTTTATTAAACATTAGTAAACATGAAAACAAAAATCTACTTCTGATTTGTCAGTTGCTGAGTAAGACAAATATGTTTTGATGTTAATGAAAAACTAACACTATGTTACACAAGAGGGAAGGCAATGAGAACAAGCATGAATTTCTAATTTCAATAAAAAATTTGTTATTTAGTTAATTATGAATAGGGATTGGTTTATTTTTAATATATAACCAATAAATATTAGTATATAATATATATATAAATATATAAATGATAAAACATTGAATTATTAAATGAAATTGTGACAATTAATAAATAACCAAAACTGTCACATTAAATTGAATTACTGTACAGTAATTCAATTTAATGTGACAGTTTTGGTTATTTATTTAGTTTTTTGTAATTTATTATACAGTTCGACTTCAGTTTAGAGGTCTTCACGGGTACGGATTCGGATCCATGCTTTATACAGTCAGCCGGGTCCAGGTCAGATCCCATTCTATTGCTGCAGGTCCCGGGTCTGTTTAACATTATGTGTAATACCCGAGTCAATCTGAGAAGACCTGGCCGTGATCAGACAGCGCTGATGATGAAGGTGCTGTGTGTGTGTGTTGTGACTTGCAAAATTGTAAAATTAGGATGAGAAAGTGCGGGCGGGAAATAAGGTGAAAAACAGAGCGGAGCCACAATGAGCTGAGTGACGTCAGAGGCAGAGCAGAGTTAAGGCAAACATTAGTAAATTAGCAATGCTAATGTTAGCAGCCATGGCAATGAACGAGCAGTCATTATTATTGTGCAAAAGGGCAAAAAGTCAAAGTTATCTTATGTGAGATAGGCCTACAAAAAACTGCAAAGCTGATTCTAAACAAGTCGTGTATGTCATCCGTCACCGTGACAGCAAGTGAACTTTTGAAGCTGAAATAATGAGTGGATTAGCTATGCTGTTTCAATCAGCAAGAGAGGAATCACAGAAAACCTGAATGTATTTTACCAATTTTCTTGGCAAGGAGGATGGATTATATGTGTCACGGCCAGGCACAGGGGAGAAGGCTACTAACGTTACATTAGGTAAGACACAAAGTTTTGTTTTCAAAACTTGTAAATTAACTTGTTAACAGCAATCAGCTGTGAAATCAGTGTCGATCGGGTCTGTGTCTCCCGGCCGGGTCCGGGTCCCAGCTTTCAAATAATAGACGGGTCCGTTTCGGGTCGGGGTCCAGCATTTCTCGGTTCTGCATGGGTACGGGTCCAAGCTTTCAAATAATAGGCGGGTCTGGTTCAGGCCCGGGTAGTACATTTCTGGGTCTCTTTGGGTTTGGGCACGAATTTTTGGACCTGTGAAGACCTCTACTTCAGTTTGACACCAAGCCTTGTTCCTTATAGATCTATGTATCCTAATATATGTTATATTTTTTGACTTTCTTTTTTTTCTTTTGGTAGACAAAAGAAGAAATTTTGAAAAAATAAAATAAAATCTGCTCAGTGATGTCATACAATGGCAATGGATGGTGAAAAACTCTTTAAGCTTTAAAAGGACACAAAACTATAATAATAATTCTTTCAATGTGACTCATTCCTTGTTCTGAAGGCATACAATAAGGTTTGGTAAGAAACAAGCCAAAATTGAATGTATTATTTTGTGAAAATCTTGACCGACCATTGCTCTCATGTGTGCGTTCATGGGACTGCACGAAAGCAGTAGTTCACGCAGACCCTGCGCACGAGATGGAGTGTTCAAGTGAAAACTCGCTTATTTGGTGCAATCGGACCATTCAGAGAGATATTAAAAACAAAAAACACAAACCAGAGAACCAAACTTACAAAACATGTCTAAAGAGTTATAAAGCGTGCCCGTTGTATACAGCGCCCCAGCCCATTTTGGAGGCGTCCGTCGTGACCACGACGCGCCTGGAGACCAGTTCTAGGGGAACACCTGCCCGTAGAAATGAGAGGTCGGTCCATGGGCTGAAAAGGTGGTGACAGACTGGCGTGATGACCACGCGATGTATCCCGCGGCGCCATGCCCATCTCGGGACTCGAGTCTGAAGCCAGTGCTGAAGCGGTCGCGTATGCATCAACCCGAGCGGGGTGGCCACTGGTGAAGATTGGCCGCAACCCACTGCCTTTTGTCGGTACGATGAAGTAGGGGCTGTAAAACCCCTTCTTCATCTCTGCCGGAGGGACAGGTTCTATCGCACCCTTCCATAGGAGGGTAGCGATCTCCGTGCGCAAGGTAGCAGTGTTTTCGCTCTTGACCAAGGTGAAGTGAATACCACTGAACCTGGGTGGGCACCTGGTGAACTGAATCGCGTAGCCGAGTCGGACGGTCCGGATCAGCCATCGCGACGGATTGGAAAGTGCAAGCCACGCGTCCAAGTTCCAAGGGGACAACGTCGTCGGACGTACCGGCAGGTGGGGCCTCGCGGTGGGGCGGAGCTTGAGGTGCCACACCACGTTGTGGCTGTGCTGAGTCTAGGGACATCGAAGCACTTACCTGGCTCCTTGTGACCACCCCCGGAACAGCCTGGGACGGGGGAGGAAGAGGCCTGTCCTCGTAACCTGTGGAGACTACCACATCGGGGCGGCTGTGTGCCACAGCAGGGTGCACAGGGGCGGAAATACCACCGCTGGGGCACCAATCCTGCAAGAAAAAACCCGTGGATGGTAGTCGTGATGACTACCGTGCACACTGGGTATGTGACCCAGGGAGGAAGGAATCCGCTCTTTTGCTGAACTGTTGGGTACCGCAGCCACTTGGGCATGCGGCGAAATCAAACAAAAAGGCAACAAAATTTTTTCCGCCCGGCCCTCCACCGGGGGATGGAGTGGTCTTCTTACCAGCTCCAGGTGAGTGGGTTTCTTCATCCCTGGGTCGCCAGTCTCAGGGGCGTTTTGACGATCTCCGTGGGTTCTTAGGCGCTCACTGTGAGATGGGTGGTGTCTGCTTCCTGCGGTGGGCTCCACGCTGGGGCCGGGCCGAAGGGGCGGGCTGCGGCGGAGCCAGTGCAGTCACCGCAAGGGGGTGCGGGATCTTGAGCCATGCCGGGGCAGGTTGTGCCGGATTGCCTCCGTCTGCTGCTTCACCGCCGAGAACTGCTGGGCAAAGTCCTCGGCGGTGTCGCCGAATAGGCCAGCCTGGGAAATGGGGGCAGCAAGAAACCGTGTCTTGTCGGCCTCACCCATCTCGACCAGGTTGAGCCAAAGGTGGCGCTCCTGGACTACTAGTGTGGCCATCGTCCGCCCGAGAGACTGCGCCGTGACCTTCGTTGCTTGGAGAGCGAGGTCGGTCGCCGAGCGCAGTTCCTGCATCAAATCTGGGGTGGAACTACCCTCGTACAGTTCTTTCAACGCCTTGGCTTGATGGACCTGCAGGAGAGCAATGGCGTGCAGGGCAGAGGTGGCTTGTCCAGCAGCGCTGTAGGCTTTAGCCATCAGGGATGACGTGAGCCTACAGGGCTTGGATAGGAGCTTAGGGCGTCTGCGCCAGGTGGCGCGCTCTGCGGGCATAGGTGCACCGCGTGCCTTTTATCCACCGGGGGAATCGCCATAAAGCCCCTGGCTGCCCCGCCATCGAGGGTAGTGAGAGCAGGGGAACTGCGGAATCGGGGCCGGGCAGTAAAAGGTGCCTCCCACGATTTGTCAGCTCCTCATGCACTTCCGGGAAGAATGGCACTGGAGCGGGGCGTGGCTGCTTTGAGCGGTGCTGCGAGCCCAGGAACCAATCACCAAGCTGTAAGGGTTCAGGGGAGAGCGGAGGGTTCCACTCTAACCCGACGCTCGCGGCTGCCCGGGAATGTATGTCCGTTATTTCGGCATCGGCCTGTGACTGGGCAATCGTTCCCGAGGGGGGAAGACCAGCTGAGGTTTCTGCGTCCGACTGGACAAGCCCGCTCTCCGATGTTGCGCTCGAGAGCTCATCGTGAGACGAACCGGTGAACTCATCTGGAAGCCCGATTGGGGCAGACGAGCATGCTGGGGAATGGGAGGTCCGAGGGGATACCCAGCGGAGACGATCCCATTGGGGTCCCCAAATCTTACGAAAGCATGCCGCGACCGCAACGTTGCCATGGTCATGTTCTCGCAATGAAAACATGAACCATCCACAAACGCTGCCTCTGTGTGGGTCGTGCCCAGACACGAAAGACAGTGATCATGACCATCCGAAGTTGAGAGATAACGATCACAACCAGGAATAACACACAATCGGAAAGGCATCTTTAAAATGACGCGTCTTTAAAAAGACGTTCCATGTGTGCCGCTCTTTTAGAGAAATATATATTCTTTTACAGGCAGAAACTGAAACAGGAAGCACCCACCCTCAGAACGATCCAGTGCTGGTCGGACCAATTAGACTCTACGCTAAAAGACTGTTTTGATCACACGGACTGGGAGATGTTCCGGTCCATCTCTGATGACGACATCGAGCTTTACGCTGATAGCGTAATGTGTTTTATCAGAAAGTGCGTAGAGGACATCGTTCCGACAGGAACAATACGGATCTTTCTGAACCAGAAGCCATGGATAAATAGCGATGTTCGCACGACACTTAATGTGCGGACCTCCGCTTTTAATTCTGGGAATGCGGAGGAGCATAAACAAGCAAGTTATGCCCTCCGAAAAATAATCAGTACAGCAAAACGCCAGTACAGGAACAAGATTGAAGGACAGTTTAACACCACCAACTCTAGAAGCATGTGGCAGGGTATTAACATCATCATGGACTTTAAAGGGAATAAGAACTCCGCCATGAACACCACTGCCTCTCTCCCGGATGAGCTAAATACTTTTTATGCTCGTTTTGAGGGAAATAACACTGCCCTCGTGGAGAGAGTTCTCGCGGCCGAAGCTACAGAGGTTAGTTCACTCTCCGTCTCTGTAGCGGATGTAACCCGATCCTTCCGACGGGTGAATATCCGCTAAGCCGCGGGCCCAGATGGCATTCCGGGCCATGTCATCAGAGCGTGCGCGAACCAGCTGGCTGGTGTTTTTACGGACATTTTCAACCTTTCCCTCTCTTTGTCTGTAGTTCCCACATGCTTTAAAACATCCACCATTGTGCCTGTTCCAAAGCAATCAAAAATCACTTGCTTAAATGACTGGTGTCCTGTTGCTCTGACCCCCACCATCAGCAAATGCTTTGAGAACTAATCAGAGATTACATCTGCTCTGTGCTGCCTCGCTCTCTAGACCCATTGCAGTTTGCTTACCGCAACAACCGCTCCACTGATGATGCCATTGCATCTACAATACACACTGCTCTTTCCCACCTGGAAAAAAAGAACACTTATGTGAGAATGTTGTTTGTAGACTACAGCTCAGCATTCAACACCATAGTGCCCTCCAAGCTAGATGAGAAACTCCGGGCTCTGGGCTTAAACAGCTCGCTGTGCAACTGGATCCTGGACTTCCTGTCAAGCAGACGCCAGGTGGTTAGAATAGGCAGCAACATCTCCTCATCACTGACCCTCAACACTGGAGCCCCACTGGGCTGTGTTCTCAGCCCACTCTTGTATTCCTTGTACACACATGACTGTGTGGCAACACATAGCTCCAATGCCATCATTAAGTTTGCTGATGACACAACGGTGGTAGGTCTGATCACTGACAATGATGAAACAGCCTACAGAGAGGAGGTGCACACTCTGACACACTGGTGTCAGGAGCACAACCTCTCCCTCAACGTCAGTAAGACAAAGGAGCTTGTGGAGGACTTCAGAAGAAAAGACAGAGAATATCCCAGCACCAGTGGAGAGAGTCAGCAGCTTCAAGTTCCTGGGTGTCCACATCACTGAGGAACTCACATGGTCCATCCACACTGAAGTCGTTGTGAAGAAGGCTCATCAGCGCCTCTTCTTCCTGAGACGGCTGAGGAAGTTTGGAATGAACCACCACATCCTCACACGGTTCTACACCTGCACTGTAGAGAGCATCCTGACTGGCTGCATCTCCACCTGGTACGGCAATAGCACAGCCCACAACCACAAAGCACTGCAAAGGGTGGTGCGAACTGCCAGACACATCATCGGAGGTGAGCTTCCCTCCCTCCAGGACATATATACCAGGCGGTGTGTGAAAAAAGCTTGGAGGATCAACAGAGACTCCAGCCACCTGGGCCATGGGCTGTTCTCACTGCTACCATCAGGCAGGCGGTATCGCAGCATCAGGACCCGCACCAGCCGACTTCATGATAGCTTCTTCCCCCAAGCAATCAGACTTTTGAACTCTTGATCTCCCACGATCAAAATACATCAGCACTGCACTTTATTACTCTTACTCTTATATCTCACACCGGACTGTCATACATTATATTATTATTATATTATATTCTCTCTTAACAACTTACTATCAACTGACAGCCTGAATGTCAATACAGTACAATACAACCTACTGTACATTCTATATATACTATATATACTTCTTTTATTGAATAATGTGTATCTATATTGTGTGTATTGTATACTGTACAGTGTATGTTATTATTTGTATATTGTGTTGTGTGTAATTATGTGTATATTAGACTTTAAATTGTGTTGTGTTAATTTGATGTTATTGTAAATTGGTATATGTCTCATCACTGTCACGACTGCTATGTTGATCGGAACTGCACCCAAGAATTTCACACATCATTGCACTTGTGTATATGGCTGTGTGACAATAAAAGTGATTTGATTTTATTTGATTTGAAGGCTATGGTGCTGGAAATGTGCGTTCGTGCAGAGTAGGGCCAACGCCCGTTTTAACCAGCTGGTAATGCAGCTCAGGGAAAATGACACCAGGCGGCGGGATGTGGATTTGCAGCAACCCGGTTGGAACAATTCATTAAGACAAGTGCGTTCAGGCACACTTGGAGAAGGTCACTGAAGCTGGAGCTCTTAGACTGGGGGGCAAGCAAGGCTTGTGCCAGTGACAAATCCTACTAAAACTCTCTGCGCTCTATATCCTGGCCTCACATGCCTCCCGCATGTGGTCCCTCAGGAGCCGCAGAATAAGTATGGTGGGAGGGAGAGGGACTGCCATCATCCTTCAGAAAAAGAAGAGCTGAGAGCGAAGCATCTTGAGTTTCATGTGCTCACAGTGAGCTTAATTAGTCTCACAGAGCACTGCTTCTACATGAGCTTGGCCCAGGCATATAAAGCAGTGATTGTGCCTGTCAGACAGAGGGATATAATGCTCAGAAGTTGGAAATAATTTGCTAAAAACAAAAGGCTCTTTTATGTGCTTTGTATACAATAAAACACACAACACAATCACAATGCAATAGTGTTTCAATCCCATAAGTGATCAAGTATATGTTGTCCATTAGAGCACAATCAGGGAAGTAGAAAATAATCCACTCACTGAGAAGGTGTGCAGTATCAACAAAGAAGCAAAGATTTGGGCGTCCAGAGCAAGAGAGATGAAATCATAACCCTGAAGAAGAAAATTCTGAAGCTGTGCTCCAGTTTAGATGCCTGCGATGATACACACATCAGGGGTGGAGCGTCAAACCCCATCTGCCAATAGATTGGTGTGAATCTAAAGTTCTTCAGAATTCGTCATTCCTGGGAGGAGCTTCCCAAAGCATCAGTTACTGATGCAGTGTCGAAGTGAACGACTTAAAAGGTAACTCACATTTACAGCTCAACATAATAACAATGTTCAAGATTCAAATATTGTAATAGTCATTCAAATTTATATATATATATATATATATATATATATATATATATATATATATATATATATATATATAATGTTACTCTTTTCCATTCAAGATAAAACAAGATTTGAATGGGTCAGTCTTGAAAGTAGATGTGGAATGTGTGAATTTCATTCAGTGAACTACTGTATGTATCACTAATAACCACTCATGCTAGAGCTTACTCAAAGATAAAGGATTGTGTGGGCATATAAAAACAAAGGTCAGAACAAAGTTCAGAATAAAAAGACATGTCTGTGAAAATGACGACATATGGTCACCCAGTGCAGTAGGTCATCCAGGTATTGCTTGATGATTGACAGTCATGCCTATATGATAACCCTCATTCAGTGATACAGAGAGAGAGAGAGAGAGAGAGAGAGAGAGAGAGAGAGAGAGAGAGAGAGAGAGAGAAGTAGAGATATTAGACACTCTGATAAAAAAACATTTACTCAAGTTTCTCTAATTTACAATGTGGAACTTTCAGTACATCAGAGAGCAGTATTATTCCTGAATCTCCTGGTTTATTATAGTTCTGATTGAGTTCTCTATGTTGTGAGAATTTTGATCTCAGAGCTGAAGCCAGAACAGCACAACCTTCATCTGTTTTGTGTAACAGATTTTGTATAACAAGTATAGAGTTCAGCACTTGAAACAGTATCCAGCCAAAACTAGGCTATATTAATTTTATGAAACTAATTGAAAAGGCATTAAAATTTAAGCTGAAAAAAAGAAATATTTGAATGGATGTGCTTCTTTGGATGCCCGTTGCATCATACGGAGGAAGCGTGCTTTTAATGACAGCGAGGATTTCTTGGCTCCTTATAATTTATTTTCGATTCCCGAAGGCCATCTGTTTGGTAAAAGACAACATTCAAATAAAGAGGATCTATGATGCACACTTGACTCTGACTGACGTGGAATGAGCATCTGTGCTGGTCCTACCTATTAAGCTACATAAGCGGCTGCATAGGGCCCTCGTGGTCACCAGGGGGCCCCCTATCACTGATTCAGTATAGCCAAATAATTATTTCCAATAAGGGTAAATAGCACTGCCCTCACAGCCTGGAAACTTTCAAAACTTTTAAGAAAATACATGGAAAGAAGTATGCAAATTTGAGATCTAGTGTGGGTGACATTAGTATGACAGTTGATTAGTAATGTGGAAGATCTGGGTTCAAGTCCGTTTTTTGCCAAATTCACTCACTTATCGATCCCATGTAAACAAAGACAGACACTGGCTGTACGCCATCGGTAAGTCATTTATTTTACATAAAAATTAATGCAAAAGGTGTAAATAATGGGAGCGTGATATCATTGAAAGTAAATGTTGTGTTCTCGTCATGATCGAGGGGCTCACTGAAGGTTGGGCAGTGCAGAGAAGGCTTTGGTTTTGGTAGGGAGGGGGCGGCTTCACACACGCCTTTCCTGGTCGTGGTCACGTGGGTGGCGGCTTTTTTCCAGCAGCTTGGCATTTCACGGGCCAGCAAAGAGCGAGGGTCATGATGGGTCATTTATTTAAAATCAAAATGAACACAAAAGGTATAAAGAAAGCATCTAAGTGGAGTGTGATATCACTGAAAGTAGCCTAAACGCAGTGATCTCGTCATAATCGTGGGGCTCACTAAATGTTGGGCAGTACAAAGAAGGGGGTGCTTTCCCAGTCTGGAACGCATGGTTGGCGGCTTTTTCCAGTGGCTCTGCATTTCACGGGCCGGCTGAATGCGAGGGTCATGGAGGTGACTCGGTTACCTGTTTCCTGGACCTAAAGAGACCGTTCTAAAGCCTCGCTTGGCATTTAAAAACAGCAGTGACAAGGTACTGTTATGTGACACATCAAGTGCGTTTCTTCCCACTGCCAGCAATGTAGTTAAAAGTAGTTAAGTTCAATCACAATACTTATACTACATACACTGATATTGTTAGATTATAAACTGTTTTATTATACACCATTGTGGAAATAGCATATACCACTATATACAGCAAGTGTAAATATCATCTACTGTAGCCTACCATACCTTAATTTGGTAATTTAATTCTGTCTTACTCATTTCCACACAACTTCATTAAATCTGTTTATTAATTTGTGCATGTGATATTTTTGTTTGATATGATAGTTTGTTTAAAAAAAACTTTTTTTTGTTGTTGTTTTCTTTTTTGTACTTCTGAAGTAGATATACCTGTGCTGGTAAACTGCAGTTGATAGTTTTGCATTTTTAAGATTTGTGCTTTTGAATAAATAGACTTAGTTATTGATGTTGGGTGTGTAAGGATGGGTGTACGTGTAGGTTGGAGGGGCCCATTTTGAAAATCTTCTTCGGGCCCCTAAAATACTAGGGCTGGCCCTGGTTTTGCATTTTTAAGCTTTATGCTTTTGAATAAATAGATTTGCTTCTTTGCACAATTTTAAGCTTGCGTAGTTATTGATGTTGGGTGTGTTTTGATAGGTTTTTGATAGATTCACTACCTCTGAGCTTACGGTATGATAAAATGCTAATTGTTAATTGGAAATTGTTTCCAGCCTGTTAAATTCCAGTGCATGCCCAATATTTAGGGGGCTGTCGCACTGGCAGTTTAGTCTGAAACAGAGCATTATTCACATGAAAAATTGGTAATATGAAAGCTGTTTTGCAAGCCGGGGAGCGGACGATGGTACCGAACCCGAGACTACCAGTCTCCATTTTGCTGAGACAGTGCTGAACAATTTTCTCTGTGAGGTTACAGGCACTGAGACTGGAAGAGAAATAGAAATATTTACATGTATTAAAGAACATACAGCTTTAAATTAAGTACAAACTTTATTTTATGTATTTTATTTATGTAATCTAATATTTGCAATTTCATAAAGTTCAACATTAAAATAAATAACGAAGTAAAACATTTTGTCTTGTAAATTACTCACTCAGATTTAGTAGATGCTTTGACCACTGACATACTCAGGAGGGATCTGATTGGCTGCTGTTATCCAGAGGAGAGCAGAAGGAAGCAGATTACCCTTGATGAGGTTGGTCAACAGCACATCTACTGAGGCTGATTCTGTCACATCAGACAAGCTCTGAAAGTTTTGGAAATTTAGATGTAGTGAACACTCATCCAGACCATCAAATATGAACAACACTTTGTAGTCATTATAATCTGTTAGATCTTTCATTTCTGAGAACAAATGACTAAAAAGCTCTATTAGACTAAGATTTGTCTCCATCGAATTCATCTCTCTGAAAGCAAGTGGAAATATGAAGTGAACATCCTGTTCCCTATCTGTCACTCACTCGATGTTGTGTCGATGTAGTGACACTAGGGGTCACTCTTGGGAGCCCGAGACACTTCTGGTCTTTGATAAAAGGCCAATGAAAATTGGCGAGTGGTATTTGCATGCCACTCCCCCGGACATACGGGTATAAAAGTAGCTGGTATGCAACCACTCATTCAGATTTTCTCTTCGGAGCCAAACGGTCATGCTCACTGAGCTGAGTTCACACGACTGTTCATTCACCTCTGCTGGATCTGACGGCGCATTTCAGCGGCTTCTCCCCCTTCTGCACTGGTGCACTGCAGAGAATGCCCCTGGGCACTTCGGCAGAAATAAAAGAATATATATCTCTAAAAGAGTATATTTCTCTAAAAGAGTGGCACACACGGAACGTCTTTTTAAAGACGCGTCTTTCTAAAGATGCTTTTCCGATTGTGTGTTATTCCTGGTTGCGCTCATTATCTCTCGCCTTCTGATGGTCACGATCACTGTCTTTCATGTCTGGGCACTGCTCACGTGGAGACAGCGTTCGTGGATGGTCATGTTCTCATTGCAAGGACATGTCCATGGCAACGTTGCGGTCGTGGCTCGCCTTCGTAAGAAAGCAAGCCACCCCAGAGGCTCCCCGCCTCGGTCTTTTTACCCACGGGTATGAGGCCAGCGCGGCTAGCACTGGGGGCGATTTGGGGACCCCAATGGGACCGCCTCCGCCGGGTATCCCCCGCGGACCTCCCATTCCCCAGCACGCTTGTCTGCCCCGATCGGGCTTCCGGATGAGTCCGCCGGCTCATCTCACGGCGAGTTCGACCTCTTATTCGGAGCCCGCGAAAGTGATGAGCTCTCGAGCGCAGCTTCGGAGAGCGGGCTCATCCAGTCGGAAGCCTCAACTGGGCTCCTCACTTCGGGGACGATTGCCTAGTCACAGGCTGACGCGGAGATGACGACATGCTTTCCCGGGCAGCCGCGAGCGTCAGCTAGAGTGGAACCCTCTGCTCTTCCCTGAACCCTCGCGGCTCGTGATTGGTTCCTGGGCTCGCGGCACCACACAAAGCCATGCCCCGCCCCCGTTCCTTTCTTCCCTGAAGTGCATGAAGAGCTGACAAGGTCGCTGGAGGCACTTTTTACTGCCCGATCCCGATCTTTTCACTACCCTCGATGGTGGGGCGGCCAAGGGCTATTCAGCAATCCCCTGGTGGATAAAGGCGCTCGCAGTGCACCTATGCCCAAAACCCCCGTCCAAGGCCTGTAGGTTTACGTTGTCTCTGACGGCCAAGGCCTACGGTGCCACTGGACAAGCCGCCTCCGCCCTGCACGCCAAGGCTCTCCTGCAAGTCCGCCAAGGCGCTAAAGGAACTGCACGAGGGTAGTTCCGCCCCGGGATTGATGCAGGAACTGCGCTCGGCGACCAACCTCGCTCTCCGAGCAACGGAGGTCATGGCGCGGTCTCTCGGGCAGACGATGGCCACACTAGTGGTCCAGGAGCGCCACCTTTGGCTAAACCTGGTCGAGATGGGCGAGGCCGACAAGACACGGTTCCTTGCTGCCCCCATTTCCCAGGCAGGCCTATTCAGCAACACCATCGAGGACTTTGCCCAGCAGTTCTCAATGGTGGAGCAGTAGACGGATACTAGCCGGCATATCCTGCCCCGGCACGGCTCAAGATCCCGCACCCCGTCTACTCATTGCCAAGGGCATCCCCCTGCAGTGACTGCACCGGCTCCGCCACAGCCCGCCCCTCCGGCCCGGCCCCGGCGTGGAGCCCACTGCAGGAAGCAGACACCACCCGTCTCGCGGCCGCCCAGAACCCGTGAAAGGCTACAAAGCGCCCTTGAGACGGCCGACCCAGGGACAACGAAACCCGCTGCTCTGGAGCTGGTAAGCAGATCTCTCCATCTTTTTGTTACCTTTTGCATTTAATTGTGCTGCATGCCCAAGTGGCTGCAGTACTCAAGAGCTCAGCAAGAGCGGTTTCCTTGTTCCCTGGGTCACATATCCGGTGTGCACGGCCGTCATCACGACCACCGTCCACCACTCTATTTGGCAGGTTTGGCGCTCCAGCGGCGGTCTCCCGCCCCTAAGCGCCCAGCTGTGGCACAAATCCGCCCCCGATGTGACAGTCTCCACGGACCACGAGGACAGGCCTCTTTCTCCCCCATCCCAGGCTGTTCCAGGGGTGGTCACAAGGAGCCAGGTAAGTGCTTCGATGTCCTTAGACTCAGCACGGCCATGACGTTGTGTGGCACCTCGAGCTCTGCCCCGCCGCGAGGCCCCACCTGCCGGTACGTCCGATGACATTGTCACTTTGGTCCCCCTTGCGCGGAACTTGGACATATGGCTTGCGCTTTCCAATCCGTCGCGAGGGCTGGTCCGGACCTTCCGACTCGCCTATGAGATTCACTTCGCCGGGCGTCCGCCCAGGTTCAGCGGTGTCCACTTCACCTTGGTGAAGGACGAAAACGCTGCTACCTTGCGTGGAGATCGCTACCCTCCTACGGAAGGGCGTGATAGAACCTGTCCCTCCAGCCGAGATGAAGAAGGGGTTTTTCAGCCCCTACTTCATCGTACCGAAAAAAGGCAGTGGGCTGTGGCCAATCTTGGACCTGTGAGTACTGAACTAGGCTTTACACAGACTCCCGTTCAAGATGCTGACGCAAAAACGCATTCTGGCGAGCGTCCGGCATCAAGATTGGTTCGCGGCGGTAGACCTGAAGGATGCGTACTTCCACGTCTCGATCCTTCCTCGACACAGACCCTTCCTGCGGTTTGCGTCCGAGAGTCAGGCGTATCAGTACAAAGTCCTCCCTTTCAGCCTGTCCCTGTCTCCGCGTCTTTACGAAGGTCGCAGAGGCTGCCCTTGCCCCGTTAAGGGAGGTGGGCATTCGCATTCTCAACTATCTCGATGACTGGCTAATCCTAGCTCATTCTCGAGACATGTTGTGCGCACACAGGGACCTGGTGCTCTCACACCTCAGCCGACTAGGGCTTCGGGTCAACTGGGAAAAGAGCAAGCTCCTCCCGGTTCAGAGCATCTCTTTTCTTGGTTTGGAGTTGGACTCAGTCTCCTTGATGGCGCGACTTACGAACGAGCACGCCCAGTCAGTGCTGGCCTGTTTGAAGGCATTCAGACAGAAAACAGTGGTTCCACTGAAACTTTTTCAGAGGCTCCTGGGGCATATGGCATCCTCAGCGGAGGCCACCCCGCTCGGGTTGATGCATATGAGGCCGCTTCAGCACTGGCTCCAGACTCGAGTCCCGAGATGGGCATGGCGCCACGGGACACATTGTGTGGTCATCACGCCGGTCTGCCACCGTCTTTTCAGCCCTTGGACCGACCTCTCATTTCTACGGTCAGGCGTTCCTCTAGATCTGGTCTCCAGGCACATCGTGGTCATGACAGACGCCTCCAAAACAGGCTGGGGTGCTGTTTGCAATGGGCACGCAGCCGCCGGCCTCTGGACGGGTCCACGACACATCAACTGCCTCGAGTTGTTGGCAATTCTGCTCGCTCTGCGGAGGTTTCGGCCGTTGATCCAGGGCAAGCACGTGTTAGTTCAGACAGACAGCACGACAACGGTAGCAAATGTCAACCGCCAAGGCGGTCTGCACTCTCGTTGTATGTCACAACTCGCCCGCCGTCTCCTCCTCTGGAGTCAGCAGCACTTTAAGTCGCTGCAAGCCACTCACATCCTGGGCAACCTCAACACTACAACGGACACGCTGTCATGACAGGTTACCCTCAGGGGAGAGTGGAGACTCCACCCTCAGGTGGTCCAGCTGACTCGCAGTCGATTCGACAGGCACAGGTGCACCTGTTCGCCTCCCAAGAATCCTCCCCACTGCCCGCTCTGGTATGCCCTGACCAAGACCCCCTCGGCATAAACGCACTGGCACACAGCTGGCCCCCTGGCATGCGCAAATATGCGTTTTCCCCCAGTAAGCCTACTTGCACAGACCCTGTGCAAGGTCAGGGAGGATGAGGAGCAGGTCATCCTGGTAGCACCCTACTGGCCCGCCCAGGCGTGGTTCTCGGATCTCACACTCCTCGCATCTCACGATCACTCAGGCTAGGGCCCCCTCTACGAGGTGCCTGTATGCCTTTAAGTGGCGTCTGTTCGGTAAATGGTGTTCTTCCCATCATGAAGACCCCCAGAGATGTGCAGTCGGATCAGTGCTTTCCTTCCTGCAGGAGAGGTTGGAAGGGAGGCTGTCCCCTTCCACCTTGAAGGTGTACATTGCCGCCATAGCAGCACACCATGACGCAGTCGACGGTAAGTCCTTAGGGAAGCACGACCTGATCATCAGGTTCCTAAGAGGAGCCAGGAGGCTGAATCCCTCCAGACCACGCCTCGTTCCCTCATCGGACCTCTCTGTAGTTCTTCAGGTTCTACAGAGAGCCCCCTTTGAGCCTTTGCAGTCAGCCGAGCTTAAGGCACTCTTCTTGAAGACTGCCCTCTTGACGGCGCTCACTTCCATCAAGAGGGTAGGTGACCTGCAAGCATTCTCTGTCAGCGAAATGTGCCTGGAGTTCGGTCCGGGTTACTCTCATGTGATCCTGAGACCCTGACCGGGCTATGTGCCCAAGGTTCCCACCACTCCTTTAGGGACCTGGTGGTGAACCTGCAAGCACTGCCCCAGGGGGAGGCAGACCCAGCCCTGTCATCGCTGTGTCCGGTGCGTGCTTTACGCATCTAAATCGAACGCAGAGCTTTAGAATCTCTGAGCAGCTCTTTGTCTGCTTTGGTGCACAGCAGAAAGGAAGCGCTGTCTCCAAGCAGAGGATCGCCCACTGGCTCATTGACGCCATAACTATGGCATATGTCGCCCAGGACATGCCGCCCCCGGTAGGGCTACAAGCCCATTCTACCAGGGGTGTAGCGGCTCCCTGGACCCTGGCCAGGGGTACCTCTCTAACAGACATTTGCAGAGCAGCGGGCTGGGCAACACCCAACACCTGTGCAAGGTTCTGCAACCTCTGGATGGAACTGGTTTCGTCCCAGGTAGTGGCACGCAACACAAGCGGATAAGCCTGGGAGAGCTGGCCAGGTGTATCGCTTGCACATAGCGCTTTCCACCTCCCTTGGAGTTGAAGATGTGCGCCATTCATTCCCAGTAGTGTTCACAAACTTTGTTCCCTGGTTGACTTCCTCCGAGCCCTGTGGCAGTCGAGTTTTTGGAGAGATTTGCTGCCGGCCCAGTACATGCACTAACTAAGAGCCCGGTTCTGGGGTAGGTGCCCCGCATGTGGCGGTTCCCTGTAAGGCTAACCCCATGCGATTATATATCTTCTGCTAATTCGTTTCCCTGTTGGCAAACTGCGTCTACCTTGGGTAGAGCCCCTCTGCCCCAGTCTCCATGTTTGTAGTAACTCCTCCCCATTGGGCAGGAACTACCTTGAAGACTCTCCACATGGTTGGAAAGACCATGTGACATATTTTTCCACTTAAATATCCCCCCCTCTCTTTAGGTGTCTCGGGCTCCCAAGAGTGACCCCTAGTGTCACTACATCGACACAACGTCTCGTTCCTCCATCAGGGAATGGAGGTTACACAAGTAACCATGACGATTTGCTTTTCCTTCAGCCCAATCCAGAATAAACGTCTGCACAGAGACTGTTTTTCCAATTCCAGCAACTCCTTTAGTCAGCACAGTTCTAATGGGTTTGTTTTCTCCAGGTAAGGCTTTAAAGATGTCATTGCATTTTATTGGTGTTTCCTGTGTCTCTGTTCTCCAGGTAGCCATCTCAATCTGTCTCACGTCATGTTCATTATTGACCTCTCCACTCCCTCCCTCTGTGATAGCTCTGTGTAGATCTCATTCAGAGATGCTGAACAACTTTGATTTGATATTCCTTCATTAATTCTCTCAAATTTCTTCTATACCCTGCATTTGAGTTTTTGCTGATACACAGAATTCAGTTCTGATGGGCAGAAGAAATACAATAGTCCTCAGAATTTAAGTTATTATTCACACACACACACACACACACACAACTAGAATTTATTGATCAATATGGAAATTCATCAATCCCATGTAATATGAAAAAAAGTAATGGAACCTGTTTAATCCTATTTCAGTCATGTCAGCTCTCTGAAAGATTTAGCATGTTAAAGTGGGTATGACGTATTGATAGGATATTGGTCTTGGCAGACTAGATCTGCTACGCTGCTGCTGCTGCAGAGCAAGTACGGAGACTTGCTACTGCTAGAACAAGACTACTGCAAGACATGCTGCTACACAAATAGACATATATGCAATCCCTCAACAAAGCACGGAAGCTGCACAAATGCATAACACATAAACACGAAACACATCCCCCCAACAAAGCAGATCCAAGACTTGTGTTCTGCTGCTGCTCCGAAGAGCCATGTGCACAGAGTGTATGCTAGCTAGGTGTGCCATAGCCACTGGCAAAATTGCGTAACGCTATTGAACTTAATTTATATGTGTGCCTTGGCCTGCTTGGCCGAAAAGTTTAAACGGCTAGTGACCTGACTCATAATGTGTACCTGGACCTGGAAAGCCCAGAGCTTATTTAACTAGTGACTTAGCCTAGCTATATGTGGATTAATTTAAAATAATGACCAACGATAGGGATGTGTGCCAGTCCAGATGTGGCTAAGGCTTACCTTGTTAAAGAAGCGCTTCTATGTGTCATGACCAAAAGCAGACCTTACTGTGCAAGCTGGTAGAAGAAAAAGCACCAGCAACCACCTGAGCAAATAGCATTCTCAGAGAAAAACTCTCGCAGCACGCTGCAGTGAAACTGGCTTATCAGCAAAACTGAGCTATTTAAATGTTAGACAAAGAGAGAAACACACAAGGTGAGTGGCTACTCGATTACAGTCAAAGAACAAATCAGCTTACACCATGCGAGCTGATTAGTTTAACATGTCACGTGAGAGAGCCGACTGGCTAAAAGATAACAAGTTCAAAGAACCTATCAGCTTGCGCCACATAGAGTTACATGGCTGAACTTCAGTCACAACCACAGAAATACAGCAGCCTAGTGAACAATATAACTAACTGCCTTGATGATTTTCACTTTATGTGAAAAGGACGATAGTCCCTTTAAAACAAGTTGAATATTTTTCAGACCTGTTTTTAAGGTATCATAATATCTTAATATATTTTCTTAATCTCATGTCACACTACTGACCAAGCACAAAAGGTTATTAATCATATGCTGTCAATTATCTATCTATCTATCTATATATATATATATATATATATATATATATATATATATATAATCAGTGAAAACCGACACTTGGTCTTTCATCTGAAATTAATGTGTTGTAATATGTACTATTATATTATATGTATTAATCACATGACTCACATGTGTGTTAGCGAGGTCTGTCTGGTTCATTTTCCTCAGGATGTGCAGTGTGATCTTCAGGATCCCCCCTCTGACTCTGCTCTGACCTTCATCATCCTACTTCTCTCTCTCAGAGCAAGCTGAGTAATCTGGGCTCAGTAGTGTCTTGAATCTCTGCAGCTCCTTCTTCATCATCAAGATGATTTTGTGCTCAAGCTCCTGAAATACAGTGAATCAGTGAACAGTTGGTATGTAAGATTAATTTGCAACTTGTCTGTGTGAGAATGTGTGTATATTTGTGTATTTTATATCTGCATCACCTTTGTCTATTGATGGACTACACTCTTGAAATGGAATACATAGACTATCATTTAATTAAAAAGCCTTCATCAGCCAACTAACAAAGGACAATGCATCTATGTAAATTTATGCAGTTAATCCAGGATGGACTTCAAAGACATTTGTCATTAATCTTAAAGTTCATAAAAAAATATTTTCTTTTACTTTTTAAAACACTGGACCTTAACGCTTACTTAATTTACAAATTTAAAACCATGACTTGCAATGCACACATATAACTAATATTGGCATTATATTCATGTTGTTTAGCCAGAGGGGAACTGGCCCCACAGTGAGCCTGGTTTACCCCCAAGGTTATTGTTCTCCATTAACCAACATCTTTTTGAGCAGAGTTTTGTGTTCCTTGCCACAGTCACCTTAAGCTTGCTCACAGGGGTTCTAAATACAATTCATATTTAATTATTTAATTTCTATACAATTTAACCATAATATTTAATCAAACTACACAATGATCACTGTAAGACATTATAGATATTACAGTTTAATTTGTTTTTGTTAATGCATGATTTCCTGTAAAGCTGCTTTGAAACGATATGTGTTGTGAAAAGCACTATACAAATAAAAATGACTTGACTTGACTTAACAGCCTATGATTGGATCATTATTGCAGTGATTAATCAAACATGTACCACTGCAATGGGTAGACCATCAAATGAGGCTACTGCTGCAATAGAGTTGATCTGACAGTATACCTATGGTACAACTCCCTATTGTCGTACACAGTCTAAACCTTCCACCCGGATCGGGCCCTTTCGTGAGGTTGCCTCCATAAGCTGGCTGATTAGATGCAATATATCAATGGTACAGCCCCTATAGCTGCATAAATGCCCTTCGTCTAAACCTTCCACCCAGAGCAGGCCCTTGCGTGAGGCTGCCACCGCAAGCTGGCTGATTAGATGCAATATATCAACGCCACAGCCCCTATAGCTGCACAAATGTCCTTCATCTAAACCTTCCATCCAGAGCAGGCCCTTGCATGAGGCTGCCTCCGCAAGCTGGCTGTTTCAGTGCAGTTTACCAAAATCTAGCTCCTGTAGACCACCCTCCTAGACAACTCCACACCCTATCTATGGGTTCAGTACTAAAAGCCATCTCTCCCAGAACATTCGAAACTTACTGGACAGCTTGGAGTTCCTTCAAACTTCCACAGAGCATAAAACGTAGTTTTCCAGAATTTACCCTCCTCTCCATATCCTCCGTCATATCCCACCTCCATAATACCAAACAGCCATCCACCCACCTTCTTCGACCTTCAGATCTTAAACCATGACACAATCCGTTTCTACATCAAACAAAGTCAAAACCGATCAATTGAATCGTGGTCATTCAGTTTTCATTTTCAATCTGCCAACCCCAATTCAGCCATACCAGTCCCTGGCCATTTTTTTCTACTCCAGAGAAACTCCCAAATCACCTCTCCGCTCAACCCTCTATTTGTTGATGACCCCCCCGCATCTAAAAATAAAAAATTATCCTCAACAGATCCGGCATTCCTACCAAACATTTCCCTTCCCATTCATTCCGCATAGGGGCCGTTACTAACAGCCGCCAGAAAGGTCTATCCAAGCACCAATTTAAATGCTCGGCCGGTGGTCATCCCACACCTTCGAAACATACATTCAATCCAACCTCTATCACATCAGACAAGCACACCAAACACTCGCATATTTTTAGGCTCGGACCATGCCTCCCTACTATTATGGACCTCGCTCCTAACCGAGCCCCGCCGGGCTCGTATCCATCTGGACGCTGCGAGGGCCCTCCCGTTCGAGTGCGCGTGAGCTACCACGCCTGGCATGGACTCTCCCATTCAAATCGCCGTGTGGGCCCTCCCGACCAGATGCAACGAGGGCTCTCCCGTTTGAATTGCAGTGTGGGCTCCCCCGTTCGATCGCAGAGTGAGCTTTCCTGTTTATATATCAGGGGCTCTCCCTTTTGAAGCGCAGCAGGAGCTCTCCCGTTCGAATCGCAGTCTGGGCCCTCCTATCTGAACAGCGGGTTGGAGGTACCATGATTCGTTTGTCCCCAAAGTGCAGTGGGCCCCCCATTCTCCTTATGCGATCCAGGCCCTTGTGTCGGAAGGATTGTAGCTCTGTGTCTTATCTATATACCGTAGGCTCCCTCCTTCTGATACCGGGAGGTTTTGCTTTAGATATCGTTCGGCCCACTCCACTGGGGACGAGGACCTCCTTCTCCGTCTGCATCATTTGAGAGCCCATGCACTTTTGACTCATGGGCTCCATGTCATGGACGCTGCGGTGGGACGTGTTCCAGCTCTACTACTTTAAACCCTCCAGTCCAAACGCTGCTCCCGCAGGAGCATTTTCAGAGTGTCACTGCCGCAGCAGTGCTCTCTCACGACACTTGGTCGATAAATGCAGCAGCGAGACACATCCCAGCGCTAAGCTAAATCCTAATGCAGCCCCTTGAGCTTCTTGCCTTTCACACTGCCGCAGCAGTACCTCAGTCACAGCTTTCACCACAAACGCATCACTGGGACATGCTTTCCAAATGTAGCTCCCGCCGGAGCCCCTTTCAAAATTATACTGCTGCAGCAGTACCCAACTCATAGCTCCACATGGTGGACATAGTAGAGAGACGTCGGTCCAGCCTAAGCAGCAGCATCGCCTACTCACGACTCCAGGTCGATGAACACCGTGGCAAGATGCGTTAGCCTTTCAAATTAACGCATCCCCAGTTGACACTGCCACTGCAGTACAAACTCCCGCAATAACTACCGCCAATGTGCAACAGTTGCCCCGCTCACAGCTCCTGCAGAAACTAGGCAACCACCATCCCTCATCATTTATCTTCATCCCTTTCATTTCACTCTTTTTTTTTTGGGGGGGGGGGGTCCTTCCGTACTACCAAGTCTAATGATCATGTACATCAATTCAATCTCTAAGCATCCAACTTGCTCTCCTAAACTCCTCCTCCTTGAGTTGAAGCTGCTTCATCGAGCCCCTCCTCCGTGGACAGCAAGCCAAATAAGTTTAACCTTAATTGCTTAAAGATTATATAGGCAAACGAACTCGTGAAATTAAGTTCCTAAACATAAGTTCGAGAGGAGCGAGTCCATCTAATCTTTCAATTAACAGCCAGAGTATATAAACAGCTGTTTACCTCTCTTTGGTCTCAGCTGTTTCCAGCATCCCTCCACTTCCCCAACTCCACCTTTACCCTAGGCATCTTGCCCAACTTAATCATCTCCTATTAATAGTCCCAGGGGGGATAATTCAGAGCTTGTGTTGAAGCTGCTTCATCGAGCCCCTCCTCTGTGGACAGTAAGCCAAATAAATTTAACCTTAATAGCTTAAAGATTAAATGGGCAAACGAACTTGTGATATATATTTTTGTATTTTATTTTTATTTTTTTACAATTGCTTACTTGCTTTTCTCAATGCATAGTATACCTTTTTGAGAATCTTCATGATATCAACACAACATCAGTGTCTGTGGACTGAACTGTGGCTAATTTTTGTCAGTGCTTTGTTACATAATACATTTAATGACCACATCTTTCAAAATTCATGAAATCTTTTCTCACTCAAACCCTACCATTTGTTAAACTCTGTCTATTACAATTTTTTCTCTTACAAAATTCACTAACACCACCAAAACAATTTATGCATTTCTCAAAATCAGCGCATTCACACAGAGAAAACACAGTTTGTCATTCATAACACGATGACCTTGATTATTATTTATTTCTTTATTTTTTGCCAAGCATCTTTGATTTTATTTTGATGAATGAATAAATGTATTTATTTTTGTATTTTTATTTCAGAAACCAACATTTACAAAAATTTGCCAGAATGTGCAGGATGTGCTGCAGTGCATATTACATTAACAAATCATAAGTTACTGTATGTGCTGATTCAATATGCTTACATGCATAAATACAGATATGGGTCTTCAGTCCTCTCAATTGCCTTGCACCTCACATATGCACTTTTTCTCTTTCACCTCCTCTTCCTCATGCTTCCAGTCTACCTGCTCTGTCAGCCATGTTTGCATAATGCAATCATTTTAAAGTTGGACACTTTCGTATAGATTGCAACAATATTGATAAAGTTAAACAGCTGAGGTTGTCAGCTAAAAGAGAAATCAGCTGTGGTAAGTTTTACTATTTGTTTTACATCTTATTTATCTTGAGTCCTCTTCAATATGATATTATGGTAGAAATAGCCTAAAGCATATGTTTTGAATGTAAATTAAACAAGTTTGGACATTTTTTTTTATTTATTTTTTTACATTGGCTGTTACTACAATAAAGAACGATGATTAAAACTCACTGGAACTACCTGTGCATTAAATTGTTTTAACGCACACATTCCAGCCAATCAGGCTTGAGTATATATATATATATATATACTGTATGAATGGACTTTGAATATCATAGGTTATGTATTATTATAGGTTTTTTTTTTCTTTTTTTACAATTGGTTACGTGCTGTTCTCAGTACTGAGTATCCATTTTGCAAACACTTCACACTTCACACACTTGTCTTATGCAACATGCATCTTGACACATCAGTTAATTTCTCTCACATAGTTCACTAACACCACCAAAACATTTCATACATGTCTCAAAATCAGCTCATTCTATAATAAAATAGCAAACATTCTCACCCAGCAAACACAGTTTGTCATTCATCACACAATGACCTTAAAAACACTAAATACTGGTAACATATGATGTATAATATATGTATATATATATATATATATATATATATATATATATATATATATATATATATATATATATATATATACACACACACTACCGGTCAAAAGTTTTGAAACACTTATTCATTCTTTATTATAATTTTTTTTTTCTTCACATTTTAGAATAATAATAAAGTCATCAAAACTATGGAATAACATAAATGGAACTATGGGAATTATGTTGTGACTAAACAAAATCCAAAATAAATCAAAATTGTGTTATATTTTAGCATCTTCAAAGTACTCACCCTTTGCCTAGATTTTGCAGACATGTACTCTTGACATTTTCTCAACCAACTTCTTGAGGTATCACCCTGGGATGCTTTTTAAACAGTATTGAAGGAGTTCCCATCTATATGTTGGGCACTTATTGGATGCCTTTCTTTATTATTTGGTCCAAGTCATCAATTTCAAAAACTTTTTTTTTTTTTTTGTAATTACATTTTAGTTTTATAATTAAATAAATTAATATGGTGGCACAATTATATTTTTGTGTAAGTGTTTCAAAACTTTTGACCGGAAGTGTATATATATATATATATATATATTATTATTATTATTTTCTTTTTTTTTTTTTGGAATGAATGAATGAATGAATGTTACATTTATATAGCGCTTTTTCTGACACTACACTCAAAGTGCTTTACACAGTGAACAGGGGATTCTCCTCAACCACCACCAGTGTGCAACATCCAACATTTTTGGCCAAACATCTTGGAAACATTTACAAACTTTCACAGGATTTGCAGCATATACTGCAGTGCAGGTTATATGAATAAAACACAAATGTGATGATTCAGTAAGGCTTTATTTGTCTTTTCTGAATAGAGTACGCCAACAATGTCGACACACAACAAATAAAGCTAAATACTCAATTCAAAAGGGTAATTACTAGCAGTACTAGTCAATGCAGTACATTGCATTTGGATACAAGTTCTTAATCTGTATCACATCGAATGTGTTCTCTGATGTGTGTGTGTGTGTGTGTGTGTGTGTGTGTATAGAGGCCCTCCTCCTCCTCCTCCTCCTTGGTTTAAGACTTAAATAATCTGCTCACCCTAACTACTGTATATATCAACCACTGCACAGGAAGATCCATGACAAAATGTTTAAATTGGCTGCATACTACTGTAGTTTCTCTGGTGCATAAGGTCAATAGAAAACATCCCGTTGCATATGTATCAGATGTTAGGTTATCTTGTTAATTTCACACAAAATCTCTGCCCTTTTTCTTTGGTGGTATACAAAACTATATATATATATGATCAGCATTCATGGTGTCTATATTCGTTCATTCTTTTTCACAACGCAGAGTGAAGGGAGACCCGTCACACATAAATAAATAAATAAACAAATAAATAAATATTAGAAATGTGCAGCACAATGCATACAATTTATTCACTTTTAGATGCAATTAGTGTGTGAGACTAAATATGCCAGACAGAAGAAGATTTGTGTGGTAAAACTTACTGACATTTACATGAAGTAAACAAACCCTGCACAAATAACCTGCTATGGAGCATGTTAGGTTAAGAGTTAGTTGCTATGGTTACTAACATACCCTGAAAATTATGTTTTTGGAACTGAAAGTTGAGACTAAAGGGTCATGAAGAATAAACTACATTTTCTAAAATGTTAACAGGTATGTATGTGTTGCACATTAAAGAAGACAATGGTAGCATCCACAGATTTTAATTTTAGGTGGAAAGTGATCAATTTAGGGATTTGTTTTTTAAGCTATTTTAGTCTTTCAGTTTTAAAATCGACATTGAGTCAACGTCACAGGACACAATAGTGCATTAGATATTAGTGTCTTATAATAAGGCTCGACTGAGATGCCAAATGCCTCACCTGTAAGGTAGATAAGAGTAGGTGGCTGCAGTCAGGGGAGATGTGAAATAAGTGCTGTCAAGTCGGACAGTTCTCACTTCTCGCATTTGTAATGTATATGGTGTCTTTTGTGTGAACTCTTATTTTTAAGTCCTGTGTTTCCTGTTCCTGTTTCCTGTCATTATGTTGCCCAGGTGTGTATAGTTAGTCAATTGGCTTCATGTCTATTTATGCCCTGTTTCCTGTGTTCCTTGTTTGGTCATGTCCACTTCTGGCTGTTTCATTTGCTGAGTGTTGTTTAGTTCTTGTTTTTGTTGCATCTTGGCATTCTTTTATTTAATAAATGCTGCATTTGGATCCTCAACACCTCTCTCTCTCTGAGTCCCATTGTTACAGAAGACCAGACCTTTTATAATACGGATCCAGCAGGGAACCTCACGCAAGAAGATGAATCCATAGAGCAGGGATGGGCAACTGGCGGTCCGCGTGCCTTATACGGCCCTCTGTATTGTTGAATACGGCCCATCGGACAAGACTGAGGATTGATTTTATTTCTTTGAAAAATGGATTATGTAAAGATTGCATTCAGTTTATGATGTTATCACAACTATTGACTTTAAGAGGTCGCTTGTTCTTAGCAGGCCTGCTGATCACTCCAGGATTCTAGCATGCAACATCTTACACTTGCTCATCATTCATAAGGTAAACTGAGCTAAAGTTTACCTCAGCTTGTCAGCGACAGTGCGCACTATTGTTAATGCAGGTGGAACCCATGTCTTTTGTTTGCCTGGATACGAAATCTGTCATTAAAGATTTGATTCGCAAATACTCCACTGATCAAGTGATCAAAGAGGCGTACAGTATTAGAGATGCATACACCAGAGCTGCTCTCATCACAGATGTAAAGGGTAAATAAAATACAAGAGTAAAATCCGTGACAGTGCGGGAATCACCAAAGACATCTAATGCTGTTTCGCTCGTGCTTATGAAAAACGAAAAAGTTGTTATAAGAGGGAGAAACTTTGAAGATATGTGCGATTGAGAACCTGACTGATTGTTGAAAAGTCTTGCGAACAGAGAGAATGTTCTCTGATGCACGGGACTGTTCGGTCCGTGCGTGTATGTTGTGGTGCTGAAATGTTTTGTTTTAATGCACTGAAATGTTATGTTCTTGTATCCATTATTGTTATTGATGATAATATTTAGATTTTAACTAATACCTATAAGCTGTTTTATGAGGTGGGGTTGAAAATGTTGTCTGTTCATTTGTCTGTTGCAAATGTGAGAAAGCAAATGAGATACATTTTCTTGAAAATGTAAGTCTGAAGTATATTGCTTGTCAATTGAACATGAATTTGTACATGTGAACGGCATGTTTTAGTAAAAACACAAGTTACAAAATAATTATATTAATTTTTATAAATATTGTTAAATAAAATTGTTAATATAGGTTACAAAATCTTTAAAAGAAAATTGCATTAGTTGTGCATAGATTATCCAAAATAATGAGGAAATTGAGTAAAGGGGTGAACATTGTTAGAGTGCAGATATGAAATACAGCCCCTTGGTAGAGTGGAGAAAAAATTTTGGCCCTTGCCCTCTTCAAAATTGCCCATCCCTGCCATAGAGGAATGTACAGAACTTTTCTGTGTCCTTGATGGCTGTGTAGATTGTGGAGATGTTGAACTGATGGACATTTATATGTTTGGACTGAATGAGCCTATTAAAAGCTGTCTGCCAGGTGGCAGATGTAATCTCCCCTTGCTGCAGTTTATTGACATAATGCTCAGAGGTCGCTTGCTTGAGGCGGCACCCAACATTTTCACTGGAGGTGGCAAGCGGTAAGAGGAGGAGAAGGAGGGAAAGAACGGCATCGGCATCGATCGTGATGGTGGAGATGTCTTCTCTACTCTCCACGGCCGCAGTGGTTCTCGTGGTCCCAGCTTCGGTGGTTGCAGCCTCAGTGGTCCCAACATCAGTGGTCTCGGTGGTCCCAGCCTCGGTGGTCTCAGCCTAAGTGGTCCCAGTATTGGTGGTCTCTGTTGTCCCAGCCTCTATGGTCCCAACCTCAGTGGTCCCAGCATCGGTGGTCCCAGCCTCAGTAGTCCCTGCCTTCACATGCCCAGCCGCCCAGACCACTGTGTTCCACCCTCTGAGTCCTCTGTTGCCCTGACCCTGTCCGAGTCCCCAGCATTGGTGGTCTCTGTGGTCCCAGCCTCGCTGGTCCCAATCTAGGTAGTCCCGGCAGTCCCAACCACAGTGGTTCCAGACTTGGTGGTTACTGCCTGAGTCCCAGCAGCCCTGACCTCCGTGTCCCCAGCCACCCTGAACCTCCATGTCCCCAGCCGCTCAGACCTCCATGTTCCCAGCTGGCTCCGCCCTCTGAGTCCCCTGTTGCCCTGACCCTGCCTAAGTCCCCTGATGTGCCGGATCTTCCCAAGTCCCTGGTTGCATCCCCTAATGCCCAAGTCCCCGGATGCCCCAACCCTGTGCAAGTCTTCAGTTGCCCCAACCATGCCCGAGTCCCCTGTTGCCCTGACCCTGCCCAAGTTCCCTGTTGCCCCAACCCTGCCCGAGACCCTGGTTGTGTCCCCTAGTGCCCCAACCCTGCCCGAGCCCCCGGTTGCCTTGACCCTGCCCGAGACCCCGGTTGCATCCCCTAGTGCCCCAACTCTGCCCAAGTTCCTGGTTGCGTCCCCTAGTGCCCCGACCCTGCCCAAGTCACTGGTTGCCTCGCCTGGTCCACTGCCAGCTCTGCCCTGGTCTTCAGCTCACCCGCCGCATCCTCCGTTGCCTCCAGCTGATCCATTTGGCTCTGTCTGGGCTTCCTGGTCACCCGCTTGCACCTCCTGATTCCCTATGGTCACCGCCACTCCTAATTCCCAGTGGTCTACGCCCACTCCTGACCCCTCGTTATATCCCGCTCATCCCTCAGCACAGACTCTTTAGTTCCTGTGTTTTGGGTTTCAGGAGCTGCCTTTTTTGGGGGGGGACTATTTAATATATATGGGGTCATTTGTGTGAACCCTTATTTGAAGACCTTTGTTTCCTGTTTCCAGCCGTTATGTTGCCCAGGTGTGTATAGTTAATCAATTAGCTTCACGTGTATTTAAGCACTCTTGTTTCCTGTGTTCCTTGTTGCCCCGTCCCTGCCCGAGTCCCTGGTTGCGTCCCCTTGTGCCCCGACCCTCCCCTTCTGCACCTGAGGTCTTTTGTGTGAACTCTTATTTAAAGATTTTTGGTTCCTATTTCCACTCGTTATGTTGCCCAGGTGTGTATAGTTAGTCAATTAGCTTCATGTGTATTTAATTCACTGAGTGTTCAGTTATTGTTTTTGTTGCTTCTTGGCATTCTTTAATTTAATAAAATGCTTTTGGATCCTCAACACCTCTCTCTCAGAGTCCTGTTGTTACAATAGTTGATCAGCTACCAATGAGATCAAAGGCGTATCTCGTGTGATTCACGTTCATAATTCCTTTTTTTGCTGATAAAGTGGATGTAATTTAAATTCTGTTGCTTTCAAACGAAAATGAACTTGAGCAAGTCACCTGTTTTTTAATTCTACACAAAAGCTGTGTCTTTCTCATTTATTACTAGTTTAATAAAGACATGTATTTTATATATTTATACATTGTGATAACAATCACATATCCCATACAGAGGTTACACTGTTAGAGTGTTAGGAATATTCAGACATAATTTATACAGAATTGTTTATCAGAGTTTTAAAAAATCTAACATTTTAGCAAAGAACAAAACACGGTTATTTAAGCCAATGAGCAATAAGCTGTGTCATCAGCAAGTTGTTTCCCGTTGTGCTTGCAGTTTGCACAGCTGGTAGAAAGCAACTGTGCCACCTGGCTCCAAAGACTGCAGCTGCCTCGCTCTCACAAGTGTATTTTTGACACATATCGCCGTGACATCACAGAAAGTCAGACAGATTTCTAACCAGCATGCACCTGCAGGTGATCACTGGTGATCGGTTCTGCGCAGAACTTGTTCATCTCAAGAATTAATTTGAGATTTGTGGTGAGGTGGACTGGGGCTCATTTGAGACGAAGTGGTGATTGTTATACTCAAACAGCATGACGCATAATGGGGGTCTCCTTTTAATAGCTATAATTTGACATTGCATCTTTTAAAAGTGGCACGAGATGCATGATAACAGTTGAATCAGTTAGTACAGGGTTTCCCAAACGGGGGTTCGCGAACCTCTAGAGGTTCTTGAGGGAACTACAGTGGGTTTGTGACAGAGTGTAGAGATTGCTTATGAAAATATGTCCGCCATTTACTAATTTTTAAAAACGGATGATTCCTAAAGGTTTAAGTGGTTTACGAGGACTTTTTTTTTAGGTTACAAACTGGTAACTACAAGGGTATTATGCTATAAATGTGGTTTATGAGGACATTTCTAGTGTCCCCATCATTTAAATTGCTTAAAAAACATACTAAACGATGTTTTATTGAAAATGTAAAAATGCAGAAAGTTTTTTGTGAGGGTTAGGTTTAGGGGTAGGGGATAAAATCTATAGTTCGTACAGTATAAAAATCATTATGTATATGGAGAGTCCTCATAACGATAGCTACACCAACGTGTGTGTGTGTGTGTGTGTGTGTGTGTGTGTGTGTGTGTGTGTGTGTGTGTGTCTATTACTGGAAATGTAGTGCAGTCTCTGATTCGGATAGAAATGGCAATGGTAAATGAAATAAAATGAAATTTAATAAGAAAAGAACAATAGATGTTCAAATATAACTATAATAGGTATAATAATAATACAATAATAAAAATAAAGTGCAAAGATGTAACATTAATTATATTTCGAAAGGTTACCATTACTTAAAATATCTGGGGGTACTTCAAATAAATAACTGGTAACGCTTTAGATTACAGCCCGCAATTTACAGTGTAAGTACACCGAATTTACAGCGTACCTTTTTTGTATTAATAGTGTAACTACACAGTACGTACTTGTAGGTATAAGGGAACAATATGCAAAGTTTGGGGAATAAAGGGGTAACAAGCACCGCTTCAGTTTACAGCCCACAAATGTTGCACTTACCCACATGGAAAAAGGGGGTAACTAGTTGGACTTACTCTGTAACAACACGGAACAATGGTATATTTACACAGTAACTACAGATTTATTTTTTTTTGTTTTTTTGTTTTTTGCAATAGTTCTAATTTTGCTTGCCTTGTTTTCCCTAGTTGCCTTGCCTAGTTTTAATTTTGCTTGACGACCCAACTAAATCCTAAATATATATATATATATATATATATATATATATATATATATATATATATATATATATATATATATATATATAGATATATATAGATAGATAGATAGATAGATAGATAGATATTATAATATAATACCTATGTATTATTACAAAAAGGTACGCAGTGCATGTTCTTGCTAAATTGCTCGCAAACGTATTGTTGTTTAGCATAGTAGGTCATACATACCACGTAATATTAGAATAGTTAACCCTTAGTTATAAAATACTTACAGTATAAATTATTTGTAATTTTCCAGGTTGTTACCCCTTTATTCCCCCAACTTTGCATATTGTTCCCTTATACCTACACATAAGTAATTTATAGGTACACTATTATTACAAAAAGGTACGTTGTAAATTTGGTGTACTTACACTGTAAAATGCAGGCTGTAATCTAAAGCATTACCAAATAATTTAGTTCAAAAGGGTTCAGCTGACAGAAAGGTTTGGGAACCCCTGAGTTAGTCTATTGCATGCTTATGTTAAAAATAAATAAATAAATAAAACGTTTAAAAATAGTCCAGATAAGCACAAGAAGGTGTCCTGTGTATTCCCCTTTGGTGTGCAGGAATATTAGGCCCATCTGTCTTGTTCTCTCCTCTTCACATTTCTGACTGTGCGCCAGTGGGCGGGCCAAGGATTCGATGATGTAAGAGTAGGCGTTGATGTCTTGCTGTAGAGGCAGTCATGTGCTAATATATTCATCTGTGTGGCATCACAAAGTAGGGAAAATCCAAACAGGCCATTTTTGCAGCTTGGTTTAAATAAATAAATACTCTTTTTCTATTGAGGAGGAAGTTTTGAGTTCTGAAACTTACAATATGTTTTTGTTGTACAATAAACTCTTAAATGTCGAAAGATCAAGGAAAATTGTATTACTTATGTCAGGATCCCTTTAAAAGTGCCTTTTTCTTCACAGTGACTTGAGAGCATGCATTCTCGCTTGCTCTCTCTCTTACTAAATACACACATACAGCGGGCGTACAGAGAGATGCTAGGTTTAAATGGTTTTTAAATGACAAATATTCACACAGAGTATATGGCATGTATCTATGTCTATAGAGAGCATGTCAATATGAAAACATATTAGGCAATTTTGAAATCCCTGTCTGACTTTGTTTAAGGTCTGAAAAAGAGGCTGTTAGGGGAAAAGGATGTGTTGTCACCCTATAACAAGCAGACATTGCAGCTTTTCCTGCTTACTTTACAACTTGTTGTCAGCTTGCCATATCCTTTGGTGAATGTTGTGCTGCACTGATAGGCTGCAAACTGGGGCAAGTGGATGCTCTGACAAAAACAATGCTGATTTACTTGAAAATATGATGTTCAAATGAAAACAATGTTCATTGCCAAGTTGAAGTATTTCCCCTTAAAAAAACAAAAAACAAAACTAGAATTCAGACAAACTTGCTGCAAATTTGCCACTCATTATTTTCACATGCAAATGAGTTTGCGATTCACTGCAAATGTTTGCCAGAAGATTGCAGTTCTTCACTGGTAGTGATGAACCTGCAGCAAACCTTTGGCAACAATGAAGAATTTGCAGCAAGTTTTCAAGAACTTTCGATTTTTGTAAGGATCAGTAGATTGGTGTTAAATATACAATGTCTAAAGTTATAAAAATATAATGTAAAATAAAGTAAATATAAAAGTACTGCTGCAAAATCCATTTTCTTTTCTCTCTACATCTGTCTCCTAAAGTTTACCTCAGAGATTCCATTCACACTCAGAGCACTTGCGCAGGTTGAGAGCGATGCATGCTGTTATAGCAACCATGATACGTTCTGTTTCTGTTTGTCCTACGAAAGCCATCTCATTTAAACAAAGAATTCTAAGTTGAGGCAGGTCTGTATATCGTGCCTACACAGGACGTGTCTTACCTAGCAACAGCCTTTGTAATGAGACACACAGGTTCCATTTGTTAACATTAGTTAATATGAACTAACAATTAACAATACTTATACAGCATTTATTAATATTAGTTAATGTTAATTTTCAACATCTACTAATACATTTTTAAAATCAAATGTTGTATTTGTTAACATCTGTTCATGCAATATGAACTAACATGAACTAACAATGAACAGTTGTATTTTGATTAACTAACATGAACTGAGATTAAAAAATGCTGTATAAAATATACTGTTAATTGTTTGTTCATGATACTTAATGCATTAACTAATGATAACGAATGGAACCTTATTGTAAAGTGTTACCGATAATTCTTTTCAGTGTCCCAAGTTTAAGTTACGGCCTAGACAGGGTCGATCATCGTGACTTGACAAATGTCTTTATAGAATTTGTGTGGTAGAAAGGACAGTCAGCCAGACATTATCGTGAAATAAACCCTGACATGGAGATCAGGGCTCCGAAAAAAGCTACTTACCAAATAAGTACATTCATGGACATGAAATATTGATTTTAAATTCAATTATTTTATAATGTGAGAAGACAAAGTTAATATTGTCAAGAAACACTGAACTCAACTTTGCTTTGTGTCAGATTCACACTTCATATCAGATTCCTTATCAACCTGTCTGTTTATTTTGAAGCAATGACTGTCTAATGGGGTCGCACACCAGACCCGTCTGGCGGATGACACGGAGCGTCCTAAAATTTGAAACCATTGTTTTCCATGAATGTACGCACACTGCCACTGCTGCTTGCCGTCTGTTGGTGGCATCCAGAGGCTGCTCACATGCTCACTTTTACATGGCTACTTAACAAATAAATACATACATGGACATGATTTGTAAATAATAGTAATAAATAAATAGATTTAATGTTTTTAAAATAAGAAACATACATTGCCTGGCCAAAAAAAAAAAAGGTGCATACTCTAATATTTTGTTTGGACTGCCTTTAGCTTTTATTACAGCGTGCATTCGTCATGGCATAGACCTTATTAACGGTAGCACCACCTTTGATTTTTAATGGGAATGACAACAAGGCGAGATAGACTTTATTCTCTTCAATGGCACGCACGGTATAAAGCTGTAAAAAGCTCCAAGATCACATCTGATTTTCCACAACTCATGTTGTCTGGAGTTTTCTGTCTAATGAATGCTCTTGAAAAGATGTTTTTTCAATGGTTTGTCCACGGAACGATCCAAAAACACTTTAAACTGTAGTACAACCCATTGAAAAGACTGTACGTTTAACCCTCACAGCCTCATCGTCATTCCCGTCAAAAATCAAAGATGGCGCTGCTGTGAATAAGGTCTATTGTTTCTGCAACCTTATGCAACATCACAACATTTATTTCTGTCCAGAGTTGCATTAATTTTTGGCCTAGATCTTGTATTGATGATGGGAGAGTCGAACCACTCCATAAAGTCTTCAGCACATTCCAAAACATTTCTATGGGATTTAGGGCAGGGCCTCATTTCCCAATAACGATTGATCTTAGCGGTTAAGAGCGTTTTCTACGAGAGATTTTATGAACATTTGTTATATTTTATGTGCGTTTCCCAAAACTGCACTTAACATGAACGTGCGAGGATGCGCTTTAAGTGCTTCTTAAGAGAGATGCTGTCCATAAACGTGAAGTGCTGAAATGTGACCGTATAGTGTTGCTCGTCATTGCAACTTCATTATATTTGTGCGTAACTTTAAAAGCAATTATAATTTAGCTCGCTGGAAATATTTTAAAATATTTTCTAAAATGTACAACTTAATTCACCAAATAATTGCAATTTGTTTTGCAATCATTTTATGTAGAACAAAATATTTATTTTACCCAATCACTGCTTCGTTCCTCAGATGTGCATTTTAATATTTCGTTTTCAAAATTTGCTCTGTGGGTCGAGATTAAAGCTTCCAGGACCAGTGAAGACAGCGGAGACGCTGTGTATGGTCCTACTAATGACAACAAACATTAATTGAATATAACGAGGTTCACATGCTATCGCGGTGCGCAAAATAAGGAGACGCGTGGAAGCTGCGCTTTAGGGACATTCACCAATCAAAGGGAGATCTGCTCTTTACTCCCAAAAGTGTTAACGGTAACAGCAATGCTACACAACATGTGCGGTACTACACAAGGCGTGGAGTGGGTGAGAGTGCCCTTAGATGTCAGAGAGGAAGAGGAGACAAGAATGAGGAGCCAATATACTGTACGGACGATTGTCATGCACAGCAGCAAGTTATTGACTTTTTTCCTTCTCTCTCTGATTGTAATATTTACAGTTCCCTGCAACAATCATGCCACCACTTTGTTGTTACCAGCTAGTCCACAAATAACTTTATTTGTTTACTTATTAATTTATCTGTTCATCCAATATTGACTAACCATTTTCTGCATTTATTACTGTTGTTGTTATTATTATTATTAGTCTTGTCGGTTAAAAATAATAATAAAATAAAACATATGTATACTGATATTAAATGAGCATAAAGTGTAGCTATAGGTATTTAAATTGCATTAGGTGTAATTTCGAGATTGTCCTGCAGGTGTCTGCATAAGTCTGTGTCCATACGAAGTTCTTAGCGCTGTACGATTACTCCAGAGCACTCGTTAATCTACAAGCATTCTCAAGTACTACTTAAGTTACGATGCTTTTGGGAAACGGGCAGCAAAACTAAGATGAATTGTAAAATGGATTCTACGATCTACTTAGGCTTACGATGCTTTTAGGAAACGAGGCCCAGGACTCTGTGGTGGCCAATTCATGTGTGAACATGATTCTTCATGCTCCCTGAACCACTCTTTTACAATTTGAGCCCGATGATTCTTGGCATTGTCGTTCTGGTATATGCCCGTGCCATCAGGGAAGAAAAAATCCATTGATGGTAGGGGTGGGCGATATGACCAAAATTCTGTTTCATGGTAAGACTAATTTTTCAAGGTAACGATGTATATCACAATATAGTTATATATATATATATATATATATATATATAGTTATATAAAGTTATTCTGGAAAATCAACAAAAAGGGCTTTATATATTAAATAACCATGTGATAATGCCTAGTTTTGGATAATCCAGTCACTTAAATACTTAAAATGAAAAATACTTAATCTTGATTAATTTTCTTTTATTTGGAACTTGATGAACACTCAACTTTTAGATCAACCTTACCATAACAATAAATTTCACAAAAGGCCATATTTCACAGTATGACATGGACAGACCTTATTATTATAAACTTTCCTCAAGTAACATCTTCTCAAAGCAATACAATAAAGAAAATAACACTTAAGTAACAGAAAAAAAAAATTCTTGCAGAAAATATAAAAATGTAAACATGAAGAAAATTATATTTTTTTTCAGAAAACACCAAATATAAACTCTTCTTGTAGAAAATATCAAAAGTAAACACCTCTTGCTGAAAATATATTTAAAAAAATTAACTATTTTTGCAGGAAAAATATCAAATAAATATAAACATTTAATAAAATACAATAAATAAAATATTAAATAAATAAAACAAAATAAATATAAACATCTCTCATTCAAAACAATTACAAATTGTGAGCAAGGAATAAAAGCTGGTCAACTCTCTCGGATTTCAGTGCTGATCTGCGGCATGTGATAACATTCCCAGTTGTGCTGAAAGCCCACTCTTATGGGGCACTTGTGGCAGGGATGAATAGATATTTTTTTGCCATGCTGGCCACTCGTGGAAAATTGTCCTCATGCTGCCTCCACCATTCGAGGGGGTTGGTCACACCATCAACTTCAACTGTCTATAAATAGCTGTTAAGCTCCATTTCAATGGACTCTCTCATTGAGGGACAGCTTGGCGTTGGCGTGATGCAATTTTGAAGAAGCTGCCCAAACTCTTCTTCTGTTTCTTAGCATGAAGCTTCGGCTAGTGGCAATGAGACTCCCTCTCCAGACTTTGTCTGTTCAACTGCAAGACTCTCCATCTCTGCAGCAGCTTTGACTTTCATGTAGTCCATTCTCTCTGCATTTATGTATGTGGTTTTAAAGTTAAGATCAAGAAGGGAAGCCATGTCCTGTGTGGATTGGTCAGCATATTTCTCATTCAAATAGTCAAGAATGCTCACCTTGATGTCCTTGGTGAGCTAGGTGTTATCATCCTGTGGCTTAAGAACCTGCTCATTGAAAAGATGAAGCACAGGTTTCAAGTATGAAACGCTCACATACTGTTCCCCAGACAAGGCATCTGCGAACTCCACGAGAGGGCTCAATGCTTTGTTCACAGATTCAAGAACATCTATGTCCTGCCATGTTAAAGCCAAATGTCTGGTCATTTTGTCAGCTTGAAGGACTTGTGTTAGAGCTTTCTCCTGCTCTATGACCCTTTTGATCATTTGTTGCCGAGAGCCCCACCTTGTTGGAGTCTCAGTGATAAGCTTATGAGTAGGCAAGCCTAGCTGTGTCTGAGCGATGGCCAGTTCACGCTGTCCAAGTATTCCAAGTATTTGAGAAGGCGCTCACGACTCTCTTGCAGATCGCAACTGCGCAGTCAACCTGGGGCACTTTCACACCTCTCTCTGTTTAGACAGATTGAAAGGGGAGAGGGGTTACATGCTATAGCAATGGCTGATAATCACATTTTACAAGACAAGTAGCATACATTTAAACATGTTTAAAATATTTATCTCTATAATTAGGATTTATTAACATGATTAACAACATGAATAACATTATAGTTCTCTAATTAATAACAAGATCATGTAAAGATAATGAATGATAAGGATAAATATAGTGATAAAGATAAAGATAATGATAAAGAATGATAAAGATTATTATTATTATTTACATTTGAAATTACATTTTTATTAGACACTCACCAATGGCTAAATTAAGTTGGTGGCCAAAACATTGTAACCTTGTCCAGTCCTTTAGTTGCAGTGCTTTGATGTTGTTTGTGGCATTATTAGTGGTGACACAGACTTGATGATCCTCTCGCAAGCCCCATGATTGAAGCGCTTCCCTTAAGCTTTGTGCTATCATCTCTCCAGTGTGATCTTCGGGAAAGTAGGAAGTCTGCAGACATCTACTGCACAATGTCCAGTCTTTGATGTAGTGGATCGTTAAGCTCATATATGGCTGTGTAGTTTGACTCGTCCACAGATCGGTTGTTGTTGCAAAGTATAAAACATTGCGAAGCTCCTCTTCAATTTTTCCTCGGCATTCTCTGTACAATCGTGGCAACTCGACTTCGCTGAAGTTCTTGTGGCTCGGTATCACATACCTCGGATCAAGGATTTTGATCAAGTCTCAAAACCCCTTCTTTTCCACAGTGTATACTGGTGCCATGTCTTTACAGATATGCACCGTAATGGCCTGTGTTATTTCTTTTCATCTCCTTGAGCTTTTCACATACAAAGTGCCTCTGGTAAAAGATTTTGTCAAACTAATTTGAATCTGAGGTGATTCATTTATTGCTTTTAGCACCGGAGGTTGACGGGCTGCTTGATGCGGAACTCATCTTTTGTCTTTCAAAATATTATTTTGCATGCTTGATTTTAAGATGATGAAACAGGCTGCTTGTACTACTGCTGCTAGAGAGTATATTCACGCGACATAGTTTACAAATCACATTTTTCTGCTCATTGTCAGCTTTTGTAAACCCAAACCATTTCCACACCACAGATGTCGCACCACTTTTAATTACAAGTTCCTCCTCCTGCTCTGGATTCGCTTGTGGGGCCTCCTGATCTGTGTCTTTCTCCATTGTTTCTTCATCTCACTCAGTCTCAGGTGCAGGAGCGCTACACATGAGACTGAGTTAGCCACGCCCATGGCTATTTACATACCGCAGTGTTCAAGGAATAGAAAAATCTGTTGCGGTTGACATTTTATACCGTCGCAACGATATATATGGTCATACTTTCCAGCCCTAATTGATGGGATAACCTGGTCATTCAGTACATTCAGGTAGTCAGCTGACTTCATTTTAATGCCGTATAACATTGCTGAGAACAGACCTGACCAACTGAAGCAACCCCAGATCATTACACTGCCTCCAGAGGCTTTAACAGTGGGCACTATGCACGATGGGTGCATCATTTCATGCGCTTCCCTTCTTACCCTGATGCGCCCATCGCTTTGGAAAAGGGTAAATCTGGACTCATGGTCCACATGACCTTTTTCCATTGCTCCACAGACCAATCTTTGTGCTCCAAAGCAAATTGAAGTCATTTTTTCCAATTAGCCTCACTAACAAGTGGCTTTCTTGTGGCCACACAGCTGTTAAGTCCCAATCCTGTAAGTTCTTGTCACATTGTGCGTGTGGAAATGCTCTTACTTTCACTATTAAACATAGCCGTGAGTTCTACTGTCGATTTTTTATGATGTGATTTCACCTAGCGTTTTAGTGATCTCCGATCACGATCATTCAAGAATTTTTTCCGACCACATTTCTTCCGCGTAGCTGATGGTTCACCACTGTCCTTCCAGGTTTTAATAATGCATTGGACAGAGTTCTTAACCCAATTCCAGTGATTTCAGCAATATCCTTAGTTGTTTTCTTTGCTTGATGCAGGCCAATAATTTGCCCCTTCTGAAACACAGTAACATATTTTCCATGACTACGGGATATGTCTTTTGACATGGTTGTTTAAGAAATGAGAAGCTACACACTGCATCAGTTAGGGTTAAATGAATTGTTGCCAGCTGAAACATATCCAGAATAAATTACACCAACTCTCTGTTCCCATGTCTATCTGTCAGTGGATTACCAGCTTTCTGACGGACAGGCAGCAGCTTGTGAGACAGGGGAAACTCACTTCCAGCACCTGTACAATCAGCACTGGTGCCCCCCAGGGATGTGTGCTCTCCCCACTACTCTTCTCCCTCTACACCAATGACTGCATCTCCAAGGACCCCTCTGTCAAGCTCCTGAAGTTTGCAGACAACACCACTGTCATCGGCCTCATCCGAGATAACGATGAGTCTGCATACAGAAGGGAGGTTGAAAAGCTGGCTGTCTGGTGCAATCAAAACAACCTTGAGCTGAACACGCTCAAAACGGTGGAGATGATTGTGGACTTTAGGAGGAACACCCCAACACTGACCCCCCTCACCATTCTAAACAGCACTGTGGCAGCAGTGGAATCATTCAGGTTCCTGGGCACTACCATCTCACAGGACCTGAAGTGGGAGACACACATTGACTCCATTGTGAAAAAGGCCCAGCAGAGGTTGTACTTCCTTCGCCAGCTGAGGAAGTTCAACCTGCCACAGGTGCTGCTGATACAGTTCTACTCAGCAGTCATTGAGTCTGTCCTCTGCACTTCTATAACTATCTGGTTTGGTTCAGCTATGAAATCGGATAGCAGAAGACTACAAAGGACAGTTCGGACTGCTGAGAGGATTATTGGTTGCCCCCTGCCCCCACTTCAAAAACTATACACTTCCAGAGTGAGGAAAAAGGCTGGAAAAATCACTCTGGACCCCACTCACCCTGCCCATTACCTTTTTGAACTTTTGCCTTCTGGCCGACGCTTCAGAGCTCTGAGCACCAGAACCGTCAGGCACAGGAAATGTTTTTTTCCCTCAAGCTATCCATCTCATGAACAGTTAAATTGCCCCATTGAGCAATAACTATGTGCAATACACAGTTTAGTCATTTTGTATTTATCCAACACATCCAACCTCCTCTGCCATTTCATTCCTCTGAAATATATATATATATATATATATATTTGCAATGTACATAACAGATTGTATTTGCACTGTACATAACAGATAACAGATTTGTATTAGATTTGCACTACATATGTGTCTGTGTGTGTATGTATGTATGTGTATAATTATTGTTTTTTTTTTAGTATTATTATCTATGTCTTGCTGCTGTTTTTGTATTGTTTTTGTATTGTTGATCACTGGAAGCTCCTGTCACCAAGACAAATTCCTTGTATGGGTAAGCATACTTGGCAATAAAGCTGATTCTGATTCTGATTAATCTCTGCAATAATGATCCATTCATAGGCTCTTAAGTATCAGCTTATTTAAATCCAAATGACGACTTTTATTTTGGCCTGGCAGTGTAACATGTCACTGTTACACATCATGTTGCTGAAAGCCGTGTCAAAATGACAGTCCTTAATTTTTCTTAGTTATTTATTTACTTGTGCATTGAATTGTTGAATGAAAGCAATATCACACTCTAAATTGTGCCGTTTTTGTCTATATATCAGCACAGCTGTGATTACCTGTGGCCTCTTGCCTACGGCCGAATCACAGCCATGCTGATATACGGCCACTACAACATATTGTCAACGGCCGTGCAATATTGCTTATGGTCCTTGTGTCCTCGTGAAGAACGTGTGGTGAATGTAAGTTAGGCTTTTTCTCGGTTCGCATTAGTCTTCGAACTTTTGCCTCAGCACAGCGATTTTATCTTTCTCATTGTCTCCTTCACTGCAACATGCAAAAATCTGCATTACGGCTTGCAGTCAGGAACAGGTCAAACTTGCAGTCAGGAACAGGTCAAACTTTTGTATCCAGATTCGTTTCCAACTTCTCATTTAAAACTGCTGACAGCATGTAATATTGGAGAGACAACAAGGATGGTCTACTTGCAATGAGCCTCATGGCATATTTCCTCATTTTTTTTCTCCCCAATTTGGAATGCCCAATTCCCAATGCGCTCTAAGTCCTCGTGGTGGTGTAGAGACTCGCCTCAATCCGGGTGGTGGAGGACGAATCTCAGAGTCCTCCACTTCTGAGACCGTCAATCCACGCATCTTATCACATGGCTTGTTGAGTGTGTTACTGCGGAAACATAGCACGTGTGGAGGCTTCACGCTATTCTCCGCACCATCCACACACAACTCACCCGAGAACCACATTATAGCGACCATGAGGAGGTTACCCCATGTGACTCTCCCTACCCTAGCAACCGGGCCAATTTGGCTACTTAGGAGACCTGGCTGGAGTCAGTCAGCATGCCCTGGATTCGAACTCACGACTCCAGGGGTGGTAGTCAGCGTCTTTAACTGCTGAGCTACCCAGGCCCCAGGTGTATTTCCTCTTTGAATTTGTAAGGGTTTTGTGAAGGGAAGAGATGAGAGAGTAAGGATCCAAACACAGAAATTTCATTTTAAACAAAAGAAGGTGATAAAATAATGAAAGAATAATATGAAGAAGATAACAAAACTCTACAGCAGTATGCTGGCAACTAACGCACTACATACAAACAAGAACTGACCCAGGAACAAAGAAGAGGGTATATGTACACATGGGCTAACAAGAAGATGAGGAACACCTGGGATACAATTAGGGCAATGGACAGGAAGACAGACATGCCAGAGGAAGATACAAAACTTCAAACTAAGAGTCTCTTCAAAACTTCAAAATAGGAGTCCTTGGGGGAAAACATAAGAATGACGTGACAGAATTAAAGCGGCTTGCTAGTTTCCACATATATCTGATTACAATGTGCCGTAGTTGCCTTGTTCCTGACACTCCACTTAAAATGAATGTTCGAAAGAGAAGATTTTAAAGTACGGATAATTTCAGAGATAGGAGAAGAAATATTCTGAACATCACTGTGTACAGCGTCTTCAAAATTCTGTGGAATAAAAGTTTTCAAAGCTTTAATTCAGCCCAAGCCGATCTGAGAAAGCAATAGCTGGCATATGCTCCAAGCGTGTTTCACCGTTTCTCCTCACATGGAGGTCTGTAGCAGACCTTTAACCACAGATCAGTTTGAACCACAAATGACAGAAGGTTAAAGGAGACTAGTAAAGGGTGTCAGTACCAGTGCTCTTTGAATGGTCAGAGTCAAATAATGACTAATTTATTATAAATCAATCCATCTGGGACTTTTAACCGAATTAATTTGCAATTGTTGTTTGATGGAATTTATCACTGAAGCTCAACAGAGATTAAATATCATCAATGAATGGAACACACGTTAATAAGATGGCAAGACTGCTGGAGGTGATATATATTTTAATTATTATTCAGCAGCTGAGTATTTGGAAAGTAAAAAAATATTCTTAGAGCCAAATTTCTGCAAATAGAAAATATGAGATTGTTAATGTCAAAAACATGATTTATTATTTAATCAAATTACAGCCCTAAAAAGTATCTAAGATCAAATGTTTATATAAAAAAATTTAGTTTTATACTGTACCTCACTAGACCCAGATTTTTGCTATTTTGTTTTATTAAAGAAAAGGCGTGATGAATTGAATTTGTGTAGTAATCAACACTATGCCACATGTGCTGTTGATTGAACTTAACATTTATTGAACCCAGAATAATAATACATAGTGTTTTGAACACTATGCAAAGTTGAAACAGCCTACTGTATACAGTCATATCAACAGAGAGCAATCCAAAGCTAGACTAGATATAAAATAATTTGTTGAAATAATTTGTAAAGTCACTCAGGATTTACTTAAAGTTTTAAAGCAGCAATTAAGTTTTACTTTTAAATTAAAGTAGAAAACAAGTCTTGATTAGCAAAGACTACACTGTAAAACAAATCCTGTTATTTAAAAAAATAAAAATAAATAAATAAATAAACTGGCAGCTGTGGTTGCCAGAATAATTATGTAAAAAATACAGTAAAAATGTAAACAACTTTACAGAACAACCTGTACACCAATGTACATAACTGATTTTAAAAATAAGGTAGAAACATAACTATTCCCATAAAATATAATGTAATATGATGGGGCATGCAGGGAATTGTGGGAAGGCCCGATTATTGTTTTTTACTGTAATTTTAACAATTTACTGTAAAAATACATGTTCTCTCTTGTTAAACATAATGTAAATTTTTACCATTAATTATACAGGAAAATCATACTTTTTACATTTAAAAAACATTATTGTAAAACCACTGTATTGTCATTTAAAAAAAAAAAAATATATATATATATATATATATATATATATATATATATATATATATATATATATATATATATATAATTTACTGTATATTTTACAGTTAATAAATTAATGTTTTTTTTCTGTAGCATTTTTACAGTCATTTTTACAAACATTTTATACAGTGCACCCCTAAATGCCTATATTTTTTTTCTCTATGCTTTTGATATATATATATATATATATATATATATATATATATATATATATATATATATATATATATATATATATTTTTTTTTTTTTTTTTTTTTTTTTTTTTTTACTATTTAACAGTCAAGTAGATAAAATAAACTTGCTAAAAACAGGACTGCAGTTCATACAAGTAGACTTTATTTTGAATAACCGTGATATCTTTTTAATCAGCAATCAAGCTGTCTCGTGTCGTTCTTGTCATTTCAGTTCGACTCGCGACTAAATTCAAAAGAACCGACTCATTGATTCGCGAATGAAGCACCACTAGCAAACAAACAGTCTGTAACACCGGTGAGGAGAATGAAATGAGGTGGGGAAACGGCATGTATTGTTTTTATTGTTATCTGTACTTTTATCAGGGCAGTACCGATTAATGGTTTAGTTTTCATTTTGAATGTTATGTTAGCTAATAAATGTAATAATTTACCTCAAGCAGTGGATTAGCTGATGAGCTAGTTAGCAGCAAAGCTAAATGCTAATTTTTAAAGATATAAGCCTCGCCTGGAAATATATACGTTTAAATAGTATGTTTAATCGTCATTATGTAAAGCATACGAAAAGGGCTTTTAACATGAAATGTTGAAAACATCTTTCAATGCACTGACTGTTAAATCTAATATCTTTATTTTTGAGACATTTGTCACATTTCACTATATAAATGCAGGTGGTATTATTATTAATAATAATAATACAAATAAAATAAAAGGTCATAATGTTCCTCACAACCGCCTAAATGCAGGTCTGTTTCTGTCAGTCTACATAAAACACACAGCTACATTACTAATAGTTTTTACAAATGTCTGAAAAAATCATGCCTTTATTGAAGAGGCCATGAAAACAAATGGACTGCTTTCTGTTACCATGATTCACGTTTTCCGTGTGCTTTTCTCTGTAAGACACTAAACACTGTACTGCAGAAATGGTGAGCATAGTGGTAAAGATCAGTGGGTCATGTACTGTTCCGAATGAAGCTCATCGTGTTCTGTATGATACTGGAGCAAATCAAGGATTTGAAAGAAAAGTCACGCATGTGCAAAACATTTTTTGTTGGTTTTGTTTAATATGTGTATGTACATGTTTGTTCTAGGAGATCAGGTTTTTGACCCCTCCATGGAAGAAGCCAGCGATGAGGGGCTTTTACTCGAAGCTGGACTCCTCATCTGTGGGCATGGCTATGCCCCTAAATCTGGCCGTGGAGACGGAGAAAGCTCAGGCCCTTCTCCAGACCTTCAGCACTGCCTCTCTGTTAGCCAGCACAGGCCTGGGAGCATTCTGTTTCCTCGCCGACCACTTTCTGACCCTGCCTTTCATCCAACACCATCTGTGGCTCAGGGCTGTGCTGGATAACGCGGTCCACTGCGTCATTGGACTCTGGTCCTGGGCAATTGTGATTGGGCTAAGGAAGAAAAGTGACTTCTATGAAGTTGTCTTGGCTGGGGTCCTGGCCTCTATCATTGACCTGGATCACTTCTACATGGCTGGATCATTGTCTCTCAAAGTGAGATCTCTTTGTTCTCTTCACTTAAAGGCATAGCTCACACAAAAATGAAAATTCTGTCATTATTTACTCTCATGTCGTTGCAAACCCGTATGACTTACTTTATTCCGGGTAACACAAGAAGAGAGACTAATAAATGTGTGATTGAGGCTGTCAGTCCCTAGAAAAGAAAAAAAAAGTCTGTTTGAAACAACTTGAGGCTGAGTAAATGATGACAAAATTGTAATTTTTGGGTGAACTATCCCTTTGGTAATTAATTAATGGTGTACTTTACTGATTTGTCAAGTTTCTCCAAGTGAATGTGTTTGAGAGTTATGTATTTACATGAAGTCATTTAGAAGACATTTACATTTAATCATTTAGTAGTTGCTTTTATCCAAAGTGACTTGCCAATGAGAAACATAGCAAACAATTTGTCATACAAAAGTCAATATCTGCAGTATTGCCCTGCCACCTTCTCAGAGTGTCTGGAATAGTAAAGAAGCTAGCACAGAAGATAGAGGCATACAAGAATTATAACTATTTCTTTTTTTTTTTTTTGCTTTTCATCCCAATTTGGAATGCTCAATTACCAATGCACTCTAAGTCCTCATTGTGGCGTAGTGACTCGCCTCAATCCGGGTGGTGGAGGACGAATCTCAGTTGCCAACACGTCTGAGACCGTCATTCCGCACAGCTTATCACGTGGCTTGTCGAGCACATTACCACAGAGACATAGCGCGTGTGGAGGCTTCACACTCTTCTCCGCAGCATCCACGCACAACTCACCACATGCCCACCGAGAGCGAGAACCACACATTATAGCGAACACAAGGAGGTTACCCCATGTGACTCTACCCTCCCTAGCAACCGGGCCAATTTGGTTGCTTAGGAGACCTGGCTGGAGTCACTCAGCATGCTCTGGATTCGAACTCACGACTCCATGGGTGGTAGTCAGCGTCTTTACTAGGGGTGCTAGGGGTGGGCGATATGACCAAATATCTTATATTACGATATGAGTAATTTTATATCACGATATCAATATATATCACGAAATAGTTAATTTTTTTGGAAAAATATCGGGAAGCCTGCTGGACTCGCGCACACTTCTGTGCTCCAGAGATAGCAATCGCAACACACACATGAAACATGGATACGCTTGTCAGATGAGAAGCATATTAAACGCTTATGAAGTGGCAAACGCGCGATGAATGTAGTGCAGTTTGCTTAGGTGGCCGGCAATTATTTTTTATGTAATAAAAACCCTGTTCATGTTTCTTAAATCCTCTCAGTCTCACTTGAAGCCCTGCCCACTGATAGATAAGCCCACGCCACACACGTAAATTTACACATCGCGATATACACAAGCAAAATCTCTGTAGATGGACACTATATCGTCACCAAGATATATATCGTCATATCGCCCAGTCCTAGTAAGTGCAGGGTCAGTCCATCTCAAGTGATCCAATACAGGTTGCTTGACCATTTTTAGTTTTCCTAATTTTTTTTTTTTTTTTTAGTGATTACCTCTATGTATTGGTATTGCAAAACCACCAGTTTTTTTATTTTTATTTTACTTGGTTTAACCACGATGGCCATCCTTGTGTCATGGCACACGACAAATTTTGTTTATACAGCTGTTTACGGAAACCTTAATATCCTGGCTCAGGACGGATCTCTAGAGCACATCACAAGGTACATATATAAACATTTTGCACATTCTTGTTCCTTAGACTTAGAACTTAAGTCCTAATGTAATGCTCAAGATTGCTCAAAGTTCCACTTTTAGGGTCAATTTATAATGGGAAGAGTTTGAGTCTCAGCCTTAATATTTTTTTTAGGGGGCACCTAGGTAAGTGTAGTGTGCATACAGATTTCATGTTTGTGACTTCTCTTATTTATTTTGAATGGGGGCTAGAAGTGCCATTTTTTAAAAAATTCTCCTCACTTTCGGGTTGAATATTTCTGGTGGGGGACCAGATAGGAACTTGAAATTTTCACAGAAATAAGTCTATATAGAAGCATTCTGCTGTAAAATGTAGTTTGAGATTCCACTGGTTACAGAGCTAGGGCTAATAGAAATCAGTGGAAAAGCCTACTTTATTCATGCATTTTGAGAAATGAACAGATGTAATATAAGCATAACAAATACCTAAAATTAACAATATTTTACATGTTTTATGAGAAGCTGTGAGATTTCCTCACTCAGTCTCTCTGAAAGGTTGTGGGAGTGTCCGGTGACAGTAGTCAATTCGGCAGGTGTCAGATTTCTGAGAACATTGTTCATGGGAACCCACACTTTGTCCTCAGCAGACATTTTAAATGATGTTCTTGGTCCAGGTGGGTGGATGAATTTGACAAAAACATCACAGTTTTCCACGCTGATGTCCTCAATCAATGATGTGTCTTTAACGTCATTTCTCAGCTAGAGAAACAGAGAATTCATCCCTAGAAATTACTGTTCATTTTTATAATTTTTATGCTTATATTACATCTGTCCATTTCTCAAAATGCATGAATAAAGTAGGCTTAACCCCAGATTTCTACTAGCCCTAGCTCTGTAACCAGTGGAATCTCAAACTCAAAATTTAAAATGTGCAATCAAAGTGCTTCATACATATTAAAAAGTTACAAACATTTCAGTCCCACCGGACCCTCTTCAGTGTTTGTCTTAATCTACATACAGTAAACACATTTATATGCTTCAATTATCCAACACACATATGATCAATTAGTCTAATACAAACATATAGTGATCATATGATCCTAAAGGCCATATCACGTGTCGGCACAGCCATTATCATCTGGAGAGCAAAAAAAACAAAAATAGAATTATAGAAAACATGACAAATTCATCGTTCAGACCCTGTGGTTGAACCGTATCCAATTGGAAAATCCACTTACACTCGAATTTTAACAATTTCTGTTCAACATTGGTACATAGATGCATGGGATGTACCATATAGATTCCACAAAATGACAGCTGATCTACTGAATACTATCAGCTCTATTAATCACGCTTCTGTGTTCATTAATGCAAAATCTGAGTTGACGATTAGTTTTTCCAGCATACTCTGAAAGCCACAGGCGCAAGATAGTAAATATATAACATTGACTAAACGACTAAATAAACTGTCTAATTTCGAATTCTTTCTTTAAAGAAGGACTCACAAATGTATTAACCTTCTTTACATTCTGACACGCTAAACTGTGTCGGCATGAAACAACTGATCCCGTAAATTTCTCCTCCGTAATGAACAAACATAGGCAGCCCATTAAACAATTCTTTACATTTAGCATCTGTATTTAATACATGCCAGTGTTTTTTGATAATGTTCCTGATTTCCTTGCTAAAAGGGGTATATGTAGTACAACATAATGATGATTTTCTTTTTTTCAACTTCTTGATAGTTTGCTAATCTGATATGCATACTTCTCTCAGGGCCAAATCCAGCCATTCTTTTGGATATCCATGTTATACAAATTGATCATATAGTTTCATTGCTTCCATTGAAAATCATCTCTATCTGAGCAAATACGTTTTATTCTTAAGAATTTACTGTATGGCAACCCTCTTTTTAGTGACTGTACATGACTACTAGAGGCATGAAGTAAGCTGTTTTTTCCGTGGGTTTACAATACAGTGTAGTTAGATTAGTTAGTTTTTCGGACTCAGGTGTCAAAAAATGGAAGTTCAATATTGTTATGTTCCATATTAAATTTAATGGAACTACAAAAACTATTCATGTACTCAAAATGCACGTAGTTCCTCTTTTGAGCCCTGTAAAATTAAAAAAATATTGTCAAAATACCTCTGATAAAATAGTACATTTTATTGAAGTGGATTATTAGAGAATACAAATTTATCCTCCAAGAAACTCATCGTCAGTATGACAAGATCAGGTGCGAAAGCGGACCCCATTGCAATTCCTTGCATCTGTAAATAGAAGTCAGACTCGTATAGAAAATAATTATTTGATAGAATAATCTGTGCCATATCCACCAATAAATCTGTAGGGGGATTCAGATTGTCATGAGAATTCAAGTGGAAACTCAACCACAGGGTCTGAATGATGAATTTAATTTGTCATGTTTTCTATTATTCTGTTTTGTTTTTTTGCTCTCCAGATGATGGTGGCTGTGCTGACACGTAATATGGCCTTTTGGATCAAATGATCGCTATGTGTTTGTATTAGACTAATTGTTCACATGTGTGTTGGATAATTGAAGCATGTAAGTGTGATCATTGTATGTAGATTAATACAAACACTGAAGAAGGTCCAGTGGAACCGAAATGTTTGTATATTTTTAATATGCACGGAGCACTTTGATTGCAAATTTTTGTATTGATGGAATAATAAAAAAAGAACTTTGGATATCTCGGCTGACAATCCATCTTTTTGTGGAAAAATAAAAGTGGGTAGCTACTGGTATCCAGTGGAGTGAAATCAAGAGTGGGGTGACGTGAGCCCTCTTTGGCTGATTGAAGACCAGACATGCTGCTGAGTTCTGGACCATCTGCAGTGTCTATATTGTGCTAGCAGGGAGACTGGCCAACAGGGCATTACAGTAGTCCAGTCTTGAAATGACCAAAGCTTGGACCAGGAGCTGTGTAGCATATTCAAACAGGATAGGTCTAATTTTACTGAAGTATTAAAGCACAAACCTCTGTGAGCCTGGGCTGTTGATGAGATGTGGGCAGTAAAGTTAAAGGGGTCATAAAATCAGAATCAAATTTGGAGAATCAAATTTTCCCTGATATTTAGACATATAAGAGGTAACAGTACTATAAAAACATACTGTAAATTTCAGAACTCAAAACTTACTCCCCAGTCTAAAAAGAGCATTTATAGTGCTGAAACGTCTGAAACCTCTGTGTTAATGACGTCACAACACATTGCTCATTTGGATTTACACATCCCACAGCATGCGTCATCGCACCCTTGGCCCCACCCACTGGTGCACAGTTCAAGTCCAGATGGCAGGCCTTGTGTAACACTAAAGGGGACCCAACTGGACTATTTTTAGTTTTTTGTATACAAACATGAACTACACAGACTCTTTGACCGCTGCCATGTATCTTGCCACTTTTAAAAGATGCGGTGTCAAGTTACAACTCTGAAACGGAGAAGCAATTCTCTCATTCAGTTGCTGCCTCTTGTTTATTTGAGCACAGATGCATCAAGGACGTGTTCTTGCGCCCATCTGCGCCATTTTTATTGTTGGTGTATATAAACATAGGACGACTTTGATGATGGACGTCTTTGACCGTTTCGGTGTGTTTCCGCAGATGTGTGCCTCAGTGCGCCTTCAGTATGTATGTGCATAATTTCACCATTCTTTGGACTATGTATGCGTGTTTTGTTTTTTTTTCGGTTCATGTCCGCATGTATTGCTTGCGAACAGACAAAGTGCGATTCAAGCTTTGGAAAGGAACTGTAATTGAAGAATGAGGCAGTTAAAAACACTTCACAAACATAAGTAAACCATTTAATTCATTAATATTTCAAATGTCATGACTGTTTGATAGTTTATGGTGTTGAGTGTCAACAATTGTGCTTGAGATGAACAGTTTATTATATTCAGATGCAATGTGTTGGATGTGTGTTATATGTAAACCCTGCAATTTTGTTTTATAATGTCGAGGTTCATTCTCTTCAGATTGAGTATGCTGAATTTGAGGGGCTGCGTGATGTTAGTCAATCATAACAGTGGCTGTTTAAGTGAAGTTTTAAGGAGGCACTTGGGCCAAAACCGAGTGTTTTAGAAAGAGGGCCAAAAATAGGTTGAAAAATGATCATGTATTACTAAATTGTGACTCTTTTGGTGCAAAACACTTTTAAAACATTATGACTGGACCTCAGGGAAGATAATAAAATTATTTAAAAAATCGACCACAACTCCTAGGTTCCAGGCTGTCATGGATGGTTTAAATGTAGTTGAACCAAGATGATAGTGAAGTTGTGGTCAACAGACGGGTTGGCTGGGATCACTAGGAGATCTGTCTTGGCAAGGTTGAGCTGAAGGTGATGTTCCTTCATCCAGGCCAGGAACACCGAGAGGCAGGCAGAGATACGAGCTGAGACGGTGGGGTTGTCAGGCTGGAATGACAGGTAGAGCTGCGTATCATCTGCATAGCAGTGGTTGGAAAAGCCATGTGCCTTAATGATCAGTCTGAGTGATGTGTAGATCTAGAAGAGGTGTGGTCCAAGCACTGATCCCTGAGGAACACCAGTGGTCAGCTGGTGTGACTTGGACATCGCTCGACTCCAGGTGACCTTGAAGGATCTGCCTGTGAAATATGATTCAAACCATCCTAATGCAGTTCCTGTGATGCCCAGGTCAGAGAGAGTCAACAGGAGAATCTGGTGGTTCACTGTGTCAAAAGCAGCAGACAAGTCTAGGAGGACAGCTGTATATTGGGTAAATTATTATTTTCAATGTATTTTTCAAATCTAGAGACACACTTCAAAGGAATGTAGCTTTTTGTATCTTTCCCTTTTAAAACAACCCAACAACTATGTTCATAAGTTTCAGAATGAGCATGTTTCTGAATGTTGTAAGAACAATTTCTCTCAAACTGGGCATATTTTTGAATACCTTCAGTTACTTTGCTAGAACAATTCTCTGACAATGTTTAGTCATCAAGCTCATTGACTATGAGATGGCAGAGGCTAAATATAGATGATCAATAGGCCTGTTACTCATTTACTGAGAGGTCATCAATATTGCCCTACAAAAGCAAAAGATTGTAACTACGCAAAAACTGAACACTGAAACTCTTCCAGACGGTTTTGTAAATACCTTTCTGTAGAAATTTTTCTGCACATTCTTTTTCAGTACTTTGTTGGACATAATTTGTATGTGTGCCTCTGTCATCTTTGTACACCTGGATTTGGCCAGTATTTTTATTCTTCTCTTCAGGTAATTTCTGTCGTAAGATTGGATGATGGAAATCGTGAAATTGAATCTTTACTTCCCTTCACTGATTTTCAGTGGCAGTTAAGCCCATGCTTTGGCTGAGCCATCCAAGGACACTCAGAGATTTGTTCTGAAGCCACTCAAGCTTTGTGTTGGCTGTTTGCTCATTTTTCATTTTATTTTATTTGCTTTATTTTACAGTCCACACTGTAGACATGATTGTGTACAATACAATCATTTATTAATCAATGTGAACAATGTTAGGTAAATATCAGTTTAGAGATACAGCGATACAGTTTAGCTTAAATTGTCTGACAAATTTGTATTAAAGTTTGACCTAGTTAGAAAGTCCCAGTTAAGGAAAGTGAACTGCTTTAAATAGATACACTTGAAAGCATAATTACACACTAACTGAGCACTTTAGGAACTCTAGGAACACCTGTACACCTACTTATTCATGTGAATTATCTAATCAGCCAGACGGGCTGGTTTGAGTATTTCAGTAACTGCTGATCTCCTGGGATTTTCACGCACAACAGTCTCTAGAGTTTACTCAGTATGTAAACATCCAGTGAGCAGCAGGTCTGTGGATGTAAATGCCTTGTTAATGAGAGCGGTCAACAGAGAATGGCCAGACTGGTTCGAACTGACAAAGGCTACGGTAAATCTGATAACCCCTCTGTACAATTGCAGTGAGCAGAATATCATCTCAGAATGCACAAAACGTGGAACCTTGAGGCAGATGGGCTACAAAAGCAGAAGACCACGTCAGGCACTTTTTGACCATTATGACCATAGTGTTCCTAATAAAGTGCTTGGTGAGTGTAGATTGTGTTTTAATGTTTTATTAAACATACAGCTCCAGCTCTAACATCTGATTGGATAAGCCACATTTTGGGGCATTATAAAATAGCTGATATACACGCACATGTGACTGTACATCAGTTAAACTCTGTAGTAATGCTGCCTTCAAGTGCACCTGGAAAGCTCCTACATCCAAGTTGGGCATTTGTTATTAGGGCATTTCACTCATTCAGAATACGCAAGAAGCCAAAACAAATAAAATACACAATGACAGCAAAAGCTATTTTTTTCTGTTGTACCAGTGAATAAGCATACGTTTTTAATGCATGGTATCCAAAAAAAGTATTAATAAATTGCCTTAAAATAAACTGCGAGTCATTAGCGAGGGTGAGTCATTTGCGTTACATTAGTTGACTGTCATACAGTTGTGCTCAAAAGTTTGCATACCCTTGGAGAATTGGCAATATATGTACAATTTTAAAGAAAACATGAGTGAGCAGGCAAAACACATTTCTTTTATTTCTTATGGGATTCATATTCAGCTGTAGGTTATAAAAGAATGGCACAATCATAAAACAAAACATGGCAACAAAGAAAAAAATGAAATTACCCCTGTTCAAAAGTCTGTATATCCTTAGTTCTTAATACTGTGTATTGCCCCCTTTAGCATCAACAACAGCGTGCAGTCTTTTGTAATAGTTGTCTATGAGGCCCCAAATTCTTGCAGGTGGTGAAGCTGCCCATTTGTCTTGGAAAAAATGCCTCCAGGTCATGCAAAGTCTTTGGTCGTCTTGCATGAATCACACGTTTGAGATCTCCCCAGAGTGGCTCGATGATATTAAGGTCAGGAGACTGTGATGGCCACTCCAGAACCTTCACCTTTTTCTGCTGTAACCACTGGAGGGTCAGCTTGGCCTTGTGCTTAGGGTCATTGTCGTGCTGGAAAGTCCAAGAGCATCCCATGTGCAGCTTTCGTGCAGAGGAATGCAAATTGTCTGCCAGTATTTTCTGATAACATGCTGCATTCATCTTGCCATCAATTTTCACAAGATTCCCCGTGCCTTTAGAGCTCACACACCCCCAAAACATCAGTGAGCCACCACCATGCTTCACAGTGGGGATGGTATTCTTTTCACTATTGGCCTTGTTGACCCCCTCTCCAAACATAGCGCTTATGGTTGTGACCATAAAGCTGTATTTTGGTCTTGTCACTCCAAATTACAGTGTGCCAGAAGCTGTGAGACATGTCAAGGTGTTGTCGGGCATATTGTAACCTGGCTTTTTTGTGGCATTGGTGCAGGAAGGGCTTCTTTCTGGCAACTCGACCATGCAGCTCATTTTGTTCAAGTATCGTCGTATTGTGCTCCTTGAAACAACCACACCGTCTTTTTCCAGAGCAGCCTGTATTTCTCCTGAGGTTACCTGTGGATTTTTCTTTGTATCCCGAACAATTCTGCTGGCAGTTGTGGCTGAAATCTTTCTTGGTCTACCTGACCTTGGCTTGGTATCAAGAGATCCCCGAATTTTCCACTTCTTAATAAGTGATTGAACAGTACTGACTGGCATTTTCAAGGCTTTGGATATCTTTTTATATCTTTTTCCATCTTTATAAAGTTCCATTACCTTGTTACGCAGGTCTTTTGACAGTTCTTTTCTGCTCACCATGGCTCAGTATCTAGCCTGCTCAGTGCATCCACGTGAGAGCTAACAAAATCATTGACTATTTATACACAGACACTAATTGCAACTTAGTATATATATATATATATATATATATATATATATATATATATATATATATATATAACAAATTAATATTATTGAAACAAAGCACTGAAATTGAAATAATTGTGCTAAATCATTGCTTTCCATCATTTTACATGTCAGCACTCCACTTCCAACATCACAACTAGGAAACTCTGATGTCAGTTAATTTTTTTAACTCATTTTCAATATATTCACACAAAATCAACCCTCTATCTATCTATCTATATATATATATATATATATATATATATATATATATACACACACAGTGGATATAAAAAGTCTACACACCCCTGTTAAAACAGCAGGTTTTCATGACGTAAAAAATTAAAGATAAATCATATCAGAATTTTTGCACCTTCAATGTAAAAAAGTGACATTTCAGAGAATAAAAATAAAAAACTTAGAATAACCGAACTGCATAAGTGTGCACATCCTTGAACTAATACTTATATTATTACAGCACTCAGTCTGTTTGGTTAAGAGTCAATTAGCTTGGCACATCTTGACTTGGGAATATTTTTCCACTCTTCTTTGCAAAAATCGTTCCAGATCTGTCAAATTGCGAGGGCATCTCCTGTGTATGGCCCTCTTCAGGTCCCCTCACAGATTTTCTATAGGCTTCAGGTCTGGGCTCTGGCAGGGCCATTCCAAAACATTAATCTTTTTTTGCTGAAACCATTCTTTTGTTCATTTGGATGTGTGCGTTGGATCATTGTCATGCTGAAAGGTGAAAGAGCTCTTCATTTTCAGCTTTCTAGCAGACGTCAGATGGTTCTGTGCCAAAATTGACTGGTACTTGGAGCTATTCATGATTCCCTCCACCTTCACTAAAGCCCCAGTTCAAACCAAAAGTTAACTATAGTACTTCTCTAGCAGAGGAATTGTTTATTGTAATTCCTGTTATTACTAAATGTAATCATTTATTGAATATTGGAGTATTTGATCATATTGCTTATGTAATATGGAAGCAAAATTAAGTGACTGGAGAAGGTGTGCAGCAAGTAAAAAATGGAAATGGAGCATCCGTCAACTGAAGGTGTGAAATATTGCAGAATGTTATATTAAAATTATAATTATGTTTAAGTTTTAAAGACATTAAAATTACATCAGTGTAAACAGAGATTTTTTTGTGTGTTGTAAAATCCACAAGAGGCCGTAATGTATAATTTTAAGCCAAACAACACTGTTATATTATTTATTGCAACTAACATATCTGGCTGTTAACAAAAGTGCATTCAGCTTTGAACTAAAGTGCATACAATTATGAAATCAAAGCCAGTTCATATTCTCAAATCTTTAGTACAAAAAACAAAAACATGAAAAGAAATGCATCAAATAAGACAGTTTTATTGAACTGTCAGCCTCTACTTCACTGCGGTAACGACATGTATCTGAGCCCAGTGCTGCAACAGAGCATAACTCTGTAAATGGGAATTTAAAATCCCATTTATTTTTTCCACAGATGAATAGATTTTTAACAATAATTTATAAACCTTTAAAGACAAGACCTACTGTGAGCTCTGAGGTTGTTAATCCAATGCTATATGCTTCTGTTGAAGCCATTACTCCGCGTTATTTCAACTTCATAAGAGGTCTGCAACGACCGCCCACTTTCATGATGCACTGTTAGTGATCCAGTTGAGTTAGTCTTCCTACACCCACAAACTACTGAATATTTTGTAATAAACTTAAAATATATTGTTTCTGTACTTCTAATCAACAACTTCAAATCAACAGATTTAATATATTTACATAATTTGTTTTATTTGGTTGTCATTCGCAATGCTTCATGGGATTTTAGTTTGTGCCCTCATTAAAAACCTAAGAACACTGTCTTGTACCTTTGTCTTCGTCTGATTTTTACATATTTGCTTCAAATCAAAGCTGCAGTATAGAACAGAATGCTCGGATCTCGAGACACGTTTTTCAAAATTAACTTTTTTCCTGCATAAACGCACTGCTTATGCACTATTAAGAGACCCAAAAGACCTCCTTTTGAGTCATTGTCACTACACACATTTGACCAAATGTGTTTTTGTGTCTTAAATTCAATGATTATTTGAATTTCAAATTTGAATTTGACTTCACAGGCCAATTTTTTTCTCTTGTACACTACCTTTGATGTGAAATACATTTCCTTCTAACAATGTGTACTTTAACTCCTCCAGGCTGCAGTGAATCTGCCCCACCGGCCTCCCCTGCACTGCTCCACCCTGATCCCGGCACTGTGCTTCTCTCTGCGCATCCTCATGTGGGCGTGCCGGCTCAAAGACTCCTGGTGCTCTCTGCCCTGGATGCTCTTCATCTCGCTGGCCTCGCACCACATCCGCGACGGAGTTCGTCACGGCCTCTGGGTCTGTCCATTTGGAAACACAACGCCCATCTCCTACTGGCTGTACGTCACCATCACAGCCACTCTCCCTCACCTGTGCTCTGTGCTCATGTATCTGACCGGCACTAGAGACATGATCTCCACCAAACACGGAGTCGCCATAGACGTCTGATACACTTAATTGTGGATGTTTGTTTTTTTTCCCCCAGCAAAGTTTGTTGGAAACATTTCAACTCAACTCTTCCTCGTCTAACATACCATATAAACTAGCTTGTCAGGTATTAGTCTGAAATCAGGTTGTATTGACTCTAACTGTGAATATTTATTATATGTACTACGGTGTATATCAGAGCTGGGCGATATAGCTAAAAATAGCAGAATAGCTATATGGGCGATTCTCACGAAACCTGTCAAGAAAATGTCCTGGTCCTATTTAACCCCAAATCAATTATAATAAAAAATATATGAAATTATATTTTGCATAAAGAAAATGAAGCCTACCATTTAGAATTTTTGTGCATTGTGACATTATTTTCAAAACAACCCTCATGACCCTAATGTGTCTGGATGTTTTAAATGAGGATTCTCATTACAGCAACATGGTCATCTTATACTGTTTTGCAGTAAAAAAGATGCTGTTGTTCAATGATTTTTAAAATTAAAATAAGCAAAATGAAAGGGAGTACAACTGTGATGAAGAAATAATTTACAATTTAAAATATAACAAAAAATAAAATATAAAATAATGTTGTGGTTATGAGGGTATCGTAATGACTACTGTTTCTTTTCTCACATTACGATAATGAGAACTGGGGGGTAAAATGTGCACAACAGTCATGAAAATATCACAATGTACAAAAATCTTAATGGCCCTAAAAAAAAATAAAAAGCTTCATTTTCCGTATGCAAAATAAAGACTTCTTATTTGTTCCTTTTGATTTTGTAGTAAAATAGGATCAGGACATTATCTTGACGTGTTTCATAAGAATCATACATATAGCTAAAAATATATATTTTTTCAGCATTTTTTCTTGATATTTGCTCTGAAATTTTCAATCGGATGTTAGAAAACGGTCATTGTTGGCAATTAAAATAAAAATGTTTAATGTAAAAAAATAGTGTAACATTTAGTTTAAAATAACCAGGCAAGTTTCCATCATGTTTTTCACAAAATGCACATAAGGAAGAATTATATTTCATCATTTTCATTTAAATGCACCAATATAACCATACAAACTAATAAACAGCTGCACGCAACAATGAGCCAAAACAGTATGACCACCTGCCTAACATGCTGTTGGTCCTCCATGTGCCACCAAAAGAGTGCCGACCCGCCAAGGCATGGACTCTACAAGACCCCTGAAGGTGTCCTGTGGTATCTGGCACCAAGACATTAGCAGCAGATCCTTCAAGTCCTGTAAGTTGCGAGGTGGAGCCGCCGTGGATCGGACTTGTTGGTCCAGCACATCCCACAGATGTTCAATCGGATTGAGATCTGGGGAATTTAGAGGCCAGGGCAACACCTTGAACTCTTCATCATGTTCCTCAAACCATTCCCGAACAATGTGTGCAGTGTGGCAGGGCGCATTATCCTGCTGAAAGAGGCCACTGCCATCAGGGAATACCATTGCCATGAAGGGGTGTACCTGGCCTGCAACGATGTATAGGTAGGTGGCACGTGTCAAATTGACGTCCACATGAATGGCCGGACCCAGGGTTTCCCAGAAGAACATTGCCCAGAGCATCACACTCCCTCCACCGGCTTGTCGTCTTCCCACAGTGCATCCTGATGCCATCACTTCCCCAGGTAAACAGCACACACGTACACGGCCGTCCACGTGATGTAAAAGAAAGCAGGATTTATCAGACCAGGCGACCTTCCACTGCTCCAAGTTCCAGTTCCGACTCTTGCGTGCCCATTGTTCCTGCTTTTAACAGTGGACAGGGGTCATCATGGGCACTCTGACCAGTCTGCGGCTACGCAGCCCCATACGCAGCAGCGTGCGATGCACTGTGTGTTGTAACACATTCCTCCCGTAACCATCATTAAAATTTTCTGTGACTTGTGCCACAGTAGACCTTCTGTCGGTTCGGACCAGACGGGATAGCCTTTGTTGCCCTTGCGCATCGATGAGCCTTGGATGCCCAACACTCTGTCGCCGATTTGTTGTTTGTCCCTCCTCGGACCACTGTCGGTGGGTACTCATCACTGCTGACCGGGAGCACCCCACAAGTCTTGCCGTTTCAGAGATGGTCTGACCCAGTCATCTGGCCATAACATTTTGGCCCTTGTCAAAAAGTGCTTTGAAATCATTGCGAAATTCACATGGCTTAATTTTACATGGCCACTAAAATCATAGAGAATTTTCTGAAGCGACCAGCCCTAGTGTAGATGGTCAGGAATCAATATTCTTATTCACCAATGTGTTGTCATATTTAGCTTAGTAGTATACACTTGTCTACTCAAATCATGCCATTTTATTGCATAGAAACAATGTTAGATTTATACTATGATGTGTCATGATGTCCACGAATAGAAATGCAGAATGGATGGATATTGATGGCTTTTGTGCTTGTGAGCGGTGATGCTGTATTGTATATATGCAGTATAAAATCAATGTGTACTTGGAGGATGTTGTTCTCACATTGGTGTTGTGGTGTTTTTTTAGGCAGTAGAAGAAAATTAGTTGTTCACCATAGAAAAGTCCTTGTGGATTCATATTACATTTTACAACACAAAGCTATTTTTAATGTCACACTACTACAGGTTTCTGCTGCTTTTTTAGCTGCAAGCTTTGGAATAATTGTATGTATGAATTAACCATTTCTCTTTTATTTATAAACCACTTATTAGAACTTTAAAATGGACAAATGACACTTCTACTATTAAATGTCTTTGTATACACACTGCAGTATAACAGCTCATTGTACTTTTTGCTCTTGACACCATATAAATCAACCAAGGGTTATTTGTATTTGTTTATTTTTCCTTTACCTTTTATTCTGTTGTGTTGTGTGTCATCAAAATTGGTCTAATACTTTAAGGGAAATTGATTATACTGTGTACAGTAAGTACAAGCCATGTTGCTTGAAAGCAGCCCAAAAACTGTTTTTAAAGACTGCAGTTGGGCTACAGTTTATGGAATAAATGTTCATCCTGCCTTTTTTTTTAATTTTTTTTTTTTTTATAAAAGGTTGAATCGAATCTGACATTGTTAAATATTAGTGTTTACAGTACATGCATAGTAACTTGTGGGCGTTATGTATATGTATTTTCAACAGTTGTTATTGGGCCTGTAGTTTTAGACAAGCTTAATTTATTAAACATGATCATGAAGCACATTAAATAGCACCATCAAATGGGCAATATTGGCTCCAAAAATGTGTGAAGACTTGTCTGTATGGCTGTAGATGCACAAAATGTGCTTATGTTGATAAGTATGCATTTATTCACCTTAAATGTTTCTTTTTTTTTTTTTTTTTTTTGGTTCCATTAAGGAAGTCTACTTGGTCTGAAAGTTTAATGCTTCAATTTATTGTCATTGCCTTTTCAGACCTGCAGGGGGAGCAGTAGACCACAGCTGATGTTTTATTTTTATACAGTAAATCTTCATATATACATTCTATTATTCAACCTATTTATTTATTTATTTTTGTTAACTATGTAATTGGTGTTCATATTTATTTATTATGCTTTTTGCACATTTTAATTTAAAATTGTCAATGTTGTGTTGTCAATGATGCATTGTCATGATATGAGTTTTTTATTTCTGAAAATTGTCTCCAATTACATTAAAGCGCATATGGCCCCCTCACTGTTGGTTCTTTGTCTTCTGACTCCCTCCATTTATAACTTAAAATATTGAGAGGTAAATGATTAAAAATGAGTATTATAGATGGATGAATCAAAGTTTAAGGTGTTGAGCTGTTAAAAGCTTGGTTGGAAAATCTTTGCAAAGTGCCAATAACATCTTTAAGAAGTGCTGTAGAAAGCAAGGGGCGAAAGTTTAACTGCAGATCTAGAATAAACTGACTGCTGTGGTGAAGAAAATAAAGCAGAAAAGATTAAGCGTGGACTTGAAAATCTTTAGTAAATTCTACATTTGTACTCAATTCAAACATGTAAAAATGTATGCTCTAGGTGAGCATTACACATATTATTTATGGTTGTTTGTTATCTTTACAATGTCAGTTTATGTTGACCACCTCTTCAAGCTTCAAAAGAATGCAGAAGTATAATTCAGAAGTCTAATAAATTATTTCATGAGACTCATGATTGTTATGAAAGTATACAATAAGGTTTGGTGAGAAACAAACTGAAATCGAATGTATTATTTAGTGAAAATGTTCACTGACCGTTAATCTACTGTGCACGTTCATGATAGGGCACGAGAGCAACAGTTCACGCAGCCCCCTTGCAAAATTGGGGCGTTCAAATAAAAAAAAACAATTATTTATCTAAAAACAGGTCCTCCACAGCAATAGCGGCAACAGAACACAACACAGCTGCACACAAAACAGAGAATAGAATTTACTGAACATGTCTGAAGAGTCTGTAGTCAAAGAATTTATGCATTTCTATGCCCAGCCTTATTTTTTTTAACAGAGTATTCAGAAATCAAACAGAAACAGAGGAGGCTACAGACAGCCACAGTTTTCTATTTTCTATTTAACTCCGTCCACTGTGAACTGGCACCATTCCAAAAAATAAGGCTGGGCATAGAAATGCATCAATTCTTTGACTACAACCTCTTCAGACATGTTTCGTAAGTTCTGTTCTCTCTTTTGTGTGCCGCTGTATTGCGTTCTGTTTTCACAATTGCTGTGGCGGACCTGTTTTTAGATAAACGAGTTTTCGCTTGAATGCCCCAATGTTACGAGGGCGTGGTGTGAACTGTTGCTCTCGTGCCCTATCATGAACGCACACAGGAGATTAACGGTCAGAGAACATTTTCACTAAATAATACATTAGATTTCAGTTTGTTTCTCACCAAACCTTATCCTATGCTTTTATGTGTCTCATGGAATAATTTATAAAACTTCTGAATTAAAAATGTTGCATACTTTTGAAGTTTGCAGAGGTAGTCACCATAAACTGCCATTTGGATGACATCACTGAGCACAAACCTTTTTTCACAAATTCTCGCTTTGTGTTAAGAAAAAGAAAGAAAGTCCTATAGGGTTATACCAACACAGGGGTGACTAAACAATGATTGAATTTTTATTTTTGGGTGAACTGTCCCTTTAAAAAAAAAAAAAGCTTTGAAACACTACACACTTAAAGCATTACTCAATTCAGTGCTCCATTACTTGAGTAAAATGTACAAAGAGTGAGTACTTTTACTTTAAACAGAGTATTGCAAAGTAAACTTTACTGTAGAATTTCTAATTAAAGCCACCAAGAATTGTGTGTAGCCATTACTTAAAAAAAATTGGTCTGTTTAATTTACTACCAATTTCTGTGTGGAAAACTCATTCCAAATTTTTTTCAGTTTAATGCAGGGTTGTTGGATGAACAAGTGTGAATACTGCATTTATTTATAGAGAAATAGAAATGCTTTAACTTTTTAAATGTCTTTACTAATTCTTAATCAATTAACAGCATCCTCTTTGAATAAAATGATCATTTTCTGTCACAAACATAAAAATGTCATAGTGTTTCCAAACTTTTGAAGGGTAGTGCAAGTTAAGTAAATACACTTTCACCCTTTGCCTTGTTTGGTAATCACCATTAAAGAATTACATTGTCTTTATTCCATTAACTAGCTTGTAATAATTAAAGTAATAATTAAACTCTTTTACAGAATTCAGGCTGGCCTCATTTGACCCAGTGTAGTCATTGAAACAGGACAATCAATGACTGGATCTGCTTTTTAAATGACTCAGATGAGCATATGCAAATATTAGGATTATGTGATGAAAGTCAATATAACATGTAATCTCCACACTCAAACATTGGATGAATATTATTTTATCAAAATCTTGGACGAGTAACAGTGCTTTTGCTGTATTCATTCAATGTGCAAATAAATCCTTTGCCTGATATTCATGATTAAATATTTGTAAATTGGTATGAGTGATTGCAAGCGAAGTGTGAAATTGTATCAGTGAAATGATTCATGCCACTGCCCTGGCAATAATCAGTGCCATTCATCCTTTCACATTAAGACAATTAAGTCAGTACATGCTGAGGCAAGGTAGGGGAGACCGGGCCTAGATGTCACACTTTCTACTTTTTCTTAGGGTAGGTTTATTTTTGACAACAGCGGGGTATGTTGTCACAATGGTAACCTACTATAGGCTATTTAATGGCTTTTCAGCTGAACTGATACAGTTAAACTATTGGATCATTGAAAAATTAGACTCTCCAAGGTGATTGGAAATCGTAAAAAAAAAAAAAAAATGCAAGGTTGAAGAAAATGTAATGTCCATGCTGGTTTAATTTTACATTAAAAGCATTTTCTTCAAACACACTCACCCAAAAAAAAAAAAAAAAAAGACTTAACTTTCAAAATGTCATGTGGTGTATGCATCAAGTAATAATATAATTTCCCTGCACCTTAAATACATGAGTGTATTCAACTTAATCCTTAATTCCAAAGTTTTCAAACATATATTTCAAGGTAACAAAACAATAATAATAATTAAAAATAAATAAATAAATAAATAAAATAATAATATATATATATATATATATATATGTAAGGAATAATTGACGAGGGACCATTGAATTGTTGAAAAATAATGCACACCGGAGGTGGTAATGCGGTCACGACGCACAGCAGAGTGACCATTGCACCTCGGTTGTGCATTATTTTTCAACAATTCAATGGTCCCTTGTCAATTATTCCGCTTATACCACAGTTACCACACCTTAAGACATTGTTCAGGGTTTTATCTCAAGACATTTTCTGGTTTTCGTCCCTAAAACACTCTTGTTCAAGGGTGGGGGGGTGACGCTGTTCTTTTCTGCATATCGTGGCGGCGTTTTGTGGCCCATTCTGCATAACGCTGTGGCCCATTTCAGCTTATCGTGGCCCATTCGGCCCCGTTTCATGGCCGGCCCATTGGGAAAAGTCCCGGTTCTCCCGATGGCCAGTCCGCCCCTGTCCGTGAACCAATCATAATCAGACCCATGGTATATATATATATATATATATATATATATATATATATATATATACACACACACACACACACACACACACGATCAGCCACAACATTTAAACCACCTGTCTAATGTCGTGTAGGCCCCCCTTGTACCACCAAAACAGCTCTGATCCACGAGGCATGGACTCTACAAGACCTCTGAAGGTGTCCTGTGGTTTCTGGCATCAAGACATTAGCAGCAGATCCTTTAAGTCCTGTAAGTTGAGAGATGGGGCCTCCATGGATCGGACTTGTTGATCCAGCACATCCCACAGATGCTCAATCGGACTGAGATCTTTTGGAGGCCAAGTCAACACCTTGAACTCTTCATCATGTTCCTCAAACCATTCCTGAACAATGTGTGCAGTGTGGCAGGGCGCATTATCCTGCTGAAAGAGGCCACAGCCATCAGGGAATACCATTCCCATAAAGGGGTGTACCTGGTCTGCAACAATCTTTAGGTAGGTGGTATGTGTCAAAATAACATCCACATGAATGCCAGGACCCAAGGTTTCCCAGCAGAGCATTGCCCAGAGCATCAAACTGCCTCCGCCTTCTTCCCATAGTGCATCCTGCAGCCATCTCTTCCCCAGGTAAATGACGCACATGCACCCGGCCGTCCACATGATCTAAAAGAAAATGTGATTCATCAGACCTGGCCACCTTCTTCCATTGCTCCATGGTCCAGTTCTGATGCTCACGTGCTCATTATAGGCACTTTCGGCGGTGGTCAGTGGTCAGCATGGGCACTCTGAATGGTCTGCGGCTACACAGCCCTATATGCAGCAAGCTGCGATGCACTGTGTGTTCTGACATGTTTCTATCATGGCCAGCATTAAGTTTTTCAGCAATTTGTGCTACAGTAGCTCTTCTGTGGGATCGGACCAGATGGTTACATCACAAGTGAATGCATCTTTTTTTAAAGGATTTTTAAATATTTTAAAATAATTATATTTTTAATATTATATTCAACATTCTCAGATAAAAACAAAAAAATTTCTTCTAACAGTATAGCTGTTAAAGAAAATGTGCATTGTTTTATGTAATTTATATTGGAAAACAAGCCAAAACAAAAACAAATCAGAAACGTATTTTGTTGCAGTGTAAAATGGGGCGAAGACCACCCTCTCTCACCTTTCGGTTCACTTCAATCCATCTTTAACTCACAAAAAAACAAACTCTGTCTTCTTGCTAAAGCTGCGTATTGCCAGTTTTCTTCATGATAAGAAACACACAGTGACACATATATTATGATTCAATAAGTCGTGAGTCATCACGTTATAATCTAGCTGCATTAAGCGTGCGTGCTCGAGGGATGAGCATCCCCACGACAGAGTGTGCATCAGCCGGGTGCAGTTTCAATCTCTCCCCCTTAGATTAGGACATTCATGCAACTCATAGAAGAGGCGCTGACCGCACAGAGAAATGCCAGTTTAGGAGTTTGTAGTTATTTACATGACCTGCTTCTGTATTATTTGAACTTTATTAAAGCTATAACGCATTAAATATAACTCTTTAGGGGTGTTTCCTTTAAAGAAGCTCCAGCTCCACTTATTCCACAACAAGAGTGCTTCTGTATTTACTTTTGTATTTTTGCATTATAATTCCCTCATAATTTGCGATATACATCACCTGAAGCTGTTTGGAAAGTTTAGAGTGCATCTGGACTGTGAGCTGTTTTCTTCCCCTCCTCAGTCAGGTGCGAACTGCAGTGCTGCTCTTGCACATCATCATTGGTGTTTAATGTGATCTCAAATGAGATCAAACAACTATTCGACAACAAAAAAATTTTGTTTTATTGTCAACGTTGTCGATAATGTCGACTAATCGTTTCAGCCCTAGCATAAAGCTAAATAGACACATTTAACTACATTTGATATACTGAATTAAAACAAAGTACCAAGTTTGGGAGATTGAATTTAAAAAGTATTAATGAAATCAGTATATGGAATAGCCTTCTGATAAAATAACTTTTATTTAACAAAAATATGAACAGAAGAATAAAACAGCTTATGTTGTACAGAAAAAAAAAAAAAATGATATACTATGTACATTTACTGGACATCTTTGTGCTCAACTTTCCCTTTTAACTTGCAACAGCAGTCCAATATTTTTTAAATCTCCTCAAATACATTTGGATTTCACATCATGCATGCGACATTAAAGAAAAGGTAAAGAGCAAATGAAAAAAAAAATGATATATATATATATATATATATATATATATATATATATATATATATATATATACACACACACACACACACACACACACACACACACACACACACACACACACACACACATTTTTATCTAAGAATGTGCCGTTTAAAGTATAGTCGCTCCACTTGATAGACGATTGGCTTGTTTCCTTTGGCTCTGTGTTTTGGAATCTTGCATCTTTCATCTGTGTTAGATTACCTTTCTCTGATGCAAGACTTGTTGGTCAGAGTGGAGGGACTATAACTGCATTTAAGGCCAAAACATCTTTAGTTAGTATACAGATGGCATAGTACAATACAGCTCTAAAAATAAACAAATCAATGAAAGTGACAATTGTGAGCAGATATTTTAGTAACAATCTACAATACGGTTCTGTACATTAACATTAATTAATGCATTAAGTCTCATGAACTAATGAACAATTACAGCATTTTGTAATCTTGGTCAATTTATAGATATACTATTGTTCATTGTTCGTTCATAATGCATTAAATGACTGAAGTTCAGGCATGTAACTCTATGTGACGCAAGCTGATAGGTTCTTTGAACTTGTTAGCCAATCGGCTCGCTTCAATGTGACATGTTAAGTCAATTGGCTCGCATGGTCTAAACTGATTGATCCTTTGACATGCAATCGGTTAGCCAAATGCGCTTTTGCAGATAAGACAGTTTCACAGCAGCGCACTACGAGAGATTTTCTCTGAAACCTACCTCCACCCCAGCTCCATTTGTCTAGATCTGTTACATGGGGATTGTATGCTTGTCTATTTCATGCAGCAATATCCTATGAATATGTCATACACACATTAACATGCTAAATCTTTCCGAGAGTTGACATGATTTCATTGATAGTTTATGTCATGTTATTGCATTAACTAATGATAACATAGCTTTAGTAAATCTTCATGATCGCCATTGAAAATTCAGTCACAAATACTATAGAAAAATAATGCTTTATCAAACAGTCTTAATAACAAGAGTGTTTCGTTTGTGATATCAGTTCTATTCATAACTGGGGCATGTAATATACAGTATAGTATCATGATTCAAAACTGGACCTTCCCCACAAGCAGAAACACATTTCAAACTCATAAACCACCAACTACTATAGCACCAAGTCACCAACCATTAACCAACCCATAACTTTACATTGTGCTAAAATACAGATGTAATTATTGCCCACATGCACAACTTTATTTAAATTAAATTTCTACAATGGCATCTGAAACTGAAAAATATAGATTTTAAGTGATGCTGCATCCAAGCCACTAGGTGTCAGTGTAAATCCAAGATGACACAAAGACAAAAGTGACTGAGTGCACCTTTGATACAAAAGAAGATAGATATTTTTAGATGCTCTTTAGACTGGTCTTTGTATACAGTTGCTGACATCACCAGAAAATAACACTGACTTCAATTCATCAGGTTGACTTAACTTCCAGACACATTCAGCAAAAATAATGAATTTTAGCAAGGAGCACAAAGAGCTTGTATTTTCAAACAACAAAACGGGTCAGGAGCTTCAGTCAATGTTCACATCAACCATCAGAATGGGGAAAAAATGTGATCTCAGTGACTGACTGTGGCATGATTGTTGGTGCCAGATGGGCTGGTTTGAGTATTTCTGTAACTGCTGATCTCCTGGGAATTTCACGCACAACAGTCTCTACAGTTTACTCCAAATGGTGCCAAACACAAAAAACATCCAGTGAGCGGCAATTCTGTGGATGGAAATGCCTTGTTGATGAGAGAGGTCAACGGAGAATGGCCAGACTGGTTCGAACTGACAAAGTCTACGGTAACTCAGATAACCACTCTGTACAATTGTGGTGAGAAGAATATAATCTCTGACTGATATTCTGAGATGCGGGTTGGTGCTGTTTTGGCGGCACGAGGGGGACCTACACAATATTAGGCAGGAGGTTTTAATGTTGTGGCTGATCGGTGTATTTCTCGACTTTATAACATCAACACAACGCACTCGTGTCTCTGCATAAACAATGTTAACTTTTTAGTTTGAACCTAGAAAAGACAAAAATGATGATTTATCATGTATAAAAGAATTACAAAATGCATGCACTTGAGCTTTATATCACTGGGAAATCAATGTACAACAGAGCAATATGCTGAACAGAAACTATATACAATATAACTGCATAAATGTATAACAATATAACTTTGTAGATGAGCTTCATTAGAATTCTAATATAATGAATATGCATTAGCTTTAACATATAAACAAAACAGCATTAAGATATAAACAAATCACCTTACAAATGCGTATATATGACACTGTAAGATTGATTTACATTCATGTCTCTATTCAATGCACTGAGGATGCCAATTTTCCTTAGTTGAAAAATGAAGTCCATTCCAAGGAGGGAGAATTTATTGCATTAAAGGTCCACTTTTCTGTTGAACACCAGCTCACTGAAGTTTTAAACTCATCGTAGGCAGTCAGTGAGGTTTGTGTGTCTCAGTATTGATAATCGTTACTGGTGTATACTTTTAAGACATGAAGGCTCATGTCAAGATGAACAGAGCAAAAAATCATTTTCTTAATCAGTGTTTTTGTCTTGTTTTCCAGTAAAAATATCTAAAACATCCTTAAAACAAGATGCATTTACTTGAGAAGCAAATCGATATAAGATAATATGACTTTATAGGAATATATCTTGAATTAAGTCTACATCTAACAACATTTTGTGATGTTTATGCTTAAAGGGATAGTTCACCCAAAAATCATTTATTCACCTTCATGCCATCCCAGATGTGCATGACTTTCTTTCTTCTGCAGAACACAAATGAAGATTTCTGGAAGAATATTTCCGCTCTGTAGGTGCAAGCGGTGGCCAGAACTTTGAATCTACAAAAAGCACATAAAGGCAGCATAAAAGTAATCCATAAGACTCCAGTGGTTAAATCCATGTCTTCAGAAGTGATATGATAAGTGTAGGTGAGAAACAGATCAATATTTATGTCTTTTTTTACTACAAATTCTGCTCCCTGCCCAGTAGGTGGCGATATGCAGGAAGAATGCAAATCACCAAAAACAAAAGAAGAAGAATGTGAAAGTGAATGTGGAGATTGATAGTACAAAAAAAGACTTAAATATTGATCTGTTTCTCACCCACACCTATCATATCACTTCTGAAGACATGGATTTAACCACTGGAGTTTTATGGATTACTTTTATGCTGTCTTTATGTGCTTTTAGGACCCTCAAAGTTCACTGGCATTGTAAGGACCTACAGAGCTGAGATATTCTACTAAACATCTTGGTTTGTTTTCAGCTCAAGATAGAAGGTCATGCACATCTGGGATGGCATAAAGGTGAGTAAATGAGATAATTAGATTTTCTTTAAAACAAGAAAAAGGTAGGACTTCATTTCAAGATATATTCTCCAAAAACATGTCTTATTTTACACAATATTGCTTATAGTAAGTGTGTCTTGTTTTAAGGATGTTTATATATTATTTACTAGAAAACAAGTCAAAAACTGATTGAGCTTTTTTTGGTAACACTACAATAAGGTTCTATTTGTTAACCTGAACTAACATTGAACAATACTTATGCAACATTTATTAATCTTGGTTAATGTTAATTTCAATATATATTAATTCATTTCTAAAAATCAGAAGTTGTACATGGTAACACTAGTTAATGCACTATGAATTAACATGAACTAACAATAACAGTTGTATTTTGATTAACTAACATTAACAAAGCTTAATAAATGCTGTAAAAAATATATTGTTCATTGTTAGTTCATGATACCGTACTGCATTGACTTATGTTAACCAATGGAAACTTATTGTAAAGTGTTACCGATTTGTTTTATTTTGATTTATTTTGCAGTGAAATGCTATTTATGGGAGTTTATTGTAGAGAACAACATGCTGGAGATCTGGTTGAAAACTAACTGAATAACAAAAATCAATTACAGATGTGTCCACTTATTATGAAATTAGATCTTTTTTGAGGCCTTTTTCGTGAAAACAGCCAAAACTGTCATTGTCTTTCCAAAGAAATAGGAAAAAAAACAAAAAAAAAAACGTATCCATCAGTGGAGTGCCAAGACACTGGCAAATGTTCTGTCCTCCACAGATAGCAGCTGTTTAAGGTTATCGAGTCCCATTTTTGCCAGACCAGTGAAATTTTGTGTACTGAAACGTAGACAATGGCAGTTTTTTCCATAATGCCCCATGCGCTACGCACATCCAGCCAACTGCTAAGCTTTTTCACAGCATTCCAAGAGTCACAGATGGAGTATATGGGAGTATGGGGAGTACAGGAAACCAAGAGTAATAAAAAAATATTATATACAGAATATCATTTTTGACTGTCCAAGACTTTACTTAGAAAGAAAGAAATCTTTGTGTTTTTCCATTGCATTGGCTACATTGTAGACCTGTTCATGTTCACAGTTCACGGGACTCAGAACTCGGCTAAAAGAAGCCCGTCCCCTAAGCAGAGAGGAGATGTGAATTGTGGGCAGTGTAGTCTGTCGCCGCAGTGGTAGTGGTAGTGATTCCCTATCCTGATGCCCTATGAGGGCCAAACTGGAGACGGACAGCTTCTCAAATCTTAAAAAAACAAAACAAAAAGGGAAAAAAAAAAAAGGTTATTATTCAAACCTCTATGATGTTATTTGTTTCCCCACCATTCAACCTATCATTCATTTCCTTGTGTCTCACAGAGTAAAAAAAGCAACCTGGTCTCACAGAATCATGTTACTATACCTCCACTTTTGCAAAATGATTTTTACGTGGCTCGTTGAAAGTATCGCGGCAGTTTCCTGGTGAAGTCAACACTAGAGGCGCTACAACAATGACTTCTATTCACTTTTACACAAATCACGAGTAAATCGGCAGATTATCAGTTCATAAAAATGTTGTTTTCGCCCTGTTCCTCACGCAAGAGCATCTTATGACATCTGAACACTTTTATTACAGCGCATGACTTGTAAGGCGAAACATTTTAACATCTGCATTACATAACCTACTACATTTAAAAGCTTGTTCAGTGTAATCAAACCGCGCAGTAGCTCAACTGACAGAGCGTTGCATTTGAGATGCAAAGGACCGGGATACGAGTCCAGAAGATCAAGCGAATCGACACGAGAGCCAAAAGTGTAATAGAAGCGTAACAAAATGCCATGGTTGCTGCAGCAATTGCGTTTTTTCATCTCACATTTGCTTTTTATGGCACTATGGGTTATGTTTAAGGTTTAGGGTAGGGAGGTAGGTTTTGTTGATTTAAAACTCAATAGAGCATTGACCTTAAAAGCCTCATCTTTTTGGGAGTACATTTAACTAGCTTTTAGCGCAACCCAGTGGACATTTCACCTAGGAACCGCCACGATACGTGTAATGAACCACACGTAATGTCACCACAGTCACATCATTTTTATAAGATCAGGCTGAAAGAAAGTCGCATGGGCTGGAATGACATAAGGGTGAGTAAGTATTTGACAGAATTGATATTTTTTGGGTGATCTATTCCTTTAATTATTACACCATGTGAGAGACTTTGGAAGATTACAGGCTAAAAGACTAATATAGAACAGGCGTATACTTGTATAAATCATCATGTTTACATCCAGACATTTTCCCATTTGAGTAACAAATTTAGATCTAAAGATGATGATGATCATAAAAAGTCACATCGCATAATTCAAAGTAAACACATGCTGTTTAAGTCTTTGCACTCAGCTTTAGTACTACTGATTTACAATGGATGTTTAGAGCGCATAATATACTATATACAAGCTCTTACTTGTCAATGGATTATTCACCACCTGTGCTGTATGATATTAATAAGCACAGGTTTTGTTCTGTTCACTGATAGTAAATAGAGATTTGTTTCCATTCACAGAATGGTAATTGATGATTATCTTCAACGAACAGAGGGTAGGCAGTGATATATCAGTGGGTCCTTTAAATATCAACACTGACAGTAGCCCCTCCATAAATAGACCTTTTAGTATGCATTCTCTTCTTGAGCGTATAACTAAGATGGGCCACTGGCCAACAGGGCAGATCCCTTGGATGTAAGAATGGTGACAGATACCTGCTCTGACTTACTTCAGATCGGAATGGACTTCATCTTTACCATGGAGGTCAGTTCCTGATTCTTCCCATTGTCCCGTTTCTTCTGTCTCACCCTATTAAGGGAAACATAATATCACTAAGATTGACTATTTCACTGCTATAAGGTGCCACACCAACATCTATATAAATGTATTTTGTAATGAAATGTAGATGCATATAAGTAAAGCACAAAGTTTACCATAAAAGGGCTATGATGGACAACACGGCCACCATGACTGCAGCAAACAGCCCCAGCAAAACTAACATGCCAAGTGTTCCATTTTGGTCTAACGATGAATCTAAAACAAAACAAAACAAAACAAAATTAAAACAAAAAACACAAAATAAAACAAAACAAAATAATAATAAAAAAACACACAAAATAAAACAAAACAAAAAACAAAACAAAAACACAAAATAAAACAAAACAAAATTAAAACAAAAAACACAAAATAAAACAAAACAAAATAATAATAAAAAAACAAACAAAATAAAACAAAACAAAAAACAAAACAAAAAACACAAAATAAAACAAAACAAAATTAAAACAAAAAACAAAATAAAACAAAACAAAATAATAATAAAAAACAAAATAAAAAACAAAACAAAAACACAAAATAAAACAAAACAAAATTAAAACAAAAAACACAAAATAAAACAAAACAAAATAATAAAAACAAACAAAATAAAACAAAACAAAAAACAAAATAAAACAAAACAAAATTAAAACAAAAAACACAAAATAAAACAAAACAAAATAATAATTTAAAAAAACACAAAATAAAACAAAACAAAACAAAACACAAAACAAAATTAAACAAAAAACACAAAATAAAACAAAACAAAATAATAATAAAAAACAAACAAAATAAAACAAAACAAAAAACAAAATAAAACAAAACAAAATTAAAACAAAAAACAAAACAAAAACACAAAATAAAACAAAACAAAATTAAAACAAAAAACACAAAATAAAACAAAACAAAATAATAATAAAAACAAACAAAATAAAACAAAACAAAAAACAAAACAAAAAACACAAAATAAAACAAAACAAAATTAAAACATAAAATAGAACAAAACAAAATAAAACAAAAAGTGAAAAAAATCAAGAGACATTTTTTTATTGATTTTGAAAAAATAAATAAATTATATATATATATATATATACAGTACATTCCTTTGCAAGGAACAACTCCCAGTATGTTCCAGTAAACTCCCTCACTTCTGCAAAGTGTAAACTATTCTTCTTGGAAGCAGATTTGGCTATGCACACCAGCATACCACCAGTTTAAAAGACCATTGTGCAACTTTTGTCAGATGCAGACATTAGTGTATTTTTGCTAAATAATGTAAAAATACTTTAAAAGCAGTAAGTATTTATAAAATATATACAATGGAGTCCAAACTGGGCAACCACTAAAGAAAATGCATATATTTTACATTTTAATAAATTAAAACAAACTTATTTGCTGAAATATATATATCAGCATAGTGAAAAGTTTCAAAAGTCAATGTCACAAATTTGACCAAGTAATAGTACACAGTATTAAACATATTTCTTCTTCATTTGACATCAATAACTTATCTTTGTTTTTTTATGTCTTAAAATCCTAAAACTTTCAAGTTATTTCCAGGTTTAAAGGAAAAAAAGGTCTCAAATTTTCAAAGTGGTCTCAGACGTTTTGGACCCCTCTGTATATCTATTTAAAAAATACACCTGCATTTCAGATGTTACAGAGATTATACCAAACACAAATGGTACGAACCATTTTTTTATAAATATTCTCTTTGTTAAAGCGCTTTATGACTCGAATACAATTCCTTCATCCAGGTCTTGATTGATAATTATAACTCCGTACAGTGAGGACAAATGCTAATTGAGTATAAACAGCTTCAAATAAAAGGGTCTGGAAACATTAGCTAATTAAGAACAGAATGAGTCATGTTGGTGTCTGCCACATGACAGCATTATGCAGAGCTGTTTTGCTTTGATTGGTCAAAGCAATACGATGGGAAAAGCGTTGCCCACAACATACAAGTCCAAACCATCTGGATAATGTTTACAGGGGGGGAAAGAAACTGGATAAGATCTCAAACGCATCTGATACTTTGTGTTTAATCTGTGAACGTGTGTAATGTTCCCTGCCAAAACCTCTGGGAAGGAAAGATAAATTGTCAAACAGAAAAGAAAAGCAATCTCTTGCACGTTTAGTTTTAGACTTTTCTTTGAATTACTTTAATCTATGGAGTACCTGGAGACTTGTCTGTTGCACGTACTGGAAATGACAAGTTGAAAAAAGGAAAGCAAAAATCCATTGGTTCCTCCGTTGGCTCTTCCCCAGGCTCTAAAATTGCAAAACAAATATAATTAAATATATTTATATTGCTTTTGAATTATTCATGTCCAGCTCCACTCTCAAATCATGTCAGAATAACAGCAACAGTCTACACACTTTCAAACACACTTTACACATTAACAACCCAAAGGGCAACATTAGTGGTGCAGTTTCTCAAACTGAAGTCAAAGGGTAGCTTTGAAAAATATTCTGCTTCTACTGTCGCATTATGTTGTTTTAATCATAGGTTCAAAAAGCCAACTAGTAGTTTTTGTCTGACAAATAGCAAGGCTATTGTTCAAAGCCAGAATTCAGACTTTACAGAACAAGATGTGCCAATGTCTTTTAATTATATTAATTTTTCTCCCAAAGATCTGCAATGTAATTCCATATTAAAGTCAAGCTACTGTATTAAATATCTGAAGGATTTTGTAATCAGTTGATAAACGTATTAGCAAACAAGCAGACAAGGTCATTATTTGTCTGCACATGACACTTGGTTTGATTTTTATTTATTATTCAATTATATATAATTATTAATTATTTAATCTGCTGCAATGAAATTAATATATTTTTAAGTGTGACACAGTAAGGGTCTGAATATTTTTGGGGCTACTGTATCAGTAAATGGAGAGTTATTCTTGTTTTGAGTGATTCATTTGTTAATGAGTAAGGCCATAACATACTCTATGCCAACGCACTGCAAGCTCCCAGCCCCATTACACATACTTAAAGGGACAGTTGACCCAAAAATGAAAATTATGTCATCTACTCGCCCTCCTGTCATTGCGAACCTGTTTCACTTTCTTTCTTATCCCTCCTATGGTATTCGGTCATTTTTGATCAAAATACATTTTCCACATTTAATTAAAATGGTTCCCTTTATCTGAGCAGTATGAGACTTGGTGACTTTTCCTCCATTTGTCATCTGAACATACAAAATAAAAATTGGGCTTGATTCTATTAGTCGTCATAAAATTTTTCATCTTAATATCTTTTGGTATTCGTGGTCAAAATTGACCGGCCATTGAAAATGAATGGGAAAGACAAAAAAAATAGAGCAATTTTTAGGTTCTTCATTTTTCAAACATTTGCTTATTTGTATATGCAAATTAATGGTAAAATGTACATGTAAATAAGATCAAAATAGCATAAAATCCCAAAAGAAATGCATAATTTTATTGTTCTTCAGGGAAGAAGAAATGGTTTCATTATCATCAAAACAAAAGGGTTGTTCTGACCCTTCCGGTCAAAAATGACTGCGAATACCAAAGGGAGGTGCCCTTTTCCAATATCTTAGGAGGGTTATGCTAAACCACTAAAGGAGAAAATCTGAAGATTTTTTGTGCTGTCCAAACTTCCATGCTTCAAAATGCAGGCAAAAGCACCATATTGAGCTATATTCCAAGTCTTCTGAAGCCATGCGATAGCTTTGTGTAAAAAAAACTGCCTGAAACTAAGTGAAATTTTATTTGTTATTCACTTAAAATATTGACACCCACCCTAGCTCTCCTTGATGCGTTCATAAGAAAAGTAGCCATGTCTGATTTGTGAACAGATCTTTTCAATGAAACTATTAAAAATGAATAAATAAATAAATAGCAGTGAAGCAATTTTCTTTTACTGAAAAGGTATGTTTTGTTAGGGTTAAATGGAGTAATCCCAAGAAAACCTTGTGATATTTATGTTTTTTTTTTAATAGTTTATTAATTTTTGGAAAATAAGTTGTGCACACTCATGTGTATTCGAGGTGTAAGGAAAGTATTTTAATACTTGATGGTTAACCCACTTTTTAGAGTCTTTAATCCTCAGAGACCCAAGCATAAAGATTGATGTTTTGGTGTAAAACAGTGGCTGTCTATGGGGGAATCTTAATTTTTAAGCACAATTTGCTTTGAAGTGACTATTGTGTGACATTAGCAAGCTATGACAATTGTGCTATGCTGGGTCTCTGAGGGTTAAATCATTTTTTGTAATAATAATAATTATAATTTTCTTTATTTATCACACATTATACATTTGCACATATATGGTGAAATTCTTCTTTTTCACATATCCCAGCTAGGCTGGGGTCAGAGTGCAGGGTCAGCTATGATACAGCGCCCCTGGAGCAGATAGGGTCAAGGGCCTTGCTCAAGGGCCCAACAGTGGCATCTTGGCAGTGCTGGGGCTTGAACCCCCGACCTTCTGATCAGTAACCCAGAGCCTTAACCGCTGAGCTACCACTGCCCCCAATGTAGAAAATCATTAAAAAACATTTTTTTCCAAAAATGTATGAAACCAACATGAATGCAAAGACTTACATACAGCTGTGCTCAAAAGTTTGCATACCCTGGCAGAAACTGTGAAATTTTAGCATTGATTTTGAAAATATGACTGATCATGCAAAAAAACTGTCTTTTATTTAAGGATAGTGATCATATGAAGCCATTTATTATCACATAGTTGTTTGGCTCCTTTTTAAATCATAATGATAAAAGAAATCACCCAAATGGCCTTGATCAAAAGTTTACACACCCTTGAATGTTTGGCCTTGTTAAAGACACACAAGGTGACACACACAGGTTTAAATGGCAATTAAAGGTTAATTTCCCTCACCTGTGGCTTTTTAAATTGCAATTAGTGTCTGTGTATAAATAGTCAATGAGTTTGTTAGCTCTCACGTGGATGCACTGAGCAGGCTAGATACTGAGCCATGGTGAGCAGAAAAGAACTGTCAAAAGACCTGTGTAACAAGGTAATGGAACTTAATAAAGATGGAAAAGAATATAAAAAGATATCCAAAGCCTTGAAAATGCCAGTCAGTACTGTTCAATCACTTATTAAGAAGTGGAAAATTAGGGGATCTCTTGATACCAAGCCAAGGTCAGGTAGACCAAGAAAGATTTCAGCCACAACTGCCAGAAGAATTGTTCGAGATACAAAGAAATACCCACAGGTAACCTCAGGAGAAATACAGGCTGCTCTGAAAAAAGATGGTGTAGTTGTTTCAAGGAGCACAATACGACGGTACTTGAACAAAAATGAGCTGCATGGTCGAGTTGCCAGAAAGAAGCCTTTACTGCGCCAATGCCACAAAAAAGCCCGGTTACAATATGCCCGACAACACCTTGACACGCCTCACAGCTTCTGGCAGACTGTAATTTGGAGTGATGAGACCAAAATAGAGCTTTATGGTCACAACCATAAGCAGTATGTTTGGAGAGGGGGTCAACAAGGCCTATAGTGAAAAGAATACCATCCACACTGTGAAGCATGGTGGTGGCTCACTGATGTTTTGGGGGTGTGTGAGCTCTAAAGACACGGGGAATCTTGTGAAAATTGATGGCAAGATGAATGCAGCATGTTATCAGAAAATACTGGCAGACAATTTTCATTCTTCTGCACGAAATCTGCGCATGGGACACTCTTGGACTTTCCAGCAGGACAATGACCCTAAGCACAAGGCCAAGTTGACCCTCCAGTGGTTACAGCAGAAAAAAGTGAAGGTTCTGGAGTGGCCATCATAGTCTCCTGACCTTAATATCATCGAGCCACTCTGGGGAGATCTCAAACGTGTGATTCATGCAAGACGACCAAAGACTTTGCATGACCTGGAGGCATTTTGCCAAGACAAATGGGCAGCTATACCACCTGCAAGAATTTGGGGCATCATAGACAACTATTACAAAAGACTGCACGCTGTCATTGATGCTAAAGGGGGCAATACACAGTATTAAGAACTAAGGGTATACAGACTTTTGAACAGGGGTCATTTCATTTTTTTCTTTGTTGCCATGTTTTGTTTTATGATTGTGCCATTCTGCTATAACCTACAGTTGAATATTAATCCCATAAGAAATAAAAGAAATGTGTTTTGCCTTCTCACTCTTGTTTTCTTTAAAAATGGTACATATATTACCAATTCTCCAAGGGTATGCAAACTTTTGAGCACAACTGTATCTAAGAACTGAATGCATTTTAAACTAGATTAATTTTTTTAAATCATTTTAAAGTGATCCCTTGTATATGATTGAGTGAGGATCTGTTTGTGTTTGTTGAGTCACTTACCGATCCATGGTTGGGCCTCCACCACATGACTCCATTCACTCCACTGGCTATGATTGATCAGGGCGTCCTGAGCTCTGATCTGGATCTGATGTAGATGACCCACCAGAGCATCCTTGATCCTCAGACTGGTGTTGTCCTCTGTTTCCAGCTGAGCAAACATCAATACATACATGTACTTAACAAAGGACATCACTGTCAAAACCGCTTCAGTCCTCTACAAGTATTGATACTGGCAAATCCTTCACCCATGCTGGAATTGATCCCTACTTCAGGGATGTTAGTGAACATCTTTATTTTTTTATTAATAACCGTCACATTTGAACAACAGTGTCCTGTTCTCAAGCTTTCAAATACAGACTTTTTGACTCCACTGTACCTTACTGATGATAAAAAAAAACAACAAAAAATAAACAATGCAAAAGCAGTTTTCCAATCAATTTTTCCTTACTTTTGCATATTTAAGCACATAAACCGATAAAAAAATTTACAACGTCTTGCTCGTTCACTTGCCGGCTAAAGCATAAACAAAGCCAGTGGCAGTGGCGCACAACGGGCTGCAAACACAAACACACACACACACACACACACACACACACACACACACACACACACTCACACACACACAGATCTGGAGATATACAGCCAACATCTGGTTGTTTGATGAAAGGCCAAGCAGCCTGGTGAAAAGAGATAAGATCAGCTCATGTAGGGAAAACTGCAGAGCTCTGATATAGGAAAGCAGTGTGTGTGTGTGTGTGTGTGTGTGTGTACAGAACTGTTTATTGAAGGTATATGTCACAGAGATAAAAGGAAGGAGGAAGAACTTATTATGGTGACTTTATGATGTGTTGTAAACAATTAATTTGGATGCTACAAGAAAATTATTTAGGAACATATAAGATATAATATCATGGCTATGGTTAGGGATAGGGTTAGTGCAATGATGATACATTTTGGGGGGTGGGGGTAATATGTAAGGAATAATGCACAACCTGAGGTGGTAATGCGGCCACGACACGTAGAGGAAATGTCACAGTGCGTCATGGTAGTGGGCAGTCCCTGCAGAACTCGTTTGGCATACTTTCTTTGCCGTGATTATCTGATTGGTGGATTATTTTCCGCTGTATTACGGGTAGTAAAATTCTTCACCAGGAATTTCAGTATTAGACACAATTTTTAAACAAAAGTTGACTGCAGACTGAGGGTTTCAATGGAAGCATATGCCATCGATGAACAACCTCGGTGCTCACAAGCTCACCTCTGTCTTTATAGGTTTATAAGTTATCGTTAAAAATAAATTTGCTATGCAGAAAATAAATGGGATTTTTACATCCGGAATAAGACTGTTGCACTCTATAACCAGTCATTGATGTTCACTGTTTGTAGAATGTTCTTACCATTGACCAGAAGTTGGAACCGACTGGCCGGTATCGCAGTGAGAATGTTATAGGAAAGGCCCCTTTGATTTCATTAGGCCAGGACGCAGGAAATCTCCACTGCACCAGTAACTGGGTGGGCTGACCCTCCACCTGCAGAACTATAATGCCCTCTGGAGGATCTGGTTTCACTAAAACCACAGAATGAAGGATATAAAAGTTCATTATGTAAAGAAAAACAAAAGAAAATATCATCATGAATCCAAATGGTAAGAACATTATTCTCAAAAAGAACTGATTATCCCATTAAAGGTTTCAAAATATGAAAATCAGCTTACAACCCTATATATATTTTAGAAGTGAGTGGAATAATGAGCTCTAAGCATGTAAACGTACAGAGTTCATGAACATCTACTTTTAGGATGGTGGAGTTGGATCCCAGTGGGTTGATCTCTGTGATGTTCACCAGGAGCTTTGAGTTCCAGATTTGAGGGTTGGTGATGGTGCATTCATTCAACCCAATATTCTCCTGCTCGCAAGGTTCAACTACATCGCCTTTAACACTGAACACAACAGCAGCAGAAATAATTAATGATTTCACTGATATCTAAATATGACCTCGCATATAATACTTTTCAACAATGACATTACTATACAGTAAAGGCCTTTTCACACTAAATGTGAATTTTCGGCACGATTTCTAGACGTGATGAAAATTTTGAATAAAAACAATGGATTGCATTGAAGCCATTCACACCTGTAGCGAACATTAGCGCACTGAATTTTTTATTTGTTTATTTTTATCACCCGGCAATGAAATGACCTGGCCAATATAATATGAGCTTTAGATCACACATCAGGAGCTTCTACAGTAAAACAAATGACATTAAACACTGCAGTAACTCGAGATAGTGGTGGGGATTTTTATTCACTTCAGTGACTCAAGTCTTTTGAATCCGCTTACCAAAAAGTTTTGCTCAGATTCGTTCATGGATTCGTACATTGACCAATTTTGCAAATTACGTGTAGATGATGACAAATTATCTTTTTTTACGTTTTGAACGAGTAGTTGCATTGACCTAGTAGCACAGGATCATTCACAACTGGAAAATGTCTAATTATCCTTTATTAAAATTTGCATGTCTACCATTCTACAAAGAGACTTCAGCACTGCAGAGTTTTTAAGCATCACAAACATTTCCCCACAAATGACAACAAAGCATATATATACTGTATCATATTGTGAACTGCTCAGCACAACTTTTTATCAAGCTATATATCACTCAGCTAGTCATCACTCAATTTTATTCATAATTCATCCAGTCCTTTTTCTTCTTGAATGAGATTGTCGATCTGAATGAACGACTTGCCAGTCAGCAGATCCTTGTTCATGAAAGAGATGACTGATTCATTCATTTTGTGAGTGAACGAGTGTATCAGTACAATCTGTTCATTCATGAATGAGTTGTCTCGTCACATTCAGACTTAAATGACCAGTGAAGAGTCATTACTAACGATATGCTCATTCTCGAATATATTTGGCTTGCACAATTCTTTAAAAGCAGGACAAAGCAACACAAATGGAATCTGCATGTCTACAAATGTATGAAGACACTTAGAGTTTAAGCACCATTACCATTTTCGCCACAAATGATAAGAAAGCAGGTCTTATTTTTCCTATATTTTGTCAAATGCTGGGCTTCACTTTTACTAAGAAAGAAAAAGCTCAAGAAATGCCTAAATATATTACACTGTGCACCTAAGCACAACATATCCACACTTAATTCAAGTAAATTTTTACGGTACATCTTCAGTCATTTTTACACATTTATAAATTGGAAATTATGTTTGTGCATACCCATAAACTCGTCTTATGCGACTGATGAACTGAACAAACATGCCTCCTCCATTTAGGCTATCTAGAGAACTCTGTCTGTCATACTGTGATTTCATGGTTGTTTACTACTGAACTTATCAAGTTGTTCTCCTCATCTGTGTTGCGCCACTTACTGTACAGGACTAAAATTGCTTGCCGATTAGCACCACCTATTGTAAAGGTGTGGGTGTGCTATTGGTGATCATTCGCATCGCTTTTAATGTGACTGGGCCATTCGTTGGCAATTAGTCTTGATTGCAAATTTTACAAATTTTATCAACATAACAATTGAAGAATCAACATGATTTCAGAAAGACTTAGTATTTGGTATGTCCCTCTGTTGCTGTAATGGCAGCATGCACTTGAGCTGGCTTGATCTTATTGATCCATGTTATCCAACATTGTTTGAAAATGTCCCAATAGGATCATGTGTGATTCAATGAAAGACAGAAAAGTATAAAGTAACATGGTCAGTGTCACAAAAGTGCTTATTTGATAATTGATCAAGTACATCAGCATTTTACAGCTTTTTTTAGGGCTAAAAATTTTCAAGAATAAGTCGTAACATAACGAGAATAAAGTCACAATATTTTGAGAATTAAGTAAAACAAATAAGAGAATAAAGTACAAAATAAATGTTCTAGTGCTTTTAGATTTTAGTTCTGCCTTCGACACAATTGATCAAAACATTCTCTTGGAAAGGCTTGAGTATTATTTTGGCATTTTTGGACAGGTATTAGCATGGTTTAGGTTCTATTTATTAGACTGCTACCACTTTGGTTGAGTAAACGTGAAATTTTCAGATCAAACAGAAGTATGGAGTGACGCAGGGCTCAGTATTAGGTCCTTTCCTTTTCTCTTTGTATATGCCTCCCCTGGTAGACTTTATCAGGAATCAAAGAATTAGTTTTCACTGTTCTGCAGACGATACTCAGCTTAATTATCTTCAAGATTTTGATAGCAATCTATCCTTTGAAAATCACATTTCCATAGTTTGTAGAACAGCATTCTTCCACCTCAGAAATGTTGCTAAGTTATGACACATGCTCTCTGTTTCTGATGGCGAAAAGCTAATTAATGTGTTCATGACCTCAAGACAAGATTATTGTAATGCTTTACTAGGAGGATGTCATGCAGGCTCAATAAATAAGTTTCAGTTGGTTCAAAATTCAGCAGCTAGAGTGCTGACTAGAACTAAGAAATATGAGAAAACCCAATTTGATCATCACTATATTGTCTACCTGTTAAGTTTCGTATCATTTTTAAAAGTCTGCTAATTACTCACAAAGCTTTAAACGGTCTAACTCCTCAGTACTTAAGTGACTGTTTTATGCGCTATAATCCATCACATTCACTACGATTGCAAAATTCAGGCCTGTTGACACTACCTAAAATATCGAAGTCCACAAAAGGAGGTAGATCCCTTTTCCTATTTAGCTCCTAAACTATGGAATAGCCTTCCTAGCATTGTACGGGACTCAGACACACTCTCTAAGTTTAAGTCTAGACTAAAGACTCATCTCTTCAGTCAGGCATACACCTAATTTATCCCTCAACCCATAGTTATGCTGCAGTAGTCAGGTCTGTCGGAAACACTTCTCATATTTTATAATTCTGCTTTAAAGTGAATGGCATCTACACTAATTTTATTCTATTTGTTTCCATGTCTCATCCTCGGAATACATATCTTGAGGCAACCAGAGCCTGCCAGACCCAGCTCCATTCCAGCCAGATTTCCCACTCTAGTACCTAAATAATTTAATTTACTGAACTGATGAATCTGCTGTATCAGCTGCCTTTTCCTATAGTGATAAACATGCCTTTTCTCGAAATATTTCAACTTTATTCTCATATATTGCAACTTTAATATTGTAGTGCTACGACTTTATTCGTGTGACATGTGTCAATAATATGTGACATTATTCGTGTGTCTTCATTCTCAAAACATAACTACTGTAATCTCAGAATGCTCAAAATTTTTTCATTATGCTACAACTTTATTGTCATAATTTCTCATATTATGATTTTAATCTTGTAAAGTCAATACTTCATTCTCAAAACTTTAGACTTTTTCTAGTAAAAACCCTATTATGCCTTTATTCTCAATACATTACAGACTCAACATAACTTTATTCTTGTAATGTTATGATTTTAATCTTGTAATGCTAACACTTTAATCTCATGAAAGTACGACTTTATTCTCATATTTTTACTTTTTTACTATATCGTAATGTTACTTTTCACTGTCTTAGATTAGACTTTATTCTCAAAATATAAAAAAAAAAATTATTGTAATGTAACGACGTTATGCTTAAAATCTTAGATTTTTATTTTGTTTTAATGCAGCACTAAAACACTGTGCAGAATCTTATTTTGAAATACTAAAATTTGATTTTGAATCTAATTTGACTTTATAACACACATCTCTAGAAACATATTCTGTATGCCTATAAAGAAATTAACCAGTAAGTAAATAACTTTTCAAATAACAAATAAATTGAATATATATATATATATATTCACTCTGGTGGCCAAAAGTTTGGAATAATGTACAGATTTTGCTCTTATGGAAAGAAATTGGTCCTTTTATTCACCAAAGTGGCATTCAACTGATCACAATGTATAGTCAGGACATTAATAACGTGAAAAATTACTATTACAATCTGAAAAGAAATGCTCAGAACTTCCTAAACTACTTCAAAGCGTTCTCATTATAAAAATCCTCCACGTGCAGCACAGCTTTGCAGATCCTTGGCATTCTAGCTGTCAGTTTGTCCAGATACTCAGGTGATATTTCACCCCACACTTCCTGTAGCACTTGCCATAGATGTGGCTGTCTTGTCGGGCACTTCTCATGCACCTTACAGTCTAGCTGATCCCACAAAAGCTCAATGGGGTTAAGATCCATAACACTCTTTTCCAATTATCTGTTGTCCAATGTCTGTGTTTCTTTGCCCACTCTAACCTTTTCTTTTTGATTTTCTGTTTCAAAGGTGGCTTTTTCTTTGCAATTCTTCCCATAAGGCCTGCACCCCTGAGTCTTCTCTTTACTGTTGTACATGAAACTGTTGTTGAGCAGGTAGAATTCAATGAAGCTGTCAGCTGAGGACATGTGAGGCGTCTGTTTCTCAAACTAGAGACTCTGATGTACTTATCCTCTTGTTTAGTTGTACATCTGGCCTTCCACATCTCTTTCTGTCCTTGTTAGAGCCAGTTGTCCTTTGTCTTTGAAGACTGTAGTGTACACCTTTGTATGAAATCTTCGTTTTTTTGGCAATTTCAAGCACTGAATAGCCTTCATTTCTCAAAACAATGATTGACTGACGAGTTTCTAGAGAAAGCTGTTTCTTTTTTGCCATTTTTGACCTAATATTGACCTTAAGACATGCCAGTCTATTGCATACTATGGCAACTCAAAAACAAACACAAAGACAATGTTAAGCTTCTTTTAACGAACCAAATAGCTTTCAACTGTGTTTGATATAATGGCAAGTGATTTTCTAGCACCAAATTAGCAATTTATCATGATTACTCAAGGATAAGGTGTTGGAGTGATGGCTGCTGGAAATGGGGCCTGTCTAGATTTGATCAAAAATGACTTTTTTCAAATAGTGATGGTGCTGTTTTTTACATCAGTAATGTCCTAACTATACATTGTGATCAGCTGAATGCCACTTTCAGTAAATTAAATTAAAGTACCAATTTCCTTCCAAAACAGCAAAATCTGTACATTATTCCAAACTTTTGGCCGCTAGTGTATATAAAAATAAAGTTTTATGTATTACAATTATTATATTTTACTAAAATATAACTATTACATAAAAAAAAGTACACAGTACCTGTAAGAAGAGATATACAATGTGGGCAGGCCTGTTGTCTTAGTTTGTGCCCAGGAGCAGTAGATTTTTGTATGACTTGGGACACGACAAGAAACATTGACAAAATGAGGCAGATCTAAAGAAGAAAAACAATAATATGATATTAGATAACCTCAGACACAATACAGTACATCTACACACACAACCCAAACAACCAAAAAGACAATGGAAATGTTTAGCTTATGCACTTCGTTCAAGGGCATGAGGGTACCTAATATAGTAGGCTTAACTTATACACACATTAGATTCAGCAATCTCACCCTTCCTATCAGGAAATTGTGGAGATGTGTTGACTTCCTGTTAGAGGAAGTGCCCGGAGTTAAACAGAAAGGGCTTACAACTGCACACTTACACTTTTTTGTGACTCCCAGGGGACAATGATCAGCGCTTCCTTTTTACTAGTAAATTTCCTGCTTTCCAATAATCTGTCCTTGTAGAGGCACCATTGAAGAGGCCTCAAGCAATAATGAGATGTATACACTTAAGAGATGTGTGCTATAAAATAGTGGATCTCAGCTGGTGGGTCACAACTCAATAATGGGTCACAACATGGACCCATACAAAAATAAAAAAAATAAAAATATGACCCTGACTACATTAAACATGTGTGTACTTGCAAATAGGATAAACATGCTTTGTGCCGACCACAATGTTTTGTGAGGTGAATTGCTGTCGAGAGCCTGAAACCATCGAAATTCAGGAAATGTTTAGAATACAAAATTGTACATTTTCCTATTTAGTTTTTCATATTGTTGAGGCTATGCAGTTTGTGGTAATAATAATATATTTCAATGTTTAATTTTAACCCCTAAAGCTCTGTTGCATATTTTGGCTGCCGCCTGCACATCTTCACACCTAAATTTAAAGGTTCACATTACACACATACATTGTATATACAGATCTTAAATGCAGGTGGCACTCTAACGCAGCACTCAACGTGCTCGTACATAGGCATTCAGTCTATTTTGTGATCCCATACACTTTCCCCACTGTTTCATTAAATATCTTGGCCTCTGAGTGGACTACAAATGTAATCTATGTTTTTGTATGTTTTGTTTATTTGGTAGTCAAAAACATATTTAGCCCATGATTTGATTATCATGCTTTTTCTGCTGGGCTGCATTTGTTGTTCTGGACATCTGAGGCATAACACTGGATTATTTACCAAAGCAAGCTCTCAGACAAGTAGAAAATTGCTCATTTTTGAAGAAAACAGAGGCAAGAGCTGATATAGATCTTGTGGCCACTTGAGGCTACAAACTCTAGAAGTAATGAACGGAGCAGACATGAGACATTTGTCTTTGTTGTCTTAGAGACCATATTTCACTTTGTGACTCTTTTTATAATCATTCGAATTTTGATGTGAAGTGTGGCGACAAAGCAAATTACAGTCACATTAGAATGAAAACTTTCATTTAATATAGGACTTGTCAATTTTAGTCAAATTTGAAAAAACGTTTATACTCATGTTTCTATATAATTACCACAGGGTGGCACTCATTAGCGCAGAGTTTAAGGGGCATTTTCGATTACTTTAGTAGGTTAAATAACTTTGGTACTGTGTTGGGTCGCTACTTGATGTCCTATGTCAAATTTGGGCCCTGAAGCAAAACCAGTTAAGAATCACTGCTCTGAGATGGAATTTCATAATGAGTTATCATTTAAAAGTGTATCACAGACCTGTTTTGATTATGTTGCTGTGATACTTATTGTGTAATCCTACAACACTTTAAAGATGACATCTTCAATCAAGACCAATTATCTTAAATGTTCACATAATACTTCTAGCAGGTTTTCCTCATACATATTTTAGGGGTGCTGTAACTGTCCGGAAATTGTAACAAAGAAGATAAGCTTCATTAAAAGTCTGAAACTGATCTGGCTTTGAGTCAAAAACAAAACAAGAGACTCTTGTATCACTGAAGTTGACTTACGGCCCAGGCGTAGTTTGATGGTCTGCAGTAAAGTCCCTTTTTCATCGTGGCAGCTATAGTTGCCCTCCATATAGTGTCTGGCGTTCAGGAGTGTAAGTGAGTCCTTGGAGATCTGTTTTGGCCACGGCAGTACTGAGCTTCCATTGAGCCGCCATTCCACCAGAGGCCTGCCGACCCCATCCAAAACTCACAATCAATATTTCAGTCAAGAACATTCACCTGCTTTCAATGCAAACCAGCTATAATTAAAGCAAAACTTGATTCAGAAGTATGCGAACAACCCCTTCTAATCATCAGGTTTTCCAGTAATTCCAATGAAGACAAATCTTAATGCTATGGCATAAAATGACATTCCAGAAAGCTGTGTGCTTAACTTTGCTGCATCAGTTTGGGGAGGGCCATTTTCTGTTCCAGATGACAATGCCCCTTTCCAGAAAATGAGGTCCGTAAAGAAATTATTTTTTAATTAAAAGTCTAGTGTGAAAAAACTTGACTGGCCTGCACAAAGATTAAATCTGAACCCCACTAAACACCTTTGGGATTTTTGAACCATATACATTTGACCAAATAGGGTATACGTGCAACAAAACATCACTTTTCAATGCCAACTGGACTGAGTGGACTCATGTATCGATTTACTTATTTGTCTTTATTTTTGGAAGCCAGATTTTCTTGGACAGCATATTTATTGGCAAGAGATATAGAATTTTCAACAAGTGAACCTTACACGAAACACAGGCTTGCCAAAATCTGAGACTGGGGAATCAAACCCCTCTACACACAGTACATAGCCTCAATGAGTCCAAACCCTGTAAGGACTGGACTCGTGCCCCTACTGAGTCCAGTTAAGCACACTAATTGTCACACTAATTTCTCTTACAGGAAAGCTTAGCTCTGGAGTCTAATGGAGTTCATGCAGAGCCTAATATAGACTGGAGTACATACCCACTGTAAGAGCCTCCGCAAGTGAGGTTGACCCTGGAGCCCAGTCTACCAAACTGGACATCTGAAACTGAAGGCAAGATACATGTGAGCCATTCTATTTCAATGCTCTCATCAGTCATTATCAAGTGATTATGTTCTCAACAAGCCAATAGCATTGGAATTTCGCAATCAGAGGTGTCACTTTTTTGTTTTGACAACCGTACAGCTGTTATAGCAAGCAATTTTACTAGAATTTTACTTAATTCTTGTGATTTCAATGCAACACATACCAGATAAGAGAAAACACGCACTTCAAAATGCAAGCTAAAATTATCTCACCAGAGTTGGAAGTAACTAAAGGAAGTAACTAAAAGTAGCCACATTACTAACATTACGTTACTAATGTAATAACTTGCAGCATTGTTAGTAGCATGACAGGGTTTCTGCTGTTTTCAAAATAGTGCAGTGTTTCTAGTAAGTGGCAGTGTAGTGTAATAAAATGCCAAATCCTTATTTGTCGCATTATATACAAATGCAGCTTTACAAGCCATGACCTCTTTGTCATGTGGCAAAATCTGATCGATTTTAGCGAATCAGTTTGTCCGGGCATATCGATTTAATTAACCAGTTCAAAAAAATTATTCAATGATTTGTTTGTAGCATTGGGAAATCTTACAGATTTAAGCAAATCAGTTCATTTGGATATACTGATTCAATTAACTGGTAAACTAACAAAAAAAGATTATCTTATTTAATCGTAGCATTGGGAAATCAGATAGACTTTAGCAAATAAGTTCATTTGGACATATTGATTCAAAAACCAGTTCAATAAAGTTTAATGATTTGTTTGTAGCTTTGGGAAATCTGATTGATTCCAGCAAATCAGTTCATTCGGACATATTGATTCAACGAACCACCAGTTCAAAAGACAATTCACCGATTTGTTGACTGCATTTGGAAATCTGATTGATTTGAGCAAATCAGTTCGTTCAGACATTTTGCTTTAATTAACAATATTTAAGCAAATCAGTTCATTTGGATATACTGATTCAATGAACTAGTAAAAAAAAAAAAAAAAGATTAACTGATTTCTTCATAGCATCGGGAAATCTGATAGACTTTAGCAAATCAGTTCATTTGCACAAACTTATTCAATGAACCGATTTAAAAAACAATTAAAAGATTTTTTCATTGCATTTGGAAATCTGACTGATTTTAGCAAATCAGTTAATTCTGATATAATGCTTCAATAAACTAGATTTAAGCAAATCAGTTCATTTGGATATACTGATTCAAAGAAGTAGTAAAAAAACTTTTTCTTATTTAATTGTAGCATTGGGTAGCTTGACTGTCTCTTAACTATTTTAAATTATGAGTAAATTGTAGCTTGGCTTTCTACAGTTTTAAAGTAGCTTCCACAACTCTGTTTGTCACAGTGAAAACAGTGATATATATTATAACCATTTATCATTATAATAGGCCCTACAGGGATTCTATGGCAAAGAGATGCAGAATCAGGGTGTTTAAGTTCCTATGCTTTTCTGCCTTGTCAGATTTCAGTATTTATATCAGGACAGAATAACAGGCATTTACTGCCAAGTGTTAAACAAAGAGGGGCACACACACACACATACACACAGTCATATACACTGGGAGTGGCACTCCTCCAGTGCCCAGGGTCTAACTGCACTCCAGAAATGGTCGTGCTCAATGTCTGCTTTCAGGAAATATTGGCAAAAGCATATTATTTGAAAACCCACCACATTTCTCAGATTTCTCCCTCTCCAGCTAGCAAAACTGCAGCCATAACACACACGCACACACACCACACTGTACTTGCTTGCATTAATTGTACAATCCATATGCAGCGCAATGGAGACTGGGCTCAACTTGAATTCTAAACAGAGATGTTTATTGTTCTACAAAAGAAGACCATGGCTACGTTCCTGGTTTGGATTAAAACAGCATTTTAAGCACAGTAAATCTTTTGGCTTTTTGGGGTAGTCTTTTAGTGTGACAGAAATCTGATAGAAAACGTGACCAGTTAATTTGACATGCTTTGTCTAAACCAAGACATGCTACAGAGACATTTGAGGAGTTACATATGTAAATGCTGGCAACAATATTGCTGATGTAAACATTTCTTTTGTGTCCTGAAGTTCTAGATCTCAAATAAAAGCGATCAAATACGAAATACGTTTGCTAACTTTATCTACGCTGTTGTTTTATCGCAAGCCCTTTTGACATTTAATCACGTGCAGGATATGAAATGTAGATATCTACAATAACATTTTCACTTTCAAATTTCAGATATTGATAACGTGATTATAATTAATAAAACATATTTTTTAGAAAAGCCTTTATAACGTAATATAACTAAGAAAAGCTTTTAACATCGTTAATTACTATTCAATTTATCTACAATCCTTTTCAGGTTATCTGAAATTAATATTGTCACTAGTTAAAACCATTTTCATGTCTACTATTAAAAAGAACATAGCTGATTTGTGTATTTTGGATATTTAAAATGTAAAATTAAACAAACAAATTCAAGTTGACTAAAAGTAGTGTTACAGAGGACAATTATTCCAAAAAATTAATCATGTTGTAATTTTTCAACTTTCGAAACAGCGTACCTTCATTGGTCCATATCTCTGACTTGATGCAGACAGAGGAGAGAATGATGATTCCAAAGACTAGTTGACTGGCAGGGCAGGACACTAAACCAGGCATCTGTAAAGCACAAACAAAACCAAAATAACAGTTTAGATAAGTGGTTCTAGACTGGTGGGTTGTGACCCGAAAATGGGTGGCAAATCAGTTCTGATAGTAGGGCTGGGTACTGATTCGATTCGATTTCGATTCGCAAGCTCTCGATTCAATTTGATTCCGATTCGATATAGATTAATATGTGTATCTTTCAGTTATAATGTCCCTTTTGCATATTAAATAAATTCTCTCCCAGCGAATGCTGTTAATTATATAGGGGACCTTCTAACTAGGTACATTATGAAGATATACATTTTACTAATTATATTTGATTCGTTTTTCATCATGTGGTCACATTTAGCTTTTTAAAAATGAACAAATAAATGTAAATTAATCAATAAATACGATATTACAATGCATATATTACATTTTGTTATTCTGTTTATTGTTTAATTGCATAATTTGTACTATTTACAGGTATTTACATTTATTTGTTGAACACATGCTAAAACCGTCTCTTTAAGGAGACCCAGCGTTTCTATAAACCGTGTCTTTAAATGAGCGCATGTTATCGAGAGAGACTTGAATGGGTTTATCTCATCTGTGCTATGATAAGAAATAAATTAAATTTTTTTATCAACAACTGACTGGGGAGAACAGAAAGGGTATTAAAAGATACATTATTCATTGACAAATCGGTTGCATGGATCGCGTATTTTGACACACATGGAACAACTGTTACTCTCAAAACGCAGTGAAAGGATCGCAATGCTGAATACTCCACCACTATACTACACAATCACTGGTGAGTGAAATCTGAACATTTACCAGCCACATGCCAAATATATACATTTTTAGTCACACAGCGCAAAATTTGGTTGCAAATGCGAGTGATTTCCTCTCATTGTAGCGGAAGGTTGCGCATAAAGTAAGAGTAAACAGATCAATCTTGGGATTTAAGAATCAGTATCGAGATTGTTTAAATGAAGATCGTGATGCAACGGGAAATCGATATTTTTACCCAAACCTGTCTGATAGGGTTGCAGATAGCAGTGGAAAAACCATAGCTACGTGTAAATGCAAATAATAAAATGCAACTGACCATATAATCATGCACAGTTAAAATAAGAAAATGAATATGCCTATCAAATTTTAAAAGGCAAGAAACATTTCACATGTCATTTGTTGTTGAATTCTGAGCTTCAAAGGGGGCCTGGGTAGCTCAGTGAGCAAAGATGTGACTACTACCACTGGAGTCATGAGTTCGAATCCATGGTAAAATGAGTGACACCAGCTAGGCTTCCTAAGCAACCAATTGGCCCGGTTGCTAGAGTGGGTAGAGCAACATGGGTTATCTTCCTTGTGGTCACTATATGATGGTTTTCGCTCTCACTGGGGCACGTGGTGAGTTGTGCGTAGATAGCGTAAACCTCCACACTTGCTACGGCTATGGCTTACGCTCTCAGAAGCTGAGATTCATCCTCCGCCACCTGGATTAAGGCGAGTAACTGTACCACCACGAGGAATTGGAGAGCATTAGGAATTGTGGGAGAAAAAGGGAATTAAACAAAAAAGTTCTGAGCTTCCAATCAATCTCTGTCATCAATCATGTCAATAATTTGGAATATTGTTGTTGGGCCTAGGAGGTAAGTTTGAATTTTAGGAGATTTTTATGTCTACTTCTGCATGATAAACAATTTTCATACTGTGTTGGGTGTCTGGGTCTTATAGCAATACCACAGGACAACCTGATCTTGGAGAATCACATTACTATACCTACATGTTTGCAAAATAGTTTTTAAGTGGCTTGTTTTACGTGTATTGCCGCATTCATTCCTAGTGAAATGAACACTACATGCACTACTACAACAATGACTTTTATTCCCATTCACACAAATCACGAGTAAAATGGCAGATTATCGGTTCATAAACACTTTTCACCCTGTTCCTCGCACAATGCTATTTTATGACATCCAAACACTTTAATTATAGCGCATGACTTGTAAGACCATACATTTTAATGTTTGCATTACATAACCAACAACATATACAAGCCTCTTGGAGATGATCAACTCATGCAGTAGCTCAACTGATTGAGAGTTGCACTTGCAATGTAAAGGACCTGGGTTCGAGTCCTGAAGAGCATACAAGTCTATTTATGAGACAGACGCAAGTGTAAAAGGAGCACCAAAAAATTATGTGGTTTCTTCAGCAAATGTGTTTCACATCTCACATTTGCTTTAATGACACTATAGGTTATGTTTAGGTTTAAGGTTTTGGGTAGGCTAGAGAGGAAGGTTTTGTTGAATTAAAGGGATAGTTCACCCAAAAATTTACTCACCCTCATGCCATCCCAGATGTATATGACTTCCTTTCTTCAGCAGAACACATTTGAAGAAAAATAGAAAAAATATCTCAGCTCAGTAGGTCCTTATAATGCATGTGGATGGTAACATGATTTTTGATGCTTCAAAAAGCACAGACAATCAGCATTAACGTCATCCATACAACTCCAGTGGGTAAATTAATGTCGTATAAAGCGATATGATCGCTTTTGGTGTGAAAAAGATCAATATTTAAGTACTTTTTAACTATAAATCATCGTGTCTGGTAAGCAGCAGTTTGTGCGTTCACGAGAGGGCTGAGGTCAAACGGTCTCTCATGTGACGTATTGGCATTGGCATGTTCATGGGCAATTCAATGTTTTTTTTCTTTAAGTACATTTACTTTGACATTTGAGGGCATTCTGTGCTATGTGCTACAGTAAAAAAAACATTACTCATGTCTGCTATCTGAAATATGGTCTTGAAGAGCCATGTATAAACACTGTAAACATTGAAAACAAATAACTGACAGGAGACATCTGTCATTTGTGTGACTGAGATCTGCCTGTCTACAATTTTGTTTATGACAAACTGACGCTTCTGTAGCCTGAGGCACAGCGAGGTAAATGCAGGAAATATCTTTACATTCCAACAGCTGAAGTCAACAAAACTCACAGCAAGACTGGAGTGGGTTTCATTCATTAATTCATCAACAACAAAGAAGTATTCCCAAAGAAAGTGAAAGTTTAGTCCATCGGTAAACAACTAAGTCACAAACCATCAGGGGAAACTGAGGAAATTAGGCTTAGAAACTTTAAACGATGAATGGTTTTTCATAAAGTTACAGCACACGCTATAAAAATCACTATAAATGATACACAAAATTATTATTTTGACTTAGGACATCACATTCCCAAATGTGAAGGTCTTCTTTGGATAGAGCTCTAAAAAGAACATTTGTTGATAAAATGATATACAGCTACCTGAAACACATTGAGCTGATGACTCACATTGTAATATATAATCCACTGTCCGTTTGGCCATATGACGTGATGAAACCACAGTGTACTAGCACACCACCACATGCAGGTGATATCCACAGAAGCAAAACAAACCAACAAAAGACAACTTTTAAAAGCTGGGCCGTGAGAACCAGGGACCAAAAACACCTCTTTTCTGCTATGTATACATTTTTTTGTCTAATAAATTAGTTGATGCTAGTTGAAGTGACTAACAGTACATTTCAGGTACAGTTCAGGTGTAACCTGAGGTTTAAGACAACATAAATGGTGTTCACAACCCATTTTACTTCTATAATATGATGCATTACTAAGTGAAGGAGGATATTTAATGACAAAAACAATGTAGTAGGCATATGTAAAGCACATAGAAGTTAGAACAATAGTTTACATCAGTGGTTCTAAACTGGTGAGTCGTGACCCAAAAATAGGTTGCATTTCTGTTCTGATAGGGTCACAGAGAGCAGTGCAAAAGGAATAAAATGAAACCAACTATTTAATCATTCATAGGATGGTAAAATAAAAAGGATTAAACCTTTAAGCTCTGAAGGTGTTTTTAAAGAGTTCCTGTTTCAGTGTCATACCAAAAAACAATGGTATCATTGTAAAGAAAACTTTGTTTTAATGATATAGATTATGATAAATTCTGAGACTCTCAGCCTAAGAACTGCTGTAAAATCGCAAAAAAAAACTTGAAATGTACTTTTTTTCATATTTTTCTGATTTGACATTATATATCTCTGGGTGTAAATAAGGTGGCTCCAAAAATGTCGACTGTCACTGAGTAAAATTTTGTGTTGATTCAATAAAGCAATTAAAAGTTATAGCATTACAAACATAATTTATCCTAGTGTACAACATGTTCTCCAAGTGTCCAGAAGCCTCTCCAAACAAATAAAAACATAATAACTGTACAAAATAACTAATTTCACATGCAAACACAACAATGACTAAAGGTTTGCATAGCATGCAGACATGATTTTAGTAATGAGATTCCACAGAATGAGTTTCATTCTGTGCCATTTGAGTCATCGAGTCTGTGTCATGTATTTGGCACCATCTCCTGGTGGCCATAGGTAACAGTGACCAATCACATGTCTCTCTGTCCAAATGTGATTTTTGCACTGATCTGAACCCAATTTGATTGGTTTAGCATTCCATGACGCTGCATCATTTCCAGTGACATCATCTGATCCAGGAAAGCTTACGTGTTTTCAGCCAAATTTCAAGATGCCAGATAGCCAGATGCTGTGTGCACATTGTGCTTCGTGTCAATTATCTAATGATCTATGCATCCGATTACCTTGTGTGTGGGTTCATTTGAAAGATAATCACCTCCTCTAAGTAATGTATGTGACATTTTATGTTCTGTTTATTTTTTGTGAAGTTATAAGCAATTAAGCAACACCTGTTTACATGAAACACACATATCAAAACACATACTTAGCTATTACTCACTATGTTTTTGTCTGTGAGTAAAACATATAGGCTGGTTGTTTACGCTTTGAGAGCTTTCCAACAGCATGACACATGGCTATTTGATTAGATTGATGTTTTTACTGATTACAATAATATGTACAGTTAAAGTTTTTTCATATATTATCAACACGGAACACTTCTGCATTGTCTGCAAATTTCAAAGCACTTGTTCAGTTTTGGTCATAATGCCTACATGCATTATAAAGTAGAGCTTCTAAGCTTTCAAACAATACCTATTTTGTGTTGGTCAAGACTGTAGTCCTTAATATTTTAACAATGTTTGTTTCTCACAGGCCCACTGGCAGGAAGGGAATAATAATTTTGCTCCAATAGAGGCATCCGCTTAGACTTTTCAGGGGAATCAAACTACAAATGGTTAACTTCAAGTTGTTTCTGCATATTAAGCTGGATTAGGAGAATGTTTTTTAACATAAGAAAAATTACACAATTCACCTCTACCTAAGTAAATTGGGTCAATTTTGATTTCATGCTAAATTACAGGAATAGTTCGTTGAAAAATGTAAATTCATAGTTTACTTAAAGTACTCATCCATGTAGTTCCAAACCCATATGACAATACGATGGCAGTGGATTTTGCCTTGCTTTCAAATTTAAATTGGGACCCAAAACATAATAAAAGTAGTCCATGCGACATGTTTGTCATTTTACGTTTTCTGAAGGCATACAAAATTTCAGTAATTTTTCTGCTGAAAATCTTAACGTCCTTTGCGAGTGTATGCGAGGAGTTCAGTTGCAAAAGTATTCATGTGACAACTAGCATTGTTTTTAGCATTAAACAAGACCAGTTCTTACGTGAACATGCAAGCCACTGTGAATGAGCCTGTCCCATAGTGCTCATGAACATGCAACTGGTTTGGAACAAGATAAGGGTGAGTAAATTATGACAGAATTTTCATTTTTGGGTTAAGTATTCCTCTACCTGTTTTGATCAAGGAACAAATGGTGATGAATCAACCCTTGTGAAGTATAAACCAACAGCCATTCAGTTACCATCCCACTGAGCTATCTACCTCAGTTGAGTTGCATTATGTTTATTCCAAAACAAATTTAAAAACAATAATTAAGAGAAAATTTATTTTCCCAAACCTTCTCCTTCTCTACAATACTCTATGGAGAATCTCCTAAAGCATTTTAGGATTGTGTGCATTTCTTAAATCAAAGAGGCCCTATTACGATGACGAATAGGGAACACTCAGCAGTTTGTCAACATTCTTGGGAACTTCAACCAGTAACTGAGTAATTACAAAGGATTATGTATAATATTGCCGGGAGATGAATATTTTTGTCAAAATGACACATATAATTACCAGTTTATCAATTTTCCACAGTATTTGTGTTTCTGGGAAAAAAAAGGTCTAAAACTGACAGAATGGTTAAAAACACTGTTAATTTCCATGTGGTTTAGACATCATTATTTTCGGACAACTTTTGGGAATTGGGAATATGAGAATTTTCCTCACTCCATCAGAATATGTCTGAAGAGTTTGACTTCTCAAAACCACATACTGGAGTTGTAACGCATTTTTACTCATCAGTTTTACAGCAAAAGTTATAAAGCCTCACTATTAGTCTGAAAATGGCTAATAATCCCTTAAAAGTCACATAATGCAAATTTTACAGACACCAACGTGCAACGTATGTATCCCCAGCCAGCAGTGGCCAGCTCTTACTTGATATAGTTTGTTAACTGGATGACCTCCATATTCTCCACTCTCAAGAGACTGTCAAATTCATCAGAGAGGTGCAGCCCCTCTCACATTCCATAAAGACCTTCTGCATGTTATCAACCAGCATCTACAAGAGTAACGGTCTCATTTCTACTAATTTGGAAGTCAGCTTTATCAGTGTATAAGGGCCAGGTCCAGTGCACTTAAAAACCAATTAAATCTTTTGGATTATAATAAAAGTATTTGAACGTAAAGACCCAGAGAGTACAAAATCATATACTTGTTTCATTGAGAAGTTTCGTTCGATACAGATATCTCAACCCGATCTCATGAAAAGTCGTACATAATTTACGAGGTGGCTATTTCGTGTGATGTCGCACGATTTTGTTCGCATAAACTCCCGGATGTCCAATGCGGAAGCGCGAGTTTCGCGCACGAGGTGTTAAGGACATGCTTATTAATATTATGCCCTTACCCAAACCCCTTATCTAAACTTAACCATTCAGTAGAGTGTGTAAACATGATAGGAAGCTGTTGTGTATGACAGAAGCAAGTAATTGTCATGTATTTTATGTAAACGATGTCCAGTGACGTCATTGGCTGTAGTAAAAGTCGTGGGAATTAAAACGAGTGCAGTCGCACGATATCATGCGAATTAGCCAAATTTGACGATTTCGCCATGAGAGTGTGTTGGATATCTGATGATAAAGCAATATTAGACAAAGAAGTTAAGATTGGGCTTTAGGCACAAGGCTGCAGGTAATTACAACTGGTTAATGTCAATGTAATAAAAGTTGCTGTAATGACAGTAAACAACAATAGATTTTTTAAAAAAGCGTTACCATTGGGATATGTCAAGATGATCCTCATCCTGCATGTCCTGATCAAAAAGTCACAATGCACTGCAAACTTGCATTCAGGTCTGACTTCAATCTGGTACGCACAATCCAATTAATTCCCAATGGATAAAGTCCCACCCTATTTTTTTACAATAAGATAGTAAAATTGGTAATGAATTCTAACTTAAAAACTGGCCAACTAAGTTCCAATATGCATTTCCAGTACTGGCTCGGGCTGCATGATTATAACAAAAACGATAATTGTTAATTATTTCCTTTGATATTGTAATTGCGATACATTTTGATTAGTCAAATTTCTATTAAAATTCTCAGTTTGCATCGAATGTGTAGGCAATGATTTATGAAACTGAATTGGACACAAAGATGACATTTCCTAAGAACTTGACGTGTGTTTTAAACTAGATTTTTTAAATATTTCAAATTTTTATCACAATGGACAGCCTTATTTGTCAGTGATCAATATTGCCATTTTTTTTTTTTTTTTGTATAAATACTGTATGTATAAAAATGGGTTTATGCATCTAGATACTGCATGACTTGTTTCCCCATAGTTATTAGTATTTTAATGTAGATAGGGATCTTTCCAATATAGCAGCATTTCTTCTTCCACAAATCTTTTTTCTTTTTTTTTTTTAACCTCTTACAAAGTGGATGCACCTGCGGTTCCTTGTGACAGAGCCAAGAGGGGCAAAGTTATAATTCCGGCTTCATCAACCCCCACCCAACGGAATGCTCCAACTTTATTTTAACCGCAAAAATGTCTCTCCACACAAGCCCTTTCTACCTTCAACATGAGAAACCCACAGCGCAAAACACTAGGGCTAAATGTTGACCATAGGCCAGTTGTAAATTATATATCAGGGGCAAACATCTTTATATTTTATTTAGTGTGGTGTCTATAGCCGTTTGACTAGCTCTAACACTCCAGAACGACGGAGCATCTGGTAAAGATAAACATAGAGCAGTTAATCCATGTTAAAAACAGCTCCTCTGTACATAACACCCTTGAATGTTTCCCAACAATATGAGCTATAGAGCTCACAGACATTTAATTGCCTTTGGGAAAAAAAAAAAAAAAAAACACACACACACACACACACACACACACACACACACACACACACACACACACACACACACATATACAGTACATTACAATATTAATATTTTAAAACTAGTGACAAATTTACAGTAGTGACATAAATCATAAATGTTTAGCACTTGGCTTTGCATATTTACTGTTTTTTTAACAATACATTTGCACTACTATAATGGTAGTACTTGTTTTACGCAATACAATATATATTTTTTTAAATATTTCTGTTTATTTTTCATTACAAGACACATTGCATAGTGGTACCAAATGTTCCTAAGATGAGCATATATGAAAATTTGATGGCTTTGGAGGACTTTTCCGACCACATGTTTTTATATTTGAATATTCAATGCCAAAACACACATAACTGCGGCACATATGCCAACCAGATGTGGAGTTTGCATATTCAAGCATAAGTAAAAATGAAAAATTATGACCGTAATGCATGGGCAAATGTCAGGATTAATGGGAACTATAAGGTCCTGGAACACAAACACACATGTGCATGGATAACCTTCCAAAACACTGACTGATCATAGAGCCCTCATGTCAGGGCTCCTAAAAAAATAAAAATAGGCGCCAAAATTTTATTAAGTGCCAAATAATAAAACATTATGCTTTCAAACACTTACATTTTGTCTTACTGTCATCTGCCCTCCTTTTTCCAGCATCTGATTCTTTACGATGTCCTGGGAACTGATTTTCAATCATCAATGTTTACCACCAACAGTGGGAACCAAATCGCTTTTCCAACTTGAGAACAACATACAGTCATAAAGAAATGTTCTTTACTCTGATTCAGACTCTGAGCCAGTGTCACTGACTATTATTAGTCAGTGACATCCAGTGTAGTTTGGTCTTTTCCTCTTTTTTTTTTTTTTTTTGTTGCAGTGAGACAGCGTTTCACACATGGTTCAGGATCAAACTGTTCAAGCGATGGTCCCTCTGTGCTGATCCTGATTAAATCCTCCAAGGTTGAGACATGGAGTGAACTGCGGACTTTGGACTTTATTCTGTTTTGGGCTGAAAAGCCACATTCATACTGAGCCATTGAAATTGGTAGAACAAGCATTATCTCAACTAGATGCAAAACATTCTTGAAATCTGAGCAGTAGGGCTCTTTTGTCAATAGGACTTCCCACAAACTGCTATAGGACTTGTCAGCAAACTGTCTTTTAAACAGAGTTTTCAGCAATCTCCATTCTGTCTGTACAGCATTCACGTCACACTCATTCTTCAGCAAGATGTCTTAATACCATTTTAACAGTGTGTCAATCTCACTTTCTCTAAAAGTGGTAACATCATCAGGCCATGAATAATGTCAAAAGCCTGAGAAGCATCTAATTATCTCTTTCCCCTTTGTACTTGCTGTGTGTTTTCTCTCATCATTTCAAATAGCTTTTCTAGTTCCTTAACTACAATGTCTACAGTTTTTTCATTGTGGTGTTGTAGTTCATCTTTGAAGCTTGAAAGACTAGAGCCCTTAAGTTGATTGTTTTGAAATGTAATGCCTGTGTAGTCAGTAGCTGCTATCTTTTTCTGTATTTTAGTTACTTGTCTCTCTGTCTGTTTATCTCTCTGTGCTTTCTCCTGCTGAACCACATTTTCATGTTGAGCAGTTGAATATAGTCTTGTGTGGTGGATAAATTCCTCCAACTTTACATTTCTCAGTGGTTTATCCTTCAAGATCTTGATTGCTACAACACGTGTCAATAGCTGCCACAGCTTGAGGAAGAATGAGTGTTTTCTTCTGGAGCACAACACTCAACTTGGAGAGTTCTGCAAACAGGTCATGGAGAAAGTGACAGAATGCCATGAAAGTCAAATTGTCCATTTGTTGTGCAACGTGTTTTGCTCTTCCTTTTATATCAATGTTTTTGGATGATGCAGCAACGTGCTCCATATGGTGGTGCACAGCTGTATATTGACCCTGCCCTGTTGTATGATCTGACATCAAAAAAACATAAAGGGCCCTGTAAATGTGAGGCAACCAGCACTGGGTCTTCAAAGCTGAAGGTGTTCGTATAGTGCAGCCTAACTCCATACCGATGGCTTTCAACTTGCGCTTGCTTTTGGGGCTGAAAGGTATGTTTCCATACCAGATGTAGCAAGTCATAGATTTTTTAATCATTGGAAGAGACTTCTGAATGTCCAACATCACTAATTCCAGTCTGTGTGGCAAACAGTGAAATTAGAGAATATGTTCTCCTATGTCTCCTCTAAGGAGCGCACCTACTCCACCTGAGGCACCCATGTTTACACTGGCCCCATCTGCTCCAAAGCCTGTAAGCTTATCCTGCCACCATTTTTTACAAATTTGGTTAGCATTACCAAACAAATATTTTTTGCCTAGTATTCCATGGGCATTCCATGGGTTAACAAGCCCACCAAACTGTGAACACGCAGGATAACAAACAAACAAACAAAGACACTTAGGGAAAGCGGGAAGCACAACATAACAGAGTGACTCACCACCAGGTCAAACAGAGATCCTAACATTACCTCCCCCCTAAGGAGTGCCACCTGAAACTATCAAAGAGGAATGGATCCAGAATGTTCTGGGCCGTGATCCAACACCTCTTCTCAGGACCATAGCCCTTCCAGTCGACCAGGTATTGGAAACCCCATTTCCTCTGCCGGATGTCCAACAGTCACCAGACTGTGAAAGCAGGGGCACTGTCAACCAAAAAGGGATGGGTAGGAGCGGGGGGGGGGGGGTGCAGGAGGACACGGATCACAGGCTTTATCCAGGAGACATGGAAGACTGGATGGACTCTACCCAGGGAAGGAGGAAGTTTGAACCACACCACCACCAAACTCAAGACTTTAGAGATGGGGAAGAGGTCAAATGAAGGTCCTTGGTGGACAACCATACTCTTTGACCCGTGACATAAATAGGTGGAGCCGAGTGGCGACAATCGGCATGGGCCTTGGTGTAGTCCCTCGTCTGGAGTAGAGACCTCTGAGCCCATGCCCAGGTCCGGCAACAATGTCTAATGAATGCCACAGCAGAGGGAACAGCAGCGTCCGGTTCCTGGGAAGAGAATGAAAGGAGGCTGGTAACTCAGACAAGACTGAAAAAGTGACATACCCGTAGATCAGGGTTTTCAATCCTGTTCCTGGGGACCCACAGCTCTGCATGTTTTGTATGTCTTTTGTATTGTGAGCATACTCAATCCAAGAGAGCTGGCGACTCCAGGAGGCAGGGTTCTGAGAGGCCAGGCAACAAAGCATCCGTTCATGGTCCTGGTTGGCCCGCTTGGTCTAGCCATTAGTCTGGGGATTGAACCCCGAGGACAGGCTAATGGAGGCCCCTAACTGCCGGCAAAACTCTCTTCAAAAATGAGAGATGAACTGCGGTCCTCTGTCGGAGACCACATCCACCGGGAGGAAATGGACACAGAAGACGTGGTCCACGACAGCAGAAGCTGTCTCTCGGGCAGAGGGAAGTTTGGGGAGGGGAATGAAATGGGCAGCCTTGGAGAAACGGTACACCACCATTAACACCAAGTTATTGCCCAGGGAAGGGGGAAGACCAGTAACAAAGTCTAGGGCGATGTGGGACCAGGGACTGGAGGGGATGGGAAGAGGCTGGAGGAGGGCATCAGGGGGCGACTGGAGAACTTGTTCTGAGCACAGACCGAAAAGACCAACACGAACCAACGGACATCTCTAGACATTGTCAGCCACCAGAAATTCTGAAGCACTAGCACCAATGTACGCCTGACTCACAGATGACAGGCAATATTGGAGGAATGGCTCCACTGGAGAACCGGTGATTGGACGGACTCAGGAACAAACAACAAACCCCCCGGACACCCCGTTTGAGCGGGCGCCATCCTGAGCGCGCTCTTAATCCGAGCCTTTATCTGCCACGAGACCGCCGCCACCACCTGAGTGGGAGGGTCGATGGGGTCGGGGCAGACCAGACACTCGGACCTCGAAAACACCCAAGAGAGCATGTCGGGCTTAGTATTTTTGGAGCCTGGATGGTACAAGATGGAAAATCAAACCACCCAAAGAAAAGTCCCCAGTGGGCCTGCCGGGAGTTCAGCCTTTTAGCCGATTGAATGAACTCCAGGTTCTTATGGTCCGTCCAGACCACAAATTTTTCCTTGTCTCCCTCCAACCAGTGGCACCACACCTCCAAGGCCAGCTTAACTGCCAATAGTTCCCGATTGCCAATGTTATAGTTCTGTTCAGCCTGCAAGAGACGGTGAGAGAAAAAGGCACAGGGTCAAAGCATCTGAAGGAGACTGTTGTCAAAGGAATGCTTCGACGCCTACCTCTGAAGCATCAACCTCCACCACAAAATGACGAGACAGGTCAGGGAAAATGAGAATAAGCACCAAAGTAAACTAGGATCAAAGGCCCCCTAGGAATGGGCCTACCACAGAAACGATTTCTTGGTGGAGGTTAGATCCGTCAGAGGAGCAGCAACCTGGCTGTAGTTTTTAATAGTGTCTAAAAGTTGGTGAATCCCAGAAACCTCTGCAGGGCCTTGCGGGAATCATGGATTGGCCAACTGGAAAAAGCCCTTACCTTGCCAGGATCCACGCGAATCCCCTCGGAGGAGACAACAAACCCCAGGAATGGAACTGACTGTGCGTGGAACTGACACTTCTCCACCTTAATGTATAGCTGGTTCTCGAAGAGCCTCTGGAGAACCTGGCGGATGTGCTGGGTGTGCTCCTAGAGAGACTGAGAGTAGATTAGTATGCCGTCCAGGGACACAAAAACAAACTGATTGACTATATATCGCAGCATGTCATTCACCAAGGTCTGGAAGGTGGCCGGGGCATTGGTCAAGCCGAAGGGCATGACTAAGTACTCAAAATGCCCCGTAGGTGTGTTGAAAGCCATCTTTCATTCATCCCCCTCCCTCATCCGCACAAGATGGTAGGTGTTGCACAGATCCAACTTTGAAAAAACGGTCGCCCCCTGCAACAATTTGAAAGCTGAAGACATCAAAGGTAAAGGATACCTGTTTTTAATGGTGATGTCATTCAGCCCCCGATAATCGATGCAGGGGCGAAGTGAACCGTCCTTCTTCCCTGCAAAGAAGAAACCTGCACCAGCCAGGAATTAGGAAGGGCGGATGAGCCCCGCTGACAGAGACTTCTCAATGTACTTATCCATGGCCCCCCGCTCGGGACCAGACAAGGACTAAAGTCGGCCCCATGGCGGAGAAGTTCCTTGCAACAGATCCACCGTACAGTCATACAGGCAATGCGGCAGAAGAGATGTGGCCCGGGACTTGCTGAACATCCCTGCCAGGTTGTGGTAATTGGCCGGAACCTCAGTCAGTTCTGCCAGTTCAACCTGAAACACAGAAGACAGGAGAGGGTGCTGCTCCCAGACAATGCTCAAGGCAATAGGAACTCCATGAAGAAATGGAGCCCTTCGCCCAACAAATTTGAGGATTGTGCTTTACCAACCAGGGGTGCCCCAACACTACTGGAGCAAAGAGTGACCTGATTAGGTAAAGCTCAATCTCCTCCTCATGACTGCCAAAAATAAGCAGACTCACTGAGGCCGTGACCTGGGAGATTCTCTCCAACGGTCTTTCACTGAAGTCGCTGGCTGTCCGAGGAGAAGGTAGTGATTGGATGGGCAGACCCCACTGGATGGCCAGCAAGGACTCGATGAAATTCCCCTCAGTCCCGGAGTCAATGAATACCAAGCAGTGATGTTGGCCCCTCCTCTAGCTGAGCATGACAGGGAGGAGAGTGTGACGTTTAGGGGCATATTCAACAGACATCACGCTCACCAGTAAGCCCCCTTCTACTGGTGAGCGGCGGCTTTTACCAGATATGTGTTGGAAAAGTGTCCAGATTTGCCACAGTACAGGCACAGCCCCAGCATGATACAGTGTCACCTTTCCTCCGCGGATAGGCGAATCCGACCGGCCAGCATGGGCTCTGCTTCGGAGGCTCTGATAAAAGAGCCGAGGACACAGAACTCCTTGCTGTGATACCACTGCCATCAGATCCTGTTGATCAGAGGGGTCCATGCTGGCCAGATTGTAATGGTAGGAACCAGTCAAGGAGGACCCAGAGAACAAGAAATAATTATCAGTGCTTTAATGAAAACCAAATGTAGGCAAAATGCAACATAAACACAGCACTGAGAAAAGTGGAGACAGGTGGCAGCTGAGGCATGGGGTTGAGGGGAAATTCTGCCCTTGAAATTTCAGCAGAAGGCGGCTGGGCAGAGGTGAAGTCCACGGCCGATGGTTAAGGATGGAGGAGAAACCAGAACGTGAAGGTGAACGGCGAGATGACTGCTGGAACCAGGTAAGTAGGCAATCGACTAGGAGAAAGACACAAAACACAGGAACAAAACAGCAGGAAGAGCAAACAACCCGATAGAGACCAAACAGTAAATAGGAAGTCACAATACAAATGGAACAAGACAGCAAACACGAGGGAGTTACAAAAGGGAAGGGAAACAAGGAAGAGGTGTGACAGATCGGGTTGACGAGCCCGCCAAACTGTGAACACGTGGGATAACAAACAAACAAAGACACGTGGGGAAAGCAGGAAGCACGACATAACAGAGTGACTCACCACCAAATCAAACAGAGATCCCTACAATGGCATTGTCCCTGCCAGACACATCTGTTACACAGTCAGTGATGACAGATAAGTAATTAGCTTCCTAAGCATCTTGAAGTGTCTGCTCATTGATTTCATCTGCATGTATCCTATGAACTCAGCACATGCTGTATCATTGTCATATGTTTTAAACACATCAAATCTGGGGGGTTTTTCATTAGCAAGACCTGTGAGGTAAATTTGGTGAACGGTATCTCGTGTGCTATCATATAGGCTGTGTTGAATTTTATTTTAATCTCCTTTCTTTATTTCTCAGCATTTGTCACATGCACAAGTCACTGCATGGGCTAATGATGTTTCTCAGGGAGTACTTTTGGCAATGACATGGTCACAAGCATTTTTATGCTTTTGACTATCGCTGTGTTTTCGCTGTGCTGTCTCTTACTTGAAATGATTAGTTCCACTTATGAAATCCATGTAACCAGGTATTTCTTTGCCTGCTTTAGAGCAGAAGTCACAAAACATTTTCTGTGTTAAGTGACCATACCTGAGCCCCAAGCAAACTCCTGAGTCTACGAAGTTTTAAAATGCCTTTCTACAGTTTTACTTGGGCGTACAATGCTTGATGCGGGCAGATGATCCTCTATGCTTTCGTTATTCTCTTCATTCATGCAAGCACAAGCAGAGTCAGAGTTTAGATTAAAAGAAAAAGTGACATACCCATAGATCAGGGGTTTTCAATCCTGTTCCTGGGGACCCACAGCTTTGCATGTTTTGCATGTCTTTTGTATTGTGAGCATACTCAATCCAAGAGAGCTGGCGACTCCAGGAGGCAGGGTTCTGAGAGGCCAGGCAACAAAGCATACGTTCAAGGTCCTGGTTGGCCCGCTTGGTCTAGCCATTAGTCTGGCGATTGAACCCCGAGGACAGGCTAATGGAGGCCCCTAACTGCCGGCAAAACTCTCTTCAAAAATGAGAGATGAACTGCGGTCCTCTGTCGGAGACCACATCCACCGGGAGGAAATGGATACAGAAGATGTGGTCTAAAAGAAGGGATGAGGATTGTTTGTGGAAAAAGTCTGATATTTTTTGTTTCGCCATGTTCTTGCTAATGGTTCCTGCTTATCTCCACTTTCCACACAAACACTTAAGCACTCTGGATGAATTTGAATTCGCTGACGTGGTTCAAGTGCAGCAGGCTTGTTTTATTACGCAGAATATATATTTATCAAAACGCAGAATGATGTGATGGCTTTTTTTCATAATACAAGCAACCAAGAAAGTGCAAAAGATATATATTTTTTTATATTATAACATTTAAAAAAAATATCTAGTCGCCAGTGGCAACCTCTGCAAAAACATTACTCACAAATTTATATTTTTTGTTGCTGTCATGTGTATTTTGTTGATCCATGTTTTTCATGTCTTTTATTTTGAAATTCTAGTTCCTGTTCCCTAGTCATGTGATGTCCTGTTTTCCCTCTATGTTCATGTGTCTTTTTTCATTGGTTTATTGTTTAATTATCTTGAATAGAGTTCTGTTTGTTCATTGGTTTATGTTCTCCCATGTCACGTATTTAACCCTCATGTTTTCCATAGTCCATTGTCAAGTATTGTTGAATGTGGATGTGTTTTGTGATTCATAGTCAAGTCAAGTCGTTTATGTTTTGTTTTATACTCACGTTTGGATACTGCACCTTGTAAATAAACTGCACTTGGGTTCTCTTTACGTCATCTTCTTCGTCATTGCCAGCACACATCGTTACAGTTGCAAATGTGGGTCACAGGACGTGACGCCATGCAAAGGGCAGACGTGTGAGACAGCTCTGCACACTTTGCTAATTTTTTTAATTATTTTCATGATATAATCTGGTGAAATTTGATACACCCAGTTACACATTTACTGTTTGAGGTAAACATGGCAAAGAAGTCAAAATCCTCAGGCTCTGGAGGCATTAAAAGACACTTACGGGTTCAAGATGAAAGCGCAGACAGGCCTGTGGACCGGGGACTTGATTTGGATGGCACGGTGGGAGAAGGAATCCAGCGTCAACTGTCCAACATGTCGGTGATGTTGACGAAGGTACTTGCGGACTTGGAGGCTCTCGCTGTAATACGTCGATCGATTACGGCGATGGAATTTTTTTTTTCTGAGCTAGTCACAAGAGTGACAGATGTTGAAAAACTAATAGATTATTTCGAGGCATCAGAGAGGGAATTAGCCGTGACCAAAGTTGATTTGGAACGTGTTCTTGAAAAGCTTGAAGATCTTGAGAATAGAAGCCGCAGGAATAACATTCGAATTGTTGGAATTCCTGAGCATGAGGAGGGCAGAGATATGGTGAAATTCCTAGACGAGCTTTTCCCGAGTCTGCTCGACATAACAGGCCAGAAGCTGGAAATCGAGCGAGCTCACAGAGTCTCCCTCGCAGATCTGCTGAGGGAGACAGGCCCCGATCGATTCTGACCAAATTTTTTAAAACATCCGATAAAGATCTCGTGTTGTGCCAGGCGAGGAGTAAAGGAAAGCTTTCTTGGAAGAATTACAATATTTTCTTGTTCCCGGATTTGCGAACTCGACAAGAGAGAAACGCAATAGGTTTAATGAATGCAAGAAACCCTTACATCAGCGGAAGATCACTTTTGCTCTGATGTTTCTGTCCAGACTGTTAATAAACACCAAGGACAGCAGCAAAGTATTTACATGTCCCAATCAGGCAATGTCTTTTATTGAAACAATGGGTGAGTAACCATTGGGTGTTTTTCTTGTGAGTGGATTGGCTCAATGTACATGCTCTGGCTTTCGGAGGAAACTGGGTGCCTCCTGTTGGCTGGAGTATGATTTGTGGAGTATTTTCGTGGGACATTGGAATGATTATGTCATCTGCTGCACTCATCAGCTGGCTCACTGAAGACTCGTTTGTCTGACCGAGGAAACTGAACGGCTTTATATCGGCTGGAATTTGTTTAGTGAAGGAACACACCTTTGAGACAGTTATGTGAATGAGTCTACACGTTCTTTGTGTTTATTCTGCCTATTGGCTGGGGTTTGTTTTATAAAATATTTGATGTTATGTGATTTTGCCTTACAAATTTGTGAGGCAAAATTGAGCAATCCGATGGCAAAGTTGTCGCGGGAGCTCTCTTAGGCGTACATGGACTCTTTGAGTTTAAAGGGATTGACGCCGGTTGGCGCTGTCGTGCGCGGGGTTAATGCGCACGTTTTTCTTTTTTCTGTTTGTTTTGTTTGGGGGGGAAGTTCGGGATTTTATTGTTGCATTAATGTTGTAATGTGGTCTTCATAATTTTGTTTTTGGCACACAATTAATTTTTTCTATTATATCAAAATGTCAAATGTTAATATGAGTGTACTATCTCTCTCCACTTGGAATGTGAATGGGTTGGGGCACCCCATAAAAAGAAGGAAGGTTATTTCTTTTCTTAAACATAAGAAATATAATGTTTCTTCAAGAAACGCATCTTTCTCCACAGGAAGCTGAAAAATTTGGGAAGATATGTGGTGGACATGTTTTCTTTAGTGTTGGCTCAAGTAAGAGCAAGGGAGTCATTATATTGGTAAATAAACATTTACAATTCAAATGTCTCAAACAGATTAATGATAACTTAGGAAGAGTCATTATTGTTTTAGCAGAAATTCAGGGGCAAAGTCTGTTCAGGGCTTTTTTGTAGATCTTGAAGGGATGTTGCAAGCCGCTGGCACCCCTCATGATATAATTTTGGGAGGAGACTTTAATCTTTTGATGGACTCAGTCCTTGATCATAGTGAAGCAAAAGTGTGTAAGCCCCCTAGAGCAACAATGACGCTTCACAGGATCTGTAAAAATCTTGGTCTTACAGATATTTGGAGACTTTTGAACCCATCTGGTAGAGACTATACATTTTTTTCATCAGTCCATAAGATTTATTCTAGAATAGATTTTTTTTTATATATCCAAATCCCTCATTTCATCTGTTGTTGATCGCTCAGTTGGAAATATTTTTACTTTATATTTTTAAATTCTAGCTTTTGGCTAGATATGTAAAGCAGAGAGAGTCTCTTTCTATCATTCCCTCAGTGAAATCTGCTGGTGGTGAAATTTTTACCTCAGCCATTGATATTAATAATGTCTTTAAAGGATTCTATCTTGATCTTTATAGTTCCACATCTTCGTCTACTGATGAAGATATTAGAAACTTTGTGGAACCATTAAGATCTTCCTAAACCGAAGACTGAGCAAAAAAACTCTCTTGATTCTGAGATAACCTTGGAGGAGCTTGACGAGGTAATTAAGTCCCTACCTACTGGCAAGGCTCCGGGGCCAGATGGTTTTGCCACAGAATTCTTTAGATCCTATGCTACAGAACTGGCTCCAATTTTGTTAGAAGTTTACACTGAATCATTAAAGAATGGAAAGCTTCCTCCAACCATGACACAAGCCCGGATCAGTCTGATTCTTAAAAAGGACAAAGATCCAAGCGAGTGTAAAAGTTACCGTCCAATCTCCCTGATCCAACTAGATGTAAAAATGTTGTCAAAACATTTTGGCTAACTGATTAAGTAAGGTTATGACATCTCTTATACATATAGATCAGGTGGGGTTTATTCGGGGCCGCAGCTCTTCTGACAACATCAGGCGTCTCATCAATATCATGTGGTCAGTAGCAAATGATCAGTCTCCGGTCGCTGCCATCTCACTTGATGCCGAAAAGGTGCTTGATATGGTAGAATGGGATCATCTTTTTAAGATTTTGGAAATGTATGGGTTTGGGAGTACTTTTATTGGTTGGATTAAGTTACTTTATACACACCCTTTTGCAGCGGTACAAACAAATGGATTCATTTCAGATTATTTTACTCTGGATAGGGGCACTCGGCAGGGTTGCCCTCTTTCACCATTATTGTTCTGTCTTGCCCTGGAACTATTAGCAGCTGCGATAAGAAAGGAGGATGATTTTCCAGGGGTGGTTGCGGGAGGTGTGGCGCATAAGCTTCTGCTTTACGCAGATTATATTTTATTATTTGTCTCTGAACCTACTAGATCTATGCCTTGCCTCCACAGAATTATTAATTCCTTTTCGAATTTCTCAGGATACAAAGCCAATTGGTCTAAATCCGAAGCTTTGGGACTGACAGCGTACTGTCCAGTAACAGCTTTCCAGCCGGGCGCCTTCCAGTGGCCCAAACAGGGCATTAAGTATTTGGGGATTTTATTCCCAGCAAATTTGTCTGATTTAGTTAGTATTAATTTTGATCCTTTAATAAAAAGGTTTTCGAGTGATGTGGGCAGGTAGGCTTCATTACATTTATCGATGATTATGAAGGATAATGTTATTAAAATGAATTGTATTCCAAAATTTAAATACCTGTTACAATCTCTCCCTGTAGATGTCCCCCTCTCTTATTTCAAGCAATTTGATAGCATAGCGAAGTCCTTCATTTGGAATGGTAAACGTCCCAGATTGCATTTTAATAAATTACACAGGCCGATAGACAAAGGTGGACTAGGTCTACCCAAGATTTTGTTTTATTACTATGTGTTCAGTCTCAGACATTTGGCTCATTGGTCACTTCCACCTGAGAGAGCCCCTCCCTGGTTTGCTATTGAACAGGCGGTTCTTGCCCCATTTCGCCATTACAAAGCATCTCTATCAAACTAATCGGAAAAGTTAAGTTACACCCCGTTATTTTGCATTTACACTCGGTATGGACTAAAGTGTCCAGATTGTTTAAATTGGACACTTATTTAAATGTTGCCTCGAGCATATGGCAAAACCCAAGATTGTGTATTGGCAAGTCCCCTTTCTGCTGGCCAGAATGGATAGTGAGGGGGGTTGCTACACTCAGTGACCTATATGAAAGTGGAGTGTTGAGATCGTTTGAAAACTTGGTCCAACATTTTGGGATTCCCAGATCTCAGTTCTATAAGTATTTACAGCTGCGTCACCTGCTCTGTACTATATTTGGGAGTAGCATACATCCACCTAAAGTGGCAGATACTCTGGGAGAGGTGATTAATGCTTTTGGGAAAGGTCATGAGGCATCAGTGTATTACTCACTGTTAATTCAGGGGGATGGAACTTCAACTTCTCTCAAGAGATTATGGGAGAAAGATTTCAACTTAGTATTGGAGGAGGGAGTGTGGACTAGGAACCTCAAAAACATCAAGTCTACATCTAGAGATGCAAGGATGCATCTGATGCAATTTAAGATTTTGCATAGATTATATTGGACCCCCTCTAGATTGTATAGGCTGGGTATAAAAGACACACCCACCTGTTGGCGATGCCAGCTGGAGGATGGCGATTTAATACATGCCTTCTGGTATTGTTTGAGGATTCAGGAGTTTTGGTTGAGAGTCTAGAATTTTTTTGCGAGGTCCTGGGCACTCAGGTTCTGTTCTGTCCCAGACTTTACGTGTTGGGTGACGGGGCGGTTATTGATATAGACGATGGGTATGCAAAGAGCTGGGTCCTCATCGGCGTGATGATCGGGAGACAGATAATTTTGAGGGGATGGAAATCTATGATCGCTCCCTCTTTTTATGAATGGTGCACCGAATTGGGCAAGGTAGCGTCTTTTGAAGAGTTGTCGTATAGACGGCTTGGCAATTCGGCTGCATATGACAGAAAATGGGGCAGGTTTGTGGCCTTTTTGGAGGGTGCTCAGTGACAGGATGTGGAGAGAGATATTTTGTTAGGTTTGGGTATATATTTGTTAAATCTGATATTGTTTCTTTTGATTTTATATATATATATATATATATATATATATATATATATATATATATATATTTAGTTCAGGGGAAGGGATATACAATTTTATAAACTGATTCAGTGTGTGTATGTTCTGTTTGTGTAATCCTGTTTTTTTAATATCCTTTAACATTTTTAAAAATGTTAATATAAAAAAAAAAAAAAAAAGTTGCAAATGCGACCATTTTGGTCGCAGTCTAGAGCCCTGCATGTGCAACTATAATGCTACTCTATCTGGCTGCATTTAAACTGCAAGGGATAAACTGCAAGGTTGACAAATATTTATCAATTGTTCAGCCTGTTTACATTCACCTAAGACATAACTGACTATGTTTACATTAAACCAAACCCAGATGGGCATTTTGATCAAGAAGTGCATCTGACCATTCATACACACAGCTGCATCACCACAAGCACCCTTCCCAGAGCATAAGTCCAAATACGGATGTTAATGTTCAAAAGCAGCCATCATAGTTCACAAGTTTCTGAGGCACATAAAACTACACTGATAAGCCAAAACATTATGACCATATGCTGTTGCCTAATATACAGTTGGTCCTCCACGTACCACCAAAACAATGCCGACCCGCCGAGGCATGGACTCTGCAAGACCCCTGAAGGTGTCCTGTGGTATCTGGCACCAAGAAATTAGCAGCAGATCCTTCAAGTCCTGCAAGTTGCGAGGTGGAGCCACCACAGATCGGACTTGTTGGTCCAGCACATCCCACAGATACTCAATCGGATTGAGATCTGGGGAATTTGGAGGCCAGGGCAACACACTGAACTCTTCATCATGTTCCTCAAACCATTCTTGAACAATGTGTGCAGTGTGGCAGCATGCAGTATCCTGCTGAAAGAGGCCACTGCCATCAGGGAATACAATTGCCATGAAGGGGTGTACCTGGTCTACAACGATGTTTAGGTAGGTGGCACATGTCAAATTGACATCCACATGAATGGCCAGACCCAGGGTTTCCCAGCAGAACATCACACTTCCTCCACCGGCTTGTCGTCTTCCCACAGTGCATCCTGGTGCCACCACTTCCCCAGGTAAATGGCACATGTAAAAGAAAACAGGACTCATCAGACCAGGCAACCTTCTACCACTGCTCCAAAGTCCAGTTCTGATGCTGACATGCCCATTGTAGGTGCTTTCAATGGTGGACAGGGCACTCCAACCGGGCACTCTGACAGGTCTGCGGCTATGCAGCCCTATATGCAGCAGGGTGTGATGCACTGTTTGTTGTGACACATTCCTCCTGTAACCATCATTCAAATTTTCTGTGACTTGTGCCTTCTGACGGTTTGGACCAGACGGGATAGCCTTCGTTGCCCTCGCACATCGATGAGCCTTGGATGACAACACCCTGTCTCTGGTTTGTGTTATGTCCCTCCTCAGACCACTGTAGGTAGGTACTCACCACTGCTGATCGGGAGCACCCCACAAGCCTTGCCTGTTTTAGAAATGCTCTAACCCAGTCATCTGGCCATAATAATTTGGCTCTTGTCAAAGTCGCTCAGGTCTTTACTCCTGGCCCTTTCTCCTGCATTTAACATGTTGACTACAAGAACTGATTGTTGATGATGAATGTTATTCGCTTCACCTGTGAGTGGTCATAATGTTTTGGCTCATCTGTGTATTTTACATCCCATTTTTACAGCTTGATTAAAAAAAAAAAAAGGCTTTCGTAAGAGTCTAATATAGCCCTTATGTAGCGCAGCTAACATTAATCATAGCAGTTCAGATAATTACAACTAAATGCATTGCAAGAAGAACAGAACAATCAACTAGAAAAAAAAAAAAGAGGAAAAAGAGAGGGGACAAAGGTTAGGGTGGCCTTGTGGGATGCAAGCTGCCTCAAAGTTGGACAGCCAGCCAAAAAAGTTGTGAGGAATGTGCAAGTCTCGCCAACATTTTATGATTCTTTCCATTGAATTCCAGCGCGTACTCTGTGGGGTAGCTACGCCTGCCAATAAAGAGGCCAACTCTTGAATGCGCTTTGATAACACAAGATAAGACCATCATAAATAGCTTTTTCTGATATAATATCATTTTCAAACTTCATCTGAGCTGCAACAATTATATCTCTATACACTTCGCAAGCTTATCGCACATTGCCAGTGTTTGTTTATGGAAAATTGAAAGGCACTGAAGATAAAAGCAGTACACATCAACATATCCTGTAGCCTTTTGTGAGGTATCGGCTAAAGAGAACAATGCCATTTACAAAAACACTTTCAACGACTTCAAGCTGATTTGTTTTGGTATGCAAACACAATTTCCAGCAGCTGCTTTTTGCAGACTTCTTTGACTTTAAGAAACAAGGTCACCCATTTCAGAGGTTGTTTATAGTTTTTTTCAGAACCAATTATTAGAACCCTTTCCGAGCCAGGCAAGTCTAAGCAGACATCACATAGTTGAGTCATCAAGTAGTTTGCAGCCTTTTTTGCAAGGGAAAATGCAGAGAGGAGGGTTGAAAATAGACAGTGTTCCCTCTTTGGCACATTCCAGCTCATCCTACACGCTTCAGTGGAAAAGGACTACCTGACAAATGGAAATGCTCACGTGAGGAATGTGATGCATATTTGCCTGGATTTTGACAAAACTTTGTCATTTCCTATCCTTCACACATACAACACCAGTCAAAAGTCTGGACATACTTAAATGTTTGAAATTAGTTTTGTAGACAAAGCTAAAATATAATTAGATAGTTTTCATTTGTTTAACATTTTGTCATTACATTATTCCCAAACTTTTATTTGCGTTATTTTATTGTTTTAATGACTTCACTATTATTCAAAAATGTGGAAAATAGTAATAATAAAGAATGAGTACAGTAGGTATGTCCAAAGTTTTGCCTGATAGTGTACATGTATTTACAACGTTCCACTAAGAATGTTTTTGACAACATAATAAATCAGCACAAGTGACATTTCTAGCTACATTATTCCCTTCATAAAGGGCAGCAAGAGAAAACAACAATAAAGTCGATAGTGCATTGGACAAAACTGACATTTACGTTAATCTCTAGTGGTTAATGAGCTCTGCCAACAGGAAAATTGAATGTGTTTGAACTTTAACACTTCAGACAGAGCTTCTAATTTTGGTGACGGTTGGCAGAAGCTAACAATAGTATTACATAAACATAGTAAAGCTTAGTTTATTATATACTTTACTTAGTTTAGTAGTTAACCTTAAACACAACTCAGTCAATGTTTAGCAATGATTAGCATCAAAACTGTAGAAGTGACATTTGTTATAACAAGTTAAATAAAACTCATCCCTCAGCTTTTTTTTCTTTCCCTTTAATTCTTTCCAAAAACAAATGATTTTTTAACAATAACTTATAAACCTTTAAAGACAGACATTCCGATGGTATATGCTTCTGTTGAAGCCATCAGTCTACCTTTTTTCCACTTTATTTTTTAGAAATTGTGTTTAAGAGCGGAAAGCCTAGTGTAGAACTACACTATCCATGATCCTGCAGAAAAAGACCCACCAATGAGAGACTTGCGGCAAACAAAGCACGCCAAAAGAGCTCTGCATCGACCGCTCACTGCCGTGATGTACTGTGAATGACGCAATAGAGTCGTTCTCCCTGCACTGACAAACTAATTATATATTTGCAAACAGCATAATATTCTGCAATGCAATTAAAATATACTGTTTCTATACTTCAACTTCAACAACTTTATATCAATACTTTAACATTTTTTTTCAGTACTGTACCTTTGTGTTTTTGTCTGATTTTCAAATACTCCATTACTTCAAATCATAATTTGTCATGGTGTGATTCACCTCAGAGCTGGTCGGTTTCGTTCATGGTTCAGAAATATTTTATAAAGAATTTTATGAAAAACCTAGGGGGAAAAAATGAATGGGAAAAATACTTCCAGATCTAAGATGGCTGAAAGCGTGGTCAGACATATTTGTGCTCTTTTCTGGTTATGGTAAGGAACTGACAATGGAACTAATCATTAATTGTGTTATGTCATGCGATGTTTACTTGTGATATTAGTAAAGGTTTAACAAAAAAAAAAAGTCATACTGTAGTATTACATGACCTTTTCCACTCTGTCTCTGGCCATCAGTCTGAAACTCTCTGTGTACTACCCCTTTAAGACTTCAACATGGCCACTGAGTTTTGATTGGCTAACATCTTTGCAGTAACCCCCCCAAGAATTATAGAATTTTAAAAGCTATCAGTCCTGTTAATCATTGATAGCTATCTGTCCCAATTTATGCAAAGCATGCAATAAAACTACACTGTACACTGAAAAAAAATCTGTTAAACTCACATTGTTGTTGCAAGAAATGTACTGTAAAAAAATACAGATCTAATTGGTTTTAGGTGAGAACAGACCAAAATCGAACTCCTTTTTCAAAATAAATCTTGACATCAGCAGTCTCATTGGGGATCATGATTTCAAGCTCCCTTACACTCTCTAGCGCCATTTAGCGCAGACATGCATCAAGCACTAGGAAGTGTAATCGATCTTGAAATTATGATCGTGCCAAGAGACTGCAATGGCAAGATGTACAGTGAAAAAGAGAGTTATATTTTGGTTTGTTCTCACCTAAAATCGATTAGATCGCTTAAGAAGAAATGGATTAAACCACTTTTTTGCTGCCTTTATTAAATTTTTGGAGCTTCAAAGTTTTGGTCACCATTCACTTGCATTGTATGGACCTACAGAGCTGAGATATTCTTCCAAAAATCTTTACACCATACACATTTGGGATGGCACGAGGGCAAGTAAATAATAAGAGAATATTAGTTTTTGGGTGAACTTTTCCTTTAAATACGAGACAATGGGCATCCCGACGCATTCATTACAGCCAAAATACAGGATGTCCAGACTTCTACTATGAGACCGTTTGCATAATACTACACAACTGACTTCCGTTGCACTTTGTGCTACACTTTCTTCCTAGATAATAAAATAATTTAGTCTTAAATACATTTTTAGATAGCAATTATGAATTTCTTTGGTAAGTAACCATGTAATGAGCACGATCCGCTCTGGGTTGGAGTCCTTATAATGGTTTATTTAGCGATAAAAACAGCTGACTATACAATTCCTTACATATCAAACAAACACAGATGAAACATTAGAATTACATTTGTAACTCACCATGACCAATATAGTTGGCAGCGCTCAGTCTTTCAATACAAGTTTCTTTACAAAGCGATACTGGTTATAAAAAGAATCCATAGAGAAATGTGCCAAGTAAACTTATAGTCCCACATTGACATGTTCAGGAATTTAGTTATTAAATTATTACATTTAAGCCACTCATTCCAGACGTTGGAATCCTTCAGAAGGCTAAGCAGAGAGGCAGTTTTTCCACAACCAGAAACATAACATCTGGGGATCTTACATGACATTTTAATCTTTTGTTGGTTAAAAGCAAACTACAGCAACAATAGTACCACTTTCAGTGTTGGAGTACCTTAGCCGTGACGATTACGGATGTTGTGAAGGTGGGGCTATTCAAATGACACTGCATTGTGACGTTTGCAATATAGCCGATTTCAAAATGAGTCGTTATTGCAAAGGGGAAACAATAAAGGCTCTTTTTGGACTGGAGAGTACGTTTTAAATTCTGAAACTTACAGTATGTTTTATATACACCTCTTATGTGTCAAAATATCAAGGAACATTTGCTTCCTCATGACTTGATCCCTTAACTATTGTGCATTATTTGAGCTGTAAAGTTACCTAAATCATAATTTTATGGACATTTAGTTATTTGTCACCAACGAAATTTCTGTGTTAGTTTTTTTATTTTGTAATTAGAGACAGTAAATGACTGGTAACTGATATTATAGCACAAATGCTCTTAATAGAGCTTAATTTGTAATAAACCCAGAAAATGCCTTAATTACTTGATGTGTTGTTCACTTGTGAACACTAATGGCGAAAGCTGAAGTTGTCAATACATTGTGTAAAATTGGCATATTATTTGTTGGCTAAGCTGAGCTACTTGAAATGTAACTGATGAGGTAAAGATAATATAAATCAAAGCAAATAAATAAATGAAACAAATGAAAACAAACACTGCTTTAATGTTCTACTAGCATAGGGTAACCACACCCTTCTTGGAAACCAGTTAACTAAATTCAGAAAAAAAGATCCGATTTCCTACTCGTGTCCTTGTAAGTCCAAGATGATAAGATGTGTCTTTCCCAGAGTTGCCTGTGGCGCAGGGCCACTGCAGGTCTTCGGAAAAAGAAAGCGAGTGGCTCAGCACATCTTCACAACGAGAGATGAGAGTTTCAAGGGATTCAAAGAAAATAAAGCTGCATGTAATCTTGCCTGTTGTTTGGATGGGCAGAGCTCGCTAAACAGTCCAGGATGTGAATACACAGGGGACCATGGCTTGTGTTCTCTCTTCGTAACTTGAACAAAGACCACCCAGGGACCTTCAGATAAAGGTGTGGTTTACAGGTAATTGACTGGCAGAGCTTGCAGAACCTATGCCCAAATACACAGCATAGAAGAGTAGAGAAGGTTCTGAGGTCTATTGGTAAAGAGTAGGTTGCCCAGTTCAGAAAGAATGGGTTGGATAGATTTTCATCTGAAAATATGGACTTAGTCCAGAAGTGAACAATGGATACAACACAAAGTGAAGTTGGGCAATAACTAGTGGTTTGAAATCTTCCAAAGACACACTGGAATTTTCGTTGTCATGGGGATGACACTCAAATTATGTGATGCACATTACCCCCTTGCATAAGGCAAAAACTTAATGGCTTCAACTTAAAGAGTTTCTGGAACAAAAGCTGATGTAGCTTTGAATGCACTCTATCAGCAAATCAATCTCCTCTTAAAATTCATTGTATTGAAACCAAAGGACTGTCCAGGTTGGACTGTTGTCAGAAAAGTCATGAAACATCCCTCTATTGCAACCTATTGAAGAGTAAGGTAGTTTAGATAAGACCACAATAATTTTATGATGGCCAATCTAAAATGCATCATCCGCATGCTCAAAAACATTAACCTTTTTGCAAGGCTCCAATGTCTCTAAGGAAGTGCAGAAGTAAATTTAGCCTGGGTAATAACACGGCAAAGCAAATAAATAAGAGAGATGATGCAAAGCTAGTTGGAGCTCCCCACCCAATGCCTCTGTGTTGCCCTTTCAAAAAAGGCAAGTTGATGACCCAATAAGTCAAAGAAAGAAGCATCTGTCTTTGGATCTCTTGCATACAATGTTTGCTCAGTTTGACAGATAGAGTTAAAAGACTCTGCAAAAGGACAAATTACGAGAGCTTTGGTGCTCACTTTGAACGCAAACATCAGTTTGACATGAAACGGGGATAAGGCCATGGTGCAGTGCACTAAGCAAGAGCTATCATGGCCACTCAAGGCTGGAATTTCCTCAGGCAGTGGCCAGAATGAGATGGCTACCAGATGCCAGCTATTCACTGAGCTTTTGGCTGGTTTCCCAGTAGAGTTGCAGCCTCAGCCAGTTCTCCTTGAAGGTAGACTGTTCATGAACACTTACCCTCGCTTTACTCAACACAGGATTAAATAGAAAGGACAAAAGCATCCCTGCTTGATTGATTGCCTTGCTCTATGGTTCCAAACATGGCCTGAAGACTTAACTACAACTTATTATGGCACAAAATTTCTCTTGGTATCAGCACCTTACATGGAAGTTCACTCGACTGGAGCATGCTCAGTCCCTTACAAAGAACAGCAGTAATTTACTTGGAACAAGAGGTTTCACTATACCACAGTGGTAGTGAGTCATGGTTACAACCAAACTTGGAAACTTTCATTGACCAAACAACATCTCCCCCACGTGATCGCTGCAACCTACTCTACGAAAGCAGACAATCACGACGCTCAAGGAATTATAGGATTTCTGCGCAGTGAGGCCTCATGGACAGTGACAGCTCTGCTTGCTCCAGTCAACACCAGCCTCAGCTGCTTGGCATTTAAAATGGCGCCATGGTCCTGCTGCATGTAATTACAGAGACTGTACCGGCCAAAGCTTCAACAAGCTACCACATCATGAACTGCGCAAAAGTCCACAATGTCAACATATAATTTCAACAAACTAGCAAATGCAAATCAATGTCAGACACCCCTAGTCCGCCTGGCAAATCTCAGAACAGCAGAGCAATATTACTTGTGTCCTGTTTTTGGCTTTAGGGAATAGCTGTCTCTGCACAGTCTCTTTATCTCCGATCGGCCTGCCAAAGCTTAGAACTGTAGAATAGAATGATGCTTGAGACCTTGATCTTACATAAGGAATAGGGTATCGATGGTAGACTAGTCATCAAACAGCCAACTAGTCAATTAATGAATTTTATTAGATTTCTAAATGTTGTTGTTTTTTTTATTTTAGTGACGGTGATGTTGACAACATGCTGTTCTTTAGCTGTTAGAGAGTACGCATGGTAAAACCCTCTTTGAAAAGTTGCACTTTTAAATTCCCTTTAAAGCACTGTCGCTACATATCATATGGGGGACATCCCCTATTTTCATGTATTCAAGCGGAAAACCACTCGAGGGGGACTGATGATTCTCGAGATACCAGATTTCCGCAATAGGCCGATCAAGCTAGATCCAGGGCGGATCATTTTAAAATTGCAGCATGCACAAAATCACACTGCTACTCTAATGAATGAGCACTTGCTCAGCCCTCGAAGTATGACATTGCGGCCACTGGAGGATGAATTATTGGTTAAGCATTCTAAGCAGAAAAATACACAGACAAATATATTTGCGCAACTCAAAATGCAAGCTTATTTATTAACTGACACTTCGGTTTACCAGCCTATCAAGGGACCTTTTCTGTGTATATTTATATATTACTTGCACCTCAAATTAAAGGTATGTGTTTACTTTAGCGTCTTTTTCATAAGCATTCTTAGCATTTGTGAATTTACACTTTCAGACATGCTGTAATTAAGATAAATATGCTAGTTTGTTTAAAAATGTGTGTGAATATTAAGGGTGCTTTTACACTTGGTTCGATTGCTTGGACCAAACCTGAGTTTGTTTCCTCCCCCTCCCGCTTCCCCTTCCCCCGCTGGTCTCTGTTCACATCATATAATTTGGGTCTGAACCCAAGTTATAGTGGTAAACAGCTGTCGCTTGTACTTTGATGATGAAATCAGACCGCGATCTAGGCAACCACTGTAACTTGGTAACAACTTGTAACTTGGAAGTCATCAGCTTCGCTGTGTTATTGAAGTATTCATCTCTTTAGATTTAGAACGACACTTGTGTTTGTCTGCCACGGATGCATTGAATGTGCCATGATTTGATGAATGTAAGCATTTGCCTGCTGAAAGCCTGTGGATGCATTGCAAGTAGGGATGGGCACGAGTACTCGAGGACTCGGGTACTCGGACATGGCAGCAATGATCGATCATGAAAACGATGATTGATAGTGATAACGCATGATGTGGCTTGTCACTGGATTTCAAATTAAGTGAAAATTACCTGACAACTAAACACAAAGAGGGAACTTATTTTTAGTTTTGAGACTGATTACGTTGTGACTTTGAGGGGTACATTGATTATCAGAGACTTCTCATGGCAAACAAACTGATACGACGCTGCAATGCTATCGTTACAATAATCAAAACAAAGAGAGTGTAATTAACCGTGTTTTGAACACCTGTCTCTGCAAAACATTTGCTTACACACCTGCATCTCGACGAAATGAATGAAGATTTCCGCTCGAGTTTCCAAGTTAGATATCCATTATAATGTGTCATTCTATTGCACTTTCCTCAGTTGAAAGGTGGAAATTCAGACTCTCTGAGTTGAATGGAGCGCTTCATGAATCACAGCAACAACAATACAGAGCATTGCGGCTTTCCTCACAAGAGTGAACATTTGGGGATACACTCACACACACCCACACACACACACACACACTTACACATACACACCAGGCGTGTGTGGCAGTTTACAGCAGGCGAGCGTTTCAAACAGCTAGACAGAGCACAGTTAAATGGAACACAATGCAGCATCTTCAAAACTGAACTTCAACTTATCACGCATATTAAAACGCAATGGATATGGCATCTCCTGTTATTTGAAAATAGACGGTGCAGACAGTCATTAAAAAAACTGGTGCGTGCTTTCTAAGATTACGACGGTAACCTGAAGGAAGAAGAGACAGACGCGCGTTGTGCACATTCTTTCAGAGTTGGGCAGCGAATCTTCACATTATGACAAAATATGATAGTGGAAGCTAAATGCAATCTTTTGTACATTTTGTAAAATAATATTTTATAACAGCCTATAATAATGAATAGACGATACACTGGAACAACAAGACGCAATGCAGCAGCCATAGACGTTTGTCAGACATGTTATTATATATACAGTTATGAACAAATAATTGCCCCTTGAGTACTCGACGAGTACTCGAGTAATTAGTCCGAGTACTCGAGTAGACAAAATGACCAAAATGCCCATCCCTAGTTGCAAGAGATGTTAAGAATGTGAGCTGCACTCTGAAGGTGAATTTTTTTTTGGAGAAACGCAAGTATGAGAAATGCACAATACCATAAAATTGCGATCAAGAGCCTGCAAAGATGTGAATTATATGTCATCACAAGCAGTTCACTTTTGTGATTTGGTACGATTGTGTTCATATCAGCAGCGAACCGTACACCAGATGACCTTTTCAAGTAAGGAAAACAGCGTTCACATCATCCAAACGAACCAAACTTCGACGTCATTCGAACCCGGGTGCACACAAAAAGTGCTAGTGTGAAAGCACCCTAAGGTGCCCATTAAGGTGAGTCATTAAGATAGTAATTCTTAATAGACTCGCTGTACCGTTAGTCATGGGGAGGACAAAGATATTGCAAATATAAAATGTAAAAATAAATTAAACAACAAATACAGATGTGAATTCAAATCGGAGTATGATATCGGATAACGAACAATCTCAGCGTTAAAATATCGGTGATAGCTAAACTCAGGACTGAATTTTTAAGTGCCCTAAATAGCTTGTTGAATGCTCTCCGGTGTTGTTTATCAAGCGGTTGACAGTCTCAATGCTGGTTGAATCAACTCCCTGTGGAGCTGATACTAAGCATTTGACCTGCTGTATACGATATGTGTCCAACGTGATAAAAAGATCATACAAACAACTAAAGATGATCCGCCAGTCACAGGTTTGCAAAGCATCAAACAGTAAGACAGCTTGAGTATCAGATTTTGCCTGCAGGTATATGTATTTGTATACGATTCCCAAACAGAGGGGAGCTCTTTGCAGAAGATAAAGTACTTTGTGCCTATGACTCACACCTGCTGGGAAACGGCACACATATTCTGTTACACTGTTACAACATGCATGCTTGGCTCCTAGAGTGCTAGTGGCAAGCATGAAAAAAGCACCATCCAGAAACAAGTTAAGGAACACAATTAAACTCTTAGCAAACAGAACTTTGTTTGAGTGTTCTTACTGCAGTCCTGGGCCTACCCAAGTCTTAGTCTTGTGATGTGTACATAGTGTGGCCAATGGATTACAACCATTTTAAACTCCTTGAAGCTGAAATCAAAGCCGAATGCCATGACAGGCCTGAGCCAACAGAATTATTACCACCTAAAATTAAACTGCCAACACTTATGAACAGGTCCCAGGGAAAGACAAATAAGAAGTCTGCGAATTTAGAAGATCCTGGGTATTTTATTCCAATTTGAATATGAGAGTGTATTGGTTAGTATGCTAAATCTGAGACCTGAAAATGTTAAAGTAATAGTTCACCCCAAAATTAGAATTCATTTTGTGATGGCACAATTGTCTTTTTTGGGTGAACTATTGCTTTAAGATGGTATTACGTTAGCCGAGTTCCTCCAGATGCCATTTTTGAGAAGAAGAAAAAAATATCTGCTTCTCATTAAAAAAACATTTAGACTTTATATAAAATGGAGAACGATGAATACCATAAATGTGTGGCTAGTGAACATCATTTACTAAATGGAGCGGGATGGGTCTATTTCAACCACAAAATGTTGTTTGCATTTGATGTAACAGAATTCCAGCTAGCAAATTATCAATTTTTATTATTAAACCAAAACTTATCCAAAGATAAACTAAAGATCTGCAAGAATAAACCAAATATTTCAAGTATAAAAACTGTGTCACCCATTTGGCCAAATCTGCACAATCCAAAGAATGGATCTTTGTCTACCCAAGTGAAATCTGTTCTTTAATATTGTAATGCAGCCACAGAATTACCATCTGTGGTGTGTTTTGCATTATCCCATTTCAAAAAAGCATTTCATCAGCAGACACATTTCTAACCGCAGTGTGTTTTATCAAACCTCCTATGGCCTCATAAGTGTATCTTTCCAACTCCCTGTTATGGTGGGATTGCAAAAAATTAGTCCAAGGACTATTGAAATCACTTTGACTATCACAGATTTACCATGTACATACAGTCCAATGTAAGAACATGTCCCATCTTGATGCAGATCATGTTTTTATGAAGGTTAAGCAGATTTCGATTACAGTTGAAGAAAGCAATGCTATAAAGAAATGGAATCTACTATATGTACCTGTGAATGCTCTGGGAGGCTAGAAAACATTTGAAAAATTCACAGAGATGACAGTATAAAACAGCCTTAAAGGTCTACAAAAGCTAAACTAAAGCTAAACAATGTTCTTTTTGGGTTTTGTGACAATGCAGAAAGTTTTTGGACATTTTAGCCGCACTTATAAATATGAATTTAATTGCATTAGATAACAAAATATCAAACCAAGTGGTGTCTGCCAACAAATGATGAAGGGCTGTATCATTTCTGTCATGCGGACGGAATTGTGGGATCCAGTCATAAAAGCGTAAATGAACTATAAAACGCAGAATGTCAAGAAATGTGAGATTTTTTTGGGATAACAAGAATGTGATAATGCACAAATAATAAAATGAAAATCGTGATATGTCCTAGTGTGATTACGAAACTACAAAAAGCTGAGATTTCATTAAATAAATAGCCTACACTGTCTGCATGTGCTGCGAGCTTTTCTCAGTTCTACAGTAGCATTGTTTTCTGAGCCACTTTTACAATGTCTTTTAATCAACTAAAACTTTTAGTCAAGGTGATTTTTATTGGATGTATGAAATCAATTCCCCTCAATGTCCTAGCAGAGTAATAGTGTCTTGAAGTCCTCCTGGCAAAGGTAGGAAGCTGTTTTTTAGCACCAATGCAACTAAATAAAGAGCAAAGCTACACATATGGTGTGAAATTGAGGCATTGTTCATTTTATCATTCTCATGTGGCCACATATAATGATGGGAAATGTAGTTTTCCTACACAAGCCTGTAAGAGTCTTTTTTCTGGCAAGCTTTATTGTTATTCTTCATTAACAGTACAAAAAATGCATTCAAACTAAATTGCAGTCAAAATTCTCAAGTAAAACCAATTATTACCAATAACAATTCGTTTCCGCCATGATTCTTAAATAGACACACTGCCAACTCGGAAAGCTGGGGCTTAAAGAAAATCCAGAGTTTCTCACTCATAATTATGACATTGTGGTGCCGCTCATTTGTGCTCAACTCGCAAATATGATCATTCCGACTTGACTTAAATGCACCTTAAACACAGGTGTAGTTAATCATCAAGTTTGAGAGGTCAAAATGTGCATACTGAGAGAACATAAACATATACATTTGATATTCAGCATTTAAGATTCAATGCACCTCTCTTGCCAATATTTCATGAAGTAGGTGGACATCAAAGACCAAGACAATCAGCTTCTATTTTTGCATAATTACCTCATTTTTCAACTGCGGGGCTATATCAGGCCTCGGAAATTTCAATTCATTAACAAAACTCTTAATGAACTCTCCCACAATGACTCACCCTTGCCTCCAATTCAGTTCCAAAAACGAAACTATCACATGTACGGCATTACTAATCGCCCAATAATGTCATGGGCAAAACTTTGTCCACTGTCTTTAACCACAGATTATATTGTTAAGAAACTGTTCTTAAAGGCATAGGTCACCCAAAAATAAAAATTATTTCATTATTTACTCACATACACTGTTAATTTTTCTGAGGACCACAAAAATCTCTTTTTTTAATGCACTGCATCTCCTAACAATGACAGTTAATTGGGACCATGGCTATCAAGCTCCAAAAAGTAAAAAAAATAAATAAAAAAAAAAACACCAAAAAATTACCATAAACGAATCCTAAAAAGTAGTATGACTCGTGCATTGTATTCTAAGTCTTCTTAGACAGAAAGACCGAAGTTGCATGTAGTCTATAAAAAAAGTCCAGAAAAAAAAAGGGATCTTTGTAGCGGTTTGAGTGCAATGAATCTCATATAAAATTCCCATCTAAGGCCTCAAGCAATCTTGAAGCTGCAGAGCACACAAATGGTTTGCCAGTGAATGTCCCCTTCTCTGGGGCCCTTTTCTCCCAACAGAGCAAAGAGCAATCAAGTTGAATTTGAAATTGATTACAGTTAATCATAATGCATGTTGAAGTATGAGCTGGAAACGAGCGTGCTGAATGAAAAACAGAACTTGGCAATTCTGAAAAACCAGAGAGGATTCAGTTGTAGAGGGAAGAGAGCCATGGATTCCAACCACCAGACAAACTTCATTATAGTGATGTTATTTGCTTGCAGGCACACTGTTTTTCTTCATTTTAAGATTTCTGAAACACTTGAACATGTTTTTCCTCGTGTTTGCATTCCTCCTTCTAGTATTTAAAGCAATTAAACCATTCCAGACAAGAGGAATGCACATCTGGGCAGATGTCCCCTATGTAGGTTTCAGTGAATGCTGTAATAGAAAATGATGTTCTCTATAGGATAATGCCAGCTGCCGATTAAAATATAGCCAACTTTGATTGTGTCACCAGCATACAAAGAAATCAAGGTTAAAAGAAAGAAGGGTTCAACAGAAATGACGGCAGACATTTTCCCCCCAAACAATTCCAAATCACTTTACCAAGAGATTTGAAGTATTCGATGTCCCGGTCTGTCTTGTGTCTATGTTTTATTAAAAGTTTCAAACTAAAAGGCAAAGTAACTATAAAATCTTGATTTGTAATCCCCAATTAAAATAACACCATAGAATAGACAAGTATAATGTAGCAGGGATTTAACATGTGATGCTGACTGGCACAGTTCACATTTGGAAACAACAGACCCCACAAGCGCCCAAGATCCTGTGTACAGCCTACTATTATATAATGAAATAATAAAATGTCCCGTTTCAGCATGGTGATGATTACTTACTAATCTCACGTGTACAATACATTTTTATTATATAGTGAATCCATGTAATGCCATACATTACATAGCATTACATGGATTCATTAGTTCTAGGTAAAAACAACATAGTAATACTGCGCAGATAACGGAGATGTTTGTCTATTCCGCAATACATAAACACATAGCGATACCAAAACATACTCAGTTAGTACCTAAACTGCTCGTCGCATGCAAAGTTATTTCAGCACCTTAATTTTCCAAGCACAGCTCCGTGAGTTATATGACCTCGGTTGGGTCATAAAAACTTTCCACATAGCTACTCTATGCTGCCATTTCTAGTCCACTAGAACTATTCCCAAAGTTTAGTTCTTAATATCTTTATTGTTAATCCTTACCTTACTTTTCTTCAAACATTAAACGAGCATTTTAATTTGTTCCTCTCCATTGCCTTGGCTGCGCTTTACCTTCGTAGTAAAGTCGGAGGACACAGTGTTGGGACTTCCCCTTCGGTGTTCCCATTGGAGAAGCGATCTGTCAATACACACAGTCGCTCCAGGATTTCCTGTCACCGATCAAGTCCTGGGCGGTGTTTGAAATGGATTACTACCATACTGCTCGTACTGTTTTTAAAGTATGCATACTACGAGGATAGATAGATAGATAGATAGATAGATAGATAGATAGATAGATAGATAGATAGATAGATCCATCGATCCATCAAACACAGTTCAACATTTTTGGGTAAATATCCACCTTCGTTATATTGGTCAGTCTTGCCCTGCATGTTTATCCAACAGCTGTACAAAATATGATGATTTTGACCATTTTCTTTTAAATTAACATTTAATCATTTAGCAGATGCTTTTATCCAAGATGACAATATCAGCAGTATCACACTGGACATCGTTTCCCAAAAGCATCTTATGCCTTAAAGGGAAAGTTCACCCGCAAATGAAAAGTCTCTCATCATCATGCCATACCTGATGTGTATGACTTTTTTTCTTCTGCTGAACACAAAAGATTTTTAGAAGAATATTTCTGCTCTGATGGTCCCTTCAATGCCAGTGAATGGTGGCCAGAAACTTGAAGCTCCAAAATGCACATAAAGGCAGCATAAAATAATCCATGGGACTCCAGTGGTTTACTCCATGTCTTCAGAAGCAATATGATAGGTGTGGGTGAGAAACAGATCAATATTTAAGTCATTTTTTACTATAATTCTCCTCCCTGCCCAGTAGATGGCAATCTGCATGAAGAATGAGAATCGGCAAAAAAAGAAGAATGTGAAAGTGGAGATTTATGGTATAAAAAGGAGTGAAATATTAATCTGTAAGTTTCTGTTCATTGACTAAAAATGTGGTTGGGGGGTGTTGCGCTTAGCGGTATTTAGGGGCACAGTCGGTGTTCAGGTTGATACAACTGGTAATGTATCACAGCAGAACATGCATGCATTAAAAATTACTACAGAATTCATTAACAAAAGATTCTTCATACATGACAAAGGACGTCTTCTCTGATAAACCTTTTTCAAATTATTATTTCTTAAATTAACCTTACAGGCAGCACCAAACTACATCAGTCCTAATGGATCTCCTTAATCCACTAATAAACTAATAATATATTAATGAAACTTTATACTTCCATTTGCCATTAATAAACATAATACTGTAGGTAGGCTTAATTCTTAACAGATTATTAGCTTGTTCATCAACATTTAAATCTTTCAAATCAAACTTTCATAACATTCATAACTACATTAATGCATTTTCAGTTTTAATTGTTTGTTAAGCATTGTATAATACAATGATGCTTAATGGGTTATTCATGAAAGTTTTACAATGTTAATGTATTTTATATGACATAAACTACCACAAAGAAGCAATTCTGTATCTGTATATAATGTTTTTTTTTATTATTATTTTTGTTTTCTATGAAAATATGCGCCAGACCAGTAGTTCCCAACCTTTTTACTCTGAAGTCCCCTCCTTTTATATAAGTCTACACATACAGTATATCACCGCCACTGATGCGTGCTCTCTCTCCTCGTGCTCTTATGTGTTTGCTTGTGTGCGTGTGCAAGAGAGCACTATCCTCGGTGGCTGTGAGAAATGCAAAATTATGATTATAATACAATGATTTTTGGGAACGTGCATTGCCATGGATTTTGCATAACTGCAATAGGCATGATACTTGATACATTTCTAGTGGTTGACATTTCTACTGGTCTATTACACATTGACGCAGAGCCATGCAGCTGCTTGATGGTCTCGTTATAAAGCATCAACAAGGTATGCCATTTTAAGAGGTTTTTACAGTGTTGCAGTGCGTGGTTATGATGTTGTAGAATTTTCATGATCATTGAAGATCCAAGAAAAAGGAACCCACAAGCACTTGTCCACGCGACAGCCAGTGCACCTGTGTTAGAAGCAGAATACTGTAAATTTGGTACACGTCATCCTCACGCAGTTGTGCAAAGAGGCTGTTATTGGTAGAGTGACATTTCATGATTTTTTATTGAATTAATTTTTTTATGTTTGAGACTTTACTTATCACGTTGAGTTAAACATCGATGCTGACATGCAGTTTACTGTTATCGCACATATTATGATTGATTTGCACATTTTTGACTCGTTATTTAGCGCAAGATTAATCCATCATTATTCAAAATGCTATCCGTAATTTTGACACATAAAAAACAAGCAAGAAACTTAACTGCTTAAACCATCTTCATGTGGTATATCTCTCCCTCAGTCTCTGCATGCGCAGATTTGGGTCTTCGAATCTGATTGGACAAGATGTGTTCCAAGAGTGCTGATAGCTCACACCATCAGCACTGGGATGCTTTACTGTTTGTATCACTCTGCTTGTGTTCGTGGCGTTCCAAATTATCATGTAAGAGCAGTGCAGATGTGTAAGAGCAGCTAGATGTGGCAGCAGGTGGGGACAAAATACCGTCTTGTGTGTGCTATGAACGAGTTGAGCTGACATTGACAAATTGTGTTGTCAGTCAGTGCGCAAGTTTCTTTGAAGTAATCCAGAATTGTCTCTCAATCCATGATCGCTTGGATTGCTACTACACTACCCACTTTTCAGCAAGTCCACTGTATTTTGCTAGGTGGCCAGAATTGTCTGGTTGGCTAGCGGAAGCGCGTTTGGTTGTGTAATGTTGCGATGCTGGCAATAATGAAGAGATGATGACGATGACATGAAGAACCCAAGTGCAGTTTATTAACAAACGTGAAATCCAATAACTATTACTCCAAACGTGAACAAAAACAAAACATGAACTAGACTAAACTTGACTTGAACAAAACATAAACATGAACTTGACTTGACTAAACTTAACATGGCATGACTAGACTATGAAACATACATTACATCAACAATACTTGACAAAGGACAATGGAAAACATGAGGGTTTAAAAACATGGACATGGGAGAACACATGACAGATAACCAATAAACAGACAGAACTGATAACAAGATAATAAATCAATAAACCAATGAAAACAAGACACATGAACATGGAGGGAAAACATGAAATCACATGACTAGGGACACATGACATGAAACAGGAAATAACTTTCAAAATAAAAGACATGAAAAACATGAATCAACAAAATACACATGACATATACCCCCCACTAAGGGGCGGCTCTCGACGCCCCAACACATGAACAAAACACAAAACATGGCATAATTTCCTAAGTTCAATAGGGAGCGGGGTCTTGAGGCATGGCTTCACAGGGCGTGGAGCATGGGATCAGGACGGAGCCCGTGGGCGTGGAGCCATGAGAGGCTCGGGGGCGGAGCCATGGAAGGCGGAGCCGTGAGAGACTTGAAGGGTGACACCATGGAACTTGGTGCCCGGAGAGCAGCCGAAGACTCGAAGGGCCAGGGTGGAGCTGATGGCAGGGAGGACCAAAGCGGTGCTGGAGGCTCGGAGGAGCAAGGCGGAGCTGGGGGATTGGAATACTGAGGTGGAGCCGGTGGGACTGAGGACCAAGGCGGGGCCGTAGGGAAGGAGGTCCCCAGTGGAGCTGACAGATCGGAGGGACGGGGTGCAGCCAGAGGATTGGAGAGCCAAGTCAGAGCCAGGTGACCGACAGACCAAGGAGGAGCCGGAGGGATGAGGGACCCTGTCAAATCCGACAGGCTGAAGGACCGCAGTGGAGCCGAGGGAATGCAGAGCTGAGGCAATGTCAAGGGACCGACAGGCCAAGGCGGAGTCCAGGGCTCAGAGGGTCCAGGTGGGGTCGGAGGGTTGAAAGTTCCCCTTGCCTGCTCAGGAGAACTAAGGGTGGGTACAAGGGCAGGAACCATCTCCAGGTCCAACTGCTCAGATGTGGCCATGACATGGAGTGGAACAGACTCAGGCATGGCTATGACATGGCATGGAGCAGGCTCAGGCATGGCTGTGACGTGGCATGGAGCAGGCTCAGGTGTGGCTGTGACGTGGCATGGAGCAGGCTCAGGCCAGGCTGTGACGTGGCATGGAGCAGGCTCAGGCATGGATGTAACATGGCATGGAGCAGGCTCAGGCGTGGCTATGACGTGGCATGGAGCAGGCTCAGGCGTGGCTGTGACGTGGCATGGAGCAGGCTGAGCGTTGCTGTGGCATAGCATGGAGCAGGCACAGGATCATGAGCAAAAGATGGCGCTAGCTCAGCGACCATGACGTGGAACTCTGGCTTGGCGACCATGACGTGGAACTCTGGCTTGGCGGCCATGACGTGGAACTCTGGCTCGGCGACCATGTCATGGAACTCTGGCTCGGCGACCATGTTGTGGAACTCTGGCTCGGCAACCATGTCATGGAACTCTGGCTTGGCATCCGCCTCCCCCACAGTGAACATAGGACCAGTGATCCCAGATCTCCAAGGTTGATATACTGAGCGAGGCTGAGGGAACTGCGACTGCCAGGCATCAAATTGGAGATTGGCTCACTTAGTCCAAAATGGAAAATGTCTTTTAGGGCAACCTCATTAAAGTTCACCTGGCAGGCCAGAGCGCAGAAGTCCTCGACATAATCTTCTAGGAGACAACTCCACTGACGTAGGCATAGGAGTAGAACAGCTGGGTTTATGGTTGGGTCAAGTATTCTGTAATATTGCGCTGCTGGCAATGACAAAGAGACGATGACGATGACATGAAGAACCCAAGTGCAGTTTATTAACAAACGTGAAATCCAATAACCATTACTCCAAACGTGAACAAAAACAAAATTAGTTTAAACTTGACTTGAACAGAACATAAACATGAACTTGACTTGACTAAACTTAACATGGCATGACTAGACTATGAAACATACATTACATCAACAATACTTGACAAAGGACAATGGAAAACATGAGGGTTTAAATACATGGACATGGCAGAACACATGACAGATAACCAATAAACAGACAGAACTAATAACAAGATAATAAACCAATAAACCAATGAAAACAAGACACATGAACATGGAGGGAAAACATGAAATCACATGACTAGGGACACATGACATGAAACAGGAAATAACTTTCAAAATAAAAGACATGAAATATATGAATCAACAAAATACACATGACAGGTTGCTGTTTTGTGTGTAGCTGGTTACTGCTGGCTACCATGTCATGCAGTTAGATTCTTGCTTTTTAAATGTTGCAAGATGTCATGACCGATGGAGTATTCAAACATACTTAGGGTGCCTACCTGATACAAGTAGGCTTAGGGTGCCTACCTGATGACCTGAGTTTCTGAGTTGGGAGAAGATATAAAATTTCAACATGGCGGAGGAGAGAACGCTTTATGTGTTGGTGTAAAAATAAGAGTTTCCCAAGAAATATACAAGAATGAAAATTGCGTCCTCCATGTTTACTCTCAGACAACAAAATGTGAGTGAAATACTCGTAGGATAATTTCGATAGCACGTATGGCAGCATCACTCCACAATCGGAACGCATTACTATCACACTACAGCTGAGGAATAGAGTTAAACTAACAGCTTCAGCATTACTGTTCATTGCTGCAATGTAATCACACGCTCAGTCGCTTTCTCTCTAATACACATACACACACACGTCCTTGTTTCTCCAATAACTTGTTAGAAACAGCCCAGGCTGTCGCTACTAGTTTTAAAGTTTGGTTTTCAAATTAGTAACGGAGGCATCTTTCGAACTTGCAACGGCAGATCCTGAATCCGTGGCTTGTTAAGTAGTTGCACGCACAAGAGCATTTTTTTGGGACAGTCCTTTCCCTACTTATTTATTTACTCAGTTCGTTGAACTGTTAAAAGCAATATCACACTCGCAATCATGCTGTATTGTCCATCTATCAGAACAGCTGTGATTACCTTCTTATGGCCGAATCACAGCCCTGCTGATAGATGGCAATACTGCACTCTTGTTAGTGTGATCTTGCTTTAGTAGCCTATTCTAAAAACTATTCTAGTCAAACAAGACAAAACTATAAAACAATACTTTTTGTCAAAAATACAATACCTCGAATGGTAGAGGATAAGTTCACACCTGACACGGAATTGTACTAGTTTGACCCACAATGGCTCAAAGATATCCCTTGGCTGGTGTATTCCAAGGTAAGAAGATCATATTCTGTTTATACTGTCATTTTACTGTAAATGGGATTATGTATTAAAGCTCAACATGATATTGCCTGCATAGATGTCATAAATCACCCTAGCTGTGATGGCAATTTTACTGCAGCAGTGAACAAGCAATTTAGCACAATAAATGAAGATGTTCTTAGGGAGATACAAATGAAGATTGTGAATTTCACTGCCAAAGACAAACTGCCATTCATTAAATCCAGTTTTACATTTGTTCTCTTTTCATATATCTATGATTTCTTTTTTAACAAAATTCATTTAATAGTAATGTTTATGATCAATTATACTTTATAAAGGTACTGTACTATGGTAATTTATGTCTGAAACATCAAGTTAATAAAGCAAGGCAACTGAACATAGAAATACTAGTCTTGTAAATAATGAAGCAAAAATGGAATGGAAATTCATAGATCAAAAGACTTAAGATCAAAAGCTAGATCAAAAGTATTTTCTACTCGGTATTATTTATATTTATATTTACCTTTAATTTGGCACCTTAGCTTGTGCCTATCCTCAGGCTTTATATAGACAGAATAAGCAAATTCAGGACAGATTTTATGCTAAGTAGACAAACCACGAATGACCTTATCACCACCCTACATGAAATCACAACCATCCAAGTACACCTTCTGGTCTTCATTTGAGTGGTGAATGCTACATCCTAGAGCTGTTCCTGAGCCTTCCACATGCCGCACTCAAGAGAATACACAAATGGTTATAAGATTTCTAAAAAAAAATAATAATAATAAAAAAAACACCTCAAGCTGAACAAAAGAAAAAGAAAAAAAGAAGATATTTTCCATTTCTGTAAGAGCTCAATAAACTCTGGCCACGTCCACACTAACAAATTTTCGTTTGAAAACACATCTTTTTCTCTATTCGTTTTGGCCTTCCGTCCACACTGAGATGGCATTTTATGACAGCAAAAACTAAGCTTTTCGAAAACACTCTCCCAAATGGATACATTTGAAAATGCTGTCTTCGCATTGTAGTGTGGATGGGGAAGACGGAGATATCTGAAAACTATAAGGTATTTGTTGTCATGTGGCGCAGTCATGTGATTCATTCAACCCAAAATAACCAAGATGGTGGCTCACATTTTAGTGGTGTTATTGTGCCTGTTATTCACTTTGAAAGCATTGTTAAAGATAAATGTTACTTTGTATGTTACTTTTACTTTGTTACCTTTAAGAAATGAGATATTTGAATTCTTTTTTTTTTAATCCAGCAACTATATTTTTTCTTTGAAGCACTTTTTGTAATAGCCTGCTAACGCCTACACAAATGTGAATACTAATACTACAATGGCATCTGAAATTGAAAACTATTGATTTTTAAATGACACTGCATCCAAGCCACTAGGTGTCAGTGTAAGTCCAAAACTAAAAAAAAACAAAAAACAAAACTGCACATTTAAAAACTCTAGGCGAGTCAATGATTTTTTAAATGCTTTATTATAACAGTTCACATAATGAAGAAGTAAAGGAAAACAAGCAAAGAAAGATAAAAACAATAACACAAATAACTATGTACAAAGAAGGCGTGTCAATGATATAAAACTGTCAACAGTGCACAGTGTGTATTGGACTACAGAATGCCTACAGGATCAAAATTCTTGAGTGTTTTTAACTACAGTGTTTTAAAATATACATTGTATTATAAAAAAAGAAAAACACAAGACTTCAGATCTTTGGGTATATCTGAGGGAGAGACTAAGGATTAAAGGGATCATGAAATGGAGAATCACATTTTCCTTGATATTTAGACAGATGAGAGCTAACTGTATTATAAATACATACTTTAAGTTTCAAAACTCAAAACTTCCTCTCCAGTCTAAAAGAACCGCTCAAGTTGAAGGGAAAAAGCACACCAAAGAAACATTTGTAGTCTGTAATCTGAGCAAGAGATTCAGATGCACAAGTCATTTCACCACATCAACGTCACACCAAATATGTTCTCAATTCATATAAATCATCAGATGGTGATGCTGCATCCAAATGGAAAACTCAGAAGACATTACACAAGTAGCTGACTAATCAAACATTACAGTTCTACATTTTGGTTTAGTTTCATAGGATACTGACATTTTACTTTAATTACAGTACAGCTTCATCACAATTGCAGAGTGAATGTTTAATCTTGCCTTCATAATAAGGTTAATTTTTTTTTTCCCTCTAAATGTTGGCATTCAGTAAATATTTAACATCCAGAGCATTTTTATAATGCAGTCTTTTTGTTTAACCAATTATTAAAGTATTGTTTGGATTAATATGTGTGCTTTGGAAAGCATAAATAGTGTATGGCCTGGACTCAATTCAGGCTTGTCTGAAGAATTAACAGTTTTGTAAAAAGAAAAAACACAAGGAATAAGGTATTCATGATTTAACATAAATTATAATAAATAATAACTTAATAGCAACCTTGACTATATCGTTAATAATAGCAAACTATGATTGCTCCAACATTTCAGTTAAAGTTGGAAAATCCACACCATTTTGTATTTTCTGAATCAGAGAAGCTCTGTGGAAGTTCTAAAAAGGCTTATGGCGACATCTTCTGGTAATATCTTAAAGAACAATAAAACAATATTTTAGCAAAACTCTCTATCATGCATTAGAAACTGTTGGATACAATTTTCATGAAAACAAACATTACTTGAAACTCTATTTTATAAATTAAGCAATTTTTTTTTCAAGTTTCAAAGATGTGCATAAACTTCAGAACATGTTCAAAAATATTTAATTGCAATTAATCGCATGTTTTTTAATAGTAAATTACGATTAATTGCAGATTTTGAAATTGCTGAAACGTTACTATATATATATATATATATGTTTTTCCATCTTAGAAAAAAAAAGAAAACAATATGTAGCAATAATGTTTTATTTACATTTTCCAAACAAAGCATTCGACAGTAAAGATAGAATTGCACTAAAATATAACCAAGTAACATTAAACATTTCCCAAAGTCTAAGTGGGAGGTTAATTAATTGAAATATATATTCACCGTAGTTTAAGTTTTCATTGCAAAGGGCATTAAATCTCTTAAACCCTTACCCTCCACAATATTAATAGTGGCAATCCACTTTGCTACAGCAATCGTGAAGCCGCATTTACATGATTTGCCGGTTTAAACTCCACATGAAAAGCACTTGCAGAGGACGTCTTGTTTTTTAGTGCTGGCACTGTACACGTAATGATGCTTTATCTAAATTGTTTGGAACGCAACGCCTGGGAATGCTTATGTTTCATATCTGCGAGTCGTTTGCATGCGGCATATCACAAGTCCCATCTGGGTTTGTTTTGTAAAAAATTATGATTAAAGGTGCTGTAAGTGATTTTTTACATGGAAAGGTATGCAAAAATGTTTACTACTCCCTGAAAGGTATTAATGAAATAAGTGTCCTGAGATATCTCACTGGTCACTGTGACAGAAATGTGTCCGCAGGCCGTGGTCAAATGACACTTTAAGCCTGTCAATCATTTTTCGTGTTCTCATAGTATTGTAGTTGCAGCAAATTCTTAAAGCTTAAAGCCATTTTAATGCCATGTTGCCCTTAACAGTTGTCAGTCGAGGGCGCTATTTTGCTGCTGTTGTTTTTTACAACCATTTCTGCTCAATATCGGTCTCAATAAATCTAATTTGGTATCTTTGGAGTGTGGGGTTTTGGAAAGTGGACGTGGCAAATCCAACGGCTCATCTTGTGGGAATTCTAGAACGGCTAAAATCTCTTACAGCACCTTTAAGAGGTCCTTTATCCATCACTTGATCATTGACATGGAATTACTGTATTTCTGTTTGTGGTGTGTCAGTGTTCCACCCTATTCCAATCAGTCTTCAGCACTCACACGGAGCTGAATAACATGTCAGAGTCTAATGTGAAAATTGGTAAATGCGTTAATCGCGATTAAGAAAAATTAACGAATTAAACATTTTTAATTAATCTCATGTGCGTATGTGTTAATTTTGACAGCTCCAATTTTTATATAAGGTACACAATTTTTGCAAATCTGTTACCAAAATTTGATATGCTTGAATCTTGTTCAAAACACTGTTTTATGTGTGTTAGGGTGTGTGTGTCTTTGTTTGTGTGTATATAGTTATTAATACATTTGAAGCATAAAAAAATAATAATAAAGGGAAACGTCCTGGTTACTTTCGTAACCTCCGTTCCCTGATGGAGGGAACGAGACGTTGTGTCGATGTAGTGACACTAGGGGTTGCCCTTGGGAGCCCCAAACACCTCTGATCTTTGAAAAGGCCAATGGGAATTGGCGAGTGGAATTTGCATGCCACTCCCCCGGACATATGGGTATAAAAGGAGCTGGCTCACAACCACTCATTCAGGTTTTGTGCTGAGGAGCCAAGACAAAGTCCCGGTCATTTCAGCGGGTAGTTCAGTGTTGTGGCAAGAGGGACACAACGTCTCGTTCCTCCATCAGGGAACAGAGGTTACGAAAGTAACCACGATGTTCCCTATCTGTCATTCACTCAACGTTGTGTCGATGTAGTGACACTAGGGGTCCCTATACAAAATGCCACAACTAGTTGAACTGTGTTACGTGGATTGGCGGTGCGAGATGGGAAGACCACTGTGTGCCTCGTAGCCAGTGCATCAGGCCATCATGTAACCTCCCCCAACGCTCCTACAAGCGTCGCACGGTCCCCAGCACCTCGTGGACAGAATGACTGCCCAAAAATGGGGACAGGCTACCCCAGCCATGGCCTCTTCTATTCTTTTTCTCCCCAAAAAAATATTAATTTTTTGATTGACTGGGGGCCATAAGTGTCCGCATCGGGGGGTGTCCCTCCCAAGGGGAAGACACCGCGGAGACCACACCCTGCCTGAAGGGAGGGTAGTGAGTGGAAATACGTCACATGGTCTCACCGAGCTGAGTTGGCAGTGCCGCATGTGGAGAATCCCCGTGGTAGATCGTACCCAGAGGGGACGAAGCTCTACAAACATGGTAACCGGTGGCAGAGGGGACTCTACCCAAGGAAGACGCGGTTTTGCCAGCAGGGAATCCATCTCGCGGAAGATACATCACACAGGGTTACTGACAGGTAACCAGCGCATGTGGAGCACCTACCCCAGTACAGGGCATACTAGCACATGTACTGGGCTGGCAATGAGTTTCTCCGCAAACTCGCCTGCCACAGGGCTAAGGAGGAAGGACATCCAGGCTCCACAACTTCGTGAACACGACTGGGAGTGAAAAGTGCACGTCTTCGCCTCCGGGGTAGGAAAGGTGCTATACGCAGGCGGTACACCCGGCCAGCTGTCCCGCAACTTACCTGCTCGTACCTGACAACACACGGGACAAGACCGGCTCAACCCGGAGATTGTAAAACCTCACGAAGGTGTTGGGTGTTGCCCAGCCCGCTGCTCTGCAGATGTCTGCTGAAGAGGCGCCATTGGTCAGAGCCCAGGAGGCCGCCACACTCCTAGTAGAGTGTGCTGGTAGCCCCAAGGGGGGCGGCACATCCTGGGCATGATATGCCAAAGCGATGGTGTCAGTGACCCAGTGGGCGATCCTCTGTTTGGAGACAGCGCTCCCTTTCCGCTGTCCTCCAAAGCAGACAAAGAGCTGCTCAGAGCGTCTAAAGCTCTGTGTGCTATCCAAATAGATGCGTAAAGCATGCACCAGACACAGCAATGACAAGGCTGGGTCTGCCTTCTCCTGGGGCAGCACTTGCAGGTTCACCACCTGATCCCTAAACGGGGTCATGGGAACCTTGGGCACATAGCCCGGCCAGGGTCTCAGGATCACAAGACAGAATTCCGGACTGAACTGCAGGCACGTGTCACTGACAGAGAACGCCTGCAGGTCCCCTACCCTCTTGATGGAAGTGAGCACAATCAGGAGGGCAGTCTTCAAAGAGAGTGCCTTTAGCTCAACTGACTCCAGGGGCTCAAAGGGGTCTCCACTCTCCCCTGAGTGTGACCTGTTGTGACAGTGTGTCTGCAGCGGCGTTGAGGTCACCCGGGATGTGAGTAGCTCACAATGACTTGAGACGCTGCTGACTCCAGAGGAGGAGAGTTGCGACATGCAACGGGAGCGCAGGCCACCTTGGCGGTTGATGTACGCTACCTTCGCTGTGTTGTCCATCCGGACCAACACGTGCTTGCCCTGGATCAACGGCCGAAGCCTCCGCAGGGCGAGCAATACTGCCAGCAACTCGAGGCAGTTGCGGGCCAGTCCAAGAGCCGGCAGCTGCGTGCCCGTTGCATAAGGTGCCCCAGCCTGTCTTGGAGGCGTCTGTCGCGATGATGATACGCCTGGAGACCTGCTCTAGGGGAACTCCTGCCCGTAGAAATGCCAGGTCCGACAAAGGGCTGAAGAGGTGGAGACAGATCGGCGTGATGACCACACGATGTGTCCCGTGGAGCCATGCCCATCTCGGGACTCGAGTCTGAAGCCAGTGCTGAAGCGGTCTCATATGCATCAACCCGAGCGGTATGGCCGCAGCCGAGGATGACATATGCCCCATGAGCCGCTGAAACTGTTTCAGTGGGACTGCTGTTTTCCACCTGAACAAACTCATGCAGTTCAGCACAGACTGCGCGCACTTATTCGTGAGGCGCGCCATCATCGAGACTGAGTCTAACTCCAGACCGAGAAAAGAGATGCTCTGAACCGGAGAGAGCTTGCTCTTTTCCCAGTTGACCCAAAGCCCCAGTTGGCTGAGGTGCCTGAGCACCAGGTCCCTGTGCACACACAACAAATCCCACGAGTGAGCTAGGATTAGCCAGTCGTTGAAATAGTTGAGGATGTGGATGCCCACTTCCCTTAGCGGGGCAAGGGCTGCCTCTGCGACTTTTGTGAAGACACGAGGTGACAAGGACAGACTGAAGGGGAGGACCTTGTACTGGTTCGCCCGGGCCTCGAAAGCAAACCGTAGGAAGGGCCTGTGTCGAGGTAACACAGAGACGTGGAAGTACGCGTCCTTCAGGTCTACCGCCGCGAACCAATCTTGATGTCGAACGCTTGCTAAAATGCGTTTCTGCATCAGCATCTTGAACGGGAGTCTGTGCAAAGCACAGTTCAGAACTCGCAGGTCCAAAATTGGCCGCAACCCACCGCCTTTCTTCGGTATGATGAAGTAGGGGCTGTAAAACCCCTAAAGGGATGAAAAAAGGGACAATCGCGTCGGACGTACTGGCGGGTGGGCCCCGCGGAAGGGCGGAGCCTGAGGAGCCACTTGGGGGGGGCTCGAACCCTGAACTCGTGGCCATGCTGAGTCTGGGGACATCAAAGCACTTACCTGGCTCTGGATACCCACTATAGGACCAGTCAGGGATGGGGGAGGAGGGAAATCATCCTCGTAGCCCATCAGAACCGGCCTGGCGTGGGTGTGTTTGTGCCACAGCCGGAGAGCGAGGTCAGTTGCCGAACGCAGCTCCTGCGTCAATCCCGGTTCAGAAATACCCTCATGCAGATCTTTTAGCACCTTGGCTTGGTGTACTTGCAGGAAAGCCATGCTATGCATGGCTGAGGCGGCCTGTCCAGTGGCACCATAGGCCTCAGCCACGAGAGACGACTTAAGCCTACAGGCCCTGGATGGGAGTCTCAGGCGGTTCCGCCAGGTGGTGGAGCTCTGTGGGCACAGGTGCACCGCAAACGCCTTATCCACCTGGGGAATCGCCGAGTACCATCGAGGGTAGTGAGAGCGGGGGAGCTGAAAGATCGGGTCCGGGCAGTGAAAGGTGCCCGCCATGACCTCGTCAGCTCGTCATGCACCTCCGGGAAGAAAGGGACCGTGGCGGGGTGCAGCCGTGAGCGGTGCTCTGGGCCCAGGAACCAATCATCGAGCCGCAAGGGTTCAGGGGAGAGTGGAGGATTCCACTCCAGCCTGACGCCCGCAGCCGCCTGGGCAAGCATGGCTGTCAGCTCTGCGTCAGCCTGCGACTGGGCGACCATACCCGAAGGTGGGAGCCCAGCCGAGTCCTCAGCGTCAGACTGGACGAGCCCACTCTCCGATGCTGTGATCGACAGCTCATCCTTTTCGCGAGCCCCGAATGAGAACGCGAACTCGCCCAGAGACGAGCTGGCGGTCTCATCCCAGAACTCGACAGGGGCAAATGAGCGTGGTGGGGAATGGGAGGTCCGTGGGGGGGTTTCCCGGTGGAGCTGCTCCCATTGAGGTCCCCAAATCACCCCCAGCGCTAACCGACGCAGCCTCATACCTGTAGGTAGAAGGACCGAGGCGGGGAGCCGCTGGGGTGGCTTTCCCTCTTACGAAAGAAAGCCGCAACCGCAACTTTACCATAGTCATGTTCTCGCAGTGAGGACATGACCCGTCCACGAACACTGTCTCCGCATGAGCAGCGCCCAAACACTTAAGGCAGCAATCGTGGCTGTCGGAAGCAGAGAGGTAATGACCGCAACCAGGAATTACACAAACGGAAAGGCATCTTTAAAAAGACACTCCCGTAAGTGCCACTCTTTTAGAGGAAAATATACTCTTTCAGTGGAAGAATATACTCTTTCAGCTGCTGAAGCACCCAGGGGCGTTCTCTGCACTCTACCGGTGCACGAGGGGGAGAAACCGCTGTAATGCGCCATAAATCCAACAGCTCTTTTAGGTGAATGGCTTGGCAGAGTGATTCAGCTCAGTGAATGCGACTGCTCGGCTCCGAAGAGAAAATCTGAATGAGTGGTTGCGAGCCAGCTCCTTTTATACCCAAATGTCCGGGGGAGTGGCATGCAAATTCCACTCACCAATTCCCACTGGCCTTTTCTCAAAGACCAGAGGTGTTTTGGGGCTCCCAAGGGCGACCCTTAGTGTCACTACATCAACACAATGTCGAGTGAGTGACAGATAGGGAAACATTGTTTAAAAGGGCTGAATGCTTGAGCTTTCTTAAAATAACAAAAAAAGAATGAAATTGTTTACAGTACTTATCTTCCTGCCATGTAGAAAATGATGTAGTGTCATACATTATGGGTGTCACAATTATACAGATATGCTCCTTTTTTAATCAATTTAATAGGTGGAAAAACATGTGGAAACAGGGTTGTGGGATTCAACTACATTACAAGTTAATGGAATATCAGTTCAAAAGTTTATGTGAAAATTCTGACATTGCTGTATTTTACTTGTTGGATGTGCTTAAAATTAGCTACTGTGTTAAAGGGATAGTTCATCCAAAAGTGAAAATTCTCTCAACATTTTCTCACCCTCATGCCATTCCAGATGTGCATGACTTTTTGTCTTCTGCTGATCAAAAACAAAGATTTTAAGAAGAATATTTTAGCGCTGTAAGTCCTCACAATGCAAGTGAATATGTACCAACAATTTTAAGCTCCAATATTCAATAAAGGCAGGATCTTCATCTTGCCATCCTAGATGTGTATGACTTTTTTCTTCTGCTGAACACAAACAAAGATTTTTTGAATAATATATCTGCTCTGTAGGTCCTCAAATGACAAATGAATGGGTACCACAATTTTGAAGCTCCAAAAGGACATAAAGGCAGATTAAAAGTAATCCATAAGACTCCAGTGGTTAAATCTACAGTATATCTTCAGAAATGATATGATAGGTGTGGGTGAGAAAAATATTGAATCCCTTTTTTAATATAAATTCTCCTCCCTGCCCAGTATGGGGCGATAGGCACAAAGAATGCAAATCGGCAAAAAAAAAAGAACATTTTTGAAAGTGACAGTGGAGATTTATAGTAAAAAGGGACTTAGATATTGTTATTTTTTCACCCAAAGCTATTATATCACTTCTGAAGATATGGATTTAACCACTGGAGCCTTTATGTTCTTTTGGAGCTTCAAAATTGTGGTACCCATTCATTTGTCATTTGAGGACCTACACAGCAGATATATTATTCAAAAAATCTTTGTTTGTGTTCAGCAGAAGAAAAAAAGTCATACACATCTAGGATGGCATGAGGGTGAGTAAATGATGAGAGAATTTAAATTTCAGGGGGAACTATTCCTTTAATAGTTTATGTAACATAAATGGTCATTAATTATCTAACATGGTCATTATACTTTTATTTTACGAGATCATTATATATATATATATATATATATATATATATATATATATATATATATGATAGATAGATAGATAGATAGATAGATAGATAGATAGATGTATATGTACTGTAATGTTATATCTTTTCTTGTGGTCCACTTAAAATTTTTGTCATGTTATATCTTTATATATTTATTTTTAGTCATGATTTAGCTTCTCAAGTCCATTTTTCAGAAAGAAAAAAAAAAACAAAAACAGGCCGCTTTTTATTTAAAAAGATAAAGGGATTATTAGATTTTTAATTAGATTTTTAATTTTATGACCCCTTTATTTATTTCATTTATTTATTTTTCTGAAGGGGTCTAGATTGATGAGTGAAATGCATGGATTTGTGGATTTCTGCTTTGAACAATCCTACAACACATCTATACATAGCAAAGACATGCCACTGGACTTTTGTGATAAGGACACATTCAATAAGCGTCCAGCAGGGGTCAGAAACTGCTTAGAGAATGTTGCTGAGAATTTATTGGTCACAAAATGAGACGTGTTTGGACAGAGGAGACAGTCTAACTGTGACAGTAAAATTTAATGGTGACAGCTTCAAGTGAACGACACACTTTTATATGAATGCAGACAAGCAGAGTAAGAGATACAACTAATAAAGGGCAATTAGCCATGTCTGAACACCACATAGAAAATTACATTTAAACTAGTGCCTTTTGATTGAAGATCAGAAATAAATTAAACAGTAATTTAGTTATATCAGAGCAACTTTTCAAGAAACTTGCACAAAAATTGAAAGATTTAGGATTAAAATAAATAAATAAATAAATAAATAAAACAAAGAAAAGTTCTGACGTAAAATACAAGATATTTTAGATTCCGCACTATTTCTAGGTCACTAATCAAATAAGCAAATTTGAGACAATGACCTCGTACAAAAGGTCAGATTTTCATGCTTTAAAATTGAAGCACCAGGATGCTCGAGCGAACATTCTCAAATCATGCTGGGATAACATGGATTTTCAGTTTTTGTTCATGCCAGCTCAAGTGCATGCTGTCATTGTCATTAATGCAAAAGTGGGACATACCTTACCACATACTAAGAAATTCTAAAATTCATTTATTTAAATTTTTCAGTTCAACTTTTCACTTGTGTAATGAAAAATATTGCATTAAATTAGAAAAATGCAAAATCATTTCTCAGACTTTTGGACATCAATTTACACATAATATTCATATTTTATCATGTCACACCACTAATGCACAAAAGTGCCAAAAAATGTCATGTTCCAGATGAACCAATGTACTGTATTTTACAGATACAATTAGTAAAATACAATGAGCAAATTTGTTTTACTCAGAGGCCAAACTGCAGTGAGTATTAGTGTATTATATTCCCACAATAAATATAATAAACAGGAGTGGCTTTTTGTCAAGTTTTTCCTTATTACTTTCTGAAACACACATATAACATAGACAACGACACATCATAATTTACAGCAGACTATCCTGATTCAAACGAGCTCAAACACAACATAATATGATAAGGAGATCTTGAAATATTCCTCAAAGAGTGTACATGGAAAGCCGATGCACAGAAGGGTGCTCAACACACATTGTGTTTGTATGTGTGTGTGCGCACATGTCTGAGGGCTTTGTGTGTGCAAACACACATCCACATATGTGCTCATCTAAAGGATTGGGATGCTCCTGAACACTTAATATTTCTGTTTTTTGATATCCATTCATTTCCAAATGTTGGTCACTTTAGACCGGGAACACAACATGTGAAACAAAGTGAAATAAAACCAATAACATTTTATGAAAATTATCAAAAACAAATTGTGTGTTCAGATGCCCTGTGTGAACAAAGTCATGGAACTGTATTCCAACTGGATGAATTAAACTGCAGATTTCGGTTAATTGGTCAGTTTTGACCGGAACACAATATAAGGGTAAAGCGTGATCAAGTTGCACGGCAGCTCAATTGATAGAGTGTTGCACTTAAAATGCAACGGACTGGGGTGAATATTTGCCAAATATAAGCAACTTGTGCTTAGTTAAATTTTTGCATATTATTTTATTGAAAACCCCCCTTTGAAATCCATGTATCAAATATGATACAACAGGCTTTTGAGGTATATCTCTCAATCACCATTCCATTCCATTCATGAAAAAATCACAGAGCTTTAAAAATTCTGACATATACAGATATATTTAAAGCGTGAACTAATATTTCTGTGTATTTTCATATATGCAGCCTGCTCTGTCATTATAAAGATCTCATTATTTTACATTACAAGCTATTATGATGTCATTTTACCATAAGTTCCTGAGACCCAGTGGAAAAAAGTTCACCAAATTTGAATTCACCAAGATAAGTTCACCAAATTTGAATTTTCAGTCAATTCTTTAATATGTCAGGCTTTACAGGGTTAAAAAAAAAACTTGTTTGGGAGAACATTTAACTCATGCACCATGCATCTTTGGAATGACATGAGAGTGAATAAATTGTGACAGAATTGTCATTTTTAGATGAAGTTTCCCTTTAAAATACAAGAAATTTCTTCAAGATTAGCTGAGGTTGAGGTATTTCCAAAGGACAAAACGGTTGTAAACCTGTCACATAGAATCTGCTAACGTTGGTACAACATGGTAACGATATGTTTTCTTTTAGACTGAGTTGTATAAGCCAAATAATACGGCTTTGGGGTTTGAGTGTGGCTGCTAGTATTTGTGTCTTGGCCTTGACAGTGACCGTGAATCAGGCGCACCTTAAACTTAACACACGAGTGCTATATCCTCTCTTGACAGCGGCTCTTTTTTTGCCAAGTCATAAAAGTGCCATTCATGGTGCGCCTGGTCAGGGTGAGTCTTTGAAGCCTGTCATGGGACACCCCGGGGGCCCTCCCTGCCTACGAGGTGTCAGGCTTCACCACGGCCCATGAGCTCCGTCTGTGCTCATGTACTAGATACAGACATCACAGGCTGCGGGCCTGACCATTCTGGCAGGGTTGGGAATGCCAAACTGAGTTTTTGCTGATGGAGTGAACTGTAAATCAGTAATGCCAACTACACACTACAAGACTAAAGCTTTTCACCCTGCTCATATTTAAAGAGACTTGTCAGACCCTGAAATATTGTGTCAGACTGTACAATCTGACTGAATAAATTTGTGAATTTGTATGATACACATCGTAGTCAAGACTTTGGTCCCAATCATCCAGACTGACAGCATTGACTGAGTGTTTTATCTCATCTAGCCATTGTAGGAGTAGTCAAACTGCAGGACTGTGGCACAACATTTCGGACACTGCAGAGGCGATTCTAGGATTTCGATCTTAGGGGGGCTCAGCCCCCTATGACACTATTAGATGTGCACATTTTATGTATTCCACACTTTAGCATAGATAGTGTTTTTTTTTTTTTCTTTTTTTTTTTTACAGTGTTTACATCATTCAGGATAGCCAGTTAATTTACTTTACATTCAGGATATTGTAATTTTCTATATTAAACACTTATAAAGTTAAATAAAAACTAAAACAGTTTAAAGAACCATTTTCTTTCTAAAAGAAAATTGTGTTTATTATAGAAAATCAATAATTTCGCAACTACTGTAGATTCAAGTTCTATTAAAAACCAGAAAAATTTATTATTACAATAATGTCACATTTAGCTTGGTTGTTTTTAGTAGAGTGAATTAACTCCAGATGATGTTTCTCTGTATGTAATTAACTCGTGATTTGAATATTTTGAATTAATGAAAAAAAGAAAATCACTCCAAAAAGAGATTTTAATTTCAACAGAATAACCTGGGTAATTGACATATATATATATATATATATATATATATATATATATATATATATATATATATATAGTATCAGTGTTGGGTAAGTTACTACTAATTACATTGTAATTAGATTACTGTACTAATTACTCTGTCTGAAGTGTAATTGCATTACTTATTACTAATTACTTTCTAAAACCCTTATCAGCCTCAACAAGATGAAACATATAATAAATTGTTCCTTTTTCTTCTTTTTTTTTATCCCCTTTTTCTCCCAATTTTGCATGCCCAATTCCCACTACTTAGTAGGTCCTCGTGGTGGCGCAGTTACTCACCTCAATCTGGGTGGCGGAGGACAAGTCTCAGTTGCCTCCGCTTCTGAGACAGTGCATCTTCCGCGCATCTTATCACGTGGCTCACCGTGCATGACACCACGGATACTCACAGCACGGGAGGCTCATACTACTCTCCGCGATCCACACACAACTTATCACGTGCCCCATTGAGAGCGAGAACCACTAATTGCGACCACGAAGAGGTTACCCCATGTGACTCTACCTTCCCTAGCAACTAGGCCAATTTGGTTGCTTAGGAGACCTGGCTGGAGTCACTCAGCACATCCTGGATTTGAACTTGCAACTCCAGGGGTGGTAGTCAGCGTCAATACTCGCTGAGCTACCCAGGCCCCATGAAATTGTTATTTTAATTCTTTAAAATAAATCATATAAAATCAAATAAATTATTAATGAACTGGTCAAAGAATTTAAGGGGTCAGCATTAAATTATAAAAAATATATTTTAACATTAGACGTTAAATTTCAATTTTAAATTCACTATTGTTTTATATAGAATTGTTCTATAGTCTATACAGTATTTAACACAATTACATCAGAAGTAACTGTAGTTAAATTACTGAAAAATTAAGAGTAATCCCTTAATTTACTTTATACAATGAAAAAGTAATTTAATTACAGTAATTAATTACTTAGTAATGCATTACTATTAAATGTTAGTTAATGTGATTAACCACTGATTTATATACTGAAATTGGCTTTAAATACAGCTTTTTTTTTTTTTTTTTTTTCTTTTTTTTTTACCATAAAGCATTCAGTTTTAATGCATACAGTTTCATTTTTATGGAAAGACACAAAAAAAGTTAAATTAAGGTCTCATTAAAACTGACTTAAAAACATTTTATCAGAACTTCATCATGTATTTTCATACTTTCCAAATACATTTAAATATACATTTTGTTGTTTAAGCCTTGTCCCAGACCCAGACTTTGAATATGAAACTATAAAAATCCATGATAATATATATATATATATATATATATATATATATATATATATATATATATATATATATATATATATATTTTTTTTACAAGTTTAAAACTATTATAACCTAAACAGAGTAAATAAACATAAACCATTTCAATATTTACTGTGTGAAAAGAATTTCTATTAATATTTTAAAAAATTACAATAGTTTCAAAAATCTTTTTTTTTTTTTTTAAGTTAGTATACTTGTTAAGAATATAAACAGAAATGTTAGTTAAGAGGATGCTTGAGATGAAATATGAGATAAATGATGTTTGAAGTAAATTCAAGGTAAATATCACTTAGTAGAATAGTTTTATTGAGCGTTACTTCCAGTTAAGCAGTAGAATTATGCAAAAAGTATGAACATTTTGTTTTATTAAAAAAAAAAAAAAAGTTTTTAAATGTAATTTCCATCAGCCTCGTTTTAACCACATAATTCTATTAAACACAATACAGAATTTGAGATGTGCTGGAAATGAGACTGTGGTTGGAATTTTAATGTCTTGCCATAAATCTCCAGTGATGCATGCCATAATCTCCTGGACATTGATCGTAGATGAATAAAAAATACAATTATATATATATATATATATATGTACTGTATATATGTATATATGCATAAAATAAAAGGTAACACTTTATTTTAAAGTTCCACATGTAATGTTAAGCATGAATAAGACTGTAATTAATGCATAATTGAATGTAGAGTAAAGCTATCTTAGCAATAACTTACAACTTATTAAATGTCTTATTTTTGTGTAGAAAGTATTGCAAGTCATGCTCTATTTCAGATATCAAAATAGACATCATATATCAAGTTTACTAAACAATATTAAGCAGGTAATTAAGGCTAATTAGAATTGGCTTTACAAAGCCGCTACTAAGACATGACTAAAATCTTGTATTAAAGACAACTTGACCTCCTGTTTTAAAGTGAAAGTGTAACCTTTTCAAGTTATTGGTTTGTTTTGCACTTATTAGATGGTATTTTAAGTTTACAATTTTAAGTAATTATGACTAATTATTATTGATTTTACTAAATTGCTACTAAGACAATTTAAGTCCTTGTTCTGAAGTGAAACATTAAATAATTCGCTTGACATTTATTAGGTGTTTACAGTACATGCAAAACAAACCTATTATTTGAGAAGGTTAGACTTTCACTTTAGAACAGGGTGTCAAGTTATGATTATTATATATTAATTTACTAGTAACAGCTTTTTAAAGCCAATACTAATTAGCATTAATTACTGGCTTAATATTATTTAGTAAACGTGAAATATGATCTCTGAAATTGAGAATTAATTACATTACTTTCTGCCCAAAATAAGATATTTAATAAGTTATGGCTATGATAGCCTTATTTAAAAAAAAAAAAAAAAAAAATAGTTTTAACAAAACTTTACTTTTTATAAGTACACAGTGCTAAAAGTCCCCGAAGTTGAAGAAACAACCATATGTAGCCTATTCCCCCTCACTCCAACTAACCTCCTGACCCTAGAGTGCCTGGTACTGCACACCTCACCCCACCTACCAACTGCCTCTGGCTTGGCAAAGCATGAATCCAGACGGTCACCTAGCCAAGACTGAAATTAATTAGTGCCTACCCACCTTAACCCCCCTCCTTCTTCCTCTGCCCCAGACTTGACGCTTAATACTGGCCAAGAAAGGGCGCCGCCTTTATCCGCATTCGGAAAGGACCAATTCATCAAGCTGTACTTCTGCTGCCGTTTGGAGGTGCGGGAGTGTAAAGGATGATGAACAGGGCCCTCCTCAGCTGTCCCAGGATGTTAAGGGGGGCCGGGATCATCTGTCAGCTGGGTAGTAGGGCAGACGTGAGGTCCTCCTCTCTGTGCTGCTGATTACACAGCGTGGACAAAATATTTAACCAAGTAGCATTTACAGTATATTAATGGAATATTCGGGGTTCAATACAAGTTAGGCTCGATTGACAGCATTTGTGGTATAAGGTTAATTACCACAAAAAAATATTTAGACTCATCCCTCCTTTTCTTTAAAAAAAGAAGCAAATTGCAGCTACAGTGAGGCACTTTTAAAACGGAAGTGAATGGGGCCAAATTTGGGAGGGTTTAAAGGCAGAAATGTGAAGCTTACAATTTTATAAAAGCACTGACATTTATTCTTCTATTCATTTTAAACTTGTCTATTATTTGAGCTTTAAATTTGTTTAAATCATAATTTTCTGTGTGATGACAGGTTTTACAGCATTGAATCGTCATGATTGAACTTTACAGAAAAGGTTAATAAGCAATTTTATCACACATTAATTTCATGTTAACACTCACCTTGTTTATGCTTTGTGTCTTACTTTAAAAAAGGTGGGTATTTTAACATTTACAGATTGGCCCCCATTCACTTCCATTGTAAGTGCCTCACTGTAACCCAGATTTCTGCGTCTTTTTAAAGAAATGGAGGGACAAGTCAAAATGCATTTTTTTGGTAATCAACATTATACCATAAATGCTGTCGACTGACCTTAATTTGTATTGAGCCTGGAATATTCCTTTAAAGAACGATAGCAAGTGATTGCTTTTCAAGCAAAAAATGCCAGTCTAAATTATACAACAACAAATAATCAGTTCAAAATTAGGACAAAAAATATAGTAACACTTTCTGATTGTCAAACATGAGTATTCATTGTTCAAAGTGGTGGGTCGGGTTGGGGGTCAGTTTGGATTGGGTCGCGGACAGCAGGGAAAGAACAATGCCATTGTTCTCCCTCCATTTAAAATTTCTTAGATGGCCGGCCAAGCAAAATTTTGGGCCGTCATGGAAAATGTAACCATAAACATCGCGTTCAGCGCTTTATACACGCTAAATTTACTTCTCATCTGGAACGCAATGTTTTCGTGGTGTGATTGAAGCCTGGTTTTCGCGTGAGTGTGGGGCAAGCAATCACAGAACCCCTTGCGTCAATGATCTGCTCTGCTCTAATCGACTGTATCTTTGGAGTGTGTGCGTATCAACCGTGCTTCAGTCGAAATTGCAGCACAGACTACAAAACTGATGCAACTCATTTTAATTCTTATGAGAATTTTCTAGTTTAAAGCGCTATGGAGGAAGTCAAACCTCTCAAACAGTAGACAGCCCTGACATGCTAGACAGCACTGAGGAAAAGAGCAGCACTGTGTTATGTGCCAAAATAAAAGGTTTTTCAAATTAAATCAAACTAAAGTTTGTCATGATTTTGACCAAAATATCATAGTTTCATATTTAATAATCTATTATTAGGTAGAATCTATAAGACCTAATTTTATTACAATGGTGGCAGTTGTAGTTAAAGTTTCTAAAGGTGTTTTTTTTTTAAATGTATTTATTTTAGGAAGACTAGCTAGATGAGGAGCCATCCATGGTCTTGCCTGTGCTTATATGGCATTGCACTTTAAATATAAGGACAAGAACATAAAGCGCTTTGAAGTCTGGACCGCCGAGACGTTTGGGAAAATTATTTCAAATTAAGTTTTCCCCCTGTGTTAAATATGTTCTGAATGATGTTTGATTTTAGGAAATAAACTGAATAATAAATATAACAGGCTCATATAAATAGATAGACTCATCAGCTTTTAAAAGGGGGACAACAAACTTGACATCAACAACAAAATAATGTCACTTGATATATGACCTTTTACTTGAAAACCATGAACAGAACTACTCAAGACAACAGAAAATGCAACCCAGGCTACAATAAAACCAGGTTACGTTTTTTACTGTGTTGAGTTGTCATGTGATGTCCTATGTCAAATTTGGGTCTCAAAGCAAAACCAGTGAAGAACCGCTAAGACACCTGTGTGATCTTGAGGTTATCTTCATTGGAAATTAAGGTTTTGTTAAGTGTGGTTTAAGTGTCCAGATACTTTGGGGGCACATGTATCTTCATGAATGGACTTATATACAGTTTGACAGTTGTATAATGACTGCTGGTTTCCAGTGAACTGAACCTTTTTGCTATGTGACATCTACAGAACAACTTCCAAAGGATTTTTAACAACCACAAAATATGCCACAATAGCTGTCAAATAATAATAATAATAATTATAATAAAAAAATAGAAGAGTAACTCAAATCATTGAATCTACTAAACCCCCCCAACCAACAAACAAAAATAAATACCAGTAGTTTCTTAAACAGTTGGCTGTGCTCTGCAAGAGAAAGTGATTTCAGATGGGCACAGCGTTTTTAAGGGTGTAACTGCTGCTTCTTCATGTGCCAGATGAAAGTCTCCAAGTGTCAGAAGTTGAAGGATCCACTCAGAGAAAAGTTTTTGCTTTGACAATACATGAGTTCATACAAATTCTTTATTAGAATACAAGGGAATAGTTCACAAAAAAACATGAAAATTCTGTCATCATTTACCTGAGGCTTTTAACCAACCTTAGAAGTTGTATTTTGTATTTGTGTCTTTTAAATCTTATCTTATTGACTGTTTCTTTTTGCGTTAATCGGCTGCTGTACAGCACTTTGGTCAACTCTTGTTGTTTTAATTGGGCTTTATAAATAAATTCAAACTTGAACTTGAACTTCCAACTCGGGTTCAGACAGACTCAGATTGCACGTTTAGAATAACCGAATATTGATTTTGGTATTCGAGGAGTGGTGGTGGCGTAGTGGGCTAAAGCACATAACTGGTAATCACAAGGTTGCTGGTTCGATCCCCACAGCCACCACCATTGTGTCCTTGAGCAAGGCACTTAACTCCAGGTTGCTCCAGGTGGATTGTCCCTGTAATAAGTGCACTGTAAGTCACTTTGGATAAAAGCGTCTGCCAAATGCATAAATGTAAATGAATAGAGGCGTGCCAAAAGTGACCAACTATCCATGAACATCCCTAACCCAAACCTGGTGTCGGTCGAAGCTGCAAATGCAGAGATGGTAAAGGGGTGTATTTTCAGCTGTTTTCTCTCCAAAACCTGTTCCACACCATAAACTACCTTGGTTTCAGGCCGGCTGATTTGAATTTTTCCATTTCGAAGGAGGAATAATACAGAATTTGTGGTATTTTCTTTTTTTTTTTAAAAAGGACGAGCAGTTCGACATGTCCCGCCCCCCATTTCCTGTTTCAGTAGGAAATACGTCAGAACACCAAACAGAACTGAGCTCTACAAAGCACTTCACTGCGTCTTCATTTTGAACAGTAAATCTATTGGTTTATCATTTTAAACCTTACAAACATATTTTTGTGAAATGTTTCACTTGGAAAGTCCACTTGTGCTATCTTTTTTTTTCAATGAAATACCACTTGGTTTGATATTTTGTTATCTAAAGCAATGACATCCACAAATTGAGTGTGGCTTAAAGGAATACACCCATAAATGTTCATTATTGAGCTGTTCTGTGCTCTGCGTATGCATCAAGCGCAAGGAAGTTTAACTGAGCTTCTCTCATGAACGCACCTAGAAGACTGCTGATGTCAAGATTCATCGTGAAAAAGGAGTTACATTTTGATCTGTTTCTCACCCAAAAATGATTGTATCACTTCAGATGACAGGAATTCAACTATTCAAATTGTAAGGATTACCTTTTTATTGCCGTTATGTCATTTTTGAAGCATGAATGTTTTGGACCCCTTGCATTGTATGGATGTAAACTCATCATATGTCTTTGAAATGAGTTTGAGATGGCATAAGGGTGAGTAAATGATGAGAGAATTATCATTTTGGCTTAAACTGTTCCTTTAAGGATCAAAATACAATTTGGGGTCACTGTATATTGAGTTATAAATGGTGCACATTAGTTATTATTACCCTAATTCAATCATCTAAATTGAAACTTTTGTTGCAAACTTCTGAGTAAATACTACTGAGGTCAACCTGGAAACTTAATATGGAGATTTATTTTGCATTTGCTCTAAGTAAATATCATATCTATTGCATTAGTAGATTTGACACACTGTGCTGAGCAGGAAATATTAAAGATCAGCCTGAAGATTATCCCTGGAGTTGGAGATTATATCTCCCTCTGGATTCCCAAACCTACCGGAAAAGCAGGGAGGGGTGAAAATGATTTTGCCCTGCAGTTATTAGGTGTAATTCATATAGTTAGCGCCTCTGAAAGGTCAAGGTTGTCATTAGATGGACCGAGGTGCAGACAGGCGTGCAATGGTCTATTGATTTTTCTGAATGCGCCATCGGGAGCTTAAACTTTAAGTCTAACAAAGAATGTCAAAATGGCTGACTGGTTTAGCTTTCAGAATTTGACAGTAGAGAAACCGATTTAAGTGGAGATTCAATATTATTATGACCATTTCAGAGTGATGTTGCATTTATGATGTTATATGTACATGAATATAATGTGTAGTGTAGACAGCACAATTAGTAATCACTTCACCTTTCTTTACATGGACAAGAGATACTCTGCTCACCTCTCAAACAGCAAGAAAAGCATTGGTAACACTTATATATATATGTACTAATGGTCAAAAGTGTTGAAACACTTACTCATTCTTTATTATAATTTTTTTTCTTCACATTTTAGAATAATAGTAAAGTCATCAAAACTATGGAATAACATAAATGGAACTATGGGAATTATGTTGTGACTAAACAAAATCCAAAATAAATCAAAACTATGTTATATTTTAGTATCTTCAAAGTAGTCACCCTTTGCCTAGAATTTGCAGACATGTGCTCTTGATATTTTCTCAACCAACTTCTTGAGGTATCACCCTGGGATGCTTTTTAAACAGTATTGAAGGAGTTCCCATCTATGTTGGGCACTTATTGGCTGCTTTTCTTTATTATTTGGTCCAAGTCATCAATTTCAAAAACTTTTTTTTTTTTAATTACATTTTATATAAAATGAAATAAATTAATATGTTGGCACAATTATATTTTTGTCAACAAAACTAATTTCAAACATTTAAGCATACACCTTCAGATCAAAATATTTTTAAGATCATGGGAAACATTTCAGTCAAGTGTTTCAAAACTTTTGACCGGTAGTGTATATAAAACTTGTAATAATTGCAGAAAATGTTGTTCTCTATAACGCACCTAGAATATTATAATGCATGCAAGTGCTTCTGATCACGTGAGGACTTACATTGTTTTTAGCACTAAACAACACAAATTGTTGTGTAAAGCCACTGTAAATGCAGTAATTCAGCTATTTTCACAATAGTGTAGCTTTTCCAGTAACGAGCTACATTTTCCAGTGAGTGGCACTGTAGCATCACAAGAAGTGAGTTGTGGCCAGAACTTTGAAGGTCATAAAAGCATATAAAGGCAGCATAAAGGTATTCCATATGACTACAGTGGTTAAATCCATGTCTTCTGCGTGTGGGTGAGAAACAGATCAACATTTATGTCCTTTTAAACTATAAATTCCCCTGCCTGTTAAAAAGGGGGCTATATGTTTAAAGCACGTTTAATGCATGTTTAAGGCAATATGTTTTGGCAAATCGCCAAAAACCAAAGAACGTGAAAGTAAAAAGTGAATGTGAAAGTGGAGATTTATAGTAAAAAAGGATTTAAATATTGATCTGTTTCTCACCTCTGAAGACATGGATTAAACCACTTGAGTAATATGGATTACTTTTATGCTGCCTTTATGTGCTTTTTGGACCTTCAAAGTTCTGGCCACCATTCACTTGCATTGTGAGGACCTACAGAGCTAAGATATTTTCTAAAAATCTTTGTGTTCAGCAGAAGAAAGAAAGTCATACACATCTGGTATGGCATGAGAGTGAGTGAATGATGAGAATTTTCACTTTTAAATGAACTATCCCTTTAAGAATATTAATCTTTAATATGTTTGATACATGTTTAAATAATTGTAAGTAGTTTATAATTTTTTTAATATATATATATATATTTTAAAGTTTGGTTAAACTTTGGTCTGTTATAGTTCCATGATCCATGTTTTTGTCATTTTGCACATTATCGTCAATTAAAATATTTTATTTTTGTTGACTACAATTATACTGTATGCCACTTTATTCAAGAGTAAAACTGATTTAAATGAATGAATATGACATCATAAAATATTGACTAAATTTAAAGGATATTTTAGTCATTTTTCGCCTACAATTATGGTGAAAAAACTAGTTTGTCCCGATACTTATATATATAAAAAAGAGTACGAGTATCGATACTTATTTACAGTACTCATCGATACGATACCTGTTTTTTTTTTTTTTTTTTTTAATGAACTTTAATCGAATGAAAATATAACAATACATTTTGAACATAATATTGTATTATTGGTATCAAATGAAGTGTTTTTATACAGAACCTCACAGCACAATCCACAATACAATACTGGAATTATTTTTGTCAAAAAAAATGGCTGCATAACAGAGCATCACAAATGTGTGATATTGCTAAAATATAATAAAATTACTATTGATTTATTATTATTATTATTAGTTGTAGTAGTAGTAATCCATCCATCATCCATCTTCTGTAGCCCCTTGTCCTATGTAGGGTTGTGGGTAGTGCTGGAGACTATCCCAGCTGTCTTGTGCCGAAGGCAGGGAAACACCCTGGACAGGTGGCCAGTCCATCACTGGGCTTACACACACAGACATACACATTCTCACTTTCACTCTCACCTACAGGCAATTTATAGTTTCCAATTCACTTGACCTGCATGTTTTTTGACTGTGGGGAAACCGGAGCACCCAGAGGAAGCCCACACGAACAAAGGTAGAACAGGCAAACTCCACACAGAAAGGCCCGGTTGAGCCGGGACTCAAACCAGGGACCTTCTAGCTGTGAGGCGACACCATGCCGCCCTTAGTAGTAGTAATATTACAGTGAATATTACATAACTATACAATCCATTTAAACTGAGCTTTTATTTTGGCGGAAGCTTTTATTTTGTAGTTAAGTCCTTTCAGTGTCTGTGTATTTTTGATGGTAGCTTCTCACCTCCTGAAAAGCAGGTCACTACGAGACCCAATGTAATTCTTAAACCGCAGGCTGCTATGTAATAAAATAAATATGTAGTCTGTATGTGTCTCACGCTACAAAGTGAATTAGCGCTCTGCTCACAGTCATTTGCTACAAACAGTGGAGAGTAAAAACCTTGGCAGTTCAAAAAATTGCAAAGTTCTCCCCATAGCCTCTGTTTAACCTCTCTCTACACTCGAAATAATTCAACTCTTTTACAACAAATCAGTGCTATTTCATCTGCCAATCTGATGCCAGGGTGAGCGTCGCAGCCCCATGTGTACTGGACATGTCAAAAATGTGCTTAAGAAACTCCTCTACATCACAGACTGACAGCTGTCCATCACAAAACTCAAATCTTGCCACCATAACCAACAAAGCCGTTCCCATGTCCCCTGAATGCTACAGACCTGGCATGGCTAATTAGTCATCGTGATGCTTGGCTAGACGGCCGTTTGAGACCACAAGCCTGTGAGCCATTGATTTTCCTGCAAGCTTCTCTTCTCTCGCCAGCTAATAAGGGGTCTTGTGTCTGGACTTTAGAAGATTGTAAGTGAACGGTAAGTCAACAGAGCGCCAACGGAAGGACAGAGAGGAAGAGAGATTGATGCTTAAAGTAGGGTTAAGATTCTCCCAGAGATAGTTGCTCATCTCAGTGCTCACTGAAAAACTTGGAGGAAGAAAGGAGTCAGTACTGTAGTGCTAACTTAAAGGCATAATTTACCCCAAAAAGTAAAATTCTTGCCATTGTTTACTCATCTTAATGTTGCTCCAAATCTGTATGACGTTCTTTCTACTGTGGAACATAATGAATGCAACAGGGTTGGGAAGTAGTTCACAATGTATACACTTATGTTTAATTTAATTAGGCTTGGGATCGATGGCGTTGTCATGTATCAATAATTGGAAGATTTTCCCACTGATTATCGATGTATATATCAGGATTTTTTCTGATATAAATAGGGCTTCCCGTTGCAAAATAGTCAAACATATTTCTCAACACAACTTTGGTAAGTGTGAGCGGCAGGGTTAATTAAAGTGGGTAGCACACCGTGGTCTCCCAAACTATTACGTCTGACTACATTAAATGGAATGCAACTGGCAGTGAATTGAAAGCACACAAATTAGGCTTCTAATATATCAGCTGATGTTATTATATCGATGCCTCAAACATTTATTGATAAAATCAATAGTCAATACATACTGCAGATCAATAATCTATATATCAATATTTTACGACATCCCTTAATTTAATGTTGTCACCCTATATCTTAAACCCTGTAGAATTGTTTTTTTTTTTTTTGGCAGAAACCATGGTTTTGATACAATTAACCTTGGTTCTACTACTACTGGTGTATCCATATAGTAACATTGTAGTAACCATGGTAAATTTTGTGGTTACTATACCATGGTTCAACTATGGTTACTGTAATAAAACCATGGCTAATTTTCATAAGGTAATGTCACCCTAATTAAATATATAACGATCAGATGATATTGAATTCTGCGATTGCGGTATATATCTAAAAATAGGATCTTCTTTAAATAGCTTCAATGTAGTTAGCTATTTTTTGTTTATAGCTTATAGTGTAGCTAACTACTTAAAAGAGTAGATTGACTGTAGTTTAAAAAGTACAAAGTACAGTTTCAAAGTAGCTTCTCTAACATTGGAATGCAATGACAATGAATGCAGACTGGAGCTTTGAATCATCTAAAATAGCACAATGCACCATAAAAATATGATCAAATTTAAATTTAAATAGTTCATACAATGTGTATATTGCTATGTATTGAAGTCTGTAAAATGCATATTTCTTAATTATTTCTGAATATATATTTCTAAGTCTATTATATCTTCTAAAGTGACATGATAGCTTTGTGTGAACGAATAGACTGAAATTTAATTTGTTATTTACTGAAAATATTCTTCATTGCTATTGATGTCAATGACGACTGATTAAAATTGGTCTCAAGACACATGGGAAAACATGGGGGGAAAAGTTTATTTATATGCAATTATATATATATATATATATATATATTGTATATATAAAAAGAGTGGCCACTAGGCATGTCATAAAATATTGATATATCGATTATTGATCAGCACATTATTTTATCGATATTTTTTTAGGCATATATTTATTAACATTAGCCGACATTTAAATTAGAAGTCTAATTTGCATGCTTTCCACTTCACTCAGTTGGCCTCGTTTCATGTAGTCTGTCGAAATAGCACTGGGAGACCACAAGATGGTGATATAACATTTACTAAGACGCGAATAAGGCACAGGTCTCACAGCTTAGGACGCTTTATTGCACAGGTGGCAGTTGTGGATCTAGTCACTATACACACAAAAGTTATGATGGTTTTTGTACTTCTTCAAGAATGAACAAAGTAACATTGATGAGTTTGCAGGTTAGTGTATGAATATGGTGTAGCTGCGCAAACTGAACGATAAGAAATTATTATGCATTTTTTCTGTATGAAGCCTTGAATAGGTCTTTTATTCAAGCTGTCAAACCACAAAAGACACTGTAGCTGTAAATGAAAATACATTGTGTAGGCTATGTGAAAGATACATATACATAATATATCATCCAGTGATGGCTACAGTAAATAATCTTTGTGCTTTGATAATGATTTGGGTTGAATTTAATGGAAAACTATGCGAATTAAGCTACATGGCACTGTAGAATTTTGAGCAGCCTCTGAAGTTGGTGAGTGGCGGCGGTGTGTGCTTGCCTTCATAGAAAATAATTGATTCGAATTTGAGAACACACCATGTCATCTGCCAGATGCATCCGGTGTGTGACCCCCTTTAATTTACCTTGCACTTTCCACTTTACCAAAGTTATATATATCAATAATCATTGGGGAAATTTTCTGATAATCGATGTGTGAAAAGCGTTTTAGCCACTACATTCTTCAACGTTTCTCTTTAGGGTTCCACAGAAAAATAGGTTTGGAATGACATAAATGATGACAGAATTTTCATTTTTGGGTGAACTTACCCTTTTACAGAACAGTATATGCAAGTGTGCACAAACACAAATTATGGCCTGGGATGTGGAAAGCAAGAAAAAATAAAGCAGTATAAATATTCTATATAAATTACTGCACTATGTTTTATGGTCTTTGGAGTGCTTTGTATCACCCCGGGACAGTTTAAGTGAATGTTTCAAATGCAATCTTCAGTAATCTTCTACAACCTCCTCTGCCAATGTTAACTCTCATGTGCATTTAAGTCAAGGACGAAAACATCTATCATGAAAACTTAAAAGTCGTAAGGGTGGCTTACATTAAATCAGAGATTCTCAAATGTTGGGTGGCAACCCAAAAATAAATAGGGATAGGGTTGCAGACAGCAGGGAGAAAATAATTCTAAATGTAAATAATAAAATGCAACTAGCCAGATAATTGTGTATATTATAGCCAAATAGGTAGGCTTATCATTTTTTTAAAGGAAGGAGAAAGTGCTTCCTCTTTCATTTGTTGTTGACATTAACCTTGTGTGACCTTGCATCCACATGCGTGGACGTTGTATTTTGGATTCGCTATACGCAACGCATAATATAATTTCATTTAAACTGACTGATCTTAGTTCAGGAGACTGAACTAAGTAAAAGGGTAAACATTTTGACATTTGGAGTCATATGACCAAACAACATGGCGTCGATAACAGCGGAGTATCTGTTTGGTTGAAACGGCAACAAAACTACATCTGGTAAGAAACCTAATTAAGTTTTTACATTGAAACCTGTTTGAGTCAAAAGATTAGAGTCTCTAGTTTCATCCGATATGCCATTTTAAAAATGTAACATTTATCATGAAACGGCAAGCTGTTAAACACAATGACCATGTATGTGGAATGTATGCTCAGCTTCATTAAAATATCCTATATTCACTGTGCATTATCACATTGAGAATCAATGGATATATCCAAAAGCTGGAAAATGTTGCTTTCAGAGGCTGTATACAGAGTTAGGATGAAAATAAGGTGCATTTCAAACTGTTCTGAGACCAGTGCAGATAGACAGCACACTGGAGGTTAAGCCATTCAGTAAATAGAAAGCAAGTGAAAAGACTATAGCTCTCTATGCAGCTAAGTGCATTGAATCCAAACTTCCTATTTTAAATTCAGCTTCAGGCTGCAGATGATGTTTGGACCACTCAACATGTTTGTCAGACATGGGACAATGGTAATCAGTACATGGATTCAGAATGTATTATTTTATTTTAACATGGTTGGCAGTGATTGGATGATGTGGGCCATTACTTTGAATCAGAATTAATTATGCTAATTTCTGATGCAATGTCTGTAGCTTCTCAAAAATGTGAATAACCAACATTCCTGGAAACATATTAAATAATTTGATGAAAAAAAGCTGACTGTCAATAGCTTGGTATTATTTACAGTTTCACAACTTAGTCCCGCTGTCCACATATGTGGACTTTAATTTTTAGGAATACTATTTGCTCCAGAAATTATTATTATTATTTTGTTGCTTGTTTGTTAGGTGCAACTAGTTACAAATCAAATGCACACAGCAGTCACACTCGGGTCTCTGGAGGTTAAAGTGTGTCCAATTAAACACTACTGTATTATGCCAAAACATCTCTCACTTGGTGACAATTAGGCAGATGCCAACATGGACAGGTTGTATGACATATCCTTGTCTTTATTAAAAACTATGAATAAAATATGACCCTGTCTATACTAAGCACAAGTTAATTTGCAGTGTGGATTATCATGGTTTGTGCCAAACACAATTTATTTTGTACAATGAATTATTGGCTGCCGATGGTATAAAACTTCATAAATATTCAACAGACATTCACATACCAAAATTGTTATGTTAATAATAATAAAAAAATAAAATAAAATAAAATAAAAAAATCAGTATTTGATTTTAAGGACATTTTTGTTAACTTTCATATGACAAACAATTTTGGTACTGTGTTGTGTCGACACTTGATGTCCAAAGAAAAATTTGTATCCTGAAGCAAAAGCAGTTATAACTGTTTAGAACTAAAGTATCATTAAGTACTACATAATATACATGAACAAAATGACTGACAGGTTCTACTCATTGTGAAATGGTCACATTTAATGAACAACTTCTCATTTATGTACATCTATAAAAAGAACCCAGATAACAGGTTACAAGAATCTAAAGCTAATACATACATTATTAAATAATAAACCTTTTTTCTCATGTTAAAGATACATATCATAGTTTACAAAATATGATCAAGGAGAATTAAGAAATTATGACGGTTTGAAAAAAAGAAAACAAAGCAAACCACAAACAAACAAAAAACGAAGGTTCTAAAATTATATTTTATTCAATGAAAACCAAAAGAGTTAAACAAAAGTCCTTGAATAAGATAGTATTAAAGTGAGATATTGACTAAAAAAGTCTGCAAAAAACAGGTGGTGAAAGGCATATAGTCATAGAGCGAAAGCATGGTTGAGCGCGGTGCTTAATCTTTAGAGATGGTCTGACAACAACACGTTGTTCTTGCTGTTTACAAAAGGCGGTCCAGAACAGTCCAAACCAATTTGCTATTTACAGTTTCAACTTCTCTGTTTTCAGGGGCCAAAAATGATCAAAGCAAAAGAGATAAAACCGATATCAAATGATGGCATTTAAGCAAAATTTGTTACTCCTCAATCTTTGAAGTTTATGAACATTTTGTTCTGCCAGTTCAAATTCCTTTTAGACACAGGTTTGGGGAAGCTGGGAAAACTGAGAGAAAAAACAACAACAGTCCAAGTCTTTGGCATGATGAATTAGCTGTATGTTGCGGAAATTGACGTTACACAAAAAGCTTTATCTGACCTAGGAACAGTTTAATGAATCGAAATGGGATGACAAATCTTGCATGACGAACCAAAAAACGGATTAATGAATTTTGTTTGTTCGTATGTTTGTTTCGTTTGTTGTGCTGCCAGGCAGGTGTGTCTCATGTCCCCAAATTTTTTGCTCCCCTGGGGTTCGATTCCTGTGTCCATGTCCATTCCTCTTCCCTTAGCTATCATCGTCAGAGATGCTGAAATATTTTATTGTTCTTTTGTCTTCCTTTTGTATGTCATCATTTATTAATCTTTCTAGGTCTTTTTTTTTCTTTTGTGAGAAAAAGAACTTGAATTAAATTATCAATGCACGATATCTATTAACATGTGCAAAATAGAAATAGAAGACTCCTCATTTTTTCCCACAGGAATGAAGCTCACACATCTAAAAGAGAGAGAGAAAAAAAGATCATATTTGTTAGCTCTGTATGAAAGTATTTATGTAATACAGCTTTATGGCATTCAAAACTTTAAGTCAAAGGAAAGAATAGAACATATATTAGATACCACTGTCATCAAAACAGAAATTTAAACAATGTAAGAATCTGAAAGCGTCATAAACTGTTTGTAGGAGATCCATATCAATTTATTATTATTTTATAGTAATAACAATAACTGTAGCTGTGGTTAACATGTTCAATATTTTTAACCTTTCCATGGTCTTATGGGTCAATTTGACCCTTTTGCATTTTTAACACTAATTTACATCAAATTAACTTTAAGTTTTCAGCCTGAAACTTCATGACATCCTCCACAGAGGAGATGTACACCTGGCAATATATATATATATATATATATATATATATATATATATATATATATATATATATATAGATTATTTTTTATTTCATGTATTTATAAACAAAGCTACATAAAGGTCCCTACTTTGTACCTCAGTTTCATAAGCTTGTAATAAAGGCTCTGTTTGCTCTATCTCTCTATTTGGTCTTAAATCATTCCTCTGGGAGGCAGAAAACACTTGAAAAAAATATTTTGTTTCAGTACACTCATACTCAGAATTTCACATACACACACACACACACACACACACACACACACACACACACACACACAAACAAATACACTCATAGACAACAGACACAAAAGCAAACAAAAGGTGTTTTTAAATGTATTTGTTCAAAAGTTATTTTGCTGTTAATTCAGTGTTCATTATATGTTTATTAAATGTTCAGCATATAAACACCTATAAAAAAAGGAGAATAAATGCTAATTAAATTGATTAGTTATTGGATTATTTTGTTCAATTAATCATCAAAAGAATTTCAAATTGAAATTGTGAATTAAAGAAAGTGAATAAAAAAGTTATCATGTCTGCTCCAATCACTGCTTCTGTAAGCTCCAAATAGCCACAAACTCTACATCAGCTCTTACTTTAGGTTGTTTTCTACAATATGGGTCTATTTTTACTAGTCTCTCAGTTTGTCTGGGTAAATAATCCACTGTTGTGTCTCAAATGTCCAGAAAAAAATGCAGTTCAGCAGAGAAGTATTATAAACAAATCATCGTTTGAATGTGTTCCTGACAACTGATGATAAAATGTTATACATCATTGCAAACCTGATGCCTGATGACACCAAGAACACGTGTGTAGTCCATTCTGAGGCCGTGATATTCCACAAAACATGAGGGAAAGGCGGGAATTCCCAAAAAAGACTGGATGTTTATGGGCGGAGTCCCAAACCATGTTGGGGCGCCCCCTGCTTTTCAAAACTGTATGTTGTAATAGAAGGTGATAGAGAAAAAAAACTTTTTAGAGTGTTTGCTGCCACTTAGAGGAATAATTTAAGACCAAAAATCGAGAGATAGAGCAGAATGAAGATAAAAATGGGTCAATTTGACCCTGTAGGTTCAAAGTAGGGACTTGATTGTTGTGACAAGGAGGAGGGCGTGGCCGGGCCGTGATGGAGCACAGCCGGTGCTGAATCAGCTGATCAGCAGGAGAGTGAGATAAGGGGCAGCCTGAGACGCCGGTTCGGGAGAGAGAAAGACACACGCGGCCGCACTGTGTGTGTTCGTCTTATGTTTTATGTTGTTTAAGTTTATGTTTGACATTAAAAGTTACATTGACTGTTCTTGCCAGTTCCCGCCTCCTCCTTGCCCGTCCTTTAACTGTTACAATCGTTAAGACCATGGAAGGGTTAAATGACAGCTACTGACCACAGTGTTGGGTAAGTTACTTAAAAAAGCAATTCACTATCCAAATTACCAATTACTTCTATAAAATTGTAATCAGATTAATTTGCTGATCTCTTCATGAAAATTAATCACATTATTAATTACTTTACTTTTAAGATATTTTCTAAAACACTTCACAGAAAATTTAGTTTTTCTGCTCAACTAATTCAAAATATTATCTACATTTCCTCCTTTTTCATTGTCGCACATAAGTTATACACCCAGCAACACATGTTTCTCCCTTCCATTTACTTATTTGGGACAATATTCATGTTTTAAATGTATTCTCAATAAATAATATTATTTTAGAAATATGTGTAACCCAAGTAATGTACTTTTAACTGAAAGTCAGTAACTGTATCTGAATTTAAAATGTAATGCATTACACTACTGTTTTTGACTAAAATTTTAGTAGATTACATTAACCAATTACCTTTTAATCAGATAACACCCAACAGGGACTATATGCTGCATATGTTTAATTAAAAGAGTTGGTTTTCATTTTGGGTGAAATCTCCCAGAAAGATGTCCTGATCACATTTCACCCCAAAATAAAAGAAAAAGAAATAATATTTTGTTTAAAAAAAAAAAAAAAAAAGTACATTTATATGATCATTTATATTTATTGCATTGTGATATTATTTTCATGACAATTAAGCATGTCTCTCACAGTATAAAATAATTAAAATATAAATAAATAAATGAATAAATAAAAATAAAATACAGTAATATAATGATTGTTTTAATAAAAAAAAATATATTGAGCATACATTTTGGTTCAGTACAAATACTAACATGATGACTAAATACTGTACAATTTTAATATATAATTATTTTTTAATTATTTCATTTTTGTAGCATTACAGTAATGTGAATGAGATTTATTTATTTATTTATTTATTTTTTCGCAGTACAGTAATGAGAATTTTGCATTATTGTAATGAGAATTAGGATTTTTTTTTGCATTATAGTAAAGAGAATGAGATTTTCTGTATTTTTTTTAATTTTTTTTTTTTGCATGATAATGAGATTGTTTGCATTACAGTAATGAAAATGTGATTATTATTTTTTTGCATATGGTAATGAGAAAGATAATTTTTTTTGCATTATGGAAAAGAGAATACGGGGTAAAATTTACTCAACTGTCGTAATGGTTCTAAAAATAGACTTCAGTTTCTTCAGTAGACAAAATGTATTTATTCTTATTTTTTCCTTTTGAAATTGCTGTGAAATATGACCCAGACATGCTATTTACAGGTTTTGTGAGATTCACCCTTTTAAAAGGTAAATAGATGATCCATTAACCTGATTTCCCTTAAAAAAAAAAAAAAAAACATTTCCCACTAGCACTTCTATTAAGGTGGTTAACCTACTTACAGCATAAATTACTGTTGCAGTATTACAAATTAGAACAAACAGAGGCCAATAAGAGCAATATCCACACGGCTCCCACTTCATGTCAGTGGAAAGGAAATTGGTAAGCAGCCACCCGTGATGTTGCCTTTAATTTTGTCTTGTCCTATTACAAACTGACCAATTAAATCTCACTTACAACGGCTCAGAGCAGAACTATAAGGCAAAGGTATTTTTGAAAGGTGCGTGGCCGTCTCGGGAGGGAGAACACATCCTACCCCTTAGGCGCTATCATACCCTACCTCCTGCCTTGCAGCTCCATGCATGAGCTTGCTTTAATTAGAGATATGCTCGTTATACTGTGTTGTTGAGTTGGAGATAGCAGGCACGCTGTAAACATATGGCTTCGGCTCTAATGAATCTTCTGCTTGTTACTCGGCTATCTCCTTCTGCTTCTTGACTCCTGTGGGGAATCGATTAGGTTTATGTGGCTGTAAGCACCAGTGATCAGCCCCCAAGTCTCTAAGGGGTTCTGAGTGGATTGTATAGTTCTTATGAGCCGATGGTCTCTGGTTATGTGTCCCTCATTCTAACCCACTGTCAACTATCTCTACAGTTACTTTATATATAAGAGGGTTGAAGTACCACACTGCAGTTGTGTCCAAAATTGTCCATTTCACAAAATTATAACAAGACCCAATAGTTTGTTGTTGTTTTGAGCGTAGAACTACTCTAGCTGTCTGCAAATATCATAGCCCAGTTTTAAAAGGGTAACTTGTGTCAGCACTAGGATTGGAAACCGAGAACCGGTTCTTGTTCAGAACTGGTTCCATTCTTTACAAAATACCAAAATCGGATGATCTTCGTGACTTTCGGTTCCATTAACCGTTCCCTTGCATGAATTTTCCACCGATGCGGCTGGAACACCATACTGAAATACTCTGACAGTGTTTCCAGCAGCGTATTACTGCAGCAGCTCTGCCCTCTACTGGGTCAAAAGCATAAAACACACAAACAAATTGCTCTTATGAGCCAGCTCTGTTGAATCTACAGCGTGAAACAGACAGCGCTTCCGGAACAGTCCGATTCCCGAAAGGATGATTTAGATGAGTTGGTTCTTTTGAATCTACAGTGCGAAACATACAGCGCTTCCGGAACAGTCCGATTCCCGAAAGGATAACTAATATGAGCCCATAGTTTTGAATCTAAAGCGTGAAAAATACAGCGCTTCCGGTCTAGTCCAGTAGAGTATTAATCTTACACTGATGTGCAAGTTATGAATGTCTAACTCGAAATTAAATAAGAACTGTTGAAGTCTTACAAGCTTGAAGTAAAACATTAGACAACAGAACACAGTCTAAACTGTCTCTGGAACTGTTACTGTTATGTCATGTGACTTTAGACCTGTGAAACTTAAATCAAGCAGTGCAGTTACTGACTGGTTGTTCATATGACAATGTTTAATTAAAGATACACGAGTTTTGTAATACAATGAATTTATATATATATAAAGAAATGAATGAATGGAATATGCAATCACATTTCTTGTTTGTTTACATACAGTCCAGATATAGCCTAGTTAGGATCAATTATTGGATTGGATATATGTCAAAAAGTCAGCAAACACCTTTTACAAGAATTGTATTACATTTATTTCTGATTTATTATATCTGCTCTGTAGAAATCTTAAAGGATCTCATAATTTGGCAACAGACTGCAGAGGAGAGTAAATCCAATAAGAATTGCATTTATCATTTTCAAATAATTGTTCCTAAAAAGTACTAAAAGAACTACTGGAATCGTTACTGGAACCGTTAAGGAACCGGAATCCTTAAGAGGAATTGGAATCGGAACTGGAATCATTAAATTCCAAACGATTCCCATCCCTAGTCAACACATAACCAAAGGAGCTTTTGGAGTAGAACCGAATCGAACAGGTGAATACCAGGAAAAGGTTGAAAAATGGTCTGAGGTGTGATTCATTTGAACTGTGGTATGGTTCACAGTTGATTTCAAAACAATCCATCTGGACTACCAAAGGTTAAGTGCTATTGGTGAAGTATAATTTGCATATTTGTATGCTCCCGGACACTCTTAAAATGTAATGGATTTCTCATAGTTTCTTGTCTTTAAAAATCTGGATTCGGACCAAGAATCAAACTTTGCTTTGGGCCAGGCATTAAAACTCAGATTCTGACCAATCAATAAAACTTGGGTGTGACCAAGCAATCAAACTCGGTTTTGGACCAGTCAATAAAACCTGTGTTTGACCGAGCAATCAACCTCAGGTTCGAAACAAGCAATCAAACTCAGGTTCAGAACAGGTAATCAAACTTGGGTTCGGACAAGGCAATAAAACTCTGGTTTGGCCCAGGCAATCAAACTCAGGTTTGGACCAGGTAAGCAAACACTGATTTGGACCAGGAAATTAAACTCGGGTTCTCAAGTGTAGTCATCTTGTTTGGACCATAATTAATAAATGTAGCCCAGCAGCGTGAATAATGTGGCAAGCCTCTTCTGACATTCATAAATGCCATTTCTGATTACATTCACAGATCATGCATTGTTCAGACATTGAAAGCATGTGATCCAGATCCTTTCACACATTAGAATTCAGACTGAGATGTTTAGTTTTGGAAAATAGTATTTTGATGATTTCACGTACCACATGATGGACAGCAAGACACAGGCCAGGAGCAGGTGGGTGGACCAGAGGAGGGTGGAGCAAGCCGCTGTGGGTTCACCCACTCGTGGAGCAGCTGAGGGGGGACCAGGGGTGGTTTCTGCCAAAGAAAAGAAGAAATTGGTCACTATTTCTTACTTAAGTGTTCTACAACCAAGGTTAAACCACTCTACTTGTTGTGCACAAGTTCATCCACTCTACTACTTATTCACAATTATACCTTGGCAATCAATACAAAGGTAATATTCCTCAAATTAGATGACACAAAATGTAAAACATTAAATCTTACTAACAGATGCCTCTCAATCCAATAGGTTAAAAAGATATATCGTCACAGTGGAGTTGTTATAGTCCATGGCATTTCATATTTGTCTTAATAGTACAACAGGCCCTGCCAAAAACCATGCTTAATTCTATTAATTCAATCTGCTACTATGCCTACATTTTTTGCAAAATTATTTTTAAGTGGCTCATGTACTGTACATATTGCAGCAGTTTTCTGGTGAAAAACACCAGGGGCGCTACAACAACGACTTTTATTCACTTTAAAACAAATCGCGAGTAAAATGAATGAATATTTTTTTTCCTGTTCCTCACACAGTGGTATCATATGACATCTAAATATTTTATTATACACTGAAAAAACTAATGTTGTGGTGAAGAAGAAAAAGTAATTCTACACTAAGTTAAAGCGTGAACTTGAAAATATTAAGTAAATACTACATTTATTTTTAATTCAAACATTTAAAAATGAATGTTTTGTTCATTAAAGATAAGTTATAGAGAAGTAAATATTATTTATGAGTATTTATCACAATGTGTCATAATGTACAGTACATAAGTTCATGTACATAAGTTCATTTTCACACTCACAAAAATTCTGTTAGTTGTTACCATCATCGTGTTTTGTGGACCAAGTGTTGAGGTCTGCATGCACAGCTTCATATTGTGATCCCATTGCCAGTAATGCGGGTTGAAGTTGTCTAATAGGCTACATTGCATTGCATGGAGCTTTCCTATGGAAAGCTTCCATATGTCATGTGGTACATTATAATAACGTGTTAATAATTAAAGTTTTAAAAATTCAAAATGTTAATTTAAATTTTACCAAGCTTATGTAAATAGCATGTACATCTGATTTGTAAGAAAAAGTTACTGAAATATTTAAGTTACATTTACTCTCTCACTTCAATCAACATTATGTCATGAAATTAAGTAGATTTGATGTAATTTTTTATGATTAAAATTTACTTAGAAAAACTGTGTGCAAAAACTTGCGGAATAAAAATTAAGTAAATCTTATTCGTCATTTTAGTCCAAGACTTGAAAGGCGATACATTACATAACCAACTACATTTACAAGCTTATTCAATCACAATCAAATTGCGCAGTAGTTCAGCTGATAGAGCATTGCACTTGTGATGCAAAGGACCGGGGTAAGAGTCCTGAAGAGCATGCGAATCGAAGCGTGGACCCAAAGTGTCATAGAAGCGCCACAAAATGTTGTGGTTGCTTTTGATTTTTGATTTTTTACACAATTAGTCAGGTTTAGGTTTAAGGTTTGGGGTAGGGAGCTCAGTTTTGTTCATTTAAAACTCAATAGAGCATTAACATTAAAAACCTTAATCTCGCTCTTTTAGCACGTTAAATTTCACGTTGAAACTGCCACGATACCAGTAAGAACATAATATCATTTTGTAAAAATTCAGCTTGCAAAAACAACTGGTTGAAATCGCAAGGTCAAGTCTGATTGGCTTGATCATTTTTTAATCAGTCTGCCAGGAAACAAAGTCATGTTTACACTGTATCAGGCTGTGACAATAAGCTGTTTTAAGAAATTACTAGCCACTGAATTTGCCAAAGTTTGCAAGATCCATGTCATTGAATCTTTGAAACATATTCAGAGTTTTGCTTGAAGCACTTAGTTGCAAGTAAAGTATACACTTCTGTTCACAGCCTTCCAGTTCACAAACACATTTTTCGCTAATTTCTTCAGTGCTTTCAATGCAACCATTTGCAGAGCCATGGCTATTATTTAAAGTCATTTTTCCATGCAAGTGTTCTATTCTGGCCTACAAAGCCACAATGCAGTAACTACGCCAACACTGAAACTGAGGAAAATTATTTAAGAGGAACCGACTGTCAGATGATCTCTTTCTGTCTAAGTGCGTGTGTCTTGGACAGAATACGCTGCAAAGTGGTCCAGACTTTATGCACTTACTGAAGAGTCTGACTATATGACACTTGATGGACTGTAATAAAATAGACTTTATATCATAATCTTAACAATGATATAGGGTTATAAAATAATATTAGAGAGATGTTTATGGAGCATTTGTTTATGGAGCATAAACAAAGCAATACCGTTATTGCTTTGTTATTGGTTGAGTTTGTTCGTGTTGTGCAAAAGTAAATGTTATTGAACTTCACAAGTAGATATTACTTGTTTCAAAATCACTTGTTTATTGTATTATTTTTGCAGTGTGACAATGTGTGAAATGACTCTGTAGAAAATGTCTCAGATAAAGTAGACAGAGCTGTCTCGCGCTACAACTCTGATCTCAGCTTAACCAAATAAATAAGCTGAAAGAACACAACGAGGTCATAGGGAGGTGAATTAATTGACGTTTTCTTGTTTTACCCTGGAGAAAAGAAATAAAAGCTTTTAGAGAGTGTTTTGAAATTCTGCTCACAAAGCTAGCAGGCACGGAAAGCATGAAATTCTGCTGACTTTATAATTTTGTCCACCGTTCCAAACTCAATACTGTCTACTGGATCAAATAATACAGGGCAGCCGTCATCAAGTTGCCAGTGCTATTTCTTTCTTTTTTTTTCTCCCCTTTTCTCCCCAATTTGGAATGCCCAAATCCCAATGCGCTCTAAGTCCTCATGGTGGCGTAGTGACTCACCTCAATCTGGGTGGTGGTGGACGAATCTCAGTTGCCTCTGCGTCTGAGACCATCAATCTGCGCATCTTATCACGTGGCTTGTTGGGAGCACTACCGCGGAGACCTAGCGCATGTGGCGGCGTCACGCTATTTTCTGCGGCATCCACGCACAACTCACCATGCGCCCCACTGAGAGCGAGAACCCCATTATAGCAACCACGAGGAGGTTAACCCAATATGACTCTACCCACCCTAGCAACTGGGCCAATTGGTTGCTTAGGAAGCTTGACTGGAGTCACTCAGCATGCCCTGGATTCGAACTTGCGACTCTAGGTGTGGTAGTCAGCGTCTTTACTTGCTGAGCTACCCAGGCCCCAATGCCAGTGCTATTTCTAAACAACATTTACCTGGGCTATCGCAAGGGTTTCAAATCCTGTATCTTTTTGTCCGCCCCAAATAGAACCAACGTATCAATACTTTTAAACCCATGAGTGAACAAGACACAAAGGAAGGTATACAGGCTTTTGCTACTGGGAGAGCTGGCCAAATTCCTAATGCATAAAAACCTCAGTCAGAGTAAATGGTATATTATATTTGACGCAAATAAAAATGAAGTGGTGAGGGACAGAAGTTATGTCTTAGTTGGCAGGCTTTACAAACTTTCAGGAGTAAAAACACACAAAGTCGTGTTCACAAAGTACCCATTTGATACAACGTGCGCTTTTGAGAAAGAAGTACATCACTGGATGTAGAAAAGTTTGTGAGGTTAGTGGCATCAAATCATTGAAATATACTCAGAGTTTTGTTTAAGGCACTTGGTAGCAAGTTAGAAATATATCCACAAGCAGAACTGTAAGCCTACATTCAGCTTTCTGAGCTATGTCTGCAAAAATTGCAAAAATACTTATTACATATGGATAGACAGAAATTCATAAATTCTAAACTCTATGCACATTTATCATGTTTCTTTTTTCTTCTGCTACAGTCCATTGTATTACTGTAATGTCTTGACTCTCTTGTGTTGTCACCTTCCTTGTCATACTGATGTCAAAAGAATGGTGATGCTCCATTCAGTGTCCCAAGTTACCTAGTCCTAGTCACCTAAACTTTAAAGTCCTATTTAAAGTTTTGTTTGCATAGACTACTGTGCCATTATCTGAATTTTTATTTTAGTCTATAATTGTGGTATAATCGGTAACACTTTACTTTAATGTTCCCTTTTTAAAGGTTTATAAAGGGGCTCATTAATGACTAGTAAGTCATTTACAGATGCATTTTAAATCATTGATATGCAGTTATAATAATGTGAATAAAAAGGGAAACTTTCATGCAATACTTGATAAATAGTGAGCATGTTATAAATGCTTAATAAATATATACATATACAGTCTTATATTATTCAAAAACATAAAATGCCTTAATTCATGTTTTATGTACAACTGCAGCAAAAATAGACTATTAAAGTAAGATTAAAATAGGATAGGATTAAGATATAGAATAGGGCAGTTATGACTAAACTAATATCTCTTTTCTATGTTAACACTGGATGCTCACATTATATTTTTGCATTACAGTTTTGGGACACCCTCTTTTTCGCTCTGCATCTCAGACTTTGCTATTGTTCTGTCAATCCGTGTAAGTCTTTTTTATCCAGTTATACATGAAAATCAAATTTGCTCACATTATCCATTGTTTCTCACAACGGATTCCTGTTTAATTATATTTATTCCGCCTCTGTGCATTAAAAAGTGTGCGTAAATACATAGTTTTAGTGGATATATGCCAGTTCTAATTCGTCTTTGGTGCCACTGTAAGCACAAAAAGAAACTGTCCATAATCTAACAACATGAGGTGAAATGGCAGAATTTTCATTTTTTTGTGAACCCTTTAACAGGTCATCAATGACCTCACAGTATATCAACTATTCATGCGTTATTAACCCTCTTTAACAGCAGAGGGCAGCGTGACTTTGAGATTAAGGCCCTTAGACAATTTCTCTTCATTAACAGCCGCTATTACAATTTGATGAGAACTGAGATCACTGGGGGCACACAGAACTGTCATTACGGTGAATAGGAGAGTGTGTACACTTGACACCGCATGCATACCTTGGATAACATCGCTCTCAGTGGTGGAGGTTATAGGTTTGGGTTCTTCCATCCAAGGAGTGGCATGGACTGCCACACTCCAGTCACTCCAAGTGCCGATCTCCATGTCCTTGGCCGCCAGTTGGATGATGTACTCTTTCCCAGCGTAGGCATCGGTAATAGTGTGGGCGGTGCTGTCGGAGAGCTCCACCTGTCAATCAATAACAGGAGAGCCAATCAGGGTTATGGAACTAATGGGAATAATGCGTGCTGTTGACATGATTAGGTATGAGGTGTATGTGATGATGAATGTTTTATTAGAGTAATTCATAATGGAAGGGTTGCTTCATCAGCAATCAATTTATTTATTATAGGGGAAAACAGGGCTAGTTGTCACACTTTTTACTCTAGTGAACTTTGCTCTGGGTAGGTTTATTTTTGTCAAATACCCAATGCCAAATAATAATTTGAAATCCAATTACCTTAAAGTCTATGGTTATAAAAAAATAAACTATTTAACATTTTCACCATTATTGGACATCATTACTAGCCTTTGCGTACTATCTCTCCCGCCTACTCCTGTTGGGAGCCTAAAAGAGCAACTCATCCAAGGGATGGGGCGTAGCTGACGTCAGGAGAGGAGGTCGTCACGTCACATAATGATAGATAGATAGACAGATAGATAGATAGATAGATAGAAGGTCTGAAGGTCTGTGCCAAATTTGTTGGATATAGAATGAAAGTTACAGTTGATAATTTTGGTCTTGGTTTTTGAAACAACCCTAAAGCAAGTCTGCAGAATAACAATATGTTAAAATATGTCAAAATAACTTTCCAAACAGCTTTGTCAAACACTGGAGGTTGAGCCACGTCCAAATGTACTGACTGGCTATCACATGCAGTGTTTTTTGCTGTTGACAGAACCTAGAGCTGTCATATACACAATGTCACAAGCCAAATTCAAATTTGGTTTGCCCACACATGAACGCTTCTGCACAAAATGTCATAACAAATGCACTACCCTCCAAGCTATGTCTCAGACAACTAATTTGCATATTAATGTAGCCGTGTCTGGCTCCACTAGACTACTGGAGAGCAAATAGCTGCATTGTGTGGCCAGTTGCACACCTGGGTTCAAACAAGCACACCGAAAAAAATACGCGCACAGCAGCTTTAAAGAAACTGAACAATCTTTTCACAAGCAAAATGACCAAAAAAGACTCCCGAGTCATTAAGGATGTCCGTAGTTCACTTCCTGTTTGTGTGGTGCTGTGTTGTTTCTCACACCTGAGGGCCACCTGTGGGCTCCACAGCGCCTGTGTGTAATGAGGTTCAGAGGGTCACTTCACTATAGCAGAGGAGGGGCAAACAAAGAGGCCGGGAAGTCCCGTGCATGAGGAGGGGGGTACATTTTACTAATGCACTGCAGCTGAGGCCTGTGGAGGGAGATGAGTAATGTCGTCTGTGACTCATCCTGCGAGCGCATCCATCACTGGGCTGTCCTGAACCGCTGCAGCTCCTTTCTGCAACTCAAAACCAGTGCTCTTACATGTGGAGAGTTCACTTGCAGTTGCACACTCTGCACACTCCCTTTAAGGCCACTCATTGGCCATGTTTGTAATGCTTCCAGGCAGCTATGTTCTGTTTCTTTATTGTATAAAAGCAGGATAAAAGTACAGCTCCTATCTACTTTAATGGAGAAAGACCAAAATCTCGAAAATGGTTGGTCAAGATTTTTTTTTCTCCCATTTTCTCCCCAATTTGTAATGCCCAATTCCCTATATGCTCTAAGTCCTCATGGTGGCGTAGTGACTTGCCTCAATCCGGGTGGCAGAGGACAAATCTCAGTTGCCTCCGCGTCTGAGACCGTCAATCTGCGCATCTTATCACGTGGCTTATTGAGCGCGTTACTGCAGAGACGTAGCGTGTGTGGAGGTCTACACTATTCTCCGCGGCATCCACGCACAACTCACCACGCACCCCACCGAGAACGAGAACCACACATTATAGTGACCATGAGGAGGTTACCCCATGTGACTCTACCCTCCCTAGCAACCGGGCCAATTTGGTTGCTTAGGAGACCTGGCTGGAATCACTCAGCATGCCCTGGATTCGAACTCATGACTCCAGGGGTGGTAGTCAGCATCAATACTCGCTAAGCTACCCAGGCCCCCACAGCTGGTCAAGATTAAAATCTAATAATATATTTCAACTCGGTAATATATTATGACAACAATGGTGTCATAAATTGTGCTTCTTTAGTTCAGATCATGCAAAAAACAAAAACATTTATCAACCTAGTCTCACAAAATGAATATTACTATAACTAAAGTTTTGCAAACTGTGTTTGACGTGCTGCTTTCTACGTTTCACGACAGTTTCCTGGTGAAACGTTAACACTAGAGGCGCTACAACCACTGTGCTTTTTATTCACTTTCACAAAATCATGGGTACTGTGGCTGTTTATGACTTTATAAACACTTATTTTTCGCTCTATTACTCACACCCTGCTATGTTATTATATCAAAACACTTTTACTCTAAAGCATCATTTGAAAAATTATATATTTTAACGCTTGTATTACAGACCCACCTACTTTTACATACTTATTCCAATGTGATTAACTTCCACTGTAGCTCACCTGACACAGTATTTGACTTTGTACTAGGAGACCAAGCCTCGAGCCCAGCCAAGCATGCTCGAAACAAACGTGAAAGTGAAGCGAAAGTGCCGTAGAAGCGTCACGAAATGACGACGTTGCTTCAGTAAATGTGCTTTTCATGTTGAATTTGCTTTTAAAACACTATCGGTTAGGTTCAGGTGTTGATTTCACCTCTTATTTATTCTTTTTTTTTTAAAGACTATTGGTTAGGGTTAGGTTAAAGTTTTAGGTTAGGGAGGTACGTTTTACTCATTAAAACATCCATCTAATATTCACCTTAAAAACCTCGTCTGATTACAACATCATTTCACCCCACTAAACATTTCACTGGGAAAATGCAGCCAAACGTGTAATGAAGCACGTAATTTTGGTTTGCAACATTTTGTCATTGTCACATTCATTTCATGAGATCAGGTTGTTTTTTTATGCTGGCCAGCTAATCTGCATGCACATTCTTGATGAAAACTGAAAAGCCATGTCTCTAACAAAAAGGTTATTGGCTTTTAAAGTGTAAGACGTGACTTACATTCCTACAGCCATCATATTTAGCGACAAAATGTCTCTCACTCAGAAGTACACTAGTGACCTGTCTCATCCTCAGTGTTGGGAATACTAGAGTAAAAAAAAGAAGATCTAACATGGATTTTCTTGAAAAGCAAATTCGACATGAAAAGCACATTTACTGAAGCAACGGCGTCATTTCGTGTCACTTCTACGGCACTTTCGCTTCACTTTCACTTTCATTTCGAGCATGCTTGGCTGGGCTCGAGGCACGGTCTCCTAGTCCAAAGTCAAATACTCTGTCAGGTGAGCTACAGTGGAAGTTAATCACATTGGAATAAGTATGTAAGTAGGTGGGTCTGTAATATAAGCGTTAAAATATATCGTTTTTCAAATGATGCTTTAGAGTAAAAGTGTTTTGACATAATAACATAGCAGGGTGTGAGTAATAGAGTGAAAAATAAGTGTTTATAAAGTCATAAACAGCCATAGTACCCGTGATGTAATCGCGATTCGTAACAGGTGCATCTAATCATGGCTAGAAATACCATTTTACCTTGACATGGCAATTTACACAAGGAACAATTTATGATGCTTCAAACTTACTTCAAAACCCCACAGAATGTACACAACAACATCTTCTACTGATCGTTTGTGTATTCTGTTCATAGAATTAGTCAGAAAATCTATTATTTGTAGCATTCCATATGATGCTACAGGCTACACTGGTTATTATTCCTCTTATTAGCATCTTTTATAATTGTAAATATACCCAAAATGCATTAAAAAAACTTTTACAAACCATATAGCCTTGTGATCGTCTATTTATTGGATTTTTATTTCATCTATCAGAGAGTTTCTATCTATTTTTTGTTGCTATAGATCCTCAATGGCATCAGATCCACATTATCACTCATAACAGTATGAGAGCACCCTATGTCTGCTTGTATGAATGTAACACATCATAAGGAAAGTGTTTCAATTTACCCGCTGTTGAAACGCTCCCCAGATCACTTCATTTAAAAGCATAAATGTTTTCCAACTGAATAGACTAAATATACAATAAAAAATGACAATATACTGTATTGGAATACAGTTACTCATGTGTCTATTTTAAATACGAAATGCTGATACATGTATTCCATTACTCCCCAACTGCTCATCATATACTCTTGGGAAGTACCCTCTTGCTAAGCTCTGCCTTTAAAATATTATTGACCAGTCCTACTTTAGGAACTGTTGCTGTCAATTAAATCATCATCAACCTTTTACTCTGTTTTAATGTAGTTATGTGTGTTTAGATTATCCAAAATATGGTAAAACATTGACATGGCACTTGTAATAGTGACACAATAAACCCAGAAAGGATCCAGTTTTTTTTCTTATAATTCTACATCATGTTTGCTACCTCAATGCAAATTCAGAAATTGGAATTCAATTTAAAATGTACTTGCGATTCAGTTCCCAGTGGCACTCAACCCTGTCGCACACGTGCACCGTAGAGATGAAACAGTGGATTACTTCGCCCACAAAAAGAGAATCTAGTGCAGTTTACAAAGCATGAAGCATATTTTCTGAAGAATTCACTATAACTTCATTGCCTCCCAGGTCTCATAAACACTGCTGTATGACATACAAAAAGAGCAAGCAGGAAAATTGGATTCTGTATGCTTGGAGACTCAAAGAACACATCATTCGCACCTGAACTCATCAGAACAAAGACCAAAAGAGTTGGGTTTTTTCCCTCTGAATTTTCACTAACACTGTCTGCATGTATTTCCATTGAGTGTGCACAGACAAATGTTGACAAACGCAGCGTGAATGGCGGTTAGACTCTGCATTTACATTTTAATTGAACTTTTTCTTTCATAATTAGAAAAGAGTGCATCGCTCATTTCCCTAGTGCTTCCTCAAAACCCACAAAACAATAGCGGCATCCGTTTAATTTCAGATTAAACAACGTTCGCTGGGCTTTCCCTCACGATGGCCACTGAGCATGTGAGCTTCCAAGTGTTTATTTTGATTTTTATTGAATTGAAGCCCTTTGCCCATCTACAGTACAGTATTATATATCTGAAAGACACACAAATGCAGATAAATTCTCAAATTGTACTTTTGCAGGCCCCTTAAAGGGTTGGCTCACCAAAGAAATTAAAATTCTGTCTTAAAATGTGTAAATTTGGTCATTATTCATTCACGTTCATATCGTACAAAACCTGTATGAGTTTCTTTTTTCCTGTGGATCACAAAAGGAGAAATGCTGAAGAATGTTCAGACAGCTCTTTCCCATAGTATACAGTAACCAAGTACTGCCAATCTCCAAAAACTATAAAAAAGCACAATAAAGGTATCATAAAATTTGTTCTCATGACTCTTTTTATTCGTGCATGCACACATTAAACATGCCTCCTCAAGGTGTGCCCAATTTGATCTCGGTGACACCAACATCATTGCGTCTCGCTTCTCCTAGACATACATAATGTGTCAAGTTTAAATATGCTCATGAATGAGATTTGAGAGCTATGGTGGCAACATTTTCAGGGAATAATGACTTGGTTTGTGCCTCATATAAAGGTAACTTATGGCTTTAGAAGACTTAGCACACAAATCATATTAACTACTTTTATGCAGTGTTGGGTAAGATACACACAAAAAAAGTATTCAGCTTGGGTAAGATACACACAAAATTATTCAATTACTAATTACTAGAGCTTTCAAAATTGACGCATTAACACGTGCGATTAATTTAAAATGTTTAACGCGTTAATTTTCCTTAATCGCAATTAACGCGTTGACCAATCTACACATTCGATTCTGACATTGATCATTCTGACATATATGGACAGCGGGACTAAGTTATGAAATTTTAAATAATACCAAGCAATAGCAAGTCAGATTTTTTTTCATCAAATTGTTTATTATGTTTCCAGGAGTGTTGGTTATTCATCTTTCAGAGATGTTACAGACATTACATCAGAAATTAGCATAATTAATTCTGATTCAAAGTAATGGCCAGCATCATCCAATCACTGCCAACCATGTTAAAATAAAATGAAACATTATAAATTCTGAATCTACGTACTGATTACCATTGTCCCATGTCTGCCAATCATGTTGAGTGGTCCAAACATTATCTGCAGCCTGAAACTGAACTTAAAATATGAAGTTTGGATTCAATGCACTTAGCTGCATAGAGTGCTATAGGATGCTCCCTTGCTCCCTATTTAGTGAATGACTTAACCTACTGTGTGCTGTCTGTCTGCACTGGTCTCAGAACAGTTTGAAATGAACCTTATTTTCATCCCAACTCCATATAAAGCCTCTGAAAGCAAAATTTTTCAGCTTTTGGATGAACCCATTGATTCTCAGTGAAAATGCATAGTGAATATAGGAATGCATTTAGTAATGTTAATGAATAGAACCTTATTGTACAGTGATAACAAAATAAAATATGACAGAATTTATATTAAAATGAAGCAAAATAACCCACAGATGTGTTAATGTTGAAACGTATTCAAAATAACTATGTTTTTTCAACTTTTGAGGAAATAATGTTCTAAAATCCACGTATGTGGACATCATGTTTATCAGCATGCTGACGTGCAAAAAATCAATAAAAAAATTTTAAACGGCATATCAAACAAAACTAGAGACGCTACTCTTTACACCAAAACAGGTTTCAGTGTAAAAACTTAAAGAGGTTTCTTAACAGAAACACTTTTTTTTGGCTCTGCGCCTGTTGAAGCACATCATGTTGTTGTGTTTGGGAACCACTACTCTTGATGTTACAGATGTTAATGAATTATGAAAGTGTGAACAAACTGGACAAAAATCTGCGCCGTCTTGATGCGATATTAAATGTAAGCCATTAATGTTTTACATGATACAGACAGGACAAAAATCTTATATATCTAAATATCCGATCTGTGCGATGTAATAATGCAGCCTAATAGACGTGCTTTAATGGGTCTATTAATCAAACAACAATAATGACAAGAAATTAGAAAAGCACTCAATGTCCAATAAAGTCCAAAATGTAAGTTGTTTTATTTTTCATTGAATTACTTTTTTTATGTCTTCATATCACAGTTTTTAAATGATGTTCCTAAAAACACTTAAAGCACTTTTTACTCTGTTCTCTGTTTTATTGCTTTATTTTATTACTAGCTCTTGAATAATTACTTTAAATGTGTTGCAGTTTTTAGGAGAAACACTTGAAGGCTACATTATTTTAATTTAATTTGTTAAAATGTATATCGGTAACAAACTTTTTAAATAAAGGAGTGTTTTCAATCGCATATTTGTTTATTTATATATTTATTTTTTCATTGGTTGGGATGCCGTGGAGAAAAAACACTATAAAGGGGTGCCACAGTATAGAAGAACCACCGGTCTAGAGTGTTGTGAACAGTATTCAGTCAGTTTAAGTTAATTTAAATTATGCATTGCTTTTATCGAAGCCAAAATACAACATCCATGCATGTGGACGGGGGGTCGCACAAGGTTAAGATTAATGCCCATTGCAATGAAAACACAAACTGGAGACCAGATATTTCAATTAATTAACCTCCCACTTAGACTTTGGGAAATGTTTTACACTGCATCAATTAGTGGTATTTTAGAGCATTTCTATCTTTACTGTGAAATGCTTTGTTTGGAAAATGTTAATAAAACATTATTGTTAGGCCTACATATTGTTTTATTTTATTTTCTAAGAAGGAATATATATATATACATATATATATATATATATATATGAGTCATTTCAGCAATTTCAAAATCTGCAATTAATCACGATAATGAAAAATCATGTGATTAATCATGATTAAATATTTCATTGATTTTATTTTTTATTTTTTATTTGACTTACAGGACTACAAATTACTTCTTTAAAACTCTATTCAGATTACTAATTACTTCATCAAAAATGCTATTATATTACTAGCTAATTACTTTTAAGTTACTTTCTAAAACACTTTTCACAAAAGTTTTTGTTTTTCTGCTCAACAAATTCTAAATAATGTCTATATTTCCTCCTTGTTCATTGTCGCACACTCTTAACCTGTCACAGAAATGTAAACAGACATATTTATGAACATATGAACTCATATTTTGTGTATTATAAATACAAATATATTTATTTTAGAAATGTATAACCCAAGTAAGGTACTTAAAAGTAATGATGACAATTTTTTTCCTTTTAGTGTAAACCTACCTTTACAAAGTAAATCTGTTTTATTTGCAAGGTTATTTTAAAATTATAAGGAGATGATGCACCGTGCCGAACCAAATCAAGGATTTGCTGCATCCATTTACAGGAAGGTTAATGCAAATGTAACGTTCGGTCACACCTGTAATTCTACTCCAAAAGCCATCTTCCAGTTGCTGGCCTCTTTTGAAAGCTGTCAGCACCAAAACTGGTAGAGGAAGTCAAAAGGACCACTGTAATATTAGGATACATAAACCCACACATAAAACACTATCATCACACTTCAGGAGCTGGACACATAAAAGAAACTTGAGTCATGGATACTGGAAAACCCCTGCCTTAAGTCAACTGTTAAAGGATAGAAAATGTATCAACGGTCAACCTGAGACAGTACAGAATCCTTCCTGTTTGTCTACTTCGGGTCAGGCAACATTGCATGTAGTGCTGAGAGAGAGAGAGAGAGAGAGAGAGAGAGAGAGAGAGCATCTGATTTCTGAGACATGCTATTAGAGAGAGTTATTTATACAGCCATATCATTATGTACCATACACACATTGACCCTCATGTATGGCCACGCCCTGAAAATCCCAGACGCATCATTTCATTATGACCTTTGCTAAGTACGACCAGAGCCCATAAATAAGATTAGGTGTAAGTAGCATCATTATTGTGGTGAGGAGAGAGAATTTCATTCAATGAAACAATTAACTAAGCACATGGCCTCAATGTACATTTCATGTACATTTTTGTGCAAATTAGCATCTTGGTTTCTATTCCTGAGGTGTCAAGTTGAATAGCTCCGCACACAGTGAAATCTCATTGGTCCAAAATCCTGCTCCACATAACTGTATATATATATATATATATATAAAACGTCAACATGAAGTCAATTGACCCTACAGCATGTGTGTGATAGAGACTTAATGGCAGCCAGAGAAAATAAAAGTTTTAAGATTTTAAACTTCAGGAAATTCAACTTAGACATTCAATTATGTTTGTACCTATATGTATAGTGTCTAATAATGCATTGGCAATGTAAACTTAAGTTTATCTTGCCAATAAAGCTTGAAATGAATAGAATCTGCCCGTTTGATTCTATTATTAAAGGCCACTGAAAAACAGCAGAATATTTGCCAAACTTTTAATTACAACATGTCCATGGATTTTGTGGCATGTATACAACTGTAAAGAAATTTCAAATGTAACTCTATCCGCAAAAAAAAAGTCAAAGTAACAAACAAAGTATAAAGTAAATACTGTATATTTATGATTGTATTTGAATGTTTGTTTTAATGTACCATGATTAATCGCGATTAATCAGAAAACTGTATGATTAATATTATAATGTAACGGACACAATAATAAAAACATTGAAATCACTATAATGCATTATAAATGATTTGTAATGCATTAATAATACATTCATAAAGCATTACATATAAAGACTACATAGAAAGTGTTAATGTTTGTAATAATTATCATTAGTTAGATATTTAGGGGTATTATAAATACTTATTATTTAGTATTAGGCACTTAGGATATTATTATGAGCCATACACATGAAACTATACCAGTAAGCATTAAAACGTTCCTCTAAAAGACAGCATGATTACTTGTCAGCATGATTTAAACCCTCGGTCTGCTTAAGCATCTCAACCAAACTAACGTCTTTTGATATAAAGCTCTCATAAACACTTCAGACAAAGATAGAGGAAAGAACTGTAGATTTCTGACATGCATGTAGGCAACTGAGCAGCAAATGGAGCTGCCAAACTCCCAGCAGTCAGTGTTGGCTGATTACCACAGCCATGCTGTGATATTTTCTAAATTCTGCTCACCTCCCCACATTCATGCCTCCAGCCCAGCTGTGCTTAAAGCTGATGGGAGTGCAGTGCGGCTCACCCCACCTGGTGTCTACTTGACCAAACACGAAAAGGCATGAACAGCTTGAGCTGATAATATACCAGTAAAACTATACTATACTGAACAGATGTAAGTAGAATCTAGAGCACACTTCATTATTTAAAGTGACTTTCAGTGCATTAATTGCAGGGATATTTACCTAAGTATGAATTGGAGTAAATGGTCAGAAGATCTTCATTTTCATGCTATCAACTATATCAAACCAGACTGAATAGAGAACACTTTCGTCCCCTTAGCAGAAACCCAGTGTTAAGCAAATCATCACTTCAATGTCTAATTCAGCTCTTTAGCTTCAAAGGCTGGCTCTCCTCTTGGAAAGAAAATGTTTGGCTATATCTGGACACTTAAACATTGCATTTGCAAGACTAATTTCATTACCACTAAGCAGCAACAGTCCCCCTCATTTTGTCAGCTAGCTTTCCTTCTTTCTTGAAGTGCCCATTCCTATCACTAAAGGAAGTCTAGCAGAACAGGAAGTACTCAAAGTTAGCATCACAGACCATTGACGACTAATTTCAGCTGATGGCTAACAGCTCCCATGTTCCTCTTCTCCAAATGACAGCTCACATCACTGAGTGTGCAAACAAACAGGGTTAATCCTCAAAGTAACTGATTTAGAAGTTGTGGTTTGCCAAGTTTGCGCATTAATTTGAATTGCATGGAATGAAGCTTTGGAATACACACTGAGGAATGTGTCCGTGCCAAGAATACATGCAGGTGCATCGTTTATTTTGGCAAAACAGATGGGATAAAACTAACCAACTGATTCAAGTCATTCCATGGACATTTTTTTTTTTTTATCTAAAAGCAAAGACTACACAGTTTTCTATATAGGGTGTAATCCAGGAACTATACCAACAAAAAAAGAATTAGAGGATGCCAAGCCAACTGACAAAATGGAAAGAAAACTGTTAAGACTAGCTTAATAATAGGGGTGCAAATGTGCACAGTGTGCAATTCGTTTGAATCCTTGAGTTAAAACAAGCTTCCCTCAGAGATCGAAGTCCACAACTTCAAAATGCAAAATACAGGCTTACTACCAAAGTCTCCTATTTGTCATGGTCTGTTCATGCTACATGAGTGCTTATGAAGTATGCATGAGATCTGAATAGCATCTCAATAAATAAATTATAAACATTATCCTCTGAATGGGCAGAACAAGAGAGACAAAAAGCAGTTACCATATTTTAATTGATTCTAATGACTGTTTACTTTGTGTCTGGTTTTATAATCCTGTCCCATTTTCTTTTTTTTTTTTTTTTTTATGTTTTCCATTTAAAAGATTTTCATTATAAGTTCAATTTAACTTGTTTTATCTGAATATAAATGAATGCACTTAAAACCTCTTGTTTTATTGCTGTCCATTGGAAAAACCTTAAAGTGAAATCTTGTAATCTGTTTTCAGTAGAGAAAAAGGCCTCCAATTCAAACTACACATAGCTAAAAGCATAGGCCTGATTCGTCTGTGATAATTAGAGTATAACACCATCTCTTCATCTATTAATTGAATGTGATGGTTCCAGCTTTTAAGCTCCCTGTGGCATTGAAAGCTAGACAATAGCATCTTCATCATCTGTTCAACTGTATCAGCAGAGACATTATAAATTCATCCCATTTCTTAAAGGTGCGAAAAGGTGCACGAAGCAGACAGCGCTCAGATCTGCCGCTCATTGTGTATTATCTACTGGCTGTTTTTAATCTTTGTATCAGAGATGGCTGTTGAAAACAGCTTAGCAGTGAGAAAGAGGGGGAAGCCTGGAGGAATGGGAGATTTGTGCATTCTTGAGAGATTACATAAGGGAGGGCATGGTGACCCCTTTTTCCCTACAGGATCCTGACCCATTTAACTATAACACCCTGTCCTTACTTCAGGATTTTGTTATGGAAATCATGGCTTAAACGGATGTGGATTCTTTTACCGGCAGCTGAAATTATTGGGCTTTTTCTTGCTTTGTATCCAAGGACAATTCAATATCCGTCTCCAAGCAAACACTGTGAACAAGTTTTGAAAGGTTACTTTTAATGTTTTAAATTTTTTTAGACAAACACAACCCTTATAAAGATACATAGGACTAGTAGTGTGGATTTTGATCCATCCTACTGACTTGAATATTTTTATTATGTTCACCAAAAAGGCATGTTCAGTTTTGTTGAGGGACTCTGTCTGTAGAAGTTTGTAGCCCTGTGGGATTTTGAATATTATGAGTGAATCAAAGATTTATACGAAAACACCATGTTTTTCACAACTGAAACAGGACTTATTATTCTTTAGTAAATTTTTCAAATCAATTAATCTACAAATATACAGATTAGCAGGCAAAAGAGGGATTTATGAGTCATAGAAAGGCATGGAAGTGAACAAGAATGATTCGTTCAAAGACATTTTTGTGTTTTTGAGTCATTGAGACATTCACAACCAAAGCACCACAGGACCATTTAGCATAGTTAAAGCAAGATAAAGAAACTCTTATTTGAGTGCAACGTTTAAGTGTGTGTAGCAGCATACCCCTCCTCGCCCTCATGTCAGGGAATATACATACGGCAGGCAGCCAAGCTAGGGAGTGTGTCTACTGTTGTGAAGAGAAAAAGCAATTATGTGCCACTTCCAAAATTCACGTCTGACTTTTGACTGATGGTATAAAAGAGGCCGGCCAGCGCATGTTCTGTCACTCCAGCTAATGAGAGCTATTCCCTCAGCCCCCCTTTCCCAGGATCACTAGTGCCCACTAACAGGTTTAATAGATAATTGTCTGATGTGCTAAACCCCCTTTGATGCCCAGCCACCAGCGGTGCAAATTATATCAAAGGTACTGGGAACACCTTAGCTGTTATCACAAAGAAATGACAATGTGAAACTCCAAGAATTCCTTCAGCACTACACTGTGTTGATTGCATGAACCGTTTTATGCTATTTAATGGGAAATCATGCAAAGTAGCCTCTAATGAGATGAGTCTCATTAATGGGTTGAATGTCAACAAAAGAGGTGAGCCAGATCGGCTTAGACAGACACACACACACACACACACACACACACACACACACACACACACACACACACACACACACACACACACACACACACACACACACAGGTGCCAGGGTTTTTTCCCTGAGGAGGCAAGGGAGGCATTGCCTCTTCAAAAAAAAAAAAAAAAAAAAAAAATAATAATTCATTTTGAAAGTGAAAGTGTAGATTTATGGTAAAAAAAGGACTTAAATATTGATCTGTTTTTCACCCACACTTATTATATCACTTCTGAAGATATTTATTTAACCACTGGAGTCTTATGGATAACTTTTATGTGGCCTTTATGTGATTTTTGGAGCTTCAGAGGTCTGGTTTCCATTCACTTGCATTGTAAGGACTAACAGAGCTGAGATATTCTTCTAAAAATCTTTTTTTTTCTTTTTTTTTGTGTTCTGCAGAAAAAAGAAAGTCATACACATTTGGGATGGCATGAGGGTAAATAAATTATGAGAAAATTTTAATTTTTGTGTGAACTATCCCTTTATCATGTGGACATGCTGCTGCTGCACAGTCAGACAAACACAAGACATGCTACATCAAGCATGTATGTCATGCTGCTTCACAATTACACATAAATACAATCCCCTAACAAATCAAGGAAGCTACACAAATGCATAACACAAAACATGACCCCCCCCCCACAACAAAGCAGATCTAACACCTAGACTTGTGTACTGCTGCTGCGAAGAGCCATGTGCTCCGAGCGTATGCTAGCTAAGTGTGCCTTGGCATGCTTGGCATAATGCAAATGAACAAAATTTATATGTGTGCCTGCTCCTGCTTGACCGAGTTGCTTAAACGGTTAGTGACCTGACTTATAATATGTACCAGGACCAGGAAAGCCCAGAACTTATTTAGCTAGTGACTTAGCCTAGCTGTGTGTGGATTAATTTAAATGAATTACCTAAGATAGCGATGTGTACCAGTGCCTGATTTGGCTAAGGCAAAACCTTGTTCAAGACGCGCTTCTATGTGTCATGGCCAAAAGAAGACCTTACCATGCAAGCGGATAGAAGAAAAAGCCCCAGCAAACACATGAGCAAATAACATTTTCAGAGAAAAGAACTGTGACCCAAAATACACACTCAGCAATGCACACTTACATTATACAATATGCACTTAGCCATCTAGTGTATGGATTTTATATTATGCACAAAGTATCCCAAAGTACCCACCCAGACATGGTTCTCGGACCTCACGCTCCTCACGAGGAAGGACCTTCTTTCTCAGGGACGGGGCATCTGGCACCCGCAACCAGACCTCTGGAATCTCCATGTCTGGCCCCTGGACAGGATGTGGAAGACTTAAGTGGCCTACCACCCGTGGTGGTGGACACGATCACTCAGGCTAGGGCTCCCTCTACGAGGTGCCTGTATGCCTTGAAATGGCATCTGTTCGCTAAGTGGTGTTCTTCCCAATGCGAAGACCCCCAGAAATGCGCAGTCAGGTCGGTGCTTTTCTTTCTGCAGGAGAGGTTGGAGGGGTGGCTGTCCCCCTCCACCTTGAAGGTGTATGTAGCCGCTATAGCGGCACACCACGACACAGTGGACGGTAAGTCCTTAGGGAAGCACGACCTGATCATCAGGTTCCTGAGAGGCGCCAGGAGGTTGAATCCCTCCAGACCACGCCTCATTCCCTCATGGGACCTCTCTGTATTTCTTCAGGGTCTACGGGGAGCCCCCTTTGAGCCCCTGCAGTCAGCTGAGCTTAAGGCACTCTCTTTAAAGACTGCCCTCCTGACTGTACTCACTTCCATCAAGAGGGTAGGAGACCTGCAAGCGTTCTCTGTCAGCGAAACGTGCTTGGAGTTCGGTCCGGGATACTCTCACGTGATCCTGAGACCCCGACCGGGCTATGTGCCCAAGGTTCCCACGACCCCATTTAGGGATCAGTGGTGAACCTGCAAGCACTGCCCCAAGAGGAGGCAGACCCAGCCCTGACATTGCTGTGTCCGGTGCTTGCTTTACGCATCTATTTGGATTGCACGCAGAGCTTTAGAGTCTCTGAGCATAGGTGACCCCATGCAACGTATATCTTCCGCTAATTCGTTTCCCTTTTGGTAAACTATGTCTTCCTTGAGCAGAGGCCCCTCTGCCCCAGTCACCATGTTTGTAGAAACTCTCCCCCGTTGGGTAGAACCTACCATGGGACTTCTCCACATGACATACTTCTGACAATGCTCGGCAAGACCATGCGACGTATTTCCCCTTGGGAGTGACACCCCCCCCGACATAGACACTGGTAGCCCCAGTCGGTTAACAAATTTCACTCTTTTTTTGGGGAGAGAAAAAAAAGAGGATAAGAGGCCATGACTGGGCTAGCCTGTCCCAATCTTTTGGGCAGTCAACTTGTCCCAGAAGGGCCGTTCGACGCTCATAACAGCATTGGGGGAGGTTACGTGTCGGCCTGGTACACTGGCTACGAGGCACACAGTGGTCTGCCCATCTTGCACCACCAGTTCACGTGACACAGTTCAGCTAGTTGTGGCGTTTTCGTATAGGGACCCCTAGTGTCACTACATCGACACAACATCGAGTGAGTGACAGATAGGGAACGTCCTGGTTACTTTCGTAATCTCCGTTCCCTGATGGAGGGAACGAGACGTTGTGTCCCTCCTGCCACAATGCTAGACTACCCGCTGAAATGGCTGGGATCTTGTCTCGGCTCCTCAGCACAAAACCTGAATGAGTGGTTGCATACCAGCTCCTTTTATACCCATATGTTTGGGGGACTAGTATGCAAATACCACTCGCCAATTCCCATTGGCCTTTTTTCAAAGACCAGAGGTGTTTCGGGCTCCCAAGAGCGACCCCTTGTGTCACTACATCGACACAACGTCTCGTTCCCTCCTTCAGGGAAGGGAGGTTACGAAAGTAACCAGGACGTTTCTGCACGTTAACCAACCACAGTTCTACACTTATATCTCGAATAATGTACATATTCAAACAGCGTTGGGTGATGGTAAGGCATTAAACTCACATTTCAAGGTGCTATCTTCATAGAAGTTTTGCAAGTTGCCAAATTCACCATTATTTACAATTGCTTTGATAGACCAGCATCACAGCCACGTAACTTTAACCCTTTCCGCTTTGTAAGGCAAGCCACGAGTGTGCGAAGTGTCCAACATGCCACACTCCGTTTTGTCGGTTAAAGAAGTACATCATCCAGATACCCGTAGTACACATATTTTTTGTTGCATTTTCAGTGTTAACATACTACTCTCACTACTTACACTACAAAATGGCGTAAAATAGTCTACAGTATGCATTTACAGAAGAATGTTTTTTTTAATAAATACTAATACAAATAAAATATAACAACAAAAAAATTTGGTTCGTGGTTAATTTTCATCTTTAATTCCCCAGAAAGGCCCCCCCCCCACACACACACAGTGGTACAGTACAGCATACCCCTGATAGATACTCTCCGTGCTGGCAGTCTCAGATCATAAGACACTAGTCCTTAGAAAGGTGTGACACTGAATAAGGCGTGTGAATACACAAACCTTTATCCATCGACATCTCAAGGATACCCTGCTGATCCGACAATCAATATGGTAGCAGAGACGGAGCCAAGGTGCACTTTTCAATCTCCATGCTCTAAGCATCAAGAAACAGCTTACGGAGCCCCAAGGAAAAATAACCTTAGAGCTGAACAAACTACTTAATCATAGTGTTCAAGCTGTTAGAGGTGAATTCTAATGTCTAATGCATGCAAGGGATGACTAAATATCTATAATTCTGCCATTTGCTCATTTATCTGTTAGAAGTGTGGACATGCATGAATCATTGAATGAATCTATAATATAGGTAACACTCTTGAAAATGGTTAATGGATTATTCTGGGACTTCATTTTTTATGAATGACCAAAATGATTGCTTATCTCTAGGATCCCATAGTGAAGAAAACCCACAAGTGAGACCTCTTCAATATCAAATTATTTATTTTATTTTCTCAAATAAAGAAGGGGATTTTCTCCCCTTCTTGCTTATTGGATGTTTCTTAAGAGAAAAGTCTCCAGTAATCTCAGAAGTGTCCCCTCTTGAGTTTCAAAAGAGATTCCAACAATGTCTCACACAGTGATAAGATTTGTCATGATATAGATGGGCAAGACATCAATATGACATTTTTCTTATAAAATATTTTTCAATGTTTTTTGGCTGCATTATGCACGCTAATTTTATAGCTCTGTTTTCTTACTATATGTCAACAACTGTCTCAGTTGTTTCAATTTTTATTTATCTTCTAATTTAGGTTAAACTGAAGCAATGTGGACATTTAACAATTTGACTTTTTAATGTTAAATTAGCTCAGCCAATGCTGCAAAATTTAAGGCGGGACTATCTGTTTGGTTGACCAGTGGCAGAAGGGGTTAGTGTTTGAGAAACCTGTCCGCCATTATTTTTTAAATTATTTATTTATTTATTTATTTTAAATGGCAAGATTAAAATAATATTGTCATACCCTGAGCAACAGAAACAGACTATAGTGGCAAAATCCCAAATCCATTCCATAAGATATTTAAAATTAAATATATTACTTGAACTTTTAAGATAGCATGGGTCAAAAAAGCACTTGGAGTGTTAAAAAAATAAATTGAAATTATTTAAATATTTTACATAAAAAGTGACATAAATCTTTATAATGTAATCATTAAATTGAAAAAGCTATAACTGACTTGGAAAGTCTTGGGAGGTATAGATGAAAATACATTAAACATTATGCTATAGAAATTAATAGATTTTTATATTATAATTGTTTTTTTATTTTATTTTGAAGACTAAAAAATACATGTTGCCTGATTTATTTTTAATCTTTAATAGAGGTATATAAAGGAAAGGTACAAGGAGAGAATGTTTGTGAAGAGTGAAATAATGGTTTTGGTGCAAATGTATTAAACCCAGCAATGAAGAGGAATGGTTTAGAGATACAGCAGACCCATCAGCACATCCTAAAGTGTTATATAAATATATAAATGTGTCCATTTGCCCGCTAGTGCTATGATCATCCTGATGATGTATAATGATGCGTTATTTCACTTGTCTTAGAAACAATAAGAAGTCCAGCATCTCTGATAGGGATATGCCTGAAGCCAAATACCTTATTCAGAAAGGCACAAATATTGACTTTAAAACAAATAATGAATTCTATTGAATAATAATAATAATAATAAAAAAAATATTCGTTGGACTGATTATCCAACAACAAGCACAGGGATTGAGCGATTTGTAAATAAACATATCTAAAGAGTCAATGGTGAGTCTGTTAAAACAATATTACTTAAATACACAGATGAGTCGAAACATTATGACCAATCACAGGTGAAGCGAATAACGTTGATCATCTCCTAACAAGGCCACATGTCAAGGTCTGGGTAGATTAGATGGTAAGTGAATAATGGAGAAATGGGCAGGAGTAAAGACCTGAGTGACTTTGACAAGGGCCAAATTGTTATGGCAAGACGACTGGGTCAGAGCATCTCTGAAACAGCAAGGCTTGTGGGGTGCTCCCTGTCAGCAGTGGTGAGTACCTACCGATGGTGGTCAGAGGAGGGACAAACCACTAACCATGACAGGGTTTTGGGTGCCCATCGATGTGTGAGGGCAATGAAGGCTATCCCGCTTGGTCCGAACCAACAGAAGGTCTACTTCGGTACAACTCATAGAAAATTGTAATGGTGGTTACGGGTACATTGCACCCTGCTTTGTATGGAGCTGCATAGCCACAGACCGGTCAGAGTGCCCATGACGAATGTGCCTACAATTGGCATGTGAGCATTGGAACTGGACCTTGGAGCAGTGGAAGAAAGTCACCTGGTCTGATGAGTCTCATTTTCTTTTACATCACGTGGACGGTTGTGTACATGTGTGCAATTTACCTGGGGAAGTGATGGCACCAGGATGCACTGTGGGAAGAGGGAGCCGGTGGAGGGAGTATGATGCTCTGGGCAATGTTCTGCTGGGAAACCCTGGGTCCGGCCATTCATGTGGACGTCAATTTGACAGGTGCCACCTACCTAAACATCATTGCAGACCAGGTACACCCCTTCATGGCAATGTGTGGCAGGGCGGAGGGCGGGCCGGGTCTTGATTCTGCACACCCGGCCCCTAATCAGGCTGATCAAGCCCGAGAGGGATAAAGGTGACCGGAGATGGCAGTGTGACAGAGAGAGAGTTACGGGCAGCTGCCCGACACCTGTGTGTATTTGTCTTTTTGGTTCTGTTTATTATTAAAATATTATTTATATCAACAAGCGTGTTCTCGCCTCCTCCTTTCCATCGAATGTGCTACACTGGTGCCAAAACCCAGGAAGGAGGAGGGATGCGCCGTAGTAGAGTCCTTGCCACTACCACCCACCCCAATGGAGCAGCCCTAGTCATCTGCCGGGGGATGCCTGAGAGTGGAAGAACGGCTGCCAACCGCGAGAGGAGGAGGGGCTTCTAACCGACCGCCTGGAGTGGTCAGGGCCACTGCCGGGGCGGAGGAAACCCCTACCAGCTGCTAAAATGCGCTGGGGTCTGAGACCGCGAGTGGGGAGGGGCTCCTGGCTGACCGCCTGGAGCGGGAGGACCACTGCCAGGGGCGGGGGAGACCCCTTCCATCCACCGGAACGTGGCGGGGCGTTCCGTCCGCCAGAGGCCAGAGGACTGCCTCCGATCCATCCAGGTTGGCGTGGCTGTCGTCCGCTAGAGGGTGGAGGAGTGGCTGAGGACCAGGCTACGGCGTATCAGAGAACTGGTGAGTAAATTTCTTTTCTCTCTCTCTCCTCTCTCTCTCCCGCTGCCGCTCCACATTGGCCTTTTCCTCTCTTTTTAAATAGTGTTTTAATTTGGTACCATCGCCGTTACGGCGTACAAGTACCGCATTTTTTTTTTTTTGTTGTTTCCCACCCTTGTCCCCTCCCAGATCCAGGAAGGCGGGGATGACCTGCCGGCAGACGGGGCCGGAAGGGCATGCCCCCTCCCCCCGGAAAAGGGGGGGGGTGTACGTCATGCCGGGGGCTCCCTTGCCTGAGAGAACGAGGGAGGAATGTGGCAGGGCAGAGGGCGGGGCCGGGTCGTGATTCTGCACACCCGGCCCCTAATCAGGCTGATCAAGCTCAAGAGGGATAAAGGCGACTGGAGATGGCAGTGCGAAAGAGAGAGAGTTACGGGCACCTGTGTGTGTTTGTCTTTTGGATCAGTTTATTATTAAACTATTATTTATATTACCAAGCCGGTTCTTGCCTCCTCCTTTCCATTGAGCTGTGTTACACAATGGTATTTCTATGATATTCGGAATTCTAATGTCTTGGTGCCAGATACCAAAGTACACCTTCAGGGGCCTTGTAGAGTCCATGCCTCTGTGGGTCTGCGCTGTTTTGGTGGCATGCAGAGGACCAACAGCATATTAGGCAGGTGGTCATAATGTTGTGGCTCAGCAGTGTATAAACTTTATGAATGAAAATGCACATTGTGTGATGTCAAGTTTAAATCGGAGGGCCACATAGCAGTCTCCATTTACTGTGCACATCTAAGAAAAAAATATTATCCAACAAGCACAAGGATAAAGCGTAATTTTAAATAAAAATATCTAAATTTACAATGCAATGATAAGTCTTTTAACTTAAGATGACTAAAGTGTAAACTTTATTAATGAAAATGCAAGCAAATGCAAGTCACCTGCAAAGAATAAGCAAAGACTTCAGGGTTGTGTAAGGCTGGGATATCATTGCAAAGACTTTACTGGGGATATAAAATTAAGCAAAATTGTGAATATCGCAATGATTTTAATGCGCTTTTCATTTGGCCACTTGATTTCCTAAAGAGTACATCATAAATCAAAACAACATCAATATTGTGATAACGTCATATGTGATTTTTAAAAACCGAAAAAATGCTGTGATTAAATTAAATGAATAGCCTATATTGTGTATGTACTTCTCAGTGTGAACAGCGCGCTGTTCTGCGGGCAAATTTTTCTTTAGGCATATTTGCATATTAGGCATATTTGCTATATGGGAACAATAAATAGAACAGAGTTGCATTTAAATAATGGGCTTTTCATTTAGTTTTGACACACTTCCAGTTTAAGCCCCACATCCGTTTATATCTGAATACAGATACAACTAATTTTGCCATTGCAACAGATACAGATACAGATAATAGCTTTGCTGCACACCCTTAATCTTTGACGACAGGGCTGCAAAGGGCAATTACTGCCAATGATATTATGAACATCTACTCAGCAGCGCCTGGCGTGTTACATTTATACATGCACGTTATGCATGTGGGTGAGGCAGACAGCCTGTCTATACAGAACAATACTACGATGCTCATGTCATAATTAAAAAAGCATCAAAACAAGAAAAACTTGCACACTAGTAGTTTAAACTTCATTAGCTTCATTGATTATAATGGAATAATTGTGACAAAGGGTTTAGAGTGCAAGCAAAAAAAAAAAACAAAAAAAAAAAAACATTTTGTGACTGCGAGACATATAAATGTTTCATTTGTGTGTATTTGCCTGCCAGTAGGAGAGGTAAAAACTGGTGCTGGTTGGTGTGCAGAATAAGACTTTCACGAAGGATGCTTGAATACCCCTTTTTCTCCCTCTAATTTCCTTTACCATGCTAATGGTACTGCAATGGTGGGGCTATTGATTAATCTAAGTGTGGCCTGGAGGATAAGAGACTCTTTTGGCAGATGCACAAAAGGCCATTAAACGTGGGGTGGCTGGGGTGGCTGGGGTGGGGGTGCAGTGTTCCAGGGGAAGGGAGGGAGAAATCAGAGAATGAATGAAAGAAGGGAATTGAGGGTAATAAGCACATGGAGAGCGAGACAAGTCTGGGTGAATTGAAGTCAAGATGACAGCTTTACTTTTTGCATGCATGAGATTGAAGAATGAATATGACAATCATGGATTTCAGAGTGTGTGAAAAACATTCACAATTTCATCAAGAAAATCATGCCATTTTTAGGACCATTAAAGTAGAAGAGTGAAATGTCTGTAGCACCACCAAATGTAATTGCAAAAATAATGTTTATGAAATAGGATTTCCTAAACACTCCTTTAGTCTTCCATTGCTAAAAAAAAAACACACAAAAAAACTTTAGTTCCATTCCAAACTAACGCTATTGGTAAAATATTTCAATGAACTGGTTAAAAAAAAAAAAAACCCAATTAACTTGAATTTAGCATTGGTTCATGTAAATGAACTACACTGCCAAGCCCCCAAAAAATTTGCATACTCTAATATTTCGTTGGACCGCCTTTAGCTTTAATTACGGTGCGCATTTGTTGTGGCATTGTTTCGACAACCTTATGCAACGTCACAAAATGTATTTCCATCCAGATTTGCATTATTTTTGGCAGAAATCTTGTATTGATGATGGGAGAGTCAAACCTCTCTGTAAAGTCTTCTCAAGCATATCCCAAAGACTTTCAATGGGGATAAGGTCAGGACTCTGTGGTGGCCAATTCATGTGTGAAAATTATTACTCATGCTCCCTGAACAACTCTTTCACAATTTGAGGTTGATGAATTGTGGCATTGTCATGCTGGAATATGCCTGTGCCATTAGGGAAGAACAAAATCCATTGATGGGATAACCTGGTCATTCAGTACATTCAGGTAGTCAGCCGACTTCATGTTATTACCGCATAATGTTGCTGAGCCTCAACCTGACCAACTGAAGCAACCCCAGATCATAAAACTGCCTCCAGAGGCTTCTACAGTGGGCAGTATGCATGACGGGTGCATCGCTTCATGTGCTTCCCTTCTTACACTGACGTGCCTATTGCTTTGGAATAGGGTAAATCTGGACTCATCAGACCACATGACCCTTTTCCAATGCTCATTCAAGATTTTTTTCTGATCACATTTCTTCCGTGAAGCTGACGGTTCACCACTATCCTTCCAGGTTTTAATAATGTGTTGGGCAGTTCTTAACCCAATTCCAGTGATTTCACCAATCTCCTTAGTTGTTTTCTTTACTGGATGCAGGCCAATAATTTGCCCCTTCTGAAACACAGTAACATCTTTTCCACAATCTCGGGATACGTCTTCCGACATGGTTGTTTAAGAAATGAGAAGCTACACACTGCATCAGTTAGGGTTAAAAGAATTGTTGCCAGCTGAAACATATTAATCACTGCAATAATGATCCAATCATAGGCTCTTAAGTATCTGCTTATTTAAATCCAAAAGGCGACTTTTTGTGCCAGGCAGTGTAGTTTATGTAATTGATTCACTGATTTACTTGAGCTTGGCACAGTCTTAAAGTAAATTTGCTTTCTTTTTTTAAGCGAAATATTTTGTCAATTGCTGATGTTTATCAATATGTTTCCATTAAGTTATATACAATAGGGTGTTTTCTAGATTTATTATTAGTGTATGTTATGTATACTGTTAATGTATGTTCAATTTAATGTTGTCACCCTATTTCTTTAACCCTTATTTAACGCTTAAATGCATAGGAATTCCACCAAACACTTACATATTTGGATCTTTAAAGACCTGGCACGTATATCTATCACAAATTTATCTACAAAATGGCCAAATAATGTACAATTTTCAATTTTCTTTCCAGAAAAATAAATCGGCCTGGGATTTGACAAGTTGTTTTGGGGTGGGGTTCGCTGTCCTTTTCTGCATATTGCTGCCCCTTTCGGCATATCACGTCACCGTTTTGTGGCCCGTTCAGCTTATCGCGGCCCATTCGGCCCGTTTCTTGGCTGGCCCACCGGCCCACCCGGGTCTCCCGATGGCCAGTCCACCCCTGATCGGCCCCAAAGTGCGTCGGCCCACTGGGAAAATGCTTGGTATGCCAGATTACCAATCCAGCCCTGGAAACAAGGTTACTGAGCTTTTAATCCTCCAATCATAACACGCCTGGCTGAACTCAGGTGGATATTGGGTGCATTCGATCTTTGTTCAGCATTTCCCCGTTACCATTCATTCCTATGAGAACAACGGGGAGAATTATCTGATAGATTTGGTTATTTTAACAAAAAAGCTGTTGTGTAGTTTTTTGCACTTCAGACAAAGCCAAACATTTTTTTAGACTTTCAACCATATAGAAGCCTAAAGAAGAGCACTGAGGCTGCAAGCTGTTGAGTCATACAGTTCAGTAGTCTCAGTACAGAAGTTTACATTTACGATTTTCACAGTAATGTTTTATTTGATTGGGATCTACAACATTTAACTGCTTTGTTTACATCATAAACACGTTTATTTGTATCTTTTAATATGATTATTCAAGTGTTTTGTCCACACATTAATGATATTTTAAAATGATTCTACACCAAAAATAAACAAAATTAAGAGGTGAAACTTGTGATATTTCAATGGAAGACCTTTAATTATTTTAATTTTACAATTGAATCCGCTCGAATGTTTTTCAAACACACTAAACCAGGTATCCAGCATTTGGTCAACTGCAGCCACGGTGCTCTTCTTTGGGCTTCTGTATGGCTGAAAGGTGATAAAAAAAAAATCAGTTCTGGCTTTTTGGCTTTGTCTAAAGTGCAAAAAACTACACAACAGCTTTTCGTCATGTTTTTCGTTGTTAAAATAGCCAAATCTATTGGATATTTCTCCCTGTTGTTCTCATAGGAATGAATGAGTAACTATGGTAACGGGGAAACGGGAAATCATGATCGAGTTCAGCAAGGCGTGTTATGATTGGTGGATTAAAATCTCAATGTTATTGGCTAAAGAGGACTTCATAAAAAGTCAGATTCACAATTTGTGAATTGATACATGGCAGGAAAGTCTCAAAAAAGCCACACGTGAATCCAAAGCGATCCACACATGTGACGATTTGCAAATGCAGATTCAACGATCCATAAATAAATGTAACAACATTCACAAATGTTTTGATGCAAATTAATTCAAGAACTTGACAGATACGTATTTGTAAAAGTTTTTGAATTTATTTAAGTGAGATGTATTTGTGTGGGCAATCGGGGAAATATCTGTGCTCTCACTTGTGTATTTATGAATTGTATTTTGCATTTATGAATTTGATTTTGTGAATGTGAATTGTGCTGTGCATTTATGAATTGGATTTTGTAAATATATTCTTTTTGAGATCATTCTGGCTCCATAGTTAGTTCAATGGTGCAATTTTCTCAATCAGCTCAAATATAAAAACTGTTGACTGGCTCATGGCCAGTGTTTTCAGTGGAGGATGCATTAATCTGCAAATCAAACATCTTTAACAAACCCGCTGAGATATCTATTCATGTGAAGTCACAAGGTTGCACTTTAAAACAAGTAAAACAGTGAAAATAAGACAGAAAACGCTCATAAAAGAAAAGGATGCAGTGAACTCAGCAGAAGCTTGACATGAAGTATACCTCAGTGGCTAGATGCGCTTGTGCGTTTGGTGTGGACTATACTCCACCGTTATATACCCTAAATCTGTGATGTTCACAGGACGGGGGCAGCAGGGGCACAAGTGTTCACAAATTTAAAGGTGCCCTTTTGGTCCCCAGAAAAAGGGGAGACATTTTAATAATTAAATAAAAATAGTTAAATAAAACAAAATGTAAATCTCGTAATAATCTCACAATAACAGTAATAATGTGTTATTATGAGATTTCTTTGTAAATCGTGGGCCTTTAAGAGCCTTTAAGAGCCTTTAAGAGCACCCGGTGCCTTTAAGAGCGCCCGCAATAGCAGATTGGGGCAGATTCCAATCGCAATTGATCCTCCCTATGCCCTATACTCATTCCAAAGTGCAGAGCCCCTGAAGTGGGTACTCTGAAGGAAACATGGCATTACTGTATGAATGTACCCTTCGCTAACAGTCTTGTGGAAGGGCCCTTCGAGAAATTTTTTTTTTCACCTTCGTTTTGAATGAGCTTTCCAGTTTTGAATTTGCCCCAGCCCGGAGCATTGAAGTGCCATTACCTCAGATGAGTAACAGGTCAGATAAAAAGTCCACTCCATGTATTGTATTGTAAGTTCATCAAAAGAATAATACTCGATTGCTACTGCATTTCCGACATTGCGCACCTGCAGTGTTGACAGATTTATTCATTATAATGTGAGCGGTCACGTCGCTTTCAGTGACAGACATTCAATTTGTCTATTACATAATATTGACATAAACTGAAGGAGCTGTCTGGCTCAGCCAAAGCCAGTTTGGTTTTGTGAAAACTAATTAGCAATAAGACTAATAACTTTCAGAATAATACCATGGTATTACCATTTTTTGGACATGTAGGCCACCATGATAACCATTCAAAACCATGGTATCTTGACAACATCATCATTGTACCATGGTTTCACCATATTATTGGGTTAAGGTCCTGTATATTTATAAATATTAATGACAGGATACAGAAAATAACATAATATGAATATTAAAATAAATGAAGATAAAGTAATATAAGAAGTGTCAGTTAAATAAAGGTGATGACAAGGTCAGAGTGGAAGCAGCAGAGATGACAGGATAAAGTGAGGTAGCAGAGATGAGAGAAAGTGAAAAGAGTGATGGAACAAGAAAAACATAAGAGCCCTGTAACAAAAAAATTACTCTGTGCTGTTACCAGGGTAATGCCATGGTACTGAATGATTGATCATGTTCATATTTCATGATACTGTCATGGTTCTCCAAGGTACTTTAAAAAATACCATGGTTTTACTATGACACATGTCAAAAACATGGGGTTATCACAGACCATGTCAAAAACTAAAAAATAAATAAATAAATGATAATAATAATATGTACAGTATATATATATATATATATATATATATATATATATATATATATATATATATATATATACACACATACAAAAAAAATGGTTAAACACTCAAAAAGCAAATAAATTAGTTCAGTATTTATAATTACTACTCAAAAAAAATAAAAAAAAATAAAACAAATAAAAAACAGTGCCCTTTTTTTATCCTTCTGCCTCTGTCCCTGCTAACGTCACTGCACTGAATTCTGATGAGATCCATAAATAAGGATGGGAATGCAGGCTGTGGTCGATGGGACCACACGAAGGGACAGGTCATGAGGTGTTCCACCTGCTGTCACCTCAACAAACACAACACCAGCTCCTGAGCTGCACCGTGGCGTGACTGAGCATAGTTTGATAAGATTTATACATCTCAGAGGCTCCCAGTACAGCTAAACACACACATATTTTGTTCATATGACCTTTTTCCCCCATACACTGCTGCTTAATCTGTTGGAAGCCACCCACATGCCAAGTCCTAAAAATGCTGTCAGATATACTCAGCTCAGCTAGGTGTTCAAAGAGTTCATAATGTCTCACACACATACATACACACACCCAAACGCACAAGACAACAGCACAGACATCTTATTTCCCCCTGGTATAAAGCCGTGACTCACTGCTGTCTGGTACTGCATCTCTAGCACTGGCACAGGGTGATATCATGACTGTGACTGCTAACTGACATCACACGCTAATAGCTAATGGGTCTTATGAAACACGGTCCACTAGTCAATAAATCAGCATAAGTGTGCTGATATTTGAACCTGCCCATTAAAAAAAAAAAAAAGAAAAAAGAAAAAAAAAAAAGAAAAGGAAAAATAGGAACAGGGCAATTATTGCACCGTGCTTTTGTGTATGCAGGCAGTTTTTTAGTGAAATAAGATATTATTGAAAATAGTTGTTCCAAAAACAAGGAATATGCCTTTTCAAATAAATTAATTTATAAATTCATTCATCCATCCAAGCAGATGGAACCATTCAAAGACACATTCATACTGTAGTCCAAAAAGAAACAAGGTTTCGTTTATGAGGCCGCAATAATAAGCACTTCACAGGAAGAAATAGTATCTGGATTTTCCAAAATTGTCAAGGTTTGTGGCATCAAATCTTTGAAAGATATTCAAGACATTTGTTTGAGGCAGCTATAATCAAGTATAGAGTCTCATGGTCTTAATCACTGATCAGCATAGATCAGCATTAGGTAGGACTAAACGTCACGTTATGCAGACACATTATATTTTGTTAAACCTTGTTTTTTACCCACAGAGCGCATTCATGTTCTTCTGTAGTTAATAAAGTCCTGAATCAACTTTATACTGCTTTAATAACAGATATTGGGATAAAATAAAAGGGAGCACACACTCACTGCTCTTTACAGGGTTCCCACTGTCATGAAAAACCTGAAAATATCAGGGAATATTACATAATTAAAAGTAACATAGTTATTGGCTAAATATATTATAATGAATATATACTGTTTTTCTCTACTCTAAATATTTAATGAGCTTGAAATTTCTTATGTGTAGATTCACTCTGGACCCCACACACCCTGCCCACTCCCTCTTTGAACTGTTGCCCTCTGGCCGGTGCTACAGAGCACTAAGCGCCAGGACATCCAGGCACAAGAACAGTTTTTACTCTCAGGCCATTTTCCTCATGAACAATTAAACTGCCTCAGGACTCCCCCATAGTGCAATAATGTAAATACATATCTCATTTTCATATGTAAATTCACATGTTTAATTCAATAACGTTACTTTCGTAACTTCTATTCCCTGATGGAGAGAAGAGACGTTGTGTCGATGTAGTGACACTAGGGGTCACTCTTGGGAGCCCCAAACACCTCTGATCTTTGAGAAAAGGCCAATGGGAATTGGTGAGTGGAATTTGCATGCCACTGCCCTGGACTTATGGGTATAAAAGGAGCTGGCTCGCAACCACTCATTCAGGTTTTGTGCTGAGGAGCCAAGACAAGGTCCCGGCCATTTCAGCGGGTAGTTCAGTGTTGTGGCAGGAGGGACACAACATCTCGTTCCCTCCATCAGGGAATGGAGGTTACGAAAGTAACCAAGACGTTCCCTATCTGTCACTCACTCGAAATTGTGTCGATGTAGTGACACTAGGTGTCCCTATACAAAATGCCACAACTAGCTGAACTGTGTTACGTGGACTGGTGGTGCAAGACAGGCAGGCCATTGCGTGCCTCGTAGCCAGCGCACCATGCCGTCACGTAACCTCCCCCAATGCTCCTACGGGCGTGGTATGGTCCCCTGCACCTCGGGTGTAGTGGACATCTACTGATGTCTGCCAAAGAGGCACCATTGGTCGGGGCCCAGGAGGCTGCCACACTCCTGGTGGAGTGTGCCCAAAGCCCCAAGGGGGCCACGTACACCTTCAAGGTTGGCTGCCAAGAGCTGGAGAAGCCGAGGCCGTCTGCTGAAGAAGGGGAGGAATGGTTCCATCCACCAGGGGCCGGAGGACTCGCTGCCATCCACTGGGGGAGGAGCAAGCTGGCATCCACCAGAGGGCGGAAGAGCGGTTGAGGACCGGGCGACAGCGTGTCCGGGAACCGGCGAACAAGTTTTTCTCTCTCTCCTCTCTCTCTCTCTCTCTCTCTGTCACTCCACCTCGCTCTTTCCCTCTCACCTTTCCCTCCCCTCATCTCTCCCAGGGCTCCAGAAAGGTGGGGAAGACCTGCCAGCAGGCACGGCCGGAAAGGCAAAGGCCCCCTCTAGGAAGGGAATGCGTCATGCTGGGGGTTTCCCCGACCTGAGTCGAGTGATGGAGGAGTGTTACGCTGAATCAGGCTAATCAGCCGGGAGGGGGATAAAGATGAGCCGGAGGTGCCAGTTCGAGAGAGAGAGAGACGTATGCGGCCGCGCTGCGTGTTTGTTTATATTGGTTTTCAGTTTACCAATAAAGTTTATGTTTACTGTTCAGCCGGTTCCCGCCTCCACTTTGCCTGACTTTATACTGTTACACTTGGCAATAAAGCGCATTCTGATTCTGATACAACTTTCTTGCAATCCATAATGATGTCTTATAATTGGTCATTCAATTGTCCTTTTGAGTCAGTTATTTTGTGTCTATTTTTTAATTATTGCCATGATCAAGGTTGAACTGGGCTGCCCTGTCACTCACTAATTCAATTTCAGATGAAATGTGCTTATAAGCGCGTATTCGCATTCGGAATTCCACCGTTGCGTGGGTCAGATGACTCTTCCACTGGCAGTGTGTTTGACAACATTGATGTAGAGCGCGGCTTGAACAATAGATGGGGCTATTTGGCAGCTGTTTTTAATTATGGATCACAGTTTATTGTGCTTTGGGTGCACAAACTTCAGTAAGCCCAAAAAAGCGACTGTACTCTGGAAACAAGCCCAAAAAACCTCAGCCCGTGACTTCATTTATTCATAAGTGACTTCATGAAAAAACAAATCCAAAGTCGCTTATAATAAGTGGACATGGCAACACTGTTAGGCAAGATCCCTATTGCTGACTCTGGCGGTGATTGGGGGTGGGGGATGGGCGTGGCGCCTTCTCATTGGTGCCTAGGCAACTACCTAGTTTGCTTATGCCTAGAAATGGCCCTGGTTCATCTAATAAAATAATAATAGCTAAGTGTGAGTAGAGCATTTATATTGTGGTATCAGGCAAAATATAAATTGTGCATCACTAAATGAAAAATGTAGATTTTATGTGATGCCGCAACCACACCAATAGATGTCAGGATACATTTTGGGAATACATTTTTTGGGATATTTTGGCATGGAAACACAAAGATATCTTCAAGATGGCGCCGAGTAAATGTTGCGAGCTCCGACTCAATACTGCAGTTTATTGTTTGTTTTGTTTGCAATTTTTATGTTCTTCATCTTGGATGTTGTCTGCATTATTGTCTACAACAAACAAACACTTCTAGAGATTGGTTCTTCAATTACACACCAAAATCGGACACTGAGTTCCTCATCGCCGACCCGCTGTTTTCAAACACAACAGCAGAGCCCTTTGTCTGGGCCGCCAGGTTGCGGAAGCTTAGCCGGAAAAGGGGAAGGAGAGCAAGCATCCTCGTCAGACTAAGATGTCGCGCAAATCGACCCCAGCTACCCAGCATTGTACTGGCAAACGTTCAGTCTCATGACAACAAGCTCTGTGAGCTGAGAGCATGAATCTCTTTCCAACGAGATGAGGGTGTAACAGGTAAAAGGGAAAGGAGGAGGCGAGAACCGGCTTTACAATATAAATAATAGTTTAATGATAAACGTAACCAAAAAGACAAACACACACAGGTGTCGGACAGCTGTCCGTAACTCTCTCTCTGCCGCACTGCCATCTCCGGTCGGCCTTATCCCTCTCAAGCTTCATCAGACTTATTAGGGGCCAGGTGTGCGGAATCACAAACCGGCCCCACCCTCCACCCTGCCACAGAGGGACTGCCGCATTTTCTGCCTTATGGAAACTTGGATGTCTGCAGAGATTCCAGACTCCACGGGGTTCTCCGTGCACCACGTGGACAGAGCAAAAGACCTTTTGGGGAAAATCAGAGGAGGGGGTGTATGATTAACAACTCTCGGTGTGATCGAAGGAACGAACACTCTATATATTCTCTATAATTCCTTTTGCTGACCCGATCTGGAATATCTCATGCTTTTGTGTCGATCACTCTGGCTACCGAGGGAATTTACAGCAGTCATTATTATAGCTGTGTATATCCCCCCACAATCCAATACAGACCGGGCACTCAAGGAACTGTATGGGATTATAAATTAGCAGGAAACCGTGCACCCTGAGGCCACATTTATTGTGACTGTGGACTTTAATAAAACCAACTTTAGGACAATCACACAAAAATACTTTCAAAACTTTACATGCAACACATGAGGGGACCTGGTTTTGGACTATTGCTTTTACTTTTACTATTTTTATTGTTTTTTGGAGCATAAACAAGCCAGTTATGCCCTCCGAAAAACCATGGAGCAGCAAAACACTAGTTCAGGGACAAGGGAGTTCAACACCACCGACCCAAGGAGCATGTGGCAGGGAATAAACATCATCACGGACTTCAAAGGGAATAAAAACTCCACTATGAACACCACTGCCTCTCTTCCAGACAAGCTTAACACATTCTATGCTTGTTTCGAGGAAAACAACACTGCCCTCTTGGAGAGAGCTCCCGCGGCAGACACTACAGAGGTTAGTTCTCTCCCTGTCTCTGTTGCGGATGTAACACATTCCTTCAGACAGGTGAATATCCATAAAGCTGCGGGTCCAGATGGCATTCCAGGCCACATCATCAAAGCATGCGTGAACCAACTAGCTCTAGCTCTGCTCTGTGCTGCCTGCCTCATTGGACCCACTGCAGTTTGCTTACCGCAGCAACCACTCCACTGATGATGCCATAGCATCCACCATACACACTGCTCTCTCCCACCTTGACAAAAGAAACACTTATATAAGAATGCTGTTTGTGGACTACAGCTCAGCATTCAATACCATAGTGCCCACCAAGCTTGCCATGAAACTCCGGGCTCTGGGCCTGAACAGCTCCCTTTGCAACTGGATCCTAGAATTCCTGTCAGGCAGATGCCAGGTGGTCAGAATGGGCAGTAACATCTCTTCACTGCTGCTGACCATCAACACTGGTGCTCCACAGGGCTGTGTTCTCAGCCCTGTCCTGTACTCCTTGTACACACACAACTGTATGGCCACACACAGCTCCGTCACTGTGAAATTTTCAGATGACATGACGGTGGTAAGCTTGATCACCGACAACGATAAAAGGCCTACAGAGAGGAGGTGCGCACACACTGGTGCCAGGAGAAACACCTCTCAACATCAAAAAGACCAAGGAACTGGTGGTAGACTACAGGAGACAGGACAGAATGCACACCCCCATCACCATCAACAGGACACCAGTGAAGCGGGTCTACAGCTTTAAGTTCTTCGGTGTTCATATCATGGAGGACCTCACCTGGTCTGTTCACACCGAGGCAGTGGTGAAGAAGGCTCCATCGCTTCTTCTTCCTCAGGTGACTGAGGAAGTTTGATATGAGCACCAACATCCTCAGATTGTTCTACACATGTACCGTGGAGAGCATTCTGACTGGCTGCATCACTGCCTGGTATGGTAACAGCTCCGCCTTCAACTGCAAAGCTCTGCAGAGGGTGGTGCTAACTGCACAACACATCATCGGAGATGAGCTTCCCTCCCTCCAGGATATCTACACCAGGCGGTGTGTGAGGAAAGTTTGGAGGATCATCAGATGGATTGCTCTCTTTGCTGCCATCAGGCATATGGTACTGCAGCATCAGATTCTGTACCAGCAGGCTGTGGGACAGCTTCTATCTACAAACCATAAGACTGCTAAACTCTTAAAACAAAACCACCACTGTAGTGATTTGGTGCCTCTTTGTGTTGGTACAACAAGGCGCCGCTCATTAGCTGACCGCAGGCTTCTGGTGGGTATGTAGCTCTGCAGGAATGATTTTAGGTATGCTGGAGCAGACCCAGTGACTGCTCTGTATACAAGCATCAGAGCCTTGAATTTGATATGTGCATCAACCAGAAGCCAGTGAAGAGAGACAAGGAGTGGTGAATGATAGAAACCCATTTATCAAATCTATCCCTATAGAAATTATATATGTAGGAATATAGATGTGCATAAAAAAAGTCATGTTACTTTGCCTTAACAAGCCATGTAAATACATAATTCACAATAGCATTTGAAATGTTGCTCTAGTTATTCTGAAAAGCCAAAGCCTGTTATCAAAATGATTGGCTACTATTACTATCCAGGGGTGCGTTTCCCGAACAACAACATAACTAACTGTGTAACCACCATAGTACGATGTATTGTTGTAGAAATGAACTAGCTAGTCACGACTGTTTCCCGAAACAATAGTAACTATATCGTACATCCATTGTTCGAACCAAGTTGGCTGAGCTGTCGTTAATGACGTTACTCAGGGTGTGGAGTAATAACTTCCGCAAATGTTAAATTATAATACCTTATTTGCACGTACACCAGAAAGCTGTTTAATGCGAGAAAGCTGCTGAAGACACGAAAGCGGCATGCACTTTGTAAATGTGACAGATGCATTGCGTTACAATAGTGGGATTTCCTTTTACATCAGACTTTGGTGTTCCCCTGACGCACTTAAGCATATGCATATGCACACTCTTCAAAAACATATTAACGGCACTTATGCATTAACATAAACACATAAACGGCACGTTCTCTGACAGAAACCATGCGTGAAAAAGCACTTTCTCTTTAATCCCTTAAATGACTGCACACGTGTTTACGTGACATTTCAGAACGCCGCTTTCTGCAAATCCCGGAATAAATAGTTTTCTTAAATGCATGTAAATGTGTTCAAAGTCTTAACTGTTTAAAATATATATATGGAATGAAAGATATAGAAGCCTCAGCGATGTCAAATGATGTCCACATAGCAAACTAATAATAAATTATACTGCTAACCACAGGTGGAGAGCTGTAGTTCCAACCACACAACCTTGCGATGTTGTTTGCGGATGTTTGTTAGAACTATGGTTTCAGGAAACACCAAATCATTGAACTATGTTGGTAACGTGTGATCTTAACCGTAAGTAATTTATTACATTTATTAAAAGAGCTACAGTGGCGTCAAATACCATTTTGCACCAATTTCCCCAGAAGTGACGACTTTGTTCTCTTAAACACATGGGATGGAAACAAACGAAGCATGAATTTCGCAACTTGGATGGAAACATAGCTAATGTGGACCAGACTTTATGCTGACAGTCAAAACTCTGGCTCTGCTATGGTAGGTTCCAGTCCAACCCACCATAACTAACAAATAAGAATGGCATGCAAATTCTGGCATTGTATGTTATACTTATACTAAAGCTTTAGGCCACGTTCATATTAATCTGGTGAAGTTGAAAACTCAATTTTCAATTTCATAATGTTTTCGAAATTCTCAGTTTTCAGCATCGTTCCAGTGTGGATGGGAGTTGTAAATGTAGGAAAATTAATGCATTTTCAAATGGAAAATGTGTTGTGTGGATTTGGCCTTAATGTTGTCTATCATTGTGATGCCCAAAGGTACAATAACCCAAGTGCCATTTGATCTGCAGTCACATTTCAGTCACTTGTAAGGTGCTCTATGAAGCTTGGCCTCTAACAGAGCAAATTAATTCTGCTCTCCGGCTCCCAGAAGCCCCCAGTGGTCAAGAGCAGATTGTTTCTCATTTGGCTGAGTGGTAACACAGCAGCTTGTTAAAGCCCAAGTTTAAATACATAATTTCTGGGAATGAAAGGAGCAAAGAAAAAAATGGCCCACCACACCATTTTTTCCTCCGCCCCTCTTTGCTTTTTTCTCACTTCATCCTGCTGCTTTCCTGGACAAAAGACAGAGCGTGAAACATATGCAGTCATTTCACAGCTTCCTCATATCTTTTCTCTGCTCCCATCGTTTCTATTCATCATGCACATCTCTCTCCAGAAAAACTTGCAATTAACATGATTTCCCCTGTTACGCAAATGCTAATTAAATGCACACATAACAATATTATTGCAACTATTCTATTTTAGCTTTCTCCATAACACCAGAACATTTGTTTGCAGATGCAATTTGCTTTTTATATTTTATCTAATGCAATGACGGTCATACATTTTTATTACAGGCTTCACTGTCCAAATACTTTCTAGGGCCACTGTAAATGTCTGGTTATTTCTTTCTCCCACCTTCAAGGGAAGGAAAAGTTACAAATATCATCACTCAATGAGTGTGAAAGTATGCAGTTCTCTCTTTAATTATTCTAAACTTTAGTTGCTCTTTGAGTGGTCTCTTAAATGTCAGTGCTTTTTAAAGCTCCACAGTACCGAATGCCTCTGCATCTCAGCTCAATCAATTACAACTGAGCAGAAATATTGATTCATTGAATTTCTCAGTCCATTCATCTGAGCCATACCAATTATTTCTACTCTATAATTATGTACTGTACATGTCAGTGTACCGCATTGCTGTGGTTTTGACCAAGTTATTGTTGTTCCCTATCTGTCACTCACTTGATGTTGTGTCGATGTAGTGACACTAGGGGTCACTCTTGGGAGCCCCAAACACCTCTGCTTTTTGAAAAAAGGCCAATGGGAATTGGCGAGTGAAATTTGCATGCCACTCCCCCGGACACCCGCAGTGGTAGACATGATCACTCAGGCTAGGGCTCCCTCTACAAGGCTCCTGTATGCCTTGAAGTGGCGTCTGTTCACTAAGTGGTGTTCTTCCTGAAGCGAAGACCCCCAGAGATGCGCAGTCGGATCGGTGCTTTCCTTCCTGCAGGAGAGTTTGGAAGGGCGGCTGTCCCCCTCCACCTTGAAGGTGTATGTAGCCGTAAATTTCGGCACATCACGATGCAGTGGATGGTAAGTATTTGGGGAAGCACCACTTGATCATCAGGTTCCTGAGAGGCACTAGGAGGTTGAATCCCTCCAGACCGCACCTCATCCCCTCATGGGACCTTTCTGTAGTCCTTCGGGGTCTACGGGGAGCTCCCTTTGAGCCCCTGGAGTCAGTTGAGCTTAAGGCACTGTCTTTGAAGACTGCCCTCCTGACTGTGCTCACTTCCAACAAGAGGGTTGGCAAGCGTTCTCTGTCAGCGAATCGTGCCTGGAGTTCGGTCTGGGTTACTTCCACGTGATCCTGAGACCCGGACCGGGCTATGTGCCCAAGGTTCCCACGACCCCTTTTAGGGATCAGGTGGTGAACCTACAAGCGCTGCCCCAGGAGGAGGCAGACCCAGCCTTGGCATTGCTGTGTCCAGTGCATGCTTTACACATCTATTTGGATCGTACGCAGAGCTTTAGAAGCTCTGAGCAGCTCTTTGTCTGCTTTGGTGGACAGTGGAAAGGAAGCACTATCTCCAAACAGAGGATCGCCCACTGGGTCGTTGACTCCATCATGATGGCATATCATGCTCAGGACGTGCCGCCCCCCGTGGGGCTACAAGCCCACACTACTAGGAGTGTAGCGGCATCCTGGGCCCTGACCAGTGGTGCCTCTTTGGCAGACATCTGCAGAGCAGCAGGCTGGGCAACACCCAACACCTTTGCGAGGTTCTATAATCTCCGGGTTGAGCCGGTTTCATCCCGTGTGTTGTCAGGTACGAGCAGGTAAGTTCTAGGACAGCTGGCCGGGTTTTGGGTTTTAGACATGCGCTTTTGACTCGCAGTCGTTTTTTACAAGCTGTGATCCCTGGATGAATTTCCTCCTTAGCCCTGTGGCAGATGAGTTTGCATAGAAACTTGCTGCCGGCACAGTACGTGTGCTAATTAGGCCCTGTACTGAGGTAGGTGCTCCACATGTGCTGGTTCCCCGTAGATGACCCAATGTGATATCTTCTACTAAATCGTTTCCCTGTCGGTAAACTGCGTCTTCCTTGGGCAGAGGCCCCTCTGCCCCTGTCACCATGTTTGTAGAAACTCCTCCCCACTCGGGTAGGACCTACCATGGGACTTCTCCACATGACATACTTCCGACAAGGCTCGGTAAGACCATGTGACATATTTCCACTCAAAATACCCCCACTCCTTTTCTCTGGGCGGGGTGTGGTCTCCGTGGTGTCTTCCCCTTGGTTAGTGACACACCACTGACGTAGATATTTATGGCCCCCAGTCGGTTAACAAATTCCATTCTTTTTGGGGAGAAAAAAGAGGAAAAGAGGCCACGGCTGGGCTAGCCTGTCCCTATTTTTTGGGCAGTCGACTTGTTCCCGAAGGACCATTCGACGCTCATAAGACTGTTGGGGGAGGTTATGTGACGCCTGGTGCACTGGCTACGAGGCACACAGTGGTCTGCCCGTCTCGCACCGCTGGTCCACGTAACACAGTTCAGCTAGTTGTGGCGTTTTGTAAAGGGACCCCTAGTGTCACTACATCGACACAACGTCGAGTGAGTGACAGATAGGGAACGTCCTGGTTACTTTCGTAACCTCCGTTCCCTGATGGAGGGAACGAGACGTTGTGTCCCTCTTGCCAGAACACTGAACTACCTGCTGAAATGGCCAGGACCTTGTCTCGGCTCCTCAGCACAAAACCTGAATGAGTGGTTGCATACCAGCTCCTTTTATACCCGTATGTCCAGGGAGTGACATGCAAATTCCACTCGCCAATTCCTATTGGCCTTTTTTCAAAAAGTAGAGGTGTTTGGGGCTCCCAAGAGTGACCCCTAGTGTCACTACATTGACACAATGTCTCGCTCCCTCCATCAGGGAACGGAGGTTACGAAAGTAACCAGGACATTTTTATGGTTTCATTTGAGTTTCAATAGATGGATCATGGAACTATCTATTACTTAAGGTACAGTTTTGATGTTTTATTATTGGAATTTAGATATGACTTCATGGATGCAGGAAAATTTGTATTGATCTCTTAATATAGCTCTGAGATGTTCAGTTTATTTTCCACTAAGCTCTTATGAGAGATTGCTTTATTTGTGTCAAAGCAGTCACAAATTAATCCAAAATAAGTCTCCAAAATAGACAGTTCTCTGTGCAAAAATGACTATTCTAAGTCATACTTAACTGAGAATTAACATCATGGGTCCATAGTAAGCTTTTTCCTCTTAGCTGTGCTTTTTGTGTATGTTCTGTTTTTGTTAAAAATGTGTATTATGTACAGATTGTTTATTGTTTATACAGTACATATTCTATATATATATATATGTTTTTTTTTTTTTTTTGTGTATTTGTTAGTGTTGTTTTCTAAAGCAAGTGTCACTATTATTAATCATACCTAGCCACCCAGAAAATCCTTTCAACCATCTAGCAATGCCTTAGCAACCAACTAGAACTACTTAGTAACAGCACAGCAATGTGCTAACAACATTCTAACAACATCTAACAACCTAACAACTACTTAAAACAATCTAGCAACGACATAATGCCTTGGCAACCACCTAGAACACCTTGCAACATGCTGACAACCACCCAAAACACCCTAGCAATTGCATAGCAATGACCTCGAAACAACCTAGAACATCCTAGCAACTGCATAACAACATGATACAACCAACCAAACACCCTAGCAACCATATAGCAACTGCACCCAAGCAACTGCAAAGCAAAATGCTAACAATCACTGAAACCCCCTAGCAACCACATAGAACACTCTAGTAACTGCACAGCATCATGCTAACAACCAACCAGAGCACCATAGAAACTGCTAGCAATGCCCTGGAAACTATTTGGAAAACCCAAGCAACTGCATAACAACATGCTAACAACAACCCAAAACACCCTAGCAACTGCATAACAATTCCCTGGCAATCACCTAGAAAACCCAAGCAACTGCACAGCAACATACTAACAAACACCCAGAATACCATAGGAACTGCATTGTAATGCCCCGACAAGCATCCAAAAGCAACCAGATAGCAATGCCCTGGCAACCAACCAAAACATCCTAACAACCACACAACAATGCCCTTGCAACCACCCCAAACACCCTAGCAATTGCATAGCATCATATTGACAAACACCCAAAACACCCTAGCAACCACCTAGAACACCATAGCAACTGCACAGTAACATGCTAACAACTACCCACAACACCATAGCAACTACATAATAGCATGCAAAGTACCATCAAGAAAACTACAGCATAGAAAAGCATTGGTCTGTAACCCAAGAAATTGCTAATTGAGGGTAATATTATCAGAGTTATGTTTGTATACCTGCAACTGAATCCAACTTCACACACTTTATTTTACACTGTTCATGTTACTGTGTATTTACAGTGGTAATTACTGAGTAAAACTATTGAACTATATCTATTTACTGTGTAATTATTTTGTTGAGGTGCTTGTACTTGCATATTGTTAATATTATAATAGGAACGTGTAATAGGTGTAACAAAGGCACTGTAAAATAAAGTGTTAAATTTTTTTATTATTAATTTAAAATAGTAATGACTAAGGGACATCATCCACTAACTGAAAGCACATAATTGTTTCCATGCCACATTTTAGCATCAGATCGCAGGCATCTCTGAGTCATCCATCGCTTAACAAGGTCTGTTCCACCTGCCACCTCCTCATTCCTCAGCAGAATGAATGGCTTCTTACACTGCGCTCCCCATGCCGAGCCGGCTCTTTCATCTATTAGAAGCCCCCTCTCCGTGATACACTATGTGAGCGCACATGAGGCACAGCTGAAATGTGGCCCTGCAAAAGATGGATGAGTTTTCCACCTCGATGTGATGGACCTCAATATGGTCTTTGCTTCAAGCTGATATAAGCTTGCTTTGGGCTGATATGGTTTGTTTCAGAGGAGTAGAGGTCTCAGAGAACTAAAATAAGTTTGGTACAGCACTGAGTAATAGTTATTTTGGAAATTTAGTTGAATTCTGTTTGAGGAATAAGATGTGTAGTGTTGTGAAGTATGGCATCTTTCCTCTACACAACCCTGGTTGGCATTTGGAAATACATTTAGTTTGATTGATGGAGTCTTTTGTAATTGTAGTAAGTAGCATTTATAAATTTAGACACTTCATTAATTTGTTCTATCATATATACAGACCACTAAGTCCTATAGATCAGTGGTTCTCAACTAGTTTTGCTTCAGGGACCAGATTTTATATTGAACATCAAGTGGTGACCTGACAATGTGGTTGGCACATACTATTTTTATACTCATTGCAAGTGAGCAAGTATTTAACCACACATCGTCTGGGTAAATATTTTCTTTTACCTTGCAAAATTTGTTCATGGTTTTTGAGGAAGAGGGCATGTCACACAACCTGTCAGTGTTGGACTCTGTCTAATTTGTGTACCTTCTACCAAGTGACAGATGCATTTGCGGCAAAAAACAAATAAAAAACACAGAGTATGATTGGACACACTGCCTTTGATATTAACAATTTATAGAAATAATTTTTTTCTCCCCTTTAAAAGTTTGAATAGACCTATTGCATTTGAATATTTTTATAAACATTATGCACTCTATGCCTTACTTTAACCCTTTGATATGTAATAGGGATAAATTCAAGAATTCCAAGATGCCTCAATGTGAGAACTATTATTTGGTTGATGTACAGGGCTCTCATTTCAGCAGGAAGGCAGCATACATCAGCTGAGACTATGGGACATAAATTATCTAGTTTTCAACTGTCTCTAGAACTCCGACTGACTTCTTATTGAGCAAATCAGTTTCCAAAGGACATGTCTAGTTTCATTCTGATGAGTAGAGGGGACACAATTGGACTCATGCAGAGACCTGGCAATGGTACAAAATCACATCGGCACACATTAACCCCAAAGTATGCTGTATTCTTGTAGAAAATGAAGTATGGTTGCAACAGTATTCTAAACCCTGCTAAAAAGACCAACATAGCTGTTCACCAGCATATATTGTGTTGTGTGCATTGGCTGATTGGTCCCCACCACAGACAACTTATCTGTTCAGATGTCTAAACTAATAAGAATGCATTAGTTGACCAGCTTAACCAGCAGACTGATCACACTGTGAATTCGTGAAAGTAGGTCAAAAGTTATGCAGCTAAAATCTGCCAGCACCAAACCAGCACTAACTAGCACAACCAGCCTGAAATTTTATGCTGGTCTAAAATGAACTTTTCGGGAGGTAAGGGTTTATGAAACTGCTTTTACAATGAAAATGACCTACAAGGAAAGGAAGCCACAGAAGCAGTTGTCAACACTTACATGCTGCCACTGGTCTCTTATGAGTGGCCGGTAGCGCAAGAAGTACTTCAGTGGGAAGGACTCCACATCGGGCCACGTTGAGGGGCTGTTCCAGGTCACCTCCAGTCTTCGTGCATTGTTGGCAACCGGTTTGGCCACCACCTTCTCAGGAGGATCTGGTTTCACTGTTGGACCAAAGGGATGTCAATGTAAGCTCATGACCAATCAAAAGTATCTTCAGGAACAGCATCCATCCACCCATCCATCCATCCATCCATCCAATCCACTTATCCTATTTAGGGTAAAGGAGGTGCTGAAGCCTATCCCAGCTACCTTGGGTCAAAGGCAGTAAAACACCCCGAACAGGTGCCCAGTCAACCATAGTGCTAACCTAGGATCTTCTTGTTGTGTGGTGACAGTGCTAACCACTGCAGAACCGTTCCCAAAAATGAAAATTCTGTTTGCTTTAATACAATTTAGAAGGGGTTAAAAGATGGATGAGCCACAGAAAAAGTACCCCTAATGTTGACTGCTAAAGGTATATCAGTTGTGACAAGGCACAGTACAACAAGGATACAGTTTAAAAAGTGGTTAACAGACAAAACTACTCTTGAAAATTGCCACAAGCAAAAGCTGTAATTGAAAAAGACATGAATGATGAATAGTGTTGAGATTTGCTCTTTATAATCCTGTGATCGTCCATCTGAGCAGAAAATCGGTTTGACATAATACACACGTCTCTTCAAGAAGCCACACTGTGAAATTTCTCCAGATGTCCATTAAGCAAATGTGTCCCTTGAAAATAAGGAAAGTGTTTTTGGAGCAAAGGATTATGGAGTAAAAAAACCCAGAGTGCAACAGGGTGGCCTTTTTCTTCTTCTTGAGCTGCCGTGGCCTGGGTTCGTTCTGTTTGCTCTGCTGTTTTAGATTCCGTCACTCAAAAACACACACACAAAGAAGACAAAGAGATGGTTCTGCTCGCTTTACTATTCATAGTGGACACAAAGTGTGTTCAGGATTTATAACTCAGGCCTTGACCTGGCTTAAGCAAAACACTCTTCACGACTTTGACACTGTAGATGTTGTTTAGATGTTGGCTAATCAAATAATTTTTTTTTTTATGTCTAGGCATGCTAGGATGGAAAAGCCAGCTTAAACCAACCTATGGTTGATAGCACCTTACAAGAAATCTAGAGTTTTGGCAAACTAGCAGCAAACTTGCCACTCATTATTTTCACATAGAAATGAGCTTGTGATTCACTGCAAATGTTTGCCAGAAGTTTGCACCGGTAGTGGTTAACTTGCAGCAAACCTTTGGCAACAATAGACAATTTGCAACAAGTTTGCTGCAATGCTCTTTTTTTATGTGAAAATAATCAGTGGACGAATTTGTGGCAAGTTTGCAGCAAATTTGCCATGAACTGTTGATTTTTGTAAGGGCAGGTCTCCCGGTCTAGCCAAGCTGGCTGGGCTTGACAGTTTTGATTGTTTTAGAGGAGTTCTGGGTACTTGTCCTAGTCAGTTAAGACCAGCAAACCACCTCATACTGGTTTGGCTGTTTGTTTTTTGTTTTTTTTCCCAGCAGGGAGCAATGCATGCTAACATAGATGTAGATGAAAAAAAAAAAAAAAACAAAACATGTTAATTGTAACATATTACATTTAATTCTCATTGCATCATGTGCTGTGGTCAAATCTTAATAGTCTTCATGCTCCAGTTCCCAACTAAATCAATTTCAAATCAATTTCTTTGATGTAGTTTCATCAAATGTTGCCTACTTGCCACTGAAATGTATGCTAATCATAAGTTGCTTTTCAAATGAAATCAAATAGCTGTTACATGCTAAATGCATTTTTAAAAGGAATCCATTTTCCATGAAAATATACCCTAGAATCGAAAAGAAAATATTTTCATTGTCAATTCAGTGATCCAGATTTCATTAGCATTTTTATTACTATCAAGCACATATGTAGCCATGCATTTAAGCTCTTCATTTAGTTGCTAGCAGCCACTGTAAATCCTCCAACACCAACTAGCCAATACATATAAGAAATTTTCTCCACTATTTTCTCCATAAGGGGGTGACTGTGGTTTCTCAGAGTGACTGGAAAACATTTCCCAGTAAATTTCAATATAGCCTTACATAATTTTACATACTTGCAGTTTGGTATACTTTTCACAAGCTTTGTTTAATATTGATGTGTGTACAATTAAATTATTTAAAAACCATGCTGACATCTGGAGGTTAAACTACACAAAACATTTCCTGTGTTCAAAATGAATCCACATTTATATTTAATTCATTGCAGGCCATCGTGTCAATAGCGGTGTTTCCACTATCGGGCCAGTGTTAGCCAGGGCTATCAACAGGTCAGCTGGGTCCAATAGCCTCTGACATTGAGCTGTGAGACCAAAATCGTTCTGCATTCTCACCATTGGGCCAATAGCCTTTAACCCGCCCTTAATACGATGCTCTGGTGCCAACTTCACACACCCCGCCCATTTCACAAGCAAGAGGGAAGCTCAAGCTGAGGTATCAGACTCTGGAGATTAGCTAGCCCTCTAACTGAACATGGTGAAAACTGAAGCTGCCACTTGTTTGCTTATTTTGGTCTTTGCTTGGTGGCAAGCAAGACCTGACTCAGCGAAATTCTGCCTTTAACACTGACCATGCCTCAGTCCCCAGTTGGGATTCTTTGGCCCAAGGGTAATCGCCAGCCAAAGGTGCTTTGCCATTGGCCCCAAGGAAGCCCAGAGGAGGCGCGATGAAGCCCTGGAAGTGATAGTGGGTTATTGACACTTCCTGCTGTCAAACCAAAAACTCATTAAACAACCGTACCTATAGATGACTCCTCAAAGCTGATGGCGGTGGAAGCTCGACCCAGTGAGTTTACAGCTGTGACATTGACTCGGTACGGAAAGCTGGAGAACATTTCTGGAAACTTCACGTGACATCTGTTCTTATGAAGCTCATCTCTCTTCACCTCCAACGGCTTTTGGTTGTGTCTGAAAACAACAGAATAGAGTCAAGAAAAAAATCTAGCAACTTCTGAAGCAGTTTTGCACCATAACATTGTTACTTAAAAAAAATTACATTTCACCCAAAAATTTAAATGTCATCACACTTGGTGTCCTATGGAAAAAAAGAAAGTTATACAGGACTGAAACAGTATAAAGGTGAGTAAATGATGACATCATTTTCATTTTTGATGGGAACTAACCCTTCAACTGTAACGCAAATTTATTGTGTGGAGAATTAAACATCTTTTCCCCATGACCTTTAAACCCTCTGATATCAGCTCTGTGCATGCAAAGCAAAATGCTTGATTTGGGCCTTGATTAAGCATATTTTCATAAAGCAATCATTGACTGGCATGTAACTAAGGTATAGCTTAGATCTTTAAAAGCTTATAAAGCCTTAAACTCCACAATGTTCAAGACTTAATGAGTGATTAATTCCTCTAAAATCGATCATCATAGGGGTTAATAAAGGTCAATGTTATCTGATTAAAGGTGCTGTAAGCTATTGCAGCCATTTTTCTAAAATTTGCAAGACTTAGTCACTTAATTAATTAACCGCCCCAATCTTTAAATCACACACCCTCTCTACAAAACCCTGCCCTCCAAAAAGATGTCAGCCAACTGGATGTCAGCAAATCTAAACCTGCAAAATGACTAGGCAGAGACAATTTCTGATTTGCAAGTGTAGTGCTGTCACAGAGACAGATGCAATTTCTCAGGACACCTTTTTTAATGATATATGCCAGGTAGTAGGGACACATTATGCATGTTTTTCTAAATAAAATCCACTTTCAGCAACTTTAAAGAAAATTTTTTCAATTGTTTTTTTTTTTTTTTAATTTGGAATGCCCAATTCCCAATGCGCTCTAGGTCCTCGTGGTGGCGTTGAGACTCGCCTCAATCCGGATGGCGAAGGATGAGACGGTCTCAGAGCCTCTGCATCTGAGACCGTCAATCCACGCATCTTATCACGTGGCTTGTTGAGCGTGTTACAGTGGAGACATAGCACATGTGGAGGCTTCACACTATTCTCTGCGGCATCCATGCACAACTCACCACGCACCCCACTGAGAGTGAGAACCACATTATAGCGACCATGAGGAGGTTACCCCATGTGACTCTACCCTCCCTAGCAACCAGGCCAATTTGGTTGCTTAGGAGACCTGGCTGGAGTCACTCAGCACGTCCTGGATTCGAACTCACGACTCCAGGTGTGGTAGTCAGCGTCTTTACTCGCTGAGCTACCCAGGACCCCAATTTTTGCAATATTAATAATAAATATAGCTGCAAGCAGCAATTAACAGGATTCAAGCTTTTAGAGCCTTTTAGTACATATACACGCAATATTAATATTAATTAAACAGTCCATATGTACCTAAAACAACAATAAAGTGCCTACATTTTCAGAACCATCAGGTTAGGTAGCACATAAATGTGGCATTTTTTCATTCCTGCATTATAGGGCCAACAATAAATTGTCATGTGTCCTCAGATTGACCACCTACATAAGTGGCTAAACTTTGGTGAAAATATCAAATTCTGTTCAATAGTTACAACCATTTAAGCAAAAGTCGCCACTGCCGATAGGTACGTTTTGGCATACCATATGCAAAATTTCAAAATTCTGTTGATTAGTTTTCATATTTGGACTCACATATGGTTCCATTCGAGGAAATGGCCTAGGACTTGTTCAAAAAAGTAGTTTTTTTATTAAATAATCTTAAATATTTAACAAACGATTTGATTCACACCAATGGTTCTTGAGGCAAAGTTGTTCAGAATTAATAGATTGATCATATGGTATGAATAACGTGTGTCTGTGTGAAACACAGCCATATATACAGTCAGGGTTGGGGAGTAATGGAATAAATGTAACGGGATGAAGTATTTAAAATACAAAATATAAGTAGATGTATTCCACTACAGTTACAGTTTAAATCATTGGTAATTAGAATACAGTTACATTCAAAAATATTTTGATTACTGAAGAGATTATTTTGCATTTTATTGTCATTTGTTTCATTTAATATTTAGTCCTTTCATTTGGAAAACATTTATACATATAAATGATGCGATCTGCATTTGAACAGTGGTGAAACACTTTCTTATGATGTGTTACATTCATACGAGCAGACAGAGAAGTAGGTTTGGAGCAGAAGAAATAGAAATAAACCTTGTGTAAATTGTCAGCTTTACGCTAAGCTAAAATGCTATTTCTAGCCATTTTACATGCACATGTTGCCAGGCACGGTTGTATTTTTATCAAGAAAATTCACATTAGATCATAATTTCTTTTTTTCTAGTAAGACATTTGATATTAGGGCAAAAATTGTATTCTTGATAATACTTGTTTTATTGTTTTCCTGTAAAAATATCAAAATATCCTTAAAACAAGATCAATTTGATTAATCTTGTTTTAGAAACAACACTGCATAAGATATTTAGGTTTTTCAGAGAATGTATTTTTAACATGTATTTTGTCTTACTGTACTGGCAGAGTTTTTATAGTCAAAACAAGTGAAAAAATCTACCAGTGCTGAAGAAGTAATCCAAAGTATTTAGAATACGTTACTGACCTTAAGTAATCTAATGGAATACATTACAAAATACATCTTACAGAATGTATTCTGTAATCTGTAGTGGAATACATTTCAAAAGTAACCCTCCCAATCCTGTATACAGTACAACCATTTGCATGCTCGAAAAACGTGATAGTGCCTCCCGGTGGCCAATTAAACAAAAATTGTGCAGACCTCTTGAGCCAAGAGACAAATAGGTCTACCATGTATTATTCTGACTGGCCTTTTCGATCCCTATCTAATAGCTGCTAAAATTTGATTGGTCGATGGCGGCCATGTTTTTCAAGATATGCAACTGTCCTCATAGATCTTGATGTCACCTTGGCCAAAAACACTGTATGCAAAATTTCAAGTTGATCAGACCATCGGACCAACAGAGTTAAAGTCATTTTAAGATTTTTTATTATCATAGCACAACCAAGAGGTAGAGACACGCAATTTTTTGGGGTGACCTCAGAAGGACCCCTACATATGTATACCAGATTTGATGATAACATCTCATTCATTTCATAAGTTATAACCATTTTAGTAAAAGTGTCCACGAATCACGTACATTTTGGCTTACCGTTTGACGAGAAATCAAAACTTCAAAATCCCTTTGATAAATTTTCATATTGGGACTCTGCTGAATCTTTCTGCACTGGTTTGGTTCCGATCAGGCGAACGGTCTACGAATAGTTCATTTTGATTTTTTTTTTTCAAACAATCCAAAATAGTGGGAAAACAAAAGGGCGGAGCAAAAAGCTGTTGGTAGGAAAATTATTCATCATGATGCAAGGAATCGCAGGAAAAAAATAATAATTTTGTTTAATAATTTTCTATCACTTACGTTTCAAGATTTATGGCTCAAAATGTAAATTTCCTTTGTTTTCTTCACTATAGTGCCACCTATGGGCCCATCGGGCCGATTACATGCGTACGGCTAGCCAGCCGGAGTACTACCATTTCCCAAAGTTTCAAGTCTCTAGGCCTTAGGGTTTGGTCTGCACAATCATTTTTAGGGCAGAATAATAATAATAATAAATGTAGCAGCAATTATTGGGGTTCAAGCAGCATAGGGCCTTTAAGTGCATGTGTTCACAATGTTAAAGCTTTATTAAGATAGCTTGTAAGCACCTAAAATAGAGCTAAAGCAATATAATTTTATTTGTTTATTTTTTATTTATTTTATTATGATATTTATGATGGTTTGGTCTGCATGAATAAAAATTACAATTACAGGGCCAAGCAAATCATCAGCATGTAAGGAAATATGATTGGACATTTCTGATAATGATTTTATGAAAAGCTGTAACAATTAAATAATTATAAATGGTTAAAAAACTAAATATTTCATGATAAATTTTGACCAATAGTTGGCACTGTCATGGAAGTTGTGTGGTGCTGTCTGTGTTTAATGCCAATGAGACACATATAATTCTATGTCAATACAGCAAAGCATCACTGAGAGACTTGCCATATAATTTGTTGAAGTGCTATTCAAGAACCATTTAGTCTATCAAAAAGCTTTTGATAACCTTTTGTTATGAATGTCCCAAGATGACACATGACACATTTCGAGCGAATTGGACTTTCGGCCTAGTAGTTAGAAAAAGTAGGTTTTCAATTAAATTAAAAATGGCACACAGGAAGTATGGCTAGTTGTGGCAAATTGAGTATCAGTGTACTCGGCATGGCCCAAGGAAGATAACAGTCGCAGAAATGTAGGTACAACTATTAAAAGACACCAATACCATGAACATTAGATAATATGTCTCTTTTGACCAGTTGTGTTCAGATTTCAAAGAGAGGGTCTCTGATTTTTGTTCTTTATACATACATATTACATTAGTGTGTTACTGCATGAATAATGTGTTGCTTAAAGTGCAAGCAAAAAGTATTATAACAAAATAAAAGCATGAAAAAAGCTGGGCATCATTTCTGTGCTCAACAGTCACACAATAAAAATATTTTTAATTGTCTGTTTTGATAAATATTCATGGATGTCAAATAAATAAAATAAAAAATTAAGGGTAACAGATTATATCAAATAAAGTTAATGTTTATTGCACAAATAGAAAAAATCATGTGCAGGCTAAAAGATCCATGTTTAAATAGAGCAGAGTCATAGAATGACAAACAATCTTTTAGTTGCGTGTAAAGGTGGTTAAAAACGGTATACAGAGGCACCTCTGCTAGTTATGCTCATTCACAAGAACTATTTTGCATCTATTGTGGAACATACTGTGAAAGTTCAAATGTTTCATGTTTTCGTGTGTGTCATTGGTTAAGTTCTGTTAATGGTTCAATTGTTTTAAGGAGAAAAAACACATTTTATGGGTTTACAAAAGCAATATTAAAATAATAAATTGTAATTGGGGAAGAAGTAACAACAATGAACTTAATTTGGTCAGATGGATGCTAATAGTTTTGAATGACACAAAGCCGAACTCAGCAGCATCTGTCCGTATTTATCCATGGTTCGTGGGGTGAACTCAACAGCATAAAACAGTTAGCGTTATCTGAAGTTACAAAGCTACATTTTCTGATGTCTATTGTTGACCAACATCGCTGACAGGTGCTGCTTTTACAGGCTTTTTACCAGTGCGTCAGTTTGAAGGTGATTGTGATGAGGAGGAGGGTATGTCCAGGCTTAGAGGATGCATGCCTGGTGCTAAGTTGCCCAATCAACGGGAGAGAGATAAAAGAGGAATTAAAGTTCATTGAGTGTTAATCCGGTTCCCACCACTGTGTGTGTGCGTGTTGACGTCTGTTGTTATGTTTCAGTTCAGCATTTGTGTTGAGTAAAGTCTTGTTAATTGTTAATCCAGTTCCCACTTCCTCCATTCTCGAACCTTGTTACACTGGTGTCGAAACCTGGCATGGGAGTAAGAGCACGCTGTCTGGGAGAACTCGCCGTTGCCGTCTGCCAGGGATGCGGACAAGCCCGCTGCTATCTGCCAGGAGGTGGAGGAGCCATTACCATCCATCAGGGGATGAAGGAGTCGCTGCCATCCACCAGGAGGCAGAGGAACCACTGCTGTCCGCCAGGAAGCGGAGGAGCCATTGCCATCCGCCAGGGGACGGAGGACCCGCTGCCGTCTGCCAGGGGATGGAGGAGCCGCTGCTGGCTGACAGGAAGTGGAGGAGTCCGCTGTTATCCACAGGGGGAGGAGGAGTGGCTGAGGTCTGGGTGGCGGCGTGCCCGCAAGAGCCGAAGAAGAGCATTTTCTTTTCTTTTCTCTCTCTCTCTCCCCTCTCTCTCTCCTTGTCTCTCTCGCTCTCTTTCTCTCTCCCCTCTCCCTCCCTGTAAATCAGACCGGAGGTTTCCCCAGCCTGAATCGGGTGGTGGGGGTATGTGATGAGGAGGAGGGCGTGGCCGAGCTGAGAGGATGGACGCCCGATGCTGAGTTGCCCAATCAGCAGGAGAGAGATTAAGGAGGAGCCAGAGACACCAGTGAGAGAGATGCATGTGGAGTTGTGTGTGTGTGTCAGTGTTTTATGTTGTGTTTCAGTTGGATGTGTCTGTGTTGTAATTAAAGTTCGTCGAGTGTTCATCCGGTTCCCGCTTCCCCCTTTCCATTAAGAAGAGACCTTTTACAGCCATTAATAGGTTAATTATTACAGGGCGGTTTATAGTAAGTAGATAAAACACGCTGCATTTTTTTTTAACCAGCACGGGAACGCACACTCTGTAAAAAGTATGTAAACACAGTCAAATACACAGATCAGCCACAACATTAAAACCAATGACAGGTGAAGTAAATAACATTTATTATCTCATTACAATGGCACCTGTCAAGGGGTGGGATATATTAGGCAGCAAGAGAACAGTCAGTTCTTGAATTTCATATGTTGGAATCAGGAAAAATGGGCAAGCATAAGGATCTGAGCAACTTTGGCAAGGGGCAAATTGTGATGGCTAGATGACTGGGTATGCAGTGGTTAGTACCTACCAAAGGTGGTCCAAGGAAGGACGACAGGTGAACCGGCGACAGGGCTCATTGATGCGCATGGGGAGCGAAGGCTAGCCTGCCTGGTCTGATCCCACAGAAGAGCTACTGTAGCACAAATTGCTGAAAAACTTAATGCTGGCCATGAAAGAAAGGTGTCAGAACACGCTTGCTGCATATGGGGCTGTGCAGCTGTAGACCGGTTAGAGTGCCCATGCTGACCCCTGTCCACCACCGAAAGCACCTACAATGGGCACGTGAGCATCAGAACTGGACCATGGAGCAATGGAAGAAGGTGGCCTGGTCTGATGAATCACATTTTCTTTTAAATCATATGGATGGCCGGGTGCGTGTGCATCATTTACCTTGGGAAGAGATGGCAGTAGGATGTATCATGGGAAGAAGGCAGGCCAGCAGAGGCAATGTTCTGCTGAGAAACCTTGGGTCCTGGCATTCATGTGGATGTTACTTTGACACGTACCACCTAAAGATTGTTGCAGACCACATACACCCCTTCATGGCAACGGTATTCTCTGATGGTAGTGGCCTCTTTCAGCAGAATAATACGCCATGCCACACAGCAAAAATTGTTCAAGAGTGGTTTGAGAAACAAGACAAAGAGTTCAAGGTGTTGACTTGGCCTCCAAATTCCCCAGATCTCAATCTGATTGAGCATCTATGGGATGTGCAGGACAAACAAGTCTGTTCCATGGAGGACCCACCATGCAACTTACAGGACTTAAAGGATCTGTTGCTAATGCCTTGGTTCCAGATACCATAGGACACCTTCAGAGGTCTTGTGGAGTCAATGCCTCGATGGGTCAGAGCTGTTTTAGTGGCACGAGGGAGACCTACATGATATTTGGCAGGTGGTTTTAATCTTGTGGCTGATCGGTTTATATCTTAAATGAAAACAGGCGGGACAATTTTGTTGTGGATATGATCAGTTAGGATCTGCTTTGCAGTGCGAGCGAGTACTGGTGTCAGATTACATCTGCACCAAGTGCTTCTTTGTCAAACACTATTTTGTATGCACATCTAAAACAAATAATAAACTTAAGAAGACAAGGAAACACCTTTGATGATATATAAATGGGAAATCCGTTGAGTGTGTAAAAGACTGTTAAACAGTTATGAGTATGGAAATGTTTCTGAGGTAAAAATCTAATTATATAAACATCAGCACACTAAATATATAAAACAGTAATAAATATGTTATTATTATTATTATTATTATTATTATTATTATTTATCTCATTTACAATAAATGGCTGTGGCAAGATATTTTAATATTTCCCTCTTTTACTCTTTGAAGACATTCAATGATTACATTTTATGTGGCTCCCACTGGTGGACAAACATTACAATTTTATGGCAATGATTGCCTGAAATACAGTTGAGAAATTAGAGATTTCTTATGTTATAGCCATGCCAAATTGATGAAATTTTGCATGTTACCTCAGAATGTTCTTTTGAGCATGTATACTAAGTTTTGTAAAGTTTTAAATATGTGCTCACAAGATATGGGTCAATTAGTCATAATAGGCCATACCCAAAACCTATCGGCTAATATTTTCTGAACGATTTGACATATCAAAATTCTTTTGATAGATTTTTGTCAGGAATGTCCGTAGATAATGTATACAAAGTTTTGTGCGAATCGGGCAAATATCCTAGGACGAGTTTGAAAAAGTAGATTTAAAAAAAATATCTAAATGGTAGGCAAGTTTTTTGCGGAAATGGAAATTCGTGTGACCAAATGATTTGGAGGTACTAATGGATTCACAGAAATACAAAAAAACATTTTTATCCTATACGGTTATGGAGTTAATTCAACTGCTTTGAGCACAGTTGCACAATTAGTATTTTCTTAAGTTATAGCACCTCCTAGCGTTTCTTAACTCCTAGCTCCTAGAAAAATATAATTTTGTTTCTAAGCCTGCGATTGTAAGTTTGAAGAGTTGGAAGTGCTAGAGGGATTGAGTTAGAGATCCCAAATCTGAATCATTTATAGTTCAGGGTATCCTCAATCAGTGTGGAAAATTACATAACTTTCCAGTGTATGGTTCTATCTGCTGCGGCAGACTCAAGAGCAGAAGAACAAGAAGAAGAGGAAAAAAAAAGTTATAAAATTAAAGGAACAATTAAAATGATAAATGGTGGAAAAGGAAGTATGGCGACCATGGCAAATTGGGTATCACTGTACTCAGCATGACCCAAGAAATATAAAGAGACCAGCCCCATAATTTTAGGACAAACTATTCAGAAGTTCATATCTCAAGTCAAAATCATTTCTCCTGACCACTAGGTGGCACAGTTGGGAAACGCAGCAGGTTGGGAAACTCAGGACATGCTTGTGATGACACGTTGTAAGTTTCATGTCAATACGCCAAAGCGTTGTGTAGTTATAGCATCACATCCATTTTTGCATGCTCACTGTCAAATTCGTTAAGGCGTTATTCACGAATGGTGTGGTCTATCAAAAAGCTTTTGATAAATTTTTGGCAACTATGTCCCTAGATAATCGACAAATTTCAAGTGAATCAGACAAACGGTCTAGGATGAGTTAGAAAAAGTAGGTTTTTCTTATAATTAAAAACTGCAGAAAATCTAGGGCAGAGCTAACATTTTACGTTAGAGACCCCAAATGTGGGTCAGATACATTTGAGAGTATCCTCTATCATTGTGCCAAATTTCATAACTTTCCTATGTATAGTTCTATGGGTTGCCATAGACTTCAATGGCGGAAGAAGAAGAAGAAGAAGAAAAAGAAGAAGAACACTAACGATTACAATAGGTGCCTATGCACGTTCAGTGCTTGTCCCCTAATAAAAATCCTGACAAATACAATAGGGTTTCAGCACTTCGGGATTAAACCCCTAATAAAAATAATCCTAACAAAAATAATATTATTATTATTCTTATTATTAATTTTAGTCAACTCTTCAGTTCCAGGGAAGGAGACTTTATTTGTAGCTATTAAAATGTAGCTCATTTGCAATCGATTAATGTATTACAGAGCCCATATTATGCTAATTTACAGTTTCATGATTTTATATAGGGGGACTACCAGAATAGGTTTACATGCTTTAATGTTCAAAAAACACATAATTTTTCTCATACTGTACATTTCTGCTAAACTTATTTTCATCCTCTGGCTCAAATGCTCTGATTTAGGTCCTGTCTCTCTAAAGTCCCCCTTTCCAAAAAGCCCAGTCTGCTCTGATTGGCCAGCTGGCCTAGCCTGTTGTGATTGGTCAACCGCATAGAGTGTGTGTCGGAAATGTAATGCCTCTTACCATAACTGAGTTTCAGGCTCCCTGAGCAGCTGTAAACACTATTGTAACTATGGTAACAGTGGTGTCAGTTTATGCAATACCAGTTTGAGTCCGAGTCCAATAATGAAAGTTTGGAAGAACAAGCTGATTGACCTGAACCACCTTCGCAAGCATGACTTGAGCAGGACATTTCACAGTGGTAAGTTTTAATTTGGTAGCTTTCTTACAAGTTCACTGTTGATTATTGTGAACCTAACAAACAGCTTGTAATTATATAAATTATGTAAGACTCTTGAGCTCGACCATTTTGATACACAGTTTTAGGTAAAAGCCGGCCCACAGCTGAATAGTAAACCCTTACCAAAACAATAACATTACATAACAAGTTAGCCGAGCACTACCGTGGATTGCAGACATAAAATTACCATTTGTAAAAATAAATCCATCTCCACACTTGATCACTATTCATGATAGTAAGAACGATAAACAATCTGCATAATTCTACACAATTGTAGGTAAAAGTGGGCCCGCAGCTTATTAGCAAAACTATTTCAACACAATAACATTAGCTATGAGGTTAGCAGAGGCGTACAGCTGTGCACTGGGTGTACACCGTAGCTACAACACAAAACTCCATATTTGAACTCTCCGTAGCAGATAAATCCACAAATAATCAAACATACTTACAGGTTGTGATCCTGAAGCCCCAGATTGGCCCAACAAAGTGGGAACTGCACCATCTTTCAGGAGTAACCGACTTGAAAATCTGGCATTGGTTGTGGTTGTACTGCTAAATAATTAAAATACATTTTAACCACTGATTCTTCAATTCGTCTGCCTTTGGAAGTCCAAACAAAGAGGTTTTGCTTTTGCAGTGAAGAAAACAGCATCTACTCAACATGGCGACAACACTAACCCAACTCATCCTGGCCTCTGCTATAACGATGTTTGTTTGAGGGTGGGCCAAAGTAGCCCCTAGGCGGGCATTATGCAAATGTGTTACATAGTGATGTAGGCAGTGTCTCGTTTGGAAGGCTGCATGCTAGGTAGGACGCGTCCTTTGAAGGCTGCAGTATACCGAGTGTCCTTCTTTAAACAAGCCTCATTTAAACGAGATGGCCTTCATAGGACAAATGGAAACGGAACGTAACATGGTTGCTATGACAGCACGCCACTCTTTAACAAGCGCAAGCACTTTGAGTGACAAGGGAACAAAGTCCCTCTGGAAGGGAATGTATGAAGTACATTTTAGGAGAGTTAAAATGATGTAAAGAGAAAAGAAAATAGATTTTACAGGTGTACTTTTAGTCTAATGCTTTATTTTAATTATATATTAATATAATTATACATATTATATACTCTGCATCCATTTACTGAGATACTTCAACTTGGGAATTAACATTCCTTGCATTTGAACATCATATTCATGGGCAAATTGGCATCATTTTCTTTAGACATTTCCGTTGAAGCAAAGAATTGTGGGTTATGAGTGCCCACGAAGGATACACCTCATGCGTCCTCCGAATTCCGGTGAAAGAAGGTCGCATTCGAAGGCTGCATTCGAAGTGTCCTTCTCGCTTTTCTGAAATGACCTCCGGAGGACGCATCCTTCCAAACGAGACACAGTCATAGATACTTTACGGAAGAAATGGCTGTGTAGTCTGTGGGAGTGAATAACTCCCTTTTGTGTGGACTTTGTGCTTTGTAACTTTGCAGAATTTTACATGCACAAACAGATATATTACAAACTAAAGGAAAGGTAAAATCCCAAAAACCATAATAGGGCCTGCATGATGTGACATTGCCTGCTAAGATTTTGTGATCTAGGAAATGTAGTTTTCTTAGCCCCAAAGAATAGCATTTGGCTTGATCTGGCTTAATAGTATACACTAGTGGTAGACAAATATATCAGTCAGACAGATTAATTGGCCCATAATCGGCTGATAATTTAGTCTGATTGGCTAATTATCAGATATGGTAAATTCACCCAGTGTCAGTTCCAAAATATACTGTAAGCCTTCTAAACGGATAGTGCACCTTTTCTGTTTTATTTTTTTTTCTCTCATTTTGGGCAAATACGTTTAAAAAATAAGCGTTATATCAAATTCAGGTATTTTGTAAGAAAAATAAACTTAATTCAAGACATATCAGAATCAGAATCAGAATCAGCTTCTGGAGGCAACCAATAATCCTCTCAGCAGTCCAAACTGTCCTTTGTAGTCTTCTGATGTCTTATTTCATAGCTGAACCAAACCAGACAGTTATTGAAGTGCAGAGGACAGACTCAGTGACTGCTGAGTAGAACTGTATCAGCAGTGCCTGTGGCATGTTGAACTTCCTCAACTGGTGAAGGAAGTACAACCTCTGATGGGCCTTTTTCACAATGGAGTCAATGTGTGTCTTCCACTTCAGGTCCTGTGAAATGGTAGTGCCCAGGATCCTGAATGACTCCACTGCTGCCACAGTACTGTTTAGAATGGTGAGGGGGGGGGGTCAGTGTTGGGGTGTTCCTCCTAAAGTCCACAATCATCTCCACCGTTTTGAGTATGTTCAGCTCAAGGTTGTTTTGACTGCACCAGACAGCCAGCTGTTCAACCTCCCTTCTGTATGCAGACTCATCGTCATTTCGGATGAGGCCGATGACAGTGGTGTTGTCTGCAAACTTCAGGAGCTTGACAGAGGGGTCCTTGGTGATGCAGTCATTGGTGTAGAGGGAGAAGAGTAGTGGGGAGAGCACACATCCCTGGGGGGCACCAGTGCTGTTTGTACAGGTGCTGGAAGTGAGTTTCCCATGTCTCACATGCTGCTGCCAGTTCGTCAGAAAGCTGGTAATCCACTGACAGATAGACATGGGAACAGAGAGTTAGTGTAATTTATTCTGGAGTATAGCTGGGATGATGGTGTTGAAAGCTGAACTGAAGTCCACAAAAAGGATCCTTGCATATGTCCCTGGTCTGTCCAGATGTTGCAGGATATGATGCAATCCCATGTTGACTGCATCATCCACAGACCTGTTTGCTCGATAACCAAATTGAAGGGGATCTAGAAAGGGTCCAGTGATGTTCTTCAGGTGGGCCAACACCAGTCTCTCAAATTATTTCATGACCACAGATGTCAGGGCAACAGGTCTGTAGTCATTAAGTCCTGTGATTTTTGCTTTCTTTGGGACAGGAATAATGACTGAGCGTTTGAAGCAGCATGGGACTTCACACTGCTCCAGTGATCTATTGAAGATCTGTGTGAAGATGGGGGCCAGCTGGTTAGCACAGGATTGAAGACACGCTGGTGAGATGCCATCTGAGCCTGAAGCTTTCCTCGTCTTTTGTTTCCTAAAGACCCAGCTCACATCATCTTCACGGATCTTAAGTACAGGTTGAGTAGCAGGAGGGGGGAGGAGGGGGGTTGCAGGAGGTGTTGGTGTTTGTGTGAAGTGAAGGTCAGAGTGGGTGTGGGGTGTGAGATTGGGCCTTTCAAATCTGAAACACATTCAGGTCGTCAGCCAGTTGTTGGTCCACCACAGGGTTGGGAGTAGGAGTCCTGTAATTTGTGAGTTGTAAACTTAGAGAGTTGTCTCTAAGAACTCAAGTATTTAATATCATGCACTTTTGCTTTTCAAATAAATATATCTTCTTACAAGGAAGATAGTTGTCATGTCTTCCTTTTATCATTCATTATGACAGGATGCTAAAGAAAAGTCGGGAATACCAATTCAGGAACAACAGAACTTGCGTGATTAATGCTCACATTGCACACACATTCTAGGAGCAAATCACTTCGTCATCCTACATGACTCCACCCATTACCTACATCTTAAAGTAACCATTAGTATTTTATTCATACATAACACTCCTCCCTCCAAAGCAGAATGTCCTCTCTTTTGTCTTTTTTTTTCTTTTCAACACGAAATAATTCAAATCAATTTCTAAACTGAATCAAAATAAAGAACTTGAAAGAACAATGAAATTTCTTAGTCACACACACACACACACACACACACACACACACACACACACACACACACACACACATATATATATTATATATATATATATGTGTATAGAACTGACTATAAGTCAAGTCTTTTAGGTGGACATCTTTCCCTAGTGGGATAACGGCGTTCTGTACTTGACATGGACTCTGAAACAGTAACGCTGGAGCCCTGTTTGGGTTGTTTCTCTCAGTTTTGTATATGAGGAATGTTTTCAGTCTCCTGTGATGCAACTCCATCCACTGGTGTAAGTGGTGTGTCCACACTCACTTCTGGAAACACTGGAGAGTCTAAACAAGTAGTAGGTGTGGCAACAGAAAACTCAGCCTCTGTGACAGATCCCATCAGCTGATCCAAGTGTCTTTTCCAGATAACATTGTCAGATGTTTGTACAGTGTATGACACTGGGCCGGTTTGAGCGATCACAGTAGCTGGTACCCACTTTGGTCCTGAGGTATAGTTGCATGCCAGAACATTTTGCCCTGGATGGAACAGTGACTCTTAGCTTTCATGTCTCTCCTGTGAACTTGTTTTTGCTGCTGACAAGTTACCGCCTCTTTCACAGTAGAAGGTCTCATTAAGTCAAATCCAGAGTGCAGCGAATGCGTCAACATGAGAAAAGCTGGAGAAACCTTTGTTGTCCCATGGTTGGTGTTTCTGTAGGACAACAGGAAATCGTTCAGGTGCTGGTAAAATCTCCCTTGCCCTTGCGATGTCTTTAAGGTGTGTTTGATGGTTTGAACCATTCTCTCTGTGAGACCATTAGTGGCTGGGTGGTAAGTTGATTTAATATGTTGTACACCACAACGTTGTAAGAACACCGCAAATTCTTGTGATGTAAACTGTGGCCCATTGTCACTAATGAGCTGTTCAGGATAGCCAAAACGGCTAAACATTTCTCCAAGTTTTACTACTGTTTTCTCAGTAGTTGTAGAATGCATAACAGCAACTTTAGGCCACTTGCTGTGGGCATCCTCCACTATTAACTACATTTTACCTTCGACTGGCCCAGCAAAATCCACATGCACACGCTGCCAAGGGGTCTCTGGCCAGTCCCATGGGTGTAATGGGGCAAATTGAGGTTCATTTCTCACTTGCTGGCAGGATGGACATGACTTTGCTTTTCCTTCAATGTCCCCCAGTAGACCTGGCCACCAGAAATAACTCTGTGCCATTTCCTTCATTCGAACAATACCACAATGGCCCACATGGAGCTGCTGGAGGACCATTTTCCTCAAAGATGGGGGTATGATGACTCTGTGTCCCCAAAGAAGACACCCTGAATGAATTAATTAGTGTCTTTAGGAACTTTTCCATCTTTCACCATTTCCATGACTTCAGACAGAATTGGATCATTCCGTGTGCACCTTCTCACCTGCATTGATGTAACCCGAGCCATCTTGACTTGCTCGAAGTAGAATATGTCTTTCTGCTTGCTCTCTGGACATGTCATGGGTAATGGTAATCTAGATAGACCATCTGCGTTGCCATGCAACTCTGCCTTCTGATATCTTATTTCATATGTGTGCTGATAACAACAGTGCCCATCTTTGCATTCAGCTTGCTGCCAAAGAGGGGATACCTGTGTGTGGCCCAAGGATGGTGGTTAAAGGCCTGTGATCAGTTATCAGTATAAACTGTCTGCCAAACAGTTATTGGTTAAATTTTCGGACACCAAAAATGATTCCCAAAGCCTCTCGCTCGATCTGCGCATACTTGCTCTCTGCTTTGTTCAAAGTGCATGAGGCAAATTCTATTGGCCTCTCTTCTCCCGAAGGCATGATGTGGGAAATTACTGCCCCCACACCATAAGGTGATGCATTGCAGGCCAACTGCAGGCGAAGCTTCGGATTAAAATGGGTCAACACATCTGACTTCACAAGAGCTTTCTTGGCTTCTTGAAAAGTGGTCTCACATTGCTGTGTCCATTCCCATGGCTTGTTGTTACACAGAAGTTGGTATAGTGGTTTTAGCAATGTGGCTAAGCCACTGAAGAATCGTCCATAGTAATTCAGAAGACCTATGAATGAGCGGAGCTGGCTGGTGTTCTGTGGTGCTGGAGCCTCCAGTATAGCTCTTACTTTGGAAGGTGCCTTGTGCAGTCCATCAGCATCAATTACATGTCCAAGATACTCAACGGACTGTTTGAAGAACTCACATTTATCTTTTCTCACCCTTAGGCCATATTCCTTTAGGCACTGGAGTGTACAATCCAGATTATTCAGATGCTCCGCTTCAGTTTTTCCTGTTACAAAGATGTTACCTAAGTAGCACTGCACCCCCGACAGGCCACTTAACACCTGGTCCGTGGCCCTCTGGAAAAGTGAAGGGGCCGACGTGATACCAAAAGGATGATGCTGGTATCTAAAAAGTCCCTTGTGTGTGACAATTGTCAGTAACTCTTTAGAGTTCTCATCTATTTTCATTTGTAGGTAGGGTTGACTCAAATCAATTTTACTGAAACACTGCCCCCCTGCCAAACCAGCAAACAGATCATCAATTAGGGGAAGTGGATACTGTTCGGAAGACAGTACTGGGTTCACTGTCACTTTAAAATCACCACAATTTCGAATGGAACCATCCTTTTTAAGCACAGGTACTATAGGCGTAGCCCAGTCACTGATACTCATTGGCACAAGGACTCCACTGGTAACCAGCTCTCAACTTTTGATCTGATTGCATATGGCAGAGAACGGGCTTTGCAACACTTAGGCTTTCTATCTGGCTTGATGTCGATTTGGCAGTGAAATCTTTCATAGAACCCAGTTCGTCTTTAAATACATCAGCATATTTGTTAAGAACAACACTGAGCTCCGTGTTTCCCTTTGTACCATTTGTATCTGATACCTTTGTATCTGCACCATTTGCCAATCCAGGTTCATTGTCTCCAGCCATTCTTGTCCGAGTAAAGCTGGGTAGTTTTCTTTTACAACATAAAGTGGCATCTTTGCTGACTGGCCATTCAATTCCACCTCCACATCCATTACACCTCTTATGGCCACAGACTCTCCAGTATATGTTTTCAACACTATATTGCTGGGCTTTAAGCAGACATGTTTGAGTGTTTTGTGGTACACAGCATCTGACACAATGGAGACTGCAGTGCCATCTCCATACGCACATGTCCTTCAATGACAAGTGTCACCCAATAGCCTTTGGAGTCCCCTTCCATGGCTAGGATTTTTAATGACACTACCTCCAAAGAGGAGTCAGTGTCATCTGTGTACTCCTTGCAATCTGTCTACATTGCATGCACACTCTTCTTTTTATTTGATGTGAAAGGCACTTTGTTGAATCTTTGTTTTGCATTCTTTTGTTTTCCTCTGCAAGCACATTCTACATGGCCTTTTTTTCCACAGTTACGACACTGCAACTCTTTACACCAACACTCAGATGCAAGATGTCCAACTTTGCCACATCTATAACATGTTGCATTCTTAGGTGCTTTGCCAGATGAATTTAGGAATGTGTTCATGTCAGCTGCCAATTCATTCACTTTTCCTGAGCTACTGAATTGCTGTGCTTCTTTAGCAGCAAGTTCCATGCTTACACTTATTTCAGTGGCTTTCTGCAATGTGATATTATTTTCACTTAACAGTCTTTTTTGAATGGCTTCACTTCTTAATCCACACATGAGCCTGTAACTGATGGTATCATTTAAAACATCACCGAATTCACAATGTTCTTAAAGTTTCTTCAGAGCAGCCACAAACATAGTTACAGTTTCTCCCTCTTCCTGATTTATCTTGTGAAACCGGAATCTTTCCGCTATCACTAATGATTTATGTGAAAAATGTGTGCTTAACACAGCCACAATCTCTGCGTAAGTTTTCTGACCTGGTTTCGCCGGCTGCACGAGACTGCGCAGCAAATTGAATTTCTTGGCGGCGATCACACTTAGAAAAGTAGGCACAATCTTCGCATCCTCAATACCATTTGCCTGCAGGAAATATTAAAATCGCTCCATGTATGAGCTCCATTGTTTGACATTTTCGTCGAATTGGCCGATATTTCCTATGATGCCAGCAATATCTTCTTGTGTATCAATTTACAAGCACTGTTTCATGCCCTAATCTCACATTCGGCGATTCACACACACACAGGTCCTTTCAAAAATCCTTGTCGCCACTTTGTCATGTCATCCTTTTATCATTCATTAAGACAGAAGGCTCTAAAGAAGAGTCGGGAATACCAATTCAGGAACAACAGAACTTGCGTCTTTAATGCTCACATTGCACACACATTCTAGGAGCAAATCACTTCGTCATCCTACATGACTCCACCCATTTCTTACATCTGAAAGTAATCATCAGTATTTTATTCATACATAACAATAGTAATTTTACTGGAAGGTAGGACAAGAACATTGATTAAGAAAATTATTTTTTTTGCAATTCATACATCTCCTGTGTGTAGTCTTTGATATGTCTACTCTAAGATTGTAGAAACAGTTGTGGACAGGAGGACAGAAAGAGGTTAAGAGAATGAGAGATCGAGGTCTAGACTGTGTGCAGGGTTATTCAGCTGGGGCTTTTGGTTGAGAGTCCACTTATACTGCCTTAAGTTCCAGCACTCCAACCCAGACAGGCCTAATCAGCTATCAGCAGACAGCGTTTGACCACAGAGATCACTGATCAGCCTCAGTATGTCTCAAACCATTCACCTAACATGAGAAAGCATTACATGAGTGAACAGAGTGAGAGGCAAAGGAAAAGGAAGTTGGGGATTCAATGGGAATTGGGGCCCTTGCTTAATAGATCATCTTAAATCAGCATGTAATTTCCATGCTGGTCATATCTGGTTTTTGCTGGTAAGTGCTGGTTTGATTCTGGGTATAGCTGGTGGACAAGCATGTTTTTTTTGGGGATGCTGGTTGACCAAGTCTTGAAGTAATGCTGCTTAATTTAGTACAGAGTAAAAAAAAAAAAAAAACATAATGACAAGGACCCCAAAATATGAGGACAAGGAACTCCTTACTAAAATATAAAGGCAGCTAAATATTTTTGTTAAGGCTATTGATTTAACATTAATTCAATGTGATTCATTTTTTTTTTTTTTTTTTTAATAAAGCATTAAAAAATAACACAATTAATCATGCCCCTTGACTGTACGTAATGGTGCGTTAAGTCATGTCATAATGATCATACTCACATGAACACCACAAAAAAGTCGGAATTACAAGTGGGAAACTTGAGATTTTCTTCGAGCATGACTTCACGAGTTGGTGGCGTGTTGATTTAAGAATCATTGTTCACAGTTAATGAAGAATAATGATAAAACTTGCCAGAAAACAAGACAAAACTACATTTCCCATCATTATATGTGACCACACAAGATGATAAAATAGAAAGATAAAGCATTAATTACACACCTAATGTGTGGCTATGCTCTTCATTATGTCGCATTGGTGCTAAAAAAGCTCCCTGCCTTCGCTTGTAAGTGAAAAAGAGAGAAATTAATATGAAACTGCAAAACGGTCCATTCTTATTTACTAAAATCACTTGAACGCACATCACATTGTATTTACAATTTCTGACCTCTTAAATATGAACTTCTCAGGAGGACTTGAACGCACCGGAATTTTCCTACCAACGGAACAATTCAAGCTTGAAGTACCACCATCGTGTTCATCAGGGGGCAGTCACTGCAACTCCAGCTGTACAGGTAACAAACTGACGGCTGTTCAAAAACAACTGGACAGAGTATAGTGCAGGGGTCTCAAGACACAGGGGTCTTCAATTTAAAAAAAATTATAATCGATTTTATCGAAATTGACTTTAAAATGACCCAGAAAAACAATAATTGTGATTATATTATAAAGACAATGGGATCATGGTTTTTGTAGTATTCTAAAGATAAATAAAACAAAATATGTGTAAGTATTGAGTTCAGTCATTTTTGTGGATGTATACTGCTGTATAAAATGTCCTATAGTGTTTAATTAATGTGTAAAAATATTTAATATCTTAAATGAATGCTAACTTTGACAACCCTAGAAATAATTTTTTGTACTTATATATATAATTTTTTATTTTTTATTTTTTTGACAAATTTTAAGCTGACCCTCTAACGCCCCCCTTGTGGCCCACTGGGGGTCTGCACAGCCCAGTTTGAAAACCTCTGGTTTGAACTTTAATAAAACCAGTACATCAGCATCCCATACTGGAGTCCAGCATCCAAAACAGAACATCTGCTGGTGATCAGGTTGACATATGGAGATCCAAACAAAGGGGAAGAAAAGACAAGAAAATATCTTACTGGACATCAACTTCAAAGTCCGTTGGGATGTATGTGGGATGCTGAAGGTGCCAACTGCAGTAGAAGCCTTTGGGATAGGTGTTTGATCGACATGTCATCTGCGGTTCTTTCGGAGGAACTGTGGAGAAAGCAGAAGGATGGAAATGTAAGTACTTTGTCAGCACTGCTACAAAAATCCATCAACAGCCCAAAATACCAGTCCCAGGAGGCTTTTACGATATCCCCTGCTTCTTTGGCTGCGTAACCCCTTGAACCGCCCCCAGTCCAAGCTTCATGTGCTAAAGGAAAAGAGGGGAAATGTAATAACCGCCCCTGCCCTCCTTCCAGATTAAGGCCCTTTCTTACAGCGCCACTGGACCGTGCCCACCGCTGCTAGAATTGAAACTGATGACTTGGACCGGTTGCCAGGGTGACGCATAATATAACCCTTTCCCATGTGTTCCTGCATGTGAAACGGAGGGCAGTTTAAGCCCGGCTGGGTGCCGAGCGCCTTCCTCTCCTTCTTCATCTACATCGTCCCCCAAAGGCCTGACAAACAAGAGCCCATAAGAAAAAAAAAATGCTTATAAAGCTCACCTCTGGACTCGCCTTTGAGCTTTGATTGCGCTAAAAACTGCACTAAGCTGTCAGCTTACACATCGCTCTCACCTTTCGTGATTGCGATTAAGCTGGCTTTGAGATTTTTGACAGGGAAGGAATGGTTAGGATGTATGGTTTAAGTTGACTGCGGCTCCTTGTTATTTCCCTTTGCACTGGTGAGAACTTGCAATGTTCAAGGCCTAATATAACAGACACAAATTGAAGAACACTGGAGAGTAATTTTTAAACCTTTTCTAAGGCATCTCGGTGGTGCCTGATTATGCAAGCATCACTATTACTGCTGCTCATATTATAGACATTTGAACAAACCGATGTGTTATTACTTTTAAAAGTAATCAGACTTACAATTGTTGGCTGCCGTATGATAAAACGGGCAGAAAAGTCATACAGACCTGAAGGAGGAACCTGAGCCTTATCTAGGGACCAGAATACCATAAAGACTGTGGGCTCTTTTGATTTGGGCCAGTAAGCAACCACCTAGCAACAATCCTAGCAACCGCATAGCAATTTTGTCACCACATTTATTTATTTTTTCAAACATAAACAAGTGGAAAAATCTGTCAGTGCAAGTAGAGGAAGACAAAGTACATTTTTCATAATAAGAATTATGAAAACAAATCCATAATATTTTATGTAATTTAGCTCATTGGGAAAATGTATCTTGTTTTAAGGATTTTAGACATTTTTACAATAAAACAAGACCAAATAATCTTAACTACTACTGTATGTACTAACATTAAAATACATAGAATACAATGAACGTATTGTGTAACTACTGTATATGTTGTTCGGCAAAAAATTAGAAGATTCACATTTTCTGCTACTGAAGTTGAGGTAAGGTAGGTTTAGTGGTAGGGTTAGGGTTTAGATTAGGGTTAGGGCAGGGTTGGGCTTAAGGTTAGTGTTAAGGTAAACAGTGTTAGGTGAAGGCATAAATGTTAACTAAAAATACATTTTTCATTTAATGGACACAGGCAACATGTCTTCTCAAGAACTCACAAATCAATTTGTTTCATTGTTGTGTCTATAGAGTCTGCTCATCTCTGAATTAGAACCCTGGCCCCCCATGTCTTAGGTACATTCATTACCTACTACACTATCTGGATCTTGGTATTATTAGAGGCTCAGGGAATCATAAGTATAAACTTCAGGCTGTTTTAAGTCTAAAAATGAAACTGTCGGTAAGCCAGTTCACCTCGTGTGACACCCTAGGTCAGGGATATGGTTAGGTTAGGTTAGGTTAACTTCAGATGAAATGAAATGCAGGTACTTTCAATGTAAGTATAATGCAACAACAGGTATGTACTTAATAAGTACATTCTACATACTTACATGCAAATATACAGAGTTGTTAAAGACACTTAATATAAACTGGGTCCCAAAATACTGATTAAAAATAAGATTTTGTTCAATTCATTAGTCACCAGATGAGAATCAATTGCTAAATGAGTTTTGCCCCTACGCTGAGAAACCAACAAGAATACTGACCAAAAACAGGGTGACCGCAAGCCACACATTAACTAATAGATTGGAGTTATGACATTCTTGTACTAATGGACTAAAATTTCAATAGTAAGATGCCAAATAAAGCACTGATTCTTGAGTACTGTTAGAAAATAGGTGAAAGAACTGAAGAAATAAAAGTTTATTAAAAGGTATTCACATTTTAATGCAACTTCCTTCTTCTCAAAACGTTAATCAAAGACAGAAACTCTGTCAGGGCTGATGTCATGCTCATTATTTCTGGTGGGACACAAACAATCAATTAACCCAACATGTTAGAGGTTGCAGTGACTGAAAAGTCTTCGTCACATCATTTACAGATTTTTGAATCATTGGCAGATAATTCCAAATGCAATTTGCACAGATAATTAAAAAAAAAAAAAAAAACCTAGTGCATCAGTTTTTACTTCACTCTCTCTCTCACACTCCTGCTGTGTGTGTGTGCCTTGTTTATTCCCTGGTATTAAGAAATGTATTAAAAGGCACCATCACTATTTCACCTGGTAATATGGGTCTCTTTTGACCAATTGTGTTCCGATTTCGAATAGAGGGTCTTCTGTATGAATACATACACTCACTGAGAACTTTATTAGGAACACTATAGTCCTAAAGTGCATGACGTGGTCTTCTGCTGTTGTAGCCCATTCGCCTCAAGGTTCGACATGTTGTGCATTCTGAGATGCTGTTCTGCTCACTACAATTGTACAGAGTGGTTATCTGAGTTACCGTAGCCTTTCTGTCAGCTCGAACCAGTCTGGCCATTCTCCGTTGACCTCTCTCATCAACAAGGTGTTTCTGTCCGCAGAACTACAAGAACTACTGCTCACTGGATGTTTTTTTTGTTTTTGTTTTTGGCACCATTCTGAGTAAACTCTCGAGATTGTTTTGCATGAAAATCCCAGGAGATCAGCAGTTACAGAAATACTCAAACCAGCCCGTCTGGCACCAACAATCATTTCACGTTCGAAATCACTGAGATCACATTTTTTCCCCATTCTGATGGTTTATGTGAACATTAACTGAATCTCCTGACCTGTATATGCATGATTTCATGCATTGCACTGCTGCCACACAATTGGCTGATTAGATAATTGCATGAATAAGTAGGTGTGCAGGTCTTCCTAATAAAGTGCTAAGTGTGTGTATATATAAAGCTCACACAAGCCTGTATGTTTCTTTTGAACACAGAAGGTCAAATATGGAAAGAGGACTGTCTGGATGAAGACTGACTTTGATATTACCTAATTTTATTATTAATATTATTATTTTAATAAATATCTGATGGTGTAGACAGTAAGTACAGATACAGCTGTTAAATCTCATAATTTTTTTTATTTTTTTATTTATTCCTTCTGTCAGGACATAGTAATAATGTTTCTTTTAAAGATACATACTTATTTATATTTCAGTTTTTCTTAAGTGTAATATACATTGATGATCTATATGAAGTATTGTATTATGTTCTGAGAACAGATGGTTTTAGGAGTAGTACGTGGCATAAATTTGATAAAATATAGATAATGTAAAATTAAATTACATATTTGTGTTAAGTACATTCTAGTAACCATCTCTGATTAATTTCTAAGTAGATGTTGCTATTCTAAAAATGGCTGGTAAAACTGTGGCATGTCTTGTCCTATGTCTCAAGAATGAGAGAAAGAAAATACTCTCAGAGGGAACACATGGATAGAAAACACTTGATAGTAAAGAGAGTAGAACATTTGTTCGAGAAGACAAGGGGTCCAGAAGCATGATGCATTTGACATTACTCCCATGTGCTTCTAGGCAGCTTCATCTAAGGAGGTGCATTCCTCCAGTAGAGTTTGGACTGCAGGAGGTCTTCCTCACCCTCAGGCCAAATGGGCACACTGACAGCTCACAGACCCTCTTCACCGGCTGCTAAAAACACCGGAACCCTCGTCTGTCACTTCCCCACCCTTCCCAAAAGAGAGTGCATGGCGGTCCACTCAGAAGAACATCTCAAAGACATTCTCCAAAGAGACGAAAGCCGCAAAACAAAGAAAGGTTGCTTTTCTGTGAGAATTTGCAGCCTAGCAACACCTCTATTGTTCCCTTTATGTTATTTTTCTTTCTTTTTTGCCTTTTTGAAGGCCAGAATGTTCATGAAGTGACAAAAAAGACATATCTCAGCGACAAAAAAGCAAATATCTCAGCAATCTTCCCTTTGAGTGATTTAATCTAAGCTACCAATGCCAAAACATTAGCTGGAGGCATGGAGAAACGAAACTAAACAAAAGTGTTACTTAAGTCTTTTTGATTACACAAGCGCTGTAAGGAAACCTAATGGGGCAGTTGTTTAAAATGCATCTAAAACAAAGCTATTTGAGTGAATCTCACAAAGAAATGTTGAGGTCATATTTCATCCCAAAATCAATAGAAAAATACATAAAATTATATTTTGCATAAAGAAAGCCTATGCGTTAAACATATTTAATTACTCTCTTCCCAACCCCCCTCCCTCTAAAATAATTATCATTACTGTAATGTGGAATAACTTACTGTAATACAACAATAATATAATTATCCTGTTTGGACAATTTTTAAAATCATTTTGCCATGATGTATACTTACAATTTAATTAATTTAACTACTATATACTACTATAACTATACACAATTTAAATAATATACCTTTTTAATATATATTATATATAATCATTATAAAATATAATAACATAATACAATTATAATAAATTATGTAAAATTTAAATATTTAAATATATTTACTGTATATTAATAATATAATTATATAATAATAATATTTCTTATTTTTTCACATTTTCATTCTACAGTAATTAGAGTTTTGATGCTGCACTATGTAATTTTGTGCTCTCTAGCGACATCTGTGGTTGAAACCTAAAATTGCAAGCAATTTGCAGAAGAACACTAAACATAAGTCTCTTCTGGTGGATGAATCTCATGATTTTAGCTTTGCCTGTGTGTGATCATGACAGGATATATTCAGAGCCTGAGTCATGACGTGCTATTTTCATGTTGATTTAATGTTATACGATTAAACATTTAAAACTGAAATATTACTTGCTTTGATGAAGATAAACAACACTCGTAATCACATATTTTAAATGAATGAATTTTACACTTATAATGCTTTTTTGACACTACACTCAAAGTGCTTTTAAATAAAGAACAGGGGACTCAATCACCTCAATCAATACCAGTATATTTTAATAAACTTTTTCAAGTGTTTTATCTACTATTAATATTTGTATTGTACTTACACTTATCAATTTAAGAGGTGACACTCATGTTATTGCTGATACAAGTTCAATGGGAGACTTCATTAATGTCAAGTTATATTGTACAGCCTCAGGTGATAATGCAAGTGAACCGTAATACTACAATAGTATGTCTATGCAATCCTCACATAACACAGTGAACTAAAAATATAAAACAAGGATTCAATAATGATATATTTAATAATAATGAAAATAAAATGCTTAAAAATGCAATATAACAGTTACAAGAAGTCAATTTCAGAAGTATTAGTAATTAAATATTAGTAAACATGTCACAGTAACTTCCCCCGACAACGTACATACATCACGATCGGATAACACATGAGTATTGTTTGATTTATACAAGCATGACAAGCAATATAAGCTTCAACAACCCTACCAGACAACATATCCAAGCATTAAAGCAGGTAAACAACTTCACCAAACGGATAACAGATAAAATCCATCCAGATTTCCTGAACTGTGTGAGTGTGACTGTCGAACTGTAGTTTCTTTCTTATTTTCTTATTTTTTCCCCTTTTTCACCCAATTTGGAATGCCCAATTCCCAATACGCTTTTTAAGTCGTCGTGGTCACGTAGTGATTCGCCTCAATCCGGGTGGCAGAGGACGAATCCCAGCTGCCTCCGCGTCTGAGACCATCAACCCGTGCATCTTATCACGTGGCTTGTTGAGCGCGTTGCCATGGAGACATAGCATGTGTGGAGGCTTCACGCCATCCACCACGGCATCCACGCTCAACTCACCACGTGCCCCACCGAGAACGGACCACATTATAGCGACCATGAGGAGGTTACCCCATGTGACTCTACCCTCCCTAGCAACCAAGCCAATTTGGCTGCTTAGGAGACATGGCTGGAGTCACTCAGCACGCCCTGGGATTCAAACTAGTGAACTAGCGAACTCCAGGGGTGGTAGATTTCTTTCTTATTTTTAACGGCTACTCGTAAACTAAAAGAGTGCATTACCACCATCTACTGTTTACATGGGAACGAGACAGCCGGTTCTTATATCCTATGTTCACGGACATGACATAGTGACGCAAGGATGTACGTCATAAGCCAGCGATTTCACGCCAAATCGAACCCAACTGCTCAAAATAAACATTTTTTTTTTTTTTTTTTTAAGCTTACCGTAGTGAAACGGGGTAAGGTAAGAACATTGTTTTGAACACTGGTTGTATATGTACTCAATCAATAATGGCCATTTGTTAATTTTTTTTTTATTTTTTTTTTACCAAAAAATCTTACATAGTGCAGCTTTAATGTATTTGTATTTAATGCTTAATAATAATGAAAATATTGTTGCAATAAAAAAGTCTAATTAAGTCTTAAGTAATTACTTTCTTTATGCTAGATATAATTTCTTATTTCTTGTCTTGTCTTTTTTTTCTTTTTTTTTTCTTGACCACAATGTCAAATGCAAAAGAATGCTTTTTTGAAAGTTAAAAATGTGCAACTGTTTGCCTTATTATCATAGTGAAAATCAGTATGTAATATGTTAAACAAGTAATGTTAGATCCTGTGCATTGATGAATTGTCTGAATTGATTGATTGATTGATTGATTGATTGATTGATTGATTGATTGATTGACTGATTGATTGATTGACTGCTTGATTGATTGATTGATTTGAGTGTGCAGGGTTGTTGGAGTGGGTGTGCATGGAACTTTCCTATCTTTGTATTTCACAGGCCTCTTCTTTGTTCTCATTTGAATGCAAGAATGTGCAGAAATCAGGGCAGGAAAAAAACGTCTCATTCTCTGATCACAGTGTGGTCATGAAGACTTCACCCTATGCGGCCGTAACCCTTTAGAGTGCTTCCATATCATATGCAAGGCTGGTAAATGATTCCCTCCAAACTTCTGGTACAAAAAGTTGAATTTAAGTACTATTTGTAACAAAAGCTGATAATTGCAGAAGTCAATGAAGAGGGGCAATTTAGCTGTCAGACGACATACATTTACTGGTGGAAAAACACCTTTGCCGCATTCCAGAGTCCTGCTTTTTTATATTGGTGCAATTTAAATTAAACATAAGAAAACATTTGCCGTTGACCTTGGCTGCTTATTTTTTAACCCCACTTTACATTCAAATCCTACCTGTCACTCAGGGTGCTGACAGCATCATTTGCAATTTTGACCAAGTCTGTTACCCCGGTCGCATCAGGTAATCGCTTTCACAAACTTTGTGATGGTTATACATTCCACCTGTTCATGTTAAGCCATGCCTTCACTATACGACTGTCAGACTACCAAATGTATATGCACAGAATAAAATAACGAAATATCAGATTTTACAAATAAGAACTGAAGTGGGATTAATTTAAAAGCTTTACATTTCTGGGGCATTTTGCCCAGAATACCCCTTAAATTTTGACCCTGATTTAAATAGTTTTTGCACTAATTTAGTAAAAAAAAAAAAAAAAAAAAAAAAAAAAAAATAATAATAATAATAATAATATATATATATATATATATATATATATATATATATATATATATATATATATATATAAAATAAAATAAAAAATCAGGAAGAGTTCATGAAAATATGAAAAAAAAAATTTGTTTATGCTTCCGCCTTCCTGATCATTAGTTTAAGGACATCACTTTTGTCACTGTATCACTCACACAACAAAGAATGGTATTGCTACACTTCTCATACTGAAAAAACCCAAACATGTCTTAAACAGTATTTTGGTCTTGATTTACAGTAAGATTTTTTTTTTTTTTCTAAACATCCTTACAGATATATTTCAACAAGATATATTTGACTAGAAGCAATATTGTACAACATATTAAAACAGAGAATATTTCCAGAGAATATATCTAAAATTAACTTTAAATTTAAAAACTCTTACCTTTTAATTGATTTGAACTATACGTCTAACAAAATTTAGTGAGGTCTTTAACATTACCAATTGAGAACGAAACTAAAGCTAATTAAAATATATTATCATAAAACTAACTAATTATCTTACACAAATTGATCTTGTTATAAGGATGCTTAGATAATTCTCCTCGAAAACAAGACAAAAATACCAATAAGGAAAACGATTTTTGCAGTTTAGTTATGTTTTTGTTGCAGACCTTGAAATGTAATGTGCAACAGTTAAATCTGACTGAAAAAAATAAGTGTAGTGAGGGCACATTCTTACAATTGATAATACTGGTCAACGAAACGCAAATGAAAGGCGGCTCTTTTGGCCCCCTGCGTGGCTGGCTGTATGCTTCCTAATCAGAGACCATTAAAAGAGCAATGCAATGAAAGATGTGGTTACAGGGGTCAGTTGACAAATGTCAAGCCGGCAGCCCACATGAAAGGCGAGCGAGTGAATCCCAGGCGACTACCACTATCATCACTAACTGCTGATCTGTCAAAGGCAGGGCTGACCACCCCCCTCTGCCAGCATGACACGTCTGGAATGTGAGCAATGTGCTCGGCAATTGGAAGCAGAGGCAAGAGCAGCGCAGGGGGGTGGGGGTAGGGGGGCAGGTTGCATTGCAAGGCTTCTACCTGAGGAGAAGTGCGGGTTAGCCGCAGTAAATGGCTAATGTTGTCTTGGTCAGCACTTAATGAGCCGTCATACTGGACAGATGATAAACAACGCTAAATTAGGAGGCCTGCTGTGGGTGTTTTGTTTGAAAGGTTGCACAGTTGTATTGATTTCATATGAGTGCAAACCTCAAAACAAAGACCTGTTTTATAGCAACTGCGTTTGCAGGAATACATACAACATTTTTAAATATTTTTGCTGGTTAGTAAAGCACAAAATCAAGCAAGTTTTCTTGTGCTGCTGCTTTTGCAATGACCCATGCATATTGTTGGGTGTAATCCAATAACAAAGTAATTAGTTGCTGTAATCTAATTACTTTTTTAGTAAAAAAAGTAGTGTAATGCTACTGTAATTTAATCATTTTTAAGTACATGATAAGGTTATGCTTATTTCTAATATATTATTTATGTAGAATACATGAATTATGGCCCCACAGTGAGTCATGGTGAAGGAGAAATGTGAGGTGCTGAGTGTATGACTTGTGTGTACAATGAACAAGGAAGAAATATAGACATTATTCTGAATTTGTTGAGCAGAAAAATGTTTTAGAAAGTAACTTAAACGTAAAGAAATTAGTGATGTAATTACTTTTTCAATTAATGAATTAGTAAAGTAATCTGATTACAGTTTTAGAGAAATAATTAGTTATTTTTAGTGGATTACTATTTTTAAGCAACTTACCCAACGGTTTTAAATATTTGCTTTAAACAAATGCTCTGGGTTAAATACACATAAAGTTCAGTTGATGTAATGCTGGTAAACGCTGTAATCTGGTGAACGGTGAAACACTGGCAAATACCTGATTTTATCACACTAAAATCAAGTTATCATGTCTAATGTTTACGTCGTGTGGCTATACTTTTGAATAAGTGTGTATTTGAATATTTATGGACTGGCTCCATTCAATTCTATTGTAAGTGCCTAACTGTAACCACAATTTTTACTTCTTTTTTATTTTTTATAAATGAGGGTAGTGTCAAAATTGTTTTGTGATCCTCAACATTATGCCATAAATGCTATCGACTGAGCTTAACTTGTATTGAAATGGGAACATTCCTTTAACACACTGCTTTACCGTGCAACACTTTACTCTTAAAATCAAAATCAAGCATGTTATTTGGTCTATGCAGGCATTAATACTGTAAGTGTTTTCTTTAAATAAATTCTTAAGAATTTTGTTTTTGCATTACATTGGTGTATTATCATATTTAAAAAAAGATATTACCAATCTGCTATTCAAAGATCAATATTACACCTTACTTTTTCATAAATACCTTATTTTTGTATATATTCACTGAATGTGGATAGCCTTATTAATTTGGACTTTTATCAGTTTGCAGCTTGGAGGTTTTTGCCTTGCACTTACTGACCTTATTCCACAATATCTAAATCTGATTCTCTTTCTCGATTTCAGTAAAATAAATCAAGCTTTTATGCATCTTGTCTAAAGGTTCAGTGTTTGGGGGTGGGGTCTTCGAACAGGCAAAACCATCATAATAAATTAGCCACAGTGCATGTCCTGGGCCGAAAGTGCCTGGCTGGCATCTTTTCAAGAAACAGCTTTGCTCTGTCTGTGCATGCATGCAAATTCATCTTATGCCTCGGATCCTAATCGAAAGTCCAATATAAAAAAGAGCCCCATAAATTCCAGACTGGGATGCTTGAATCGTAGTGAGAGTGAGTCCGGGCCTATAGAAGGCAGTTGCTATAGACCAGCTTAATGAAATGTTCTCTCACAAGTGCCAATAAATCATCAATCTCCACAGAGTATGTACTAACTCATGGTGCTAGCAGCTGATGAACCGGACTTTGTCCTGCCCCCCCCTTGCACGAACGAAACAAGGCCGCACTATTCTTGCACTTTGTTTTATCGGTGAAACATTTCTCCCTCTCGGCCATATGTTTCGGCAAACGGTAGAGACTGACAGAACTGAGCAAATGGGACAGAAAAAAAAAAAGTCAGCAATCTTAAGCGGAACAATTTCAAAGCTACGCAAGGGCGAAATCCACTGTGCTAAGGTGACAATAAATCTAAGAGTTATATACTGTGTGGTGTTAACAGTCCGTAACAATCCATTTAACAGTGAAAGCTGTAGAAAAGCATGGGATGTACACTGTTTTTTTAAAAAGCACGTTCTCAAATGCTTTGATAGAGTAGGTGCTCTTTCACTTAATGTGTCTTCAGTCGGGGTGGTGTGGTAAAGTAAACCAGCTCTCAACTGCTTCAGGTTTAGACAATTTTCTTACACATAATAAAGACTAATTTAGCATAGGTTAATTGTGTGACAACAAGCAATTATTTAAAATTAAACATCCCCCACAGGGTTTCCCTGCTGAAAAAAATGCTTAAACCAGCCTAAGATGTTTTACTGGTCTTAGATGATCTCCCATCCTGCTCAGTCTGGTCTATTTGCTGATTTTAGAGTGGTTTGTGGCACTTGTCAGCTGGTCAGGCTATTAAAGAGGTACCAGTCATTATTCTCTCTTGCTAACAGCTAAATGCTAAGTGTGTTATTGACACTGCTGAGACCAACAGACAAACTTGTCCAGACCAATCAAAGAATTTCCAGCAACCCACATAACATCTGGGTCCACATTATCACCTGCCAACTCTTCCCTTAGGCCCTCTGTGTCCAAAACTACACCATGATTATATCCACTTCAGTGATATCACACTGAAAAAAGAAGAAAAGAAAAAAACTCAAACTCTCTGAAGGGAATTTCAAAGGTAGTGAATACAAGTTGTACATATGCAGTGACTAGAGCGAGAGACCAGCTGTACAGGGCGGAATACATGAATAATACTCGGAGACTGTAAACCTCAAGGCTGTAATTTTATACTGAAGCCATTAGCGTGCGGTGCAAAAAAAATTAAATAAAAAATAGCAGTTCCATTGCCACAGGCCCTGCACTATCCCTCAACCATCAGGATAATCATAGAGACAAAAGGCATATTCTGTAGATGTGCACAGTTTGGGTCAGTCTAAAGGGAATTCCTCGGATAAGGTTTGGTTCTGTGACCTAGCTCTAAACAGTGTTTTGGAAAATAGACTCAATTTGGAGTTGACAAAGTAGACACAATGTCTTGGATTTTTCAAATCGTGCAGACAATATTTTTTAGCCACTGCATTTTCACCAGTCACCATTATAGATTGAAAAGCAGACAGCATTCTGGGGTAACTTTTACTTGGAATGCATTATATTATGATCTTATTGCTGTCTATGTAAAACAAATGAGATATAAAGTTGATCTCTTTTGTGATTGTTTTTTCCAACACGTTTCCCACACTTTGCAGCTCATTTTTGTCTATTGTCTCTCCTGACATCCAAAGAACTAGACTGGCAATTCTTTTTGTGACCTCTACCCATTCAGTCACAAAGTTAAAAAACCCAACGCAGCAGACAGATATCTGACGGGGAGGGGAGGAGGGGGAAGTCATGAGGGGCAGTTAGCCTCTGAAGTGGGCCATCATGAGGGGCTAATTTGACAGATATGGAGGGAGGAAGACTGATGATTGCTGGGCATGTGGTGGAAAAACAAAGAGGGAGGGACTGATGGATGAAGGAGGGGTGGGAGAGGTAAATGGACTGTCCTAGAAGACAACAGCATGGACAAAGTAATGCCTGAACTGATTGGTGTTTGGGTGGTCCTTCATCCACTGTGGACTTTCATGAGAAGAGCGTCTCTGTCTGGGAGTTTTTTCTTTGCCCTACATTAACAATAGCCTCAATTGCAAGGAAATTGTCTCATACTGTAGCTCTATGTGGATATCTGTCAGTCTATGTTTAAAATATTTGTAGAGTTCAATCATTAAAATGCATGCCTTGCTGGAAAACAAGAGTGTCTGTGTTTGAAAAAGATCTCTCTTGACAAGGGTGTCATTAATTGAGAAAATTGGGCAATGTGTTTGCACTTACTCTCTCTTGCATTAGCAAGTCAAATGCTAAACTTTGATGTCTCTGTGTCAAAAAAGTATCATATATCATCCAAAGGCATGAAAGCTAACACTAATGAGAACCTCTAACATTCTCAATTGGGGTTAAGGGCCTCCTGAAAACTAGTATGAAAGGTGTGGTTATAAATAGTTGATGTACTGTGTGCATCTAGCAAATTTCCATTTCCATTTCCTTAACTGCTCTCTGAGCCTGGCCAAGGTGGTTTTCAGCTGGTCTCTCAGCATTGCTATGCTGTTGTCCAGCTGACAAGTGGCAAAAACCCCTCTTAAACCATCTTGGCCAGGCTGGGAGACCAGCTTAACACCTTAGCTTTAAGCAGTTTAGGCTGGTTTAAGATGGATTTCAGCTGTTCTAGCTGGTCTTCCAACCCAACCAGCTTACAAGTGCCCACAACATATTGATTGTGTCTAGAAGAGAATTGTTGAGCTGGGAAAATCTCGCAAGTGTCAGCTTTGCTGTTGATAAGGTTAAAGTTAGGGTTACAGTAGGAGTAGGTGTAATGTTTTTGTGGGACTCCAAATAAACACAATAAACAGTGAATAAATGTTGCATGTGACTCTCGCAAAACTTTCCACAGCCCTATGGTTGCTTTCTAGAAACGACCGACCATATCATCTCTGATGCTACTAAGCTCTCCAAATAGTCTACGATTATCCAGAAGTGAGGACGGACAAGCCTCATTGGAATATCAAGCTGTTCATCAGTCCAATTTTCCTTTTAAATCCACTTACTGAAAACTCAAAGCTAAGTCCAGAACTGTGCTTTGATGGAATGTTTTATGTTAAGAGTCTGAGAAGTTTTGGTCCAGTCTACAGTAGGGTGGTGCTGGTGGACAGATGCTCTAATGTTCCACAAAGAGGCAAGGGATAAATTGTACTCTTTGTGTGGAAGGAGTTCCCTGTCATTCCACAGTCATGCTAATGTTTCTAATGTGACAGTGGGCTCTAGTAGTCGGCTCTTTGCTCCCTGCCTTTTCCCTCATGCCCCCCTCCCCCTCCTTTCCCCAAATCCCTTCACATTCCTGTACCCCATGTCATCCGCAAGGAACAGCCGGTATTACATGCTTGTTTGTTCCCTTTGTCATACAGCCTTCCAAGCTATTAGGGTCCAAGTTAGGAGGGGGCAGTGGTTTGTGGGGTTAAGGACTAAGAAAAGAGAGTGTTGTTAGGGGGAGGGTGGTGAGTTTCTACCCGAGACCACTAAGCTCAAACGCTGGCTCACATTCACCCTAATCCTGCTGATCACTAGCCATTGTTTCTGATCAGTCAGGAATTTTCTCAAGCAAAGCCCTCTTTGACTAAAAAAATAAAAACATAGATCAATATGTGTGCTGTAGACCAATGGTGGAAGGCATGGCAAACCGCAGACCATTGGGTTTTATCCACTGAAAATGACAACAGATGTTTTTCTAGACTCACTCTTGTTTTAAAATGATGAACCTACAGGTTTTCAGCCACCTACTTCCACCATAGACACCTGCATATGTGTACAGTGTGTCAGCAGCCTCCTTATTATACAAGCAGCCTGAGCAATTGAGCTGAAAATTGGTATGCCAAGACAGTCCAAAGCTCTTTGGGTTGAGCAGGGATGAGAGTGAATCAGCTTAAAATACCAAGGTAATCCACTCTGACAGGCCCAAACACTGTTGGAATTTAACTGCATTTTGGTGCTTCAGGAGCGCATGGCTATTCAGAATTGTTTTCATACTGTTTTCGTCCATCAGTTCGCTAGATAATGGCAAAGGCTGGTGGAGTGATCAGGATGCATCTGCACTGAGGTGAGAGTTTAGTAATGACCTCTAATATGTGTGTCAGGAAAGCCATTTGGCAAAAAATATCACAACGACATGATGGTATTTGGGGATGGATCAGTTCCTGCCTGGCAAATGTAATACACAATAAAGTTGGTCTTGGGAGTTACTGCTTCATGTTTAATTAGTGACTGTTAACATTTAAAGTTTAAACCAAGGATTAGACATCCCAGTAAGAGGATTAGGCCAAATTACCAAAGGGAATATATTCAAGGCTTTAAATAAATAGTAGAATTCATCCAGATGCAGAAAAGAAAACCAGAAAGGTTTCATTTCAGGCAATTAGTTATGGGTGGGCGGTTCCTACGGATACCTGTGTGTGATTGGATTGTAAATCTCATGGTTGCCATGTGAAAGGCTTTCGGCGGGCAGATTCCTGACACAAGGAATGCCTGACAGCTTCATTTATCAATCTGTTAGATGGACACTGCTTTCCAAAGATGGAATGCCTCGATTTCAACTAGAATTTTAATCGTCTTGACTGCTTCAAGGATTTTGACCTGTGGGACCAAGAATCTATTTCTACCATAGATTTCCAAAGGCAACCTTAGAGTTGTGGTTTGTCTAAGAAAGACAAATTTAAGCAAGAAAAACTTGCCAGTCCTGCTGAAAAGACCAGCTAAGCTTCCCAGAACATGTTGTGTTTTGAATGCAAATGTCCTAGCTTAACCATCAAGACTTATTTAGTCAACCAGCTTAACCAGAACATTTATACGGGTCAACCAGCTTACGTTTTGGTGGTGAATATTATGGCTAGCCATAGGAAAATAAATAAAAATGAGATCTTGTTAATATATCAATTGTTTCTCCTAGACAGCAAAACAGCTTAGCTGAGAAGTCTTTCTCAGCAGAGAAAAAAGTTCCCTATAATCTCATGTGTCTCTTCCAGAATTTCAGAAGAAATCTCTTCAAGGTCTCATATTGTGCTCAGATATGCTATGATACCAAAGTTTGCTTTCAAAAGTATGGGATTTCGATCTGAACTCAATTGATACTTCAGCCACAGTCTACCAGCTACTCCAGCTCTAACTAGCATAAACCAGCTTGCACCAGCTGGCCTGGTAGTCTTTTAGGCAGGGAGATATAAAGGGGATAAAAATGGGTGGAAACAGTTCTAATGGTGGCAGCCGGCACAGAAAGTGCTCTCTAATTTCAGTCTAATTTTCTTTGAGAGGAAAATGACAGGTTAAGTTGAATGGTTCCCCTTAATATTTACCATTTCTCCTGACATTTTCTTTTGCGGTGTTCTTGTGAAAATATTAGGCAGATTAACATTTCTGATGGGTAAGCCAAGAAACCCTCCAGGAGTCACATTGGGGACTTAATTTCTCCACCGCAATGGCAACATAAACGATCCCTCTGCTTATAATTAGATATCACGACTGTGTTGCAACTTTGGAACGTGCTCAGGCCAAGTGAAAATTAGTCACAGTTCAACAGATGTCTGTAATTTTTGTAAAAAGGATATGAAGTTAAGTAAAGGTTTGCAAGCCAGCTTCCACCCTAACGTAAACATTCCATCCCGCAAAAGCCCAGAAGCGGAGGATGTTGTGCAAAGCCTACATTCCTGATAGCGAAGCTTTCTTGGGTTCATCCCAAATGACAAATCACATACTTAGTCAACAGACAGTGGCCATTTGGGAATGTGTACCAGGGTTGCTCTGGGTGCTCCAGACGTAAGAATGAATGAATTCCATTGATTCACTGGACCATGAATAGACTCCAGAGTTATTCCCCCACTACAGCCGTCATGCCCCCAAGCTTTCCTTTGAGCTGAGTACCCTCTCTTCTGTGCACCATCAGTCCAGTGTGTTGCTGTTTTGCAGGGATTGTATTTTTGTTAACCACCAAAATGTCATTACTTTGTATGACTAATGCATATTGAAATGCTATATAGGCATTATACATAATATAACTGTACAAATGTGAACAGATACAATCACTGTGTACCTTGCACTGTTTATATGCACGCTGCTGCATGGGTCATTAATACTTAACATGGTACATTTTTAGGGGTCTAAGCACAAAATGCTGCAACCCTATTGTTATTGTTCAGATTTTCTGATTATTAAGGGTTAAGGCACAAAGTTCACATTTTTGCTAATAAGTCTGGAATCGTAAGGGCTAAAAATACATATTTTTCTGTATCTAAATCCTCCTGTGTTTCTGAATAAAATAATCATATGGATTTCCATTCCAGCAAGAAAAAAATCCACGACCTTGAATTCTTTGTAAATTCAACTTTTCCTAGGGTGTTTGTCTGATTTGCATGAAATGTTAACTGTATCATCTAGAAACTGTCCTGAAAAAAAGTTGTTCAAAGTATTTTGATTCATTAAGTTGTTCAGAAGATATGAGCTAATATGTTTTTATATATATTTTATAGTGTGGCTATAATGACTAATTGGCCTGTATCTTGTGAGCGCAATGTTCAAATTTAAAAAAAAAAAAAAACTTTTAGGAGAAATGCCAAATTTCGTTAATTTCCAATGCAAGAGGACACTATAAATAATAATAAAAAGAAAACACTAAACTGTTAAATTCTATGTATATTTACTGCATTATTTACTTTCAGACCTTTCTATTCATGACCATACTGTATATGACACAACTAGACACATTTAAAATTTTTATTTGACCAATGCTTTTATCCAGAGCGACTTATTGTGCATTCAATGTATACATTTTATCAGTTCCCTGGGAATCAATCTTACAACCTTAGCTGCTAGCACAATGCTCTGCCAGTTAAGCTACATAAACCTCTTTTTTTTATTTGTATCGCTTTACATAGAATTATAATAGACACATTTTTCTACTCAACTTCCTCATAGAGATTCTAAAGAAAAATTTCCACGCACTGTAACTTGTAATTATAAAGTTCTGCTGTATACACTGTGCAGCATAGTGTATGTTTGCGTCAATTTTCTTTTTTATTGTGAAAGCCAGAGATTTTAAAGCCAGAACTTTATTGTATCAGTTACATATGGCTATTAGGAACCATGAAGATATTACCCTGATTCTGAGAAAAAAAAACAACAAGTCAAACAGACATATACAAGCAAAGCCATTGGCACATGCTTCCAAACAACTGCTCATTATCTGCGTACATTCTGACACTGCAGCCTGCCTCACCCCGTACAACACTCAGAATCGGCCTGTCTGGATCAGCAAAGCAGCATGTGACTCGGGCAAAATATGCAATTCTCATTAGGCTCTGGACTTATGGCTGAGCCAGACCCCGAGTTCTCTGTCTCAATTAATGGCAGCGATGTCCGCAATGAGAACAAATTACCTGCGCTCTCCAGACAGTCGGCTTCCATCTCCGGACAGTCGGACAGATACACTCACAGACATCTGGTCCATTTACAAATTGGAAAATGCAATTTAAGGGACAAAAGAAAGAAACATCAAGAGAGGACTCTGTGCAGACCGAGGATTCTGCAGAAATCAAACCAGATTCTCCTCTGCACTTCTAAAATCTAGTTTTGAAGCAAACCTTCTGTCATGCAAGGGATTGTGAGGAATATTAGCCGAAAAACCGCATGCAGTTCCACACTTTGGAAATCTACCGGAATTAGTAGACCAACCGGGCAAATTTAGAATACCGTACCTAAAATACTATGATTTGAGACAAATTCTTATTTCACATACTATTTAGGATGCATAGTATGCACAGATGCAGGGAGAGAGCCAATCTGTAACTTCTATAAAAGACAAGCCTATTATTTTGCTTTTCTTTTTTGTATGAAATGATGCCTTGTTATTTCGAATACTCATTCCCTATGTACCAAAGCTCTTTTCAAATAAGCCTTTAATCCTAGAGTAAATAAAAACAGACATGCACATAAAGCTTGACCATAAAGTTTTAAATTAATCAAGCTCTGGAGAGAAGACGAGACCATCTGTAACATCATCATTTAAGTTTTATAGATTCATCCAACATTTGCCAATGCTTTTTTTTTTTTTACATTAATACTGTGAATGATGTTGGGATTTAATTAAATGTTATATATACACACACACATAGCACTGTGCCCTGTTCCAGCACTGTCCTCTCTCTGAAAGGATTGAGACTCTCTGCAGGATTATGTTTCCTTCCATAATGACTGTATGTAATAATTAATGGGATTGAGAGATTACACAGCGGCTTTTCCAATCTGTGCTGAGGGCCGCACTACCCGTTCTATCTCTGCACTTATCTGATGCCATGATCTTGTGTTTGAGGAAAGTCTTATTCTGAGCATCAGGCACCAGTCTTGAGATATGAGCAAATCAATCCTAATAGATGGGAAGGTGCATGTTAGAAACATGTATTGCGATTGAGCGGGTGAGTGGAAAAATCATTGCTGATGTTGAGATGACCTTTGCTCTGTCTTTGTATTGACCTTTCCATAGGTACACACATAGAGTCATGTGAAGAGCAGTAATTACATGTAAGATTATTGTAGATCACTGATATTGGGCCACCAAGTGTTTTCTCAACACAGTGGTGAATCATCGATCAGAGGTTGTCTTGTGATGTGAGAAAACACACACCAACCCATAAATGCAGAGTATTTTTCAGCAGAATGCACTGTTTCCTTTAGTTAAACGTAGCAAGTGTTTTAAGTATCAAATAAAAAGTAATTTAAGAGTAATTGCACAGAGACAACATCTGATACATCTTAAAAATCTTTAAAACACCAAACTGACATTCTACTGATTACAAAATTACACAATTCATATTTGAATCATTAAAGGAATCTTTTAGATTGGACTTTTAGGTAATACAATCTTTTGGATTACTTTTGGATTACATATTCCATGTCATGATGAAAATCTGATCATGAATTTTGAAGTGTATTAAAGGAATATTACAAGTCCATTACAAGTTAGGCTCAATCAACAGCAATTGTTGCATAATTTCGATAACCACAAAAATTAAATTCAAATTGTACCTTCTTTTCCAAAAAAATAAAAAATAAAAACAATAAGCACAAATATAGGTTACAGTGAGGCACTTACAATGGAAGTTAATGGGGCCAGTGTGCAAATGTCAAAATACTCACTATTTCAAAAGTATACATAGCCACAAGATGTAAACAATATGTAGGTTAACATGATAATCGTGCAAAAAAATGATAAAATGAACAACTCCACAACTCAAAAAATACAGAAGAATTAATGTAAATGTTTTTATACAGTTATCATTTTCACATGACTGCCTGTAAACCCTTTCATTTCAATTATAAGTGCCTCACATTATGCGACAAATGCTGTCGATTGAGCTTGCCTTGTATTGAACCCGGAATATTCCTTTAAGTACCAATTAGCACTCATTTGAAACACTGACACTCATATTTTCAACATAACAACATAGTGGAATGTCTCAAAATGAACTATTACAAATTCAAAGTGAATACAAGTTTATTTTTTGATGCCTGGTGCAAATACAAACAGCTCGGCGGTAACACTTCATTTTGATGGTCCCCCTACAGATATTCAGCTTACTATAAGTGACTTATCAACTGACTTGCTATAGCTAGTAAACAGTGTTTCAACAAATATTCAGTAGACTTTCAGTAGCCTGTATATGGATCCATATTAATGACCAACTTACATTTATTTGCTTTCCTGCTCATTTTCTTGTTTCACCAAAGGTTTTCTGGAAATGCTTTACTGACTGTTTGTTGCATATGAATTTCCTATCAGTACAGAGTCACTTTACTTTAAGGTAGAATCAACTGTTCATCTATACTTACCTAGGGACCATCAAAGTAAAGTGAACATCTAAGGAATACGGTTAACTGACTGCTACATGTCTCCTTTTTTTAAACAGACTATCAACAGATGGTAAATACCAATACTGATAATAACACACAAGAATAGCAGCACCACATTGCAACCAGCACATAGACTGTATATAAAAGAAATATAAATGTACAGAAGTCATTGTTTTGTCCAACAATTTTAATGAACTGATGTTCTTAACAACAAGTAAGGAAGATCTATATACAGGATACAGAAAGTCTACTGAATGTCTGTTGAAACACTGTTTACTAGCTATAGCAAGTCAGTTGATAAGTCACTTATAGTCAGTTGAATATCTGTAGGGGGACCAACAAAATAAAATGTAACCCAAAAGGGTGTATAATTGTGCATGCACACATGACTAGATGATGCATAGATTAATAAGTAAAAATTTTAATTTTTAATGATGTAATGATTGTAATCCATTGCTCCCCAACACTTACAGTATGTGGCTAATCCTTGTTGAAAAACAAAAAAAACAAAAATACAGTTTAAACCATACTAAGGTGGTTGGCTAGTCTTAGCTGGTTTAAGATGGTCCAGCTAGTCTCCCAGCCCGTCCAAACTGATGTTCAGCTGCTTTGGCTGGTCGACCAGTATGTACCCCAATCTGACCAGATGACAACTGCCCAAAACCCCTCTAAAACCATCAAAACAGACCAGCCTAACTACCTTAGGCTGGTTTACGCTGTTTTGTTTTTCAACAGGGATGTTGGGTATCAGGGCTGCAGACAGAAAGCTTTCAGGTTTAGCTAATATTACAGCTAAATCACTGTTGAGGTCTGGGAACATTTCTGTGGTGTTACTAGCACAGGCCCAAAATGAATACAATAACTTTCACACACTAACATAGCTTGACATATTGAACTAAACACTTCTGCTATTACTGATTTATTTTAATTAATGCAAAGAACTATCAAACTGAGAATATGTTTAAAGAGGAAAAAAAAAAAAAATGGCAGCTTGTAGCTGTGTTCCATGCTAGCATGCTAATAAACAGAGAATGGGAGGAATAGTCTGTAAAAAAGCACAAAATGTAGCCAGACATCTTCTAAATGAATGAGGCACAAAGGAGATTACCTCACCGCATTTCTTCTGTTACTTTTCCACACACATAAAAGTGACTTTTCAGTGTGTGTTACTATTCTAATTTCGGGCAGGGAATGGAGGGGGAGGAATCAAAGGATACCATGCTTGTCTGTGGATGGGGATGGAATGTGACAATGCTAATTATTGAGTGCAAAGCTACACAAACCAAAATTCCACCTGATAATGAACTCTTTGCCCTTTCAAAAACTCATGCGACAGCCACTAGTGTGAAAATCATTCCCACATTCCTTTCAATGAATATCTTAGCAGCCTTTTTACTTTGTTTTAGCAGAATTTTTTTTAAAGAAATGTCAAACATAAGATAAAAGAGCCTACAAATGGCTGTCGTAATTTGACTCAAATAATACAGAAAGTCTAAACAAACACAGAATGAGTGCACTTTTTTACAAAGGATGCAATTTCTTGTCATGTTGTCCTCAAAAGTTTGGACACATTTGACTGCAATGTTTCTCATGATCTTAAATCGTAAATGCTTATGCCTAAATACTTTAAATTAGTTCTGTAAACAAATATAAATTGTGCTTACATTTGAGTTTCTCTACAAAACTAACATTTTAAGTACTGTTTTTTAAAGGTAAGTAGAACTAGATGATCAAGAACAAGCAGCAAATTGTTCAGCATACATGGGAACTCCTACAATCCTTTTTAAAAAAGCATCTCAGGATGCACCTCATGAGGTGTTGATTTGTTTAACATTTTTGGAGACTACATTATTCCTATACCCTCATTTGACGACTTTACTATTATTCTAAAATGCAAAAAAAAAAAAAGGTGTGTTCAAACTTTTTACTGGTAGTGTACATTAGTTTAGTGGTCTTTGATGTTCTTAAAAGGTTAGTCTAACAATATATTTTCCAGCTCTAAGGTGTTAATTGTATTTTTACAGTGTTATGATATTTTAGTTAGTGAAATGTTGTCACTATAGGCACATTTTTTTAAGGTAATTTTGAATATAAGGAGTTTACAAAACTTTGGGAATGCAAAAAGGAGACAATCTGAGAGACCCAACAAAATGACCGATTGAAAGGCAAAAATTTGAAAGAAAAAAAAGGTTTTTTGAAGGCTTCTTGGTAGGGACATACAGAAAGATACAGTGAAACAAAAGAAAGAGCCACATCAATGGCACTATATATTCAAAGCTCACCAAACAGAAAGAAAATGAGCTACAAAACCAGAGGGAGATGCTAGTCAACATGTAGGAGAAGCTCTACATGGAGTGCACTGTTCTGTTGGGCTGGAGTCATGAATGCTGTCCTGCAGAGCCAGGTTTATTCACTCGCTGCTCCTCCATGCTGTGGCTCCCCTGGCTGCCCTTCTTTTCTTCTGACACTAAAAGACAGCCACTGACTGAAGCCTTTCAGCACACATCACCAGGCCTTCGTGGAGCATAATCAAAGGACATGAATGCGCGCTGCAGCCAGCGATTGCCATGATGTGTTTGAGCGTTAAATCTGAAGGGACACAGTTCGCCTGATATCTTGCTACAGTGACCACAGCCATTTGGAAAGAAGCCAGAATTAGAAGATGAATCTTCAAGATATCGATGTGGTCTAACATGAAATCAGTTATGTAATGTTGAAGCAATTCACCCAAATATGGACATTCTGTAATTATTTACTCACCCTCATGTTGTTCCAAACTCATATGCTGTTATTTGAGAGGAACACAAAAGGAACATTTTTGAAAACACTCTTAAAGTAGTCCATATGGCACTATATTCTGAGTCTTCTGAAGTCATACAAAACCTTTGTGTGAATTTAATCAAAATAGTCCAAATATAGACAATAGTTTATTTATTTATTTTTTGTGTATGTGGAAATATTCACTGAATGAACATCTTTGACTGTTGCACTGCGTTGCACAGGAGCGCTGCATTTTTAAGATGCTGTATCAAGTAAAAAAAAAAGTTCTGTTCGTTGCGCTGCATCTTGCTTTTTTAGGACAGGAATACGTTCGGTCCAGTGTTTCTTGCAAAGCTTTTCAGGAATGGTGCTCTGCTACTGAAAATCCAGTGCCAGAGCAAAAAAAAAAAATGATACTCTTTTTTCAAAAGCTTGCAGTCTGAATTGAATGTGATGAGAAAAAAAAAAAAAAAAAAAAAAAAAAAAAAAAAAAAAAAAAAAATCGCAAAAACAACACGTCTTTCTACTGCATTGTGTGGGCTGAATGATCCATCAAAATAAAATCAAAATCAAGTATGAACTTATGTGAATATTAGTCAAGCAATTTTTAATTCTTTGCAGAAAATTATCCTGTAACAGAAAATGATGCTGTAATGTCTGTAATGTCTTAAAGTCCTCACTGAGCAATTTAAATAAAAAATTTAATTAAAAATCATGCTTTATAAATTATTTGTCTTTAGGCCCTCCGTAAGCAAGCCAAAGGCGACTGTGGCAAAGAACCCAGAACTACATAAGATGTTAGTTAATGGAGAAAATAAACCCTTGGGAGCCAGTTCCCCTTTGGCTATACAGCATGAATATAATGCCAATATTAGTTATCTATGTGTAATACAAGTCATGTATGAATTGATCAAACTAAGTAGATGTTGGTGGGCAATGTTTAAAACTAATGGATATTGATTGAACTGTAAGATTAATGATTAAGTGTCTTTGAAGTCCATACCGAATTGACTGTGGAAGTGTACATAGATGCATGTACTAGTCCTTTTTTATTTGGCTGATGAAGGCTATAGTTGGCATTAATATATTGTCTAGGTATTTCATTTTAAGAGAGTGTAGTCCAACCTATGACCAAGATGATGCTGGCAGAGGTCAGTGAGTTTGCCTCGTAGTCCGGCTGGAAGCTTGTGGCAGTACATTTACTGTGAAGTCCATTCCGGGGTGCAGGCAGTGGCCAGTAAAGTATCCCTAGCTGTAAAGTCGGAGTTGGCAGCAGTTCATCCTCTGTGAAGCCCATTGTAACAGATTGAAGTGATGCAGGCAATGATCATCAAAGCGCCGCTCGCTCTCTGGTTGACACAGGCTGCCGTTAATGGTCATCGTTTAGTGACACATAGTGGTGGGAGTGGGACATCGGGCTGGATCTGGTAACCTCGGGATATGTATCCAGAGAATGAGACAGGGAAACAAACAGAATACTATTAGCGTAGATGCCATTCACTTTAAAGCAGAGTTATAGAACATGAGAAGAGTTTCTGGTTCCGGCAGACCTGACTAATGCAGCATAACTATCGGTTGAAAGATAAATTAGGTGTATGCCTGGCTGAATAGATGAGTCTTTAGTCTAGACTTAAGCTGAGACTGTGTGTCTGAGTCCCAAACAATGCAAGGAGTTAATATTAAAGAAGTAATTCTGAGATTACAGGGATTGGGTATTGGGTCTAGCATACATGTTGTTGCTTTTGATGCTTTAATATATGTTGTCAACACTTCCTGACCTATAACATCGCAAAGGACTGAAGTTGATCATAGGGAATACTATGAGACACTGTCTTCTGGGGTGCTGTAGCAGACAGCTTCATAATTCCAGTTTTCTTTCTAATGGTCTCAAATGTGCAGAACTAGTAAAGAAATTCATAAATTTGTTACTAATGTGCTGTGAGGGAATATTTGGTTTAGTCAAGTTTTGTTCCTTGTCAATTTAGCCAAGGTACTGAATAAACACCTAGGATTGTTGTGGTTATTTTCTATGAGTTTTCTAAAATATGCAGACCTGGTGTACATTGTGTCACAAGGGAGGCCCACTATCTTTGACTTTGAAAACCCCTGATGTAGAGTGCTAGAGAAGACTATATTTATATTTTTTGTGACTACATCAAGTTCTTCTGAACTTTTTGTTATACTGAGTATTTGAGACAGGTCTGGAAGGTTATTGGTAAAGCTATCTTTAGTGGTCAAACTAAAAGTTCTACCCGACTGATAATGTGTTGTAGACTGAGTGACCTTAGCTGAGCGCAACATGCAAGAGAGGGGGTAATTATCTGAGATGTCATCGCTCTCTGGAAGAATTGCTATATTATCAACATCAAATCCATTACACAGAATTAAATCTAGTGTATGATTATGGCAATGAGTTGGGCCTGTCACATTTTGTCTGACCCCAACAGAGTTAAGAATATCGATAAATCTGCATATTCTCTGGGGAAGTCTGTATAGGGCCATGGGGGTCTATGTACATTAGCAAGAGAAAATATGACAGAGATTTTTTTACTTATATCGGACAATGTCACATTAAGCAATATCACTTCCAAAGTCTTAAACTTGTAGCTTGACCTTTGAGTAACACCAAGAATATCACTGAAAATTGTATCAACACTTCCTCAACCCTTTAGACGAGGATTGTGTTTCTAACAATAAACTTAAGGCAGATTTATATCAAATAGAGCACATCCAAGCTATGATCTGTAATAATTTAATTTACAGTTAGTGTTTTGGATGAAAGAGATCTAATGTTTAGTAGCCCAAACTATTTTGTCCATTTTCTAGATTGACATCAATAATTTTTGTTTTAAATGACTTAAAGGTTTTGTGTTTGGTAGGTCGGGGAATAGACACAGTCTCTATATGATATCTAGGTGATAGTGTTGTAGTTTAAATGATCTGTGTTACATTTCAAGGTAGCTACCAGATGGTCGGTTTTGCCAGTCTGTCTGCTTCTTGACCAAGACCTCTGTGAGTCAAACACTAGCACTATTAAGACTAAGAGCCAACTTACTAGAGAGGAGAGTGGCACTGGCAGGTCAGGTCTACCCCAAAAACTCTTCCATTTTTCTATAAATCCTATGCAATTCTCTGGACACCACTCAGACATCCAGCCATTCAGTGACAATAATCTACTATTTATCTCGTCACCGCGATAAGCAGGGAGGGGGGCAGAGCATATCATGGTGTCTAAAGTAATTTTTGCATCTTCACACACCTCTTTAACATTATCTATAGTGATCTCTGACTAGCAAAGCCGGACATCATTAGTGCTGACGTGAATAACAAGTTCAGTAAATCTAATTTTATCATTAGCCAGCACTTTTAAATTTGTTCTGATGTCAGGCGCTCTCACCCCTTTGACACATCAGATGATGAATCCCATACTGCAGAGTGATAAAGCTATGCACAAAATTTGGCATGCAGTGCAAGTGACAATAACATTTGATGGTGAAATAACTTACCACAGTTGTTTGTTGAAAAAGGTGTTTGTGGTTCCTGTTTGTGGTTCCTGAGCAGGGGAAGTTGAGATCGATGCAATAATCCGTATAAAAATCACAGAGGAAAAATGGATGCACGCAATGAAATCACAACAAATCACAATAGAAAGTAGAGTGCAGTAAGTATTTTAATAGAAAGATAAACTAGACAAGAAAACTAGAGAAGGTTTAACAGGCTGCAAACACAAATTCGAGCTATGTGCCAGCAGCAACCGGAAATACTAAAACGCAAAGGGCTATGATTTAATCAAACAGTCTGCATGCACTGCTCGTGCACAGCTCTGTTCTGAGCACACCTGAGGCGGTTCTGTGCTTGCGTTCGTTCGTTTCAGTTTGGTAATGTGTATTGAGCATGTTATATTTACAGTGCTACAAATTCACTTTAATTGGCCACTATAAGTTACAATACAAATATAAAAACAACCCTATTGACCAGGGGCCCTATTTTAAAAGCGCAAATGATAAGTGCAACGCAATGCCTTACGTCATAAGTGCAAAGTCAATGGGCATGACCATGAAGTTTTGGTAATATCTTGCAAGCAAGCGCTAAGTCTAAGGACAAGTGGGTTTGGCAAGGCGCTAATCGGGTGCTTCTGAGGTTCTTCTCTGGCACCGTCCTATACAGTCCATTCCCTGTCAAGCACCAGTGATATAAACAAAGGCAGCACATTCACAAGAAGTTGGTAGTATAAATGGACTGTATGCAATGATTTAGAAGAATAGAAATATGGATTTAAATTATTTTGCGCATCCTTGTTAAATGGGACATGCTCCTTTTATAAGCATGGAAAATGTGGCTCATATGAATGTAGGTTCCATTAAATTACAGAGAATGTAAGTATTATGAATAATTTTCATCTGCTGACACACAAATAATGGCTAGTATTAACAGTGATTGAATCGGCATGCACTTCACTTCTACCGGTTGACGTTAATAATAAAAAAATAAAAAAAATATTCATGTATTGAAATACGAAAAAATTAAACCAGAAATATTTCTAAATTCAAATAACACTTCAAACTAAACAAAAATATAACCAAAATAATGAAGTGGTCAAATCCAATCATTTTACTCTATCCAACTTCTTCCACCTGTCTCTTTTGCAGTGACTTAAAAATCACTTTACGACAGGTGGAAAATTACTAGTCAAAATGAAATCATAAATACAATTGTAAATATATAAGAATAATAATACATATGAGACCAGGTTGAAAAATAAACCATGACCTCTATAAAGTTTAACACAAATCTTGTTTTTGTTTTTTTTTCAACAAACTGCTTCGACAGCTTTTGAAGTGACACAATTTGATGTTCAAATTCTGTACTTTCAGAATTTGGACATGAACGTAATTACCACCTGCTGGTGAATTCTCCAAACTGCAAATGCAGGAACTGAATTTAAGAGGTGGTATTGAAACGTCTTATCTTAACAACCAAATTCTGAGGAAAATAGTTAATTGCGCTTTGCGCCACTTCATTTACATATAACACACCAGGTCTGGTTCCAGATCAAAATCACTGAGGGTGCTTCTGAAAATAGTGGGGGTGCTCTGTATAAAGTGGAGATGTATCGTAATTACACATTTCTTAATAGATTAAATCATGTTTAAATGCTACTAAAACAACGTATACAGTGGTGTGAAAAAGTGTTTGCCCCCTTCCTGATTTCTTATTTTTTTGCATTTTTGTCACACTTAAATGTTTCAGATCATCAAACAAGTTTAAATATTAGTCAAAGATAACACAAGTAAACACGAAATGCAGTTTTTAAATGAAGGTTGTTATTATTAAGGGAAAACAAAATCCAAACCTACATGGCCCTGTGTGAAAAAGTGATTGCCCCCTAAACCTAATAACTGGTTGGGCCACCCTTAGCAGCAACAACTGCAATCAAGCGTTTGCGATAACTTGCAATGAGTCTTTTACAGTGCTGTGGAGGAATTTTGGCCCACTCATCTTTCCAGAATTGTTGTAATTCAGCCACATTGGAGGGTTTTCGAGCATGAACTGCCTTTTTAAGGTCATGCCACAGCATCTCAATAGGATTCAGGTCAGGACTTTGACTAGGTCACTCCAAAGTCTTCATTTTGTTTTTCTTCAGCCATTCAGAGGTGGACTTGCTGGTGTGTTTTGGATCATTGTCCTGCTGCAGAACCCAAGTTCGCTTCAGCTTAAGGTCACGAACAGATGGCCGGACATTCTCCTTCAGGATTTTTTGGTAGACAGTAGAATTCATGGTTCCATTTATCACAGCAAGTCTTCCAGGTCCTGAAGCAGCAAAACAGCCCCAGACCATCACACTACTACCACCATATTTTACTGTTGGTATGATGTTCTTTTTCTGAAATGCGGTGTTACTTTTACGCCAGATGTAACACACACCTTCCAAAAAGTTCAACTTTTGTCTTGTCAGTCCACAGAGTATTTTCCCAAAAGTCTTGGGGATCATCAAGATGTTTTCTGGCAAAAATGAGACGAGCCTTAATGTTCTTTTTGCTCAGCAGTGGTTTTCGTCTTGGAACTCTGCAATGCAGGCCATTTTTGCCCAGTCTCTTTCTTATGGTGGAGTCATGAACACTGACCTTAACTGAGGCAAGTGAGGCCTGCAGTTCTTTAGATGTTGTTGTGGGGTCTTTTGTGACCTCTTGGATGAGTCGTCGCTGCGCTCTTGGGGTAATTTTGGTCGGCCGGCCACTCCTGGGAAGGTTCACCACTGTTCCATGTTTTCGCCATTTGTGGATAATGGCTCTCACTGTGGTTCTCTGGAGTTTCAAAGCTTTAGAAATGGCTTTATAACCTTTTCCAGACTGATAGATCTCAATTACTTTCTTTCTCATTTGTTCCTGAATTTCTCTGGATCTCAGCATGATGTCTAGCTTTTGAAGATCTTTTGGTCTACTTCACTTTGTCAGGCAGGTCCTATTTAAGTGATTTCTTGAATGAGAACAGGTGTGGCAGTAATCAGGCTCGGGTGTGGCTAGAGAAATTGAACTCAGGTGTGATAAACCACAGTTAAGTTATGTTTTAACAGGTGGGGCAAACACTTTTTCACACAGGGCCATGTAGGTTTGGATTTTGTTTTCCCTTAATAATAACAACCTTCATTTAAAAACTGCATTTTGTGTTTACTTGTGTTATCTATGACTAATATTTAAACTTGTTTGATGATCTGAAACATTTAAGTGTGACAAACATGCAAAAAAATAAGAATTCAGGAAGAGGGCAAACACTTTCACACCACTGTATGTTTTGTAGATTTTTTTTTAAAATGTACAAAACATTTATTGCTTCCATTTTTTTCACATGATCTGTTGCTGAAAATGACAGCAAAATGCTGCACCTGCAGATTAGAACATACTGATTTGCAAAATCATACACATTTACAAGTTTTGATGCAGCATTTTGTGTTCACAAAATGCAGGGATTTTTGTGTGTTTGCTGGGTTTCAAGTAAATCTGCTTGCCAATTTACTGTATTAGTCTTACATATTCAGTTGAGCAGGGGTGTGCAATTATTTTGGCACTGTGGCCACATCAGCCGTTAAGTAGAACATGGAAGAGAGAAGATAAAAAGTTCTGCATAGTTGTATCTTTTAAGCCCAGAAGTAGTAGTGCACTCATGCACTCAACGAATGATGCACAATTTTCTGAAGTGTTTACAGACTGATGGGACCATTCTGTGATTGCTTGAGGTTTTGCTGCTAGTTTTCTATCATGTGTTAGTAAAACTGAATAAAGGCTAAATAAAATGATTAATTGTTTATTTTACTATACTTCAATGCAGTGGTAATTTAGTATTCAATTTAACACTCTACATCAGGAGTCTGGTTTAATAGTAAAATAAAATATTCAGAAATTATAGATTCTAAAAGCTTATTTTAATGTTTGCCGCAAAGTGGACAAAGTTGTTTTATTCTCAAAACATTATCAATCTGTTTACACACTCATGGGTCACGATGTGGGTCTCTTCAGTGGTTTGTTTGGCATCCCATTCAGCACACAACTGAATAAAACAGGCTGCATGACACCGATAAATGATTACTGCCAGAGTAACATTCAAATACAGGGGTGAGGGACTTCAGCATTTTACAAATAACACAAAGAACAAACATATTCCTCTCTCGCTTGGTTTTTCTTGCATGTCCCTCCGTGTGTGAATGATGCGAAGATCTATTGGGATTTTACTAAAGTTCATCACTGAAAAGGTTTGCTTGCAGACTTGGCAATAAGCAGCACACGCAGCCTCACGAATGGACACGAGTGGCTGCATCACACTTTTCTTTGATCATAATATTGCACTATTGAGCGCTAAGGTTTTTTTTTTTTCAAAGGAGAGAGAATGCGCACGCACTCGCATACATGGTTGCCAGATTGCATAAATTAAGTATGACATAAGGCTAAATATTTCCAATTTGTGCAAGTATAAATCTCTGATTGGGGTGTTGCATCTATTATCTAGAAACCCTGAGCATATTGAAAGCTTGTGGATGGGTGATAGATCCCAAAGCCAGATAAATGAAAGATCTAATAAAAAACATTCATGATAAATTGACCCGCGGACAGTAGTTTGCCCTGGTCTGCAACTGAGGGTGCTCTAAGGTTCATTTGAGGGTGCTTAGCAATCTCAAGCACCCCCTTAGAACTGGGCCTGCAATACACCCACAGTAGCGCAAACACTCCCACCCACACCCACTTTCACTTTGCGTTGGCACAAAAAATTGCACTTAGAATTACAGCTCCAGGTTTTTGTGGATAGAAGAGGAGAAAAGAGCATTTCACCAAATTTGGAATGAGTCACTGCATTTTTCAGACAAAATTTATTCATGTAGTAATAATAACCATTATTAATTACTATTATTATTCAGTATTATATTATATTGATAAAATATTCAAGCTGACTGGGTTGAATGAATGAACTCACTGAATCAGTGTTGTTCAATGTTCATATGACAATATGTATTTAGCTACAGATACATTTTTGCAATATATTTTTTGGTATTAAATAAATGTAGCCATTTAAAATGTTACTAATATATTAAATAAATATTATAAATAATAAACGATATAATATAATATAATATAATATAATATAGTTACCAATTTTCTATAAGAATTTGGGCTGAACGTCCCCTTATGGTGTTGTATGTGAACTCTCACTGAATGTGAAAAAAAAAAAAAAAAATGACAAAATAAATAAACAGAAAAGAATGAATAAATAAAAATAATAATAATAATAATAATAATAATAATAATAATAATAATAATAATAATCAAATAACAGTGTATGGGGTTGGAAGAGTAAATTACGATAGAAGAGTAAAAATGATAGAATGAAAGAATAGTGTATGTTTTGGTTCTATAGCCACTGAAGGCTAATTCAGCATGCTAAGCACAGCTGTTGTTTAATTAATGGCGATGGTGTCCTCATGTGACCTAACTGTATTCAAGACAACAAATAATCTGGTTTGCTCATTGGTGCTGCAAAGAAATCTAGTTCCCTTGTCATTTGACTAATTAAGTCATCCCAGTTTTACATCAAAGCCTGAATTTAAGACTTTATAGGATGGAGCATAAACCTTTGGGACGTCTTCTAGATAAGATCTTGATAAAAGAAAAGCACTTCTTATGACATATTTATAGTCATTCCAGTGTCTGATAATATACAAAGTATGCCATCCAAAAGTGTGTACTTTTCTGCGTAAATACCATAATAAACCATTTGATGACTCAGATCTTTACTTGTAATCAGAGTATAATAAATATATTCAAAGGGAATATATGGTTTTATTAAAACGTTTTAAAGTACCGTACAAAGGTCATAGGGAGGTTACAGGACAGTCTCGGATCCACATTGTTAACACAAAGATTTCAAATTTAGCGGCAATTACGGTGATTTAACAATGAAGAATTATTGCGATCACAATTCTAGTCTATTACCGTTGAACAAGGCACTTAACCCTGGTTTATCCAAGGGAACACCCTTAATAGATTACACTGTCACTTCAGAGGAACATCATTTGCTAATTAGCATGTACCGAGGTCCCTGGCCAATGTTGCTTTAACGCACATCTGTGCGTGTTTGTGCGGTTTGCATTTTGCATGATGTCATCAACAGGATCAATACTCGAATGACTTCTTGCTTTCCCCATTGTCAAGGCTATATTGCCATTTCCCTAATCACAAACATAATGAGCACGCTGAACAATTTCTCCATTAAGGAACCATCAAGGACCTATTGAGAAAACAATCTGACCACATATTCATCATTCCCCTACTACATCACTGCCAAAACTTAATGAGAAACAGAATATACAGAATAGCGAGGGGTTACATCTGAACAAACATTAGTCGGAGCAATACGATTTTTAATTAGTTTAAACTGGGGAATATTTTCTTATTTAATGTCCGTATGCTTTTAAATTAGATATAATTACAATGTCAGGGCTTACCAGACAGAGCATTGATTTACACATCAAAAGTCTTTTAATTGTTTGTTTTAAGTGGTAAAACTAGACACCTCACCTCAATTTACCCTAAAAGTGGGAAGCTTCAATGAAAACCACATCTAAGCAGGTGCGCATTTAATGCAAGACATGTATAATGTGTGAATGTTTGCCGTTAAACTTGTAACCTTAGGTGAGTAGTAAGCACTGATAATAATAATTAAAAAAAAAAAAAAATTTTTAAATAAAAACTTTTAATTTCTCATGAAAAACAGACGAAAAATATCTAAAATAATACTGTAGTTCATCCATAAATGAACATTTTGTCATCATTTAATCATCCTGATACTGCATCATTCCAACCTTTATTGTTTTCTTTGTTCCATGACAAAATGTTCTGCTCATTTCCATACAACCTCAATGAAAGTGGATGGTTATTTATACTGTCACAAAGCACAAGAAAGCATCATAAAAGTACTGTAAAAGGAGCCTCTAAAACTCACATATATGTGTGTGCTAAGTCTATTGAAGCCACACAATAGCTTTTTGTAAGGAACAAACCAAATATATGGGGGCCAAACAGGAAACAATTATATAAAATCGGAATATATAATTGTAATACCGAATATATAAATATATATCTGAATGTATAGTTGTAATTCTGAATATATAAATATAAATCTGAATATATAGTTGTAAATCTGAATATATAAATATTAATCTGAATATATAAATATAATTCTGAATATATAAATATAAATCTGAATATATAGTTGTAAATCTGAATATATAAATATTAATCTGAATATATAAATATAAATCTGAATATTTAAATATAAATCTGAATATATTGTTGTAAATCTGAATACCTAAATATAAATCTGAATATATAGTTGTAAATCCTGAACATATATAAATATATATCAGAATGTATATATATATATATATATATATATATATATATATATATATATATATATATATATATATATATGTATAAATCCAGAATATATAAATATAAATCTGAATATATATAGTTATAACTTTATGATAAGGCATGATCATAGTTCTTAAATAAAAAGTGTAATTAAAAGTAGATCCTATGTCTAAATGATTTAGTATTGTACAATGATGATCCAAATCTGTTATCCAGAACAATTGGAGTCTTTTTCTGCTTTACAAAACTGAAGGCTGGCCACAAAATGGAGTTGTTAAGAGATACAGCACATTTCCATTTGCAGCTGGCAATCCATTAAGTGTTCTCATGTATGCCATCATGATATTGATATGGTCTTCAAGGTGTCTCAAAGTTTTTTCTAACATGCACTTACTAAGCTGTCTGTGTGAAAAGTGATATAGGAAATTTTGTAATTCAACAAAATAATTAGAGAAGTCTGCCATTTTGAACTGACTGTGACGAAGGACCCCTTGGGGTTCCAAACCCTGGCCAGCAAGAAATTGATGAAGCAGAATAATAAAAAAATAAAATAAAAATAAAAACACTTGGCTGGCTGATTATGACAATCATGGTGCAAAACAAACAATTATATTAAGCATGTTAACTGTTTTAGTCAGATATGGAAACTTTGAGCTTGTCTATCAATAAGCCTGATCAAAAACTAATTTTATAAAAATATATTCAGTCTTATAAATCCCAATAAATACTTGAATATTCAGACTTACAACTATATATTCAGGATTTACAACTATATATTCAGATTTAAATTTATATATTCAGACTTACAATTATATATTCTTATTTATATTTATATATTCGGAATTACAAGTATATATTCTGATTTTTATTTATAAATTCGGAATTACAACTATATATTCAGATTTTATATAATTATTTCCTGCTTGGCCCCCCATAATATATCAGAATCAGAATCAGCTTTATTGCCAAGTATGCTTACACATACAAGGAATTTGTCTTGGTGACAGGAGCTTCCAGTGTACAACAAATACAAAAACAATACAAAAACAGCAGCAAGACATAGATAATAATAAAAAATAACAAATAGTTATACACATACGTACATACACACACAGACACACACATACATACTTACACACATACACATACATAGTGCAAATCTAATACAAATCTGTTATCTGTTATGTACAGTGCAAATACAAATCTGTTATGTACAGTGCAAATGTTTTTTTGTTTTTGTTTGTTTGTTTGTTTTTTTCCCAGAGGAATGAAATGGCAGAAGAGGTTGGATGTGTTGGATAAATATAAAAAAGACTAAACTGTGTATTGCACATAGTTATTGCTCAATGGGACAATTTAACTGTTCATGAGATGGATAGCCTGAGGGAAAAAAACTGCTTCTGTGCCTGACGGTTCTGGTGCTCAGAGCTCTGAAGCGTCGGCCAGAAGGCAAGTTCAAAAAGGTAATGGGCAGGGTGAGTGGGGTCCAGAGTGATTTTTCCAACCTTTTTCCTCACTCTGGAAGTGTATAGTTCTTGAAGGGGGGGGGGGTTGGGGCTTGACAGAGGGGTCCTTGGCAATGCAGTCATTGGTGTAGAGGGAGAAGAGTAGTGGGGAGAGCACAAATCCCAGGGGGACACCAGATCTGACTGTACAGGTGTTGGAAGTGAGTTTCCCCTGTCTCACAAGCTGCTGTCTGTCCGTCAGAAAGCTGGTAACCCACTGACAGATAGACATGGGAACAGAGAGTTAGTGTAATTTATTCTGGAGTATAGCTGGGATGATGGTGTTGAAAGCCGAACTGAAGTCCACAAAAAGGATCCTTGCATATGTCCCTCATCTGTCCAGATGTTGCAGGATATGATGCAATCCCATGTTGACTGCATCATCCACTGACCTGTTTGCTTGATAAGCAAATTGAAGGGGATCTAGAAAGGGTCCAGTGATGTTCTTCAGGTGGGCCAACACCAGTCTCTCAAATGATTTCATGACCACAGACATCAGGGCGACAGGTCTGTAGTCATTAAGTCCTATGATTTTTGGTTTCTTTGGGACAGGAATAATGATTGAGCATTTGAAGCAGCATGGGACTTCACACTGCTCCAGTGTTCTATTGAAGATCAGTGTGAAGATGGGGGCCAGCTGGTTAGCACAGGATCGAAGACACGCTGGTGAGACACCATCTTGGCCTGAAGCTTTCCTCGTCTTTTGTTTCCGAAAGACGTGGCTCACATCATCTTCACAGATCTTAAGTGCAGGTTGAGTAGCAGGAGGGGGGAGGAGGGGGGTTGCAGGAGGTGTTGGTGTTTGTGTGAAGTGAAGGTCAGAGTGGGTATGGGGTGTGAGATTGGGCCTTTCAAATCTGCAGTAGAACACATTCAGGTCGTCAGCCAGTTGTTGGTCCACCACAGGGTTGGGGGTAGGACTCCTGTAAACACTGATGCAGGGTCGTTAGCTGAAAACTTGTTTTTCAGCTTCTCAGAGTATCTTCTTTTAGCCACTCTGATTTCCTTGTTCAGTGTGTTCCTAGCCAGATTGTACAAGACTTTATCCCCACCCCTGTAAGCATCCTCTTTGGCCTGACGAAGCTGACTGAGCTCTGCTGTAAACCACGTTTTATCGTTGTTGAACTTTAAATAAGTCCTATTAGGAATGCACATATCCTCACAGAAACTGATATATGATGTAACAGAATCTGTGAGCTCGTCCAGGTCTGTGGCTGCAGCCTCAAAAACACTCCAATCCGTGCAATCGAAGCAGGCTTGTAGTTCCCGCTCTGCTTCATTGGTCCATCTCTTTACAGTCCTTACTACTGGCTTGATTGATTTTAATTTCTGCCTGTAGGTTGGAAGAAGATGAACCAGACAGTGATCAGAGAGTCCCAAAGCTGCTCTAGTGAACAGAGCGATATGCATCCTTTATTGTTGTGTAGCAATGATCCAGTATGTTCCTGTCTCTAGTGGGGCATGTAATGTGCTGTTTGTATTTGGGAAGTTCATGTGTGAGATTTGCTTTGTTAAAATCCCCAAGAATAATAATAACTGAGTCCGGGTATTGTTGTTCCATGTCTGTGATTTGATCAGCCAGCTGTTGCAGCGCAGCATTCAAATATGTATATGTATGTATGTATATATATATATATATATATATGCATGCTATATATATATATATATGCATATATATATATATATATATATATATATATATATATATTTATTTATTTTTTCACTTAAAAATGGCACCTTTAAATGTGTTGTGTCAGGTCAGACATCACTGATGCCAAACGTCACTGGTAATTTTGTGTCGCATGAGTAATTGCAACGTGGCGAGTTTATAAACAAATTTATAAACATGACTTTCAGTAAGAATTGGGAGCTACAGTAAAAGGGAGGTTTTTCAGCAAACAGTGTCTTAAATTTTGGTTTATTCCTAATATATGGCCTTATATTCAAAGTTTTGTAATGCCATATATCGCATGACTCACATGGATTATTTGAATGATACTTTAATGGTGCTTTTTTTGTCCTTTTTGGAGCTTGAAGTATAAATCCACATTCAGAGCAGAACAGATATTATTCATAAAAGCTCTGTTTGTGTTTCACAGAAGAAAGAAAATTGATATGGGGATGAAATGAATTGAGGCTAAGTAAATGATTTTCATTTTTGGGTGGACTATTCTTTAAATAAGCCAACAGAGACCTGAATACAACACAACACTTCCTCTAGTATAATATCACTTCAACACAAATTTATTGCAATTAAAACTCTTTTATAATCAGCTTCAAGTAAAAATATTTTTTCAGAAGAGCAATTGAGTCTCACGCAATACTATTTCTAAACTTGTAACTTCACTGAAAATGTCAAAATCCTACACTTAAGTTTGTAAAATAAATCATGTCTTATTTAAAAATTCAATTAATACAGAACTCCTTGAAATCTCAGAGCTATATGAGGATCACACAGGGGGCAGTCAAAGCGATTTGTGATAAAATCTCAGTGAACTTCCAGTCGATGTCAGTGACTTTCTAAATTGTCACCAACTGGGGACAATACAGCATTGACTGCTCAGTCGCACCACTTACTCTGTCCATCAATATAAAAATGTGCAGCATGATGTTAAGTTCTGATGTATCCAAAACAGATGTTAAAGGTGCTTTAACCTCCTGAGACACGAGCATGACTGTGTGCATTTTCCATTAACTAGTAGCAACTAACAAACGTGAAAAAAAAAACAAAAAAAAACAAAAAAAAGCCAAAATATGTGGACAGCTGTTTTATGAAATTTTAAATAATACCAAATTAATATATATATATATATATATATATATATATATATATATATATATATATATATATATATATGTTTCAGAAGGAAATTGGTACTTTAATTCACCAAAGTGGCATTCAACTGATCACAAAGTATAGTCAGGACATTACTGATATAAAAAACAGCACTATTTGAAAAAATAATTTTTAATCAAACCTAGACAGGCCCCATTTCCAGCAGACATCACTCCAACACCTTATCCTTGAGTAATCATGCTAAATTGCTAATTTGGTACTAGAAAATCATTTGCCATTATATCAAACATAGTTGAAAGCTATTTGGTTCGTTAAATGAAGCTTAACATTGTCTTTGTGTTTCTTTTTGAGTTGCCACAGTATGTAAGAGACTGGCATGTCTTAAGGTCAATATTTGTTTTGAGGAATGAAGGCTATACAGTGCTTGAAATTGCCAAAAAAACTGAAGATTTCATACAAAGGTGTACACTACAGTCTTCAAAGACAAAGGACAACTGGCTCTTACAAAGACAGAAAGAGATGTGGAAGGCCAGATGTACAACTAAACAAGAGGATAAGTACATCAGAGTCTCTAGTTTGAGAAATAGATGCCTCACATGTCCTCAGCTGACAGCTTCATTGAATTCTACCCACTCAACACCAGTTTTATGTACAACAGTAAAGAGCAGACTCAGGGGTACAGGCCTTATGGGAAGATTTGCAAAGAAAAAGCCACTTTTGAAACAGAATATCAAAAAGAAAAGGTTAGAGTGGGCAAAGAACTTCATGGTTACTTTCATAACCTCCGTTCCCTGATGGAGGGAACGAGACGTGTGTCGACGTAGTGACATTAGGGGTCACTCTCGGGAGCCCCAAACACCTCTGCTTTTTTGAAAAAAGGCCAATGGAAATTGGCGAGTGGAATTTGCATGCCACTCCCTGGACATTCGGGTATAAAAGGAGCTGGTATGCAACCACTCATTCAGGTTTTGTGCTGAGGAGCCGAGACCAGGTCCTGGCCATTTCAGCAGGTAGTTCAGCGTTGTGGCAAGAGGGACACAACGTCTCGTTCCCTCCATCAGAGAACGGAGGTTACGAAAGTAACCATGATGTTCCCTATCTGTCACTCACTCAACGTTGTGTTGATGTAGTGACACTAGGGGTCCCTATACAAAACGGCACAACTATCTGAACTGTGGTAAGTGAGCTGGCGGTGCGTGACGAGCAGACCGTTGTGTGCCTTGTAGCCAGCGCACCAGGCTGTCACATAACCTCCCCCAACGCTCTTATGAGTGTCGAACGGTCCTTCAGGGACAAGTCGACTGCCCAACAATAGGGACAGGCTAGCACAGCCGAGGGCTCTTTCCCACTTTTTTCTCCCCAAAAAGAGTGGAATTTGTTAACTGACTGGGAGCCATAAGTGTCTACGTCGGGGGGTGTCCCTCCCAAGGGGAAGACACCGTGGAGACTACACCCCGCCCAAAAAGGGGCGGGGGGTATTTGAGTGGAATACGTCACATGGTCTTACCGAGTCTTGTCGGAAGTATGTCATGTAGAGAGGTCCCATGGTAGGTCCTACCCGAAGGGGGAGGAGTTTCTACAAAGCATGGTGACCGGGGACAGAGGGGCCTCTGCTGAAGGAAGATGCAGTTTACCAACAGGGAAATGATTTTGTGGAAGATATCACATGGGGTCGCCTTCAGGGAACCAGCACATGTGGAGCACTTACCTCAGTACAGGACCTCATTAGTGCACATAGTGGGCCGGCAGCAAGTTTCTCCACAAACTCAACTGCCAGAGGGCTAAGGAGGAAAGTCATCCAGGGATCACAGTTTGTGAATATGACTGGGAGTCAAGAGTGCACGTCTTCACCTCAAGGGAGGGAAAGGCGCTATGCGCAAGCAGTACACCTGACCAGCTGTCCCGGAACTTACCTGCTCATGCCTGCCAATACACGGGACGAGACCGGCTTAACCTGGAGATTGTAGAACCTTGCAAAGGTGTTGGGTGCTGCCCAGCCCGCTGCTCTGCAGATGTCTGCCAAAGAGGCGCCACTGGCCAGGGCCCAGGAGGCCACCACACTCCTGGTAGAGTGGGCTCGTAACCCCGCAGGGGGTGGCACATCCTGAGGCTGATATGCCATCGTGATGGCGTCAATGACCCAGTGGTTGATCCTCTGTTTGGAGACAGCGCTTCCTTTCCGCTGTCCACCAAAGCAGACAAAGAGCTGCTCGGAGCTTCTAAAGCTCTGCGTGTGATCCAAATAGATGCATAAAGCTCGCACCGGACACAGCAACGCCAAGGCTGGGTCTGTCTCCTCCTGGGGCACCACCTGATCCCTAAAAGGGGTCGTGGGAACCTTGGGCACATAGCCCGGTCGGGGTCTCAGGATCACGTGAGAGTAACCCAGACCGAACTCCAGGCACAATTCGCTGACAGAGAACGCCTGCAGGTCCCATACCCTCTTGATGGAAGTGAGCGCAGTCAGAAGGGCAGTCTTCAAAGAGAGTGCCTTAAGCTCAGATGACTCCAAGGGCTTAAAGGGAGCTCCCTATAGACCCCGAAGGACTACAGAGAGGTCCCACGAGGGATTCAACCTTCTAGTGCCTCTCAGGAACCTGATGATCAAGTCGTGCTTCCCCAAGTACTTACCATCTACTGCATCATGATGAGCCAAAATAGCGGCTACAAACACCTTCAAGGTGGAGGGGGACAGCCGCCCCTCCAGCCTCTCCTGCAGGAAGGAAAGCACCGATCCAACTGCGCATCTCTGGGGTCTTCGTGTCGGGAAGAACACCACTTAGCGAACAGATGCCACTTCAAGGCATACAGGTGCCTCGTAGAGGGAGCCCTAGCCTGAGTGATTGTGTCTACCACCGCGGGTGGTAGGCCACTTAGGTCTTCCATGTCCCGTCCAAGGGCCAGACGTGGAGATTCCAGAGGTCTGGTCGTGGGTGCCAGATAGTGCCCCATCCCTGAGAAAGAAGGTCCTTCCTCAGGGGAATTCACTGGGGGGGCTGTCATGAGGAGCGTGAGATCTGAGAACCACGTCTGGGTGGGCCAGTAGGGTGCTACTAGGCTGATCTGCTCCTTATCCTCATGTACGCTACCATCACTCTGTTGTTCGTCCAGACCAACACGTGCTTGCCCTGGATCAACGACCGAAACCTCCGCAGGGCGAGCTGTACTGCCAACAACTCTAGGCAGTCGATGTTCCAACGCAGCCGCGGGCCAGTCCAGGGGCCGGCGGCTGTGTGCCCATTGCATGCGGCACCCCAGCCCATCTTGGAGGCATCTGTTGTAACCACGACACACCTGGAGACCTGCTCTAGGGGAACCCCTGCCCGTAGAAATGCAAGGTCGGTACAAGGACTGAAGAGGCGGTGACAGATCAGCGTGATGGCTAAGCGATGTGTCCCACGGCGCCATGCCCATCTCGGGACTCGAGTCTGAAGCCAGTGCTGAAGTGGTCTCGTATGCATAAACCTGAGTGGTGTGGCCACCGCTGAGGATGCCATATGCCCCAGGAGCCTCTGAAACAGTTTCAGTGGAACTGCTGTCCTCCGTCTGAACGCCTTCAGACAGTTCAGCACCGACTGTGCGCGCTTGTTCGTGAGGTGCACCATCATCAAGACTGAGTCCAACTCCAAACCAAGAAAAGAGATGCTCTGAACCGGGGAGAGCTTGCTCTTTTCCCAGTTGACCCAAAGCCCCAGTCGGCTGAGGTGCCGGAGCATGAGGTCCCTGTGTGCGCACAGCAACTCTCGAGAGTGAACTAGGATTAGCCAGTCATCGAGATAGTTGAGGATGCGGACACCCACTTCCCTTAGCAGGGCAAGGGCTGCCTCTGCGACCTTCGTGAAGATGCGTGGGTACAAGGACAGGCCGTAGGGGAGGACCTTGTACTGGTACGCTTGGCCTTTAAAGGCAAACCGCAGGAAGGGTCTGTGTCGAGGTAAGACCGAGACATGGAAGTACGCATCCTTCAGGTCTACCACCGTGAACCAATCTTGATGTCGGACGCTCGCTAGAATGCGTTTTTGCATCAGCATCTTGAACGGGAGTCTGTGCAAAGCCCGGCTCAGTACTCACAGGTCCAGGATTGGTCGCAACCCACCGCCTTTCTTCGGTATGATGAAGTAAGAGCTGTAGAACTCTTTCTTCATCTCGGCTGGAGGGACAGGCTCTATCGTGCCCTTGCACAGAAGGGTAGCGATTTCCGCACGCAAGGTAGTGGCATTCTCGCCCTACACGGAGGTGAAGCGGATGTCACTGAACCTGGGCGGGCGCCTGGCGAACTGAATCATGTAGCTGAGTCGGACGGTCCGTGTCAGCCATCGCGATGGGTTGGAAACCGTGAGCCAGGGCTCCGGGCGAGGGGGACCAAGGGAATGATCACGTTGGACATACCGGTGGGTGGGGCCTCACGGCGGGGCGGAGCTCGAGGTGTCCACCGCTGTAGCGCCATACCTGCAAAAATGGGATGGTGGACAGTGGTCGTGATGACGGCCGTGCGCACCGAACATGTGACCCATGAAACGAGAAAACCACTCTTTTGTCGAACTTTTGGGTACCACAGTCTCTTGGGCATGCGGCAAAAAATGAAACAAAAGATTCTCCTCCCGGCCCTCCACCGGGGGTTGGAGTGGTCTGTTCACCAGCTCCAGAGAAGCAGGTCGCCTCGCATCTGGGTCACCCGTCTCAGCCTTCCTCGGGTTCTTAGCAGCCAGCCGTGAGATGGGTGCCGTCTGCTTCCTGTGTTGGGCTCCACGCCGGGGCCGGGCCACAGGGGCGGGCTGCGGCAGAGCCGGTGTTGTTGCTGCAGGAGGACGCCCTTGGCGGCGAGCAGACGGGGTGCGGGATCTTGAGCCGCGCCGAGGCAGGATGTGTTGTATGGCCTCTGTCTGCTTCTTTACCGCCGAGAACTGCTGGGCAAAGTCCTCGATGGTGTCGCCGAACAGGCCAACCTGGGACATGGGGGCGTCAAGGAACCGTGCCTTGTCAGCCTCTCACATCTCAACCATGTTGAGCCAAAGGTGGTGCTCCTGGACCACCAGGGTGGACATTGCCTGCCCGAGAGACCACGCCGTGACCTTCGTCGCCCAGAGAGCGAGGTCGGTCACCGAGCACAGTTCCTGCATCAATCCCAGGTCAGAAGTACCCTTGTGCAGTTCTTATATATATATATATATATACATATATATAATCAGAAATGTTTCCAGGAGTGTTGGTTATTCATGTTTTTGAGTCATTACATCAGGAATTAGCATAATTAATTATGTTTCAAAGTAATGGCCAGCATCATTCAATCACTGCCAACCATGTTAAAATAAAATTATACATTATAAATTCTTAATCTGTGTACTGATTACAATTGTCCCATGTCTGACAAACATGTTGTGTGGTCAAATCATCATCTGAAGTCTGAAACTGTATTTGTGGTCAGATTTTAGGAGTGAATGCACTAAGTTGCATAGAGAGCTAAAGGATGCTCCCTTGCTCCCTATGTAGTGAATTACCTAACCTCTAGGGTGATGTCTGCCTGCACTGGTCTCAGAACAGTTTGAAATGCACCTTATTTTCATCCTGACTCCACATAAAGCCTCTGAAAGCAAAATTTTTCAGCTTTTGGATGAATACATTGATTATGAGATATGATAATGAACAGAAAATATGGATTTCTATAGAAAAAATACGCTAAAGTGCATATTAGTGTATGTTTTGTTTAGCAGCATGGAATTTCACAATAAATCGCTCAGATTTTAAAAATGGCATATCGGATGAAATTAGAGACTCTAATATTTTGACGTAAACAAGTTTCAATTTAAAAATTTTATTAGGTTTCTTACCAGATGTAGTTTTGTTGTCATTTCTCCCAAAGACAAACTCCACTGTGATCAGCGCCACATTGTTTTGTCACGTGACTCTGTATGTCGAAAGTTTAACCCTTTACTGACAACACAGATTGTTCTGAACTGAGATAAGTCTGTTTAAATGAATTTAAATTATGCGTTGCATATAGCGAAGCCAAAATACAACGTCCAAGCGTGTGTATGCAGGGTCGCAAGAGGTTAAGTGATTTCAGATGTACTTCCACCATTTTGCTCATTTCAAACACACAATCTTTTTCCAAAACTCTGCCCTCCAAAGACATGTCAGACAATCAGATATCAGCAGTTCCAAACACAGACTGGAAATAATAATAATAATGATATATATATATATATATATATATATATATATATTGCTGATTACAACAGTGGTTGTCAGCCTTTTTGATTCCAAGGCCCTCATTATACACGAAAATAAAAAATGAAAATAAAAAGACTCATTTTCAGGGTTCTCGCTTCATAATTGTATTCGTAATGAACTTTCACAATATGAATATTCATCGACTGTTCCACACTCCAGGATTATCTTCTGGCTACAAGGCCAGTAATTGAATTGCTCGTGTGCAGAGGGCAGCCAATTGCTCTTCGCCTTTCTACTTCACATAATTATGTTCTCCGCTGTCAATCAAACTTGATGGTGCTGTTTGTTTAGACTGCAACAATTTGTATCTCTTGTAACCTCATAGATCCAATTTACAGTCAGCTGTATGAATATACAGGCAACATTTTGAGTAATTAAAACACACACACACACACACACACACACACACACACACACACACACACACACACACACACACACACACACACACACACACAGACACACATGTTGGTGCAGCTATCATTATGAGGACTCTCCATAGATATAATGATTTTTATACTGTACAAACTATAGAATATACCCCCTAAACCTAAACCTAACCCTCACAAAAAACTTTCCGCATTTTTACATTTTTAATAAAACATCATTTAGTATGATTTTTAAGCGATTTGAATTATGGGGACACTAGAAATGTCCTCATAAACCACATTTATAGCATAATACCCTTGTAGTTACCAGTTTGTAATCTAAAAAAAGACCCCGTAAACCACTTAAACCTGCCCACACACACACACACACACACACAAACAACCACACCTACATGTACACACACACAACCACACACACACACACACACACACACACACACAAAGTTGCAAATACCACTGAACGCTCTGAATGTACTTCACTTGCATACTGAACTTTAGCACGTAGGCTTGCATTGATGGATTTATTGACGGCCATTAATCAAATCTCCTGCTAAATCACTTAGCTGTGAATATCAATCATGGAGCAGAGAATAAATACACAACTCACATAAGAGACACACAAAAGAGAATATCAGCCTTTCTTTTTTTATTTTTTTTTAAACCATTTATGTGAAAAACCACAATATTGCAAAAGCAATGTGTGAATAAAGCCGCGTTTCCATCCCATGTGTTCAAAAGAACAAAATCGCCACTTCCGGAGAAATTGTACCGTTCTGAGAGCACTATGTGTGTGCGTTCCTTTTCCTTATGTCTTTACCGTTTATAATCTATAATATATTTTTCAAAAGTGCCAATAAAACTGCTCTTCAGCACAGTTCAATTTTGTATTTGTCTTATTTGCTCTGCAAATTCTAGCTAGGCTTTGGATTTTCTAGCAACATTATTTCAGGATAACCAGAACAAAATTTCAGATGCAATGATTGGTCTGCCGGTTAGTCCAGTTATGAATGAGTTATTCAGTCACATGACTTTTTTTGATGCACATCTTGTATTCCTAATAAATTCAATAGAAACACATTTACCAAATAAATTCCTATCATAGTTTATGCACATTCCTATTTATCAAATAAAAAATGCATCCACCTCAAGCAAGCGTGTACATTTTTTGTGCATATTTTGGAGATTTCATTTGCATCTTGGTGTTTCCATCCAGCAGTTTTTATTTGAAATTCCAAAATGCACATAAAAATATGTGGATGGAAACCCAACTACAGTGACGTTTGGAAAATATTTTAAGAACATTCAATTGTTAACTGGGAGTTTAGAAACACTGCCTTATGAAACAATAGAAACTTGAGTTATTATGTAGGGACTGATGGATTGTGCTTACACTAAACTAATGAGTATAAAGTTTAACTGGTCATACAAGAAAAATGACACACTGAAACAAAATTAAATTTCATCCCTGTACCTACTGTAACAAAGCTTCATCCACTTGTTTTGGCAAAGCCAGTTCAATCAAAAACAAATTTCCCTTGATTTGTCACCAAACACTCCTTTTCAACAATCCAGCCACATTTTTTTTTTCAACCTAAACAGTTTTAAATGATTATGATTGTGAAAATTATATAACTAACAAAGTGCCTTTACACACAAGTGAACAATTATAATAGTTTAGCTGTTCTGCATTGAAAGTAAGTGGCCTCGCTCTTGTATGCTGGGGGATTTCCGCACAGGGTCTGTGGATACGGCCAGATCTCAGATAAATCGCTTACACTTTGGCTCAGTCATGCGCTTCTCTGCATTTATCATCTTTCAGACAGACCTGATTTGACTTCCATGCTGGTTTATGAGGTTGGATCATATGAAGCCAGACAGAGGAAGGAAGCTACTTATTACTGCTTGTTCTGAGCTTCATACTGGTGTTTAGAATGAAAAAAAAAATAACAAGCTGAGGATGGTTAACTACAGAGTGGGATGCTGGGGTAATTCTCGCAATAGTTTGAAGAGAGTGCCTGTACTTTGAACTCTGGGTTTTTAATACCTTTGCCAAATCTGAGCCCTCATCTTGGGCATTAAGAAGAAAACACAAGTGAAGCAACTAATCAAAACTGACACTCTTGCGTTAAAGCTCTCCTTGACAATATAAAGTGATTTTGTGTATGTTTGTGCATGCGGAGAGAGAGACATATAACCTCATGACGTAAGTATGCACAAATTAGAGACACATTCTTTTCCCATTTTTCCAAACCACTTTACATTTTCCAGGAATTTCTTGGTAATTTAATGCCGACAAGCTAACCCAAACTGTTAGGTGAAACCACAGAATGTGAAAAGCTAGCTGTAAGGCGTGGAAGTGTTGCCATACGAAAATGGCAACAAGTGGGACATCAAGCTGGAAGTGACCTGTACTTGCACTTGAACACTTGCTTCCAACCCCACTTTGAAATTTGGCACATAAATTCAAAATGTATCCTGAATGGCTATATAATTCATAACCTATTAAGCTGCCTTGCTATCTACTGTCTATAGGGCAGATCCAACATCTTAACTGAAACATGCATGTCAATGTTTAGGGTTAGCTCAAGTTGCAAAAACTAATTACGCAGAACTGTTAAGAAAAGGACGATGTTTTTTTTTTTTTTTTTTTTACACAAATTATGCCTACAAATTTTTATTTGTAATGCTTATTATGCACAAGTGCCCTTACAAAAATATAGAGTTTTGGCAAACATGCTGCACATTTGTCACTTAATTTTCAGATGCAAATGAGCTTTGCAATTTGCAACAAATTATTTCCAGTTTATTGCCAGTTATTAAAGTTTGCAGCTCCTTAGTGTTAGTGGTGAACCTGCAGCAAACTTAGGCAACAATGGACAATTCGTCACTGTTGGCAACACTTCTTATGAAAACCTGTGGCAACAATCATGACTTTGGTGCAAAGCTCATAAGGATTTGTGGCATCTTTTCCACAGGGGTTTGCCAGAACTTTAGATTTTTGTAAGGGTGAAACATATTTATGACATTCAAGTTTTTTGGTTAATTAAAAGTTTTTCACCTTAATTTGGCTTGGTTTAAATATTTTACATTCACAATTGTAATTAAAATAATTTAAATGAATATTAAATGAGTCACATTTCACTCCAGTGAATAGCTTCACAGTGTAACAGGGTTTAGGATGGGCAAGGAGGAGGCAGGAACCGGCTGAACAGTCAAAGTAATATTTAATAAAACAAAAAGACACAAAACACAAACATACACACGGCAGCTGCATGTGGCTCTCTCTCTCTTGAACTGCCACATCCCGCTGCACTTATCCCTCTCCTCGCCTGATTAGCCCGATTGGGCTCCTCGTCACACTCCTCCCTCCTTTGCCTCAGGCCGGGGAACCGCCGGGGGGAACCGCCGGGGGGAACCGCCTCCCCCCCCGTAAAGCCACGCTACCCATCTGGCCCCACTTGCCGGTAGGCTTTTCCCCACCTCTCTAGAGCTGGAAAGGGGGACAAGGGGAGGAAAAAAAAAGAGGAGAGGGAAAGGGCAAGGCGGAGTGACAGTGAGAGAGAGAAAGAGAGAGAGGAGAGAGAGAAAAAAACTTGCTCGCCGGTTCCCAGACATGCTGTTGCCTGGTCCTCGATCACTCCTCCACCCTCTGGCGGATGACAGCCACTCCTCCCCAGGTGGACCGGAGCAAGTCCTCCGACCCCTGGTGGATGGAATGCCCCTCTGCATTATGGCGGCTGGTAGGGAGCCCCTCAGCCCCTGACAGTGGCTCCACCGCTCCAGGCGGCCGGCAGTGAGCCCCTCCTCCCTTCGTGGACAGCGGTCATTTCTCTGCAACCAGGCGGCCGGCAGTGACTCCTCCGCCTGCTCCTTTGGGTGGATGGCAGTGGGAGGAATCCACGACAACACATCCCTCCTCTCTCCTGGGCTTCGTCACCAATGTAACAAGGTTAAAATGGGAAAGGAGGAGGCGGGAACCGGCTGAACAGTCAAAGTAATATTTTATTTATTTATTTTATTTATAAGAACTTAAACAAAAAGACACAAAACATAAATGTACACACGGTAGCTATGTGTGTGGCTTTCTCCCTCTCGAACTGCCACATCACACTGCACTTATTCCTCTCCTTGGCTGATTAGCCCGACTGGGGGCCGGGCATACATAGTCACGGCCTGGCCCTGCCCTCTTCCTCCTCACACACAGCTGTGATGGATTTTTGCCACAGGTTTGCCATAACTCTTTACCAGTAGTGGAATACATCTGTAAAACTCTTTTCCAGTAGTGTAGATATTTGCCATAAGTTTGCCAAAGAACTGTTTGCCAGTAGTGGTTCATGTTTGCCAAAGAACTGTTTACCAGTAATAGATAATATTTGTCAAATGTTTGCCGAAAAAAAACAAAAAAAAAACAACAACAACTGTTTGCCAGTGGTGGTTGATATTTGCCAAAGATTCACCAAAGAACTGTTAGTCAGTAGTGGTTGATATTTACCAAAGGTTTGCCAAAGAACTGTTTGTCGCAAAAGGTTAATATTTCCCAAAGGTTTGCCAATGAACTGTTTGTAAGTAGTAGTAGATATTTGCCAAAGGTTTGCCAAAGAACTGTTTGCCAGTGGTGGTGGATATTTGCCAAAGGTTCCCTAAAGAATTGTTTGTCACTAAAGGATAATATTTCCCAATGGTTTGCCAAAGAACTGTTTGCCAGTAGTGGTTGATATTTACTAAAGGTTTGCCAAAGAAATGTTTGCCAGTCATTGCTGATATCTGCCAAAGCTTCACTAAATGACTGTTTGGCATTAGTGGTTAAAATATGCCAAAGGTTCACCAAAGAATGGTTTGTCAGTATTGATTGATATTTGCCAAAAGTTTGCCAAAGAACAGTTTGCAATTAGTGGTTGATATTTGCCAAAGTTCACCAAAGAACTGTTTGTCAGTAATGGTTGATACTTGCCAAAGATTTGCCAAAGAATTATTTGTCACTACAGGTTAATATTTCCCAAAGGTTTGCCAAATAACTGCTAAATGTTGATACAATTTCACCACTACCAATAAAGACCTGCAAACTTCTGACAAACATGTTTTACAAGGGTATGTATGCAGGTCACAAGGTTTGGAACAGTGTAAATGTAGTAAAAACTGGATGTAATACATAATATATGTAAATCTATGCTTATCAAGTCAATTACACTTTTTTGAAATGGTTTGAAATTAAAGAGAGAGGCTGACCTGATCAACAGTAAACCAACAGTGTGCAAAATGCAGTGCTGCTTATGAGTTCAAGTTCAATACTCAGTGTGCAAGACAAATTCATGCTAAGAAGAAATCAAAAGTTCAACTGGAGAGCCACTTAGTGCAGAACTTGACCGACCTAAACCCGTTTCAAATGCAATCAAATGGAGAAAGCGCCAATGCAGCTCATGTTAATAGCCTTCTATGGCATGTTGTGTAATTTTTGTAATTGCTCAGGGCTTTAATAATTCACAGTATGAGCCTGGCACTGCCCTCGTTACAGCCAAGGTGAAGTTCCTCTAGGGGGAGCAGAGATAGACTGTACAGCATTATTACTACATTATTTATATGCTTGGCTAAGATCCTAATCATAATGAACACAGTTTATTTTTCATCTCTAAATGAAGGCCCGTTTATCCAGATGAAAATAATGTCCTTGCAGCAAAAAGGCTTAAACGGCCTTCAAATTACTAGAGAGTTGTGATTATCAGGTTAAAGTTACAATGATGGCCCTAGGAAATCGTATAATAAAGCAATAAAACATGAGTGGATGTTACAGTCCTTTTAACACAGGTAAGGGGTGTTTTTAAGCATGACATGGAGCAGGGAATCTAAATCTCCCTTGACGAGGTAAAATCACTGTAATGCATTGACATGAGTGTCTTTTTTAATTTTATAAAATGGCGGCATCAACTATATGATATAAGACACCAATTTTCAATTGACAGTAACATTTTATTATTAATAATAACCAGATTAGTTTGCAACAAAGCAACTTGGTGCATTAATAAAGAATGCGCTTTTATCTGCATTTTAAAAACGGCTTTGAACATGGCTCATCCAATCAGGATTTAGAGTCATAACTATCCATTTTATAAATCCAAATTAAGCATTTATGGGGACTATATTTATAAAATGGTTTAGTATTCAGCACCTGATTAATCTTTTGCACATTAATGAGGTAGTATAGCAAGTCAGTGGAGTGTGAGGCGATGTCCATTATTCGCATATCTCTGCAGAGCCAGTGAGGCACAACCAGGGAGATTTTTGGAAAAACTCTGAAGCCAGTTTTTCCTGTTAAAAAAGGAAATATTGCTAAGAGCTGCAACACCTATTAGCCGCCTAGTGGCATTTCTTTGGTGGGCAGCTCGAGCAATTGATTTTATTCATAATTCAAACCAGCTGTTTTCCATATTTAGTGAAAGGGGAAATTATTTTGGTGCGTTTCCGCAAACAGGGAACTTTTAAACCTTTAAAGAGAACGTTTAAGATGCCATGAAATGGAGTTTTGTGGCTTTAACTCCATGTCTGTATGCTTTGAAGCAATCAATATGCTAGTGGACAGCTAAATACTGACCAAGCAGATATACTTATTTTGAATCTATAGAATTCTCTATGAATGTCTATGACTTAATTTATTACCATTGGGAATTTATAAACTTTTGTCAAAATAAATAATCTTTAGAATAAGAATGCCCTTCCCCCTACCTGCCACTGACAAGCATTAGCAAGAAGTAAATTATGGTTCACATCTCTGACATTAATTATAGGCTATTGGATTTTCAAATATACTGTAGGATGAGCTCTTCAATATGTCCTGCCCCAACTTCATGTTTCAATAGGAAATATGTCAATGCATGAATGAAAACTGTGCTCATCAAGCCATATTATGAGGTATTTGAAGCTGTCACAGTTAAAAAAAGAAAAAGTAGAAACAACTATACAGGGAAAACATGCTCACACAGCTTCCTTTTTTATCTTATCCAACTTCAAAAGAATTTCAAGAGTATTTCACAGAGTGTGATGTGTAAGACCCTCCATGTCTTATTATCAAACCCACTCCCCACACACTGCTGTTGTTTAATTCCCTATCTGAGCAGAGTACACACCCAAGGCATGTGCGCACATACTGCAGGGAACAGGAAATGAGTGCTGGAATTTATTTTTATTTTTTTGTGCAGAGTGCTCAGTGAGATGTTTCCTTAGTTGAAGTCTTATGTTGTCAATTTAGATAGATGCACAGATAGATGTGGCTTCTGCTCAGGCTCTTTGTTAAATTCTTAATTAATCAGAGTAACAATGTAAGCAAAAGGCAGACTCACAGAACATATGATGGAGGTGGAGGTGGCAGAATAATTAAGGGGTGTTTAAGCTATGTGTATCAGGAATTTATCTCTTGATTTTGGCTCAGTTTTGCAGAAAAAGGTTGTCCTGTACCCATTTGTCATGTTTGAATAAGCTGCAATTCTAGGCAAATGCACAATTGTCTTTCCCAACTGGGTAAGAATGATAAAATACAAGTCTTCTTCTAATTACTGAAGGTAAGCATGTAGATGAGTAGGTTAAGTTGGTAGGTAGGTAGATGGGTGGGAAGGGTAGTTAGCTGCTTGATTGGGTGTGGTAGGTAGGTAATTTGGTAGTTCAGGTAGATGGGTCAGCAGAAAGGTTAGACTAAGTGGGTGGGTAGGATAGTTAGGTATGTGGGTTGGTGGTTAGGCTAGGTAGAAAGGTGGGTAGGTAGGTAGGTGGTTGGGTAGGTTAGGTAAGCAGATAAGTAGATGGGTGGGAAGGGTAGTTAAAGGGGTGTATATGTGATTGGGTGAGTTATGTAGGTAATTTGGTGGTTCGGGTAGATGGGTGGGTAGGTTAAGGTAGACAGGTGGTTGGGTAGAGCTAGGTAGGGTGATTGGGGAGGTCAGGTGAAAGTGGGAGGGTGGGATAGCTACTGTAGGTATAGGGGTTGGTGGTTTGGCTTGGTAGGAAGGTGAGTGGTTAGGTAGATAGGTGATTTTTGGGTTGGGTGGGTGGCTAGGTTTAGGGTAGGAAGGTTGTGGTTTAGTAAGTTTAGTTAGGTAAGTTGATGGGTAATTGTTAAGGTTGGTAGAATAGTCTGAGGTTATGTGAAAGTGGGAGGGTGGGATAGCAAGGGATGTGGGTGGGTGGGAGGGTTGGTTGGGTGGGTGGGTAGGTTTAGGGTATGTAGATGGGTGGTTGAGTAAGTTTAGTTAAGTAGGTTGGTGGGTGATTGTTAGGGTTGGTAGAATAGTCAGAGGTAAGGTAAAAGTGGGAGGGTGGGATAGCTAGTTATGTGGGTTGGTGGTTTGGCTAGGTAGGAAGGTGAGTGAGTAGGTTAGGTAGGTAGGTAGTTTTTGGGTTGGTTGGGTGGATGGGTGGGAAGGTTTAGGGTAGGTTTAAAAAAAAAAAAGGTATACAACAACATAATTTTCTGTAAAGCTGTTTTGACTTGGTTGGGTAGGCTCGGAAGGTCAGTTAGTGGTAGGTTAGGTAGGTAGGTAGGTTGGAATAGGTTAGGTAGGTGTATAAGTTAGTTAGGTGAGTGGGTGTGTAGGCTTATGTTAGGTAGGTGGGTGGGTGAGTAAGCTTAGGTAGGTACTTAGCGTGGTGACTGGGTAGGGTTGGCAGAAATGTCAGAGGTTAAGGTAAGTGGGTGGTTGGGTGGTTTGGCTAGGTAGTAGGTGGGTGGTTTGGTAGGCTAGGTAAGTTGTTGGGGGATTGGGTAGGTGAGGTAGGTGGGTGGGTATGTAAGTTTAGGTAGGTTGGTGGGTAGGCACTAACTAGGTAAGTATAGTTAAATTTTGCCCTGATGGCCTGTTGAAAACTGAAATATTTTTTATTCAAGCCAAAATAAAGATTTCATCTTGAAAATGTCATCAATTTTGAAATAACTCAGAAGTTATTCAAAATAGCAGCAGCATCAAAACTGTAGTTGCTATTCATTGACACAGATGAGCTATAGTATGTTTATTTGCTCTTCCTGGATGTTGGGCTGTGACAGGTGCCGGTGCTATCTGAGCCTCCCAGTACAAACACACACACACACACACACATAACCCCACCCTAGAGGAGCTGGGAAGTGTGTGTGAGTGAGTTTTTTGTGCATGTGTGTGGGCTGTCTTTTGAAGTTAAGCCTTCACAGATAAACAGCTTCACCAGGTTTTCAGCATGATGAGCTAACTCAGTGTGGGATACACAGACGTCTGTTGACAGCAGATGAAAAAAAAGCTAGAGCCCAATACTTAGAATTCCAATCGAGCCAAGATCAATACCGTCGTGTTATTCCACAATAAAACCGGCTCATCCACAAGAAGCTGCTCTCATGTTTTGTCATGTTTTGATTTGCTTCATCTAGCCAAGAACTTATGCGTGGGTTCTGAGGAGCGGAGTTCTGCATTTCTTCTTTTTTGTTTGGAAAATAAACATGAGGGTATAAGTCCAACAGTTTGTATTGTTGCCCTGTTAAGATTACACACACTCTAAAAGCAGTGGCTAATCCAACATGGTTCCTTTTGATGGCATACAGAATGTGTGTTCTGTAATGTTCGTAGCTTAGCTACTGTTTTCGAGCCCATCCTGAAAATGTTCAGATCGGCTGAGTGGATGCAGATGTTTGGGGTGGAGGGTTTGCAGATTTGCAGAAGAGGTTGCTTTTCTCTTTTTATCACATTTGACATTTTTTTCATTATGTTATGTACACTGCAAAAAAATATTTAACTTCAGAAGTATTTTCATCTTGTTTAAAGCATGTTTAGATATTTTTACAGGACAAAAAAAAAAAAAAAAAAGAAAAAGATTAAGAAAATGTTTTTCTGCAATGTAACACATTATTCAATTAATTTCCTTCTAATTACTACCAATTTTTCCCCAGTACACTGAAAACTGATACAAAACATGGATTCATAGTGCAAGATACACATCATTCTCCAGAATCCACAACCATGTTCAGTGTGTATTGGCATTGTCTACTTCAGCTATAAATAACAAAACTATTATGTTACTAGGGAATAAGGTTATGCCTGAGGAAATGAAGCACAAAAAAGTAAATTACTTATTGATTTCCTTGCTTTTCAGACCCACATCCCTCTTGTGTTTAAAAATGTTTGACAGTAACCATATGCATGCCTAATAACATGTTAAAGCTTTGGCTAGAACATTCCGATGGCCTGCGATGGGTTTGTAAGAATCTTTCTTTATATTTTCTCTTTTTGCATCTCCCTCTTCAGCTTGAGGAAAGGCAGACAGTATAGATAGAATTGGGGGAATTTGATTAGAGAGGAAATCCTGGAGAAAGAAGCTTGTAATTTGGAGCTAAGTTAAAGGATGAGACGGGTTGCAAATGGCATTAATCTACAGTAGAATAATTCAGTATGTCATGTAAACTCTCTTTCCTTTAGTTCTCACTCCTGTTCAGTGTAAATCCCTGCTAATAATGAAATGTTCTACATTTATCCAGATGGAAGGTCAAATGATTAAGATACATATAGATTTATTTATTTTATTTTATTTAACAACTTGCAACTGCGAAGATCATAAAATGGAAAACTCATATACATTTGCTGCCAGTATTAAAAAAAATTATATTATATGTTTTCACCCCCTCCTCTCCAACCACCTGCCTCCATTCTGGTATGTAACACCCACTTTTACTGTCCAATCAGTTCCCGATGGATAAAATCAAGTACTTGCTTGGTCACAAATGGGTCACAAACAGAGGTTCATGTTGAATTGAAAGCCCTATGTGTTTTTAGAATGCTATTCTTGCTCTATGCACAGAAGTGATAGCCATAAATAGTTTATATTTATTTATTTATTTATGTATTTATTTATTTATTTATTTATTGTGATTTCAGGTGTCTGATCTATCCCAAGATGCCTGTTTTTAAATAACTCAATGTAATGCCAGAGGGCATGCAGACATTTTTGTTTCCTTAAATTCTAAAGAAATGTAGTAATGAAAGAGCTACAACGAATCTGGGCCTCTTGTTCTGGGTGAGTCTGTTTTTCTAGTTTTTCTCTCCAGCTCTGATGTAATTACTGTATGCTACATTTGGCCGACCCATTCTCCACAATCCCAGAGGATCTCAACAGTAAACAAAATATCAATCACATGCAATAAAAAATATGGCTGTCAGGAAAAGAGAGCTCAGCCTTAACGAAAGACAAACAAAAACTGGGCCCATCTTGCAAAAGAAATGAACCAAACAATTTTATGGGCTAAGACATGATCTGAAGTGGTCAGCACATTGTAATTCAGACTCATTAGTGGGGGTGTGCGGTTGAATGTAATTTTCATTTTCTGTCCCTTAAGGGGTAAGGGAATCATATATTTAGTGAATTTTTGCTATAATGAAAATTTGTGCTTAATAGTTGCAATTTTAGTTGAGCACAAATATGCGAATATGGGAAAAATTCAACCGTGAAACTTGAACTTATGTTGAGCTTGATATAAGTATAGGCAGACATTAGATTTTCACTTTGTTGAGTATGATTATACACCGATGAGCCAAATTATTATGATCACCTGCCTAATATGCTGTTGGTCCTCTGTGTGCCACCAAAACAGCTCCGACCCTCCAAGGCATGGACTCTACAAAACCCCTGAGGATGTCCTGTGGTATCTGGCACTAAGACATTAGCAGCAGATTCCACAAGTCCTGTAAGTTGCGAGGTGGAGAAGCCGTCGATCGAAATTGTTGGTCCAGCACATCCCACAGATGCTCAATCGGATTGAGATCTGGGGAATTTGGAAGTCTGGGCAACACCTTGAACACTTGATCATGTTCCTCAAACCATTCCTGAACAATGTGTGCAGTGTGGCAGGGTGCATTATCCTGCTGAAAGAAGCCACTGCCATCAGAGAATACCATTGCCATGAAGGGGTGTACCTGGTCTGCAACGATGTTTAGGTAGGTGGCACATGTCAAATTGATGCCACGGCCGTCCATGTGGTGCAAAAAAAAAAGAAAAAACGTGACTCATCGGACCAGGCGAACATATATACATCAGGGCTGTCAATTGATTACATTTTTTGTCAAATCTATTAAAATTTGGCTGTTAAACATATTACAATGAAAATAAATTACAATTTTAATAGAATTAATTACATGTGTAGATGAATTAATTAAATGTATCACAATTAATCACATAAATATTTACTGAAAAAGGCCCCCAAATAAAGAATTTAGTATATAATAATTAAGTTAATCATAAAAATGTATATATACTGTATTATATATTAAATATTATGATTCATATAATTTAAATACATTGCATCATATGCATATATTGTGGCAGCAGACAAATAAAGTATTTAGCCAATACAAAAAGTGGCTTTAAATGGTTTTATTTTCTTTATTTATTATTAAAAATAACCCTGTTATTGGTTTACTTCAATCTGCACTATTTTTTAATTGTTGGTCTATGTACTCAAGTGTCAGATGGACACTTTTGGAGCGTTACCCTTTTTTTTTTTTTTTTTTTTCATTTAAGCAACATTGTTTGATCCTGTTTGATCATGTTGACTTGATATTAGTTTAGCCAGGCATTAGATTTGTACACTGCAGAATTTGAATTGTGGCAAAATGGGTTAGCAATGTGCTCCTTAGTATATATATATATATATATATATATATATATATATATATATATATATATATATATATATATACATACAGTATATATACAGGTATATATATATATATATATATATATATATATATATATATATATATATATATATATATAATGATGCATATCTTGGGAAAACCACAGAGGAACTTAACAGTTTTGACATAGCATTTTGATAATTCCCTATGTCATCCCTTCCCAGATACAGTATAACACCACACAGCCATTGGAGCGAGCAGTTTAATGCTTTTGTTTGCCTCTGCATTCAGTATGGTAATGAAAGTTTAATAGTTCCACCACCATTGTGAGCACAAATAAAGCCGTGAGGACCTCAACATATGTCTTCTCTCCAACCTCCTCCCTGACAACCATCGCAAAGTAGCCCAACACAAGCGAACTATCACTGACAACAGCATAACTCACTTCCCCGCGCATACTTTGTGGTTCTGCTTGAACCCTTAGCATTGCTTACTCTAGACCAAGCACTTTGTCCTGTTGTACAGCAGTTCTTTCCCAGGGCAGAGAGAACATGCCACTTTAATGGCTTTCTCTTGTTTCTTACAGCTAAGTGGAGAAGCAGTAGAAAAGAAACAACAGCCAAAAAGGATGTTGCAAGTTTGGAAATCTACAAGCGTAAACTTGCTGGTAGCTATGCTGTTTTATGCCCTCATACTTTTTTTTAGAAATGCTTTTCAGCCCTGCATCAGTAAAAAAAAAAAAAAAAAGTTAATGGAGAAATTTTATGGATTTAAGATATTTGGGCTGGAGAACTTTCAGAAAAAGTTAATGTAAGATCAATCGTATTGTGCCACACAGAGTTCACAAGAAGAGGGCATTATTAGTAAGCATTGTTATGCTTATGCATCTTATTTCCTGCCAAACATTAATGCTACCAAGGAGTGTATTAATCTTACTGAGTGTTTCAAGACAGCATTATAGATGTTTGATGGATGAGAAGCATTTTGAGAAAGGTCATTATTTATCCTCAAGTCACAGAGTTTTGTAGGCAGTTATTCCAAAAGTTCAACTCAAGCACAAAATATAAAACAACATGACCAAAACAGTAGAAAAACAGTAGAATGGTTGCATTATAGTTACTGGTACTTAATAGTTCAACATGATAGATTTTATTACAGAAAAAAAATAAATATAAAAATAGATTCTTGAATAGGTTGGGAATTGTCAAGAATTTAACAATTCTGGTTATGATTCCACTTTACAATTGGTTCCTCAACAGTTTGGTTCCTTAACAATTCTTTTAGTAATTTTGAGGAAGAAAGATTTGACAATACTTGGTAAACAATTCATACTGTTTTCACTACCCTTGGAAGCCTGCTACAAAATTATGAGAAAACATTTAGATTTCAGTGCAACAGAATACTAACAACAAATCAAAACATTTATTTCTATGATTTTTTGATTGACTGTTACCGAAGTTGGTGCAACTGGTTGGAGCCCTGACACAGCTGTAAGCATACATACTCTGAACTTGGAAAGGCATTATATGAATTAAAAACATTATTTTTATTACTCCTGATGGGTTGAGCCTTGGTGCTCATGTGGGAAATATAGGTTTGAATCCGTCTGCAACATTTCCAATTCACCTTTCTATCCAATAATTTCCTGTTATTCTTTAATATACCTTTCTAACACTGAGTCCTAACCAATATCAATGCAATCTGGTGAAAAGGCTGCTCAAGGCAACACAATAACAGCCAAAAAAAGTATTTGATAAGTGGTATTTTGAGCCAATGAGAAATCACAGTAAGCGAGGCTACCCAGTGCAAAGCCACAGAAAAAGAAACAAAATGGCCAATAAAATGTCCTGTCACTCATCGTTTGTTGCGGTCGTGACTGGTGGGGCAAATACTTGATTTATGTAGGAGGGCTAGTCTCTCAATTTCAATATTTCTGGTTACAACAATTGGATCCATCAGTAGCTATCTGTGGTCACAAACAAAAACACCATAATTACCAGGGAAAATGTAACCTCTCTCTATGGTTGCTCAGTAAAAGTTGACGTACAAGCTGTTGTGGTTATGACAAGTAACTGAAGAGTCTGTTTTGAGGAGCTAAAGGATTCCTCGTAAATGGCCAGACCTGATTCTTCTCCTCAAATTCCTGGCAAGATTCTTTTGATAGACATGCAGAGTGTTTGATGTACTTGCGGAGGGGCCACTCCCTGTCTGTGGGATTGGGACCATGCCATTCTCATTCAGGCACTTAGCAGCAGAACTTACCTTGTTAGATGAGCCGGCTTGCCCGTGACCCAGTGTGGCCACACAACACAACAGTGAAGCAGACATAAGCTCACAGTCTGTTTCTGTGCAGGATATCCTTGCAGAGAAAGAAAATGTTCTCTCACCTTTACGTGTTTATAGAGTTTTAAGACAGGATTGAATTAATCAGCGTCTTATAAATAGAAAACAATCTGTAGCCCATTCCAAAGGTTAGTATTTAGTGATGTACACTGACTAATATTTCTCGTTCACTAATGTTTCTCCCTTTTGAAGCCAATGAACTCAGTGCAAGACTGCTTTGGTGGCTTTTCAAGCCTATAAAGACTGACAGTAACACGAGCCAATAGCATTCGAGTGTGGGCTGTGAAGCAGCATATCAATGGTTTGACTAATATGCCCCTTCACTGAACCAGTCGAATCGGTCATTTGAGTCTGAACGAGATAAGACGTCTCGTTTATGAATGACCTGAATGTACTGGTATACTTGAATCACTCATTCATCTCATTTGTGAATGAGGTTTGCTGACTGACTGAACGAGAGGATGCAAGTCGTTTGTTCAGTTCGGCATGTGGGTTAATCGCGTTTAACAGGGAGAGAAAGGGGTGAAATGAACTAAGATAAGTACACATAATCCCCAATTTATGAATGTGAAAAATGACTGAAGATCATACAGTTCAAATGGCATGGATGCTTTGGTGCACAGTGTAAGATATTTTGGCTTTTCTTGAACTTGATAAAGGTGAAGCCCAGCATTTGACAAAATATGTGAAAAACAAGACCTGCTATCTTATCATTTGTGGCAAAAACGGTTATTTTAAGTGTCTTCGTACATTTGTAGACACACAAATTCCATTTGTGTTGCTTTCACCTGCTTTTTTAAAGACTGATTACAGCATGAGCCAATAGAGACTAGACATCTCATTTGTAAACGAACTGAATGTACTGTAACACTTGTTTGCAAACAAAATGAATCAGACAGTTCATGACTGGCTGAACGAGAGGAGCAGGCAATTCAGTTGTTCAGTTCAGCAATCCCTGAGAGTTCATGGCAAATTTGCCGCAAACTTGCAGTAAATTCACCACTGATAATTTTTACATGCAAATGAACTTTGCGGCAAACATGCGGAAAATTGTCCATTGTTGCCAAAAGTTTGCCGGAGGTTCATAACTACAGGCGAAGAGCTGCAAACTTCTGGAAAACATTTGCGGCAAATCAAAAGCTAATTTGCATGTGAAAATAACGAGTAGCAAATTTGCGGCAAGTTTACCGCTAGTTTCGATTTTTGTAAGGGATCTCGTTCAACAAAAAAAGGGGCCAGATTAATTATGAATAAAATTTAGTGATGACCACACATTACAATGACATAGGGGTGTAATTGAAACTCAAAATAATTTTTAGGCTACATTGTTGTCTTTTTTGCATAGCTTGATAAAAACCTGTGCACAGCAGTTTACGATAAAGTTTAATAAATGAAATCATATGGGGCCTGGGTAGCTCAGTGGTAAAATACACTGGCTACCACCCATGGAGTTTGCTAGCTTGTTAGTTCGAACCCCAGGGCGTGCTGAGTGACTCCAGCCAGGTCTCCTAAGCAACCAAATTGGCCCAGTTGCTAGGGAGGGTAGAGTCACATGGGGTAAACTCCTTGTGGTCACTATAATGTGGTTTGTTCTCGGTGGGGTGTGTGGTGAGTTGAGCGTGGTTGCCGCGGTGGATGGCGTGAAGCCTCCACACGCACTATGTCTCTGTGGTAATGTGCTCAACAAGCCATGTGATAAGATGTGCAGGTTGATGGTCTCAGATGCAACTGGGATTCGTCCTCTGCCACCTGGACTGAGGCGAATCACTATGCGACCACAAGGACTTTGGGAATTGGGCATTCCAAATTGGGAGAAAAAGGAAAAAATAAATATATAAATAAAGGAAATCATGTGAGCTGAAAGTGTCATAGAAGCACCACAAAATGATGCGGTTGCATCAGCAACCAGTGGTTTTCATTACTGGTTTAGGGTAGGGACCAATAGGTTAGGGAGGTAGGTTTGTTGCTTTAAAACTTGACAGAGCATTAACCTTAACCTCATCGTTTTGGGGGGAAAAAATACTCCTTTTTAGTGCTACACATTGGACATTTCTCCTCGGAACTGCTGCGATACATGCAATGAACCACATAATATTATTTTGCAAAAATGTTGCCACAGTCATGTGATCTTCATGAGATCATGCAGCATATTTTTATATTGAAAATGGAAGTTGGGGCGATAGCCTTTAATTTACACCACAGCCATAAACCGTGATTCTTATTCTGGAGAACATTTTATTGGACAAAAATGTTGTTAATGCAAGACCACGTCATCAGTATTTTTATCTGTTTATTCTGGAAGAGAAAGGCTTAAATGTGTATATCTGCTAAACGACTTGTCAATGTTTAAGACTACATTAGACACAAGCCACAAAAACACCTTTAGATAATCTCCTAAAATCACCTTCAGACAATAGACATAAAAAACACAATTGTTGACAAAGAGTACGAGTTAGAATAGTGGCCAATCGGAAATACTTTTTGCATGTTCAGATGTGCTGACATCAGGTTGGCTGATCTGAAGTCTTTGCAACAAGTTTTTTTTTGTTTTTTGTTTTTTTGGAAAGACGTGTGTTTTTAGCAAACTAGCGGAAGTTAGCAGAAGTTAGCAAAATGGCTGAAACTGCTTAGAGCACTTTTACTGTATCAAATTTGATGCAGACATATCTCCTAAAATTCAAATATTAGGAGAAATATACACAAATGATACAATTATAAATGTACAGTAAAGTAGAGATATTAAATGAATATGGGTAGCACAGTTTATATAATTTACTCCAAGGAGAAAAATCTGAGAAGTATGAGATTAGGGTTGCCAACCGCCCCGTATAATACGGAATCATCCCGTATTTAAGGGAACAAAGTCATGTTACGTATGAAATCCATACAGGACACCGTTTGTCCCGTATTTTAGTGTTTTACACCCAAACTGCAGAGAATGTAACACAAATCATGAAAATGGACCTGAAACACACACCTTTCACGCGAGTTGTGAGATATCAGCTGTTAAACATAACTTGGACTCAACACTTCTCAGAAGCAGCCGGGGAAAAGATCAATGAAAATCAGCGCATGTCTTCTGTCATTTTTTCAATCAGAATTATATAGCATTCGAGTGCATGATAACTGTTTCTCACCACTGTGATTTCAAAAACAACAGTAATTCATGACATGACATTAGATTGCATACGGCAGCATTTTTAAAGTACAGTACAGTACAGGTTTAGTAAAAACTTTTTTGAGATTTTCTTTTTACATTTCCCTTGTTATAAAAACTATTTACTACCAAAACAACGACACTGTAATGCAAGGAGAAATACACTATTTCATGTTAAGCATTTTCTCTCCCATAGAATTCCATTATAATGCATGGTTACTACTAAGACTTGTACCCAGACAAAAAATTTTTTTTAGCAATAAAAAAAAATATATATAATTTTTTTTATTATACTAAATATAAAATACTATTTTTGACTCTTTAGTCATGCCTACTGTCTACAGACTGATGACCCAAATTTTTAACAGGATGCTGGTTCTTTGAGCTTTAAAAATGGAAAAGGCTTATTGGGGAAGAAAATACTTGACAGAAAAATATTGTCTTTCTCTATTGATTGCAGCTTAGTTCATTTGGCAAAAGGTTGTGTTTATTAAAAGTGAAAATTTATAGAAATTAGTTTTTTCCTGGACATTTTATTTAAGCGGTTTTCATTTTAAGCATATTAGGGGCTGTTCACACGAACACGTTTTTGTGTCCATCCTACATGTTTTTTGTTTTCTATGTAAACAAGCTTTAGGGTGGACCTCTTTAACCTTTGTGCATGCTGGAGTCCCTCTGGAAAAAAAAAATAAAAATTCTGTATTTAAAGCTGGAATGTCCAACCCTATATGAGACTCAAGCAAAGTCTCCATTTGTTCTCTATTTAATTTAACTGCTGCCTATGAGAAACAATTGCAATATTAAGAGATATTGTTTGCTATGTGACGCTGCAGAGACAGACATCCAGAAAGCAGCAAATCAGCTGTGTTGTTGGCCAATAAATAAACTCTAATCCATGCTCTTTGCAGTGTGACCTTATTACTGTAAGTCTAAAATTAAATTCCTTTAAAGGAATTATACTATTTGTATTAATGATGTGATATCAAATTTCATTCAGTCTTTCTCAGGAGCCCCGGCAATATGCAGATTCGCCTGATGAAACACATTCCTCATCATGTTCTCATAAGAGGACTTATCTCCACTTTTCCCCTCTCCATTCCTCTAATTTGATTAGTCAATGAAATTGCCGTCAGGCGGCGTTACGGTAGCATCTTGTCACCAATATTGATTACGGCACTTTGCACATTTGCTACAGCACAGCAGTTCATAATTTAGCTCCAAGGTTTTCACAGAGTAGCGAAACAGATTCAAAATGTTCTCCAAAGTAACACAAAACTAGTTTTGTTTACCTGTGTTTTGCATGTTCCAAAGTGCTGCACGATGCAATATGATTAAGAAATAGTTGATGTTTAATACAGTAGATCTTAACTGTTTATAATTCAGGACCCATCCAGTGGCAGCCCAACACAGTACCAAAATCATTTACCATACAAAAGTAAGCAAAAATGTCCATTAAATGAAACATAAAATAAATGTATTACTGCAAAGGCCCAACAATTTGCAAAATTATTAAGGGGCAGATGCACTACTTTTGCACATGGAATTCCAGCACAAATAACTTTATATACACATTATATAGTTTTATAATTTGAAACCAAACACACTTCTTTTTGTGAGATGTTTTGCTTAAAACTGTACTTGAGCTATCTTTCTGTAAAATAAATTACACTTGGTTTGATATTTTGTAATGCAAAGACATTCAAATATTTTTAAGAAGCGTCCAAATACTTTTTGGGGTCACCGTATCTAAATTGCACCACATTTCAGCCAATAAAACCTTACTTAGTTCATCATGGTCTCACCTCTAATGGGGCTTTTCCACTGCATGGTACAGCTCGACTCGACTCGACTCTGCTCGCTTTTTGGGGGTTTTCCACTGTGGATAGTACCTGGTACCTGGTACTTTTTTTAGTACCACCTCGATCGAGGTTCCAAGCGAGCCGAGCTGATACTAAATGTGACGTCAAAACCCTGCAGATCACTGATTGGTCAGAGAGAATCGTCACTACCAGCGTCACTGGATTTGCAACACGGGACATCAACCTGCTAGTTTTAAAGTTAGCAACAGCGATAGCAGTATCATTTGTTCACGCGACTTTCAAATTGTAAAAAGAAATGGCTGTGCGCAAAACCAAGCCGTGGTCAATAAACGAGGAGCAGACGTTCCTCTCGTTAGCAACGAATGAACGACGTGAAATGAAAAAGTCTTTCAGGAAGTGTCTCAGCTCTTGGCCGCACACGGCTACCACCGGATGGTACATTTTGTTACGTTAACTCTATATTCTGCTTGAAAGCTTCACTTTATTTAGTTGACCAGCTACTGGAAAGCTTGCTTCTAAAACAACCAGGCCAATTTAACTGTTACACTTGTGTAAAATCACCATGCAACAACTGCTTTATGCAGCACTATGAGCTAGTAGCTAACAGCTAGCAGTCGTGTTATTGTTTATGGTCAGTAATGTTTGTCATGTTTAAGATGATGTCACAGCAGTAGAGGTGGTGCAACTATGACGATCAGCCTATAATCCCACCCACGTTGAGGCGGCACTAAACTACAGTGGAAAAGCAAGCTCAGAAAAGTAAAGCGAGCAAAGTCGAGTTGAGTCGAACCGTAACGTGCAGTGGAAAAGTGCCATAAGATTCCTGAAGTCCAGCTAATGACCCTGTTATATTGCTCATCAGAGCTGTGTTGCAGAAAGAGCACATCTGTCCTGCCCAGCATCTTCTATGACATCATACTGCACAACCCTTTAAAAACAATCCAGCATGACCCATAAATCCACTCGCCAAATAGATAAGACACGATACTCGCACCCTGGTGACTCCCACACAGATAGAAACAGCTGCTTCATGGAGAAGAGTGGAGAGAAAGATTTTGGATCGAGGGCTGGAGGAGAACCAAAGGCCAATTGGGGTCAAACAATGACGCTTGTTGTTAATAATTAGACTCTTTAAATACACAGTGGAGACATCCAAACAAGAGGTTTCTGGCCTCTCTGAGAGGACAGTGTTGCGGAAGCAAGCACATTACTTGTTTAGGAGAAGGAGTGTTGGGATAAACACTGCACAGGGTCATTCAGAGGCCCAGGAAGACTATTGGGAATTAAAGGAAGAAAAAATCAAAATAAAAAGATAGAAAGCCTAAGATGAAGATCTGTGAAGCAGAGACTACATGAGGGTTCTTAAGAGAAAGCATTAAAGCAGTCATATCATGATGAATCAGTTTTTCCTTGATCTTGTGAGATAAAAGAACTTGGACACCTGCTGTGACTTTCAGAACTCAAAATGTCTTCGCCCTACAAAAAGAGCATTTATTAAAACTAAGCTACAAAAACAACTTGTTCTGAACAACTTTCAATGTCACACAGATGATTACATTAACACATGATCATCCATGTTTACACATCATTGTCATTTATTGGGTGTTTAGAAACTTGGCCCACCCAGTTTAACCAGAAACACTAACAATGTAAGAGTAAAAAGAGGCAAAAGTCATCAAACCTTATGCTGTTCCTGGCTGCATATAGCACCTTCTACTCTGTATATCCTTCTAATGGATCCCAGCATTATTAATGAGCAGCTGAAATTTATTTCTATATCTCTGATCTGATTAACAGATTAACTGAAGAAATTAATGGTTGTTCAGAAAATTTCAGCACAAATTGCTTTGTTCAACAATCCCACAGAGGCGGAAAACTGCATGATGGATCCAGCAAGAAAAGCAAGCGAAGTACGGAAAAATAGACATGACTTACGTCCAACGCGGAGGTTGATCTGGTCTCGGCGCTGACCATCAGGGTTCTGGAAGCAGCTGTACAGGCCATTGTTACTCATGTCCACCTCCATCAGGATGAGCTGGGGTCCTTCCTCTCGCCGGCGAGCCTTCACGTCAGTACCATTCACCTTCCACGTTACAGAGGCATCGCTGTCCAGCGAGCCGCACTGCATAGTGACATCACTTCCTATCCTCTCATACTGAATCCTGGCACCTGAAGAAACAGAACAGAGCAAGGTTAACACCATCAGAGTACAGAGTATCTCTCACATATAACAAAAGCTTTTAAGGGCTCCTGGGAAGTGGTCGTGTCTAGTAGAGAACCGTCTGGATGAAAAAATCATGCAAGAATCTAATTTAATATACAAAGGTACTGTTAGGCTTAGGGATAGTGGGTGGTATAGTATTTCTGTGGGACTCCAAATAAATGCAATAAACACAGTGTATGAATGTGAAAGTGTGAATCTTGTTAGACTTTCCCCAGCCCAACAGTTCCCTTCTAGACACAACTCTGGGAAGTTCATACTTGCTTGCTCTGAAGTCGTAACTATTTCAAGTGATTTGGTCTAAAAACATGGTCACGCAGGTCAATTCAAATTTGTTTACTCTCATTTTCACTTACTGACAGGAAACGACATTTCTGCGATCACAGGAAGCTTATTTAGAATGCAACAAAATGAAGGCGGAAAAAGAATGCTTTAGGCGACATCCACACTAATACATTTTCTTTTTGAAACACATATTTTTTTCTATGTTTTGACCTTCCATCCACATTGAGATGCCGTTTTTGTCGAAAACTGAGCTTTTCGACTGCTCCGAAATACTCTCTGAAGTAAATACATTTTGAAACACCGTCTTCGCGTTGTAATGTGGACAGGGAAAACGGAAATATCTGAAAATGATGATGCAGTCATCTGATCCATTCAACCCAAAACAATCAAGATGGTGGCCCATGTTGTAGCGCCATTGTTGTGCCTGCTATCCACTTTGATAGCATTATTAAAGAAAAATGTTACTTTGCACAACCTTCATATTGCATTCCTTCAGAGGCGACAGGAAGTTTACGATGGAAATTGCTGTCCGGCGGCAGAACTCGAGGACAATTGTGTTTCTGTCCGTACATGGAATGCTTATTTTCCACATATGCAGCAAAGGGATTTAAGTGTTTTCGTACGTTTCAGTGTGGACAAGAAACTTTTGGAAAACACTTGAAAACGGCAGTGTGGACGGAGAGCGTTTAGAAAATGAAAATGCCTTTTTTAAATATATCCAGATTTATGTGGACATAGCCTTATATGTATTTAAGCAGTCTTCAAGTTGAGTCAAAAATATCGTAATTTTGAGCTACGTGCATGTAAATGATCAAACACGCTTTTGTCAGGTTGTCCGATATTTGCTTGGTTTGTTTATGGTATTCTGTATTTTACCTCGTAATTGGTTAGAGCCACACAGAATGATAATGATACTGGAAATGTAGTGTTTTGGCAAAAGTCTGTGGCTTGTGCCCCGGCTCACACGTGCCCATATGTTCAACAATACTACAGTTTTGGCCACTGGGGGCAGTGCTTTAAATTTTGTTAAACACAGGCAGATTTCAGTTGAAGGACTTTTAACATACTGAAACCCAAATTCATAGTTGGATCAGTCTGCCAACATGACTTGAAGGCGGTATATGACAGGGTGTGAGGAGTTCAAAACTGATATGCATGGGAAAGCTTGTTTTAGACTGTTGCAATGGATAAAATGAGATTGCATGAGAAAAATTCAATATATCTTCATCGGGTTACAGAGTACGAGTGAGAATTGCAAACGAACAAAGCATTTTTTGCCTGTGTGCAGTTGGTAAACATTAATGTTGAACAAAAATGTTATTTGGATGCTCATGACAAATGAATACCTAGTTCATTTTAATTGTATTATTTATATCAGCTTGGTCATCATTGTTTATTTCACTTATACAACAGGAAAACAGAAGTTTTGGCCTTTGTCTTACACTATTTTTTATTTTTGTTTTTTTTTACCCAAAGGCATGTTGTTTTATTCCTTGATATGAAACGAATATCACAACTTTCTTCATGTCACAACTCCAAGTAATGTCGTATAGATGCCTGCTGTCATTTGATTGTTGGAACAAAGAAAAATATGAACATAAGAAAAACATTAAAACAAGTAAGCAAACACAAAAAACAAACAAAGAAGATACTTCAGTGTTTATTTTTGACTTTCATTATGGCTTTCTTGACCCATGCAATGCACAGCGGTAAGAAAAGCAATCTCTCTTTCTTCCACTGACCTGACTAACTACCCCTGTAGCCTAATTCACACGCTCTTTCCCTCTGGGCAAACCAAATCCATGAATTTTAACATTCACTCCAATTTCAAAGCCTGTGATACTGCAGTGTTGAATAAAATGTATAATGAAAGGATGGTGTGATCAAGAGAGACGGGCAGCGATAGTGGTGACTATCTGCTATTGCACAGATGTGCCCATGAGCATCAGCTCAGCTCAGATAGCAGGATACCAGTCATAAATTTGCACAGCAAATTTCCTGCCTACAATAAGCATGTTTCTATCTTTACAGATAGAAACAAGATATAAAGTAAGCAAAGACAAAATCATAAAAACGAAAGACTAAGGAATCTAACCCACAAGTTGTTACAGGGAAACTTTTTCAAAAGTTTATGTCCAATTGGTATCAAGTAATCAAAAATTTAAAACTAAAAGGAATAGTTCACCCAGAAATGAAATTTTGTAAAATAGCATTTCATCTGGAAAGATTGTCACATACTGTATATATGGAGCCCCTTAGAGGATAGGGTAGGATTTTTTCCGCCTGAAATAGTTTTGCATGCCCTTGAAATAAGTTTTGCATTCTCTTGCTGTAGTTTAAATATGGTTTTACTATAGTAATATTGCAGACTGTAGTAAGCATAATTTTTGGTGGATATCATGGTTTTACTATAGTAATATTGTAATAACTATGAAAAGTAAGTGAAGTAACCATGTTTTTGGCGGTATACTGTGTATATATATATATATATATATATATATATATATATATATATATATATATATATATATAGTTACCATGGTTTTACTATAGATTAACCATGGTTAATCTTGTGGTTACTATGGTTTTACTACAGATATTTGTAGTAAAACCATAATAACCACAAAAGTGTGATTTTTATATAAATAGTTTTAGTTTTCCTGTATTCTTACTATGGTTTCACTACTAATATAAGGGTTAAAATAAGGTTAATGTAATACCATGGTATTTTTATTGCGAGAAAAGGCAAAACTTATTGCCAGGGAACACAAAACTTATTGTGAGGGCATGAAAAACTATTTTAGAGAAAAAAAAAAAAATCCACCCCTTCCTCTAACGGGCTTCGTACTAACACACACACACACACACACACACACACACACACACACACACACACACACACACACACACTATATATATATATATATATATATATATATATATATACTGTATATTAATTGTGGTATACTTTTACAGTAGATATACAGTGAACTCTTCATTTGGAGTAAAAAAAATATGATAAAAAAATAATACTTTATTTTTTTTTAAAAAAAGACAGATTTTTTTTATTTTTTTATTTTTATTTTTTTTCAGAATATACACTGACACTGAAGAAGGCTTTGGGCCGAAACATCTGTTTTTATTCCCCTGCTGCTGTTTTAGATAGTAAAGGACCAACATTTTTTGTAAGTTATTTCCAGAGTGCAAATCTTCCTATTGTTTCTCTTGCATGGACTTAATCATTTGGTCATAGCATCTGGATCAGCTGGGAGAGCATGATGATTCTCTTTTTGCATTTCTGAATATAAACATCTGCCTAGTGGATGAAAAAAAGTGAAAAATCCCATAGACATGCATTGAAAATGCGCCAGTAAGCAACCATCTTGCAACCATTTAGTAATACCCTAGCAACCACCTATCAACACCCTAGTAATTACCCCAAACACCCTGACAAGGCATAAATATAAATAAGTATCATAAAATGCAATACTTTGTAATACAAATACTTTTTTTTTTTACTTATTCATTTATTAATTGTTATGGAGAATCCAAAGGCATTTTGACCAAATACAAGATTAAAAGTAATTCCCCATTTTTAACTCTTAAATGACCCGAATATAACAGGAGGGTTAAGCTTTAAAGTGAGTAGCTATTGACTGCAAGTGTACTGAAAAGCCAGATCAGGATCTTCTTTTTTTTTTTCCTTCTGTGTTCCGCATAAAAGAGATAGCCATATGGGTTTGGGACGACATTAGGATAATTAATTGATGATGTTATTCCCATAAATCCTACAGTAATTTACTAAAAATCTTGTCCTACGTACAGCTCTAAAATCTAATTTGCACTTCCACACATTCAAACTTGGCTCATCACGTATGGGCAAAAAACATGTAAAAACCAATGGAGTGTTCCATCATAGATTCAAGAATAACCATCCATCCCCTTGTGCTTGTCCTGTCTTTTTTAGACTACTGTGAATTAACTTGAATGTCTACTGATTTCATCATACTTATTATCATGTATAGATTCCTTCAAAGTTAAATTAAGGGTAGTTCTAAGCTCTCTTTTAATATTTAACATAAGACTTTATACTCATTTAAATCCAATACAAGCTCCACTATTCAGTATTGTTTCTTTAAACCAGTTTAATTGTGACCATTGACTAAACGTCATTATCATTGTCAAAGAGATGTTGAATAATAATTGCAAGGAGGCTAAACTTCTCAAAAGCCCATTTTACAGCCATGTTTTATGAGAAACCCTCAGAGGACAATTCTTTGTGTCGTGTAAGCCTGTGAAATATCTACTTTCCAAATATCTTTAGAACAGGAGTCATTGCTGTTACCCTCTGCTTTCTTCCCTTTGAGGATTCTCATTAAGGGGTTGTCTCTCACTTGTCGGCCCACTTTTGCCAGACTAGACCGGGATGTTATGGAGCCTCAAATAAATCCATTTCTCGTTTCCTGTCTTCTTATCTGTGGGTGCTGCGGGCAGGCAGTGTTAGGACACATAAACATCCGCCCATTGGCACGACACAACAAAGCCCAAGAACAATTGCTAGCATCTGCTTTCTTTCGATAGTTCAGACTGCCTAATTTTAGTTATCTAATTAGTAGGTGCTTCTTTCAAGGCCCTATCAGATTTGAGGTGTGCTTGTTTTCCAAGTGCTGCCAAATGGTGGCACAAAATGGGCATTTCTATATCATCACCAGTGAGTGGTATATTAGCTCTCTTTGCTCCAAGCCATAAGCATAAGCAGTGAATTCAGTAGCAGCCGACAGGGAAAAACATGACCATTTTACACCATTAAGAGCTCACCAGAAAATTCAGTCACTGTTGAATGATCTAATAATGATGTTTTCTTATATTGCTTGTAAAAAGATATTTCATTACAATGCATGGCTGCTTTCCAATGCTTTTCAAATGAGACACATGCTTTGTCTTCGCATAATAGTGCTGTCATGGTATCTACCAGCAGGGGCTAACTGCCCATGCTAACGAGTCATACCCTGACCCCCTGGGGTTATTGTATATTACCTCTAAACAAACAACAGAATGAGCCAAACAATTTCCAAAACATGCAAATTTGTTCTGAATGTGAAATGCATAAAGCTTCAAGGGCAAAGTGTTTGAAGGTCCCATAAGGAATAAGATGGAATGGGAAAACATGGTTTGATGTTTAAAGGAGCAGTCAAACTTATGCTTGATAATGTAGATGTAAACTGGCTGCAGAGGTTAGCAGAGGCGTCATGTAGAGATGAGAGAAGCGGGACTTTACACCCACATGGAAGTGCTAAAGGGCATATGCAGCGTTGCTTGTGGAGGGAATTCTAGAGCTGCCAATAAAGGACTGGACGGACAGCAAGATATCCTGGCTAAATGAATAACAGCTGTCTTTCTGAATCATGAAACAAATTCACAAAGCAGTTAATTAGATAGAAAAACAGAAACCTTTAGTCCTTTGTTTTCAAATAATCAGAGCAAAGATCTGGAAGTACAGTATGCCCGCTAATTTTTCTCTATATAGACAATAAAACTTACATTGGATTCCCATCGGCATCTCAGAATATTGTTTTGTGAAAGAGTATGGTGCAACCAAATGTTTCGTGCAGGGCTATAGCCCCCAAAATTAAAATGAACACATACATTTTGTGCCAAAGTGGCTAGTGCCTTGACTATTTTTGTCACATCCTTGGTTACATGGCATTATCATGTGTTCAGAGCAGCAATAGTGAACAAGGGTTCATTGCACAGTAATCATGACTCCAGGCTGAGGGTGGGCTGGATAAAACCATGGCATATGGAAGTTTTCCCTCCCTGGCTGATATGTTTTGTAACACAGAAGGATTTTCACACAAACAAAGGTCATGAAATGGCATTTACACTGAAAAGGTCAATAGGATTAGAAAGTATCAGATTGATACAACATGGATCAGACAGCTTCATCCTGATCCTATGGGCTCCCGGGCTTAAACGCTTAATAATGGAAATGTGCACTTGGCTACTTGGTTTATTTTCTTGCACTTGTCAAGGGGAATGCTAGCTAACTCCTATCCATGGGCACTGTTCCTCATTTTCGCTGTCCTCCCAGACCTACCGTGATGCACCACATGGTCCTTTGGAAAGATCTAGTCAAAGATCAGTATTAGTTCAGTACAGTCTTCTCTTTTGCTTTCTCTTAACCAAATAGGGGTGTATACTAACCATAATTATACAGCAGATAGTTTTGGCTCTAAAATCTTATTTAAAGATCAGATACAGGACTATTGCTTGACCCACGTTGAAATTTGTGGTAAAATAGCCAATATAGGCCCACAATCTATGCTTATCAGTTGAATTTTATATTAATGCTCCAAGTCATTGAATGATCTTTAGTAATTGCATTGCTTGGCTACCAAAAACAAATTACAGTTAGGTTAATAAAATACACTTGCTTAGCACTTTATTAGGAACACTATGGTCCTAATAAAGTGCCGATGTGGTCTTCTGCTGTTGTAGCCCATTCGCCTCAATGTTTTACATGTTGTGCATTCTGAGATGATATTCTGCTCACTACAGTTGTACAGAGGGGTTATTTGAGTTACCGTAGCCTTTCTGTCAACTCGAACCAGTCTGGCCATTCTCCTTTGTTTCCGTCTGCAGAACTGCCGCTCACTGGATGTTTCTTTTTTTTTTTTTTTTGGCACCATTCTGTGTAATTTCTAGAGACTGTTGTGCGTGAAACTCCCAGGAGATCAGAAGTTACAGAAATACTCAAACCAGCCTGTCTGGCACCAGCAATCATGTCACAGTTGAATCACTGAGATCAAATTTTTTGCCCATTCTGATGGTTGATGTGCACATTAACTGAAGCTCCTGACCCATATCAGAATGATTTTATACATTGCACTGCTGGCATATGATTGGCTAATTAAATAATTGCATGAATAAGTACAGTAGGTGTGCAAGTGTTCCTAATAAAGTGCTTAGTGATGGTAAAATACTTGGTGGAAGAATTGTGTAGAAGAATTTGTGATTATTTGTTTAAAATGTGTTTACAATCATATAATCAGATTTTCAGAGCTGGAAATATTGCTCAAGCCATGTTCAATGGCATTGTAAAATAGCAGATATGCAACTACCCTTACAAAAAATCTAAATTAGCTGCAAACTTGCAGCAAATTTGCCGCTCTTTATTTTCACATGCAAATGAGCTTTTGATTCACCGCAAATGTTTGCCAGAAGTTTGCAGCACTTCACTGGTAGTGGTGAACCTCTGGCAAACCTTTGGCAACAATGGACAGTTTGCCGCAAAGTTCATTTGCATGTGAAAATTATCAGAGGCAAATTTGTGGCAAGTTTGCGGCAAATTTGCCATGAACTCTTAATTTTCTTAAGGGTACAAACAACACACATCAATTGAATTCTACACAATGTGCTAATTCATAGAATGATCTTTGATTATTTTGATATTTTCTCAGCAATTGTAAACAGATTACAATCTAGCATGTAAAATTGGTGGAAGAATTATTTATTGTGATTGTTTATTGGTGCGTTTAATATCACATTAAATACAAAACCCCTTAACTATGATAAAATGACGATAATATCCAGTCTATTAGGGCGTATTGCTTTAGCTTGCCAACCCAGACAGTGCAGCCTCATTTGTTCCAGGATGTTTGGGATATACAGTACATTGTAGAGATTGGTAAATTTTGGAAACCAGACATATTTTTTATAGACGAGAATTTACAGAATATCTATTTATATAACATTTATATAATAACTATACTAGTCAGATTGACACATGAGCAGGATATAATGATGTGGGCAATGTACTGCCCTGTGCAGGTGTGTATTTAAAAAAAAAATATTTACACAGTTCCCTAACATCTATCATGATCTATATCTCTGCATAAAATTGAATGGCATTTGGCCCGAGGTTACCAGAGCCAGCCAGGTCCATGCTACATTTTGCTGAGTGATGACAACAAACTACAGCCGGTGCTAGCCAGACATCACTTCAGTCTTTTGACTTCAGAGGTTGAACTGATGCCAACTCCAACTGTAAGACATCAGATAATTCATATGCCACTGCCTGAACTTTGGATTTAGGATGAAACCCACCGAACCTCACTGAAATGACCTGCCGGTTGAACTGTGATGCACCTCATTGATCTCTGCCTGCATTACCTTTGTCTATTGATGGACTACACTCTTGAAATGGAATACATAGACTATCATTTAACTGCCAACAAAAGCCTTCAACAGCCAACTAACAAAGGACAATGCATCTATGTGAACTTCTGCAGTTAATCCAGGATGGACTTTAAAGACATGAATCATTAATCTTAAAGTTAATAAAACATATTTTTTTAAAACACTGAACCTTAACGCTTACTTAATTTACAAATTTTAAACCATGACATGCACTGTACATAAATAACTAATACTGGCATTATATTCATGCTGTTTATTCAGAGGGGAACTGGCCCCCACAGTGAGCCTGGTTTCTCCCAAGGTTATTTTTCTCCATTAACCAACATCTTATGGAGTTTTGTGTTCCTTGCCACAGTCGCCTTCAGCTTACTCACAGGGGTCTAAATAAAATTATTATTTAATAATTTAATTTGTATACACAATTTACAATCATATTTAATCAAACTACACAATGATCACTCTAAGACTTTATAGATATTACAGTTTCATTTTTTATTAATGCATGATTTCCTGTAAAGCTGCTTTGAAATGATGTGTGTTGTGAAACATGCTATACAAATAAAAATTAAGTCTTATATTACTATTTGATATCTTGCATCATTCTATGATTGTTTTTAATTATTATTTTTATTTTAGCTTTTTTTTTTCCTAATTCAATGCACAATGGAACTTTTGATAAAAACTCAGGCCCACTTTTTTTTTCCGCAGATACATGAGCAGCCTGCCAGAGGAGATGAAACAGGATGTACAACTCAACAGCCCGTTGTGATGGAGAGCAACATGAGGTAATGCTCCAAAGCAAATCGACACCAGAGGAGATTAAAACACCCCAGCCCGCTTGTACCCAACCATTATACAAAAAGGCAATCCTGATTGAACTGAATCCTAATCTCGGAAATGCACTTCACGGCATCAGCACCCCCTCTCTCTTCATTTGCTAATACACAGTAACATACATCTTTAGCATTCTATTTGTAGGTCTGACTGCTGTTGACAGGCTGTGGCTGATATATGGGGTGGCTTGAGGTATGGTGGTGTCATTGGATTGGTGCAAGGTCAGGAATTTTGGTACCATGGCCGTGTCATGGTCCCACGAGTCCCCTGTGCACACGTCTTTGTGCAGAAAATTCCCACTGAAAACCTGAGAAAGATAAAAACTGTGGTGTATGCACGGAGGGGATAGGGGACCCTGGTGTTCAGCTTTCTTTGGCAGTCTCAGGCCGTGTGGCCTAAAGCTTTGGGGGCCACAGGCAGTTTGAAACACTGGGGTACTGGCACCACTGGATGTTCTATAATCCAACCCTGTTCAGGACTCACTTTAGCACTATAACTCATCCCATCCCAGGTGAAGAGATAGTGCGTTATAGCATCGCAGCCAGAAACATCATCATTTTCCCATTTGAGCATTAAAGTAATCACATTAAACTTATTTCCATGATGGTCCTGGCAGCATCAGTCTATTACAGCGATTGGACCATATGTTGCCATCGTGGTGGTGATGCTTTGCAGTAATTATCGTGATTGTGAGATATGCATGGGGTTGGTGTAGTCTTACACCTTGTCCTTACCAGCCGGGTGTTTCCAATGTCAAAAAAGGAGGTCTATAATAGCTGGAGTGCGCTATCCTTAGCATTCCCATTCATCTCAATAGCAGTTGCTTAGCTAGTGCAGAGAATCCTGATCTGCACCTATTTTTGCTCATGGGCACATGAGCACAGACCTTTTTGAGCCAATATTTTTGCAGAAAATGTGTATTTTAACAGAATAGATAGCAGGGGCTAGCTGGACCATGCTAATTAGCCTAACCCCTTGGCTTCAAGTAATTTTTCTGTTCTAATTTTAAACAAAAAATATTTGCATAGCAATACAATCTCTGCCAATAAGAATACATTTGATGTTTAATGCTGCATTCATTCAAAGTTGGATGTAGGATATTCATACTTGATATCTCCTACTTTGGACCATAAGCCTTTATTCTATTGCCCGATGCTCAGAAGATGACAGATAAGGAAACAATATAGCAATGCTGCTGTTAGCTGTGTGTTTGATTATCAAGAAAACATAAAGAACAAAGAACCAAGAAGAACTCCTTGCAAACTAATTGCAGCAAATAATGCTGCATTTGTTCTGCAGGTGTACGATTATCAGCAGAGATGATACCATGTTGTACAGCCTGTAAACATTTGCTAAACATGTTTAATTATTTTTTTTGTTTTAGAACTTTGACTCATGGATGCATTTTATTTGCTTAAAATTGAATTTTTAATTTTATTATATACTGTGTACATAACCCTGGCATTTTTATGTGATGTCATGCACCCATGTTGGAAGTTGAAAGTTCAACTTCAAATGGTGTTCTGTTGCACTTTTCCAAGTATAAAGATAGAAATGTAGAGTTTCTAAGTTGAATGGAACATAGCATAATATTAAAATATGCTGATCAAGATTTTAGACCAATGAGATTTCACTGTGGGGTGAGCTACCCAGAAAGACGTGACTGATATAGAGACCAAGCTACCTACAAAATGTTTTATTTTATTCTTTTTTCACTTGTTGCAGTGGGTAGGACAATAAACAAATTTAACCCTTAAATGCATGGGTGTTTCGCTAAACATTATTACACACTTAAGTCTTTAGAGACCCAGCACGTACATTATATCTTTCACAAATGGATCTACAAAATGCCCAGATAGTGTAAAATTTTAATTCAATAAAATAATTGAATAGAATATATTCTGACATGTTTTTATGTTTTATTTTTCATCTATCATAGAGATAATGCAACAATAGAACAGAATTCATTACTTCCACTCTGAAATTTCATGAGACACAACTGACTGTCAAACACATATTGAGCTACACACAACACACAATCTACACATAAGCTACATACAGTAGCTAAATAGACTCACAACTTACATAATTTCAGTAGTACACCCAAATGACAATAGTGAAATCATACTGTTCATGTGTTACACTTGCTATAGTTTACTTCCACGTTGCTTCTTTGTCAAACAGCAATGTCAAATGTAACTGTCAAACACATATTGAGCTACACATAACACATAATCTACACATAAGCTACATACAGCAGCTAAATAGACTCACAATTTACATAATTTCAGTAGTACACCCAAATGACAATAGTGAAATCATACTGTTCATGTGTTACACTTGCTATAGTTGACTTTACGTTGCTTCTTTGTCAAACAGCAATGTCAAATGTAAATCAAGTCAATCACTGACACATAAGCACCAAATTGAGGAAGAAATATCATGTATAATATATACACGCATATGGAACATAAAAAAAGTATGATTTATGGAAGCGCAAAAAATAATAATAATAATAATATATATATATATATATATATATATATATATATATATAACATATGTAGTGCCTTTAATGACTCTGTATATTTTTGGTAAATAAGCAGTTATATATATTTATAGCCTGGACATTCAGATGTAAAAAAACAGCACCATCACTATTAGAAAAAAAGTCATTTTTGATCAAATCTAGACAGGCCCAATTTCCAGCAGCCATCACTCCAACACCTTATCCTTGAGTAATCATGCTGAATTGCTAAATTGGTACTAGAAAATCACTTGCCATTATATCAAACACAGTTGAATGCTATCTGGTTCATTAAATGAAGCTTAACATTGTCTTTGTGTTTGTTTTTAATTTTCCACAGTATGCAATAGACTGGCATGTCTTAAAGTGCACCTATTATGGTTTTTATAAGTGCCTAATTTTGTTTTAAAGGTCTCATACAATAGATTTACATGCATCCAAGGTCAAAAATCACTTTAATTTGCTCATGATTTAAATTGCAGCATTAGCTTTTTTTCCCCAGTGTAAAAACGACTCGTTCAATGATCCGTTCTAAAGGATTCATTCTAAATTCCTCCTTTCAGAGAGCCTACTCTGCTCTGATTGGTCAGATGTCCCAGTCTGTTGTGATTGGTCTACTGCTTAGTGTAGTGTTTGAGAGCAGCTCAAAGCTGTTCGCGAGCAGCCAATGAAGACCAGAGGCGGGTTTTTTGTTACCAAATTACGTAGGTTAGTACAGGAAGTAAGTCTGGAATTACTAATGACTCGTTTCAGGTGTTCAGAATCGGTTCTTTCTTTTGGGAGTCAATAACTCCATTTGTCGTGCACTTTGATTTTTGAAACTTTGCAGACTTTTTTACATTCACAAACAGCTATATAACACACTACATGAAAGGTAATATTTTAAAAACCATAATAGGTGCTCTTTATGGTCAATATTAGGTCAAAATTGGCAAAAAAAGAAACAGCTTTCATTAGAAACCCGTCAGTCAATCATTGTTTTGAGGAATGAAGGCTATACAATACTTGAAATTGCCAAAAAAACTGAAGATTTCATACAAAGGTGTATACTACAGTCTTCAAAGACAAAGGACAGCTGGCTCTAACAAGGACAGAAAGAGATGCTGAAGGCCAGATGTACAACTAAACAAGAGGATAAGTACATCAGAGTCTCTAGTTTGAGAAATAGACACCTCACATGTCCTCGGCTGACAGCTTCATTGAATTCTACCCGCTCAACACCAGTTTTATGTACAACAGTAAAGAGAAGACTCAGGGGTGCAGGCCTTATGGGAAGAATTGCAAAGAAAAAGCCACTTTTGAAACAGAAAAACAAAAAGAAAAGGTTAGAGTGGGCAAAGAAACACAGACACTGGACAACAGATAATTGGAAAAGAGTGTTATGGATCTTAACCCCATTGAGCTTTTGTGGGATCAGCTAGACTGTAAGGTAATGTAAGCAATCTATGACAATTGCGACAGGAAGCGTGGGGTGAAATGTCACCTGAGTATCTGGACAAACTTCTGCAAACTTCTGACAAAAGTATCTGCAACGCTTCCATTGCTGCACATGGAGGATGTTTTGATGAGAACTCTTTGAAGTAGTTTAATAAGTTCTGAAAATTGTTTTCAAATTGTAATAGTAATTTTTAGTAATAGTAATAGTAAAAGTTTTAATGTCCTGACTATACATTGTGATCAGTTGAAAGCCACTTTGGTGAATAAAAGTACCAATTTCTTTCCATAAGAGCAAAATCTGTACATTATTTCAAACTTTTGGCCTCCAGTGTATATATACAGTATATATATATATATATATATATATATAATCAGCTACAACATTAAAACCACCTGCCTAATATTGTGTAGGTCCCCCTCATGACTCCAAACAGTGCCAACCTGCATGCTATTCTTCTCACTACAGTTGTACAGAGCAGTTATCTGAGCTACCATAGACTTTGTCAGTTCAAACCAGTCTGGCCATTCTCTGTTGACCTCTCTCATCAACAAGGCGTTTCCATCCACAGAACTGCCACTCACTTGGCACCATTCTGAGTAAATTCTAGAGACTGTTGTATGTGAAAATCCGGGGATATCAGCAGTTACAGAAATACTCAAACCAGCCCGTCTGGCACCAACAATCATCCATGCGATTATCTAATCATCCAATCGTGTGGCAGCAGTGCAGTGCATAAAATCATGCAGATACGGGTCAGGAGCTTCAGTTAATGTTTATTTCCACATTGCTTCTTCATCAAATAGCAACGTCAAATGTAAATCAATTCAATCACTGACACATCAGCACCAAATTGAGTAAGAAATATCATGTATAATATGTACACGCACATGGAACATAAATAATAATAATAATAATAATTATATAGTAGTAATTTGTATTAATAGAGTACTCATTTGTAATAAATAAATATATATTCTGTTATAGTAAACTTATATATACATGAAAGAATCATAACAAAAATATGATTTATGGAAGATGAGAGAGGTCAGCAGAGAATGGCTAGACTGGTTCAAACTGACAAAGAGTACGGTAGTTCAGATAACCACACTGTACAATTGTGGTGAGAAGAATAGCATCTCAGAACGCTATTCTGAGATGCGGGTTGGTGCTGTTTTGGTGGCACGAAGGGCAGCTAAATAATAATAGGCAGGTGGTTTTAATGCTGTGGCTGATCGGTGTATATCAGGTGAAGTCAGAGGTTTACATACACGTAGGTTGAAGTCTTTAAAACAAATTTTTTAACCACACTTAATCATTTCATATTAACAAACTATAGTTTTGGCAAGTCATTTAGGATATCTACTTTGAGCATGACATGAGTAATTTTTCCAAAAATTGTTTACAGACAGATTGTTTCACTCTAAACTGACTCTATCACAATTCCAGTGGGTCAGAAGTTTACATACACTAAGTTAACTGTGCCTTTAAGCAGCTTGGACAATTCCAGAAAATGATGTCAAGCATTTAGGCAATTAGCCAATTAGCTTCTTATAGGCTAATTGGCTAATTGGCATCAATTGGAGGTGTACCTGTGGATGTATTTTAAGGCCTACCTACAAACTCAGTGCCTCTTTGCTTGGCATCATGGGAAAATCAAAAGAAATCAGCCAAGACCTCCACAAGTCTGGTTCATCCTTTGGAGCTATTTCCATTGCCTGAAGGTACCACGTTTATCTGTACAAACAATAGTATGCAAGTATAAACACCATAGGACCACACAGCCATCATACCGCTCAGGAAGGAGACACATTCTGTCTCCTAGATATGAACGTAGTTTGGTGCGAAAAGTGCAAATCAATCTCAGAACAACAGCAAAGGACCTTGTGAAGATGCTGGAGGAAACAGGTAGACAAGTATCAATATTCACAGTAAAACGAGTGTGAGGGTGCTTTTCTGCAGGAGGGACTGGTGCACTTCACAAAATATATGGCATCATGAGGAAGGAAAATTATGTGAATATATTGAAGCAACATCTCAAGACATCAGCCAGGAAGTTAAAGCACGGTCGCAAATGGGTCTTCCTAATGGACAATGACCCCAAGCATACCTCTGAAGTTGTGGCAAAATGGCTAAAGGACAACAAAGTCAAGGTATTGGAGTGGCCATCAAAAAGCCCCGACCTAAATCCGCTAGAAAATTTGTGGGCAGAACTGAAAAAGCATGTGGAAGCAAGGACTCAACCTGACTCAGTTGGGCCAAAATTCCAGCAACTTATTGTGGGAAGCTTGTGGAAGGCTACCCAAAACATTTGACCCAAGTTAAACACTTTAAAGGCAATGCTACCAAATACTAACAAAGTGTATGTAAAGAAATGAAAGAAATAAAAGCTTAAATAAATAATTCTCTCTACTATTATTCGGACATTTCACATTCTTAAAATAGTGATTTTAACTTACCTAAGACAGGGAATGTTTTCTGGAAGTGGTATTAGGGAGGCCAGTAGGGGGTGCTCACCCTGCGGTCTGTGTGGGTCCTAATGTTCCAGTATAGTGACGGGGACACTATACTTGTAAAAAAGCACCATCTTCCGGATGAGATGTTAAACCGAGGTCCTGACTCTCTGTGGTCATCAAAAATCCCAGGGCACTTCTCATAAAGATTAGGGGTATAACTCCGGTGTCCAGGCCAAATGGCCTCCTAATAATCTCCATCCCTGAATTGGCTACATCACTCTACTCTCCTCTCCACAAATAGCTAGTGTGTGGTGGGCGTTCTGGTGCACTATGGCTGCCATTGCATCATCCAGGTGGACGCTGCACATTGGTGGCGGTTGAGGAGATTCCCCCATACTATGTAAAGTGCTTTGAGTGCCAAGAAAAGCGCTATATAAATGTAAGGAATTATTAATTATATATATATACACATATATATATATATATATATATATATATATATATATATATATATATATATATATATACAGCTCTGGAAAAAATTACGAGACCACTGCAAAATTATCAGTTTCTCTGGATTTACTATTTATATGTATGTGTTTGAGTAAAATTAACATTTTTGTTTTATTCTATTAAGTACTGACAACATTTCTCCCAAATTACAAATAACCATAATGTCATTTAGAGCATTTATTTGCAGAAAATGACAACTGGTCAAAATAACAAAAAAGATGCAGTGTTATCAGACCTCAAATAATACAAAGAAAACAAGTTCATATATATATTTTAAACAACACAATACTAATGTTTTAACTTAGGAAGAGTTCAGAAATTAATATTTGGTGGAATAACCCTGATTTTCAATCACAGCTTTCATGCGTCTTGGCATGCTCTCTACCAGTCTTTCACATTGCTGTTGGGTGACATTATGCCACTCCTGCCGCAAAAATTCAAGCAGCTCGGCTTTGTTTGATGGCATGTGGCCATCCATCTTTCTCTTGATCACATTCCAGAGGTTTTCAATGGGGTTCAGGTCTGGAGATTGGGCTGGCTATGACAGGGTCTTGATCTGGTGGCCCTTCATCCACACCTTGATTGACCTGGCTTTTTGGCATGGAGCATTGTCCTCTTGGAAAAAACAATCCTCAGAGTTGGGGAACATTGTCAGAGCAGAAGGAAGCAAGTTTTCTTCCAGGATAACCTTGGACGTGGTTTGATTCATGCGTCCTTCACAAAGATGAATCTGCCCGATTCCAGCCTTGCTGAAGCACTCCCAGATCATCACTGATCCAAAAGTATTACAAAAACTGCACAAACAGAAACGCACCCCTGCCTCACTCCAGTCTCTTTTGTGCAAGCTGAAAGTCATGCAGCCCAACTCAATAAGCACAGTGTAAATACATAGAGTAAAAAAAATATTGTTCCCAAACCAGGTTTCATTCATATTTGAAGGGACACCTAAGGCCAATATATTCTGGAGTGCAATGTGCATTGGTACCAAGCCAAATCAAAAAGCATTCACAATAGGATGGAGAATCTACAGGTAAATCCACTAAGGCTGTTCCTGTAGCATCCTTACATTGACACCTTACAAAGTATTGCACCGTATAAATAATTGTATCTATGGGCTAACAAGCAATTGATATAGCACCTAAAATATGCTGTGGTGGAACCAAAATAATTCTCAAATATGGCTTAAGGTGCCTTTTGCAGTCTAGGGACTCAGCAGTTATTGTCTAATATCTTTTTCATTCTTAGTTTTAAGTATATGGCATGTACATGCTGCATTGGCCCCAGGCCCTAGGAAAAAAATGCCATTATACCCAGATTACTTGCACATTTATTCCACCACTCTACCTCGGCTCTGCTTTGAATGAGGGAATTGCGTGGCCTTGCCGGTGGAATGTAAACATCTCATGGCAGGCCTGGGTCTGTGGCCCCCCATCCTCCTCATCGGGTGGAAACCTGTTTGCCGTATGCCTCCCTCCCTCTCTTCCTCTACCTCCACCAGCACACATGTCCCCCAGCACTGATCACAGATGAGCCGTGCAAAATGAAGAGCAAACATACCTGGATATCATTACAAAGCACTCCCATAGTTTACAGCAAGTACACTGAGGCCTAAAACCAACAATCTGCCCTACCCCATTCCCATTCCCCTCGCAGGGTGGCAGTAGGGTGGGGCTGGGAAGAAACATGCTCTGGTAGGGGTCAGAAAAATGTCTGGTGCTCATTTTTTATGTCTGGTTTGACAGGCACTCTAAGTACCAACAACATTGACCTTAATTTGTCTCCATTTGCTCAAACATTGTTATCTTTCCCCCAATCAATCTCAGTGCTAAGGGTCTTTTTATGATTTTGATCTGTCGATGTGTTTATGTCGAAAGGGGAGTGGAATTTGATGACTTGGTGAAAAGCATGTACTTTGATTTAGAAACTTTGCTATACTATGCTATGCTAAGGGAACACAAAGCATTTTTTATACAATGCCAGTGTTTAGGGTCAAAGTAGTGATCTTAGGTAGTTATCATTTATCATGTCAGGCCTTGGCATGTCTCAGAAATTAAGAAAGAAATATAATTTTTCTGATGAGAAAAATCATTTGACCTAGGTGAAAATGTAAAAAATATTTCTATGCCTCATACAACAGGAGCTCAGTTTGTGCTTTTGATCATGATGAATACCTTTTCTTATCTTCACCACAGCATCTCTATCGAGAGCAGCCGAGGTAACAGGACTTGCAGAATGATGGCAGACAGGAGGGTGGAGAGATGGTGACTGCAGCTGTTTGCTCTGGGATGCTCTCGTTTGTGAAGGGTACACACTCTGGCAGGCCAACAGGCAGTCCTCTGACAAGCCTACTTTGTATTCCACATTATTTCTCCCCATGAGAAAACCCTTCATAACACAGCCTTATGCTCTTGAGCTCCCTTGTGTTTCCATCTTCTTATCTATCCCACCTCCTTTCCTATCTACTTTCCCACTGTTGTGTCTGCCCCTTTATTCTTTCATTCACTAACCCTCTCAAAATCAACACCCTGGGATAGAGACCTCCTTTACAAGAGCTGCCGTGACTCCATCCAAATTCTCCTGTTTCCTCGGGGTAATCCCAGCATGATTGCCCTGCTCAGTGACTCTTCGCTAGGCTCTAACAGGTGGCACGCTACTCACAAGACACTGCCACTTGCAAGAAAACAACGTGCAGGTCTTGTTTGGATAACACTCAGCTCAACTCTGATTTCAGTCTGGAAAAGGGAGGACCTGTTCATAAGTGTCACTGAAATAACAGGTCCATTTGAAGAGAAGAATCAAAGACATGGATGGTTCCTCCACCCAGCACGGCAACTCAATTGTTGGGGAATGTTTCGAGCAATACAGGGTTTTTAGAGAGGCCTAATATGTGATGGATTTCACTGACCTGCCATTGGATAATAGATATTACCTTGCAGGATCTTGCAGCCACCTACTCAGCAAAGTCCGGGAGTATGGTGCAAACCAACCTATCATCAGTAACACATGCCTACTCCCCATGCTTTGAGCTCCTCATTGGCTCTCTGATCTCGCTGGGTTCTGCAGTACCCAGGTACCTTTTTTGTGTGTCAGGAGCAGGGAAATGTAAGGACAACTGAGTACAACACATGAAAAACACATGATAAGCTCCAGGGGTGTAGAACCCCTATATTTATCATTCTATTTAAGTTTTGTTTTGCTTGGCCACGTTTCCAAAAAGTTGTCACCACATAACAGAAAAACAGAAGCCTCTATCAATGGGTTACATTCTGCAGTGGACTAAACTAGCATGCTCCTAAGCCCCCTGATTAGATAGGTCATCATTTGATCAGCAAAGCTTTATTACCTAAAGCTACAACAACTTTGAACACTTACTTTGTTCCTTTTTACTCTGATAGAGTTTTCTGTTGATGCACCAGGTGACTGCTAAGAGGACATGATGTATTGATGTTGTTGAGGGTGAAGTAGTGGATTTAACGCAGGCTGATGGAGAGGCTTGGACAATATGTCCATAATGATCCACAAACAACATCCTTGTGTAGTCTAGTTCCACAGGTATACTGTCTTCACTACCACTGTCTATGAGGGGTGTGTGCACTGGAATCACAAGTAATCTTGTCTAATTGCTATCTAATTGCTGACCTTGTTTGGGACAACAGTTTTCTCTCTGGTCAACTCTGTTAGTGGGGCTGATCACCTTTTGCTCTCAAAACAAATATGCTCTGGAAATCACAAGATGCAATTATCAGGGATATCTGGAACTTTCATTGGACAACATTTCATTTTAGTGGTGGTCTCATTTTTGTCAAAATTGATTAGGACAGCAACTGCACGCTGATGCTATAAAGTGAGTTGCAGTCAAGTTAAAGTAACAGTGCTCAACACTTTACAATGTCAAAAGACATCCGTCTGATATGGGCAGACAGACAACAATTGAAACATAGTGCAGACAGAACTTGCACATCTCTAGCACTTTTAAAGTTTTATAGAACAGCTAAGTCAGTCAAAATTCTCATGGTCTTTGCATGTTTTCTCTTCTAATTTTTCTAGCTAGCACAAACTTCAAAAGGCTCTTTTAACACTTGCCGATCTTATCTTTCTACTCCTTTTCATGACAGTAAAACATAAGCTGCCAAGTCTGCTAGCCTAATTGTGAAATAGAGAGACAAACTGTCTGGCTTCTGTTTTCAGGGCTACCAGACAGCTGCTAACCCACACAGGAAATTAAAACTAAGTGCAGGCATTAGTTTTTTTTTTTTTTTATACAACCTTTCAGTTCAATGTTTGCTTCTTCATGTACAGCCCAAGCACACATATAGAAGCTTGCAATCTAAGAGGGTCATCTATCAGTAGATTTACCACCGCTGCCACACATGCAAACAGAGATATTAGATCATGTAGAGGAATTGCACTAATATTATGATTGTATATACATTTGTGGCATTTATGGTGATACTAAAGCATAATTATATTTGCACAATTTATCTCAAAGAATACTTTATTTCCATACTAAATTGTAGTTCAAGGAGCCAGGGCTCACAAAGACAGTGCGTTTAAACTCATTGCGGTCATTTATTATGCATGCCATATCTTCTAATGTGCATAATTTAAGCAACGTTAATTAATTTTGATGACATTCATAAATAGAGCATAAAAGATATTAATAAACCTGTGACATAGAATGTGACTTTCAAAAGCTAATTTTAACCTGTTAATTGTGTATAATTACATGTTGCGAAATTCATATCATTTATCAGCCTGGAGGATAGTTGTTGACCTCTAAAGTGGTGTTTGTTTTCTCTCTCTCTAATAAAATGTCTGGTAACTCCCGTAAGGCTCAACAATAAGGATGGCATGCGGGAAGTGCGAGAGAGTCTCTGTCACTTTCCCTATTCGGTCAGTACTGTGTTCTTGCTACATCTGGTACATGTGTTTTTTATGCCATGCACACTTAAACATTAGGATTTCTGTGATTTATTTAACATAGTTTTGCTAATTTTGCTAATATAAATGTCATATAGGTATTGTTATCTAGCTGGCTAACATAGATGTGGATTTGTCAGAATGCGATCATGATGTGTGATAGTTTTGGAAGCATCAGTTAGAATGGGTTGAAAATTATTAACAAACATTTCACACTGTATGCCATTATTGTACAGCAAAAATGTGTTTATGAATCTATAGCTATCATGAAGTTTCATAGCGATATACAGTAGTTTCAAGTTATTATTAAATATTGCTAATTAAAAGCATTACCATTTTACAAAACTATTCTATTGTTAATATTAGTTAACTACAATCGTTAACAAACTAACAATGAACAAAACCTTTGCAGCACTTATTAATCTTGGTTAGTGTTAATTTCAACTAATTTTTTACATTAACATTTTTAATACGTTAACATTAGTTTATGCAATATGAACTAACATGAACAAACAATATACAATAATATTTTAATAAATAAAGATTAACCAGAATTCATTAACTCTTAAATGCATGGTATTTTTCCTAATACACTCTTACATATTCAGGTTTTTAGAGACCCGGTACTTATATCTATCAAAAATGGATGTATAAAATGCCCAAATAGTGTCAAATTTTCAAAATATTTTTAAGACAATTAAAATATATTTTGATGTTTTATTTATCATAAATCAAGACAAATCTAGAACAGAATTCATTATTTTCACACTGGATGCAACTGGCTGTCAAACACATATTGAGCGACATATAACATACAATCTACACCTAAGATACACATCAACTACACCTAAGTTACACAAACATTACACATATGTATTTTCTCAGGCACTTATTGAGTATAAATAGATGAACAACTTACATTATTTCAGTAGTACAACCAAATGACAATAGTCATATCATAGTTTATGTTACACTTGATATAGTTTACTTCAATGTTTTTCTACGTCAGCTAGCAATGTCAAACGTAAATCAAATCAATCACTGAAACATCAGTGCCACCTTGAGTAAGAAATAACAAGCATAAAATGTATATGTACACATATGAAATACTGATAAATAACCATTGTTGTTAATTAACTGTTGCACAGAAAAACAATGTGATATAGTGTTTACTTCTATGAATATAGTACCCATTTATCTTGTAATAAACAAAGAAATAGATATCCTGTGATAGTAAACTTAAATAGATATGAAATAATCATAAAAAAATATAATTTATGGAAGTGCAAAAAAAAAAAGAAAAAACACTTTTACATACCTTGGGTCTCTAAAGACCCTATACACTTTTGATACTTAAACCATTATAAAAGAACAATTTTGTTGCAAATTTTTGTTCCACTATTTATAAGAGATAGACTGAGGAATACTAAAGATGTTTGGGCACAGCTCCAAAAATACAGAGGTTGGAATGAGGTTCCAGGTCTCTAAAGACCCATGGTATGCGTTTAAGTGTTAATGCTGTTAAAAATAATGTAGAAAGTACATATTTTCTGCTATATTTGGTATACCACAAAATATTTGTGTGTGTGTGTGTGTGTGTGTGTGTATTTTTTTAAATTTATTTATTTATTATTATTATTATTATTATTATTATTATTTACAGTCTGGAACCGCTGACATCTGATTGTCAGACATGTCTTTGGAGGGCAGAGTTTTGGAAAAAGAGTGTGTGTTTGAAATGAGAAAAATAGTGGAAGTTAGCAAAACATCTGAAATCACTTAACCTCATGCGACCCCGCATACACATGCGTGGACGTTGTATTTTGGCTTCGCTTTACGCAACGCATAATTTAAATTCATTTAACCAGACTGATCTCAGTTTAGAACAATCTGTGTTGTCAGTAAAGGGTTAAACTTTCGCGTACAGAGTCACATGACAAAACAACGTGGTGCTGATCACAGCGGAGTTTGTCTTTGGGACAAATGTCAACAAAACTACATCTGGTAAGAAACCTAATTAAGTTTTTACATTAAAACCTTTTTAATCAAAAGATTAGAGAGACCAGCTATCCTGTTTAACAAGTTTTTCTGTGGTATAATTGCACTGAAAAAGCTATTAGTTATATATAGGCTATGCGTAAGTCTGATAACAAAGGTTAATGTTAACAACACTGGATTTCCTGACCCAATTGCTCTATCACACTTCTCTCTGAGAGCATGTGCAGATGGAGGCATTAAGATGAATGCCCAGACGTTGCCGTCTGACATCTGTGGGCTCTCTGTTGCTTTGCGCACGCCAATACCCTCTCCTCAAGCTAGGCCTCACACAAACACAATGCTAGCTTCACTTTGATGAATTAGCATGGCTAGGTGGGAAAGAAAAACATAAAATCTATCACTGTGAGGTAAGGGACAACTATTCAGTGTCTTTAGACGAAATGCATCTGTAACTACTAGAGATGAGAAAAAGTGAGTTAGAAAGACTGTGAGGGTGTTATACAATTATCAACACCAACTCTAAAGAGCTACTCAGAGCTGCTATGCTTGTGACCATTGTGAATGGGGCACAGAATATCAAATGTAGACTAAAACAGATGGTATGCACACTTTTTTTGTCAAAGTTTGGGTCACTTGCCACAATTTGAATGCTTTAGTGACTGTTATAGGGGCATCTAATGCTGAACAAGCAGATGCACTCAAATGAATGGCGAAAGAATGTTTTGGATGTATGTTCAGGCCTGCCTTGTTGAAAAGACCAATTTAAACCTAAGGCCTGAAGTGGTTTACTGATCTTAGCTGGTTTCCCAGCCAAGCAAAGCTGGTTATTGGCTGGTCTATCTGGTTCTGTCAAAGCTGGTGTCCAGCTGGTTTAGCTGATCGGCCAGCTAGTCTCCTAAAACCCTTCCTTAACCATCAAATTACACCAGCCTGACCTGTAAAAACAAGAGTGGTGGTCAGCTAATACCAGCAGAACACCTTAGGCTAAGGTGATTTGTTGGTCTTAGATGGTTTGTTGGTCTTAGCTGGTTTAGTTGGTGTCCCACCCTGGCCACGCTGGTGCTTAGCTGGTTTACCAGTCGGCTAACTGGTTTCCCAAAACCTCTCCTAAACCATCTAATTAGACCAGCTTGACCTGGGAAACCAACCTGCTGGTCAGCTAGGACCAGCAGAACATCTTAGGCAAAGATGGTTTGTTGGTCTTAGCTGGTCTCTCAGTCTGGCCAAGCTTTTTTCCAGCTTGTCTTGCTGGTGTCCCTCCCTGGCCAAGCTGGTGTTTAGCTAGTTTAGCTGGTCTCTCAGCCTGGCCAAGCTCATTTTCAGCTGATCTAGCCGGTCTTCCAACCTGGCCAAGCTGGTGTTTAGATGGTTGGCCTGCTGGTCTCCAAAAACTCCTCCTGAACCATCAAATTAGACCTGTTTGATGTGTGGATACAAGCCTGGTGTTCGGTTAAGACCAACAGAATAACTTAGACTGGTTTAAGCTGGATTTTATGGTCCATCAAAGTCCTATCGGGAAGTATACATGTAACATACCATGCTGACATTTACACCCCATGCAAAATTTGTAAGCTGCAACCCATTTTATTTCTCCAATCATTTCAACTATCAGCAGTTATTATCCTCAACAGACCAAAAATTGAATTGTTTACCTCAATAATGCATTATAAGACAATGAATATCCTGCAAGTTACGCCTTTCTCGCATAACTAAATTGATGATATACTTGGGAACAGAGCGCGAAGCTCAAAGTCGTTGAGGGAATGTTTTTGTCACCATCAACATGTTTTACAGGATTAATGAAGGACAGAAATAGAAAGTATCACCAGACAGCTCACAAATGCTTCATTTAATGTATTCATCATAATGAGCTCATACAGAGTTAACAACACAGAGACAGAAGGATTGAAAAACAAAAGTAACATTAAGAGTCACTTTCAGGATCTTGTGTGCATGTCATAACCAGACGTGATGTGATAAAGCGACAAGAGGTTGTTATCTCTTCAGTCTAAATCGGAATTTTTGTCCTAACCAACCATGACAAATGACCAGTTTTGGGTAAATTACTCATCATCCTATAAAAATAAGTAATTACTTCTCTGTAATTGAAATCAGATTACTGATACTCAATGGAAAATACAGTATAGTCACATTACTAATTACTTTACTTTTAGGTACACTACTTTTTCAATTAAAAAATTTATTTCATATCAGTAACTAATTACTTTGTAATCAGATTACACCCAACACTGCAAACAAATGTTTCTTCCTAATCGATATTTTGACGGTTTCTATTTCTGCGGAGTTCAGCAGGGTAGCTCCACCAAATGAGCTATCTCACTGGTCCGTACTCCCACTCCACATATCGGTTGAATTTTTAACTTCAAATACTTTGAGACTGGCTGTGTCTGTGTCATAGCGCACTCTGTTTGTACAACAGAGATAGAATGATATTGGCTTTTTATTACCGATACCCATAATGATTATTTTTGTGTTAAATGTCCAATATGCATTACGAGGTTTTGATTATTGTTTTAATTCTGCTTTTAGATACAATAATAACTAAATCATTCATCACTAACTTCAACACTCTGATTTACGAGACTAATATTGCGCATAGTCAACAAATAATTTATCTAATCCATTTTATTGGCACTTATTCAAGTCTCCTCACTTAATTATAATAACTTTGATAAGTCTTACATAAGTCTGATGTTAAATAACCGATAACTGATTATGTGGAAAAGTGAAAATGTTCGTTAAAATATTTCTATAACTTTAGTGGACACACAAATTGTCAGTAAAAAATGTGTCGCATTGCACCTGGTTAGATTGCAGTGTTAAGGTCCTGGTATACTCACAGCGAAGTTCTTCTTCGTTCTTCACTCAGAGCCAAAAAGATGTTCGAAAAAGTAGAACAATGGTATACTGTTTGTGGAAATTCAGACACTAGTCATGCCACTGGGGAAGGGGTTTAGAGGAGCATTCAAGTGGTCAGGGCACACAAGAATACATATAAAACCTTAATTTAACATTAAAATATATTGTCAATGAACTCATGCCTCATTCTATGAGTAGAATTCACATGAGATTAGTAAAAGAAGATATTTTAACCACTCAATTATTTAAAGAAATATATATGCAGCAGATACTGTGTAATTTGTCATGTTTACATTCTGCATTTTTCACCAAGGTAACTCCTCTCCTTAGGTTTCCCCCTTACACTGTGAATTCTGGCGGGAACCCCGGGCCACAACCAGCGCCCATGCCTGCCACGGTTAACGAGCCAGTGCCGGTTAACGAGTCAGTGCCCATGCCTGCCACGGTTTACGAGCCAGAGCCAATGCCTGTAGCCTCGACCGTCCCAGAGCCAATGCCTGTAGCCTCGACCATCCCAGAGCCAATGCCTGTAGCCTCGACCATCCCAGAGTCAATGCCTGTAACCTCGTCCCCGTAACCACACTCCCTGCTGGCCAGAAGAGGAGGAGAAGGAAAAGGACACCTTCTCTCCAGTCTCTGCCCATATTCATGACCACGGTGGTCATTCCCCAGTCTTTGCCAGTGCTCACGACTATGGAGGTCATTCCCCAGTCTCTGCCCATATTCACGACCACGGAGGTCGTTCCCCAGTCTCTGCCAGTGCTCACAACCACGGAGGTCATTCCCCAGTCTCTGCGAATGTTTACGACCATGGAGGTCGTTCCCTAGTCTTTGCCTGTGCTCACAACCATGGAAGTCGATCCCCAGTCTTTACACGTCCTCTCAACCACAGAGGTTGATCCCCAGTCTCTGCCTTTACTCTCTACCACGGGAGTCACTTCCCAGTCATCCACGGCTCTTAGCCCTGAGTTTTCCATGGCTCTTAGCCCTGAGCCCCCAGGGACTCTTCCCTCGATCCTCCCACAACTCTTCCCTCGATCCTCCCAAGACTCCGCCTTTCACGGCCTCGTCCCTCGAACCTTCCACAGCCTCATTCCTCGAGCCCTCCACGGCCTCGTCCCTCGATTGTCCCATGACTCTGCCTTCCATGGCTTCGCCCCTCGAGCCTTCCATGGCTCCACCTTCCCTGGCTCTGCCTCCCATGACTCTGCCTCCCATGGCTCCACCCCTCGAGACTTCCATGGCTCTGCCTTTCCTGGCTCTGCCTCCCATGACTCTGCCTTCCATGTCTCCGTGGCTTCGCCCCTCGAGCCCCTCACGGCTCCGCCTTCCATGGCTTCGCCCCTCGATCCTCTCATGGCTCCGCCTTCCATGGCTCTACCTCCAGAGTCTTCCATGGCTCCACCCTCAGAGTCTTCCACGGCTCCTCCTGCCTTCGTCATGCCTCTCCGGGCTCCGCCGGCCTTCGTCGAGCCTCTCCAGGCTCCGCCTGCCTTTGTCGACCCTTCCTTGACTCCGCCCTCTGTGTCTCCTACAGCTCCGCCCTCAATCCCTGGATCTCCCCCTCCTACGGCTCTGCCCATTCCACCATGCTCTCCACTACCTGTGTCTCAAAACCCCAATCCTCCTGTGGCTCCGCCAGTTCCTCCTCCGGTTCCTCCCCTTGAGACCCAAATCCTCCATCCTCCTGTGGCTCCGTCTCCAGACCCATCTCCGGCTCCACCATCGAGACCTCAAGTCCGTGCTCTGTGGTCGCCTCCCAGGCTTCCTGATCCAGTCCCTGCTCTGTGGCCGCCTCCCAGGCCTCCTGACCTAGTCCCTGTCCTGCGGCCACCTCCCAGGCCTCCTAACCCAGTCCCTGTCCTGCAGCCGCCACCCAGATCTCCTGACCCACCTCCCAGGCCTCCTAACCCAGTCCCTGTCCTGCAGCCGCCACCCAGATCTCCTGACCCAGTCCCTGTCTTGCGGCCACCTCCCAGGCCCCTGGATCCATTCCCAGCCCTGAAGTCGCCCCCCAGGCCCCTGGATCCATTCCAAGCCCTGAAGCCGCCCCCCAGGCCCCCGGATCCATTCCCAGCACTGAAGCCACCCCCAGGCATTCCGATCGTCTTCCTTGGATCCTTCCTCACCTTCTGCATCACCCTACCCTCCTCATCCATCTTTGGGGTGTCAGGAGTCACCCTTTAAGGGGGGGGGGGGGGTCACAGTTATTCACCGTTCTGTTCTGTGAACTCTTATTTTTGATATGGTTTTTGTGTCATCCTTAGTTTCCCCTGGACTACACTTCCCATAAAGCACTGCCCTCATCACTGCCATCCCAATCCTCCTCACCTGGTCAGAGAAAGGGTGAGAAATGGTTACAGAAAACTAAATTACGACTTTTTTGGTCCAAGAAACAATGTTTACCGCATTTACTGATAGAAATCAACAAGTCATTTCATTTCGTTGATATACAGTATTTAGCTAGATTGTTTATCACTGTGTTACCCTAGCTTTTTACTTTCTGTCTGTTATTATCTAGACTGAAAAATTCATATCAGCCCTGGGACTGTAATCCAAGTATGAACTTGCAATGAGTTAACCACATTTCACACAAGGGCCTTTTTAAGAAGGGGTTCATTTATTTTATAAAAAAAAAAAATAAATAAATAAAATAAATAAAAAGCTCTGCCAAGTGTGATGTAGTTTGCTATCTAACAAAGCGCATGTCCATGTGTTTTTGCCGTAAATTACAATTAAAGAGCAAGGAATGCATGAATAATGGTAAAGAGTTCTATCTAGGCAAGTTTAAATGCCCTTCACAGATGTTTGCCAGCATGATGCCCCTGTTATAATTTTACAGTTATTTGTACTAACATGTTAAAAACATGTTCTACTGCACTAACGTGTTCAAAAACATTAACTTAAATTACACAATACAATATATATATATATATATATATATATATATATATATATATATATATATATATATATATATATATATAAAATGAGTTCAACAAGCATTTCAGTTAAACACTTACCGAATCACTACTCTCTTAAAAAGATGGTACAATTTCACCACATTTGCAATACATCTCAATGTAATCGCAATGTAAATAGCAATCGTATAGAGCTTATGGTTGAAATGAAAGGTAACACTTTACATTAATTAATAAAGGGCTTTATTAATGACTATTAAGTCATTTACAAATGCATTATAAATCATTGGTATGCAGTTATAACATGAATAAAAAAGAGTGACTTTTATGCAATACTTACCAAATAGTGAGCAATTTTACTTAAATGTTATAATAATTACATGTTAATTAGTATGCATACTTATATTAACTAAAAACATAAAATTTACTGTATGCCACAATGCAGAAAATAAATATTATAGTGAGATGAAAAGGAGTGATTATGTATTTGTTTATGTAGTGTTTTGCTACAGTCTGCTTTGTGTTTATATGTATTACTGTCTTGACAAAGTGTATAATGTTGGCAACTCCTTAATAAATTCTTTATATGAATACACTTTACATTAAGGTTTATTTCTATAGGTTACTAATGTTGAATACATATTAATAAACATTTATTACATGTGAGGTAAAACGGCTCACTATTTGGCAAGTATTGCAAGAGAACAAAATCACATGTAACAATATAATGCTTTATTATCATATTCCAAAAAAGGCCTGCCACGGTATAAAGATAGAAATGCACTAAAATAGCACAACTTCAAGTAACATTAAATGTTTACCAAAGTCTAAGTGGGAGTTTGACAAATTGAAAGAACTAGTCCCCACACAGGTTGCATATTCATTGCAATGAGTATTAAATCTCTTAAACTCTCATTCTCCACAATATGAATCAGTCGGGAAACTGTGACTATCCGCTTTGTTACAGCAATCGTGAAGCCGCGTTCATGATTCGCGTCAGGGCTTCAGCGCCTCTTTGAACTCCACATGAAAAGTGCTTGCAGACAAAAACGTCTCATTCTGCGTTTTGGTGATCGTTAAGACTTGGCTTGATTCTGTGGTAATTAAAATGTGCCTTACAAAGGCTGAAATTTTTTTTATTTCTATAGCAAATCACATCTGAGCTCATTTTGTACATCAAATAGCGTTAAGAGGTCCTTTCTCCATCATTTTATCACTGACACGGAATTGCTGTTTTGTGTGTGTGTGTGTGTGTGTGTGTGTGTGTGTGAATGTGTGTGTGTGTGTGTTGTTGTGAAGTGTGCATCAGTATAATGACTTCACACATTACAAATGTTCCACCCTTGAAAACAGTGTTTATGCTGGTTTATGCTGTATTAATGGTAAATGTGTTAATCACGATTAAGAAAAATGAACATGTAAACTTTTTAATTAATTACATGCGTTAACGCATTAATTCTGACAGCTCTACTGAAAACACAATGGAAATAAGCCACGATTCAATTAAATAAAGCCACAACACAACGGATATAAGCCAAAACACTATGAAGTAAAGCCAAAGTACAACAAAATGAACATAAAATAAATATTTTTTTAAGCACTGTATTTTAAGTTGTGTGGCAGTCTGACTCAATGCATGAGAGATCATGAGGCTGCTTGGAAGATGCAGAGAGCTGCTCATACCTTTGCAAGTCACTACAAGAGTTCCCCGGTCAACTTGTCACAAAAGAGCATTAACGGGGGAACTGAACTTTTACCCTGAGCACTTCGCCGTCCAAGTGTGGGCTACAGCCTGCATACAGCCCATTTTTGCCAAAGCAGCACACCTTATAAGAGCTGCCGACACGCAAGAATAGCTGCAGGTACTGTGACGTAATTTTCGCAGCATTGCCTGGTACGGATTTGAGCAAATGTTGATGAAGTCATGTGCATCAAGTTCTGGCAGAAACCCTACCAGGTATTGGCCAGAGTAGTAAAGTTTTTTTATAACTTTTTTATTTTATACATGTAATTTTCTTCTCTGATAATTTTGTCATGATTTGGCTTATTTCCGTTGTGCTGTTGCTTTTCCGTTGTGTTGTGACTTAAATTCATTGTGCTGTGACTTCTTCTGCCATGCTATGGCCTTTCCGTTGTGTTGTGGCTTAAAGTCGTTGTGTTGTTGCTTGTTTCCATTGTGTTGTGGTTTTTCCATTGTGTTGTGGCTTAAATTCATTGTGTTGTTGCTTGTTTCCATTGTGTTGTGGTTTGTCCGTTGTGTCATGGCTTAATTTTTTTGTGTTGTAGCTTATTTCCGCTGTGCTGTGGCTTTTCCGTTGTGTTGTGGCTAAATTCGTTGTGTTGTGGTTTTTCCATTGTGTTGTGGCTTAATTTCGTTGCGTTGTAGTTTATTTCTGTTGTATTTTTGGCTTTTATTTGCTCTGCTAATTTAGTTGTGTTGTGCATCCCTCGGCCACTGTACAAACCTCAATGATTTATAATTCATTTATAATTGACTTATTAGTCTTTTAATGAACCCTTTTATAAACCCTTAACAGAGGGAACATGAATGTAGAGTATTACACAATTTCTAAATAAAACAAAACATTACCGGATGTGTGTAGATGTGTTTAGAAAAATGCCTATAATAATGCTTAGTAAGTCATTGTTTTTTTCATTCAAGTGTATTATTTGGACGTTTCTATACAGTGTTCAAAAGGTAGTGGACAAATCCTTGCATGCTGGAATAAATGATCAGCTTCAACAGGCAGTTTTACTGTGTACACGAAAACATAGTGCATCTGTATAGTTTGATTGATTTTGAAATGTCGCTACCAATGTTAGAACCAAACCCACGCCCTTGCTTTGAAGTATTGCAGTGTTATCCATAACATTTGGAAGACTTGCTTTTTTATGTTATATCATGACAGTAAGTGTTGTCACACTGATGGTTTCCACAGTCAATGTTGGTATCATAAATCTCTCAAGAATGAAGGAAGAAAGCACAAAGGCAAAATGCACAGAGCTAGAGGAAGAGAGAAAGTAAATGCAACAGTAAGAATGCAATGGTCTAGCTGTCCCAGAGAGCTTGCTGGGTCGATACACCCCAGAGGATAAGCAGCCAACATGCACTGTTTCAGATAATGAGTCCCCATCACCTGAAATCAAACACTGAAACACTGAACATGAGATTCACTCAGCACTTTAGGAGACAGTGAACTCCACACCAAAGTCTTCCTGGGCTTTTATTACGTCAGGTGAAGTGGGATTAGTATATTAGGGCTCTTAACCCTTTGTGTCCTTTTTACTATAAATTCTCAAAAAAAAAAAAAAAAAAAGAAACATGGTAATACAACTGTATTGTAACAGTAATGGTAAGTTTTGTATGTGATAAAAATGTAATTACATTTTAATATTTTGTTTTTTGTTCTATCAGATATCATATTATCTGTCTCTAACTTAAGGTTTCCTAGAGGACAATTGTATTGCTCAAATGCCAATTGTTAGTGCTTGCCATTGTTAGTGCCATGCTCTAACAGTTAGATGATCAGTCTCAAGGGACTTGGTAAAATAAAAGGTTAAATAATAATAAAAATACAAGACCAGCATAGACTAGCAAGAATTTCCAGATCTGTGCTGGTTAGTGCCGATTTAGTGCAGGTCTAGATGGTAGACCAACAAAGCCAAGCATTAATGGTCTTTTTCAGCATGGATTATCAATATCTAGAGTGTAGGCATGCTGATAATTTAGGGGATGCCTTATTGTTGAATTATTTAGTGGCTGAACTGGCTTCCTTCACCTGCTCTTTCAAAGCTCTGCATTTTTATAAAAGATTTATCTTTGACACACTACAGGTGAACATGCAAAATGTTTTCTTCAATTTCAAAAGTATTTTTTTCCCCTGTACAGTTCAATACTTTTAACAATTGTATAATCACAAAGAAGTTTTTTTTTTTTTTCAGAAAGCCTGGAGCTTGAACCATTAAGGGCAAGTCAAGGGCAACAGGTACACGGCAAACCTGTTATAGGGAACAAGAAATTACTTGGTAACAACAAAAATACCCACAAAGGACAAACCCATAAGCCAGACTTGCTGAAGGAAAGGGGCCTCTGTAAAGGCAAGAAGACAGACAAGTCATTAACCTTCAATTCATTAAGGTCTTGGAAAAGCAACAATCCCAAAAAGACTAAGAAGGCAAAGCACAGCTGGAGTTGTGTGTTAAAGTTAAGGGGTTCTTGTTTCATAAAGCATGGTGACAGGTTGAAGACAGGTCAAGTCATCTGGATGTGAGCTGGAATGGAGATAGGTCACGTGGTCAGGAGAATCCAGAAGTAAATTATGTCCTAAGGGGGGTGATTGAGAGGATGTTCTTGTGATTGAATGACCCACCAAAGCAGCTCTTTGGGAAATGAATTAATTAGTTAACTAGTATAAAATACTGTTGATATGCTTTGAGGTAGTGGAAAGGTACGCAGTAAAGAAGACTCCATGGACTAAGCTATGAAAGCAGAACTACTGGTTTAGACACATAGGACAAATGTCATCATTAGGGAAGGCCAGAAGCAGTCCCATCAGATCGAGGCAAGCATGCTAAAACATGGTGTGTCTAACATCATGCTGACAACACCTCAGACTGTCCAGTGTACTAAAGATGCTATAATTGCATTGGTACTTATTCCCTCTTGCTAATACATTGGATAAAAGCTTAGGTGTTAGGCCAATACCTATAAACTGAATAGGTCTGAATCCCAAACAGAGGAAGTTTGTTCTAGGAGGACAATGAAGCAGCTTTACCTACTGAAGTTTTTGACAACTTCAGCTATGACAAAATTGCCTTCACTTAGGTGAAGTTCTCACAATGAATGTTGAAATATCTCAAAGATACGGTAAAGCCTGACCATATAAAGAGTTCTTGCTGAAAATTCTGAAATTCCATACCATATGAATTCAGCAACAGTGGGTTAAAATAGCCTTTTCTCATGGAATTTACATGACCATGACAACATTTTTGCAAATGAAAATTTTGTGCTGTATTACACAATTTTGGCTGCAGTTTCCCAGTGAAATGTCCAGCGTGGGCACCAAAAGCTATTAAAAATATGTTGTAATCAGATGAGTTTTTTAGAGTGAATTTAAGGTGAATTTTTATAGAGTGAAGCTCACTTCCCTAACCTAAAACTTTAGCCTAAACCTAACCAATACTGATCTAAAATTATAAATGAGAGATGAACAAAACAGACATCCTTAACCTAAACCAACACCTAAACTTTACCGATAGTATTCTTGTCACAAATGCGACACAAAATATTTTTTTTCTAAAGCAACAATGTCATTTTGTGCCACTTCTATGACACTTTAGTCTCACAATACTACCAGCTGAGCTACCGCACAAGGAGTGTTAATCACACAGTTGTTATAGTACCTCTAGAGTTAATTTCACCGGAAATTGCGGTGAAACATAGAATTCTGCACATAAAACTCAGTTTACAAAAATGTAGCTATAGCATCGTTCATTGTATGAGACTAGTACTGCGTCCGAATATCACTTCTTCTCTTATATATAGGATGCCAAAAACAGTATGCCAATGGAGTAGTATGTCTGAATCCACAGTATTCATGAAGCAGTCAGCGAGAAATACCCGGATGACCTACTATTTCCGGAAAGATTCTGAAGTGCGGATTTTAAGTGTGGAAGTGCGGAACTTAATGATCCTATAATCCCACGGGAGCTAAGGCAACGTCATGTTCAAAACACTGGATTTAAAGGAACGGCGGCGAATCACAAAGCGGACGCCCCTTCTCAACTGCAAGTGCTTTATATACCAAGATAATTGTATTGTGGTGCTTGTTTAACAAAACCAAAGCAGATAGTTTTCACGGTTATTGTCATATATTCGGGTCACAAGATGATGTTGACATCCCCGGATGAAGTATGTCCAAAATCTATTCATACTACTCGCATGCATACCTTTTTTTTAATGTATTTTTATTTATTTTTTTTATCTCCTTTTCTCCCCAGTTTGGAATGCCCAATTCCCACTACTTAGTAGGTCCTCATGGTGGCGCGGTTACTCACCTCAATCTGGGTGGCGGAGGACAAATCTTAGTTGCCTCCGCTTCTGAGACAGTAAATCCGCGCATCTTATCATGTGGCTCGTTGTGCATCCGCATGTGGAGGCTCATACTTCTCTCCACGATCCACGAACAAATTACCACGTGCCCCACTGAGAGTGAGAACCACTAATCAGGACCATGAGGAGGTTACCCCATGTGACTCTACCCTCACTAGCAACCGAGCCAATTTGGTTGCTTAGGAGACCTGGCTGGAGTCACTCAGCACACCCTGGATTCGAACTCACGACTCCAGGGGTGTGTGGAGGAATGATCCGCCCCTCTGACTCGTCATCGTTGCCCCGCCTCTTAGGGCCACCCTTCAGCCAGGCTCACAATGGGAGTTGGGTGGGAGAGAAAGAAGAGGTTCATAATTAATAAGCCTCGTTTGGTCAGCGAGATGAAGCACACCTGATGGGGATAATCCTTCATCACCGCTGTCTTTAAAACACAGTGTGCACCTCTTCTCGGGGAGCTGGCTTCAAATCTCCATGTGTGCACACACTGGCATCCTCGCACGCCCAGGACCAGATCTGGGAGGGATCAGACGAGTGGATGCGCTGCCAGACCCGTTCTTTGGACCCCCAGACGCCGTAATGAGTCGCTGTGGGTGAACTGCTCACATTGCTGCCGATGGGCTAGATGCCGGGCCACCTTCCTCTCATGCTTGCCTGCAGGCCTGGGTAGACAGGCCACCATTGACGCCGCCGCCCTACGCGCCATGGACTTTGGAGGGGAGCATGAGCGGCCGACTGACCCAGCCCATGCCTGGGATATCCTATGAACACTACCCCACCCCTTTCACAGAACCCCGTTCACCGCGAGGATGCCAGATTCCCCCTTTTATTATAAACACTATTCCCCCTCGGACACTTTATTACCCCTTTTGGACATTTTTAAGTTTATTATTGTTTCCAATAAATGCCTCTCTGAGGCTTGATGCCACACCCACTGTGTCTGTCTCTTGCTCACCCTGCCACAGTGGTGGAGAATGCGGGCAACTTTGTGGGCAAAAATGGCACAGGTGGGCACCAACAGTAACATCACTCTTCCTCTCATTCGCTGGTTCGATGGAAAGCCTGGAGTGGGACGGAGAAAACATGAGGATGGCCTCCCAGCTGCAGCAAAGGGTAAGTGGCACTTAATAAGCATTTACCCTGTAGCTGGCTGAGGCTGTCATATTAATTTGTGTTTTTTCTCTGTTCTCACCTGGGTGCGAGTGAGAGGAGGAGTTGGCCCGGAGAGGTATCCCCCTTATGTCCACTCTGAAAGTAGGGCCTGGTTGAGGAAGTAGCATTCCCGTGTGGGCGGCTAAAGAGTGCGCACCTCCGCCTCTGGATTCCATGATTGGATGTGAGTGTGGGAGGAGGTGCCGACAGGGTGACGCTTGGGAGGGGGGGGAGATGTGGCGGAATGATCTGCCCCTCTGGCTTGTCATCATCGCCCCACCTCTTAGGGCCACCCTTCAGCCAGGCTTACGATGGGAGTTGGGCGGGAGAGCGAGAAGAGGTGCATAATTAATAAGACTTGTTTGGTCAGTGGTGAATGAAGCACACCTGATGGGGATAATGCTTCATCACCGCTGTCTTTAAAATGCAGTGCGCACCTCTTCTCAGGGAGCCGGCTTCAAATCTCCATGTGTGCACACACTGGGATCCTCACACGCCCAGGACCAGAGCTAGGAGGGATCAGACGAGTGGACGCGCTGCCGGACCAGTTCTTCGGACCCCTGGATGCCGTAATGAGTCGCCAGGGGTGAACTGCTCACATTGCCGCCGACGGGCTAGATGCCGGAATGCCTTCCCCTCACGCTTGACACGGGCCTGGGAAGACAGGCTGCCAGTGATACCACTGCCCTACACGCCATGGACTTTGGAGGGGAGCGTGAGTGGCCGACTGACCCAGCCCATGCCTGGGCTATCCTATGAAAACTACCCCGCCCCTTTCACGGAGCCCCGTTCACCGCGAAGATGCCAGATTCCCCCTTTTATTATGAATACTATTCCCCCTTGGACACATAATTACCCCTTATGGACATTTTTACGTTTATTATTGTTTCCAATAAATGCCTCTCCAAGGCTTGACACCACATTCACTGTGTCTGTCTCTTGCTCACCCTGCCACAGGTGGTAGTCAGAGTCAATACTCGCTGAGCTACCCAGGCCCACTCGCATGCATACTTAAAATAACGTACTGTTTTGCTGGCAGATAAGTGCGTCATTTGTCAAATACAGTACATACTCTGAAACTATGCGGTTTTGGAGGCAGCATTGGTTGGTTAAGTTATGTTGCTGAAATTGATCTGTGCTTACCAAAATTCAAACCAGTGGCCAAAGCTGGAAGTGTTGTGGTACGTATGCACACATGTGAGCTCTAGTTTCCAGGTAAAATGTCCACCAAGTATGCAGTAAATACCTATCTCAGTAAATGCATATCTCCTATCTCAAACCTAAACCCTAGGAGGTTGCCTGCAAAACAAGCTACCAGTAGTGCTAAAGGAAAATGTATTTTGTTATAATGGGGAAAAAAATACTATAGATTTTACATTGACAATTAGGCATTTGGCAGACACTTTAATCCAAAGCGATTTACTGTACAGTCCATTCTAGATGTACGTTTGTGTGTTGCCTGGAAAATGAACCCATGCTCCATTGTAAGTGCCATGCTCTAACAGTTAGATGATCAGTCTCAAGAGACCTGGTAAAATACAGGTTAAATAATAATACAAATACAAGGCCAGCATAGACCAGCATGAATTTCCAGATCTGTGCTGGTTAGTGCCGATTTGGTGCAGGTCTAGATGGTAGACCAACAAAACCAAGCATTACTGGTCTTTTTCAGCATGGATTATCAATATCTAGAGTTTAGGCATGCTCATAATTTAGGGGATGCCTTATTGTTGAAATATTTAGAGGCTGAACTGGCTTCCTTCACCTGCTCGAATTCTTGCCTGAGTGTCTCAGAAATCTCTTTAGCCCAACAGGCATGTTTAAGGCAGAAGAAACCATCCAGGGCACTGTGGTTTGGAAATCCAATTCCACCTTGCCTTAAACCAGTTTCCTAGATGGAATCACTTTTGCCAGTTTGGCTGAAAAGGTTACAGACTGAGCATGAGTGTGTTTTTCTTACTCTGATAGCTAACATAGAGGACAGAGAATATCATAGCAAATCAATTGTGGCAAAGCAGAGAAGAGCTCCACTCTTTGTGCAAGATAACCCAGAGCTTTGAGGTGTTTCTGTTAGTGTATGTCAGGAGTTTAAGTTCTATTCGGTATTTTTATTTTTTTATTTTTTTCAAAGCAGAATTGTAGCTTTTAAGATTCTCAGTCTCACTGTAAATGTGGAACAGAGCTGTATATATTTAATTAATTCCTGCAATACCGCTTCATATCCGGCAGTTAATTAATCTGCATATTTTTAAGTGGTGCTCTGAGCACAGCAAAAGGAAAAACACTTGTACTTGAGCAGGAAGAGGAAAGTTAATGCAATTACAAAAACAAAAAGCATATGGAAAAAATATCTGCACAGCCAGAGGTTGAAAATACCTGGTAGATTATTCCAAGCACTAGGGATTCAATTTTAAAAATCCTCTTTAAGGCTCAATCTTTTTGCATCTGGGGACCTGCTTATTTTGTTTTGTTTAGTTTCTTTGGGCAAGTGTGTGCACGGTGTGGCAGTAATACCCTTTAACAATATGGGATCAAAAGATGTAGACAGATTTGCACCTTGTAGGTAAAGTGTGTAATGTATAATGTGTTTAAAAATGTTCTCCTATCCCTGCTTACTTATCATTGTCTCTGCAGAGCTTTACTTATTTAGTTGAATCAGAAGTTAACATGTTGGACTTCTCAATGGCGTAAGTATGGGGCAGGACTACCTGTTTGACCAAACCATGGAAGACATGGCATTGCGAAAGGGGTGACAGGAATGTTTGTGAAACAACAGCTACAGTACTTACAATAGCTGCAAATCTGCATGATGGCGCTTGTAATACAGGTCCCGGATTTTCACTCATTTACTGGACTTCTATTTCATACCCATTTGGGAAATCAAAGCCAAGAGGCAATGCTGCCATTTCGTTTTGAGTGATTGTGTCAATATGATGAATGGAAAGCATTTCATCAAACAATAAATGCATATGCACATTCACACACCTTTTATTGTGTTGCAAAACAGATTCCAGATTTTATTTCCTTCATTTGCATTTTTATATAGACAATTCATTTCCCATTAAAGGGGCACACACATGCACACAGTTAACCCACAAAAGGGAAATAACAGGGGAAACATATCTATCCTCACCAGAAGTGTACTGCTCTTGTCCTCCTCAAGAATTTCATTGCACATACGGTTTCTATTTACAAACAAAAAGCATCTGTGTGTGATCAAACAGCTGTCTGTGGATGCCATCATGTACTACTATAGATAGTGTTTTATGGGAAGGGGAAAATTTCACAGATACTCCCTTACAATTCTCTGCTGACCATTGCAGGATTGGTGTGAAGATTATTTTTTAGCTCAGATCAGTCTTTTCAGAGAAATCTAAGATCGTTCTTGGGGTTGAATGTTTTCAGTTGAAGGAAGGCTTCTCAAGCTTGTAAATTAATTTGATGTACTCAGTCTCTTAACTGTTGCTTAAAGGATTCCACCATCTTTAAATGTTCAGGCTCTATTATACGCATTATGAAAGTGATAATTTCACTTTCATAATTTTTATTTTATTTTTTTTTTATGTTTCATGTTGTAAACCTGTTTTTTATATTTTATTTTATTTTGACAATTGGTCAACTGTCAGACAGTATATTCTTGTGAAGGTCAGAGGAATGTCAGAGACTCAATTCTTCGGATGAATCTTGATGATTCTTGGTGCTCTTATAAACATTATGAAAGTGATTTTATGTAATTGTACATATTTGTGACATATTTTGACAATTGGTCAACACTCATACAAAGCATATTCTTATGAAGTTCAAAGGAATGTCAGATACTCAACAATTCTTCAGATGATTCTTGATGATTATTGATGCTCTTATAAACATTATAAAAGTGATTTTATTTAATTGTATTTTTTTTTTCATTATTTAATTTAATTTAATTTAATTTTACTTAATATTTTATTTTATTTTATTTTGGTGAACTGTAATGCAAATTATATTTTTAAAGGAATTCCAAAGGAATATGGGTGACAACAGTTTGGAGGAAGATTATATGTTCTTGGACCAAAATACAACTTTGGGCCTTAATGCTAAGCACTTTATGGCACAAACCAAACAGAGCACATCAGACTGGGAAAACCATCTCTGCAGTGGCAGCATAAGGACAGAAGGAAAACTGGATGGAGCTATGTACAGAAAAAAATCATGTAGGAAAATGTGTCGCTATCATAAGAGAAGCTGGGTTTGGAAGACAACTCATATGCCAACAGGACAATGTCACAAAACATTAGGCAAACCTTATTGGAGTGGCTTTAAAAAGGAAAGGTTAATGTTCTGGAGTGGCCGGTCAATGTTCAGACCGCAATTTTCCACACTCAAATTTTAAAGCTCCCCATTTACACTGTTGACTAATTGCCAACATTTTTTCTCATTTTTTATTTTATTTTTTCAGAACATTCCACCACCATAAAAAAAAGACTCAAATTATTCATACATAACATTGCATATGTTCAGAATTTGTAATGAATAGAATAATAATAATATATATATATTTTTTTAATTTTGTAAGAATGTAATTCTGGTTCTGTTCACGTAGTCTTAATTTCTCCCACTAGATGGTAGGAAGCACTAGATAAAAATAAAAATTTCTCTATCATCTGAAATGCAGGTGGAGCTTTAACGCATTTTAGACCTCAAAGATGTGCTCGTCCATAGACATGCAGTCTAATTTTCAGTTCATGCACCACCCCATTGTTTCATCGAATATCTCGGCCTCTGAGTGGACTAGAAGCTCACTCTAGGTCTCATTAGAAAGCTAAGATCCTGTATGTAAGATGTTGTATATTGATCATCAATTTATTCAGGACTATTCACACAAGCAAGCTCACAGACAAGTAAAAAAAAATGGCTAATTTTTTTTAGGAAACTTCCTAAGGAAAAAGCAGATATAACGTTTTTAGCTATTTGGGGCTTAAAGCAGCAGTGATCGGCACATAAAAGAGACATTTGTATTTGATGTCTTACAGATATCATATTTCACTTTGTGATTATTTTTAAAATATTTCAAACTGTGGTATTAGTGCAACAACATAAACCATACAGTCACATTCCTGAGAATGAGAGCTTTCATTTGATATATGATTTGTCTTTTTAAGTGCTATTTGAAATACTTTTTTTTATTGGCGACGTGAATGTTTTCAGGCCTTATTTTGTTATTTTATGTAGCATAAATGCAGAAGTGGTAATCTATGAAAAGTCCAGATTCCATGCTTTCAAAAGATACCCCATACCTCTGACTGTATTCGGAGACTTGAACATTTTAAGCATACACTTTTTCGTGACATAGTGCCCCCTTTTGGACACGCCAGAGGGTCCGCAGAGTTGAAAAGCTTAAACATTGCTGTCCATAAACCGTCTACATTCAACATGGTGGCAGCTGAGCAATTCTGGCAAGACAAATGGGTAAAAAATTGAATGCCAAGATGTGCAGAACTGGATAGAGACATATCCAAATAAGCTGCCAAGAATTTACAGGGAGTAGGGGAATAATCAACTATAGTAAGGTGTGTTAATAAATTTCATCCACCGCTATAATACACAGGTTACGAGATAATCCACTTTGCTCTTGAAAAGATTAAGTAGCTCATTGTATTGTCTAATCTAGCACACCATGGTTAGGCACATGTGCAAGGCATTCCTTATTCTCCAAGCAAAATCATTAAAAGCTATCTCAATCACTTCAAACATGACCACGGCTAGCCCAGCATTAGGTGTACTTTATGTAGTTCATTAAAATTTCAGCATGTTTTTTTATCCATTAGGGCTTTGATCATTTTGCCAGTTTCACAGTTAGACAGTCTTAGCAGTCTTAGTGAAAGAATTATTTTGAATTATAAATCCAAACTCTTAAAAACATAAACAACAATAAAAATATGTTTTACAATTATCTTTTGCTGGTATTGTTTATGTGCTTGATGGTTCTCTTGTCTCGGGTGAAATTTTGGGTTTAACTAACTAAATTCACAGTTCTTGCAAGGCAGCACTGTACATATACAGCACTGTAAACCCCTATACACAAGTTCAGCCAGTTACAAAGAAACCCATTAACTGAAGAAACTCTTAGTGACAATAGCCTTACAATTATAACTAAGGGGTTTTATCAACTTCTTGCAAGTTTCTTGCAACTAGGCTCTTTCATTAATTCAGACTGAACCACTTTTACATATACAGTAGATTCCATTCAAACTTTGTTTTATAGGTAATTTGATCTTTAGATGTGCTGTCTATTTTTGATTATGCATTTTAAGAAATGCATTATTAAAATTTGAAAATCTCCCATTGACTTACATTGATAGAGTGTCCAGCATTCAACATCTAACTGACAGAGAGCTTGTAAATCGTGAAATCTTTATCATTACCCACTCCTTATCTACACTTGAACACAATTCTTTTTCTGCCTTTCAAGCATTGCTTCAGGAAATGGAAATCTAGTCTAAATTCACAGCCCATAAATGTACAATTTTGCAAAAAAAAAATAAAATTAAAAAAAATAAGAAAATCAATAAATATGGTATTAGATGCTCCCTAAAAGTCATTCAGGGGCAGTATTACTAAAGAGCAGAATAATAACGAAACACTTACTGTCTTCCCAAGACCATTTGAGAAAAACTGCAAGAGGAAACATCTCTTGGAAACACTCCCATTCTCCTTTGTAAGGTGAAGTAATACTAAGGCTCTCGTGTCAAGCGCCCATTGTAGTGTTCACTGTAGCACACAGGAATCCCACGCATGAACAGACACAAATACAGTGGTCTGATCCTGAGTTCAACTCTGCTTTGCCAATAAAATAAATTTAGACACAGTGGAACGCTGCAACAGCACTGCATCTTAACTCCATTCCAGCGCTTGGACATGCTAACATTAATAACTATGCTGACCTACAGGAGTAAACATTCCCTATTATGAAGCTTGCAAGATCCTCTGCCATGTTATTTGGGCTCTTACCAAGGGGGGATGTACATTAAAGTTCTGTTCCAAAACCTAGTGAGGTGCCTATATAGAAAACATTTTAATGCATCAGCATGCTCCAGACATGAAAACTGTTCCAAATAGTCAACAAGATGATTATGCTGTCTTCTAAGATACATCATTTTGGCCAAATTCTAAGCCAGCATCACATGAATCCTTAGCAGATAAGGTAGTCCCAAATGCATAGCAACAACCCTCACTAGACTATGATTCCAACAGAGTTCCGTATTAACATGTTGCTAAGCTAATGGCGCAATACCCTAATTAGCAAAAAAAAAAAAAAAAAAAAAAAATGTCTAGCAGACTCATATATTTGGTGAAATAATCCATTTTAAGTTCAAATAAGACTTTTTCGTCTTTTTTCATGTTTCATCAAACATTTGCGGCGAATCAAAAGCTAATTTGCATCTGAAAATAACGAGTGGCAAATTTGATATTTTCCACCATCTTTTGAAATTATATTGAGATTCTCTTAAAAAAATCGAGTTTATGGCAAACTTGCCATATGCAATGCCTATTTGTCTGTCATTGCACCCTTGGCCCCACCCTGCTCAGTCAGTCAGTCACAAAGGTGAAGAGCAGAGAGATGGGCCTGTCATTGGAAATTAGTCCAAAGTGGACTTACACAGGACATCTTCATGTTCATGTCTGGATTTAAATGTTGTTGTTTTTTTTCCTACATAAACGTGCATGGCTTTGAGTGTTATCATACATCTCACACCACTTTAAAAAAATGCAATGTCAAGTTATAACTCTAAAATGGAGACCCTCCCCATTGTGTTTCATTCAGCTGCACAGTCTTGCTTTTGTAAACATGCACTACATGTATGTCTTTGATCGTTTTGATGCAATATTTGCTGCATTTTTAGAGCAGTTCAAGTGTAACCTTTAAAAACGCATCTCATTCTGCTGCTGCCACTGACTGGGAGAAACACATGCAGTTCTGTGTGTAAACAAACACAGAAGATGTGAGATGTGAAGACCAGCATCTCTGCTTTGGCCTGTTGAAGCAGCCCAGTGCCACCACCATGGACTGTTTACGTTCGTTTACTCAGAACATCTCAGTGAGGATTGTATTTTTTCAGCTCATATTATGAGCGTGATTGCTTGTGAGCCACTGTTATTGAAGGATGGGGCAATTAAACCACGATTGGACTGGAAATCCATAAGTAAACAATTTAATTCATGAATATTTCACATGTCATGACTGTTTGATAGTTTATGGTGCTGCTTGAGTGCACAGTTTAATATATTCAGATGAAATGTGTTGGATGTGGGTTATATTTTAATTCTGAAATTTAGTTTAATAAATGTTGTGGTCTTGTGGAGTTTATTCATTTTCTTTGGATTGAGTTTCAAATATGGCTCTGTTAGAAGGGCTGCATGATGTTAGCCAATCACAACAGTGGGTGTTTATATTAAAGTCTTAAAGGGCTAGACAGCTTAAAACCGAGCTTTTTAGACAGAGGGCCAGAGACAGGGTGGGAATTTATTATATATGACTAAATTATGACTATTTTTGTTAAAAAAAATAAATAAAAAATATATATACTAACATTATAAGTGGACTTCAAGGAAGATAATACAATTATAAAAAAGAGGATGTCATGACCCCTTTAAGGTGACGATTTTTCCCCAAAATCGAAAGAAAGAAAATTATATTTTGCATTTGCATAAAGAAATAATACAATTTAAAGCCATTAAGATCATTTGCATTGTGACATTATGTTCACAATCAATTTATCTCTAATCTCCATTTATTTATTTATTTTAGGGCTGTCGATTTAATATGTTAATTCAGTGCGATTAATTATATAAAAAATAATGTGCTAAAACAATTACGCATCCATTTAAGTCAGAGGTTCTCAACGGGGGCGTTCAAAGGATGCCAGGGGGTGCTGAGAGCAAATAAGTAGAGAGGGGGGTGTTAGGTTACAAATGGGGGGGTGTTTATCAGTTATAATAATCAAATCTATCATCAAGTTCCTCTTTGCTTTAAAACATTTTTCTAGACTTTGAGTATATCAGTTGGTTCTCAATTATACGAGTTGGTCCGCATTTGTACCATGGTTTTTTCTGATTTTGAAGTCTAGCGATGCATCTGATAGGCTTATGTTCAATAATATTGAAATAAAAAAATATTTTGCATTCTAAAGCAACTTTTTGTATTGTATTTTTAATGCTTAAATTGTGTGCCTAAATAATGTAATGCATTTAAATTTTAAATAATAAAAAAATAATATATGTATATATATATATATATATATATATATATATATATATATATATATATATATATATTTAATTATTTAAATAGAACTTTTTATAATTATTTGATCATTATATATTGAATTATTGCCATTTGAGGGGCTTTCTCAACAAATATTTATGTATGTAATTTATCGACATGCCATGTAAATAATTTGATAAAAAGCTACACTACAAGTTACTATGAAAAAGTCCTAACTACATTAAAGCTATTTAAATAAGAACATAGTTTAAAAATATAGAACAATACTGTTAAAATATATAACAATCAGATTATATTATTTAAATGTGCAATCAGAATTTATGCTCTGAATTAAATATCACCTGTAATTTACCGTATACATTTAGCTAGGATCAGAGCATGTGAGCGGAGCACAGCATGGAGCAGAGCGGTGATAATTTTACCTGAGCGGAGAGCGCCTTTTTTAAGATTCCACTAAACTTGTTAAGGCCGCTCAGTGCTGCTCGCTCAACCCAGAATGCGCTTTGTGATATTCTGCGAAATAAGCAATAGGCCTGAGGTTATGGAGTTCAAACTTTGTTTTAGTGAAGTTGCAAACCTTATACATAAATGCACAATACAAATCAAAGCTAAGAATGAGAAAGGAGAAGAAATCGAAAGGGAGTGGAGAGACTGTGAGAGTTAGCAAAGTTCCCTTTGGAGTCTTAAGCGTCACATTGCCAGAAAGCACGATAATGTTTTATGCGAACATGCTAGCACATCTAAAGGTGAGCTAGTAGGCTACACTACAGTTTGATAATAAATTAATAGATAAATACAGTAGATAGTAAGGTATCTTGTTATTTTGCAATCAGGGCAGTGCAGCTGCCAGCTAGATGCAGGCCCGGTTTTGCGGGGGTGCGAACGTAAGAGCACCCTCAATTGAATATGTAAGCTTAATAATACTGTATATTGGCAAAGCATATTTCCTTGAATCCCAGCGAACACACACACAAAATCCCTGCATCAAAACTAATAAACATGTATGATCTTGCAGATCAGTGTCTTCATTTGCAGGCGCAGCATTCAGCTTTCATGCGTCCATTGTTCAGTTGAACATTTGATTTGCCAAATCCACATCTTAATGATTAGTGAAACGTAAAAAAAACCCCACAGACACAAGATTAATGTTTGCGGATAACATCTTCCGTCATCACTCGCTGCGTTCATGCACAGAGAAATAAGCTATAAATGATTATAGAAAATTAGAAAAAAAACAAAAACTTTTCTTAAAGGAAAGCAGTGTAATTTGTGGATTCAATATTTTTTATTTGTTTTGGGATCATTAAACATGATTTCATCTAAAGTATATACAGTATATTGGACAAAATCTCACTTTATGCAGGACGAATATTTTTTTATTTGTTAAATCCATGGTTAAACCCTGCTGTACATATAAAGAGCATATGCACAACACATGATCGTTTGACCCATATAAAGTCCAGATTCACGTTATAATACTTTAAAAATATAAAGGAGAAACAAAGGGGGCACATGGTATTTACTAATATAATAATAATTATATAATTAACCTCAGTCCTTTAGATTGCATACAATTCCTACATATAGAATTTTAGGGAATAGGCTATTAATCAAACAACAATACTGAAAAACAGAAAAAAAAATTCGCTGCTCTTTTCTGGATAACTTAATACGCCCTTTAAAACTGAACACAAAATTAGGATGAGAAATTGCTCATTTTAATTTACAGACCCAAAGTCCGATAGCATTATATATGAAGCCTATTAATGGGTCAAATCTACAGTATAATCATTCCGTAGAGACAACTGAAAAACAATTATGAATTTCACTTTTACTTGTAATATTTTCCTGGAACCAGTCCATGTTTTCATTATTGCCATAAACGAATCGGAAGAACTTTAAAGTTGAAAAGATTGTTTTTCTGGGTCGGTTGTGTCACTCAGATCCAGTTTAAACTGAAAAGTACGAATTTGTGCGTATGCGAATTTCTGCGTCACCGCACATATGTTTTATCACTTGTAGAGGCATGTTTGATAACTTGTTTAAAGTAAATAAAGAAAAATTTAACTGAAATATTAAGGCATTATTTGAAGATGTTCAGTGGCATATGTGCTCACAGAGAAATATTTGACTGATTACAAATGATAAGGAAGGTCTGGTAGACTCAATTATATAACAGCCATTGTAAACCAAAATAAACAGCAAGGTTTTATATACCAAAATGTCTAAATAAATGTCTGTATATAGACTATATTTCAACCAGAAGGGCACCTCAGCCCATGTAGGCAAAGGGGCAGTTGCTTGGGCATGTGTCCGTGCCTGGAAACAAGTATAGCCTGCTACAGAGAAATTTCATGATGGAGCGGGATTTGAGCGAACCTTTTTTTTTTACCGCTGAGCGTGAGAGGTACTTGAGCGGAGAGTCCGCTTAGGCCATGTGCGGTTGAGCGGAGCGTACACACGTGGAGTGGGTTATTGAGTGGGCTATTACACCGTTCTGCTTCGCTTACGTGCTCTGGTTAGAATGACACTAAACAATTACACTGTAAAAGCAATTCCGTAAAATTTACGGTAAAATACCAGAAATTTACCATAAAAATATATGGTGACCATGTTTTAGGACTTTAAGGGATGTCATTTTGATGCCTATATTTTACGGTTCACTACCGTTTATATTATTAAATTATATAAACTTAATATACTAACATTCTAGAACTATAAAAATCTACTTTTCACTTTCAAATGTATTGTTAATCACCGTAGTAACTACAAAAGGCCACATTATAACTTAAAGTTCATAATGAGTGACCCATCCATGAGCAATAATTAATACACGTGTAGAGACAGTGCACAGCGTTTACTCACACAAACACAAAACGCCATCAGGGTAACACATGTGACACTAAAATAATGCAATAAACATTAACTAAACTACATAATATAGAACACAGAACACCACAATGTACATAACTGATATAAAACATAAAAAGAAACATAACTATTTTCAATCTATTTTAAAAAATAATGTCATGTCATGTAAATGTCATGTATATGTGATGGGTCACACAGAGACGTCTGGAAATGCCTGATTATTGTATTTCACCATAAATATAAGAATAGTTTACCATAAAAAGTTTGTATATTCATTTGTTAAACATAATATACATTTTTAGCATTAATTATACAGTAAAATTATACTTTTAAGATCTAAAACAGTACATTTGTACAACATTTTACCATAAAATTACATGTATTGTTAAATATATATTATATTTATTTGCCGTATATGTTAACTACACGTTAACCAATGAAACATAGTTTTTACAGTAGCATTTTTATATTCTTTTACTGTTAAAATTTTTAGGGTGACAACATTTTTGACATAAAACATTATTCTAAATATAAAATAATAAGACTAGGAAAAAAAAACCAAGCTATATATAACTTGAAACATAAGTCGAAATATAGCCAAGTGATAAACAGCAAAAATGATCTAAATTCAAATAAAATCGCAATGATTTTGATTGAAAGAACATGTCCAATTGTTATATCAATTAGACATGTTCTTGACAGGTTTCATGAAATTCTCCCTTATTGCTTCATTTCCAGTTTAATTAAATGAGGATAACAGTGCAACTATAGAAAGGGAAGTATTCAGACTACATCTGTAGCTTCTACAAAACAGTTGTTTCCTCAGCGCTGTGTGCTGCAGCGCTAATTTTATGTTTTCGGCATTGGGATTTCCGAGGAGAACATCTTAAGTATTGATTGATGTCGGGAAAGGGAACTTTACTGACAGAGGCGAGTTTGAATGATTTATACACAGTTGTGAGTGGTTTATTTTTGCACATTTTAGAGGTAAACAGTTCTTTCCACACTCAAAAAGCAAAGGGTAAGGCTGAAGCTAGTTTTCCTGAATACACCTTTATCGACTGAAACCGAAAGCATGCAGTGTTTAGTATAAATCTTCAAAATGGTGCTAAAACACCTTAAAAGTAAGAATGAAAGTGATCAATGTGTTTTGATGGGTGCTGACAGTGTTTACATTTCATACACCTGGCTTCTTTCAAAAGCTTTTTTTAGCAGCGGCCGCGCTGTAAATGAGGATGAGCTAGAAGATATCCACTATGCTCGCTTTCATTCCCTTTTCACCCCCTGTTGATTCAAGGTACAAGGATGTGAGTCGATTCACACTTTCTCACTTTAACCACGCCGCTCTTGAGGTAAACATTGAATGCACAATTGCGCCATGACATCCACACAAACGAAGCGAAAGTATTCTCTGGGGAGACAAGACACACATTTTTCACACCTCTAACACAGCCAAGTTGGAGCTGTTGATAAAATTCACACTTGCAACCCAAAGAGACTATTGATTTTCACTCGTTTTCTTCATGTAGGGAGCATGTCCAGTTGAAAACTTTGATTTAAATTTAAACTTCAAATTAATCATCTATTAAAGGTAATGTGTGTATTTTATCTCTTAAAATAATGTATCTGATCCTAAATCTGTTTGAAGAGATTGTAATTCAATTTGGTGATGCTAATGGCACAGAAATTACACACTTCACTTTTAACAAAAAGTACCAACAAATATATGACTGGTTCTTAATCACAGATTTCCACCTAAAGACAAAGATTCATTTTAATCCTGGTTTTACAAATCCATTTGCCTTAGATCTGTGTGCCTGCATAATAATCCAGCAAGTCTGAACAAGAGTTCAGCAGTCACCAAAATTATTCATTCCACATTGCTGTACTCAATCAAGATGCCATCATCAAACAGAACTTGTGTACTATGGGGCCCTTTAGGCCACTAGAGACAAACAAGTGATAGATTGAATTCAGCAGCTTCTCCACACAAAGCCAGATAGGAAGTGACCAACACAATGGATGCTTAGAAATATATTCACTCTCATTCTCACTTAGGGTCTCATGAATAATTAAATTGTTAGAAATGGGCTTGTCTGGACTCAATCTCTCTGACTGATGAAATAAAACAAGGCTTTGTCTGTCTTGACGAAAGGAGGGGGTACTAAACTTAGTTCTAGGTTTAAAATATCCCTGTTGGAGTTGGAGTAGATAACTTCAAGGCAAAGAGCTTCGATTTCTACCATGTTTTTTTTTTATTTTATTTTTTTATTTCTGTCTTGCATTTAATGAGAACAAAATTGTTAAGAATATATTTTAAGCAGTCATATGGCTTTCTTACCCAAACCAGCTTGTTAATTTGAACAGTTTTTGGTTCTTTTACCAATTAAATGAGGAGGAAAAATTATTTTCAAGATGTCAGAAGTAAAATGTGTTTCATGTGCATTCCACTCCAGGATAGAAAATGAAGCATCACAACTTCTTTCTTATGGAAATGTAAAAATCTTCACTTTTAATTTCCATTCCCAGGAGCATATGCCATTAAAACAAATCTTACCACAAAACAACACCAAAAGTGTTCATTGAGTTCAATGTACCGTGTTTGTTATATTGTTTTCTGTACATTAGCAGATACATTGGTATTTATCCATTTAATCAGTTTATATGTTAATAAAATTTACAAAAGGAATATGGAAAGGGTCCTTAGAACTCAGAAAGTCACAATTATCAAATTTCTACTTAAAAAACAAAATAGAATTTAACTTTAGCCACATTCACACTAACAATTTTTGTTTGAAAACTCAATTCTCAGCTTCCTAAAAACATTGTTTTCCAATCGTTTGTAGTAATGGAAAGTTTTTGGAAATGATCTGCTCTAATGTGGATAAAAGGTGTAAACATTTCTAAATGAACACATTTTCAAATGAAAATGTATTTGCTGGACATGGCCTAAAAGTAAAACTTCCAATTTGGAAATTCAAAATTTCCCAACTTCTGATTTATGAATTTTGAAATATTTACAATTGCATTTAAGTAAATAAAATCATCTATGAGTCAAAGTTCTCATATCATCTGTCAATAAAACATTTAGCAAACATTTGCAGAGACAGGTTTGTTAAACAGGGTAAATTATCTGATAATTGTACACTTGCAGAAGAACACCTGTTGATCCTCTGAAATTCGGTTGCTAGGAGACGTGACATTCAAACACCTGCAAAGCTAAAGGTGGCAATATTTTTATTTTCTTGCATGTCATCTTCCAAGCATCATGCAGTGGAACTTGTTTATTGTCGGATATTGGAGATGTCAAGTAGGAATATCACACATCTAAATTTGGGGCTTAAACAACTTTCTTATCAACCTATCACTTCCCTCTGATTTTTGGAGAAGATTATGGTTAGGGTTGAGGTTAGGGGTAAGGTTAGGACTATGTTTGTTTTACACTATTGTTGTTCCAAAACCAACAAACAATGTTGAACCAGAAACCTGACTTGGCAAAGTATGGGTTAATGTTGTTTTGACACTCTTATCCTTGTGATTGCTCAAGATAATATGAACATGCTCCTTCAAAACCATCGTCAAGAACCGATATTGGATTTTGCAAAAATATTGCTAATCACCATCATTCTAGTTCACCCACTTGGCTTCTTTACTAGCTTAACCCGCATCTTCCTTGGTCAACCTTCTTCAACAGAAAGGCCATGCTGGTCAACAAGCATTTTAGCTGGTGAACAGCATGGCCATGCTGGTCCACCAGCTAAACCAGGACCAAACCAGCCTGGACTAGCATGGAAATTAATGCTTGTCTGAGCTGGTCTTTTCAGCAGAGTTATGTCTTGCAACAGAACCCATTTTACCCAAAACCAAACTTGAAAGCTTTACAGATCCCTAATGTAGTTACTGACAATTGCATGAGAAGAGAACCAATCAATCACTACTTGAAGCTGAATTACAATGCTTTGATAGTTTGTCCCTGGAACAGATGTCGGCTGCAGAATCAAGCTTTGCATGAAGAACAAACACCCGGAAAATCTTCCCAGAGCTCTCAAGGATTACAGTAAAATTAGCTGCTGAAATAAGTTTCATGAAATTTAATGTATTATTTTAGTTAACTATCGAGCATGACTGAATTCAAATAAAGCCTTTCCAAGTTTTCAAATTGAGTTATAATTAGTCGACAAGAAACAATGTACATTACAGTAAGTCAAGCACATGAATTTGTCTTGGTTAATATTAAAATATATTTGACAAACTGACAACCAAATCAAAACTTACATATACATTAAACACAAATTGTGTGTGAGTGTGTGAATAAGAAGTAAATTATCATATGATTGCACACATTTTCCTGTAAATTATTATATCTCTATAACTCTTATTGTATCCCAATGGAACTGTTTTTAATTTTGTGTCTGTGTGTTTGTTAGTGTGTCCATTTGTTTTTCAGACTGTGTGTGTATTGGCATTCTTTAAAGCTGTTTTATGCTGTGTGTGTGTGTGTGTGTGTGAGAGAGAGAGTGTGTGTGTGTGTGTGCAGCTTAAATGGCATTGCATGTGGTTTGTGCTTGTGATGACTGCTGCGTAGATTAAACATGATCAGATGACCAATCAAAATACGGTGTGGGAGCAGATAAGCAGCACTGCTGATGGACGTGATAATGATGTCATCCTACTATGACATCAGCAAATCAGCACAAGTGCACTGCAAAAGAAACACACAGCAATGACTAGGAATTATAGCGATGTAATCAGCTTTAGAGAAAGCATCGCTTCAACAATATGTGGACTGATGCAGCGGTGTGGGGGATGACAACAGCATGAGTGGTCCAAAAATATGCCTTTTCACTGTCAAACAATGTTCTGAACACCAACTGAAGTTACATCTGCAGTTTTTGTTGGTCTAGCATCAGCAATTCTTCTCTTGGAGAAAGTCTTTAGCAGACACTTTTATACAAAGTGACTTGCATTTATTACAGGTTCAGTCCAACTGGAGTAAACTAAGGGTGAGTCTTGATCAAGGACACAGTGGTGATAGTTCATCAGCAATCTTTCGGTTAGCAGAACAGATCATTAGCCACTGCTTTGCATCCTATTCTTAGGGATATGCCACAGACAGTTGAGTTAAAAGTAACTCAACATTTGCAAGAAATCAACCTCATGGTGAATACTAAGGTTTGTAACCAAGCACATGTTGGGTTACACCCAAACAAAATTTGTTTGCCGATACCTATTATTTAGAACAACATCTGCTGATACCGATAGTTTGATAGTTTTGATTTCCTCATGAAATTCTAGCAGTGCAAAGCTGCATAGTTCCACACAAGACACTTTTTCTTTCACAGAGATGTAGGCTAATTGACTGACGTGATTTCCGCCCCTTTTGATTGACAAGAAATAACTGGCCCTGATCATTGGCTGGTTTTAAACAATCAGCCGATGTCCGATAATTGCTTATTGGTTGATATCGATAGAAGATGTGTAGCTAGCGACAAGGAATAAAAGCTCTTTCATGTCAAATTAAGAGTTTTGTTCTATCCAGCTGAGACCACGGCAAGTGGTAGGACATTTTGTTGGCTGAAGATTTTCCCGGTGATTATCGATACATATCAATATTTTTTCAGATATAAATAGGGCTGTTTTACAATAGTCTTTGTCTTTTCTCACATACTTTTCCATAAAATTCAATTTAAATCATTATCTAAGGACACAGATTATTTACTCTAGTCATTACTGGATGATATAATGTTTATAAGTATCTTTCATAGAGCCTACACAATGTATTTTAAGTTACAAGTATGTATTTTTATGATATGACAACTTAAATAAAAGACCTATTCAATGCTACATACAAGGCAAAATAAACGTCGCTATTTCTAATCATTCTGTTTGCACAGTTACACCAGTCTCATACACTAACCTGCAAATTCATAAACGTCACTTTGTTAATTCTTGAACAAGTACATAAACCTTCATAACTTTGGACTGCCATCAGCTCATAATGTGTGTGAGACCTGTAACTTGTTCATGCCGTGACCGGCTTCTGTAAATTTTATGTCACTCCCTTGTGGTCTCCCAAAGCTTTTATGTCAGACTATACTGAATGGAATGCAACTGGCAGTGAATTGAAAGCATACAAATTAGGCTTCTAATTTAAATACCGTCTGATGTCGATATATCAATGCCTCAAAAATGTATTGATAAAATAACGTGTTGATCAATAATCGATACATCGATTTTTTTTTTTATGACATCCCTAGTTACTATACCTATTTTTGCTAAATAGTTTTACATGTTTTCCTGGTGAAATGAACATTGGATGTGCTACAACAACAGTGAATTTTAGTCCCTTTCATGCAAATCACAAGTAAAACTGCAGATTATCAGTTTATTAACACTTACTTTTCACACTGTTCCTCACGCAATGGTATCTTATGACATCTAAACATTTTTACCGTGGTATGAGTCCTAAAGAGCATGTGAGTTGACACTTTTACCAAAAAAACAACAAAAAAACATCATAGAAGCATTAACCTTAAAAACCTCATTGGTTTGGAAGAACATTTAACTCGCTTTTAGCGCCACACAGTGGACATTTTACCTCAGAACTGCCTCGATATGTGTAATGAACCACATAATATAATTTTTCAAATATGTCGCCACAGTCACGTAATTTTAATGAGATCAGACTGTGCACAGGTATCTTTCGACCAATGAGAATTTCAGGGTAGGCAGGTCTAATTGTGCTTTCGGAAATATAATTAGCTGCATTCCCACTTGATTTCAAACTGTCCTATCTCTATCCACACCCCCCAAAATGCATCTTACATATTCCTACGCGTAAAACGCTTCATTAAAACGTTTTGTGTAACAGCTTTAAAAATGAAATATGTTCTGATTGACTGTTAAAGTGTGGCATTTTCACATTTCATGCAGCATTTCACTTTCAGTGTGGACAGACAAATTACTTGTCACTGGAAACTTGTGTTGCTCCTGGTTAAGAGAAAGCCTAATATCCTGTTGCATCCAGATTGGATAATAACTAAAGAAACGACAACAGCTTATAAAGTAGCAACTTCCGACAAAACAAGGCTGTTTTGCTAGCACATCCACCCCGCTGTCTCACAAAATGACATTGAATTGGAATGCAGAAACAACATAGCTGCTTATTCACCCAAGCATGAGTGAACCCATCACAGACAGCAAGATAACGTGTCGGCTCCAAATTTAGATATACACACACACACACACACACACACAAACACACACACACACACACACACACACACACACACACACACACACACATACACACTCCGAGGATTACTTTGTTCTGGAGCTCTAGTTCTTGACCCGGTGACAGACTAGTCTCTGTGTCTCCGGGTGGCCAGGCCATGCGTTAAACAGCCTTCACACACTTACATACACACACCCCTCCCCATAGTCAGGTGATACTGACCCTTCGCTAACACTGTGACTCTTCTGTTCCACCCAGACATACAGAGAGAGAGAGAGGGAGAGAGAGGGGAAGCAAATAAAATGACAAGTAAAAAAGAAGGAAGGCAAAAAACATGACCAGAAGCAAACAAAACGTTCCCTAATTTACGAAAGACCCCCATGATCTCATTAAGAAATTGTCTTGTCCATCTGTAAAGCACAGAAGCTACTGAGACCCACAACAGATGGATGAAGTATCTGAAATGTGGACTTACCTTGCTGGCTGCGCCTTTGGGCATACACCACCACCACGGCTGCAAGTACCACACAGCAGAAGGATGTCACAATGTTTGCCATCTGTGGAGACACACACAGAGGTAGAATGTGAGGCTTCTGGCCTGCCTGAGAGAAACTAGACAACACTGATGCCAAGACAGTATGAGTACAGTTTCCTCCCTCTCCCTCTCTCTCTCTCTCTCTCTCTCTCTCTCTCACTCAGTTTCTCTCTCCTTCCAATGTCTCTGCCTCATGATTCCCCGCCCTACTCCTCTCTCTCTCTCCCCCTCTCTCACTCTTCCTTTTTTATGGTGTCTCATCAGTAGAATCAGTGTCCTCTGGGACTGATATCCCCTCTCCCCCACTGGCCCTGGGATGGAGAGACCAAGATGAGAAAAGAGAAGGGGGAAAAACAATGCCAGACTGTTTGGATTATTGTAAAGTCTTCCAAGCTCTTTTTTCTTACCCCATTTCATTCACAAACTCTCTTATAACCTGAGGAAATGTTCTTTGCTCAATGGTAACTCTTCAGCTCAGGAGACTTAAGGTGGTGCAAGCAATTTTTTTTCAGAATATGATGCATCAAATGCCCCTATTACCTGACAGATATTTCTGAAATAGGTATCTTGAGATATCACACATGTCTCTGTGACAGCCCTAAACTCTGTAAACAGCAAAAAGGCACTTATTTAGTCAATCAGAAACACACTCTCTCTCACTGTCAATCATTTTCTCTAGTTGGGTTTGTTTATGTAATGGGAGCCAGCTGGTACGTGATAGCTGTGCTGTATGTGTAAACCTCACTCCCCTGGCCTCAAGAACAGGTTACAGTGGTGCCATGAGTATCACCATTCCTACTCGACCTGCCCCAAGCAGGATTCGAACCGGTGATCCCCAACATTGGAGTCGGACGCTAGTGCGTCTCTTAAGGCCAGGACAGTGAGGTTTACACACTGCACAGCTATCACGTACCAGCTGGCTACCGTTACACTCATCCCCCTAAACCTCAGTTTCATTCGGGTCACGGCACCAGTGTAACCGGTCCTGCTCGACCTGCTGGATTCGAACCTGTGTCAGCTGGCATGGGAGGCAGGCCTGCTAACAAGGAGGCTAAAAGCTACAGCCTCTAGCATCAGTCACTAGTGCGCCTCTTGAGGCCAGGGAAGTGAGGTTTACACATACCGCGCAGCTATTACATACCAGCTGGCTCCTGTTATACCTACATCTGGTTGGTTGACGTGTCTGTAGAGGGGAGGGTTTTGAAGAGAGGACATGAGGTTTTGCATGATATTCCAAAAAAATCGTTTACAGCACCTTTAATAGAATTTGTAGTTTTATTTAAAGGTACAGTATCATTTTTGCACCACTTGGGGCACCAAACAGAATTGTGAAAATAAGTCCCTCCCTCGAAACTGGTTGCACCAATGATGCTATGTCTAGGTCAAGGATGGCAGGGAGGGACTCTTTTATATTTATGAGTAAAGTGTTACCTGATTTGTTAAGGGTTAGGTTATAGTTTATCTGACCTATCAGGTAGAGCTTTTCTAATTAATATTACTGATTCGTCCAATAAGGTACAGCTTTCTTCAGGAATATAAATGAGTCTTACCCTGCTATCCCACATTTCAGAAATGTTGTTGTCATTAAGTAGGGGTATAGAGCTATAAAATGAATGTTGATAGTATAGCTTACATAATCTGATGAGAAATGCTGAGTTCATATTTAAATCTCTGATTTTTAATAGCAGAATCTGGTATCTTGTCAAATACGAGCACAGTTTGTGATATTGTTCAAATCTTTTTTGAAACTAATTTATTTTTCCTCTGGATAAAAATCTGAGAAGCAGAAGACCTAAGCCAAAATCTAAATATGTTCTCTCTTTATTCTCATTGCTGACTTGGAGAAACAACTGATATATTATAGAGATTTCATTTGTGATGTTTCTTTCCTATGGCTTTACGAACATTTCTGGATTAAAATACCAATTAATCTCTCCAAGCACACAGAATTTAAAATATAAAAAAGCAACAGAAAAAGCAAGACAGCAAATATTCATAACCGGTGAATGAAAAACCTTTCCTGGATGGATACACACATCAAGCCAAGAATTGAATACAAGAAGAAAAATTTTTGTACACCTGTTTAATTGTCTCTTGTGATTCCAACGGTAGTTATTCATTTAAGCCAAACAGGATATTATAACATGCTCCATTATCAGGATGGTTAACTTGCTAAGGGAAATATATACATACTTTATTTATGTATTTAACATTGTTATCACAAAACCACGTCACTAATATTGCAGAACGTAGCTCGTTTATTGTGAACATTCCTTGTTATTGCTGGCAAGAACAGACTCATTTTTGTCTAGAGCTGAAGACGTAAGTGATGTACATATAATATTTGTTCAATACTTTTATTAATGCAGGCGTTTAATGTGTTTGATGTTTGCTTTTTGTCAGCTACTTATTATGTTCTGATTTATGGGTCTGCATACTAAGAGTGTCTTTTATCAACACACTGTATTTACCAAGTATTCATCACTCACTAAACACAGGGTTCACATTCACACACGTCAACATGTGAGAGCAAACTGTTTTCTTTGTTTGATCGATGTTGTACATGAAAATCTATATTGTACGATTTGTTGAATAACTTCTTGAGTCATTCCATGAAAGGAGTATCTTTTATGTCCATACCTTTTTTTATAAAGTGCACTAAACACAAAAATATGCTACTAAGTGTTTAGCAAGCTTATATACTTTATTAATATTATATAAATTATAAAGTATTAAAACATGATTTCATGGTGTAATTTCTTGGTGTAATTTTTATAAATATTTTAAAACAGTATTTACATTTTTACATGTCTGTATAGCCAAGCATAGAACATATATTTAACATATTTATAAATTATTATTATTATATTATGATTATTATTATAATTAATAATAATAAAATATTAAACCAAAAATGGCCATGTATTGCTTTACCGATTCACACTAGGTCACTCCAAAAAAAAAAAAAAAAAAAAAAAAAAAAAAATATATATATATATATATATATATATATATATATATATATATAGTAATTAATTAACTAATTAATTAATAATACTACTACTGCTGCTGCTGCTGCTGCTGCTACTACTACTACTACTACTACTACTAATAATAATAATAAAATATTAAACAAACAAAAAAAAATCCCTATGTGTGTGTGTGTATATATATATATATATATATATATATATATATATATATATATATATATATATAGTACATTCAATAAGTATTTAGACCCCTTTATTTTTTCACATTTTGTTATTTTGCAGTCTTATGCTAAAATGCTTTAAATAAAAAATTGAAATATTTTGATAACTTTGCAAATTTATTAAAAAGAAGAAACTGAAATGCCATATTGGCATAAGTATTCAGACCCTTTTCTATGACACTTGAAATTTAGCTCAAGTCTGGATCATCTTTGAGATATTGCTACACTTTGATTGGAGTCTACCTGTGGAAAATTCAATTGATTGGACATGATTTGAAAAGGCACACACCTGTCTATATAAGGTCTCACAGCTGAAAATGCATATCAGAGCAAAAACCAAGCCATGAGGTCAAAGAAACTGCCTGCAGAGCTCAGAGACAGGATTGTGTTGAGGCACAGATCTGGGGAAGACTACAAAAAAATTGGGCTGCATTGAAGGTTCCCAAGAGCACAGTGACCTTCATAATTCTTAAATGGAAGAAGTTTGGAACAATGAGGACTCTTCCTAGAGCTGGCCGCCCGGTCAAACTGAGCAATCAGTGGAGAAGGGCCTTGGAAACAGACGTGACCAAGAACCCGATGGTCACTCTGGTTGAGCTCCAGAGATCATGTGTGGAGATGGGAGAAACTTGCAAAATGACAACCATCAATTCAACACTCCACCGATCTGGGCTTTATGGCAGAGTGGCCAGACGGAAGCCTCTCTTCAGTGCAAGACACATAAAAACCTGCTTGGAAGGACTCTCAGACTGTGAGAAACAAGATTCTCTGATCTGATGAAACGAAGGTTGAACTGTTTGGCCTCAATTCCAAGCATCGTGTCTGGAGGAAAATTAGGCACCACTCATCACCTGCGCAATACCATCCCACAACAGTGAAGCATGGAGGTGGTAGCATCATGCTGTTGGGGTGTTTTTCAGAGGAAGGGGCCGGGGTTTGGTCAGGGTTGACGGAAAGCTGAACACAGCAATATACAGAGATACCCTTAATGAAAACCTGGTCCAGAGTGCTCAGAACCTCAGACTGGTCCAAAGGTTCACCTTCCAATAGGACAATGACCCTAAGCATACAGCCAAGACAATGCAAGAGTGGCTTAGGAACAACTCTGTGAATGTCCTTGAGTGGCCAAGCCATAACCCGGACTTCAACCCAACCAAACATCTCTGGAGAGACCTGAAAATGGCTGTTCACCGACGGTCACCGACGGTCCCCATCCAACCTGACAGAGCTTGAGAGGATCTGCAGAGAAGAATGGCAGAAAATCCCCAAACCCAGGTGTGCATAGCTTGTCACATCATACCCCAAAAGACTTGAGGCTGTAATTGCTGCCAAAGGTGCTTCAACTAAGTACTGAGTTAAGAGTCTGAATACTTATGTAAATGTGACATTTCAGTTTTTCTTTATTTTTAATAAATTTACATTGTCATTATGTGATATGGAGTGTAGATTGATGTGAAAAAAAAAATAAAATAATTTAAAGCATTGTAGCATAAGGCTGCAACATAACAAAATGTAAATATATATATATATATATATATATATATATATATATATATATATATATATATATAGATAGATATATAGATATAGATATATGAAGTGATCTAAATACTTTCTAAATGCACTGTATATATATATATATATATATATATATATATATATATATATATATATATATATATATATATAATTTATTTATTTATTTCATATTTAGAATAATTGTAAAGTCATCAAAACTATGGAATAACATAAATGGAACTATGGGAATTATGTTGTGACTAAACAAAATCCAAAATAAATCAAAACTGTGTTATATTTTAGCATCTTCAAAGTAGTCACCCTTTGCCTAGAATTTGCAGACATGTACTCTTGACATTTTCTCAACCAGCTTCTTGAGGTATCACCCTGGGATGCTTTTTAATCAGTATTGAAGGAGTTCCCATCTCTGTTGGGCACTTATTGGCTGCTTTTCTTTATTATTCGGTCTAAGTCATCAATTTCAAAAAGGTTTTTTTTTTTTTTTTTTTTTTTTTTTAATTAAATTTTTGTATTATAATGAAATAAATTAATATGGTGGCACATTTAAGCATACGCCTTCAGATCAAAAGATTTTTAAGATCATGAACATTTCAGTCGTGTTTCAAACCTTTTGACTGGTAATGTGTATATATATATATATATATATATAATGACATTATGAAGAGGAAGTGAAATCAACTGAGTTTTCAGAAACTCAAGTTCAAAAGAGTCAAGCTCAACTCTAATTTAATATTCATAATTTGTTAATGTTCATGTTTGCCACAATTTATCAAGCAAAACATATCCATTATATCACATTAAATAGACAAAATCAGTGTTTATTTAATTGTTTCTGCTATTTATAGAAAGGCCATTTTGTTGATTAGTTGATTCTTAAATGCTTCTGACACGAGGCCATAACCTGCCTAAAATCTTACAAAAATCAACCAAATCACCTATCACCAAAACACAGTTGCACCAATTTCATAGAATAACTCCTTTGTGTTTGATTTTCTATGTGTGTTGTTCATCTAAAATCCATAAAAAATATTGTAAGAGCAGCAGTGTGCAATTAATGGATGTTTCATGTTTAATTCAGCAAGTATGTACAAATTAAAGGTATAGTCAAAAAGTGTTTCAGTTTTTTGAAATGTTCAATAACCATCCGCTTATAAAACCGTAACTTTCCTCTCCACTCTGTTGAGATAAGTAGAGAAATACTTTAGTCTATTGACTGACACTTCATATTTATTCCAGCACTCGAGAAATAAAAGTGGACTGACAGGAATGAAATTAAAATGGTATCTTTCTGTCAGTTCTTCAGAATTTCTCCCATTTCTGATGGCCATAAGTAGCATTTAGCCCATCAAACTGGAGAACAATATGTTTGATATCTGACAGCTCAGGATCCGTTTCTTAATGACACCCCTTGGCACTGCAGATTTTTTAATAATGCGGTTCGATTGAGAACCATTTTGATTGCCTTTATCTCCTGTCTTATTTATTTATTCATTTTTATTTATGAACTTTTTCTCTGAATAGATTCATTTCTCTCACTGGTTAATTCAAATATATAATTCATCATTGGTGCTGAATGATTTATTTATTTTTTTTGCAGCCATCTCAGGTTTCTTGTGATGTCATATAACAATTGCATTTAAATTGGAAAGCTTGAGCTGAATACTTGGTATGAAGTATCACAAAACAGTAGCAGCTAGAAAATCCCACCACACCTTTGACTGACAGATGGACTGAAATTGCAAAAAGACTTTTTATTATCTGTTTTATTTTTCCTCTTCCCTTCAGAAAAAATCCCTTAACTTGCCAAAGCTTTCTCCATTATGAATCTTTGTGGCCTAAAGGATATGGAGATTGGTCTACATGTTGAATACAAATAGCACAGCCAGTGGCGCTAACCTTTGAAAATCTACAGTTGCATATTAATGCTTTCTTATAGAGTGTGCTGGGAGTGAACGCTATCTCCCTAGAAGTGAATGGAAGTAAGTATCAGAAACAGCTCACTATTTCATTGTATATGAAGTCCTGTGGTTTTTAGACTACAGCAGAGCCTTATAGAGTTTCACACTGGTGCTTCTTACGATTTATGAGTTTAAAATCAGTTTATGATTATATAAGTTCTGTACTGTAATTCTCAGAATTTGTATTTGTATTTTTTTAATTTTTTTATTAAATGCATCAAATGCTCTGAATGTTGTCATGCACATTAAATACTTTTATCCTTACGAACCAGAAAACAGTAAGTGGATGTTCAGGTGACTTTGTCATTCAAAATCATATGTGGTATCACTGTATTGCATATACAGATATCATTATTTTGTGACCAATAGGGTTGGATACTAGGACTAGGCGCAATATCTAAAAAATATGTCTTCATATATCTCAAATAGGTATTTGGGTTTTTTTTTTTTTAAATGGGGTGATTTTTATTTTATTTTTTCAACTGGAAGAACCGCCATTTCCAAAAAACAGCCATTGTTGCAAAGTATATTAAAAATCATGAATGAAAGAATTTAAACTCAGTAAAAAAATAAATAAAAAATTGCTAAAAAATAATCAAGGTATGTTTTTCACACTGTTTTTTTTACTAAATCAGTTGAATGGTATTCAATTTTTTTTTTTTTTTTTTTATCTCAATGGAATTCAATGGCTTTTCCATGATCTTTCCAAGCATTCATGTTGCTAGATTCTAATTTATTTATTTATTTTATTTTTTTATACATTTGATCTAGCCCAGTTCGCTAATAAATCATCCAGGGGTGTGTTTCCCAAAAGCATCATTAGACAACTATGGTTCCATCGTTACCAGCAACGTTAAATGATTAGGTGTTTCCCGAAACAATTGTTCCAACCACACAACTTTGCGATGTTGTGTGCCAATGTTCATTGGAACTATGGTTTCAGGAAACACCTAATTGTTGAACTATGTTGGTAATGATGGAACTTGCGACCAACTCTTTACCTGTAGTTAGAAGCATAGTTGCTTATTAGTTTATTCCATCATTTCACTTTGCTCAGGCTTCTATATCTTTTATTCCATATATATATATTTCATTCTGTCAACACTTCAACTACGTTTACATGCATTTAAAAAAAATATATATATATTTATTTATTTATTTATTTTTTTTTTTTGCAGAATGTGGTGTTCCGAAACGTCACAAACACAAGATTTAAGGGATTAAAGGCTGTTAAGAGACAGTGCTTTATCACACATGGTTTCTGTCAGAGAACACAGCTTTTATGTGTTTACATTAACACATAAGTGCCGTTAATATGTTTTTGAAGGGTGTGCATGTGTGTATAACACTGAAGTCTTATATAGAGGGAAACCCATCTATTTCAGCGCAATGCATCTGTCGCATTTACAAAGTGCATGCCGCTTTCGTGTCTTCAGCAGCTTTTTCACATTAAACTGCTTTTTGGTATACGTGTACAGTAAATGAGCTATTATAATTTAAAAGCAAAGATAGTTACTACGTTTTCAGGAAACAGTAGTGACTAGCTAGTTAATTTCTTCAATGATGCATCGTACTATGGTGGTTACGCACTGAGTTACGTCATTGTACGGGAAATGCACCCCAGACTGATTCAGCCAACAAATCAGTGATCACTATGGTTTGCGAGCAAGTTTTACTCTGCACAAGAGCATTATCAGCTGATGATGAGATATTTTTAGAGCAGAGAAAAACTAATGACTTTTAAGATTTTACCAACTTCCATGACTTTTTAAGGCCTGGAAACCACCATTTTAAAATACCCTAATTTTTCCAGGATTCTCATGACCATAGGGACCCTGATTGTTACTAAAATAATTTAATATATGAGAAATGACACGCTAGGACTTCTGTGGACATACATAAGTAATGATGCAAAACATTTGGTAAATCAGAGTTTTGAATCAATTCAATGTTATGGTTTAAACTGAATCATGAAAATCAAACGTAACAAAAAACGTACCTGTTTTTTGTTACTGAAGTTTAAATCTCAGATCCTATTACAACATCTCTGTTTTAACTTTCGCATACTCGTGAGGCAAGGCGTAATTGCTAATTTAATCTAATGATATGCTTTTCAGGAAACGTAATGCCCTAATAAAAATGCATTGAAATCATTATGATATCCGCAGTGTTGCCTAATTTTATATTGCCAGCAAATTCCTGACAAATATGTTGTGAATATTCAATATCATACTGTCCTAATTGTGACTGAACATCCACAGATAAAATCTCCATCAATTTTCTACAAAGGTTCCAGTCTTCTCCCCAACACACTCACAAACACTGAGGTCATATCCTGTAATTAAAGTCTGACTTCCAAGACCCCTCCTGACACTAGTTCCCTTCATCAATCCAGTCATATCAGAGATATCTCAGATTAGCACCCATGCTATAGCACACATGGCAAACAGCCATGCACACATGCAGCCAATAGCCCTGACATTTAAACCTGTCACATACCCCCTAATCACATGCAAAATACAATGTCAATCCTGTCAAAGCCTGCTAGCCTGTGATCTTCAAGCTGCTGTGCTGGTATTATTCTAAAAACAGATCTGTGATCAATACCGTATCAGCGCTTTAAAACATCTCTTGTTTAACGGGATGGCACCTATGTTTGTTGAATATGTGCATGGGGTATAGATCCACAGCTCTCAACTCACTTTGTTTTCCTGTATCTCAACTGGTAGGACATTATGCTAACAACGCCAATGCCATGGGTTTGATTCCTAGGAAAAACAAAAACTTGTATACCTTGAATGTATTGTAAATACATGCTGAAATGTAAACTTTGAGCCATTAAAAGTTGCAAAAACAAGTTCATACTGTATGTTTCAAAACAGCAAGTTAGCACAGCTGTATTTTAAGGCACACAGCATAAAGACTTTATTGTGCAAATGGAAACTCTAACATTTTAATGACAAAATAGTGCAGTTAGATGTGTGCTTATGAATATTCATCTGTCCATGCCATTAAAGAAGTGCTTTATGGGTGTATATACAGGACATCAACAGAATTGGTTTATATGCTGTGATGCAGATTGTTAGGAAAGATTTTATGCCATTCTCCCTGGTCAATATTCATCTACACGATGATATGTATCAGCCCTTGTGCAGATGCAAGTAGAAAGCCACACTGCAAACGGTATGCTGCTGGTATTTACCCAAAATACAGCTCTGCACTAAATATGTAGTGTCTAGTCTAAATGAGTTATTGAGGAAAGACTCGGCCAGCTATAAACCAAGCTCTATGTGGGACCTAAAAAACCCCACTCTATTTACTTTTTTACACAAGGACCTTAAAATGCAGCACCCATGAATAGACCCTTCCTGCTTTGGGCACCGGTCTTAACCCTGGCCACCCTGAGCACTAACCACACTGAGCAGATTACAGAGAAGCTACATAAGCAGATACCCACAGTGGAATGCTAACAGGGCGCTTAGCCTCTTTAAGAGGCTTGTGTGTGTTGTGTTTGTGTGGATCTGGATAAAGATAGTGTTGTTTACACCATTGGTAACTAAGAATGTATAAAAGAGCTTATAGAAAAGAACTGTTAGGGGCGTCTTGTAGAGCTTCTGAGATTGTGTGAGGGGCGAATCAGGCATTCTGTTGATAGGGATCTACAGATAGTAATGATTTTCTGTATCTCTGGACTTTGTCCAAGATGTAAAGCATCCATTACAAAAGACATGTCAGTTACACTCACTGAGAACTTTATTAGGAACACTATGGTCCTAATAAAGTGCCCCTGACGTGGTCTTCTGCTGTTGTAGCGCATTCGCCTCAAGGTTCGATGTTTTGTGTGTTCTGAGATGCTATTCTGCTCACTACAATTGTACAGAGTGGTTATCTGAGTTACCTTAGACTTTCCGTCAGCTTGAACCAGTCTGGTCATTTTCCATTGACTTCTCTCATCAACAAGGTGTTTCCATCCGCAGAACTGCTGTTCTAAGGATATTTTTTTTGTTTTAGGCACCATTCTGAGTAAACTCTAGAGACTGTTGTATGTGAAAATCCCAGGAGATCAGCATTTGCAGAACTACTCAAACCAACCCATCTGACCCAACAATCATGCCATGGTTGAAATCACTAAGATAATTTTTTTCCCCATTCTGATGGTTGATGTGAACATTAACTGAAGCTCCTGACACATATCTGCATGATTTTATGGACTGCACTGCTGCCACATGATTGGCTGATTAGAAAATAAGGTTAGGGTTAGGGTTTCTGCAGGACTCCAAATGAACACATTGTATGAATGTCATATGTAAATTTCACAAGACTTTTTGAAGAACGAGGGTTACTATCTTGACACTAAGAAATATGCATCATAATTTCTGAAACTGAAGTACAGGAAGCCCCACCTTTCAATTAAAAAAATCCAATCACCTAACTGGCATCTTCTGGACTAAGTTCGGAATAGCATACTACCATACTACTTAATGTTATATTATGCCATAGTAGTAAGAATAGTATGGTACTGTAGTGTGCCATTCTGAACTGCCCATCAATCTTTACAACAATTCTTACTCTTTAACATACATGTGCATTAGTTAGACCAATGTGAAAATACAGTTTTTAGCCTGAATTTTTAAATTTTTTATTTTGTATCTTTTTTCCCAAATTTGGAATGTCCAATTCCCAATGTGCTCTTAAGTCCTCGTGTCATTCAAAATCATACGTGGTATCACTGTATTGCATATACCCAATCCGGGTGGCGGAGAACGAATCTCAGTTGCCTCCGCATCTGAGACCGTCAATCCATGCAACTTATCACGTGGCTTGTTGCGTGCATTACCGCGGAGACATAGCACGTGTGGAGGCTTCACGCTATTCTCTGCGGCATCCATGCACAACTCACCACACGCCCCACCGAGAGCGAGATTCACACATTATAGCGACCTCAAGGAGGTTACCCCATGTGACTCTGCCCTCCTTATCAACCGGGCCAATTTAGTTGCTTAGGAGACCTGGCTAAAGTCACGACTCCAGGGGTGGTAGTCAGAGTCAATGCTCGCTGAGCTACCCAGGCCCCCCGTTTTTAGCCTGATTTAAGTTAAAGAAGCAAAATTCATGATACAACTTTTTTATTGGTGATTTGACAGATGCTATTTCCACATTCAAGTAGATATGAGCTTTACTTGCATGACTAGGAATTTCTGCCCGGGCATTGGCCACTGAGTGGACTATCATCAAGTTGAGTTATGAAGTCTTATCTCATCTTTAGGAATGTTGAAGTTATGCAGGCATCCCCCTTGCTAATGTCTATGAGCCCAAAACCCCTTTCTCTTTAGAAAGTCTGTGCTAAGCAGTAGTGGTAAGGGGCCCCTTGACAGTGACTCAGTGATCTGTGACTCACGATGTAATTATCCTTTTTTCCTCAGTTTACTGGCCTAAGGATGACATCACATAGTAGTCACATAGAGCCAGGGCTGATGGTCTGGGGCACTCTTTGCTTCCTTCTTTCTCACCTTAGAATCAGAGATAAAGGCAACACTTTAAAGCTTCAAAGACTTCAGAAGAATCAGTGGAAGGAGTTCTTATACAGGGAACCTGAAGAAAGCAATCAGTTAGCATTCCCAGTCATCTCAATGGCAATTGCTCGGCTGGTGCAGTCAGAAGTGTACAACCTGGATACTGCCATTGTTGCTTCATGGATACTTAGTTCTAGGAAAAAAAAATTGAGCCATCTGAGCTGTAAATGGCATGTGAGTGATCATTCTGGAACCACTGTAAAGTGGCATCCTGACAACGCTAATTGGTTGATGGCCAACAAGATCACATTGGAAATCGACATGTAGCTTCCGAATGCTTGTGTAACCTGAAACTAGTCTAGTTTACACTGATAAGAGCCATTCAAAAAATTGGTTATTGCAGAAACATCTACTTTAATATAATGAAATCTTTGCTTTAAAATGGCATTCATTGGAATGGCAGTCATCACTGCTAAAGTTAAACAGCCAAACCCTGACCACAATTCATTATCACTCAACCATCTGTCCAATGAAAGAGCAGAACACCTTTCAAAGCACCACCCATCCATGGCACCTCCATGGTGTTGTTATTGGGTCATAGCTAGTACAGTAATTATGCTTAACAATTATCACCCATGCCCACACCCTGAAGGAATAGGTTAATTTGCTAATGTAGCACTGTCTATAAATAAAAGTAACAATGCTAGTGGGGGAAACAGATGTTTAACAGAGTCAGCCATTCAGTTAGTTTGGGTTCAGAGGTTCCAGGTTGTAACTGGCGGGCAGAATGCCCTGTGTTGGTATGGGGGTCTGCCACTGCCACTTCTGTGCAAAAGCAACATCTGTTCCTAAGACAAACCAGTGGAACTGCAGCCAACTGTTTACTCTGCTCTTCTGATGTGGCACGCCAATATGAGGACCTCATGAGCTTGAGTGAGAAGATGACAAAGACAGAGAGAGTATCTGACAGCTGGTTAGCCCTGAAACCAAAAGCATTTTTCTTGCAAAGGAATTATTTGCCTCTGAGAGTCCTTCAAACCAAAATACCATAATGGTGCTGTCCCTCTCAGATCTACTCTTTCTGTGGGCCCATAAGATATCAACTGAGAAACCTCACTGCTTGTTCAGTTCTCAGTCAGTCTGCTACTCTTTCTCACAGAGGATCATAGCAGCCTAAGCCTCTAAGATATCTATGCTTCCAGTGAGTAAACCTTATGGTCTGGGTACAATTTGTGGAAAAAGATCACAATGAAAATGTTAAATAGTCATACAGCTTGTGCTGGGATGGTAGCCTAGCAGTTAAAAAGTTGGCTGGTAACTGAAAGGTTGAAGGCTCAACCCCCATGGATCATGGTTGATTAATTAACTAACACCATTGTGTCATTGATCAAGACACTTAACTTTAGGTTATTCCAGGGGGACTGAACCTGTTTAAAGTTCAATTGCTGCTGATAGTTACATGGCTATCCTCTTTATTTGTGGTAAACATGGCCATGTAGGTTAGTAAAGTCTGTTGTCTTAGCACAATGTAATTCGTACAGATGTCTCATTGTGGCAGGTCTTTTTAAATGGACTAGTACTTGAGACCGGACTTGGTCTTCAACTCGGGGATCATCTGGACTCAATCTTTAGACAGAAATGAACAAGTGTAGAATCTAACTTGTTACTGAGACTACTCAACCACCTGTAAAACAGGTTTTGTGTAGTCTTTAAAGACCTTATCTGTCACAAAAGTTTTGAGAGATGGTATAGACAATTCAAAGATAGATAATTTTCACCCCTTAGAAATTCATTCAAGTCCATATTTATCCTATAAATAGGTACATGAAAACCATGAAAATGCAAAAGATTGTAGACCTAGTAGGTCAATTTTTTGTTCACTACACACCACCTTGTACGCACCCCAGAGGCCGTTGTCCTACAGCTAGCAGAAACCTTTGGACTTTTTCCCAGGGGCCGTGAGTGCTGTAAGAAAGGGCCCTGGTGAGGTGCTGCTCTCATCACCGCTCTGACAGAGTCATTACGATTCTATTCCCAACTTCCTTCTCCTCTCAGTGCTCATTAGCCATACAATCAATTAAAGCCAGTCCATGCTCAAACCCTCTTTCCCTGTCAGATACCTAAATTACACATGTGGGAGAATATTCCACCAAGGTGGTCAGTCCTTCTCATTTGCTCTAAAAACATTCATCTGCGTCATTAGATGGAAGAAAGTTGAAAGAAGCAATAATAAGCAACATTACATGAGCAGGAGGGCTGAAACAGCAGGATTGAAAGGGTAATATTGCTTTTATACAACAGTTCTATAAACAATATCATACATTTTAGACATAATAAGGCCAGATATTTTGTCTGTTTTTGCTCCACTAATGTTGGAAATGGAGCTAGAACAAGATCAATCGTTGTGCCGTCAAACAACACATTGACTAACAGCCCGTCTGGAATGCAAGCGTAGTGATACAAATAGTAAGGCATCCCAGTGCTGTTATACTAAATATAAGCTCTCTTGGAATGTTACTTGTCCAAAATGATCACACGGGATATCTACATTTTGCTATCAAATGGTCTGGTTAGGGTTGTCGTGATTATTAAATAATCGTCTTTTTATTTAATCGCCTGTATTTATCTACAGTATGGTATCTTTGTATGTTTTTTTTTCTGTTGTTTAACCTGAACCCAAATAAGAATTATTTGAAAAAAAAATAAATAAATAAATAAATAAAAACATTATTTAAAATAACCACAGTTGTTGTGCACTTCAAATTCCACTCACATTTTGCTGTCCAAATAAGGAATTTTGTTATTACATTATGTGAGCACTCCAAATGAACTCAGACTGTCTCATTAACTCTCACTGTGGACTGCACTCCTTAAGAGCTCATAAAGATTAACTGCTTCTGAGGCGCTCTGATGCATGCGCCGTCTGCGGAGGTTACCGCCAAACTCCCACGCCTAATATAAACAAGGATTTTGATAGTAACTAAAAGCGCTCTGGTTTCACTTTAATTTAACAGTCATTTAATGGCAAATGTTCTTGGTCATTGTGGGTTTATGAACGCAGTAACACAGAGGAGGAGATGCCCGCTTTCTCTCTTTCTGTGGACATTACAGAATGAAGAAACACATTTTCAAATACACACAGAATCTCAAAGGTCTTCCTTCATGCGAAATAAGGGCTTGTGGGTTTAATCAAAGAGACTTAAAATAATGTGTGAAAGCGAAGATCTTATGACAGAAATATTATACTATTGCATAATATAATATAATATAATATAATATAGCTATTCATGTTGGCTGGGTTCCAAAAACAACTGTGTAAATATAAAATGGACCAAGACAAAAGATGACCAAAAAGAGAGACATATTTTAAGTATTTGCAAATATTTGGATATTTAAAATATTATTTTCCATGGCAAGTTTTTAAAGCCTTAAAGAAAATCTTTGAATTAATCATCATAATCACAATATTTTTTTTGACAATTAGTCATAAGCATAATTTCAAGCTGTGACAGCCCTAGTTCCAGTACCCTGATACTTCAAATGTGATTACCTTTTCCTGGACTGCTACTAATACCGTCATAGATCCCCAGGAAACCAGGAAGTAATCGTGTTCACATAATCAATGATAAGTGCAATTTGGAAGTTGTAGTTAGGCTCTAAAATTAAATTTTTACTCCACTGACAGTTATGATTTGGGTAGGGTTAATAAAATATGTATTCCTGTTGACTGCATTACATAATTTACAACTAGAAACAATTCAGTTTACAATTAGCTTTTGGTGCCACTCTGTAGACATTACACCTTGAAAATGAACCTCACATGTGCCATATGTTCAACAACACTTCCAGCTTCATCCACTGGGGCAGTGGTTTGAATTGCTGTAAACACAGACTGATTTCAGCAGCAGAACTTTCAAGAAGAATATAAATGCAGGCAGAGCTCCAAAACAGGGCGGGAGCTCCAAACCGGTAAAAAAGATATAGGGAGATATACTTAACCTAACCCTTTCCCTAACCCTTGCCGTGTGTGGAAGTGATGCTCCCTTTTGGAGTTAGCGCAACCCCCTTTAGGAGTAACCCCACCCCCATCTGGAGAATCCCGCCCCCATTTGGAGATCTCCAGCCTGCAGCTATATCTACTTGGAACTTTCAACCTGCTGTCACCAAATTCAAAGTGAGATCAATCTGGATTGTCCAGTCAGATTAGAGGACCAGAACTAACAGTTGCATAATTAGCAATAGAAATAACAATAAAAATATTTTAATGATGAGATGAAAGGTCTTTCTTGTGGTTTCTTGTATTGTTTCAACTTATGAGGGCTTTTAGACAAAACATTTGATGCAAGTAATACATTTTTACTAAATACATAAATACAATTTCCAAATGTGACGATGTTGGTTAGGGTGTGTGCATTACCTGCACAATGAAGAATAAATGGTGGAAATGGATATTGTGGTGCAGAGAATTAATTAGTCCCAAAGCATGTCTCATTAACTCTGCTGTCTTTCACAAAGTCAATCTTTTCATAAAATCTTCTGACTTTGACCATTTGACCATATAGGGGAATTTTTGAATAAAAGGTTTTATAGGAAAATGTTTCTTACATTTTTGTTGCTGAATAACAGCTGAAATTGGACATCAATTTACAATATAAAATAAAATACTTGTTAAACAAAAGCAGAGTTTTCAATAAACATTGACAATTGTTGTTCTTTTTGGAGCAGTCTAAATAACCAAAAGGCAATTGTAGTAGACATATCCCCATCTAATGGTAAACTCTGTATTAGCATCAATTACACTGGCAATTAAACACGAACATGGCAATTCAGTATTTAAACATATTAAAACATTTAATAACATTACCTGCACCATGAAGAATAAACTGTGGAAATGGTTATTGTGGTGCAGAGAATTAATCAGTCCTACACAAAACACAGATAACACACAAAGACATCACAATAAAGCCTTTTAAGAAGAGAGCTAAATTAATCTGACATAAAACCTTGCATTCAACGCCAAACTCATGTCGACAGTTTCTTAACATGATCATTACAAAAATACTTCATAATAGGGCAATGACTTATGTGTTTTAAACAATTTATACGAATAAATTTCAGACCACTTAAAGCGTGCAACTTACCCACAGCATGTCTCATTAACTCTGCTGTGGGAAACCCCAAATTCCACTCCTTACATGCCATCATTCGACAGATAGATGGCACTGTCCCCATTTATGCAGTAATTTAACATTAACTTATTTACACACCGTTACACAAAGTACAGATACAAAGTAATATTTTGATTAATGTACTGTAACGAAGCTGGTTAAATGTTGCCTTAGTAACAGGGTCTATCCCAAATGACGCACTTGATGTAGACTTGCGCCTGTCTGTAAAGTCAACAAGACCGTAGGGTGTCCCATTTGACATTTTAATGTTCAAGAGGGTGCTCAATTTGCATCCTTGATGTGCCAGTGATGTGCCCTTCTGCAATGCCCCCACTGGTGTAAACTTCAGTCTTCTACCCAACAGTCTATGTGACATTATATCACCCCAGTGTGGAAATTGGAACAGACCAAAGCCTGCTGAAATAGAATACAAATTGTTTTCCCGGCAATTCCCAGCCTTCTTCAATAGGTGCTATTTTGAGTTTTGTTTTAAAGTTCATTTACACAGCCCCGAGATCACAAACAACATCCTCCTAATTCAACACAATTACACCACAAGCCTGGAAATTGGCATATGGGTGCTTTTCACACAAACAGAGTCCATTGATTTGTGCTGGCAGAGATAGACAACTTTCTTGTATCACCGAGAGCAACTGCTGTGGGTCTCTTTACCTTTTTGGGTAACTCCTGACTCAACATCATAAAGATATACATCAGCAACCTCTTTACTGTGGTGGATGGTTTAGCCAAATGAACTGAGGACTCAGTCATCCATTAATGAAAATGTTACTGTAGCTAACAATGGGTTTGAAACTGAAATTTTTTGAGGAGTCATGCTCCTGAAAGACAGAAGGGTACAGTGCAGGCATATTCTGAAAGGAAAGGGCACTTCAGCACAGAGGAATCTTAAATTCAGTCACCTGGCACATATTACAAGTTCATTCGATAGACATTGACAGTTCTTCCGCCTAGAAACAAAGCCCAAAATCCTATCTCACAGTCCTCCTGTCCCTTTGACTCAGTCAAGCAGCATAATAACCTCCCTCTTTTGAGCATGAAGCCTTCCCAAGTGACAGGTGTTTGACTTAATATGCCCACTCCAGCTGAGCCTCAGCCCACTGGAGTGCAATTGACAATTACATTTCACACATATTGGAGAAGGCCTGTCTCAAAAACTTAGAATTAGGTTATTGATTTGCTGGCTTTTATTGTCATTGCTCTCAAAGTCAAGGCAGTGGCATAGTGGGCCATCTATTAACAACTAGTTGAAGGATTGAAGGTTTATGGGCAAGACAAGACACTGGCCATTCTGTGGATCCAAATTTACAATTACAATAGTGTAAGAGCTTTGCAGACTCAAAGTGTACCACGACATGACAACATGCATTGGTAAATAAGCAATATCATTAATATTTATGTTTTTGCCATAAAAGTTCTGTTGACTTTGGGGATTTCAGGCAACCTTTGTGATCATGTACTGCCACACATATTATGACTGAACTCAGACAAGGCGCCTGGCATGTTTGCCCTCACCCCTGAGGGATGCAACTCAGCTAAATCTATAATTGCTAATAGCATGCTAATACGGAGCAATAATGGGGTTTATTTCTGGGGCCATTTTTGTGCGTCTATTGACTGCGTTCGACAGGGATAGCCACGCTAGATAATCCGTACACCACCTCATCTCGACTGCCTTCAGTTGGTTGGCTAATAAATAATGAGCTTCAGTGAAATATCGATCCTTTCCTTGCTTTCTCATGTTACTCAGAAAGGTCTTTTTCACCATAGGAAAAATAGAGAGATGGAAAGCTCCTAAGATTTCAAATAGAAAGGATATTAGCATTTTGATAGCCTGAGGTAGGGATTAATCGTTCTTCAAGAGAAATCAGAGAGAGTAAGATTTGGCAATGCTAATATGACTCTCTTAAAAAGACATGTGATGCAAGACAAGGTGCAGAAAATTATAAAAAGTTTCATGATAATGGAGTACCATATAAATAAATGGTACATGAATCATTCAAAAATGTGGTATCTGTATATTGAAGTACTATGTTTTTACCATTTGACGTTTTATTATGCCCCAATGCTGCACCCACAGTAACAAAGGGGTGGTGGTTGCTCATGATTGGGTGGGTCAGGCCCACCCTGGTCCCCCATGGCCCCCCTGTTGAGCCGGGCCTTATTTGCCGACCGATTTATTGCAAGATAATTATTTTAAAATGTATTTAATATAAACTCAGCAAAAAAAAAAAGAAATGTCCCTTTTTCAGGACACTGTGTTTTAAAGATAATTTTGTAAAAATCCAAATAACTTTACAGATCTTTATTGTAAAGGGTTTAAACAATGTTTTACATGCTTGTTCAATGAACCATAAACAATTAATGAACATGCACCTGTGGAACGGTCGTTAAGACACTAACAGCTTACAGATGGTAGGCAATTAAGGTCACAGTTATAAAAACTTAGGACACTAAAGAGACCTTTCTACTGACTCTGAAAAACACCAAAAGAAAGATGCCCAGGGTCCCTGCTCATCTGTGTGAACATGCCTTAGGCATGCTGCATGGAGGCATGAGGACTGCAGATGTGGCCAGGGCAATAAATTGCAATGTCTGTACTGTGACACGCCTAAGACAGTGCTACAGGGAGACAGGAAGGACAGCTGATCGTCCTCGCTGTGGCAGACCACGTATAACAACACCTGCACAGGATCAGTACATCCGAATATCACATCTGAGGGACAGGTAAAGGATGGCAACAACAACTGCCCGAGTTATACCAGGAATGCACAATCCCTCCATCAGTGCTCAGACTGTCTGCAATAGGCTGAGAGAGGCTGGACTGAGGGCTTGTAGGCCTGTTTTAAGGCAGGTCCTTACCAGACATCACTGGCAACAACATTGGCTATGGGCATAAACCCACCTTCGCTGGACCAGACAGGACTGGCAAAAAGTACTCTTCACTGACGAGTCGCGGTTTTGTCTCACCAGGGGTGATGGTCGGACTTGTGTTTATCATTGAAAGAATGAGCGTTACACTGAGGCCGATACTCTGGAGCGGGATCAATTTGGAGGTGGAGGGTCCGTCATGGTCTGGGGCAGCGTGTCACAGCATCATTGGACTGAGCTTGTTGTCATTGCAGGCAATATCAACGCTGTGCGTTACAGGGAAGACATCCTCCTCCCTCATGTGGTACCCTTCCTGCAGACTCATCCTGACATGACCTTCCAACATGACAATGCCACCAGCCATACTGCTCATTCTGTGCGTGATTTCCTGCAAGACAGGAATGTCAGTGTTCTGCCATGGCCAGCGAAGAACCCGGATCTCAATCCCTTTGAGTACATCTGAGACCTGTTGAATCAGAGGGTGAGGGCCATTCCTGCCAGAAATGTCCGGGAACTTACAAGTGCCTTGGTGGAAGAGTGGGGTAACTTCTCACAGCAAGAACTGGCAAATCTGGTGCAGTCCATGAGGAGGAGATACACTGCAGTACTTAATGCAGCTGGTGGCCACACCAGATACTGACTCTTACTTTTGATTTTGACCCCACCCCCCTTTGTTCATGGACACATTATTCTATTTCTGTTAGTCACATGTCTGTGAAACTTGTTCAGTTTATGTCTTTATATCTTTTTATGTTCATACAAATATTTACACATGTTAAATTTGCTGAAAATAAAAGCAGTTGAAAGTGAGAGGACATTTCTTTTTTTGCTGAGTTTTATATACTCTCTCTCTCTCTCTCTCTCTCTCTCTCTCTCTCTCTCTCTCTCTCTATATATATATATATATATATATATATATATATATATATTTGTGACACATTTACCAGCCATGCGGAAACAACAGAATGAAAAACTGTCATTGATTACAAGGTAAATATTGTAATAACAGAACAGCTCTGTTATAGTTGAGTATCCCCATTGTCTAACATTTCAGCTGTTACTGACAGAAAGCCAAGAATATCTGAATGAGCCATTCCCTCTCTCTCTTCCCCTGTTTGGTCAGTAATAAACACCCCACACTGGCAGACCTGCTGCTGTCATGTTGAGCAGAATCAGCTCACAGTGCATTAGCTGCTCTAACGGAGAGAGTATCGATCCCTTTGAACATGGTTTACAGCTACAGAGAGAGAAAGAGGAGAGGGAGGTATACATCTTGCACTTCATATCCTGGCCTAAAGCCGGTGACACTTGGCATTATTGCATAACTATAAACATTTCTTTATGAAGAGTATTGCAATTTCTGTAAGTGCAGAGCTAGGGAACAAACTGTGTTTTTGATTTGATTGTTTGTTTTTTCTTTGTTTTTCTTTTTTTTTAATGATGTCCACACTGTAAATCACGATTTGTCAGGTAACACAAAAATTGTTTTATGTAAAAATAAAAGTTTACTAATTTTATTCAAGTCAAAAATAGTATTTATTAATATTAATGATAACACGTTACATTAATGTTTCCTTTGTCATTTACAAATGCATTATAAATCACTGGTATGCGGTTTTAACAACATGCATACATGTATGAGCATATGAAGAATGTATTGCCAACATTAGAAGACATTACAGTACAGTATATACTACAATAATCTATGTTTGCTGCATTGTGACAAATCATGAATAAGGTATTTTATATTTTAAATTAAAATAAGTATATAGAGTATTTATTAAACTTTCTTAATATATAAGTTAAAATTAGTGCTGTCAGTCGATTAAAATTTGTAATCCCATAATTTTTCATGGTTAATTCAGATTAACCACAGATTTTGAAAGACTCAATATGTAATTATTTTTATTGTCAAAATGCATTTATTTCCTTTTTAGGAAAGACAGACAACAACAAGAAAATGAATGTTTTGTTGTTGTTGTTGTTGTTGTTGTTGTTTATTGAAATTTTCCACCCAAAAAAAAAAGTTCCACAGTATAAAGATAGAAATGCACTAAATTAGCACCAATTTGCATACCATTAAACATTTCCCAAAGTCTAAGTGGGAGTTTAACTAATTGAAAGAACTAGACCCCACACAGGTTTCATATTTATTGCAATGGGCATTAAATCTCTTAAACCAGAATATTAATTAGCCGGTAGACTGTGGCTATCCTTTTTGCTACAGCAATCGTGAAGCCGTGTTCATGATTCGCGTGTGCGTGTCAATGCCAGCGTCAACTGCGGCTTTGTTCTCCACATGAAAAGCGCTGCACACGATGTCTCATTCTGCGTTTTTGTGAAAGTTAGATTTGACCTGCTTCTGTGGTAGTTAAATTGTGCCTTACAGAGGCTGCAAAGTACTTGCTTTCTATCACAAGTCCCATCTGGGCTGTTTTTTTTTACATACAAATAGCATTAAGAGGTAATTTCCCATCGCTGTTGTATGTGTTTTGTGGTGTGTCTGTCAGTGCAATGACACACTGCAATGGTTCTGCCCTAGTCCCACAAGTGTTTATGCTGATTTATGCTTTATTCATGGTAAATGCATTAATTATTTATTAATTAATCACTTTTAAACTTTTAACAAAGGGAACATTAATGTAAAGTGTTACCAATAGATTAATATAATATGACTGAATCAACCTGACCACATTAAGTTACACCAATGACAGTCATTTTTAAAGGTCAGATCAAGTAAACATACGTCACATTTTCACTTTTTACAGTGCTGTATGTTATGTGTAAATAATATAATTTCTGTGCCATTAGTTTCAACAAATTTAATGACAAAAATAATACATTTTTAAACAGGTTTCTCAAACACTTCCCCACCTGCGATATCCCCACCCCCAACCTCACGCCGTCGGTAAGCCTGTGACAGGCACGCTCAAATAGAACAATGTGTTGATGTGCCACAGAGCCAGCGTTAAATCAATCTTCAAATAGTTGTCTCTGCATATTAAACTGGGAGAAAGTATTTTACCATAAAAAATGACATTACATGTAATAATTAGGCTTGTAGGGGAAGCCAAAATACAAATTCTTTACAGTTAAAATCTGATTTACTTTAAGTGTGCAAAATGTTTGAAGCTATACAATCTGGAGCTTTTTATGTGATGTGGGAAAATACCCAAACCATGAATGTCTTTCAAAGTACGTGCTGTGATGTACATTAAGTGCTGTGACAGTATTGGGATAATGTTCATAGAAAAGAAATCTGCTAAACCAGGCAGCGCTCTCATCCAACCAGACATTACTCCTCTAATCATTATTGACACAGACTTAACTAGTTTAATTTCACTGGGCACATCCAGGTCACAACTGCTACTGCTGGAGGTAGCAAACATGATGGAAAGTGCAATTATTAGTGTAGATTCCCAAGGCAATAATCACTATTACAATTGCTTATACTTAGGTTGTGGGGTTTTCAACAAAACGTTACCCTACGTAGGTACCCTAAGTCTTCGGAAGATGTAAAAATCTAGTTTATAATAATAATAATAATAATAATAATAAAAATAATATGGGGGCCTGGGTACCTCAGCGAGTATTGAAGCTGACTACCACCCCTAGAGTCGCGAGTTCAAATCCAGGGCGTGCTGAGTGACTCCAGCCAGGTCTCCTAAGCAACCAAATTGGCCCGGTTGCTAGGGAGGGTAGAGTCACATGGGGTAACCTCCTCATGGTCGCTATAATGTGGTTCGCTATTGGTGTGGTGCGTGGTGAGTTGCGTGAATGCCGCAGAGAATAGTGTGAAGCCTCCACATGCACTATTGTCACAGTCTGTCTCCCTCATTTTCTTCAAGGACTGTTATTTTGAAGTTTTCCACTGGACTACATTACCCATAGTTCACTGCCCTAATCACTTCCATCTGTTCATCATCATCCCCACGTGCCTTCCATTCCCTCATTAGTTTCCCTGTGTATATGTACCCTCTAGTTTTTTTCATCATTGGTCAGTCCCTGAAGTGTTATGTTGAGTTATTGAAGTGTTACATTGTGTTTTTGAAGTGTTACATAGTGTAGTTGTATTGTTAAGTTGTGATGTTTGTTTGTAAAGTTAAGCTTTATAGTTTATTCCACTCCAGCATTTGTTCCACTCCATAATTAAAAGATTGAAAGATTCTACTCCTGCATCTCCTCTTTTCCTCCTCCACTCCAGACACCAAGTCTCCGCGGTAACACGCTCAATAAGCCACGTTCTAAGATTCACGGATTGACAGTCTCAGACGTGGAGGCAACTGATATTCGTCCTCCGCCACCCGGATTGAGGCGAGTTACTACGCCACCACGAGGACTTAGAGCGCATTGGGAATTGGGCATTCCAAATTGGGGAGAAAAAGGGGAGAAAAAAATAAAATTAAAATAATAATAATAATACAATAATATTACGAAAATAAATAATAATCATAATATGCTTGTTCTTATATCATGTTTTAATTATTATTATTATTATTATTATTAATACAAGCAGGATGAACAGAACAAGCATATTGTGAACAAAAAAACATTCTGAAATATAAGACATCTATCACAGTTTGTTGGTATTTGATGGAGGTTTTATTTGCACCTTCATACCCAGACTCCCTTAAATATGAAACTGATCAATACAGGAGCTATAACTGAGATTTGAAAGAAGAAAGCATGCTTTCTTTTTTATCAGGGTGGATTTTGCTTTATCAAGGCTTGGGTTGCAAGGTGTGCTCACTGAACTCAACGACGGATCGAAACTCTGTTGCGGAAGTGTGAGCTATGGGAATTTGTAGAGAGAGAAATGCGAACAGAGTTCTCTCACCCTTGCCCTTCAATGTCTCTTTGCCTGTTGAGACTCTTGTAACAGTTGCACATTGAGTTCGCACAGGGAAGAAATGTGAGCTTTTTGAGTCCCAGTGTGACTTTGATCAATGGCTAAATTGTGGGGAAATAATAGTTCATAGATTCAACAAAGAAAATTGTTGTGTTTTTCTCCCTCATTTCTTCATTGTTTTATTAAGGAAATGCTGAAGGTGTACTTTGAAGGAATAGTTAAACCTGAAATGAAAATTTACTCATCCTTAAGTCATTCCAAACCTGTATTATCATCTTTCTTCAGTGAAAGACAAATGAAGATGTTGGGCAGAATGTCATAGAGGCTTGTTTACAGACACCAAAAGTGGCTGGTGATTTATACTGCTCAAAAAAGGACAAAAAAGCATAATAAATTTATCCAAAAAATATCTATGTGACTTGTACACTATATTTCAATGCTCTAAAGCTACGCGATAGCTTTGTGGAAGAAACAGACCTAAATTTAAAAACATTAAATCTTAGGATGACAACAGCAAACACCATTAGATAACCATTGGTGTCATTGGAACAATAGTGCCATGTTTGAAAAAATGTGACCGCAAATGACATTTGTGAGCCATAGAAGAAAGAGTAAGACTTATATTTTTACTCTCTTGAAAAAGCCAGTTGATGAAATTCAATGATGTGAAGTGGCTATGTAATTACTTAAGGTACAAAAATTGTCATAGCACCGCATATAGTATGGTCACCCTAAAGCTGACTCATTCTGGGGGGTGGGGGTGTTGATTGAGAACATTGCTATGAATAATAAATTGGTTCGTTGTAACCACTGTGGCAAAGGTTCATAAAAGCATGTCTGTTGTTTTTAAAATATCTGGGCTTGAATTTCTGGTACTAATAGAATACAAATCAGAGGCAGATCGTGTATAATGCCACACAAACAACAGAAACCCATGATACAAGGACAAGATTCTTTAAGAGGGATTTGTAGGTAATTCAGTCCTTAATTACTCTCTTTCGCGGAGATCCTGAGGGAATTTAGCGAAGTACTACATCCCAAAGAATAATTTCTAAGCAGGTGGACTCTATCAACAGCATTAGGTTTTAACCACACATCTATCACGCAAAGTTGATTGAACTTCGCTCAGATGTAAGCCATAATGATAAGGAATTTAAATGACATTTTAATAAATTCAAGATTAATCAGTCCCCATTCTATTTACTCAACTGAAAACAAAATATTTGCATACAAATCATTAAAGCTAAACAAGCTAAATAAATATATAAAATATCCATCCATCCATCCATCTATCAGGGTGACAGCAATAAAACAGCTCAATTATACTTCATATCACAAATAAAACAAGAAAACAACTTCAGATGACTGAACTGAAAGCATATGGACAGCAGCATACTAAATATTATATAAATGTTAGGGCTGTTGATTTAACACGTTTATTCAGTGCAATTAATTTGATAAAAAAAAAAAAACACGTTAAAAAAAAAAAAAAAATACGCAATTAATCATGTCCCCGGCCGTAATAAGGAAGATTCCTGAGCAATTCAAGCTTGAAGTACCACTTGTTTTCTCCAGGGGGCAGTAAGCGAAACTTCAGCTTTATAGGCAACGTGCAACTTACACAGAGAACAATCCAACCCTTCAGCTGACTGCACAACACGAGGACGCGATCTTGCGTTCAAAACACAGCTTGATGGAGCGCAAATCCAAACGTATTGATCTCAAGACATGTTTTTCTAAATTTCATACTACGTTTAACTTGACACAGCAACCTAAAAATGGTATGTTTATGACGTGATGCAACCATAGTTAAATGCTTCAAAAGCATCTGCCTGATGCAGGTGTACATTGACGCATTTTTAGACAAGCCCTTATAATAAATCTCGGACTGATTGACAAATTCATTTGCAATATGGATTGCTGTGAACTGTAGGCCAATGATTCGCTTATGTTCAATAATATGCAAATAAACAAAACCTTGGATTCAATGCTTAACTCATCTGCCACAATAATATAATGCATTTTAATTATCTAAATATATATATATAAATATAAGTATATATAATATATACTTTTTGAGTTACTTCAAAGTACATTACTTTGGCTAAACACATTTTTTAAATATTATTTTATATGTAGAAAACTTTTAAAACATGAATTAGGCTCGCATATTTTTATTCCTGTGAGAGCTGAAAGGTGTGTGCCCCATAACAATTCATTGTAATGAAGAAATGTGTGGTGCTGAGTGTACTAATACTAACACTGGTCATGCCACACTGCTACTAAATGACAAGGGAAATTCTCGCTTGTGGATTTTAAAGGTGGAACCGTTAACTTTCCTTCATTCATTTACAATAAATGCAGGCGAAGCCAGTCGAGATCCAGATTTCATGGAAGCTTTTCAAGGATTAGACAGCAAGCCCCTGCCTTTTGCATCCCTGCCTTTCAGACGAACGAAGCACTGGATCTTTTTCACATCATGTCCCTTACCATTCATCATTCTGACAAGTTTCAGAGAAAGGTCTGCACTTGCAAAGTTTCTTTTGTTAAACAGAAGATTATATTGGAGCAGACGCAATAATGGCCTTTACTATGTACACTAAATTAAGACCCTTTGAGCTCAAAATACCCATCAGTCAACAAACTAAATGATTTTCTGCTACTGGCATGAGTCATTATTTCATTTTAGACAAATTAGTTCAATGTGCCCTAACTATGTGAGAATGATACTTGCCTCAAAATAGCTTGATTGTTATAAAAATGGATTTTTGTGTAAAGTCAACATGAAATGCTGTTCACAACCCATTTTACTTCCAGATGAAACAGGATATTAAAGATGCTGTTAGTGATTTTAGCCATTCTGGAACCACCAGACTAGCCATCTTACAGTTTTTTTTTTTTTTTTTTTTTTTTCTATCTGTAAACATCCCTAAAACTTGACAAAAAGATAAATTTGCATTCATAAAATGTAAAGACTTGTCATCAGAGAATAAATCTTGAGTAGTGTTTATTTTTTAAGCATAAATCTGGCAACCTTTAGCTGATTTTAAAGACAAAATACATACCAAAAAATTTGCATCTTAAGAAAATGTATCGAGTTTTAATTATGTTTCGTTATTTATCAGCGATATCGGGGAAGTAAGTTTTTGCATGATTCGTGCCTGAATGGTAACAAAAAAGCAGGAATGTGCCAGCCTGATCTGACATAAAATTCAACAAGTGTGTGCTGATTTTTCTTTAGCCGAAATCGGTATACGTTGACAGCGTTGAATTTGAAAGCACTGCCTCCTGAGGCTAAAGCGGTAAGTGTTTCAGAGCAGATAAACAAGTGTGACATCCATTTATATCCAGGAGAGGTCGCCAGAAGCCAGTTGTAAAGAGAATTGTTTTCAGCTGAACAGGGTGTAAAACAGTGAAGAGAAATGCTTATTTTAATGTACCCCCAACCAAAACACAAATCTAACCCTAACCAATAGTAGGGACAAAATGCAATGTTAGGGATAAAAATGCAACCTCCTTATCATGCTCGTGATTGTTTATATAAACGTGATTACTTCCTTGTTTGAATGGGAATTGAACGGTGGTCTCCCATGTAACTGATGCAATGCGCTAACAGTCGTGCCACGAGGGAAAGTAATTGTTGTTGAGCCATTACAAATATGTCCGATGGGAGATAGGGCATGTCAGTGAGTCGGCATACTGTTGCTGATCTTAGGGTACCGGAACTTTTGGAAACAGCATGCCGACTTCCCGTGTGATAATAGTGAATGTGCAGTAAGAAAGTAATATTCAATAGAGTGAATTTTCATGCTGACCCCTAAAACACAAAGCTAAAAAAAACAAAACAGCAATGATTAAAAAACAAAAAAACAAAAAAAACAATGTTGAATGTATACATCATAATCACATATAAACAAGTTCACATCAAAAAATATCACAGAATGTGACCAAGTCGCAATCATCACAGCTGTGCTTTGGTAAAATGCATATTGCCCTTTGTTGCATGATTAAATAACACTGAGTTATGACCTTTGCTCGCAGAGGGGGCTTGGCTTACACTCAGGCATATTACAGGACAGCCCATGGGTGATGTGAGACCCGTGATACATAGAGAGCATCATCAATAAAAACAGTGAGGGAGGCAGCTGCTGCCAAGACAGCACTCAGAGAGACTGAGGCTAAATCCGGTTTCATATTATCATTACACATCCCAGGCACGGATGAAAGGGAACCCTCCTTTAAATGGGAGTGAGATGGATCCTTCGGCATAAAGGACCACTTGGGACCAGAGACAAGCAAAGCAATTACAGGTTTAGAGCATCGATATTTTGCAAGTCATTGTAAGTTAATGCTAGGATGGGGAGAGCTGACCTTAGATGAAGGGAAGTATGTGATGGGAGAGAGGTGAACGGCAAGAAACCGTGTTTACAGCCATATTGGGTCTGCCCCAATGTGCATTCTAAACTGCCAAAAAACTTGTCGTTTTCCATTAAAATCTCTTAACATCATGGTAACACTTTACATGAATGTTCCCTTTGTAAAGGGTTTATAAAGGGGTTCATTAATGTATAATAATCAATTTACAGATGCATTATAAATCATTTATATGCAGCTATAACAACATGCATAAGAAGAAAGAACTTTCCTCCAATACTTGCCAAATAGTGAGCATTTCAACATGTTATAAATGCTTAGTAAATGTACTTATTCATTCATACAGAAATTAATCAAAGACATACAATGCCCTAATTCAAGTTTTATGTCACAATGTTGCAAAAATAGATTATTATAGTGAGATGAAAAAGGATTAAGTAATTTTGCTACAGTCCTCAGTGTTTATATTCATTGCTGTAATGTCTTCTTGACACACTTGTGTTGTCTCTTTCCATGTCGCGTTGATGTTAAAAGAATGGTGATACTCCAAGTGGTGTCCTAGTCCTAGTTACCTAAAGTCCTCTGAAAAAAAAAAAAAACACTTTTCGGGTCCTCATGCTCATTAACAGCATATATCATATAATAAAGCCTAATGATCAGAGAGAGAGTCAGCAGCTTCAAGTTCCTGGGTGTCCACATCACTGAGGAACTCACATGGTCGGTCAACACTGAGGCCGTTGTGAAGAAGGCTCATCAGCGCCTCTTCTTCCTGAGACGGCTGAGGAAGTTTGGAATGAACCACCACATCCTCACACGGTTCTACACCAGCACTGTAGAGAGCATCCTGACTGGCTGCATCTCCGCCTGGTACGGCAATAGCACCGCCCACAACCGCAAAGCCCTGCAAAGGGTGGTGCGAACTGCCAGACACATCATCGGAGGTGAGCTTCCCTCCCTCCAGGACATATATACCAGGCGGTGTGTGAAAAAAAGCTCGGAGGATCATCAGAGACTCCAGCCACCCGAGCCATGGGCTGTTCTCACTGCTACCATCAGGCAGGCAGTATCGCAGCATCAGGACCCGCACCAGCCGACTACATGACAGCTTCTTCCCCCAAGCAATCAGACTTTTGAACTCTTGATCTCTCACGATCAAAATACATCAGCACTGTACTTTATTACTCTTATATCTCACACCGGACTGTCATAAATTATATTCTCTCTTAACAACACACTGGCAACTTACTATCGACCGACAGCCTGAATGTCAATACAGTACAATACAACCTACTGTACATTTTATATATACTATATATACTATTTTTATTGTATAATGTGTACTCTATATTGTGTGCATTGTATACTGTACGTTGTATGTTATTATTTGTATATTGTGTTATGTGTAATTATGTGTATATTAGATTTTAAATTGTGTTGTGTAAATCTGATGTTTATTGTAAATTGGTATATGTCTCATCACTGTCACGACTACTATGTTGCTAGGGACTGCACCCAAGAATTTCACACACTATTGCACTTGTGTATATGGTTGTGTGACAATAAAAGTGATTTGATTTGATTTGATTTGATCATTAAACCATACCAAATGTTTATATACATAGGTTTTTAATGTTCACAACACCTTAATAAATGCTTCACAGGTCTCCACTTTATGTTAAGGTACATTTTCATGGGTTACTAATGTTGAATAAGTGTTACTAAGCATTTATATTTCTGTCAAAGCACGTGTCCTCTTTAAATTGTACAATGCAGCACATCACATGAATAGACACATACTACCATTTAATTTCAATCTTAGGCCCCTGAATTGAATCGAATCACATCACGACAGACTTTGAGGTATCAGCAATCATTGGCTAAGAAAACGATATAAGATTGTAGCGAGATGAAATTTGTGATTAACACCCCTACTATTTGGCAGGTATTTCATGAAAGTCAACCTTTTATGCATTTTGTTATAACCTCATCTCAATGATTAATAATGCATTTGTAAATGCATTATTAGTCATTAATAAACCCCTTTATAATCACTTAACAAAGGGAATATTATTGTAAAGTGTTACCAACATTCTTAAAAGACAACATATTTATTTGAGAAGTAAAATAACAATAAGATAATAAGTTTTGTTTTCAAATCCAACAAACATTTGTGAGGTTTATGCTTAAAACATGAAAAAACTATTTGAAGCAATAATTACACAAAAAGTACAGTTTGCATTGTACTAAGCACAATATGATGACTCAGAGATCAACAGAAGTACAAATTTTAAAACTGCTATTACCTGGACTCAACAACCTGTTGACCTGTATTCCAATGTGTTAACCACTGGGCCATTCAGTTGTCACAGCTCAAAAGTGCCAAAGAGACATTCCAAGCTGACAGCAGCAGGTTTTAAATAATAATAATAATAATAATAATAATAATAATAATAATAATAATAATAATAAACATATATAATAAAAACACTTAGAAATGTTTCTCTGCCATTTTCAGAAGACTTGGAATAAGGAAGCGATGATGCACTAAACATTTTGTTTAAATTGACTAAGAATTTTGACCACTATGTGGCGCTGTCTCCAGACTGCTTAGGTACCCTCAGGACATGATTTCGAAGACCCCTGCCAGTTTTCATTCAAATCGGCATTTAAAATATACATTTCTATTTCATAAAATTCAAAATGGCAGAGAGGTTATATGGCCGATGTTGGAAAAGTTGGAAAAATTGGTATCACTGAAATCCTCATTACCCAAGGAATCCAAAGATACCAAATTCATGGTTGAAACAGTTCAAAAGTTACGGTCCAAAATAGCCAATTTTGAAATTTCTTGACCCATAGGTGGCATACAGTAACCTCGTTAACATCATTTCTGAACAGTAGCACAAATTAAAATGTTTTTTGGTGAGTTCTGTGTGGCTCAGTCGGCAGATTATTTTGAGTCATTGTTTGGGCAAATTAGATCAAGTTTGAAGGATGTGAAAAGTTTAAACTGTAAACGTCATAATCCAAATGGAGACCACTGTAATGGGGCGGAGTTTTAATGTAAGTGGTCCATTGGAATCATCTGGTGGAAAGTAGTCGGATGCCAAAAAAAAAAAAAAGTGTTTCTACGACAAATGGTTCAAAAGATACGCACAATAGAAAAGTGAATTTTGACATGGTGGTTGCAATATAAAGTTTGTCCTAGAGACCCTAATTTTGGTAAGTGGGCTATTCTTGCCCCCCCCCCCCCTATCAGTGTGCCAAATGTCATCATTTTCCTATGTACAGTTCACAGGGCTGCCATAGACTCCCAGCCAGAATAATAATAATAATAATGGATACAATAGGGGTTAGCCCCTTTGGGGCTTGGCCCCTAATTATTATTATGATTATTTATTTATATATATATATATATATATATATATATATATATATATATATATATATATATATATATATATATATATATATTTATTTATTTATTTATTTATTTTTTTTTTTTTTTGCAGTGCAGATTTACAACACAACCAAAGAGTAATATTTGCATGTATGAATGATCTAATGTCATAATCGCCTCTTTGGCGATGTGTTAATGTAAAGTTGGTTTGTTTTGAGTGAATGTAAATAAAAGGGACAAAAAAATCTGATTTGTCCCAAACTTTTGGACCAGTGTATTATTCCTCGCAATGTAAAAGCAGCCTAATAGACATGCCTCTATCTAGCATGTTGTTAATATTAAACAATACTAAAAAGAAAAAGAGAAAACCACTCACTGCCATTAAATAATTTCTTTGTTCTTTAGTACTGAATGTTGACCTGCATAATGATTCAAATTAAGGAATACTTGAAGTGTGAATGCCATTGTTTTAATTTAATTAGTTAATTTTACTATTAGTTTTATTTTATTTTTTAATAAAATTTGTTCATTAGCATATTAGTTTTGCATTTCTATCAAAATTAGTATTGAGAATCATGAAATTTCACTGGTATGTCTATCAAATACTGAAATACAACCATTCCAAATACCATCTGAGAGCTACTGTGGCGAGGCCACTCTCTTTTTTAGACAGAGTGAAACGGCAGGCGTTAAATAAATGTATGCAACAAAGTAGCATGAGAAGCAGTGGATTAAAGACATGGGGGACTTGTATTAATTTAGGAAGTGAACAGTCCACAAACCTCAGCTAGCAGTCTGGAACAATAACTGCAGGGGATTAACTATGAAAAAAAGGCATTTGGAAAGAAACCATTTGACCAAACTAATTAAGTTAAAAGTTAGGGGGAAAAAATAAATAAATTACTTGATTGAGAGGCATTCAACCAATGCAAGCATGGAATACATGGAGTGCTCTTAAAAAACAATGTGAAGTGCCTGAGATTTAAAGAAGAAAAAAATGCTTTTAAAAATGTCAAATTTGTGTTTGAGCATCCTAAAGAGAGTGTGCACTGATAAAAATGAAGCCCTCAGAGATAAGTAATACAGTAGAAAAAGAGACAAGCTAGCTTGTGAAAGACAAACCGCATTGGCTCTCCTACACTTATAATGTCTTCTTTCCATTCCAAACGCCCAGATAACAAAGGGGAGTCCAACATTAGCATCATTCACAGCGACATAACAAGCATTAAAAACACAATAATAAAGATATATGATTGGTATTATACTGAAGCATTTTGCTGTTGTAAAATAAAATGTAAAATAATAATGTATAACAATGCAAACAGTACTGGTGTTCTGACTCAAAACCTTATATTTACTGAGATAACTACTTGTGGCATTTTCCCTGTGTGACAACTAGCTCTGGTGTCCTCTACTAGTTTTCCCTCATTATATTGTCACATATAGTTTAACTGATTTTCTTTGAGCTTATACAACACACTATTTGCTCACAAATTGAACTTTTTATGGATTAGTTGTTCCATTATTTACAGCCCCCATGCAGAGATTAATACTGTTATTATGACTTTCATGAAACAATCAGTTGTACAGTAGCATTAGCTGATGTGCTATATTTAGCTTCCCATGCCTCTGAAAGCTTGTTACATGTAATTAAAGTCACCATAGAATTCCAATTACTGGCAAGTCCATTTCTTTATCCATTAAGACAAAATATTATAACTTAAGTTGAATGTTTTGGTTCATTTATCTTCTCCAGTTTCAATAAATGCTATGGGAAACTGTGTTGAAACCACAACACACATACTGAGAACAGATGTCTCTTTATGTATTATTTCTGACAACCGGAGGCCATGTTCTGCAGTTGAATCTTGGGTCATTTGAGATATCATTGTACAAGAGGAATTAAATGCTGTCAGCACCATCGTGTACGTTGTGTCACAAGGGAGGCCCACTGTCTTTGACTTTGAAAATCCCTGGTGTAGAGGAATGCATATTTTATTAACCCCCAAATCCCAAACTTAAACCCATCCGTCAGTGGAGTACAAATTTATTCTTAGAGGGAAAATGAAACCTCTGAATTATGTTGGTCACTGATTATGTGATGCAAAAATGCCACTTGTCAGTAACTCGGCAGAATGGGGTAGATGTCAAGGTACTGGTACATTCGATAATAACATGTCAACTTCCAATGTGAGCCTATTTGCATTGCTGAGTAGGAAAATTTACAATTTAGCTAATACATAAACAACAGAAGTGTGATTTATCAGGCAAACGCATGGAGCAAACACTGGACTAAATACTGTGTTAGCATTAGTTATATTACTCAGTGAAAATTTGATTTGATTAGATCCATGGCCTTTGACTTCAACACCCAAAAATTCTGAAATGAATAAGCCTATCACATAGGTGTGGGCAGTGAAGCCATTATCTGTATCTGAATTTGTATCTGTTACTATAACAAAATTATCTGTATCTGTCTCTGTATTTGGATAGAACTGGATGTGGGCGTGGCTTAAACTGGAAGTGTCTCAAAACTAATCTCTTACATTTATAGTTTCTGTATATAAAATATGCCTTGGATAGGCCTATTTAATTATTATTATTGCTATTATTATTATTATTATTATTATTATTATTATTATTATTTAATTATATTATTAATATATTCTTTCTATTTTTTTCTCACAAGAAGAAGCTGGATATGTAGGCTACATTAACTGTGGAATGTGATTTTAGATTTGGTTTCTCCTGGTATTTTTGATATATGCTGAAACAGAATTTTGGTTTATGTCTGCAGTGTGCAAGTATATGTTTAAGTTTATGTGCAGTGTGCAAGTATAACAATGTTTTTCTGGAGGCATGAGGTGTCAAGCAATTGTGAAATGCAATTAAATACAAACATTAAAAAAATGAGAAAAAAATTATTAAGCCTGCAAACAGGTGAATGCACCTTAAATTTACAGTATATCAGAAAGTTTTATGATAGGCTACACTCGAGGCTTATTTTGTGTGCACATATTTTAACATAATTAGTTATATTCCATGTGAAAATTAGCTAAATGCAGTTGAATAAATTACAAGAGTGAGCCTCTATACATTTCCAGAACAGAAAAGCGGGAAAAAATGTGCATGTTTTGTTTTCTCTGCAATCCTCTGTGTGCAGGAATATTCTGAATAGATTTACACATATTTAAACCTCTATGGAGAATTTAAACTGTTTGGGAATAAAGGCTAAACCATGCAATTACCATAATTGGTGATGTGGATATAAATGTGGTCAGCTTTAAGAGATGGGCCGACGAGCTCTGCTATTAAATCATCACGTCAGGAATTCAACATTGTGCTCAAGTTGGTTTATGAATCCTTTCGTGTGAATTTTGTGCAACAGTTGGTGTTAATGTGTTAACACACATTTTAAGAAGTGGAAAATGTGTTTGATAGAGTATCTTAGTTAATATTACTCTTGACAAGATTAGATTTCGGAGACGCGCACAATTAACGGAGACTGAAACGAGACCACGGCCATCCAATGAACTTGAAATCAGACCTTGCGCATATTCATTCATAATGTTTACACTATAGTAATATTGGCTTCACAGACTCATCATTACTTTGTAATTTTGGGCATGTTTATTTAAAATATCGCTTTATACCTGTGCTCGTAAGATGCTCAGTCTTCCGAATATTTTTTGTATTATTCAAATCAATTCTTTATTTGTTTTGAAGTCATTATTCGGGCCTTTCCGAATAAGGTATTGCATTTAATTATTTGATTTTAGCGTCAGAATATGCCTGCAACCCATTTTTTGTGTCAAGACCCTCCAGTTAAGAATCAATAGTTTATGCTACACAACATTTTAGCCTCACAAAGATCTGGCCTGGTAACCAAACATTGTAGTTTCAAACCCCAAAAGTGTTGATCAATGTACAATCAGCAATCTGTCCTTGATTAAAAATTTGTTTATTTGGCTAAAAGCATCAGCTAAATGGATAATTAGCTAATGTATTTATCTTAGCCGACAGTGACGATGCTACCCTTTGAACAAAAACATTTACTGGGATAAAAACATCATCACTTGGCATCTCTCATCTCCTGTACTTTGCTCTGTGAGACCATGCATCTGGACTGCCATTGTATCAATACACAGGCCTGACCATACAAAAACCATCTGGAGCTCTCACCTAAGTCTAATTGACACACTAATTAGGAAGTAATGTCATAGAGAACATTCTGGAAAGAGAAGCTGCAGAACCAATGGCAGTGTCGTGTTTGGCAGGAAATAGGCAGCCGTCCATGCATCCTTCATGCCAGAGGAATCTATGAGCAACCCATCTGGACTTAACTATTCCACTGTGCAATGATATCCTTCACGATGACATGTGAGGCAGTTCGTTTCAATGCGTGGCATATATTTTAACCACCGTAATTTGCAAGCTTGTTGAAATGTGTTGAGCTATTTTGTGGTGTGGAGATAATGCAGAATATCCCACGACAACTGCCTGAGATTAATTGCAAATTGGCAAGGCGCACCTGGTATGCATGACATGGCAATTGACGTATTAACCTTGAATTATGCGATGGGATGCACAGGATATTTGCAGATGTAAACAGCCACATGCATGCAGCTGGCATAAATTCTTAAAAGAAACAACATATGCAGAGATTCTGAGAATAAGAACTAGAAAGAATTGCACACTATTATTGCATATAGCATAACGACCTTGCAAGCAGATGCACTTACAACAAACCTAAAAGTAAGACTGATGATATACATGCTAAAACAAGACCTTGCAATCGTCAAAAAGAGAGAGTCTAAGATAAACATTTCTAATCAAATTTAGCATCTTGTGCATTGCCTGGATACACATCTTCTCCCAGATGCATTAGCCAGATTGATGGCACTCTCTTCTGTGGACTTGTTTTCCTTTGAACTTAATGGCACAAAACTACTCCATTTGTGTACAAATCCCCTTTCATGCAGCTGTCTTGCTTTACAGTAGCTTTGAAGATTCACTTATGGCAATGCATGAAACAACAGAACAACAGAAGATATATAGCATATCCAATTTCCAATTCCAAAGAAACTTTTTACCTACACCTTTACCATTGTCTTCAAAGGACAAAAAACTCAGAATGTCAACAGTAGAGTGTGTTATTAAGTGCCTCATACAACAATGAAAGCAATGACTTTGAAATCATTCTGATCCTGAATCGAGGCCATCAGCATTCACAGGCAGCCAGATTCCAGATGTTTTGTTCGTGATAATGTGATTTTAATTACCGTCCCTGAAGTGCGATGGCTTAAACTGGCCGTCAGTCTCTCCCACTTTTTCCCCAATTTTACAGTTGAGTAGGCAAGTTGTACATCTCACACTAAGTAGCCTGTCACGTATAAAGCCCATCAAGGACACCAAAACAAAATGCTGCTTTTCCCTCCACTGAACCCTTGCCGATCTTAATGCAACACAGAACAATGTCATCGGCTCTTTCCTCCCATTTCAGATGAGAAAAAGAGTCGATCACAGTGCAATGAACCTGTCGTTATCTTTGTATCTTTTCTTACTTTTTGATATGGAACATCTTTCTAAGCTAGACAGAGGCTTGATTTGATAACTCTGATCCTTGAACCCAGTGCAGTCTGATGTGGACAGAACTGAGAATCTTCAGCGCTTTAAACAAAAAAACCTGTATCTCCGAAAGCCGTGACCACTTGGATTTGTCATGCGTCCATCTATTTGTCTCACAGGGATGGATTGTGGTCTCAAACGGCACTTGTGTCCAAGTATTTGGAGGTGGACAGTTCATGCTGTGTGCGCAGAGAAGACCAGGGGTCTCGGAATCCTATTGGTCAGCTCTTACTGGATGTGCAGAGGCCTGGAGACCCTCAAACCGTTCTCACTCCAAAGGCATCAAATACTGCCGCTTGTGCAAGAGCCCAGCACGTCAACAGGTGGACACTAAAAGCAGCCTTTGCTATCAGTTTCCATCACCTTCAGCAAGTGCATTGCTTTCAATAAGAAACTTTTGGCATCAAAGACTGATGCGAAGGGCATCAGATTTTATCATCGTTAAATTATCGCCATGTCTTCCGATCGCTTTGTGTGAAGAACAGACCCAAATGTAAGCTTTTATTCCACAATCGCTGTCTCACGGTGTCCGCTGTAACACATCCCATTCTCGACTTGTTCTAACACATTCAAAAATTGCAGCATCGAGAAGGCTTCAGCAACGTCAAACACCATTGGTGAGAGCCAAAGCGTTTGACGTTGCTGATGCCTTCTCGATGCAGCAATTTTTGACTGTGCTACAATGAGTCGGAAGCAGGAGGACCGCGTTTGTGAAATAAAAGCTTACATTTGGGTCTGTTCTTCACACAAAGTGATCGGAAGACATCACGGAACCGAACAGGTCACTTCAGCAGAGCAGAATGTTTACAGAAAACAACAAATTAAACATTAACCACTGCAAACTAATAAATGTTGCTGATTAAACATTACCATTGTGAATAAACGTGGCTTATTTCAAACATAATGAAAAGCATACCCCAACATATCATGTCAGAATGACAAAATTGTACCCCACCATATAATTTCACGATGTTAAAAATCTGATGCCCTTCGCATCAGTCTTTGAAGGTGAACGTTTCTCATTGAAAGCAATGCGCTTGCTGGAGGCATCGGAAACTGATGCCAAAGGCTGCTTTTGGTGTCCACCTGTTGACGCACTGGGCTCTTGCACAAGCAGCAGTATTTGACACCTCAAGAGTGAGAACGGGTTGAAGCCCTAGTGGTCAGCTCGCAATGTGTACACAGTGGGATCCAGGGGCATGGGAGCATTAGTAGTCATCTTGCACTACATAGAGTCAAGGGGCCCAGAGAGCCCTAGTGGTCAACTTGCTCTGTATGTGCAGAGAACCTTGGTGTTCAAGTTTCTTGGCAGTCTCAGACTGTATGTCATCTGAGCCCCTCCATAATCCGGCCCTGTTGCCACAAGTGAATTCTGCCTGTACTCTCTAACGTAATTCTAATTCAACTGTGACCTTTAAACACAGTTACTATAATAATCTCAAGTCTACACAATTAGAATTAGCCTTATGATTCTTGCTTCTTAGTCAACAGCTAAAAATAGTGTAGCACATATTCACAGGACAAATTGTCCTAAAATGAATTATGTCTGATCTCTCACACAGGTTGAGTTCATGTCTTCATAAGCAAGGCTCTTTGTTACTCCTTTCCAAATATGGTTCTACTTCTGGAGGAATACAGCAGATGATATGACATTCTGCTTTTGACTGCCTTTGTGCTAACCTTATCCCTTGGATTTCCTCCACCGTGTTTGGCCCTAACCGAGACCTTTTCCAGAAATGAATTCAGTTGAAGGGCCCAATGACCTTTTACAATAGAGCAAGCTGAAAGACATTACAACCAGGCGGCTGGTGGAAAGGATACAACACTTGTGCATTCTGTGTGCTTCTGATTACGCAGATACACTGCATATTATGATAGCACAGAGAAGTGACATTTCTGGTTGGATGTGATGCCAAGTCGCAAAACATGGCAAATTAAACCGTACAATGTTAAGAAAAGGGTTATTTTTCAATTTTATAAGAAATGGAACACTTTCTCTGTGCTTTACAAAGAACTACTTGTTGATTTGAAACTAGCTTTCACAGATTCTCAAGGACGTTTCACCTTGAGTATTTCTGGCACAGTTAATTAGGGGTGATAGAATTATTCCATAGGCTGTTTAATTGATTTGACACTATGGTATTTGCTTTTTAACAGCAGGGAATTAATCATTTGAAAAAAGGTCAGATAAAGCACATGTAATGTTCCTAATCTAACTACCTCTATGTTGGTTGAGAATCAAAGCATATTTAACATATTAGACACCACTGAGAACCCTGGAAACTCGGAGAACTAATTTAACCCTGTCCCTATTATCAACTCTCTGCAATTAATTCATGCCAACCTCAATGCAAATGAAATGTAAAGGAACTGCTGATGCACAAGGTGGATTGCTAGACTACACAGCATTTTCACAAGCCAGCTTGGTCTCGATTTGAAGGAGCTGTCGTCCTCTATCTGGTTGACAGACGTGTGTGTCAGACTTGTTTACTGTTCGACGTGTGGAGCTGTCTTAGTGGCTGATGCCAGTGAGCTGAGGCAGGCGTCCAGTGTCTGCGGACCACCCGGTAGGACAGCTTAATCAAGCAAGCACAAAATCGAAAGCAAGGCTCACACTGGGGGGGGGGGGGGGGTCATTTACATTAAGATGACTTAACTTTTTTTTATCTTGCTGCATAGGTTGTTGTGCTCTGTCTTGGTTCAGGCAAGATTAGTAGGATGTCTTATTAAAGTTTCAATGTGTACAAAAAACAAAACAAAACAAAAAAACACATTAGTTCTCTACAAAGTTCTTGTTAAAGGGATAGTTCACCCAAAAATGTTCTCATCATTTACTCACCCTCATGCCTTCTTCTACAGAACATGAACAAAGATTTTTTGAAAAATATATTAGTTACAATACAATGCAAGTGAAAGGTGACCAGACCTTTCAAACTCCAAAAATCACATCAAGGCAGAATAAAAGTAATCCATAGGTTTTCATTGGTCTTCAGAAGCTATATAATAGGTGTGGGTGAGAAACAGATCAATATCTAAGTCTTTTTTACTATAAATATCCACTTTTACTCACACATTCTGAAAGAGAAAGTGAAAGTGGAGATTTGTAGTAAAAAGGATTTAAATATTGATTTGTTTATCACCCACACCTATTATATAGCTTCTGAAGACCAATGAAAACCTATGGATTACTTTTATTCTGCATTGCTTCAGAAGACATATATTAAACAACTGGAGTCATTTTATGCTGCCTTGATGTGATTTTTGGAGCTTGAAAAGTCAGGTCGCCATTCACTTGCATTCAAAGCTTAGATTTTCTTCTAAAAATCTTTGTTTGTGTTCTGCAGGAGAAATAAATTCATACACATCTAGGATGGCATGAAAATAAGAGAGTAAATGATGAGAGAAATTTCATTTTTGGATGAACTGTCCCTTTAAGCATTAAAGGGGACCCAGGATAAATCCTTACCTAACGTATTGCATCAGAATTGCAAGGAACTTGACAACCAGTGATTGATATGCATTTACGCTAAATGGAAATAAGCAGGTGACATTTTTCAAGTGGGGGAAAAAAATAAATAAAAATGAGTTAAGTGATATAAAGGTAGGTAGAAGATATAATTTTAGGTTTAAAGCACAAGGTGCAGCTCAATTGAACTGACCATATTTAGACATAAATGCTTGATTTCTGCCATGGTGTTATAAACATTGTACTTGCCACCTCTGTATGAATGGGCATGACACATTTGCAGTTAGTAAGCAATTAGTAATTCAATCTCAAAGTCAGATAAAAAATTAGCGGAATGAAGTATGTGTATTTTTCCAAAAACTAAAACATGCGTATTTTCTGTATCATGGCTATTAGCAAATTTCCCATGGCTCGGTTTAGTTTTGTAAACAACACAAATCTAAGATATGTTACTATCATATAAAAGATGCAATGAAACACCACCCTTTCTTAAACCTTTTCCCACACCAACTTCTCAAAATGACAGATCCTATCATGTCTGCAGCATGAGATGGTTGTGCAGCGTATTTGAATAGATTATTGAAAGTTTCATTTGTGTGTTTTATTTGACAGTCAGGCTGTTCTTCCTCAGGAGGAGGAGAGGGAAAGCGATAAGCGGTCTGGGTAGAGAGGTGGCCACTCAAGCATTTACGGAAACAGATCCAGTGATGCGAAGTTTGGGCAGGTCAGTGTTTGTTGGATTTGGAAGTATCTCTGGTAGAGGGCACAGCTATCTCAGGCTCATGTCTAGTTGCTGTATCAAAATGCTAATGTTACTGTCTGCACACAGTCACATGTACGCATACACCTGAATTCCTAGAACACACCCAAACAGCCATCCTAAATGACCACCTACATCATCCCATCCACGCGCATTCAGATTTGCAGCAGAGTTCACAGGCGACCTCTCATGTTTAATGGTGCATAGCAACAGGGCCAAGAGAAGATGAGGGGAGTCACGGCACTAATGTCTGCATGCATCGGCGGAGGATCACAGACTTCAAGACAAAGGACATCACAGAGATTCTCTCTCTCCACAAGCTCATCTTTGACCTCTCATACCCTCAAAGAGATCCATTCACAACTATTTCTAGGGTGATATTTGTTCTATAGATGGAAGACGTCTTGAACTTATACAGCAGATACAACCCAAATGTTGACAGCAACCTATAAATCATCATCTCATATGCATTGACTTCCATGTCTGTCCATATCTATCTATCTATCTATCTATCTATCTATCTATCTATCTATCTATATACATTATTTATACATATTCGGGCTGACAAATTTAACACATTAATTTCTGAGATTAATTATTGAATGTTTATTGCATTTTTTAAAAATAATGCCCTCACTTCCTGTGGCTAAAATTGCCATTGGTAAAACTGGTACACGCTCGACTCAATTGCACAGAAACTTATTGTGTTTAGCAGTGCACGCTTAGTGCGACACATGTCCTGGGCATGATGAACACATGTGCAGAGTTACTACGGCAAATGGAGACTTCACCCGCAAGCATTGAGACAGGTGTGGGAGAGATAGGGGCAAGCTGCCATACCTCTTCTCATCGCCCGAAAATGCTATCTCACTTTCATCTGAAAAAGTGTCAAAAGATAAAACCAAATGTTAATCGCGATTAATCGCAGAGTACTGTCATTTGACTCTAAATATACATCTTTTCCTGTCAAAATGCATTTCTTTCAAAACAAAACAATTTGTAATAATATAATGCTTTATTAACATTTTCCAAACAAAGCCTTCCACAGAATAATGATAGAAATGCACTAAAATAGCACCAATTCAAGTAACATTAAACGTTTCCCGAAGTCTTATTGGGAGGTTGACTTATTGTAAGAACTAGTCTCCCGAAAGTTTGCATATTCATTACAATAAGGATTAAATCTCTTAAAATCTCATCCTCCACAATATTAATCAGCCAGCAGACTGTGGCTATCCACTTTGCTACAGCAATCGTGAAGCTGCGTTCATGATTTGCGTCAGGGCGTTAGCTCTAGCTTCAAGCACCGCTTTGAACACCACATGAAAAGCGCATGCAGACAAATACATCTCATTCTGCGTTTCAGAGATAGTTAAGACTTGGCGTGCCTTTGTGGTAATTAAAATGCTCCTTACTTAGGCTGAAAAATACTTTGCTGTAAATTTCTGTCACAAGTTCCATCTAGATTTCTAAACAAATAGTGTTAAGAACTCCTTTCTGCATCACTTTATCACTGACACTGAATCAATGCTGTGTGTGTTTGTGAAGTGAGCATCAATGTAATGACTCCGGGCGGACACATCGCAAAGGTTCCGCCCTTCCAACTAGTGTTTATGCTGGTTTATGCTGTATTAACGGTAAATGCATTAATCACATTTAAGAAAAACGTGCATGTTAAACTTAATATTAATTTTAAAGCTCTAATACACACACACACACACACACACACACACATATATATATATATATATATATATACACTCACCGAGTGTTAGGGACACCTGTACACCAACTTATTAATGTGATAATCAGCCAATCGTGTGGCAGCAGTGCAATGCTAAAATCATGTAGATATGGGTCAGGACCTTCAGTTAACGTTCACATCAACCATCAGAATGAGGAAAAATTGTGATCTCAGTCATTTGAACCGTGGCATGATTGTTGGTGCCAGATGGGCTGGTTTGAGTATTTCTGTAACTGCTGATCTCCTGGGATTTTCACGCACAACAGTCTCTAGAATTTACTCAGAATGGTGCCAAAAACAAAAAATATCCAGTGAGTGGCAGTTCTGCAGATGGAAATGCCTTGTTGATGACAGAAGTGAACGGAGAATGGCCAGACTGGTTTGAGCTGACAGAAAGGGTACGGTAACTCGGTCATACCGCCCACCCTTAGTTTCCTGAAATACATGCTGTACATTTTCCCAAAACACTAATTAACTGAAACACTGAATAAATAAGAATGGCTACATTACATTTCAAAGCCATCTATATTCAGCTATTCTCACCCACTGGCTTGTCAGCTTAACCAGTTTTTTGGTAATTAATGCAACAAATGCAAAATGATTTCTTGTAACTCTTTACACTCAGTCAAAGGAAATGCCACATTGTATGATCTTCATTAAGCACCTTCCATGACAGGTAATATTATGGAAGTCCTCACTAGCATTTGTCTAATTTTGCCATGCTCAGCGTGATTACCTAATTACAAGCAGAACATCTTAAAATGAGTAATGAATAAAGCTGTTACACATTCACAATGCTCTTATTGTTTTGTGTTTAAAGTGCTCAAATGGAAAGATCTGTCATGCTTTTGAAACTTGCAGTGTGTGTGAGTGTGTGTGTGTGTGTGTGTGTGTGTGAGAGAGAGAGAGAGAGAGAGAGAGAGAGAGAGAGAGAGAGAGTATAGATAATTTTATAGAGAATTGTACAGAAGGACTTAAAGAGAAAGACAAAATAAGAGGAGAATGCAATAGAAACACAGAACAGAAAGAGAGACAGAGATGGAGAGAGAGAGAGACAGAGAGAGAGAGAGAGAGAGAGAGAGAGAAAGAGAGAGAAAGAGAAAGAGAGAGAGAGAGCATTGGGAAAGAAAACAAATAGTGGCGTGAGACTCCAGCCCCCAGGGAGCAGCACTTAAGTAATTAATGTTTGAAATTGCTCAAGTTCAGCACAGAGACTCCCAAGAGGTCCAGCATCAGTCACACACAAACCACATGGAGGGAGCAAAGAGAGAGAGAGAGAAAGAGAAGGTGAGAAAAGATGAGGCCAGTTCTCTCTCTCGTAATATATCTCTAAACAGGTGGATTAGATTTTATTTATAGGTACAAGAGGCCATGCTATGTTGTGACTAAAGTCATGGCTAATGGTTGTTGTTGTTAGGCACAATGTGCAATGGAGTACCTGCAACCCATTTAACCATGACTATGTTTACAATATTGTACAGCCACGAGTGCCTTATTGCTTTTATAAAATGGTTACCACATAAAAAAATAAAAAAAAGACATACATTTTCATTAAAATGATTTTATCAAGCACATTATAAGCAAAAAAGCCAATAGATGGCCTCTATGGGTGCTGCAAAGTGAAACATAGTACAAAGGTGAAGTGTTTTACATCATGTAAGGCTGATATTATATTTTTGTATTTTAGCACGGCTGGGAAAATCTATTGAACGGTCAGAATCCAGGACCAATCAATATCTAGAGCATTATTGTTTATAACTGATCATTCCCATTTTTGATACATGTAATACTTGATACAACATTCAAAGTCAATGTACATTCAAATGGTTAGAAAATTCATGAAACTTTTATTCAAATTGAAATGTTTTGATTCATATTTTCATATATATTATTATTTGAACGAACTACTTATTTTAAGCATTAAAGCATGTTTATTAATATATTATTAATGATTATTATATAGTTATTACACATTATACTAATCATGATATGATTAAAAATGCAAGGAGAGATTAGAATATATTAACAAACAAAGAAATAAAGAAAAAAGGGAGGGAGGGATGGAGAGAGAGAGAAGGGAGGGAGGGAGAGAGAGAGAGAGAGAAAGAAAAAAGAAAGAAAGACAAAAAGGGGGGAAATCTATTGTCTGTTCAGAATCCAGTCCCAGGTTCAATCAGTATCCAGAACATGATTGTTAATAACTGATTATTTCTTTTTTACATAATTTCTATTGTACATAAACTTTAATGAAATAAATGAACAAACACAGTTATAATATATATATATATATATATATATATATATATATATATATATATATATATATATATACTATAATATTTATCGGAACATGTTTATGTACATTCAAAGTCAATGCACATTCAAATAGCTGTCATTCATATTGGAACTTTATGATTCAAATTGTCATATATATGCATATTTGTATGAACTACTGATCTTTTAACCTTTTCTAACGTGTTTATTAATGTATTATTAATTAGTTATTATACAGTTATTACACTTTTATTTTTTATATTAATAATGATAAGATTAAAAATGCAAATAAAGCTATACAGAATATCGTTCAAAAGGACAAAAGAAAGAAAGAAAGAAAGAAAGAAAGAAAGAAAAATTATTTCTTGGTGGAAAACACATGATCCTCTAATTTCTAAGAATCTAATGTTGTCAGTTAGTCACCTCTAAATGGCTCCTGTTACAGGTTTAATCAAAACACTCTAAAATCGTGTCTGTATCATCAAGAGGTTTAGTGAAAGCACTGACTGCAGGTTTTAAACACTCTCAGAAACTGAAGGGATTGTTCAAACTGTCAGCCATAATGCTACGTGTCTAACTCTTTTTAAACCTTGCTGTAATGGATTTCTTTCACATTTTCAGCTCAAGCACTTCACAGTGAGGCCAGGCTATAGGCAGCTACCTGCCAAATGTACTTGAAAACTGATATTTCTGTCACCTTCCCTTTCTCTAAAGGATAAATTGAGGTGGAACGTCCATGGGCACATGTCAGTTTAGGCTGTCAGCTAATTTTTCAGTGCAACTGAGGATCAGAAGTACCTGAATTTTATGAGCATAAATAAACTTGGTTCCTTGGGACAACAGAGCTATCCACTGTCCTGAGGGAGTGAAAGCTTGTTATGCCAAACACAAAAGGATATCTAATAACAAAGAATTAGAACTATTTTTATTCATGCATTCTCATGCTAAATCAGAATGCAAATGAGGACTTGAAATTTGAATCTCATTTTGACTTGGAATTTCATAATTTCTTTGTAGACATATTGACAGTTGTGCTGTAGACAAGCATAAGTGCTATTTTGTGATTTTTCAGGCTCTTGTGGCTGTAAATCACAGCATCTGAGAAGGAGATTTCAGTTTTATACAGCTGTTCTCATGTATGGAGGTGTCAGAACTCACACATGGCAAGAATCAAACGAAATGGAGATAGAGTGAGAGAAAGAATGAGACTGAAAGAGAGGGAGAGAAATCGGAGAAAGCGAATCATTCGAGGGGTCCAGTAAACATCAATGAGTCAAGCTTAGACTGAGAGAAGAAAATGACTTCCTTGTGCGCCTTTCCCTCTGGTATGTATTCAAAAAAAATTAAGATCATGTTGCCAGTGCTTGTGGTGTTTGCGATGCGCTGAGCTACATTGAAGGGATGGAGCAGAGGCTAGCCGTCCTCTTAGGAGATCACGAAGAGGAGCTGATCCCTTGGCTTTCCTTTACAATGAGTCTTTCTCACAGAGAGAGAGAGAGAGAGAGAGAGAGAGAGAGAGAGAGAAAGAGAGATAGATAGATAGAGAGAGAGAGAGAGAGAGAGAGAGAGAGAGAGAGCAGGAAACAGTATGTTGATAGAGATAAATTGAGCTATCATTCATTGTGAGATTCTATTTTTCACATAACATCACAAAAAAAGAAAAGAAAAAAAATATTTAAAAAAATGTCTACTGTATTTTTATGCACATTAATCCTTAATTAGTGTTATGTATACCACAGGTACAACTTTGTTAGAAACACTTTTTGAATAGTTTCTAACAAATGTAAACTTGCAGGACAGTTTAAACTGAATAAAACTGTATGAATTTCATTGTTATATATCAACATATCTAAGAAAGTGGCATCTGTATAGAATAGAATAGAATAGAATAGAATAGAAAAGAATAGAGATTGTGGATATTCAAACCATATTTAAATATGTATGAATGTCATTGCAATAGATAATATATATATATATATATATATATATATATATATATATATATATATATATATATAGAATAGAATAGAATAGAATAGAATAGAATAGAATAGAATAGAATCCAAAAGGTATTTGGAAACTTTAAAATACATGCTTATCATTCCATTAAATAACAAAATAACAAACCAAGTGGCATCAGAATAAAATAAAATAATAAAATAAAATAAACAGAACAAAACATAGAACAGTATTTGGATGCTTAAGCCACATTTAAAGATGTATGAAAGTCATTGCAATAGATAAGAAAATGTCCAGGCAAGTGTAATCTAAATAGAATAGAATAGCATAGAACAGAAATTGATTCAAAAAGTATTTGGACACTTAAGCCAGATCAAAGGTTGCATAAAAGTCACTGCAATAGATAAAACAACATTTGTGTGTTTAGAATCTGAAATGAATAAAGTGGCATCAGAATAGAATAGGTATTTGGAAACTTTAAAAATGTATGCTTGCCATTCTGTTAAACCAAGTGGTTTCAAAATAGAATAGAATAAAATAGAATTAAATAGAACAGAACAGTATTTTGATACTCAAACCACATTTAAATATGTCATTGCAATAGTTAAAACAATATTTATGTGTGTGGAAACTGAAATTAATAAAGTGGCATAAGAATAGAATAGAATAGAATTTAATCCATCAGTTTTTGGACACTTAAGCCACATTTAAAGATGTATGAAAGTAATTGCAAAAGATAAGAACGTTTCTAGGCAAGTGTAATCTAAATAGAATAGAATAGAATGGGATTTAATTAAATCAAACAGTTTTTGGACACTTAAGCCATATTTAAAGATGTATGAAAGTCAATGCAAAAGATAAGAACATTTCTAGGCAAGTGTAATCTAAATAGAATAGAATAGAATTTAACTGAATTGAATCAAACAGTTTTTGGACACTTAAGCCACATCTAAAGAAGTATAAAATTAATTGCAAAAGATAAGAACATTTCTAGGCAAGAGTAATCTAAATAGAATAGAATTTAACTGAATTGAATCAAACAATTTTTGGACACTTAAACCACTTTTAAAGACGTATGAAAGTCAATGCAAAAGATATGAACATTTCTAGGCAAGTGTAATCTAAATAGAATAGAATATAATAGAATAGAAGTAAATCAAACAGTTTTTGGACATTTAAGTTACTTTTAAAGATGTATGAAAGTAATTGCAAAAGATAAGAACGTTTCTAGGCAAGTGTAATCTAAATAGAATAGAATAGAATGGGATTTAATTAAATCAAACAGTTTTTGGACACTTAAGCCATATTTAAAGATGTATGAAAGTCAATGCAAAAGATAAGAACATTTCTAGGCAAGTGTAATCTAAATAGAATAGAATAGAATTTAACTGAATTGAATCAAACAGTTTTTGGACACTTAAGCCACATCTAAAGAAGTATAAAATTCATTGCAAAAGATAAGAACATTTCTAGGCAAGAGTAATCTAAATAGAATAGAATTTAACTGAATTGAATCAAACAATTTTTGGACACTTAAACCACTTTTAAAGACGTATGAAAGTCAATGCAAAAGATATGAACATTTCTAGGTGAGTGTAATCTAAATTGAATTGAATTGAACTGAATCCAAGTGTTTGGACACTTAAACAACATTTAAAGATGAATGAAAGTCATTGCAAAATAAAAGAACATTTCTAGGCAAGTGTAATCTGAATAGAATTGAATAGAATAGAATAGAAAAGGTATTTTGAAACTTTAAAAAGTGTATGCTTGTCATTCTAGTAAATAACCAAATAAAAAAACAAGTGTTTTAATAATAGAATAGAAAAGAATAGAATAGTATTTGGATATTTCAGCCACATTTAAAGATGTATGAACATCATTGCAATAGATAACAAAATATCTAAACAGGTGGAATTTGAAAATAAAAGAACAGAATAGAATGGAATAAAAATAGAATATAATAGAATTGAATTAATTAAAACATATTTGGATGCTTAAGACAGATTTAAAGATGTATGCAAGTCATTACAATAGATTAAATAAAAGTATATGCAAGTAGAATCTGTATAGAATAGAATAGAATATAACAGAATAAAATAGAATAGAATAGGTATTTAGAAACTTAAAAAATGTATGCTTGTCATTCCATTAAATAACACAATAACAAACCAAGTGACATCACATCAGAATAGAATAGAATAGAAAAGAATAGAATAGAATAGCGTCCTAGCAAGTGTAGTTTATCACATTGATTACATTAACTATGGACATGTTCTATTCATGTTACAACCACAATGTGTATAAAATACTTTTTATTTGAACAGTTTATCTATTGTTATGTTTCATTTCAAATGTAAACTTATTTTTGTTAAATGTTTTTTTTTTGTTTTTTATCTTTCTTTCAGATAAAATGGCACTTGGCTTAATATTTTGCTATCTAATGCAATGACATTCAGTCATTTTTAAATGGCTTAAATGTACTGTCTGGAGCCATTGTAAATACAGTACCAACAACATCATGCAGATCGTACTTATAATGTGAAAATATACATAAGGTATGTTCAGTAATCTAGTCATTGCTTGAAATTGTATTTCTTTTCACCCACAAGGGGAAACAAAATTACTGTAGTCTAGACCTGTGGACAGAGGGAACATTTCTGATCAATAAATGAAAATCATTTGAAATCCCTAACAGCCAGAGGACATAGTATGGCAGAGACGCCACTGGAAATTAACATGCAGATCAAGACCTCTGACACAAGCGAGTGGGTTTTTATTTACAAACTGAAATTTGTTCTGAGAGGTTTTGTATTTGTATTGCTATTAGAAACTGTGCTCAGTTAATTTCTTGCTGGTGCAAAATCACTTTGAAGATTTTATAATTGTAAAGTTTTTATTTGCATTTGTATTTACTGAACATATTTATTTTTATTTTTTTATAATTATGCAAAATATTTTATGTGCATCAAAACTAAATGAAACTACATCGAAAGCCAATTTTTAATTGTAACTATTCTGTTTATTGTTTTTATTAAGCAGATATGCCACGTATAATTCATAAAAATATTTCTTCTTTTGTTATTATTATTTCTTCTTTTTTTTTTGTACACAGAAAAATGTGCCGTTTACTCTGAACCACACATAGACCATGTAGAATAATCACAGCCATTTAAACCTTTAACAATGGAACTGCAAATTGATGACATGGTACACATGGTATAGGCAGCTAAACAGCATGCAGAGAGATGGTGCTTCCAGCCAGGCTCACTAGCCTTAAACATTACGGAAGACCTGGTGAAGCACTGGGGATGCTACACTTGCCAAGATGTCCCTTGGGAACTGGCAACATCCGTTATCAAGGGAGCGGAATGATCATGCCAGAGTACTGGAGTAGACTAAGATAATGTAAATGGTAGTGAGTGCTTCGCCCCCCTCCCCTCCCCTCCCCTCCCCTTCCCTTCCCTTCCCTTCCCTTCTCTTCTCATGAGCAGACCTACTGACGTCGGTTGCATTGATCGCAGATCACTGGTGACAAAATAAAAGAACCCTATGTGTGGGGGTGAGAGGGGTAAAAAGCAAGTGAACTCCAATGCAATCACTTTTAGCTGCAGTCCATCTTTACTAGCATATTAACATGGAAAACAAATTAGAATCAATTGCATTCTAAATAATTAACCTATCAGCTGTAAATTAATGCAGCTAAACCCCTAAAAGGGCAGCATTTGCTTATTGTATATATAATTAAAGGAACAGTTCACCCCAGAATAAATATTCTATTATTATTTACATTCCCTTATGCATTTAAAACTCATATAATGTTTTTCTGTATTTTTTGGGGTGGGGATTTTTTTCCCTCTGGAAAAAAAAAACAAAAACTGTAAAATAGTAAATGTAAATCATAAACAAATTACTTTATTAAAACGCAGGTGTCACAAGGCACGTTTTCAAAGTTGCAGTTCTTTTTAACTTGACACAACATAAAAATATATATATATATATATATATATATATATAAAAAATAATAATCACTGCTATGTGAGATGTTGAAAAAAAACAGCAGAGCACCATGCAACGGTCAAAGATGGATGGAAAAATGTGTTAGGTGTGAATGGCCCCTTATTGTTTTATTCTGCTTTCAAAAGACAACAAATAAATTCTTTTGAATTGAAAACATTTATTTTCAGGTTTTACATTACTCTAACAGTGGGTAGGAAAAAAAGATATGCTGTCAACTCAATACAGAATAAAAATAGTCCAGATAATATTTATTTCTAATTTATTTTAGCTTTAGCACAATACCTTATGTATTACTGTAATGTTCGATGGAACATTAGAAAGGGAGTCACGAGAGCTGGATCTAGGTGCGGCGAAACAGTATTTAATAAAAATACACAAAGTACAGAATAACGGGGTAAAAACAGGAACAAAGAACACATCCACGATGGTAAAACACAGGAACAAAGGAAACATCAACAATGGGCAAAGTTGATAAATGAGTGGTCAAAACAAATCACAACTGACAAGGACTAAATAGAAATCAGGGCATTATATACACAAAGACTAATGAGTTAATGAAACACAGGTGAGGACAATCAAGGACAGCTGGCAGTGATGAGGGCAGGGAATTATGGGAAATGTAGTCCGGGAGGAACAGATGACAGGGGAGACAACAGTGAATCATGACAATTACTGAATTTTGCAAACAACAAGTTATCATTATGATGTCACACTATTTTTCACACAGTATAAATGGGTATTTATAAATGAAAATATATAGTCACCTTGATAGTTTAGAAAGAGAGAACTCTCGAAAGAGTCATCATATTTGGGAGTCATTGTCATGAAAAAGTTTGGTCCATATGAATCATGGACTACTTTTCAAGTCTTATAAAGTAATAATGATACCTTTGTGTAAGAAACGGAAACATTTTGACCTTGTGCAACCCCGCGTACACATGCGTGAACGTTGTATTTTGGCTTCGCTATACGAAATGCATAAATTAATTTCATTTTAATTTCATTTCAATCTTAGTTCAGGAGACTCTGTGCTGTCAATAAAGAGTTAAACTTTCGACATATGAACTCATGTGACAAAACAACATGGCGCTGATCACAGCGGAGTTTGATTTTGAGGGAAACGCCAACAAATCTAAATCTGGTATGAAAACTAACCTAAAGTTTTTACATTGAAACCTGTTTAAGTCAAAAGATTAGAGTCTCTAGATTAATCCGATATGCCATTTTGAAAATTTTAGCGATTTATCGCGAAACACCACACTGCTAGAAACAATGTACACTAATGTGTACAACAGTACAAGGTTTTCATAAGAAATCCTTTATTTACAGTGCATTTTCACATTGGGGGGAAAATGTTGCTTTCAGAGTTTTTATATAGAGTTAAGATAAAAATATGATGCATTTTGAACTGTTCTGAGACCAGTGCAGACAGACAGCACACTGAAGGTTATGTCATTCACTAAATATGGAGCAAGGAAACATCCTATAGCTTTCATATGAAGCCAAGTGCATTCAATCTTAACTTCCTATCAAAAGTTCAGTTTCAGGCTGCAGATGATGTTTGGACCACTCAACATGTTTGGCAGACATGAGACAATTGTAATCAGTGCATAGATTCAGAAATTATAATGTATCATTTTATTTTAACATGGTTGGCAGTGATTGGACAATGCTGGCCATTATTTTGAATCAGGACTTATTATGGTAATTTCTGATTGGTAAATGCTTCAGCACTGGCTATCACTTGTTTGTCTGAAAGTACAAAGAAAGAAAATTTTGATTTTGTTGCCAAAATAGAAAAAAAAAAACTGTGACATAAAAGTAAAATCAAGTAAAATCATTTGTATTTGTATTGTTTTATTATTATTATTATTATTATTATTATTATTATTATTATTTGTTCTTTTCCCAATGCACATTGTTCGAAAGCAGCTTTACAGAAAATCAGTTGTAATGTCTGTAACATCTCAAAAACATGAATAACCAACACTCCTGGAAACATAATAAACAATTTTGATAAAAAAAAATAAATAAATAAAAAAAAAAAATGCATTTCTATAGCTTGGTATTATTTCAAATTTCACAACTCAGTCCAGCTGTCCACATATGTGGACATCAATGTTTAGGAAAACAATTTGCTCTTAAAAAAAATGTCATGTTTATTAGGTGCTACTAGTTGTAAATCAAAAGAGAACTGGAAAATGCACACAGCAGTCACGCTCGTGTCTCAGGAGGTTAAAGTAATAAGATAGAGAAAAATCTCTCTTGTCTACCTTGAAACAAGTCACGGGGGCTCACAACACAAGAGCACCATCCCGCTGGTTCTAATTGCAATCAATTAAAAAACTTCTGAAGCATGAAATACAAACCCTGACACAGGACGTTCTGAGGCAGGCGAGGCAGGCTGAGGTGACGAGCCGAGGCGCTTTGATTAAAATCAATATCAAACTCCAGGAGGAGCCCGCTTGCAAACAGACCTGACCTTGCGCCTGTAATATTAACCGACAAAAGAATAAACACAGGATCGCTCAGGCTATCGGGGAGATAGATGGAAAAAGAAAGAAGGGGAGACAGAGAGGAAGGGAACGAGAATGACAAACCCTAACCAATGCCCCTATAGATGCTTTATTATTTAAATTCTCTTCGTGGTGATATTCATCTCTAGTTCTCTATCGCAGGTCAACATACTGTCAGCTCGGTAATCAGAGTTTAAAAAAGTGTTACCATTTTCCTGACAATTCTCAATGTGACCGTGGTTGCCGTTTATACAGGTCATGGAATAATAAACAGCCTGTCAGCCCAAATAGACTGGCATGTCTGACTAGCATCTGCTTATTTAGTTTATCTACCATGAACTAGCTTTTCAGAAAGGACAGAGGTGTTATCATTTATTTTGATAAACGATCAAAATGTGCTCACCTAACAAAGGTTATTCTGAACAAATTCAACCGTATGAGTGCACTGTATGAATGCTTTTCACCAGATTTAACCACTCTTATTAAAAATAGGTTAGTAGCACATGTCCCAGAGTACTACAGGATGATTCCAAATAGGCCAGCAAAGTGGTAATATGGTAAACAGGAAACTTGTACCTAAAATAGGTTCTGTTTTTGATGTTGCCACATTCACCAAACCTGTTTTCAGCTAGGAGGTCTGTTTAAATTGGATAATATACATACATAAGACCTGCATATTCAAAATTATAATGTATAATAATGAATGCTTACAAGCTCTGTCAACCCTCTCCTACAGCAGACTTTCAACATGGCAAAAAAATAAAAATAAAATAAAAAGTGTTTAAAAATCAAAATTGCCAATTTGCTTTATTTGATTAATACTATTGGTCTTATTTAGGTCATCATTGCACTTTATTCTTAAAAAAAAAAAAAAAACTAGGGCTGTCAATCGATTACAATTTTTTTAATCAAATTAATTGCATGGTATACTGATTAATTAATTGAAATAATTGCAATTAATCACATATATAAGTATTTGCTGAGAAAGCCCCTCAAACAACAATAATTCAATAATTATTCAACAATTATATATAGTTATATTTAAATAATTTATATAATTAATAATAAAAATAAATAATTCAGATAATTTAAATGCATTACATTATTGCTGCAGAGAAGTAAAGAATTGATAAGACAATACAAAATACTTGCATTTGTCATGTGTATTTTGTTGATTCATGTCTTTTATTTTGAAAAGTTTAGTTCCTGTTCCCTTGTCATGTGATTTCATGTTTTCCCTACATGTTCAAGTGTCATGTTTTCATTGGTTTATTGTTTAATTATCTTGTTACAGTTCTGTCTGTTCGTTGGTTTTCATTGTCATGTGTTCTCCCATGTCTTGTATTTAAGTCCTCATGTTTTCCATTGTCTGTTGTCAAGTATTGTATGTGGATGTGTTTCTGCCAAGCCAAGCCAAGCCAAGCCAAGCCAAGCCAAGCCAAGCCAAGCCAAGCCAAGCCAAGCCAAGCCAAGCCAAGCCAATAGTCAAGTTCATGTTTATAGTTAGGGTTTTGGATTCAATTTTGTAAATAAACTGCACTTGGGTTTTCATCTTCATCATCGTCTTTGTCATTGCCAGCTCTGCCAGCATCGTTACAGCCTCTAGTATCCAATATTTTGTTTATTTCTATATTATTGAACTTAAGCAGAGACTATTTTTTTGCAGAGACGGGCCACTTCTATTAAAATGAATAGGAGAAATTGGAACGCCCAACGGTAAACGGATGTAGAAAGGAAGTCCCGCCTACAGGTGAAAGAGCCAATCACCTTTTGTATACAGATATTTCCTGTTAATCAACTTGAGAAGGCGTATGCACATTAGCTATACAAACCGAGATTTTTAAAGAGAATTTTTGTAATCTGAGGTAAAGAAGCACAATTTATGATTCCAGTGTTGTCAGATTTTACTATTGATTTGATTCGTAATCTTGACCAACCTTAAGCCAACCATTGGCCTACAGTTCACAGCGATCCATTTTGCAACCAAATGTCTTCAGTCAGTCCAAGCTTGAATCGCTCGGATTGTAGGGATATCCCTTTCCTATATAATTAATCGCACTGAATTAATGTGTTAAATGGACAGCCCTGGGGGGGCATTTTCATTTTCTCTTACCAAAATGTATTTATTTATTTATATATTACAGCTAAAAACCCTTTGGGCTAAACTCTTATATGCACTTTTCCTATAAGTGACCCATGTAAGTGCTGCTTATCACAGAGGTTCTGATGTGGCATTAGCAATTCTTGCTGCAGTGAAGAGCCTGAGAGCAGACTGTGTCCTTCTAAAGATTAGTGACCACTTTTAAACATGATATCAATGACAATGCATTACTGTAGCAGGCGTGTGTACAACAACAGCCTTACAACTGTTAGCATACTGCAGAGCAGATGGTAGGAGAAACAACTCAAACGGTCAGCGCAGCTTGACCACATAAGAATGATGATTGTGTTTGGATAAATCCAGCCATATTTGCATTATCTCCAGGAGGTATATTTAGCTCTTTATTTATATGTGATGGATGATTACGTAGACAGTTCTATCTTTGTAACAGTGACTAAATATTCACTTCTACATATGCTCATGCATTTTTAATGTATACTCCTAAACTAGATTCAGCTGACTGGAAATATAGCAATAATCCACTTGTGGTTATGCATTGCAGTGACTTTACCATGTTAAAGGGAGTTACACATTGGACAAAGCTACCAAAGGACAACATTGTTCAATGAATAAATAAATGTACCTATGAATAATACTAATCACAAAACCCTTACATTTTTTTCCACCAGGTAATATAGCTCATTAGCCTAACTCTAGGCCAGGGATGGGCAACTGGTGGCCCGCGGGCCGTATACGGCCCTCTGTGTCAATGAATATGGCCCATCGGACAAGACTGAGAATTGATTTTATTTCTTTGACAAAGGGATTATGTAAAAATTGCATTCAGTTTATGATGTTATTACAACTATTGACCAGAAGAGGTTGCTTGTTCTTAGCAGGCCTGCTGATCACTCCAGGATTCTAGCATGCAACATCTTACACTTGCTCATCATTCATAAGGTAAACTGAGCTAAAGTTTACCTCAGCTTGTCAGCGACAGTGCGCACTATTGTTAATGCAGGTGGAACCCATGTCTTTTGTTTGCCTGGATACGAAATCTGTCATTAAAGATTTGATTCGCAAATACTCCACTGATCAAGTGATCAAAGAGGCGTACAGTATTAGAGATGCATACACCAGAGCTGCTCTCCTCACAGATGTAAAGGGTAAATAAAATACAAGGGTAAAAGGCATCAAAAGTTTTTACGAAATCCGTGACAGTGCGGGAATCACCAAAGACATCTAATGCTGTTTCGCTCATGCTTATGAAAAATGAAAAAGTTGTTATAAGAGAGAGAAACTTTGAACAAATGTGCGATTGAGAACCTGACTGATTGTTGAAAAGTCTTGCGAATAGAGAGAATGTTCTCTGATGCACGGGACTGTTCGGTCCGTGCGTGTATGTTGTGGTGCTGAAATGTTTTGTTTTAATGCACTGAAATGTTATGTTCTTGTATCCATTATTGTTACTGATGATAATATTTAGATTTTAACTAATACCTATAAGCTGTTTTATGAGGTGGGGTTGAAAATGTTGTCTGTTCATTTGTGTGTTTGTCTGTTGCAAATGTGAGAAAGCAAATGAGATACATTTTCTTGAAAATGTAAGTCTGAAGTATATTGCTTGTCAATTGAACATGAATGTGTGCATGTGAATGGCATTTTTTAGTAAAAACACAAGTTACAAAATAATTATATTAGTTTTTATAAATATTGTTAAATAAAAATGTTAATATAGGTTACAAAATCTTTAAAAGAACATTGCATTAGTTGTGCATAGATTATCCAAAATAATGAGGAAATTGAGTAAAGGGGTGAACATTGTTAGAGTGCAGATATGTAATCTGGCCCCTTGGTAGAAAGGAGAAAAAATGTTGGCCCTTGCCCCCCTTCAAAGTTGCCCATCCCTGCTCTAGACTGTTTAAATTAGCCTAACATTAGATCAAATCCAATCAGATTCAAAAAATATGTTATACCTCATCCATGATATTTAAATTATTTATTTATTGAAATGTCCACATTGGCTCAATGTCAATGTCAATAGTCAATAATAGTTAATAGGTCAACGTCTGGCTTTTCTTTACATGTCAGGGAAGGGATGAAGTGGCATAGTTATTGGTTATTGGAGGTATACAAGCAAATGATAAAAACAAACAAGCATGGATCACACAAGGTGCATGTGTAAGGGCTGAGGGGCATATGGGACACGATGCGTCTCCTTGCAGCGCCACTCTGAGCAATTAGTCATGCCAGTGGGGAGAGTGCTTTAACTAAATTTTGTTAAAGCCACAGAGAAAGGGGCAGGGTGATGGATTACACCATGTATCACTCCTCAGGACAGGGCGGCTATCTGGCCCGGGATGTTGTAGATTACATGCTCACACCATAAACCAAAAGAGCCATATGCAGTTAAAGAAATAAATCATGCAGACTAACATGGGACCAGTTTAAATGTTCTGTCAGATTTTCTCAGCTAGCAACACAACAAATGTTTTTGAATGAAAAATTTGAATATTTGAACACTATGATGTCACAATCATGATTTGTTGACATAATCATTCTTAAACCAGCCTAAGGTGGTGTGCTGGTTTCTTCTAGTTTAGCTCTTTAGCCAGTTGGACTTGCAGCCTGACCAGCTGACAGGAGCCCAAAATCCTTCTAAAAATGATTACCCTTCTATTAGCTTAAAAACAAGCCCACAAACAACATAATTGGATGCATATATAATTATATAATCCACATGAAGCACAATGTGCATACAGCACATAATGTGCTATCTGGCTTAAAACACATTAGCTTTCCTGGATCAGATGACTTCACTGGAAATGCCGTAGTATGTTGTCCAGCATCATGGAACGCTAAAGCAATAGTATTAGGATTCAGATCGCTGCATCCAGAGGTGGAAGTCATCCAAATATGGGCAGAGAGGAATGTTCACTCTAATTTCATATAGCCACCATCTCGCTGCCAAGTACATGACACAGACTCAATGATGACTCAAATGACACAAAATGGAACTGAATGAGTTCTCGTTGCTCATGCCTGCGCTTTGGAGGGAGAGCATACCTTTTACATTGTTGTATTTGCATGCATAATTAGTTCTTATGTACAATTATTATATTTTATTTGTTTGGAGAGTCTTTTGGACACTTGGAGTTTTGTTCACACCATGATAATTATTTTTATAATGCTATACATTTAGTTTGCTTTGTCATATCAGCAGAACATTTTACTCAGTTACAGCTGACATGGCATAAGCCTTTTATTTTGGGTATGCCACTGAAACAGGAAATCTTTAAAAACACCCTCAGAGCTTAAAGATTTAAACCAGCCTAAGGTGGTTTGTTGGTCTTAGCTGGTTTTAGATGGTCTAGCTGGTCACCCAGTCTAGTCAAGCTGGTGTTTAGCTGGTCAAACAGCTGGTCTTCCAGTTTTACCAACTGGCAAGTGCCCAAAACCCTTGTAAAACCATCAAAACAGACCAGAATTATCAGCTTGGCCAGGCTGCTCGACCAGCTAATGACCTTTTTTTTTTCTTTTCTTTTTTTTTTCAGCAGGCTAATCTAACAATCTACGACTGTGAATCTAACACAGTCAGCTTAAAACGTGTGCAAATAACACCAGGCCTTGCTCATCCCAGAAAAGACACATTTTTAATGTCTGCAGTATGCGGCCTGCTCTGGTTACAAAGCGAGCACACAGAACGGCACTCGTAGCAGCCAGACGTCACAGTCATTTCTGCTCTCATAGCAGGAAATGCAATACTCTGTTTAAGCGCTTTCATCACTTGCCAAGGCAACAGACATAGCAACACAGCCAAACAAATGTGAACATGACATCATATGATGCTGGCTTGTAGACAACCATGTAACGGCAATCTTCCTCTCACCACCAGCTGCAAATATCAACACTGTCTGGTGGTCCGTGAACAGAGCGACTCTCGCACAGTTCAGTTTACGTTAATGGCATCATATTTTGAGAACATGTTTTGGAAAGATGTTGGCATACTTACATTTCAGAAGACAAAACAAGCTATGAGATTTTGTCCTACCTAGCAACTAGGGTGGGTGGTATAACCAAAGTCATATATAATGGTATGAGTCATTTTAAATTACTGTAATCGTATATATATACTGTATATTACAATATATTTATTTTTGTAAGATGTATTGGATGGTATAAAAAATGGCTACGTATTAAAATGTAGTAATGCCATTTTAATGGTGTGAGGGGGGCTTGTATGGAACTTAATGGACACAATGGAAAATATAAGATTATTCATACATAAAAAATAATAAAAAGTCTAAAGAGTGCACATCAACAGTGCCAAAATAGACTCCAAACAGTTAAAATAACTTTAGAAAACACAGAGCTCTGACTCAATCTGATTGGGTGAGTCACGTTTGACATTGATTTAACGCGTTAATCAGTGTGATTCATTATATACAAATGTGTTAAAACATCATTGAAGTTAATCATGCCCCTATATATATATATATATATATATATATATATATATATATATAAATCTCCACTTTCACTATTAGAAAGTCTGGTCACCATTCACTTGCATTGTATGGACCTTCAGAGCTGAAATATTCTTCTAAAAATCTTTGTTTGTGTTCAGCAGAAGAAATAAAGTCATACACATCTGAGATGGCATGAGGGTATGTAAATGATGAGAACATTTTTACTTTTGGGTGAAATGTCCCTTTAAAGTACGACATTAGGGTAAGGGTTTTTACAAGTCTCAGTCAGAAGGGGGCATAAAGCGCAACTCCTGCTGTACAGGCAACGCAAATCTGAACAGGCAACAAACCACATACCGACAGCTCAAGATAAGGATGCGTTATAGCATCCAAACAAGGTTGGATGGATCGCACCTATGAATGTGGTGGTCTCTGTGTGTGTTTTTCTAACTTTTAAACTATGTTTAACTTGACACATGTCCTAAAAACGCTGTTTATAATGCAACACAACCAAAATGAGACACTCAAAAAGTGTCTAAGATCTCACGCATATGTACAAAGATGTGTCCTTGAAAAGCCATTATAATAAGTCTACTTTTGACAGATTTACGAATTCAATTGCAAAATGGCTTGCGGTGGGCTGTAGGCCAATACATAGGCTTATGTTCAATAGCATGGAACTAAACAATATATTTCAACCCCACTTTATATAAGGTGTCTTTAACTATTATGTATTTGATACAAGATACTTATTATGTGCATACGTGTTGTTGCATTGTACTTACATTTAAAGTTACTCCATTTAATTACATTTGTAGTTACTTTACACTGTTAACCTTACCTCTAACCATAAACCTAACCCACCCCTTACCATAAAATCTAACTCTAAACCCTAAACCTACTCCTAAACTGAACTTCGAGTCAGTCTGGGATTACATAAATAGACAGAAGCAAGCCTAAATAGATGGAAGAACTGTGGCAATTTTAGACCTTAAATGCAAATTCTTCCTCGTCTTGTTGTTTTGGATACATCCCACTATTTCTGCATTACTCCATGCTCCTTTGTTGTGCACTTGTACATATCGTAAAGCAGCCTTCATATGGTATATGCCCCAGTCTGACAAGGATCTGCCCTAGTTGTACCTTATATGCTAATTAAGTGAAATTATAAAAATGTACTTAATATTCTTAATTGATGTGCCAGGTTGCTTACAATTAAGATGTGAACTAAATAACTTGACATAACTGATTATTTCAATTATTATTAACATTAAATTCAACAGTTAGTGAACATTGGTATATTTATCATTTTGTTGTTGCCACTTCATGTTGTGCCTAAGAGCACCCCTTCCTTATATTAAAATCACTGCAGCACACCATCCAAAAATCTGAAGGGATTTCCGTTGAAATTATTTTTCCTATTTTTTTTTATTTTTTTTATGTTCGTGTATCTTGTATGTGTATATATGTTGAAAGTTTGGTACAATTAACCTACCAAAGATAATCTAGATGTATCATAGATCTCACTTATTTATTTATTTATTTCATCAGCTGCAGTCATTCAGTATGCGCTGAGCATCGGGCAGGAAATGCATTTGTCCCTGCTCGTGTTTGGAAAGCGAGAGGGACAGACACAGCTCAGAGCACATTTCTCCCCGGGGATATTATATTTTTTGTTTGACATTGAAGCAAACACATTATAATGGATGTTGGGCTGCACATATCCCTATGCGGCTGATGGAACTGTAACGCAGGTGAAAGTGCTTAGCGCAGAAAGACCGACGGAGAAGCGCTGATACACACGGCTTTCTGGAATACTCAGCTCTGCAGAGATGTGACCAGACACTCACCTTGCTAGTATCACCAGCTGCAATTTTCCGCCTGAACACTTCTTCAAACATTTCAAAATTAATTCTCTTTTTTGTATCTTTTTGGATAAAGATGCCAATGCACAAACAAAAAAACAACAGAAAAGCAAGAGCTCACACCTGAAGCAGACAGATGGAGTGTCTGGAAAACACTTTTGCTGCCTTTTGACAGCTCAGTGACTGTGTGACTGGTGTTCTTTTGTAATAAATGCCAAATTGGTGAAGGTAGACTCTTAGTGTTTCCTTGCCATTTACAGGATATAAACAGGGTATAAAAGAAGAAAACAATCTACTGAACCAATAAATAAATAAATAAATAAATGTAACCAGTCTAAATTTCCCACCAGATCTCAATTTTCACTTGCAAACATAAATAGATTTTTACAGTTCCTGGGAGATAACTTACTAGAAGTCAAATGAGCCCAAGTCATGGTCTCAGCCTGTGCCATGTATCACAAAACAAAGCTGAATATATTCTGGATTCCAGGATTGGCTTTAGTTTGACAAAACTCACCAAATCCAATCAGGCTTCATTAGGGTTAAGTGCTATCAAGACACTCGTTACCAACTTTCTCTATCAATTCAGAGTTTGATCCCGAGGTAATGATTAGTTCACGTGCGCATTCACATGAATGAAGCGAATAGCCAATCGCATGCAAGACAGAGAGAGTCAGCGAGATTTACTTCTCCGCTGAAGATGTTTAAGAAAATATGATAAATTATAAGAATTTAAACACAGTTATAACACAGCGCAAGAGGACGTTAAAAAATATGATCAATCAAAACATATGTACACATCACGAATAATCACTATGAAATCATGAATACTTATTATACATTCACACAGCACAAAGGATCACTAGTAAATGATAAAGAATTAAAGGCATATACAAAGCAATAATAAACATTGCTGCTGCTGCTGCTAGAGCACGAAAAAAATGAAATTAGAGTGAACATTCCTCTCTGCCCATATTTGGATGACTTCTTCCTCTGGTTTCAGCGATCTGAATCCTTATACGATTGGTTTAGCGTTCGATGACACTGGACAACGTTCTAAATCGTTTCCAATGAAGTTATCTGATCCAGGAAAGCTAACGTGTTAATAGCCAGATAGCACATTATGTGCTGTGTACACATTGTGCTTCGTGTGGATTATCTAATGATTAATGCATCTGATTACATTATGTGTGGGCTCCATTTAATAGGAATCCCCTCCTTTAAGTAATGGTATGTGATATTTTATGTTCTGTTGATTTTTTTTTAAGATATACGCGAAAACATGGCTAATAAGCAACACCTGTTTACATGTAAAATGGATGTCTAAAACATGTTCTTAGCTATTACTTGATTTATATTTTTGTCTGAGAGTAAAATAATTAAGCTGGTTGTATTTTGCTCTTTGAGAGCTTTCCAATGACATATGACACATGGCTATTTGACAAATTTGATGTTTTTACCGATTACAAAAATATGTACAGTGCAAAATTATTAATAAATGATCAAAAGAGAACACTTTTGATTTGTCTGCAAATTTCAAAGCACTTGTTCAGTTTTGGTCATAATGCCTACCTGCATTGTAAAATACAGTTTCTAAGCTTTAAAACAATACCTATGTGTTGGTCAATAGTTTTTTGGCGGAGGGAGGGGCCGGGTCGTGATTCCGCACACCCAGCCCCGAATTAGGCTGATTAAGCCCGAGAGGGATTAGGCTGACCAGAGATGGTAGTGCGACAGAGGGAGAGAGTTAAGGACAGTTGTCCAACACCTGTGTGTGTGTATTAGTCTTTTTGGTTTCATTTATCATTAAATTATTATTTATATTGTCAAGCCGGTTCTCGCCTCCTCCTTTCCATTTACAGTGTTACACTCACATTTGCATTATATGACACTATTGGTTAGGTCTAGATTTAAGGTTTAGAGTAGGGAGGTTGGTTTTGTTAACCCTAATAATTGTAAGAGTAATGCTTGCCCTAGCAAACACCACTTTGAGAGGATAGGAAACTACAAGAGCCAGACTCAAACTCGAATTGTCCACGGGAGCAGCACAGCTCAACATATGGAGCACATGCGCTAAACAAAACAACATCCAAGACCACATGATTAATAATGGGAGACCACAAGCAGAACTTGTCTTCATATATGACCTGTGCAAGGCTAATCATGGGCATATTAATACTGTTAAACAGCAAAAACACTGTACAAAAAGAACACTCTTATACAGACACTTGTAAGTGACTGTCTGGATAGCAGTCGCCCTGACATGAGGCCACAGAAGGTCATCTGGACACACAACTGATAGCCAATGCCGACCAGCCTCCCTCAAGCCATCCCTGCTCGGAAAGTTTAAAAGTTCCCTGATTTAATAGGATCATTTACAGGGCAATGCAATGTCAGTTAGGTCACGCCGGTAGAGGCGAACCGGTGGGAATCAATTAATGGATGTACAGGTAGATGCCAAGTCTATAATCAGCAGAGATTAATCAGCAGCAGAGAGTAAAAATTGCTGTCGCGCTAAACATCTGTGAACTGAGAAATGCTGATGGGTTTTTGACCTTTTCTGCGCTATCTGCTATTTCATTAAGTTTTTGACTCAAATTAAAGTTTTAAGATCTTTCAACAAACAGCTTGATGATTAAAAAATGTACTACCATATTGTGCTTCGTTTGATCCTGAGAGCTTAGTCTGGTTTTGATGGTACGTGCAATACTGTATTATTGTGCGATATGTCTCGCACCAGACTGCCATCTCATGTTTGATATTAGTTGCTTGGATGATTCATCTCTGATATTTTGACAGTTGTTGCAAATTACAACATAAAAGTTGCAAAGTTTTCATGTGCCATTTATAGTCGGTCAAGTCATGTTTGATTTGGAACGTGTCTATCTAAAGTGCATTGTGTAGTAAAAGGAATAGTTCACCCCTACCTGAATATAAAAAAAAATCAGTTATCATTTATCACCTTTGCAGTTTTCTTTTAAACTTAAGAGACATGGTCTCAATGAACTGTCATTGTATTGAAACAGCTTCATAAAGATTGAGGAAAAAAAAAAAAAAAAAAAAAAAGAAAGAAAAAAAACATATGGGTTTGGAGTTTGGAATTTCCATTTTTTGGTGGTGAACAATTCCTTTTATAGTGGTTTGAACTCATTTTCCTGATACTTGAAAATATATTTTTCCAGTTCTGCCCAATTCTTTGTTGGAATGGGAACATAATGGGCTTGTTTGGTGATATTTACTGACACCTTTTCAGACCAAATTATTTAGCCACTCAACTCTGTTGTATTTTTTGCGCTTCTTCATTAACTTCCCTGTCATTCTTTATGCAAGCTAAATAAGCTCTGTTCTCTTTTTCTCATTCTTCTGCAAAGCTTCAACTCAAAGTTTAATTGCTCTCTGTGAAATAGAGGTGAAATGTGAGTGTCAAAGAACTAATTGCATGGAGATGGGAAAATGCCCAAATTGGCCCCAAACTTGCACTGGTAGTCACATTATTTTGCCAATGTAACTAATTTCAGTCTTATTTAAAAATGGTAATGAGACAGCTAAAACTGATCTTCATTTACAACTCCATCCAGGCACTGGCACATTAATTGCATTGGCGGCGTGACAGAGCTTCTGATTGGTTCTATTTTAATATGGCTATTTTGACTCAATGCCATTAGAGTCTTTAAGAGAAATATGTGCATTGTCATTATATACCACCATAAATGGTACTTGGGGTCATTTTTCAGTCATTTTCTGTAGTTGCTGCACCAGTTTGATAAAGGTGCTACGCTCTATTGTTTTTGGATTGGTCAGTGTTTACAAGGACAGCAAAATATGAGGCTGCCAGCAATGTCCTTCATCCAGATAAAGTGTTCCCCACCCACTACAGTATATGGGCAGCACACAAAATGAAGACTCAGACAGTGGAGTACCTGCCCAGTAAGGGGATTTTAAGGGCATTGGAGAGGTAGGCACTGGAGGTGCCCATATAAGATCATTACAAAGTGCATTAAAATGCTATTTAATCAGCTTACCCTGCATTCTCTAAAATGGTGTTCATCGTTCAAGTCCAAATCTACAGTTGCACCTCATGGACTGACTTCAGAGCCTGGCAGTCAGTGCAAAAAAAGGAGACAATACAATTCAAAATAAAGCAATACAACAATGACTTCCTGTTGGGAATATATAAAAAATGTGAAACTTTCCCTCATTAGGAATATTTGGGATTTTACAAAACAGGTGTCATTTGTGTCTCATATGTGACTTTAGACATACCGTTGCTGTCCGATGAAAAACACGTATCTCCATTTTTGGCAATTTTGACTTTTTACCATAGACGCAATATGCCAAATGACCTCTTCCTACTGTCTGTGCATCGTGCATTGAAATGACCAATGAAAAGATGTTTAATCATTCTATCTGTTTAACAAGTATCACCATTGGTCTTGAGAAGTGTCCGTCCAAACTGCGTATGTCCTGCCTTATGTTTTGAAGAGTGTCAACTATAGCGTCTGCTCATCTATAACATCACCACCAAGGTAGTGTATCTGCTATTGTTCTTTGAAAACAGTGTTAAAATATGTACAACAATGAAAGAGTCCAAAAGCATTGATTTGTGTAAATAACAAAAATTTTTAGTTTGAAGTGTAATGAAGAGATTGCCTACATTGTGCTGGCTCTGTGATTTCCCTGACAACCAAAGCCATTCATGCACTGATCATCCATTCATTCATGTCAGGTGGCTTTAAAAAGTAGACTATACCAGCCATATTTCCATCTTTGCAAAACCATTAGTGAAAGCTAATTCTGACAGGCAATTTATGCTTTGGACCTAAAAACGCATCTCAAAACCGAACTGTCCACTCAAAATCCAGACTAGAAACCCTAGTCATAAAACGTCATGGTTACTTGTGTATCCTCTGTTCCCCGATGGAGGGAACGAGATGGAGGGAAATGTAGTGACATTAGGGGTCACTCTTGGGAGCCCAAGACACCTCTGGTCTTTTATAAAAGGCCAATGAAAATTGGTGAGTGGTATTTGCATGCCACTCCCCCGGACATACGGGTATAAAAGGAGCTGGTATGCAACCACTCATTCAGGTTTTATGCTGAGGAGCCGAGAAAAGGTCCCGGCCATTTCAGCGGGTAGTTCAGCGTTGTGGCAGGAGGGACACAATGTCTCATTCCCTCCATCAGGGAACGGAGGTTACACAAGTAACCATGACGTTCCCTATCTGTCACTCACTCGACGTTGTGTCGATGTAGTGACACTAGGGGTCCCTATACAAAATGCCGCAACTAGCTGAACTGTGTTACGTGGGGGGTGTCCTTCCCAAGGGGAGGACACCACGGAGACCACACCTCGCCTAGAGAGAGTGGGGATATTTAAGTGGAAAATACGTCACATGGTCTTGCCGATCATGTGGAGAAGTCTCATGGTAGATCCTACCCAACAGGGGAGGAGTTACTACAAACATGGAGATTGTGGCAGAGGGAGCTCTGCCCAAGGAAGACACAGTTTGCCAACATGTAAACGAATTAGCGGAAGATATACATCGCATGGGGTTACCTTACAGGGAACCGCCACATGTGGAGCACCTACCCCAGAACAGGGCTCTTAGTTAGCACGTGTACTGGGCCAGCAGCGAGTCTCTCCGAAAACTCGACTGTCACAGGGCATGGAGGAAGTCAACCAGGGAACATAGTTTGTGAACACTACTGGGAATTAATGGCGCACGTCCTCAGCTCAGAGGAGGTGAAAGGCGCTATGTACAAGCGATACACCCGGCTGGCTATCCGGGTGTAATATATATAATATATATATATATTTATTTATATACATAGTATATTATGTATTATTTTATTTTATTATAATACATAGACAATTCAATGTCTAATATTTAAAAATCCGAAGCAGCACAAACGAAACTTTTACCGGCACAAACCAGCACAAACGAAGCACAAACAAACAAGAATATTTGGGGTGAATTTGGAGCATGTGGGGGGCTGAGTGACTTCAGAATGACCTATAAATATTATTTTAATATCTAAAAAACCGAAGCAGCACAAATGAAATTTTTTACAGCACAAACCAGCACAAATGGAGCACAAACAATTGAGCTTATTTTGGGTGAATTTGGAGAATGTGGGGGGGCTGGTGACGTCATCGCCTATAATTCAATGTCTAATATTTAAAAAACCGAAGCAGCACAAATGAAAATTTTTACAGCACAAACCAGCACAAACGGAGCACAAACGATTGAGACTATTTTGGGTGAATTTGGAGCATGTGGGGGGGGCTGGTGACATCATCGCCTATAATTCAATGTCTAATATTTTAAAAACCGAAGCAGCACAAACGAAACTTTTACCGGCACAAACCAGCACAAACGAAGCACAAACGATTGAGCCTATTTTGGGTGAATTTGGAGCATGTGGGGGGCTGAGTGACCTCAGAATGACCTATAAATATTATTTTAATATCTAAAAAACAGAAGCAGCACAAACAAATTTTTTACAGAACAAACGGAGCACAAACGATTGAGACTATTTTGCCGACGTTTTGTGTTGGGTGGGGTGCCAACTTCACGCAGGTGCTCCTTTTATACCCGTATGTCCGGGGGAGTGGCATGCAAATACCACTCACCAATTTTCATTGGCCTTTTATCAAAGATCAGAGGTGTCTCACGCTCCCAAGAGTGACCCCTAGTGTCACTACATCGACACAACATCGAGTGAGTGACAGATAGGGAACACCTGTTTGATAGAATTACTAATTTGCTGTAAAATCTGATATAGAAGAGCTAGCAAGACAAGCATCACTTGATCCCACATCAAGTGGGCTATATCTTACATTTTCCAAATTATGGTGTAATCATCTTCCTGCATGTCCTCGTTTGACTTACTCTTATCAATGTCCTCTGAGCAGCGTATCTCCATGGCTTCCTTCCTTCTCATTAACACACATCTCCCCTCTAACCATTATCCTCAGCCACCATAAAATGTCAGTAAACACCTAATTTATCATAGTTTGTCACAGCGCTGCCTCCTGCTCTGCAGAGAACTTCTAACCCTGCTTCGAGAGTTCACATATGATGTGGGAAAATGATAAACAGGTTTAGCTTGCTGTTGGTGAAAGAGGGTTGTGCATTAGATGCGAGTGATGTTCAAAGTTTCCCCCTTGAACTTAGCTGTAAAAAGAAAAGAGGGAGCGGGTGTTTGTAGAAGAATTGTCGGATGCTAGATGGAGTTAAAGTAAGCAGCACTTTATATAAGCTTAACATTGTTGGGCCTACGCAATTAATGGTAATAGTAATAAATTTCAGTGTTTGATTTTTAAATATATTTTGGTTAATTTTGTACAATTTTGGTACTGTGTTTAGTTGCCACTTGATTTCCAATGTAAAATCTGGGTACTGAAGCAAAACCACTTGAGATCTATTGCATTACACCGTGTACCACCTGCAATGTACTGATGATACCAGAATTGGCTATCAAACAAATGTCAGAGGGCTGTCAGAGGCTGATAAAATCCCTCAATCCCATGTTCAAACCCTCACTGATGTCTCGCCAGGTTCCCCGAGGTGAAGCACTATAGCTTAAGTGCTCAGTACACTGTTTCCACCTCCTCATTCTCCATGCTGAGCACCCTTTTGTGTCATAGGTTGCTGAATTAGTGTTAACTAGGCAACATTTACATACTTTAAACTTTGTAATAAGACCAGGCTTTTTCAGGGGGATTCTTGGTTGTGAAGCTTTGATACTTTAAAGTAATGCATCTGACAGCCATGTTGCTTGTTCATGACAGACATTTGTGACACAGTGTCAAAAGTGAGCATTAACATGATACAGCAGCTTAGCTCTGTTTCAAATCATTGTGAGCTGCCTTGCTGCCTACATAAGTGGAACCTCAGAGTGACTATGTTTTGGAAACACAATACATAGATAGCAACTCTTTGTGTCATGTAATTAGCACTTCCTATGCAGAGCACACACGACACTCAACTAACAACTGATTTCAGTATGATGTTAGCATGTTGCTAAGCTAACGCCGTGATGCACTACTAAGCCAAAACTCACACTGTAAATACAAATATTGAGTAAAATAAATAATAAAATTTCTATCTATGCTTTTTGACATTAATTATATTTATAAGTGATATTTATCTTCCGCCATCTTGAATGCATTTTCTTTTATTTAAAAATAAATTGTAAGGTTATCTTCTCCCTGAAGTATACACGCGATGCTGCCCCTGATAGCATACGTTCATCACCCAGACGTCTATTTGATGTGTGTGTTTACATCAGGAAGACATATTATTTACGTTGTTTGCTCATCTGCAATGCATCTATAAGAAGTATGTCAATAAGTATGTTTCGGACATCAATAAGACATTCATCAGATGTCTTTGAGACATTTATGATTTAGAATGTTTGTCAGTCTGATCTTTTTAAGATGATTAGCAGATGTTAATTTGTTTGTGATGCTTTCCAGGTGAAAAGATCTAAAACAGACATCTCAGACATGTATGTGTGCTATCTGGGGCCATAGAATTTGGCCAAACGTAGGTATCTTAAGGCCGAAACAGATGCTTCTAGCTACGTGAGCTTGATTTCATGCACACCTGCTTTCCAAAAATTGTCAGACTGCAATTCATAACACAATGCAAGTATGCGTTGCATTATCAACATCGCCACAAGGGCCGCTATAGCGAACATAGGTGTGCACTGTCTGTGTCTACAGTGAGTTATCGCTTTCAAATCAACTACTGTCATGTCAAGAGAATATTGCTGTGCAAGTAAGGTAAAGTCAATGTATTTATAGCAACTTACCTGAATAATAACACATCCAGTTTAATGTCAAACACTTTTGAAGGTAACTCTATCACCCCCATTGAGAATTGAGGTCTGTTACTGCCACAGTAACGCAAGAACGCATGTTATGTATGTTCAGCAAGACCATGCAATGGCAATGCGTTGGCCAAGCGCTCGCATCTGCATACGTATACTTGCGTATGTTTCTGAATTTAGAATACTGTAGGCAGCTCACTAGGTTTTGAAACCAACAAATCCCTTCACAAATTTGCAACCATTAGAATCAGCTCAGGGACTGAAAAAAGAAAAACAGTTGTTAGTCTTAATTAGTCTAATCAGTTTTTCAATCATAACTAGCATGTGTTAAACATGTGCTTGATTACCTGAGAGCCCAAGTCATTGAGTGGAAGAAAATAAAGCTTGTGCCAATTAAGTTGCCAAAGATTTTTGAAATGTGGCTTACTAACAAACTGTTCTCTCTTAACATCAGTTTGAAGTCTTGTTTATATATATATATATATATATATATATATATATATATATATATATATATATATATATATATATATATATGTGCCAATTGCCTGGCTAGGTTCATTGTGCACAAGCTTTGAAGTTCCATACACTTGGTATTGTCAAGTCATGTCAGAATGATAGTATTTACATGATGAGCGTGCAAGAACAGTACAAAAATTTTGTAATAATAGAAGTCAATCATTTTGATGACAGGCTTTGACATTTCAGAATAACTAGAGCAACATTTGAGATCCTACTGACATTGATGATGATTTTGATGATATTCTCTGAGCTAATTATGAATTCACATGGCTTATTGAGGCAAAGTCACATGGCTTTTTTTGATGCTCATCTACACTCACCGACCACTTTATTAGGTACACCTGTACACCAACTTATTCATGCAATTATCTAATCAGCCAATCGTGTGGCAGCAGTGCAATAAATTAAATCATGCAGATACGGGTCAGGAGCTTCATTTAATGTTCTTATCAACCATCAGAATGGGGAAAATATTTGATCTCAGTGATTTCAAGCGTGGAATTATTTTTGGATCCAGATGGGCTTGTTTGAGTATTTCTGTAACTGCTGATCTCCTGGGATTTTCATGCACAACAGTCTCTAGAGTTTACTCAGAATGGCGCTCAAAAAAAAAAAAAAAAAAAATCCAGTGAGCGGCAGTTCTGTGGAGGAAAACGCATTGTTGATGAGAGAGGTCAACGGAGAATGGCCAGACTAGTTTGAGCTGACAGAAAGGCTACAGTAACTCAGATAGACCCTCTGTACACTTGTAGTGAGCAGAATAGCATCTCAGAATGCACAACATGTGGACCTTGATATGGATGGGCTACAACAGCAGAAGACCACATTGGGTTCCAATTCTGTTAGCCAAGAACAGAAAGCTGAGGCTGCAGTGGGCACAGGCTCACCAAAACTGGACAGTTAAAGACTGGAAAAACATAGTCTGGTCTGATGAATCTCGATTTCTGCTGAGGTACACAGATGGTAGGCCCACTGCAGCCTCAGCTTTCTGTTCTTGGCTGACAGAAGTTGAACACGATGTGGTCTTCTGCTGTTGTAGCTTATTTGCCTCAAGGTTCAACATGTTGTACATTCTGAGAATCTATTCCGCTCACTACAGTTGTACAGAGTGGTTATCTGAGTTAACGTAGCCTTCCTGAGCACTTGAACCAATCTGGCAATTCTCCATCAGGCACCAACAATCATGCCAAGGTCAAAATCACTGAGATCACATTTTTCCCCATTCTTATGGTTGATGTGAACATTAACTGAAGCTCCTGACCCATATATGAATGATTATATGCATTGCACTGCTGCCCCATGATTGGCTGATAAGATAGGTCAGTGAGTGTATATTCCAATTCAATATGTATAAATGTGTCATTCTGAATAAAACAAATTTCCACCTCAAGCGAGAGTACAAGTTTATGCGCATTTTGGAAAATAATTTGCATCTTGGTGTTTTCAACCAGTATTTTTATGCGATATCCCAAAATTCAGATGAAAATGCATGGAAGGATTTCCAGCTACTTGCACACCTAAACAGCATCATTTGGTCTTCTTTTTGTTGCATAAGCTCTAATAAGCTTCCTGTGTTTGTCAGTATGTAAGTCTATTTTTTGTCTGACTTAAATCACTTGAACGCACATCAGATCATGATTGCGACTTTTGAACTCGCAAAAGCTTCCCAGGGGGACTTGAAGGCATCAACTGTCATGCTTGCATTTTTTCTGATGACAAAGACTAATGCATTTTGTTAAAAATCTACTTCTGACTGTTTACTTAAGATTTTAAATCTTGAATGCACGCTTTTATCCTCTGCCAGGTAAATTATACGGCGCTATATTTTCCAGAACACTACACCTAAGCTGTCAAAGCTCACATGCAATTACATGCAGTTTATTGCAGTCTGGTTTTATTTGCAGTGACCATTAGCGCATTTGTTTACTGCTTTCTTTTCCCATGCGCTAAATTGCCAGTTAATCAGAATGTCTCATGACATAAAAAAGGACAAGTGCACATTTTTGCAAGATGTTAATATATTTACCCCAGATTCGGTCCGCCACCTGTGTTGAACTTTTGTCAAAATCTGCTCATTTTAGAAATGGGTAATCAGCATGAATACAAAGGGAAACTATTTACGAGATAAGAGCTACTGTTTGTGTCGTAATTAATAAAGGTCTTAGGGAAACAGCCTAGCTATGGAGTGAGTGAGCATTAATTATGAGTGTAGAGACAGAGGTAAAGAGGAGGCCATTCTCTAAGCAGATTAACTACTTCCAATCATCTGCCCTACTTCATTATGGTGATTAAAATTAGATGAAAGTGTAAATAATCGTTTGTTTTGTTCCGTGCAATGTTCAAAGGGGCTACTAAAATCACTACTACAGTGATTCATACAATAACTATTTTAGAAGCTGATGGTAGACAAAAGTCAACTATGCTCTCAACAGTGCCAGACAAAATTAGAGCACAATATTGTTTGCTTTTTCTAACTCAAACACCTGTTCTGAGATGAGTCATAGAGAAATTCAAACAAACTGTCATTTATTCGGTACCTTCTGTTATTTACTTAATTTGGCATTTCATTTTTCTGTATCAGATATTCAGAGCGCATCCGGAGCACATAGGATCAAAGACTTGAATCCATTTTCAGGATATTTCATATTTAATGGAGTCTAAAACGTGTCTTTCTGCTTTTCATTTTAACTGATGATTGGTATGATCTCTGCTCTGTGAGAGACACTATAAAGGTGGATTTTCTTTATTAAAATCCACTTTTAGCATTCTATTCTATAATGAATAGTGTTGTAAAGTAGTTAACGAATAATAACAATGTTACTAATTTAATTAACTTCAATTTTTCAGTAGTGTGACAGGAGCTCAGCTATAAAAGTATAGCTTTCCCAGTAAAGATCTTCATTTTCCAACAATTAGTGCTGTAGCGTCACAATTTGATGCACAAATGAATGCATGAGAGAAAATAAACAATTTCCTTGTATTTAGCGTCGGGAACTCTGATTCACTTTAGTGAGTCAGTTCTGTTGAATGGTATACAGTATGGAAATGAATGAAATTCAGTCTCTTGCATGACATACAATACAACAAAAGTATTTACAAATTGTTTGAGGAAAGATAATAGGTCTTTGAAAAAAGACACAAGTTATTGATATTATTGAAAATTAATATTATTTTTAAGAATTTATTGATAGTGTATAATGTACTGTATAATGTAATTACATACATGTATTGATTGAACTGTTGATCACATAATTTCTCAAATAAATCTGTGCAGTTGGAATGGTGAGATTTACAAGCAATTTCTGTGGACAAAAAGCATTTTCTGTTGAAACCTCTCTTTTAGACTGAAGATATACCAGTCAGTTAAGACCCCTAATGAGTAAACAACGGGGGTCCTCATTCTGAAAATATCGTCAGGCTGATGATGTCAGCATGCTCAGCATGACATTTCATTGTAATCACAGTCCAATTATTTCTAAAAAGCTGCAAAGACAGATTCAAACAAATTAGTTTTCCTTTAAAATTTGCCATCTGTTGATGAGATAGAGTCATTTGGTGCTCATTAAGTGGGCAGTTAGGCCACCTAGACACCCAGCTCACTAACACACATCCTTATGTGACATAAAATAACCAGAGACATATAGCATCCAAATGTTTTGTTTGTGATTGCACTGATTTTACTTTGTGCCAGCCCTGAAAAAGTAAAATACAACTTTTTCATAGCAATAAGAATTTCAGTATTTATCTTCATGAATAACTCTATTGCATGCAGCTTTTTGTGGAGCACTGGAACAGACAATTACATGATTATACTGAAACTAATATGCAAATATAAAACGAATTACCAATTAAAAGTTTTATTTTATTTTTTTTTATTTTTTTGGCATTTTTTTTTTTTTTTTTGGCATTTTTTCCTTGTGTTACAATTCTTTTTTTTTCTTTTTTTTTTTTTACTCTTTCTGACACTTTGCCTGTAAGACGTCTATGCAAACATTATGTTGAATGTAAAATGCATGTGTTACAGCACTGCTACATTTACTTGAGAGCTGTAGGTTTGCAGTCGAATCCAATATAGTTGTGCTTCCCCATCCTTCAATAAAAGCCTCTTTGCAAAGCCTTCATTACATTGAGACACAACAGTCAGTGCTGAAATGTGCTGCTCAGACTGTTAATATCAGACTGAAATGATCAGGGACCTTGAAAACAACAAACTTCAGCCGCTGGTTTCTTACATTGTGATCCTTCAGAAGGACATGCGGTGCGGTAGATGCTACATACAGCTACAGCTACATACAAATAAAAAAATAAAAAAATAAATAAAAAAAAGTCAGAAGTTCTTTTTAGTCATCATGTCACATGGGTGGGAATGTTTGCGCTATCTGTGGGTGTATGCGCAGCAACTGTTGGTTTATTGTAGGCAATTTGCTATTTTCCTGAGAAATAGGTAATTGTGCTAAGACATTTCAAAGGGACGTCTGTTTTCAGCGCAAACCCTAAACTCAGTTCCTGCATTTGCAGTTTGGATATTCCACCAGAAGGTGGTAATAAAGTTCATGTCCAAACTCTGAAAATACAGAACATTAAATTATGTCCATAATTTTGTAATTCTGTTGTAGCCGTTTTATGAAACAAATATTTATGAGATTGTGTTTAACTATCTATATATCATGGTTTATTTTTACATGGTTATATAAAATTATTATTATTATGTTAAGGGCTATATTCACAGTGTATGTATTTATGTATTTATGATCTAATTTATTTTGGTGATATGAGTGATTTTTAAGCCACTGCAAAAGGGGCAGGTGGAAGAAGTTGGAGAGAGTAAAATGTTTGGATTTTGATTTATTGAATTATTTATTTATTTTTTTTACCACTTCTTAATTTCGCCTCGTTTAATTTGAATTTTGAAATATTTTTGGTACCATTTTTTTCGTGTTTCAATAAATGCATTTACTTTTTCAAAATCAAAATCGATCGGTAGAAGTGAAGTTTGTTCCGGTACAATCACTGTTTTTTTTTTGTTTTGTTTTTTTGGGATTTTTTCCCCTTTTTCTCCCAATTTGGAATACCCAATTCCCAATGCACTCTAAGTCCTCGTGGTCGCATAGTGATTCGCCTCAGTCCGGGTGGCGGAGGATGAATCCCAGTTGCCTCCGCGTCTGAGACCGTCAACCCGTGCATCTTATCATGTGGCTTGTTGAGCGTGTTGCCACAGAGACATGGTGCGTGTGGAGGCATCACGCCATCCACCGCGGCAACCACGCTCAATTCACCATGCGCCCCACCGAGAACAAACCACATTATAGCGACCATGAGGAGATTACCCCATGTGACTCTACCCTCCCTAGCAACTGGGCCAATTTGGTTGCTTAGGAGACCTGGCTGGAGTCACTCAGCACGCCCTGGGATTTGAACTAGCGAACTAGCGAACTCCAGGGGTGGTAGCCAGTGTATTTTACCACTGAGCTACCCAGGCCCCCCGGTACAATCACTGTTAATAGTAGCCATTAATTGTGTGTCAGTAGATGAAATTAATAATGCTTATATTCTCTATAATTTAACGGAGCGTAAATCCAAATCCTGACGAGAACCACATTTTCCATGCGTATAAAAGAAGTGTGTCACTGTCATAGAAATAAGCCTGACATTCAAGGATTCAGTTAATGTACAAAAGAATGTAAGTCCATATTTATATTATTCTAATTAATTGCGTACATTCAAATTACAATACCAACATCTTCTGAATGTGCTGTCTATATCACTGATGCTTGAGGGAATGGACTATTTAATAGGATGCAGACAGTGCTGTAGAAGAACCTCAGAATTAAATTGCACTTGACCCAGCCCATTAGTGTTTTGCGTGCGTAATTTCGCCAAACCCACTTGCGCCTATACTTAGCGGGTGCTTGCATGAAAATACCAAAACATCATGGCCATGCCCACTAACTATGTGTGTATGACTTATGGCATAGTGCTGCACTTAGCGCTAGCACTCTTAAATTAGGGCCCTAAGTAATTACAGAGATATTCTATACAGAGTAATAAACTTCCGCACTTTTAATTTTGTAGAGAGTGTAATGGTCAACTTGTATCACGTGAATCTTCTCTGGCCAATCATATAACTGCTGACGTCAATGGAGCGTAGTTTTGTGCTCTGAGTTACATTATGTTTCCATATTGATGAATGAAATCTTCTATGTCAAAAGATCAAGGAAAATTGTATTGCTCGTGATATGACCCCTTCAACAGGTCGTTCAAGGAATCCATGCAATTTCCAAAGCAGCTGCAACCATTAAGCCATATTAATGAGATGAAAGTATTTTTCTTGAAAGAAACAGCTTCTAGATGGAGACAATAACAGCTTTAGGCAGCAGGGAGCACGGCTAATTCAGTATGCTTAGTGAAAACAATCGTATCACACCCAGCCTGCTTGGATTACAGGCCAGATTGGATCCACCTGCAGGGCTTCACAGCGCTGGTAATAAAAGTCACCGTTTTCAATTAAAAAGACTTTTAAACACTCTAAATCTAATCATGCTTGCATGTGACAATGCGAGTTATCGTGGCATGTTAAGTTAAGAATAAAAAGCTATTATTTTTCAATGGATTTCACAATATCTTGCAGCCTGGGTTTGCAGATTGTATAATTGTAGAGAGAAAGGGAAAGACTTATGCAATATTAAACAGACTTTTCTTGCCATTAAGACGGCTTAATAGTGCTGTTCATTGTTGAGACAAATGGTGCTACTTGAGCTGCATTTTTAAAAACACAATTTAAAACATTTTGCTGCTGTGGAAAGTATGTTCTTTAGTATATAGGAATAGACAGTATGACCAAATCTTGCATAATGGTATGAGTAATTTTATATTACAGTAAGTACTGTATTTGTACAAATATAGTTATTTTTGGAAACAATTTATTATTATTATTATTATTATTATACATTGTTCCAATATATATATATATAAAACAAAGTTAAAAAACTAAAAACTCAGTACAACTAATACTGTAAAATGTATATTTTCAACTTTGTTTTTCTACCAGTTTCTTATGTAGTTATAAATAACCAATATACACACTTGTATCCAGATATCAATCTAATTGTATATTAATGCACCAAACCTAACTGTCAGTGAAGTAAAAATGAAATTTTATAGCAAAAATTCAACCTCCGAATTGCACTCACCATTGTATACGTGTGGTTTCTTCCTGGTTTCTATGGGACCTAAACCTATCTCCAGATTCTCTACTGGTTGGCACATTTATATCACTTTATGGTATATACTGTCATATCACCCAGCCCTTGGAACATGCTATAGTCCTAGTATCCCCTGATGGCTTTATTTACTTAATAAATAAAGTTCACTATGCCATCAAAATGCTATGCAAGAGGTTATACAAGATGTTGCACTTGGAAGATTGACCAGGTGGCTTGTGTAGGATGTTTAGGACCAAGGCATTACACATGTGCCATGTCCGGGGCCCTCAACCTTGAATATATGCCAGGGTTCAATGTAGCTCATGCAGGGGTGTAAACAGAGAAATATACCCTGGCATTTTCCCCAGTCCACTTAGTCAGATGCCAAATGGGGAATGCTAATGCAATTAATGTTTCCCAGTCAACAAAACACATCCCCCCTCTTCTAAATTCTCCAGACCCCTTCCCTTAATAAATTAGTGTGTGCGCTATCAAAAGCAGTGTCATGAAAAATGCAGACAAAACATAAAAAAGCAAAGCAAAGGGGATGGAGGGAAATTGGGCAAATAACTCTGCCTCAGAGCGCTAACACGATTTGCGATGCACACACTGAAGTAGAAGAGTTCCGTCTGTTCTGGTTCTCCAAGAGTAGGAGGGCAGGCCACTCAGATGGCATGATTTATTTATTCATTTCCCTTTCTTGTTTAATGGAAATATAAAAGCCTGCATTGATTAGAGTTTAAGGATCAGCAGTTAATAGATTAAAAGCTCTATGTCGTGACCAGAGAAAAGCTCCACCATTGTTTTGCAATGTGACATTATTTTGATGACAATTTTGCACATTTCTGTAAACCATATTGACTTTTACTTGCGTTGATGTTTTTTTTTTTTTTTTTTTTTGGGGGGGGGGGGGGCATTTAGTCTTTTTTTCACATTAAAGGGATAGTTCACCCAAAAATGAAAATAAAAAAAACTTATCGTTTACTCACCCTCATGCCATCCCAGATGTGTATTGCATAACTTTCTTTCTTCAGCTGAACACAAATTAAGACTTTTAAAAGAGTATTTCAGCTCTGCAGGTCCATACAATGCAAGTGAATGGTGGCCAGAGCTTTTTAGGTCTAAAAAGCAAATAAAGGCAGCATAAAACTAATCTGTACGACTCAAGTGGTTAGATCCATATCTTCAGAAGTGATATAATAGTTGTGGGTGAGAAACAGATCAATATTTAAGTCTTTTTTCTTTTTTTACTGTAAATTCTCCTTCCTGCTCAATATGTGGTGATATGCACAACGAATATGAATCTCCAATGACAAAAGAAGAAGAATGTGTAAGTGTAAGTGAAAGTGGAGATTGACTGTAAAAAAGGACTTAAGTATTGAACTTTTTCTCACCCACAGCTATCATATCGCTTCTGAAGATTTGGATTTAACCACTAGAGTCTTATGGATTAATTTTATGCTGCCTTTAGGTGCTTTTTGGACATTCAAAGTTCTGGCCACCATTCACTTGGATTGTATGATCCTACAGAACAAGATAATCTTCTAAGAATCTTTTTTGTATTATTCATAATTCCCATTATTTTCAGTGGTGATTCTCTTTAGATTGTCATTAATATACTACAGTACATTTTCTGTATTAAGCTGTATCTAAATGTGTTTTTGTTATTATTATTATTATTATTATTATTATTATTATTATTATTAATTGAAGGCATTACACAAATTCAAATATATATATATATATATATATATATATATATATATATATATATATATATATATATATATATATATATAGGCATTATGGTGCTCAGAATTATGGGAAATGTGAAGAATTGTATTAAAAATAATGGTACAATGTATTTTTTTATTGTAAAAATACTTTCCACTACCCTAGCTTAATTTGCAGAAATAACTATACATTGTCTTCATAATCCCCATTATTCTCAGTGGTGATTCTCTTTTGATTCTCATTACTGTACTATAGTACTTTTTTTCTACTGTAAATATTCTGCAATTGATTTATTTTATTTTATTTATTTATTTATTTTAGCATATTGTACATTAAATGCATTGAAATGCTATTTAAATAGTTCACATTAAAGTCCTGAGAATTTTTTTATGTTTATTTATTTATAAATATGGGAAATAGAATTGGGGTAAATGTGCATTAATAATAATCATAAAAAAATGTGCCTAATTGAAAATAAACATAATGTCACAATGAATCCAGCCTGTAAATATCTTCAAATTGCCACCTACTTAGGATCTATCCACTCTAGTGACTAGAAGGCATGACTTAAGATGTCTCTTTAAAGATTGGTTAAATATTAACCTCCACATTAGAAAGCGTGAGGGATCAGGTAACTGGAATTTATGTAATAATACTCAATGACAATCTCCACATTGTCAACAAACAGGAAGGGGGCCACTGAAGGGAGGACCAAGGTTAAGTCACATGCTCCAGCTAAACGAATTAGTTATGATTCAGGTAGTGACGTGGCCTGGCTTGGGTAATAGAAGACACTTTGTGGTTGGGTTTAAAAGGCAGAATAATAGATTCCATGCAGCTCAGGGGTTGATTAGCTTCAAGTGGAGGCAAATCTGGAGATGTCCAGTTTGAGAGGAGGGGCACTGGGGTGGGGGTGGTGTCAGTGTGTTTAGATATTCATAAAAATAGGCTGCCTTTGATAAATCAGCAGTTCAATTGGAGCCCCCAAAGGTGTGAATGAGCAAATTCATGGATGGATTGTAAAGCACATCTAAAGACATGAAAATGAGTTTCAGTATGGTGGTATCCTTGCAATATGTAGATAAATATGTCTACGGTATGTATAATTTCTATGTCCAAGCAAGAGCAATAGATCTGAAAGCAAGCAGCAATGTGCAAAGACACATTTACAATGAAAATAATCTGTATGCACATAACTACAGTGCACGCAAGGCAGCACTGTATTGATTTTCCTCAAACATTTTGTTTAGGGTTTATTTGAAATGTGTTGCACCCATGCAGTTAATTTAGCCTGAACTGCTAAATGAGCTTGACACTATTCAAACTTTGTTTTTTAGACAATTTCAGACATAAGGCCTAATCACACCAAGACCAAGACAATTATTTTCTCTGGCTTTATGAAAAGCAAATTCACTCCCAAACAGTTGGTGGTGCTTAACAAAATTCAATATTATTCCATTATGCTAGGTGACACGATGCATCTTTCTGCTGGTGCGACATCCTTCTATCACAGTAAAGGCAGAGAAGAAGAAAGCCAAAACACTACTTAAGAGTTTGCCAGAAGTCATAGGTTCAAAAGACAATCAAGTTTTATTGTGAACTTTTCTACAAAGAAAACCAAATGGAGTTTTCAGCCCCATCAAGAACAACAGCAGCAGCAAGGACAAGTTTGTCATGTTCTGCACAAATTATACAAGTGTAAGTTACAGAAACTTATACAAGCGTTAAAGTTTTACCACAAACGTTTTCGGTATTTTCAGGATGTCCGGTTTGCAAAGTAACTTTTGGTGCATTGGCACCACCAACATACTGGATTTTGTAGCTGCAGAGGCTCGTGACTAAAAGCACTTATCTCATTGGCCAGTCAGATTTCTTCACAGTCCGTAAAAAAATAGGACTGCTCTCCTAAATAAATAAAAACCTTTTTAAACCTCGGATTAAGCAACTTAGGAGTTCATTTTTCATATTCAAAGCTCCTTCGCAACAAACATTTGCATTGGAAATTTGCACCGAATATTTTGGCTTGGTGTGAATAGGCCTTAAAGGCATATTACGGCTTCAAAACATGTGAAGCTCAACAGCATTTGTGGCATAATATAGATTACCACAAAAACATTATTTTGACTTGCCCCTCGTTTTCTAAAAAAAGAAGAAAAAAAAAAGAAAAACGACAATTTAAATCACTTTACAGTCCAAATTATACATGCGTTTTAACATAAGAATTAATGTAAGTGCTTTTACAAAATTATAAGTGTCACATTTCTGCCTTTTAAACCCTCCAAAAATTGTCCCCATTGACTTCCACTGTAAGTGTCTCACTGAAACTTTGATTTGTGCTTTTTTTTAAAGAAAAGGAGGGATGAGTCCAAATTATTTGTTGTGGTAATTAACATTATGCCACAAATGCTGTCAACTGAGTTTAACTTGTACTGAACCCTGAATATTCCATTAAGTATAATTATATAATTTTTTTTATGATGTACTTTTTTTGAGAAATTAAGATCAAAGTTTGCTAATCTTCCTTTGACTTACATTGATATAATGTTCACAATTTTTTGCATTCTGAATTCTTATTTGTCTTCTGTTTTTTTTTTTTTTTTTTTTTTTTTTTACATTTGTTTGCATACCAAATTGTGATTCTAGTGCACAGTTGACAGAAAAACAATAAATTAAAAAAAATAAGGTTGCACACTCTAATATATTGATGGACCGCCTTTAACTTTGATTACGGTGCGCATTCGTTATAGCATTGTTTCAACAACATTATGCAACGTCACAGCATTTATTTCCATGCAAAGTTGCCTTAATTTTTAGCCGAGATCTTGTATTGATGACAGGAGAGTCGAACCACTCCGTAAAGTCTTCTCCAGTGCATCCCAAAAACTTACAATGGGGATAAGGTCAGGACTCTGTGGTGGCCAATTCATGTGTGAAAATGATTCCTCATGTTCCCTGAACCACTCTTTCACAATTTAAGCCCGATGAATCTTGGCATTGTCATGCTGGAATATGCCGGTGCCGTCAGGGAAGAAAAAATCCATTGATGGGATAACCTGGTCATTCAGTACATTCAGGTAGTCAGCTGACTAGACCTGACCAACTGAAGCAACCCCAGATCATAACACTGCCTCCAAAGGCTTGTACAGTAGGCACTATGCATGACGGGTGCATCGCTTCATGTGCTTCCCTTCTTACCCTGATGCGCCCGTCGCTTTGGATAGGGTAAATCTGGACTCATCAGACCACATGACTTTTTTTTCCATTGCTCCACAGTTTAAACTTTATGCTCCCTAGCAAATTGAAGTTTTTTTTTTTTTTTTTTTTTTTTTTTTTTTTTTGATTATCCTCACTAACAAGTGGCTTTCTTGTAGCCACACAACAGTTTAGTCCCAATCCTGTAAGTTCTCCTCCCATTGTGCGGAAATGCTCTTACTTTCACTATTAAACATAGCCGTGAGTTTTACTGTCGAATTTTTATGATGTGACTTCAAGTGTTTTAGTGATCCCCAATCATGATCATTCAAGATTTTTTTCCAACCACATTTCTTCCACAAAGATGTCGGTTCACCACTATCCTTCCAGGTTTTAATAATGTGTTGGACAATTCTTAAACAATTCCAGTGATTTCAGCAATATCCTTAGTTGTTTTCTTTGCTTGATGCAGGCCAATAATTTGCCCCTTCTGAAACACAGTAACATCTTTTCCATGACCACGGGATACGTCTTCCAACATGGTTGTTTAAGAAATGAGAAGCTACACACTGCATCAGTTAGGGTTAAAAGAATTGTTGTCAGCTGAAACATATTAATCACTGCAATAATGATCCAATCATAGGCTCTTAAGTATCTGCTTATTTAAATCCAAACGGCATTTTTTTTTGTTTTTTTTTTTTGGCCAGGCAGTGTAGAAACACTGTTTTTTTTTTTACAAGAAATGCAACTGCAGTCTATATTGCCTTTTTATATATGTAAGTTGGATAAATCCTTGTACAACCGTGTGGAAGACAAAACGATGACTTGCTGTATCTTTTCGAATTAAAATCTAATTTAATGAAAACTAAAATAGCACATGGAGTTGGCACGAAATTCAATATCAAATTCGAGGCGACATCATATTATTTAGCTCAGTGAAGGAATAAATGAGTTGAAAATAAGTATCTGCTCAAAAATTCTTATTAACCACATAATACATTTTTCAATTTCATTGACAAGCAAATGAAATGATGAATAATTCTATCAACAAAATAATTAAAAGAGAAGCCACCAGATCAACACAGATGGATAAATCAGTTTTATAATATAGTTATAAAATAGTTATAACACTTTATGATAAGGTTGTGAATGTGAACTAACAATGAACAATACTTTTAGAGCATTTAATAACCCTGATTAGTGTTCATTTCTACATATACATTCTTTAACATTTAAATTGCATATTTGTAAATTAGTTAATGCAATTTAAACTAACTTGAGCTAACCATAAACAATAGTATATTTATATTAACATAAAAAAAAAAGAAAAAAAAAGAAACAAAAAAAAAATTTAATGTAAAAAATTCTGTTTTTATTACAGGAAGAATCTATACACTGGCATTAAATATCATGAACTACAGATTGAATAAATGCAGAGTTAACTCTCATTTTGGGGTGAACTCTGCCTTTAATAAATCCATGATAGTCCATGATATCTAATGCTAACATATAGATTCTTTCTGTAAAGTGTTACCACTAAGCTCATAAAGAGTATGCACTATTTCTACTCCGTGCGGTCTTGGTTTAAATATGAGACCGGTAGCATACAGTGGGATCCATTATCTTGGCAGATTCCTTGAGCACCAGCTTCTAATTTGCAGAATTTGTGTATGTTAGGGTGGAGAGCATCATCAGCCCCGTTGTCTGTGATCACCCTGCGCTATGACATCTGTTTAGGGATGTTTATCCAAGGGGTAAGTATGTTAAGGGAAATATTATGCTGGTGTTATTTTACATTTCTCGTGTTTGAATCATAAACATGGCTCGGAGGCAGTACGGAGAGATTAGAGGAAAGAACATGAGCATGGGGTCTCGCTCGCACCCCGCGAGAAGAATCCCAACTGCGATTAAAGACCAAAAAAATTTCTACATGTAGAGCGTTCCCTCCAAGACTTTTATGCGCCAGTAGGAGAGCGTTAATTTAATTAAGCCTACCGGTGCGCGTGCACCGCACGTTACCTCTTTTATTGAGCCTGCAATGTTTTATTTACGTCCAAAAGAGCTCCCGGACCAGCCCGTGTAGCTTTTTTCCCCATTTGTGTGGACAAAGTCAAACCAAAACCAGGTGCCAAGCTACAGGCTGCTCATATGACAGAAATCCCCTTTAGTGAGGGGTTTACGAACTAAAATGCAGTGCAGAGAAAGCAGAGACCCTCATTTAAAAAGAAAAGTCAGTGTCCGGCAGCCATTCAGTCACCGCTCTCAATAAGGCATGAAACAGGGCGTCATTAAGGCAGTGTCAGCTCTGCCAGAGTTAAGCTGACCCCCCTGTGGGCTAATGTGAAGAGGGCAGAATCTTTAAAACCAAAGAGAGAGAGAGAGTTTTACCCCCGCAACATGTCCTTGTTTTACAAATTAAGAGTTTTAGCCCACCAGTAAATGGATGTCACTTCCCAATAAGTCAAAAGTACCAGCAGATAAGCATGACAAAGGTTAAATCTTACAAAAATGTGTTGCAATAACATGTGTGGGTCACATTTAACCCCATAATTAAAAGAAATAAGACATATCTATGTTAATATGAATAAACAGTGCGAGTTCCATGCTGTACTTGCCAAATAGTGAGTAGTTTAACTTACATGTTATAAATGCTTAATAAACACATTTACACTTGTATAATAATTCATGTTTTATGTCAAAATGCATAAAAATAGAAAATTTTTGCTACAGTTCGCTTTGTTTACGTACTGTAATGAGTCACTTGTATTGTCACTTTCCTTGTCACGTTGATGTCAAAAGAAGGGTTTTGCCTAGTTCTAGTTACCTAAAGTCCTCTGTAAAAACACTTTTCAGGTCTTAATGCTCAATAACAGCATATATCATTTTAGATACATACAAATTAGGCTTAATGACCATTAAACCTTACTGAACTTTATGTACATAGGTTTCTAATTCATGATTTATGTCACAATGCACAAACATAGACACATTTTGCTACAGTTCGTGAATATTTTATTTACTTTAATGAGTCACTTGTTTTGTCACTTTCCTTGTCATTTTGATGACAAAAGAAGCGTTTTACCTAGTTCTAATTACCTAAAATCCTCTGCAAAGCACTTTTCAGGTCTTCATGCTCATTAACATCATCTATCATATTATACATACAGTAACAATTAGGCTTAATGACCATTAAACCTTACCGAACTTTATGTACATAGGTTTTTAATGTTGGCAACTCCTTCTTCATATGTGTTCACTTTATATTAAGTAAATTTTTTTTTTTTTTTTGATAGGTTACTAATGTAAATATTTGTTAAGCATTTATGTCATGTGAGGTAAAATGGCTCACTATTTGGCAGGTATTGCATGTAAGTCACCATTTTTAAAATCAGTGTTAACTATTACCATTTTATTACGCTAATATGTGAAAAAATAATAAAGCATAACAACTAAAATATTTAGTAATTAAATAGTAATAATTATATTGATTCTGATTTGGATAAAATAGCATTGCATATAGTATGAACTACTGTAATATAGTAAAAATAATAATAATAATAATAATAATAATAATAATAATACTGTATCATGGTAATTAGAATCTCCATTGAAAATAATTACAATAAAACTAAAAAGTAAACATCTTGATGCATGAATGAAAAATCAGAGTGCAAAATATACTTAACTGTTTTGAAAAAAAAAGAAAAAAAAAATCTTAATGGTCCTAAAAATCATGTTCTTTATGCTAAATACTTTTCTATTGATTTCAAGGTGAAATGTAACCTGGACATGTTTTCGTGAGATTCACCCATAAAGAAAGTCCAATCAGGCAAATGAGAAAAGCAAAGACAAGGAATCCAGGCAGATACGACCACAGCCAAAAGAACAAAAAGCGTCAAACTAAACAAGAGAAGGAGGAGATGAGGAGATTTCCACTCAAACTAATCAATCAGCTCTTGATAATGGCTTCCATGAGTGTTGACACAGGGTCATCTCGTCCCCTGACCCGCGCCTTCAGGGCAGCGGCTACAGAAAAGGCATAGATAACAGAAGCTGCAGCTAATTGCCTGCCTAGTGTCAGGGCTTTGAAAAAGCCCCTCCACTTTCACTCTTCTATTCCTGTTTACCCTGATCCTCACCCCTGTTCCCCTCTCCTGCGAGCTGGCCACTTTGTTTGCCTTCTCCTCCCGGAGTGAGGCTGTGTGAATCACATTTCTCGCATGGTGCGCACTGTCTAACGCGCTTGCATCCTCTAACACGTGCATTACAGGCAACGGAGAGCCAGGGATACTTCTGGCTACTGAATACTGTGACACCAGGTTCAACTGGGAAATAATCCATTAGGTGACATTTGCCAATCATTTGTTGATCCCAACAGCCTCCAAAAGCTCCCAACTAAGATCCCAGAAAAGCTAAAAAAAAAAATTGTCCACCTTATGATGCCTTCTTTGTCTCTCAATGCACAAATAAACTTGCAATGCATGCAAATAAATCCAGCAAAATGAAAATAAATAATGAGCCTAATAAAAATGAGTGACAGTTTATAAAAAAAAGGTACTCACTTAAAAAGCGTTGGCTTCCTTCTCTTGCCTTATCTTCCTCTCCTCCTTAATATCTCTGTCTTGTCCTCAATAGATGCACACAGATGCAAGAGTGTCTATATATGTGTGTGTATATGTGAAAGAAGCTCCGTTAGAGAAAGTTGCTGTGCTGTAGGCAAAGGCGTCTTGTGTGTATGTGTGTGCGTCTCAAGCAAAGGCTCACACTGCACTGGCTAAAGGGAAACCAAAGCACTTTTAAACTCGCACTGGCTCCCCATGTGACCAGATCCCAGCAGCCAGTGAGGAATATATTAGTGCTGCTTCCTCTGTCCACAGTGCACCCCCTAGCCACTGCTACAGGAAGTGTGCGCTGCCAGAAAGAGAGATGTGGATTTTATTGCTCAGATGTGGCTCTTTTATAGCTTAGAAGACTTAATTGAGATGTAAGATGCATTCCATGTAAGTATTAGCTTTGTCTCAGATGCTTCTCCTAAAATGCATTTGAAGAAATACAAATTGACAAAAATTAGACAATTGTGAACATACAGTTGTGGAAATACTATAAAGCTATAAAATTAACATGGATAGCATAGCTTAGATCATTTGGTTTTGGTGAAAATTGGATGAGAAATGTTTAGTTTTGATATCTCTGACTTTTAATCACAGAATTTTGCATCTTGGCAAATCTGAGAACAGTTTTACATTACTAAGATATCTTCTGAAAACCTAGAGGAGAAATGTGAGATTACTGTATTGGTGTTGTCCTCAGCAGAGAACATCTGAGAAACAAAGAGACTCAAGTAAAAGTCTCCATTTGTTCTCTATTTAATCTCATTGCTGTCTAGGAGAAACAATTGAGGTATTCAATACGTCAGTTGTGATTTCCCCTTTCTTTTCAGCATTTAGTGGGAAATAGGCATGCCACTTTGCAATCATTTTGTGGTTGTCACGTTTAAAAATGCACTAAAATTTTGACCGTATCTTGAGTTTTCTCCTTGCATCTGTTTGATCTTTTTACCTGCAAACTCAAAATCAATGTCTTTAGCAACACAAACCAAACATAAAACAATGCGGACCTGCCATCAAACATAACGCAAACAAAACCATCAACGCACACCAAACGTAACTTACAACACACACCAAACTAAATAATCAACACATACCAAACGTAACATACAACACACATCAAACATAACAAACAACGCACACAAATCATAACATACTACACAGACCAAACATAACAAACAATGCACACCCAACAAAACAAACACACACAAAACGTAGCATACAACACAGACCAAACATAACAATGTACACCAAACATACAAACATAAACAAAACGCAGCATACAATGTAAATCAAACATAAAAACACACAAAACGTAGCATATAACACACACAAAATTTAATAAACAATGTACAGAAAACATAGCATGCAAAACATAACAAACAACGTACACCAAACAAAACAAACAGCACACACAAAATGTAGCATACAACACCAAACAAACATAAACAACGTACACTAAACGTAACAGTCAATACATTCCAAACATATCAAATAATGTACACAAAATGTAACAGACAACACACACCAAACATAAAAAAACAACATACAACACACAAAATGTAGCATACAACACCAAACAAGCATAACAAACAACATACACCAAACATAACAGATAATACAGTCCAAACATAAAAAACAACGTACACCAAACAAAACAAACAATGCGCACCTGCAACTAAACATACACACACCAAATAAAACAAACAATGCACACCAAACGTAACAGACAACACACTCTAAACATAACAAACAACATACATCAAACAAAACAATCAACACAAACAAAACATAGCATAAAACACATCAAACTTAACAATGTGCACCTGCCACCAAACATAAAGCACGTAAAAAAAAACAACATGCACCAAACGTAACAAACAACACACACCAAACATAACAAACAATGCACACCAAACACCATACATAACACTTTGTCTGAACCAGATGTTATACAAAGTTTCCAGTGACAAGCAATTTGCCTGTAAACACTAAATGTGAAACAAAATCACAGCCAATCAGAATATATTTGATGTTTAATATACAGTTATGAGGAACAGGATTTTTGACCAATGAGATTTCATTGTGGACGGACATCGCATTGCAACATAGCAGAAATAGAGACCAGGAGATCTGTCTCACGACAACTTGCAATAATTCGTACAAGATGGCGCAATCGTAAGATATTGTACAACTTGGCTTGTACGAAAAGGTGCAACTTTTATTCCCATAGAGACCCACCAATCAACAAATAGAATTTCAAATCGATACAATAAAGGCATCAAATTTTGGCTAGCCTCTTATTCAACACTTAATTTTATAAAATTAGGAAATGTTAGTGAACACATTGTATTACTCATTGTACATTTAGTCATGCAAAATAAATGACTGATTTATGTCAGTGACCTGTAATAGGCTTTCCTCGTCTCATTCAAACCCGATGTTTTCTTTCTTCCATGCTACACAAGTTATTTTCCTATTAAAGTCATAGTTTTGGGTTTAGGGTTTGGGTTAATCGTAAAATCAGTGTTCGTTGGTTTGTTTATTTTTCTATATGGGAGTAAAGTTTTGTACGAGCCAACTCGTACGATTTTGAAATTTTGCCATCTCGTACTATTATTATGACTTGTCATGAGATCGCCGGGCTGTCCTTGTCGGATCATGTTGTGCCTGGTTTGGACTAAGTGTAACAAAAAATGCACACTAAACACCAATAAAAACAAACAACACATACCAAACAAAACAAACAAGGCATACCAAACAAAACAAACAACACACATTCCAAACAAAACAAACAAGGCATACCAAACAAAACAAACAACACACATAAACAACAAACAACCTATTTATGTTATTTACTCGTTTCCAACAATAATCACAATCGGAAAACATCAGCAGCTAAACCTTTATCTCATTTCCTGTGCATTAACTACAAACTCCCACTAGATACCTTGCTCTCACTCTCTTCTCTTTAACTGTCTTTCTCTATCTCCCCTGCCCCTTTAAACTACATCTAAACGACAGCTCATCACTGAATTATCCCCCTCTTCCTCCTCCTCTCTCTCTCTTTCTGTCTCTCTCTCTCTCTCTCTCTCTAGTATCTTGCTTATGCAAATGCACTGGGTAAAACAATGGTAAGAATCTTAGCCGGATAAACACACATGGCCTGCATTTACAAATCAATACTTGGCGCTCAGTGGGGCTGTGCATTAAACATAAGCTGTTCCACAGAAGAGCAGAGTCACCATTGGCCCTCCTAACAATCAGTTCAATCAGTGGGGGAGACTACTCCCAACCTATGAGCTATAACAATAGTGATGCTGCAATTTATTTAAATCATTACCTTTACAAAAAATACCATGGTACTTTTTTTGTAAAGGTAAGGAAAGTTATCATAACAGAGTTACAAATACAATCTATGTATTGTTTTCTATCATGCCTTCCATCTACAAGGGCTTTTAATAGTACAAAGTAAGTTATTGCTGATTATCTCAAATCCTTGTGTTAATTATGGTTGTTTGAAACTGTCTGTGCCAAAGCTGCACTGCATCTGGTTTATTAGGTATGAATGATTCATGCACTTGATCTTTCTTCTGCCCAACATCAGATCTATAGCTTCAGGATATGCTTATTCTGCCAAGTTTGGCAAGAAATAACAAAAGGGTGAGATACGTTATAATCTAGTTTCTTTTTTGTCCATTTGATAATGGATCTTGGCAAACTTCCCTGGATGAAATTATAGTGCTTGTAAGGGAGCACTGTACTGATATTTCTCCAAAATTCTAGTTAGGATTTGTCCTAAATCCCTAATCCTAAATATTACGTTCTGCAATTAATTCAGCCTGAACTACTTGAAGTACAGAACTCCGAGCATCTTACCAACCCGCATCATGGACTGCACTCAGAGCTTTTTTGAAGATCGCATGAAAGATTAAATGCTTCTGAAGTGCTGTGATGAGGTTCGCACCAAACTCCAGCAAATAATGTATATAAGGGAGGATTTTGTTTGTAAATGCAAAATTTCACTTTAATTTAACGTTTGTGTAATTGCAAATGTTCTTGGTCATTGCGGGTGCACACACACAGTGTTAATGACATGCAGTGACACAGAGAAGGAGATGCCCATTTACTCTATTTCTGTGGAGATGAATGAAGAAAAATATTTTCAAATACACAAACAATCTCAAAGGTCTTCCTTCATACCAAATAAGGGCTCTTGCTTCGTGGGTTTAATCAGAGAGCCTTAAAATTAAGTGTGAAAATGAAAAAAATTAGGACAGAAATATTTTACTATAGCATGATTTATTATATTATAGTATTATATTATAAATGCTATTCAGGGATGCGTTTCCTGTATAGTGCCACTGCTTAACTGCCATAGTACGATGCAATGAATAGCTGCTTTAGACACGAAAGCACCGTTCACGTTTGTATGCACTGTGTAATCAGCATTCTCTTTACCCCCCAAATACATGCAGCTCAGTAAGTTTCCTCTCTTATGTCATACTTTGGGATTCCCCCGGCAGATTCGAGCATATACGAACAAGCGCTCTCTTCAAAAACCTATACGAATGCCACTTATGCGTTTACATGGCCACATAAGCCTCATTCTTCTACAGAAACCTAGGTGCGTTACATTTATTTTTCTTAATCCCTTAATTGGCATATGGAAAACAGCCGTGCTTGCAGGAACATTTCAGAATGCCACTTTCTGCAAAACCCCCAGAATAAGCCATTTTCTTATGTGCATGTAAAAGGGGTCATAGGTCTTTTAGAATGTAGTATAGCAGCCTCACTGCAGTCAAATGATGTTGACACTGCAGTCTTACAAGAAACTTTGCTTCTAATCACAGTTGAGCTGTAGTTCCAACCACACAACTTTGCCATGCTGTTTGCGAATGTTCACTGGCATGGTTTCGGTAAACAACAAATGGTTGAACTATGTTGGTAACCATGGAACTTGTGACTATATTTTGCTAATGATGCGTTTGTGAAATGCACCCCAGGTTGGCTGGGTACCAAAAACAACAGTGAAAAAGGAAAATGGACCAAAACCAAGTTGACCAAAAAGAGAGACATGCAGTATATTTGTAAAATATTTATATTTAATATATTATCTTTTTCATGTCATTCTACCCCTGTGCAATATTTTACAAATTTGTATTATATGATTCCTAGTTAAAGGTGCTATAAGCGCTGCTCTGGAACTTCCACAAGACAGAGCTGTTCAATCAGACGTGCCCCTTTTTATCAGTAGAGCATCTTCTCACAGTTGTCAAACACAACAGTAGCAAAATAGTGCCCTCAGCTGACAACTGTTATGAATCTGAATATGACATTAAAACCTGAATGTTGCACTTCAACTACACTGTAAAAATGCTACAGTAAAAAAAAAAACAAAAAAAAAAAAAAAAAAACATTAATTGGTTAAGTATAAAGTAATATATTTTAAGTATATTACAAAATATAAAAAAAATTATATATATATATATATATATATATATATATATATATATATATATATATATATATTATATACACACTACCGGTCAAAAGTTTTGAAACACTTACTCATTCTTTACTATTATTCTAAAATGTGCAAAAAAATAATAATAATAAAAAAAAAAAATAATAAAGTCATCAAAACTATGGAATAACATTTTAGTATCTTAAAAGTAGTCACCCTTTGCCTAGAATTTGTAGTCATGTACTCTTGACATTTTCTCAACCAACTTCTTGAGGTATCACCCTGGGATGCTTTTTAAACAGTTTTGAAGGAGTTCCCATCTATATGCTGGGCAATTATTGGCTGCTTTTCTTTATTATTTGGTCCAAGTCATCAATGAAAAAATAAATAAATAAATTACATAACATTTTAGTTTTATAATGAAATAAATGAATATGGTGGCACAATTATATTTTTGTCTACAAAACTAATTTCAAACATTTAAGCATACGCCTTCAGATCAAAAACATTTTAAGATCATGAGAAACATTTCAGTCAAGTGTTTCAAAACTTTTGACCGGTAGTGTGCGTATATATATGAGTAGTTCTAGAATTCGGGGTTCATTTTGTGTCTCCCAGATAACCCTTTTGTTATTTTTTAAAAAGAAAAAAATCTTTATTGAATCAGTTTTAAATAATTACAAGTACTATATGTAATTTCAGTAATAATAATAATAAAAAAAATTGCATCTGTTCCTATGTTCTGGTCAACTCTGTTACCTCTGTTATAAAACCGCATAAAAATCTCCAAAGCGTTCATATAAAAAGCATGTGACCTGCACCCAGTGATGTCACTTCCTCTGGTGGGAAACTCTGGAAGGCAGTGAGGTATGTCATGCTTCTTCTCTGATTATTTTGTACAAAATGTTAAGGATACACCAACAGTAGATAAATTATTTGTCAAATCTGTTATTGTGATATTGCAGTGAATCTCAATTGGGTTAAAAACCCTAAAAAAAAAAACAAACAAAAAAAACAAAAAAAACAAAACGATAATAAGATGAAAATCCATAATATTCTGTTTTAAGACATGCCATGTGGTATCTGGTTTGAGGTTAGCACATGGAGTTAAGGCACAAAATGGTGAAAAATGTCAACTCTGTTATCGTCAACTCTGCTAATGGTTTAAACAGTTTAACAATAACAGAGTTGACGATGAGTAACAGAGTCAAATGTTCTGAATCACATTTAAGCATTTTGCATTATTTGACATTTATTATGGATTCTGGGTCATTTTACTGTAAATGGTAAAAAATTTTATATACTATTCCAGGTTTCCAGCAGAAAGGTAACGGCAATACAGGGCATGGTGAGATGCCGACCCTGTAAGGAAGGCAGAAAAGTCGAAAAAAGATAGAAATACATGGCACAAAAGGAGAAATGCTGAGCAGGCAAGCAGAGTGGCTGATCCGGGTGAAAGGGAGCAAAGGTACAAGCGCAGGTATTGGAGAGAGGCGCAGCAGAGATGCAGAGCAAGAAGGCAGACACTTGTAGAGATGACACCACCACAAAGTCCTGAACCACAGACATCCAGGTAACATTAGTGACTGTTTAGATGAGTGCATAGGTCCATGAGTCTATAATTATATTATATGTACAGTAAGGCGTAGGTAGATTGAGAAAAGTGTAGTTTTTGTTAGGATTTTCAACATGATAGTATGTAACTGAACTGTTTCTTTCAAGGTGTTGTGTCTTAAAGGTACACTCCATAATTTATGCATGGTTTGTCATTTTAATTAAAGGTGCACTATGTAACTTTTTTTTGTTTCTTTAGAACTGTAGGACTTCTAGATTGACAATGTGCTCTTTTTGTTCTCACCCCACCATAACTCAACATACAAGCCTGTTTTGCTCTAATGTTTACAGATACAAATGTAAACATATGGCTTTAAAGTACATCTAAAACACATGTTATCTCTTGCAAGCTGCTATTCCTTGTATCAAGAGCTCTGTTTTCTTTTTTTTTTTTTTTTTTTTTTTTTAATGGCCCATAAAAAAGTTGCATTATGCACCTTTAAATAATAAATACCCATTTTTTGACAAATATAACTTATTGTTAAGGATTAAGGAATGTTACCTTAAGTTAGCTGCCCATCTTCTAAGGAAGCTGTAAAATATTCATTGAAATAGGCTACTTTAAATTCAACTTGAATTTAAATTAGTTTTTATCGTTTCAGAGTAAGGAGGTCAGGACGAAGAAAAATTAAATGCGAAAACTCAAAATTATACAGAGAAATTAAAAAATGAAAGATTTTGCTGAAAAAGAAAACAACTGCTGTCCGAAAATACCAGAAACGCCTCCAGAGACTGACGCGTGTCTGAATTCCCACGATCAAAAACGCGGAAACAGATAGTAAGACATAAAAGTCCCTGCAGAGGTTTAAAGAACTCTCTTTTTGATAAATAATATCAAACAAAAGTACCAAGACACTAAAGAAGAAAGAATGCATCAGATGATATCACGAATTGTGTCAGGAAAGATCATAAAAAAATACAAACTACAGAAAACAACACAGACCTCACTTGGTTTTTCAAGAAAGTGGTTTGGCAAGAGGAACCAAAGTGAACTCTCTTTTCAAAGAAGAAAATATTGATCAACACAAAACAAGTTCCAAAAGAAGATACAATAATTACTTTTGAGAGATGATGTCAGCCACTTGACTGCAGGAAATAAACAAACCATCACAAGGGGAAAAGCAAAAATGCAGAAAAGGTTTCTACATGATACCGTAAAAAATCTTCATCACAAATTTCTTCTTGAGAATCCATCAAGTCAGCTGTCATATGCACTTTTCTGTTGCATGCGTCCTTTCTGGGTTGTCAAACCATCCATATCTGACAGTGAAAACTGTCTCTGTAAAGTTCATGAAAACTGATCCTTCCTTGTGCAGAGCTTCATACACTCCAGCTTCTTGGGACGACTGACTTGGTAATCAGCGCAAACTCAATATGCTGTGACCCTGCAAGCAAAGAATGCAGTTATGGAGAATGTGCCAAATGCAGAAGCAATGTCTATCAGCTCAACCGTGACTATGATACTGAGGCTCCAGTGAGATTTGTTCAGTGGACAACTGAACTGGGAGAAAGGAGGAAGAAAAACAAAGAAAGTGAGAAAGAATCACAACCATTCCGAATGACAATGAGAAATGAGATGGAGATATGACTGATATGATCCAGAACCAGCTGAGAGTTTTCACAAGGCATCAATGCAACATTAAAATGCAATACATCCATGAGTGTTTGATTCACTTTGATTTTTCTGAAAATTACGCATGCAAATTGTCAGCAGAGATTCAGGCAGTTCACTTCGGTAGAGCAGGTGACTCTGCATACGGGAATCCTTCATGTGGGTGGGGTAGACAAACATTTGTTGAACACAAAAGAGAAAAGTCCACTTGCTTTATGGACACACTTGTCCCCTGTGCTAGATCATGTAAAAACCCACCATCCATCAGTAACTTTGGTTCATTTTTTTAGTGATGGACCATGCACCCAATACCGCCAGAAGGGCAACTTCTATATGTTTAGCACAGAGCTGTTCAAGAGGGGCTTCAAGAAAGACACATGGAGCTTCTTTGAAGCAAGCCACGAAAAAGGTGCTCCAGATGGAGTGTGTGGGGTTTTAAAAAGAACAGAAAACAGATTGGTCAGTGAAGGAAAATACATTCCAAATGCCAAGCAATGTATGACTGTCTACTGAACGTCCAGACCTCTATACAGCTGTTCTACATTGACGAGGAAGCTGTGGACAAAGCTGTACAGAAGATGCCAAAACGACTCCCGGTGGTTCCTTCGAAAATGCGCCTCCATCAGATGATCACTCTCACAACAGGAAAGGTCATCTACAGAGATGTCAGCTGTCTCTGCTCAACTAAGCAGATTTATCCTGGGACCATTGTTGAGGTCAATGAGACACATGCAAAAGTCACATGCATGCATAAAGTGGGAGAAATCGTTTCTGGCCAAACCGTGAGGATACTTCTTTGATTATTTCTTCAGAATCATCCCATAACCAATCCCAGTGACAGGACATCATGTAGAAATAAACAAAGAAATACGGACAGAAATTCATACAAAGGAGCAGGTATGGTGGAGCATGTGGGCCACACTTCCTGAAGGGGCAGCATAATGACCATGGATGTGTAGGCTCTAGCCCTTGACTAATAGGCTGGACCCTTTATCTGACTGGTTAGTGTGCTCACCTATGGTCTGGGCAAGCTGGGTGCAATTCCTGGCTGCCCTTCAATTTGCTACAATATTATGCAAACAGAAACATTTTTTTGAAAGTCATTTTATTTTCCAGACCAGTAATGCATGAGTCACATGTAGTTATTATATAAGTTCATGAAAGATCTGTAATTCAGATGTATTTGTTAGGATTAAATAATTGTTTTTACATTTAAAAATGGTTTCAAATGTTGTTGTTTTTGGTCTTTTAACTACGGGTGGTCAACTCTGTTATTCATATCAACTCTGTTACCATCAATGTCAACTCTGTTTGTTTAAGGTTTTGCTTTAAAAATGATCATTATAATGTTTTATTGTTAACAAATTGATGCTGTGTCATAACTAACATTCTTACTAGAAATGTCAAAGCATTTAATTCATTTTTAAAGCAAGTTTAGAGAAAATGCACACCATCTTGGCAACTTTTCAGTTAAACGTGTTGATATTTTTACTCCAAAACAAAAAGTCTCTATCTTATTAGACTTAAAGTTGAATTAATGGATGTAGAGGGAAAAGTTATCTTAGGGAAGACAGGGTTTTAAATTGTATTACATTTGTTGACTATATATATTTGACCCAGTTTGTATACAGTATAACAGAGTTGGCTGATTTTTCTGTTACCACATTGATTTTCAGAATAAATATTTTAAATCTTACAAGTTTAAGATCAGCAAATACCGAAAATGTTAAATTTAAAGTGTGTACTATATGAATAATAATAATAAAATAAAATAAAATAATGGGAAAATATCATTCCCATTTTTTGTTTTCTTTCTATACTTGAAATGTATCCGCAATTCTGGAATGGGCCATATATATATTTCTCTTTGGAGAAAATGAAAGGGATTTTTACTTCCAGAACTAAACTGTTGCAATCTGTAGTTGAAGAAACTTATTTAAGAGAAAAGTATTTTAACATCAAAAATATAAAACACTCCACCTTGAAACAAAACTTTTTTTTTCACAAACCTGTGTTGCTTTTACCTCATGCTGCTCATCCAGAGTTTCTTTATTAAAAGGGAATCTTTAGAAAGCCTCCCAGTGGTAACTGACATGAATGTTCTCAACTTCCTTTTTGATTTTCTCTCAGTGTGTGAGTGCTAGTATGATTAGTTTTATTTTTATGCGTGTCTCATCACGGCATATTGACGATATAAAAATGCTAATATGAGTAAGTATCCCTGCTGAGACTCGCCTCAGGTTCATGGACGGTGAGTGGTCCTGAAAAAAATAAATAAATAAATGACTGAGGCTGTTTGTTCCACACAAGAACTTCTGAGGTAAGTGAGATCACAGACATGTGTATTCCCAGATGAATATTTCAAATGCAGATCAGTCAGCGTGTGACTACTTTTACTCACAACATGAGAGGTTTGCTAAGCCTAAGATACTTTTCTAAGAAATACGGCTTATTTTCACCTAGTGGACAAGACAAAAAAAAAAAAAAAAAAAAATCCCATTGATTTACATTGAAGGAGGGACATGAAACATCACTGTAAAAAGTGGTAATGTACAATTGTTACCTTGAGCTATTTCTACCTGATCAAAACCTTAAACATTATTTTGTTGATACAACTTAATGCATTCAGGTTGATTCAGTGATGTTACATAATATATATATATACACACACAGGGTATATACAGGGTTGGGGAATAACGGAATACATGTAACGGGATTACGTATTTCAAATACAAAATATAAGTAACTGTATTCCACCACAGTTACAGTTTAAATCATTGGTAACTAGAATACAGTTGCATTCAAAAAGTATTTAGATTACTGAAGAGATTACTTTGCATTTTATTGTCATTTGTTTCATTTAATATTTAGTCCTTTCAGATGGAAAACATTTATACATATAAATGATGTGATCCAAAGTGCATTTGAACAGTGGTGAAACACTTTCTTATGTTGTGTTACATTCATACGAGCAGACAGAGAAGTAAGTTTGAAGTAAGTTTGGAGCAGAAGAAATAGAAATAAACTTTGTGTAAATTGTCAGCTTTAAGCTAAGCTAAAATGCTATTTCTAGCCATTTTACATGCACATGTTTTTTTATCAAGAAAATTCACGTTGGATTTTTTTTTTTTTTTTTTTTTTTTTTTTTTTTTTTAGTAAGACCTTTGATATTAGGGCAAAAATCGTATTCTTGATAATAATTTTTGTATTGTTTTCCTGTAAAAATATCTAAAAATCCTTAAAACAAGATCAATTTGATTAATCTTGTTTTAGAAACAACACTGCATAAGATATTTAGGTTTTTCAGAGAATGTATTTTTAACATGTGTATTTTGTCTTACTGTACTGGCAGAGTTTTTATAGTCAAAACAAGTGAAAAAATCTACAAGTGCTGAAGAAGTAATCCAAAGTATGACCTTGAGTAATCTAAGGGAATACGTTACAAATTACATTTTACAGCATGTATTCTGTAATCTGTAGTGGAATACATTTCAAAAGTAACCCTGCCAACCCTGTATATATATATATATATATATATATATATATATATATATATATATATATATATATACTATTATTATGATCTACTAGTCTCCAACTAGCAGATTGTACATATGGACATTTTTGGATTTATTATGCAGAAACTGGACCATCCTAACACACTTAGGATGAGTTTTATACCCTTGGAAGATATTTATGTGAATTTCGATAATATTCTTTCTATAAAATGGCTTCAGCACCCAGACCTAATTTAAATAGATTTGAATTTGTTATGATCACTCAGTTCATAGCCAGATGCTATTGAGGCATAGCCAGATGGAGAAGAAAATCTAGGTGGAGTGGACACGTGCCCAGACGTATCCAGACAAGTCTGTTCTTGCCTTGGGTCATAATATGGATCATAAAAAGGGGCATTTGAGTAAAGTCCTGTCCATGGATGAAATCTAATCCATTACTAAATAACCCTGCCATTGGTAACTGGGTGTTTCATCAAATACTTTTATAATCCAGGGGTTATTTTTTATTAACACTAAAATATTTTATTTTTATTTTAAGGGCACATTAAAGAGCCTTCACCATTAATTTTTTTGTTAGCCCATGTCCAACACCCAAACTTTCAATTATAATATATATATATATATATATATATATATATATATATGTGTGTGTGTGTGTGTGTGTGTGTGTGTGTGTTCATCATAAAAATATTACTAATTACACAGTAAAATAAACAAACCATTAAATATTAAGTGAATATTTATGTGAGAAAAACTCTATATATCATTTTGTATAAAATTACAAATGATAATTTCCAGCACAACTAACAATTTTATAATGCGTTATTTCCAATCAGGCATTAGTGACATTTGAAGAAATAAAAGAAAATTAAAAAAATAATAATAATAATATTATATAATGTATAACTGTTGGACATTGTTAGTAGACAAATTGGTAACACTTTACAGTAAGGTTCTATTTGTAATAATGATCAATGATATTTGCTACATTATTCAAAAAACTGGACTGGCTTTCCAATACTAATGCCCAGCACACCAACTAAACCAACAAAAACACCCTCAGTGGATGCTCTCATAGTATGCCACTCTTCAAATTCTATAAACTACACTCAGAAGAATGTTGTTTTTCCTTGTGAAGATTTTTTATGATGCAACACTGTTGAAACACCAGTGAGGATTTCGGCGCATAATGGTTCACCTTATCAAAGTTATGGATAACTGCTCACTAAGTGTGTTTGCTGAATGATGCTCTTGTCAGAACAAACCGACAACATGAACAGAATCGTGGCGTGATATACCCTGTGCGATTACATGAGCCTGGAAGGTGGAAAGTTCAAAGCATTCACCTTGACATAGACACCACGTTTGACAGACTCCGAAAGCTGTTAAAGTGACTGCTGTCAAAAGGACAGTTTCATCAGAAAGTTTTGTTGTGCTATTCTTTAGCAAAGTGTCAAAGTACATTGACTGTTCAGTTCACTGTGTTGGTTTATAGGAAAACTTAAATGTCAATGACAATGGATAGTTCTGTCTTAAACAACGGTACTTGAAGACAACATGGAACTTCATGCGAAACACATTTAACTACTGTAATAAAACAGCAGGAGATAATGTAGGGCAGGACTTAATTGTAATCATTGGGATTTGATTGGATTATGGAACGTGGGCTATGATATTATTATGATGGTGTTTCCAAAGTTAAGCATCACTAGTATTATTGTTCATACCTGGAAGTTTAAACAAATCCCTTACCTTAATAAGTGTATCACAAAAAAAATAAATAAATAAATAATAATAATAAAATTGTGATGCTTGCCTCACTACACTACACCCTTTTTGGTGTAGTGGTTAAAAATCTGGATAACCAAATGCTTGTAGGTTTAAACCCCGCAAAAAGTGATCCAAGAGCCATCACCAATGGTTTAAAGGTTTACAATCCAGAAAATCCGAAAATTGTAGGTTTGGACACTGCAAAAATTATATAAGAGCCATCACCGCTAATGTAGTCATTAAAAATCCAGATATACAAAAGCTTAAATTTGACACCTGCAAAAAAGTGATCCAAGAGCCATAACCACTAGTGTAGTGATTTAAAATATAGATAATCCAAAGTTTGTGGGTTTGGACCCTTCAAAAAGTGATCCAAGAGTCACCCCACTGGTGTAGTGATTAAATATCTGGATAATCCAAACTCTTTGAGAGCTGAGAATCTACAATAAATAACAACAAAACCAGACCCATACAATGTCACATAGACATGATAATGTTTTACCCAGAGGAAATCACTCAAGATTATGTTTATACACCATGTCCTTGAATGATGAGAGAGAAATATTAATCTATGCAAATGTCTGCAGCAAATTTATTGACTTGCTGACTGCCAGGTAAGTGTGTTTACAATTTACAGTTTGACACTGAATGCTTACCTTTGGATTCTGACAAGGACAGTAAACAAAAAAAAGAAAGCAAAATGTCAGGCCTTAGATACGCCACCCAGTCAACTGGCATTCTATAAACATTGCGTGGAAGCTTATTTGCAATCAAAAAGTCATTTTGATCAAAGTTATGCAAAGTGAAATGTCCGTGACTGAAATATATTTAATAACATTGTAATAACTGTTATATTACATGAAAAACTTTTGCTGTAACATTTACAATGTATTCATATTCAGTGGAAAAGTCAACTTTTAAGTGTTGTTCTGCTAAATCTCCGTATAAAGGGCATTGTTACGTACAAGTTAGGCATATTTACATACTGAATTGTAAACTTTATGGTTAGCAGAACTGATGATTTTAAAATGCATTTTAGAACATTCAAAGGACAGAAAGTGTAGCTCTATAAATGCTTGCTGCTTTCCATATGTGCTACTTGTATAGTTTTTATAAATTGTAAATCATTTACATGAATGTTCGAACACATTGAAACATCACACCACTTCAGTGACAGATTACTCCCAAGAGCTTTGAAGAAATGTTTTAGAGAATTCCTCACAAGTGATACAGTATGTCTGAATGTGGTGATATCTTTCCCTTGATCTGCTCTAGTGGTCTCACTCATTTTACTGATAATACTCAGCTTTGGCTGTGATGGGAAATAATCAAGTTTCAACAAGTACTTTTAATAGCAATGGACCAATCTCGAGAAGCTGTTAAAGATTAAATTCTTGTTAACACAGAATATGAAATATATCTTTGTGATGGGCTGCCACTGAGCAGAATTGCTTTCTGTCTAACTTCCGTGTGTCCGCTAAGGCAATTACTTTCCTCTCTTGGCTAACCCTTGTTAATTAAATTTCCAATTAGAATAGGACAAATAATGAACGATATATGATGACATTCCTTAGCACGAGTAAATACAGTAACTCTTTCACAACTTTGAAGAAATTGTTAAATATATTTGGTAATTACACAGGCATGTTTTAAGACACATTTTGCAAACAGAAGATCTTCCAGCATAAAAAACAAAAACTAAACAAAAAACAGATATTAGCAATTCAACTAGATTTCTTGTTAATTCAACAAGATTTTTGTGCCAGTTGCCCATGTAAAACTATGATGGGAGTGTGTTCTAGGTGGTTGCTAAAGCATTGGTTTGGTGTTGCTTGGTGGTTGCAAGGGCATTACTAGGGTGTTCTTGGTGGTTCCTCAGATGTTACTTAAGCACATTTAACCCCCAAATTCTCATTATTGCAATCAATCCTTATATTTGACTTTCATTATTCCCATTGTTTTCAGCTATGATTCTCATTACGTAATATAGTAATTCTTTTTACTCTATAACAGTAAAAAAATATTTTGTTGTACATTTTTTTAACCCTCCTATGGTATTTGGTCATTTTTTACCTAAATAAATTTTCCTCATTTAATCAAAATGGTTTCCTTTATCTGAGCAGTACAAGACTTGGTGACTTTTCCTCCATTTGCTATCTGAGCATAAAAAAAAAGATAAATAAAAAAAAAACATGGGCTTGATTCGATAAGTCTAAGTGGTCATAAGAACAAACAATCAAAAAAAAAAAAAAAAAAAAAAAAAAACAACACCTTTGGTATTCACGGTCATACCATTTGTATGTGTCAAATACAATCAAAAACATGCCACAATTAAAAAAAAAAAGAAAAAAAAGAAAAACAGACAGAAATTACAGAGTGAGGCTCTAAAACATCAGTGGAGATCATACACACCCACTCACACACACACAAACACAATTACACACACACACAAATGAACTGGTGAGACACTAACACAGAACCTTTTTTATAAAAAAAAAAATAAAACAAATGTGTCGTAATGCTAAACACACACACACTTAGAAATGAAGGGGTGAGGTGATAACACACTCACAATGCAGAACACACATACACACACAGAGAGAACCAGGGCATCAATAAGTGGAGCTCTTTTTGGTCATTGTTGGCATTACAATCATCTGTTGTTTTCCAGCTGATGACAGCAATCTGACACAGCAATCTGACACTCTCTCTCTTTGGTTTGCAAAATATTTTTTTACTATAGAAATATAAATTGCAAAATGTTTACTCTGGTTCTTCTGTTTTATACTCTAGTTGAATTTTCTGAATTGCAGTTCATTTTTGTTTCTTGATGTTCATTTTCTTGACATTATTATGCATTTACTTTGAGTTATTACATTTTTATGTTTGAAATAAATTATTGGTAGAAAAATTCTTATTCTGCGTATAAATATTATTCTTATTTTTGTAATGCCATGGTCAGGTTTGATTGCAAGCATAATGACAATAACTGCAAAAACTGACACTTCAAATCAATTTAAAATGCTAAACTTTGACAAATAATAGTCTGATAATGTCTAAATATATATCCAAATGCATTTCTTGTGATAAAATATACAATTAGATTACAACAAGCCATCAGGTGACTACAGCTATCTACTGGCTGTTACTGGCATGACATGTATTTCAAGATGGCAGCAATCTGCCTCCAGTTTATGTCACATTCTCATATTTTCTTTATGTTTCAACTTATAGCAGAAGTGTTTTTTCTTATTTGTATATGCAAATTAATGGTAAAATGTAGAAATGTACATGTAAATAAGATCAAAACAGCAAAAAATACTTACTTCAGGGAAGAAGAAAATGTATCATTATCATCATAAAAAAGGTTACACATCTGACCCTTCTGGTCAAAAATGACAGTGAATTCCAAAGGGAGGTGCCCTTTTTCAACAGCATAGGAGGGTTAAATAAAATGTATCGAAAATGGGTAATACCAAGGGAGTACTACTATGATGTATAAATACTTTACTGTTTAAGTAATATTTTTTTTTTTCACATTGCGGTAATGAGAATGTTATAATAACCATCTTTTTCGCATTTCAGTAATGAGAATAGTCACACAGTGCGGTGTAACGGTAAACCCTTCATCTCACATTTTTAAGGTGCTATCTTCACAGAAGTTTCGCTTGTTGCCATATTCAATATTAATTACGGTGTTTTTGTCAGGCCAGCATCACGGCCAGGTAACCCCGCCCTTTCCACTACATAGGGAAAGCCACGATTGCACAAAGTGTGTAGCATTCCACCCTCTGTTTTTTTCAGTTGAAGAAGTACACCATTACTCGTAGTAGACTTCTTTTCTTTGTATTTTCAGTGTGAACACACTGGGTTCATGATTGCTATTTGAACTGCGATTATGCTATCACAAAAACAAAACAAAAAACGGTGATGCCGATCATTTATCTTTTTACCAGCAGCTCTGTCAAAACTGGTTATATGTAAGCTTTCTGCTCAATGTCACAGTTAACTGAATTTCCCTGTTGGTAATACTATAGTTGTTGCCTAGTTTTTGCTGTCAAAAATTGGTTGGTTGAATAATTACATAAAAACAAAATATTCCAGTGTACACTTTACTCTAGGCCTTAAAAATAAGTAGGCTTATACAAACTATTCTTTACTGTATATAAGGTCCTAAAGAACAAGGCTTAATATCAAACTGAAGTTGAACTGATAACCTATTGGTGTAATTAAACTTAAAGGGAAAGTTTTGGTTAGTTTCTCACCATTTAATTTAATTATTTTTATTCATTATTTTATTATATTTTGTTTAACAATGTGTTCTATTATAGTATCTTAATATATTATATAGTTGTATTTATTATTTGTACATTCCTTCCTTTTCATTTTGTTGGATGTTGATAATATTAGTTCCGCTTTAACTTGTTGCCACTGGAAGTGTAATGAGGGCGACACGCTCTCTCGTGAGTTAAACAAATGACTGGAGAATGGAGGAAGAGTGCATGTTTCTGGATTATACTGGTGCTAATGTTAATGCTGTTTGCACTGCAATCATTTAATAAAGATGTTTGAATTATACCTCTTATATTCTGCATTATTATTATAATACCTGTGCCTGGTGGAGACTGAGATGCTGCTACCACAGATGATAATAAAAACTGCTTCACGCAGGATGGTTTAGTGTAAATAAAATGCTTAGTTTAACAATCACACAAGGTCATAGAGCAATTTCGATTTTATTTTGATTAATCGTGCAGCCCTAACGATCACTATACAGTGATTTACCATTCTTAGTTTCATTACTGAGCTGTTCTAATGTAGCTAACATATTTATTGAGGTGTCATCAAGCTTTAAGTGAAGAGTGTTTTTAAAAAAAAAAATAAATAAATAAAAAGCACATTCTGAACACTTCTCAGCACCTTTCCTTCTCCATACAAATTTACACACCCTACAAGCGTCTGCTCACTTATTGGCTTTCTTCTGTTGTTTTAGTTGAACATATGTCTCCATCGAAAGCTCAAATGGAAGAATTCTCAGACCTGTTTGCTGTCATCATGATTAAAGCCCCAACTTCAGCTTGGCTGTTTGAAATAAATGGAATACATTAGTTGGAACTGTTCATCTATTGAGACACAACAGTTTTTCTTCAACTACACACACTTTTATGTCACAAAGACTGATTTTTATGAAAACTAACAAACAGATTTCAACTCCAGATTTATTCCACAGTTTTGATGACTTTACTATTATTCTAAAATGTGAAGAAAAAAAAATAAAAATAAAGAACGAGTAAGTGTTTCAAAACTTTTGACCGGTAGTGTGTATGTGTGTGTGTGTGTGTGTGTATATATATATATATATATATATATATATAAATACAGTATATATAAACTCACTTAGCACTTTATTAGGAACACCTACTTATTCATGTGATTATCTAATCAGCCAGTCGTGTGGCAGCAGTGCAATGCATAAAATCATGTTGGTTCAACCAGATACAGTAAGTAGCAAATATGTAGAAATATAACTCTGAAATAAAGAGCAATATATAGATATGCTTGAGGAATTTGCTAACTTTAAGCTAGGACATGTCACAAGCATTTTTGCAAAGTCCTTTTAAAAAGGCACAATGCCCTGAACCTCGCAAACTTTGTCAAATCTAGCAACTAATTATTAATGATTGATCTATTATTGATAAAAGGAAATAGTGTTTTTGTGTGTGTGTGTATGTGTGTGTGTTATATTCTGATTTAGCACCAAAGGATGGCCCCATATATGCTTATCCTTGAATAGTGACTGACCCTAGAACCCCTACTAGAGAGCTGAAAATTGTTTTGAAGGAGATTTTAGTCTAAAAGTCCACATGGCCAAAAGTACCTAATTGAAGAAACACAGAATAACTGAGCTGCAGAGCTCTTCCTTGAGACAAATAACAAACTCAGAGGGTCACATGAAAACAATGAAGTAACATCAGAAGGGGATGTGGATGGAAGTCTTCTTTGAAGAGCCTTAGTGAAACAAATATCTACACGCCAGAAGTCTACAACTGTTGAGCTTCACTCATTTTGTGGTGTACGTCTACTGAAAGAAAGATGAGTGTTGAAGAGAGTCGTGTCTGAAAATATTTAAAGCTTGGTCCGAGATAAAATGCAGGCCTAACCTCAACAAAAGAGCAGGGGGTAGAAGGGAGGGTAGGAAAGATGGATGCATACAAAATGCTCTTGAAGATCAGATCTATAAAAGACTTTGGCCAAATTTTTCATTAGAAAATTGCATTTACTTCCTACAGCTTGCAAAGCATATGAATCCAATTTTTGTTTTCTTTGACATAAATTTGTCTTATGAATGTCAATATTTGGGTTGCTATGACTTCACAGAAGAAAGAGGCAGATTTAAAGCTGGGTGGAAGTAAGGCGCTGCGTCCGAATATCCATACTTCTCTACTATATATTATGCCAAAAGCAGTATGCGAATGGAGTAGTATGTTCGAATCCACAGTATTCATGAATCAGTAAGCAAAAATAAATAAATACCTGGATGACCTACTATTTCCAGCGAGATTCTGAAGTGCGGATCGACTGGACATTTAACAATCCTAGAATCCCTTGGGAGCTGAGGAGACCACGTTCAAATCACTGGATTTAAAGAAACGGTGGTGAACCGCAAGTCGGACACCTCTTCTCAATTGTAAGTGATATATATACCAAGATAATTGTTTCTTGTGCTTAAATGGTGCTTGTTTTACAAAACCAGAGCAAATAGTTTTTGCTGTTGTTGTTACTACATCATATATTTGGGTCACGAGATAATGTCAGTGTCCCTGGATGAAGTATGTCTGAAATCTATTCATACTATTCGCATGCATACCTAAGAGAACATACTGTTTTGCCGGCAGATAAGTGCGTCCTTCATTGAATACAGTACATACTGTGATAATACGTGGTTTTGGACACAATAAGGGTTATTCATCATTCAGAATTAAACTGAGAACACTTTTTAAATTCCAATTCAATTTCTGAATTTGAATAGAGATAGCAAACACAATCCAAAATTTCAGTTTTAAGAAGTAGAATTAGGATGGAATGAAATTCACAAAATTGAACTGAAAAATTAAAATTCAACCTATGCAAAAATTAACAATGTCAATTTTTCTAGGTGAACTATCCCATTTTTTTGGGTGAAGTATCATACGAGCAAGAGTGATATTAGGCTAAATATCAGCATGGCTGTGATTTGGCCATAGACACAATTGTGAGAGTAATATTGCTTTTATACAACAGCTCTATAAACAAATTAATATTTTTAGAATAAAATTTTGCAGGTTAGTTTGTATAACTTTGGTATATATATATATATATATATATATATATATATATATATATATATATATATATATATATATGTATGTATGTATATATATATATGGATGTGGTTTGAATTGGTGTTGAAAACAGATTTCGGGCCCTATTTTAAGAGTGCTAGCGCTAAGCGTCATACACGCAAATTCAATAGGCATGGCCATGAAGTTTTGGTATTTTCGTGCAATCATGTACTAAGTCTAGGCACAAGTGTGTTTGGTGAACTTGCACGTGCAAAGCGCTAATGGGCTGGGTCAAGTGCAATTAAATTCTAAAGTCTCCGGCACCGTCTTCCTCCTATTTAATCATCCATTTCCTGTCAAGCACCAGCGATATAAAGACAGCACATTCATAAGAAGTTGGTAGTGTAAATGGACTGTATGCAATGAATTAGAAGAATAGAAATATGGACTTATGTTATTTTGTGCATTAACTGCTTCCTTGTTGAATGTCTGGCATATTTCTAGTGACACACTCCTTTTATGCGCATTGGAAAATGTGGTTCTCGTCATCAGGATTTGGAGTAACGCTCCATTAAATTATAGCAGATGTAAGTTTTCATCTACTTGCACACAAATCATGGCTAGTATTAAAAGTGATTGTATTGGAAGGCACTTTACTTTTATCAACGATTTAGATTTTGTGGTAAAAAATAAAAATAAAAAATAAATCATACCAAATCCAAACATTTTACTCTCTCCAACTTATTCCACCGGTTTAAAAATCACTCCACGACAACAGGTGGAAAAAATACTAATACAAATTACATCATGAATACAATTTTAAATATAAACATAATAAAGATAATAACTGAAAAATAAACTATGACTTAAAGATCATAAAATCTCATAAATATTTGTTTCATAAAACGGCTACAACATTAATTGTCACAAACATAATTTGATGTTCCACTATATTTTCAGAGTTCGGACATGAACTTTATTACAACCTGCTGGTGGAATCTTCAAACTGTAAATGCAGGAACGGAGTTTGGACTTTGCACTGAGATAAGAAGTGCTTTTGAAAAGTCTTAGCGCAAATACCTATTTCTAAGGAAAACTTGCGATTTGCAATGGGATGAAAAGTGCACTTAGCATTAGCGCTTTCACGAAAATTGGATAAGATTCACTTACAAAATATTCTTTTTTTTTTTTTTTTTTTTTTTTTTGCTGTTAAACAATTAAATGGATTTAAGTCCGTCAGATATTTGTGGCAATTGAGCCTTACTGATTGTGCTCTGGAGCTACAGTCCACTGAGATTAATTGGAATGGAATGGTATTGTATTACTATTATCCAGATATTTTAGACAATCCTTGGGTGCATTTATGATTTGGTTGCGTGTGGCAGGGATGGCGGTCGGGATCCTACATGTGCAATCTGAAATGTCGCCCCAAACCTTCAATAAGGGTCATGCTTTACACTGTGTAAGTCATATTTTATGAGTCCAACCATGTGTTCAACAGTGGTCGTACAAAGCGAACTCGTGGGAAGAGTGGACTAGAAAATTTGAAAATCAGGACTCTCTAATTTTTTAATTAGACTAAGTGTGAGTTAGAGGCTGTTATAGGCATTTTGGGCTTGAACTGTAAGTCAGGGCTCCTGCCAGGTTTTGCTGTGGCCACTTCTACTGTATAAGCTCTGGAATTAATTGAACTTAAAGTTTTGTGGTTTTTGGCACCTCAAAACCTGAAGATTGACAGCACAAATCTATCTTAATACATCTAAATTGCATGATTAGTTAATTAAAATACTATGTGGAAGTATTCAAAAGCAAAGCCATTCGTTCAAAGCTGTGTTTTTTTTTTTTTTTTATAACATCAATGGATATTGGGGTCAGAGATACATAAGCCCAATTTTATAAAGGAAAAAATCACATCCCATCTGGATCCTATTTATTTTCAAAGTATGGGAGGGTGTTCAACTGAGCTAAAGTGAAATTTGGGTCTCTATTCAGGCTTAAGTGTAGACAGTTGGCACCTCAAATCTCTTTAAACACCATTCTGTAGCCTAAAAAGAGCTCTGCCATGGTGTCTGCCATGGACTCATTTTCACTTTAATTCAAGGGAAACACTTTAAGAGATAAGAGAATGCAGAAATATAAGAAGATTGATTACATTTGAAAGCGGTCATATATCTTCAGTTTCTGGGGGTCCATAATAAACAATGCCCTTGGGTTTAAACTTTTATTTGTTTTTAATCACTGTAAGGAGATAAAATAATAGACTGTTGTGAAGTGAAGCAGATTCTGACACATTAACAATGGTTATGCCTTTACGCCAGAACATATTTTTCATATGGTACAACCTGGGATATACTGCCTTGAATAAACTCTTAGTGATCACAATTTAATATCATATAACCTCTATTTATGGGGATTATTTTCACATTACACACACACAAACAATCAGCCTCAGACAATCATGAGCCCCAGACAGGGCAGACCCCTGACAGTGAGTTAATACAGAATGACAGAGCGTGTATGTGACAACTTCATTCTTGGAATGGTAATATTAATCTGTGCTCTGACTTGAGCAGAGGTGGAAAGTAACGAATTACAGATACTCTCGTTACAGTACTTGAGTACATTTTTCACATTTTTTGAGTATAATTAAATAAAAGTACTTTTACTTTTTGCTATAGTAATTTTTAACCACAATTACAAAGTACAAAAAAATACATAATATTTCTGAATTTTTGGGAAGAAGAAATCGGCAAGTTACAAGCACTAAATCTGTTTATAAACTAAAATGCACTATGTGTGGCACGATAGTTGCTGGAATGGCACAGCATCATGAGCACAGCAGCTTGCATAAACTGCCGCTGGCATCCTCTCTTCTCTAGCTTCTCCAAGACTTTCTACACTGTCACTATGCAAGAACTGTAATACTGTGATTTTCTGCATATTTCATTTTATTCTGGAAAGGAGCCGTTCATTTAGGTATGAGGGAACCATCTGAGCATGTTTAACCACTGATCAAACTTCACTTGTTTTTAAGGTAGGTAATGTTTTAACTGTCAAACATTAACACAATGTAGTTAGACATATATGTGGGAATATCTTGTTTGCTTGCTACTATATGTCTAAAACAAACTTTTTAAATACCTTAGAAAGATATAATGTCAATAGTGTTGGAAATTAATGGGGACTCAGGGCAAAAATGGTACCGAAACTGACCAAAATATCCCTAAAATTCAAAATATGTGGGGAAAAAAATGTCCACGCAACGAGTTCCAGTGTCCAGTTTATAATATCTGATATAGTTGCAATTACATACATTGCGATCTTCTTTTGACTTTTCACTGAACATTTTTTTTCCCTGCTGTCCGGTGCCTCGTACCATCGTGCACACAGACGGGCTCTCCACTTCTACCAATCCTCATCAGTTCGGTATTGTACTCCCGCGTTAAATTCCGTAACCGTTCGCAATTCCAATTGCGCACTTCTTTGGAATTGCCATAAATCCCGCCTGTCTCAACGACCTCAGGACAGCCCTTAGATGCTGCAATTGCCGCAGCCAATCATAACTGTAAATAATGATGTCATTGAGATAGGCGTAAGCAGCGTGCGGTCTGAGGATTCGGTCCATGAGCCGCTGAAACTTGCCGGGGTCCCGAACAAACCGGACGGAAGCGTCACGAATTGGTGTAATCCGAACGGTGTGGAAAATGCCGTCTTTTCACGGGACATGGGACTTAAGGGGATCTGCCAATATCCCTTCGTTAAATCAAGTGTCGAATAAAAGCGAGACTCGCCTAACCGATCGAGAAGCTCATCAATCTGAGGCATCGGGTATGCATCAAATTTAGACACCACATTGACTTTTCTATAATCCACACAGAACTGGACCACACCATCACTCTTTGGAACCAAAACCGCTGGGCTGGCCCAGTCACTGTGGGATTCTTCTATTACCCCCGTATCCAGCATGTCATTTAATTCTTCCCAAAACACTTTTTTTTGTGCTCGGGTAATCGGTGGGGACAACTACGGACTACTATCCCTGGGGTCATCTCGATATGGTGCTCAATGAGATTCGTATGACTGGGAAGAGGCGAGAACATGTCAGAGAATTCTCCTTGCAACCTGGCAATCTCAGTGATTTGTAATGGTGAGAGGTGGTCTCCACAAGTGACTGGGGTGACTAGATCGGTGACTTTTAAGTTCACCTCCAGTCCGAGCTCCTCCCTCTCCAGAACCACCATTGCCAAAGTCACGGGGACCGCCTCTCTCCACGGTTTTAGGAGGTTGAGGTGGTAAATATGGCGTGCTCCACCTCTTATCCATTCGTTTCACCTCATAATAGATTTCCCCAACTCGCCATGTGACCTCAAAGGGTCCTTGCCACTTGACGAGTAATTTAGAGCTTGATGTGGGGATGAAAGTACTTTATCTCCTGGTGTAAATTCCCGTAGCCCTGTACCCCTATTATACAGCCGGCTTTGACGTTCTTGAGCCTGGAGCAAATTCTCCTGTGTTAATTGCCCCAGGGTGTGGAGTTTTGCTCTCAGGTCAAGAACGTATTGAATTGGGGGGCCTGGGTAGCTCAGCGAGTATTGACCACCCCTGGAGTCACAAGTTTGAATCCAGGATGTGCTGAGTGACTCCAGCCAGGTCTCCTAAGCAACAAAATTGGCTCGGTTGCTAGGGAGGGTAGAGTCACGTGGAGTAACCTACTCCTGGTCGCGATTAGTGGTTCTCGCTCTTAATGGGGCACGTGGTATGTTGTGCGTGGATCGTGGAGAGTAGCATGAGCCTTCACATGCGGAGTCTCCGCGGTGTCATGCATGACGAGCCACATGATAAGATGCGTGGATTAACGGTCTCAGAAGGGGAGGCAACTGAGACTTGTCCTCCACCACCTGGATTGAGGTGAGTAACCATGCCACCATGATGACCTACTAAGTAGTGGGAACTGGGCATTCCTAATTGGGAGAAAAGGGGATAAAAAAGAAAAATAACATACTGAATTTCGTTTTTGTTGTTTGAAGGTCCCTTCTCCCAATTTTCCCATAGGACGTCGAGCACACTGTGTGGTCGACGCCCATACAATAATTAAAATGGTGAGAACCCCATGGAGGCTTGCAGGACCTCACGTACTGCAAATAATAGGGGCTCAAGCCACCATTTTGAGCATCTTCCTGCACAAATTCATAGGATCATCTTCTTTAAGGTCTGATTAAATCATTTGACCAAGCCGTCCGTTTGGGGTGGTAAACGCTGGTGTGAATTGATTTAATCCTAAATAATTAATACAGTTCGCACAGTGTACGTGACATGAACATAGTGCCCTTATCAGTGAGGATTTCTTTCAGAATCCCCACTCAGGAGATTATTCTGAAGAGTGCCTCCGCAACACTTCGCACTGAAATGTTGTGCAGAGGCACTGCTTCCAGATATCGTGTTGCATAGTCTACCAGGACCAATACAAAGTGATGTCCATGTGCCGTCCACTCTAATGGCCTGACGAGGTCATACCAATTCTTTCGAAGGGGACCTCAATTAATGGAAGGGGGAGCAATGGCACTCTTAGGGTGTCTGGAGTATTCACCAGCTGACATTCACGACATGCCACACACCACCTACGAACATCCCCGCGAATGTCCGGCCAATAGAAACGGGCCATTAGATGGTTCAGTGTCTTTTCCTGCCCTAAATGACCTGCCATCGGATTATAATGAGCCGTTTGGAATCACATTTCCCGACGGCTCCATTGTATTATTTATTGGATTGTATCCTCCTTTGTCTGAGTGTCCTGTGACACTCGATGCAACCAATCCTTGATAATTGAAAAATACGGATATGCAATGTCTGGCTGGAGACGTTGATCATCATTCACTTTCACTTGATAAAAGGCGTGCCGAAGGGTCTCGTCTCGTGTCTGCTCTAGAGGGAAATCCCTTGCAGGAAATCCTCTAAGGGCTTGGGAAGCTGAGACTTCCCCCTCCTTTACGTCCTCCTGACATGGAGCTAATGTAGACGGCCCTGGCACCGCCTCCCCAGCCAATGAATCACACACCACACACCAATACATTTTGTTGCAGGACCCATCCACACACATTCCTCTTCATAAAACTGTAATTGTAAATTCATACCCAAGATTAGTGGATGGGAGAGGCGGGGAATAACCGCAACCTCGACACTATGCTTTTGTCCCCGAAATTGAAAAATGACCATCACTACAGGGTAATTTTTAATATCCCCATGCACACACCTTACCTGCACCCGCCCACTCGTATCCAATGCTTTGGATTGAACCAAGCTTTAGTGAAGGGAGGTTTGATTACAACCTGAATTCACCAAGGCTTAGTATGTAACCTACTTAATACTCACAGGCATCCAGTACGCTCCTCATCACCAGGCGATGAATGCTCCAGTACCACTAGATCGAATATCTCCACAGCATCGCGATCTTCAGTTGCAGGATAGCTTCCTTCAGATCTTCATACACCAGGAGGTTGGACGCAGGTAGTTGGTGGGCCACGAGTTGGGTTTCCCCGGACAACAGCAGCACGAAGTGGGCTACCCACTGAGTTCTGGACCAGTTCCATGCTCTCTCCGTCCGCTCAAAGAGCTCAAGGAAATCTTCAGGGTCATCCATGTTAGTCTTTTATTCGTACACTTTTCAGTGCCACAAATGGTTTGCTTTTCAGTAACAAATGCTCACACATATGACTACCGTTGCATGCATCTCTCTCTCCTCCGCCAGTCTGGACTGCCCTTTTATCACTCTTCAGCTCTCACTACAACATAGAACAGCTGTTAGAGATAAATCCACAGGTGTCAATCCTTACCATTCTTCCTCTCCCAGCCTCGCTCTCCACAGTCATTGCTCTGCCACGTCCACATCACCACAATAATGTAACCAAATGCTACAATTTACTTAATAATAATATCTGAATATGTTAAATAACCATAATGTTAATTAAGACTATATTAATAAAACTGTAATACAATAATACTGTACATATACAGAACAACCACTTTTAGTGTTTGAATCAGTCATATCTCTTACTAAACACTGTGTGAAATGTTTATTTTTGCCTTATTTTATTCAGTTGGCATGTAGGAGTTGATAACAGTTTGCTTAATAATCTCATTCCATATCTGGATATTTGCTGCAATATCATAGAGGTTATACTTCCTCCTCTATAATATTGCATTATATTAGTTTTGTACAGTATGTTAAATTAATAGTCAAAATACTTGGGCATAAGAATGTGTTTCAGTCACAATGCACATTATGTAGTTTAGAGATGATTTAGAGACATTTAGAATGTTACAAATGGCTATTTCTATTTAAATAAATGTTGTATTCTTAAAATGTTCTGTTTGTCCAAGAATACTTTTGCATCAATGCAGGTCTTTGGCATTGAGAAGCTGCTAGTTTAGGACCTGTGAAAAGTCTGTTTCTCAAACTAGAGACGGATTTACTTTTTGTTGTGCATCTGACCATCCACTTCCCTCTCTATCCTAGTTAGAGATTCTTTTTTCAAAACATTAATTCATGGAATAGACTTCATCACTCTAAAACAATAGACTTTAGGAGAAAATAGAATTTCAGGAGAAATGTGTTCTTTTTGCCTATTTTTAAAACCAAAATTTTACTTGCAAGTGTAAAGCAACATGTAAGAACTCAATACCTCAGCAAATGGGGAAAAACCCCACTGTATTTTGATTTCCGCATGGTAGCGCAACCATTTTCAATTGTTCTAATAATAAGAACATTTTCTTGAGTACCAAATTAGCACTTTAGAATGCTTTTGTAAGGAATAGATGACAGTATATGTTTGCCATCAGGGGTGGTGAAAAAAACTGAATAAATACCACTTTTAATGATTTTGGCAGTATTTTTGATCAATTTAATGCATCCTTGGTGAAAGGAAGCATCAATTTCATTCAAGAAAAATAGAAGCGAATATTCTATAAATAATATAATTTTCATAAAGTAACTTGTAATGTAATTACTTGAGTAGTTTTTTGGCAAACTACTTATTTACTCTTACTTGAGTCATAATATTTCTCAGTACGTGTACTCAAGTGAATTATTTCTTCATTAACAGTACTTTTATTTAAGTAAAAAAACAAATCAGTAGTCTTTCCACTACTGGACTTGAGTGAATTATGGGGTGTCCCATGGGCTGTCGTTTTTAATACATATACAAGGTCATTTTATTCTAGTCATTTTTATTTATTAATAGAAGATGTAATCAAGCTTTTTTGATGTAACATAATACTAACCCTAAAACAGGCAAGAGTGGAAAATGATTAGCAAAAAATCATTTCATGTTACTTTTTATATCATTTGGACTTAAGTAAAACATATCCAAAGGAAATGTTGATATATTTGCTATATTTTGGATTTTATGAGTTGTATCTCCCAGGATATGTTGCCCTATTAAGATATTTTATTGGATGCAAAAAATTATGAGTTTCTGACTTCCCCTCTTATATTACAGTTTTTCTGAACTGCTAAAACACTAAACTCCATTCTCTGAACCAAATGCTCAGTGGCCTAAACCCAATTGTCAAATCAATCACTCTTTTGGCAAAACCTTAAACAAGTTTAGGTAGTTAGACACCATTTGCAAATCTCAACAACTCTTCTTGCAAAACTCTAATAATATTCTCACTCACTAAAACACATTTCGCACTGTGATGCACTTGTTTTGCAAAATGGTAAACACGGGCAGCAAAAGTTAAACACGGCTACAACACAGTTGTCATTGTTTACACACAATCACTCAAAATTGTTCACACTTGTTGCTAATGATGTGACCAAACCAGCTGTACAAAATACACGAAGCACAAAGACTTGATGCTGAGGCAGAATTACTGTTATCTCTCATTGACTTCAATTTTGCAGTTGCACAACATTATTGAGTGTACTGTAATGTGCTTTTCATTGAGAGTTTTCTTTGTTCTTTTGCAGTTGGACTACTGTATTTTTACAGTATACAAGTGCTGAATATACAGACATTCAATACTGTATTACTTGAAGTACTTACAGTATACAATATATACACTGTACTGTTGTGATTACTAAAATACATTTACTAATAGTACTGTGCAAAAGTTTTCACTTATCGTCATACAAAGTCCAGTAAACATATAAAAAGCTAAATCAATATTTGGTGTGACCACCTTTGCCTTCAAAACAGTACCAATTCCCCTATGTACACCTGGTTGTTCACAGATAGGATTTTCCAAGCTTCTTGAAGAATTTGCCACAGTTCTTCTATCTATTTAGGCTGTCTCAATTGCTTCTGCCTATTCATGTAATCCCAGACTGACTCGATGTTCAGTGGCGGACTCTGAGGGGGGCCATGCCATCTGTTGCAGGGCTCACTGTTCTTCTATTCTATTTGCAAAAGGGATGTTTGGGAGTCTAAAATGTATATTTCCTATTGACACACTAAAGCTGAAGATATAAATAACCATCTTAAGACAAAAATTTTGTGAAACATCTTATGTGCCTAAAGCTTTTGCACAGTACTATATATATATATATATATATATATATATATATATATATTCTGTAACTATATGCCCTGGTCGCTCTGTTCTCTATTTTTTATGTAGTGTGAAATTAATACTTTGTAGTGTTAATTTATTGACTGGCTGTGTGTATGATTTGAAAGCTTTGTTTGATTTTGAGCACAGATGAAATGGTTTTGAGGTTTTGATTTTGCCAGAAAAGTCTGGGATTTTGTGAATGTAGTTTGAAGATTTGGTTTTGTGTTTAAAGTTGTGAAAAAAAATGGATGAAGGTTTCAAGAAATATGTCTTAGCAATTGTGAAAAACTGTAAAACATTATACGTGAGAGTGTTTTTGCGTGTGTGTGAGAGGGTGTATGAGTTTGTTTGTGTGTGTGAGAGAGAGAGCGAGAGAGAGAGAGAGAGAGAGAGAGTGTTTGTAACAAAACTGAGAAAAGTTTAGCTTTAAGGTTGAATTTAAGATGTGTAAATGTAATAAATGTGTATGTGTAATATTGTGGATTAACCCTTTTTCTTCCCTTAATCTGGCAATGTATCTCAGGGGATATGCATACTTCAAAATGTGCTAAATAACAGCATGAACAATATATGACTTCATTTTCTTCAGTATCTTAAGACAATGTTCACAATTAATATTAGCAGTTTTTTTTTTTTTTTTTTTTTTTACTGAAGAAATTTAAGATTAATATACAATTAATTATCACAAATTCAGCATGTCCTGCACCATGGGTGGCCATGTTGGTTTTAGGTCAGGCTGACTTAACGATCAGAGAAAATCTGAACCAAGTCATGTGCCCACATACTCAAAGTAGACCCAACTATGATAAATAACAAGATTGGGTGAGAAACTCTTTCTCATACCCCTTATAAGAAACTAAAAAGTATGTATATTGTGGTGCATATTACCTGTTTTAGGACTAATGAGTAGACACTGTACATGGAATATTGTGGATATTCACCAATTTGAATGCATTATTCTTGTAAACAACTTAATATAAATTAATGAAATAATGAAATTAAATATAATGTCCAATTATTTATGAATCCATATCAAAACGTGACACTTCCTCATGTGTTGTCTAGATGTAAGGTTATATGGTCCATCTCAGCTGTAAAATGAATTCTCAGCTGTGAAATTAATGCATTCTGACTATTGTTTCTATTATTGAAGGGTTTAACCCTCTATGGTATGCATGTTTTTCTAACAATTACTAAACTATTAAATAACAACTGACTTTTAGCATTTAAAAAACCCTTGTATCAGGTACTCCATTTCTTATAAATACATTTTACACATATTCTGTACATTGACAGCATTCTACTTGTACTTGTATGTTTGTACTATTGTGTGTACACTGATGAGCCAAAATATTATGACCACTAATATGAAGCGAATAACGTTGATCATCTCCTAACAAGGCCACATGTCAAGAACTGGGTAGATTAGATGGTAAGCGAACAATCAGTTCTCATAGTCAATGCGTTGAATGCAGGAGAAATGGGCAGGAGCAAAGACCTGAGCAACTTTGACAAGGGCCAGATTGTTATGACCAGATGACTGGGTCAGAGCATCTCTGAAATGGCAAGGCTTGTAGGGTGCTCCCGTTCAGCAGTGGGGAGTATGTACCCACAGTGGTCAGAGGGGGGACAAACCACAAACCGGTGTAAGGTTGTTGGGCGCTCAAAGCTCATCGATGCGCGAGGGCAACGAAGACCATCCCATCTGGTTCGAACGGACAGAAGGTCTACTGTGGGACAAGTCACAGAAAATTGTAATGATGGTAACGGGAGGAATGTGTCACAACACACAGTGCACATTACCCTGCTGCGTATGGGGCTGTGTAGCCACAGACCGGTTAGAGTGCTCATGATGTCCCCATCCACCGTTGAAAGCACCTACAATGGGCACGCAAGCATCGGAACTGGACCTTGGAGCAGTGGAAGAAGGTTGCCTGGTCCGATGAGTCCTGTTTTCTTTTACCTCACGTGGACGGCCATGTACGTGAGCACCGTTTATCTGGGGAAGTGATGGCACCAGGATGCACTGCGGGAAGACGATAAGCTGGTAGAGGGAGTGTGATGCTATGGGCAATGTTCTGCTGGGAAACCCTGGGTCCGGCCATTCATGTGGATGTCAGTTTTACATGTGCCACCTACCTGAACACTGCTGCAGACCAAGTACACCCCTACATGGCAATGGTATTCGTTGATGGCAGTGGCCTCGTTCAGCAGGATGCGCCCTGCCACACTCACACATTGTTCAGGAATGGTTTGAAGAACATGATGAAGAGTTCAAGGTCTTGCCCTGGCCTCCAAATTCCCCAGATCTCAATCCGATTGAGCATCTGTGGGATGTGCTGGACCAAGTCCGATCCATGGCGGCTCCACCTAGCAACTTACAGGACTTAAAGGATCTGCTGTTAATGTCTTGGTGCCAGATACCACAGGACACCTTCAGGGGTATTGTAGAGTCCATGCCTCAGCGGGTTGGCACTGTTTTGGCTGCACGCAGAGGACCAACAGCATATTAGGCTGGTGGTCATACTGTTTTGGCTCATCAGTATATATTGTGTATTATTTTGGGTATACTGTATTTACTGTGGATATTGACAGCATGATCATATGCAAATCGACATGTTGCTACCAAATGTTCTGGCACCCTGAAATCCTTCCTCCATCCGACATTTTTGCATCAGTTCAAATGTGTTTACCTTTTCTTGTGGCGCTACTGAGCCAGATTGATCTTGCTGTGAATTCGGACAGCAGGTCAAATGTTCCACTGCTGAAATCAGTCTGTACTTACCAAAATTCAAACCACTGCCTCTGGCTGGCGGTTGTAGTGATGGGTCGTTCGTGAACGATTTGTTTATTTTGAACAAATCTTTTATGTGACTCAGAAGAATGAGTATTCTCAGAGAGTGATTCGTTCATTTTGTGTTGGCCGCGCATGTGTATTGTGCAATCTCCGTTCATGTTGAAAACCACATAGGCGCTGTACAGGAAACAGAAAGATTAGTTCACCTCTTGAGTCTTCTGGTCCGAGTCATTCCTTCTTTTGTCACATGACTGCCGTATACGCTATGCATTGCTCACACAGGAAACAGAAATTATTAGTTCACCTCTCAAGTCTTCTGGTCCGAGTCATTCGTTCTTTTGTCACATGACTGCCGTATACGCTATGCATTGCTCACACAGAAAACAGAAATGATTAGTTCACCTCTCGAGTCTTCTGGTCAGAGTCATTCGTTCTTTTGTCACGTGACAGCCGGATGTGCTATACATTGCTCACACAGGAAACAGAAATGATTAGTTCACCTCTCGAGTCTTCTGGTCCGAGTCGTTCATTCGTCATGTGACAAGAAGATTCCAGAGGTGAACTAATCTTTCTGTTTGTCATAATTTGTCCTTGGCTGCATTATACATTTTTCCTTATTGGGACTATAATCAAAGTTTGCATAAGTAGACATGTTGGGGGGATTTGGCTATTGAAAATGAAACATTTTAATTTAATTCTGCTAAAGATTCGTTCATTTTGCTGAATGAGACTCAAAGTTTCAAGTCAGTAAAATGATCCGATCTTCCATCACTAGCCGGTTGATGCACGTATCAAATTCAAGACTCTGATGCTGGCATAAAGAACAGTCACTGGGTCTGCTCCAGCATACCTAAAATAATTTCTGCAGAGCTACGTTCCAACCAGAAGCCTGCGGTCGGCTAATGTGCGGCGTCTTGTTGTACCAGCACAAAGAGGCACCAAAACACTTTCCCGGACTTTCGTCTTCACTGTACCTCGTTGGAGGTATGACTTTCCCAACGCCATACGTGAAGCAGATTCACTCTCTGTCTTCAAAAAAACTTCTAAAAACACATCTTTTCCATGAGCACTTAACCATGCACTCATAAAAGTCTCTAATCTGTCTTGGATACTACAATTCTGATGCTAGTGAAACTTGTATAGTAATGCAGCACTTTTCGTACCACTGTCTCCTTAAGATGAATTGCTTATGATGCATTATTCCTCTTTTGTAAGTCGCTTTGGATAAAAGCATCTGCCAAATGAATAAATGTAAATAAATGTAGTGGCCAAAGCTGGAAGTGTTTTTGAACGTATGGGCATGTGTAAGCCTCTTTTTCCAGGTGAAATGTCCACAGAGTGGTGCTAAAAGCAAGTGGTAAAGCTAGTTGTTTTTAGTTGTAAATGATGTAGTACATTCAAAAGGAATGCATATTGTATTAACAGCTGAGGCTATTTACACTAGTGCAAATAGTAATATAAATAGTGGCAGATACTATTTGCAACCCTAATTAAGTACTAACACACAATATAGGGGCATCACTGCAGCATGTTTATTGTGTTAGAGTCCCACAGACACCTTACCCTTAACCCTAACCTTCCCTTAAAAAATTAACCATGGTTTTAATACATAGTATCACTATGGTATTTTGAAGTAAAATCCTAGTAACCACAAAATTAAAAATTGTTACTACACTGACACTGGGAATGTCATGAAATATCACATTATTTTATCGATATATTTGTGAGGCATCAATATATTAAAATTAGCTGACATTTAAATTAGAAGCCCAATTGCCATACTTTCCAATTCACTCAGTTGGCTTCTGTTTAACAGTCTGGCGTAATAGCGTTGGGAGATAACAAGCGGGCGATATACCATTTACTGAAGCCGGTCGAGGTCACTATCACACACACACAAAAACACACACGCATGACGAGCTGAAGCGGCACAGATGGCAGTCCAAAGTTACAAAGGTTCCCTATCTGTCACTCGCTCGACGTTGGTGTCGATGTAGTGACACTAGGGGTCACTCTTGGGAGCCCGAGACACCTCTGGTCTTTGATAAAAGGCCAATGAAAATTGGCGAGTGGTATTTGCATGCCACTCCCCCGGACATACGGGTATAAAAGGAGCTGGTATGCAACCACTCATCCAGATTTTCTCTTCGGAGCCGAACGGTCATGCTCATTGAGCTGAATACTACTGTTCATTCACCTCTGCTGGATCTGACGGCACATTTCAGCGGCTTCTCCCCCCTCTGCACTGGTGCACTGCAGAGAACGACCCTGGGTGCTTCGGCAGAAAAACTAGAGAGTATATTTTCAGAAAGAGCATTTTTCCCCTCTAAAAGAGTATATATTTCTCTAAAAGAGCGCAAACACGGAACGTCTTTTTAAAGATGCTTTTCCGATTGTGTGTTATTCCTGGTTGTGCTCGTTATCTCTCGCCTTCTAACAGTCACAATCGCTGTCTTTCATGTCTGGGCACTGCTCACGCGGAGACAGCGTTCGTGGATGGTCATGTTTTCATTGCGAGAATATGTCCATGGCAATGTTGCGGTCGCGGCTCACCTTCGTAAGAAAGCGAGCCACCCCAGAGGCTCCCGCCTCGGTCCTTTTACCCACGGGTATGAGGCCAGCGCGGCTAGCACTGGGGGCGATTTGGGGACCCCAATGGGACCGCCTCCGCTGCGTATCCCCCCGCGGACCTCCCATTCCCCAGCACGCTCGTCTGCCCCGATCGGTCTTCCGGGTGAGTCCGCCGGCTCATCTCACGGCGAGTTCGACCTCTTATTCGGAGCCCACGAAAGTGATGAGCTCTCAAGCGCAGCATCGGAGAGCAGGCTCGTCCAGTCGGAAGCCTCAGCTGGGCTCCTCCCTTCAGGGTCGATTGCCCAGTCACAGGCTGACGCGGAGATGACGACATGCTTTCCCGGGCAGCCGCGAGCGTCGGTTAGAGTGGATTTCACCGCTCTTCCCTGAAGCCTCGTGGCTCGGTGATTGGTTCCTGGGCTCGCGGCACCGCTCAAAGCCTCGCCCCGCCCCGTTCCTTTCTTCCTGGAAGTGCATGAAGAGCTGACAAGGTCGCAGGAGGCACTTTTTACTGCCCGGTCCCAATCTTTTCAGCTTCCCCGCCCTCACTACCCTCGATGGTGGGGCGGCCAAGGGCTATTCGGCAATCCCCCGTTGGATAAAGGCGCTCGCGGTGCACCTATGCCCACAGAGCGCCGCCACCTGGCGTGGGTGCCCAAAGCCCCCGTCCAAGGCCTGTAGGTTTACGTTGTCTCTGACGGCCAAGGCCTATGGTGCCGCTGGACAAGCCGCCTCCGCCCTGCACTCCATGGCTCTCCTGCAAGTCCGCCAAGGCGCTAAAGGAACTGCACGAGGGTAGTTTCGCCCCAGGATTGATGCAGGAACTGCGACCGACCGACCATGCTCTCCGAGCGACGGAGGTCACGGCGCGGTCTCTCGGGCGGACGATGGCCACATTAGTGGTCCAGGAGTGCCACCTTTGGCTCAACCTGGTGAGGCCGACAAGACACAATTCCTTGCTGCCCCCATTTCCCAGGTGGGCCTATTCGGCGACACCGTCGAGGACTTTGCCCAGCAGTTCTCAATGGTAGAGCAGTAGATGGATGCTAGCTGGCATATCCTGCCCCGGTGCGGCTCAATATCCTGCACCCCGTCTACTCATCGCCAAGGGCGTCCCCCTGAGGTGACTGCATCGGCTCCGCCGCAGCCCGCCCATTCGGCCCAGCATGGAGCCCACCGCAGGAAGCAGACGCCACCCGTCTCACGGCCGCCCAGAACCCGTGAAAGGCTTCAAAGCGCCCTTGAGACGGGTGACCCAGGGACAACGAAACCCGCTGCTCTGGAGCTGGTAAGCAGATCTTCATCTTTTTTGCATTTAATTACGCTGCATGCCCAAGTGGCTGCAGTACTCAAGAGCTCAGCAAGAGGAGTTTCCTTGTTCCCTGGGTCATGTATCCGGTGTGTACGGCTGTAATCACGACCACCATCCACCACTCTATTTGGCAGGTTTGGCGCTCCAGCGGCGGTCTCCCGCCCCTGAGCGCCCAGCTGTGGCAGAAATCCACCCCAGATGTGACAGTCTCCACGGGTCACGAGGACAGGCCTCTTCCTCCCCCGTTCCAGGCTGTTCCGGGGGTGGTCACAAGGAGCCAGGTAAGTGCTTCGATGTCAGACTCAGCACGGCCACGACGTGGTGTGGCACCTCGAGCTCCGCCCCACCGCGAGGCCCCACCTGCCGGCACATCCGATGACATTGTCCCTTTGGTCCCCCTTGCGTGGAACTTGGACGCATGGCTTGCGCTTTCCAATCCGTCACGAGGGCTGGTCCGGACCATCCGACTCGGCTGCGCGATTCACTTCGCCAGGCATCCGCCCAGGTTCAGCAGTGTCCACTTCACCTTGGTGAAAGACGAAAACGCTGCTACCTTGCGCGGCGATCGCTACCCTCCTACGGAAGGGTGCAATAGAACCTGTCCCTCCAGCCAAGATGAAGAAGGGGTTTTTTCAGCCCCTACTTCATCGTACCGAAAAAAGGCAGTGGGCTGAGGCCAATCTTGGACCTGCGAGTACTGAACCGGGCTTTACACAGACTCCCGTTCAAGATGCTGACGCAAAGACGCATTCTAGCGAGCATCCGGCATCAAGATTGGTTTGCGGCGGTAGACCTGAAGGATGCGTACTTTCACGTCTCGATCCTTCCTCAACACAGACCCTTCCTGTGGTTCGCGTTCGAGGGTCAGGCGTATCAGTACAAAGTCCTCCCTTTCGGCCTGTCCCTGTCTCCTTGTGTCTTTATGAAGATAGCAGAGGCTGCCCTTGCCCCATTAAGGGAGGTGGGCATTCGCATTCTCAACTATCTCGACGACTGGCTAATCCTAGCTCACTCTCGAGATGTGTTGTGCACACACAGGGACCTGGTGCTCTCACACCTCAGCCGACTAGGGCTTCGGGTCAACTGGGAAAAGACCAAGCTCCTCCCGGTTCAGAGCATCTCTTTTCTCGGTTTGCAGTTGGACTCAGTCTCCTTGACGGCGTGCCTTACGAACAAGCGCGCCCAGTCGGTGCTGGCCTGTTTGAAGGCATTCAAACAGGGAACAGCGGTTCCACTGAAACTCCCTCAGAGGCTCCTGGGGCATATGGCATCCTCGGTGGTGGCCACCCCGCTCGGGTTGATGCATATGAGGCCGCTTCAGCACTGGCTCCAGACTCGAGTCCCGAGATGGCCATGGCGCCACGGGACACACCGCGTGACCATTACGTTGGTCTGTCACCGTCTTTCCAGCTCTTGGACCGACCTCTCATTCCTATGGGCAGGTGTTCCTCTAGAACTAGTCCCCAGGCGTGTCGTGGTCACGACAGACGCCTCCAAAACGGGCTGGGGCGCCGTTTGCAACGGACATGCAGCCGCCGGCCTCTGGACGGGTCCGCAACTGCATTGGCACATCGACTGCCTCGAGTTGTTGGCAATTCTGCTTGCCCTGCGGAGGTTTCAGCCGTTGATCCAGGGCAAGCACGTGTTAGTTCAGACAGACAACACGACACGGTAGCATATGTCAACCGCCATGGTGGTTTGCGCTCTCGTTGTATGTCACAACTCGCCCGCCGTCTCCTCCTCTGGAGTCAGCAGCACCTCAAGTCGCTGCAAGCCACTCACATCCCGGGCAACCTTAACACTACGGCGGACGCGCCGTCACAACAGGTTACCCTCAGGGGAGAGTGGAGACTCCACCTTCAGGTGGTCCAGCTGATTTGGAGTCGATTCGACAGGCACAGGTGCACCTGTTCGCCTCCCAAGAATCCTCCCCACTGCCCACTCTGGTACGCCCTGACCGAGGCCTCCCTTGACATAGATGCACTGGCACACAGCTGGCCCCCTGGCATTCGCAAATATGCATTTCCCCCTGTGCAAGGTCAGGGATGATGAGGAGCAGGTCGTCCTGGTAGCACCCTACTGGCCCACCCAGACGTGGTGCTCGGACCTCACGCTCCTCGCGACAGCTCCCCCCTGGCAAATTCCCCTGAGGAAGGACCTTCTTTCTCATCCGGCACCCGCGCCCAGACCTCTGGAATCTCGATGTCTAGCCCCTGGATGGGACGCGGAAGACCTAAGCTGTCTCCCACCTGCAATGGTAGACACGATCACTCAGGCAAGGGCTCCCTCTACGAGGCGCCTGTTTGCCTTTAAGTGGCATCTGTTCGCTAAGTGGTGTTCTTCCCGTCGGGAAGACCCCCCAGAGATGCGCAGTCAGATCAGTGCTTTCCTTCCTGCAAGAGAGGTTGGAAGGGAGGCTGTCCCCTTCCACCTTGAAGGTGTACGTTGCTGCCATACAGCACACCACGACGCAGTCGACGGTAAGTCCTTAGGGAAGCACGACCTGATCATCAGGTTCCTAAGAGGCACCAGGAGGCTGAATCCCTCCAGGCCACGCCTCGTTCCCTCATCGGACCTCTGTAGTTCTTCAGGGTCAACAGAGAGCCCCCTTTGAGCCTTTGCAGTCAGCCGAGCTTAAGGCACTCTCCTTGAAGACTGCCCTCCTGACTGCGCTCACTTCCATCAAGAGGGTAGGTGACCTGCAAGCATTCTCTGTCAGCAAAACGTGCCTGGAGATTGGTCCAGGTTACTCTCACATGATCCTGAGACCCTGACTAGGCTATGTGCCCAAGGTTCCCACCACCCCTTTAGGGACTAGGTGGTGAACCTGCAAGTGCTGCCCAGGAGGAGGCAGACCCAGCCCTGTCGTCGCTGTGTCCGGTGCATGCTTTATGCATCTATTTGGATCGCACGCAGAGCTTTAGAATCTCTGAGCAGCTCTTTGTCTGCTTTTGGTGCACAGCGGAAAGGAAGTGCTGTCTCCAAGCAGAGGATCACCCACTGGCTCGTTGACACCATAACTATGGCATATCTCGCCCAAAACATGCCGCCCCCGGTAGGGCTACGAGCCCATTCTACCCATGGTGTAGCGGCTTCTTGGGCCTTGGCCAGAGGTGTCTCTCTAACAGACATTTGCAGAGCAGTGGGCTGGGCAACACCCAACACCTTTGCAAGGTTCTACAACCTCCGGGTAGAACCGGTTTCGTCCCAGGTAGTGGCACACAACACAAGCAGATAAGCCCGGGATAGCCGGCCAGGTGTATCGCTTGTACATAGCGCCTTCCACCTCCTTTTCAGCTGAAGACGTGTGCCATTAATTCCCAGTAGTGTTCACAAAATTTGTTCCCTGGTTGACTTCCTCCGAGCCCTGTGGCAGTCGAGTTTTTGGAGAGACTCGCTGCCGGCCCAGTACACGCGCTAACTAAGAGCCCGGTTCTGGGGTAGGTGCTCCGCATGTGGCGGTTCCCTGTAAGGCTAACCCCATGCAATCTATATCTTCCGCTAATTCGTTTCCCTGCTGGCAAACTGCGTCTTCCTTGGGCAGAGCCCCTCTGCCCCAGTCTCCTTGTTTGTAGTAACTCCTCCCCCATTGGGCAGGATCTACCTTGAAGGCTCTCCACATGGTTGGAAAGACCATGTGACGTATTCTTCCACTTAAATATCCCCCCCTCTCTTGGGCGAGGTGTGGTCTTAAGCAGTGTCCTCCCCTTGGGAGGGACACCCCCTGACTAGACCTGGCGGCCCAGTTGGATAATCCCCCTCTTTTTTAGGGAGTGGAAAAAGAGAAGGGGAAAAGAGGCCACGACTGGGTTAAGCCTGTCTCTATCTTTGGGTAGTCGATTTGTCCCCAAAAAGGGCCGTTCGACACTCATAACTGTGTTGGGGGAGGTTACGTGTCGACCTGGTGTGCTGGCTATGAGGCACACAGCAAGTCTGCCCACCACACACAGCCAGTTCACGTAACACAGTTCAGCCTTGTGGCATTTTGTATAGGGACCCCTAGTGTCACTACATCGACACCAACGTTGAGTGAGTGACAGATAGGGAACGTTATGGTTACTGGTGTAACCTCCGTTCCCTGATGGAGGGAACGAGACGTTGGTCCCTCCTGCCACAACGCTGAACTACCCGCTGAAATGGCCGGACCTTATATCGGCTCCTCAGCGTAAAACCTGAACGAGTGGTTGCATACCAGCTCCTTTTATACCCATATGTCTGGGGGAGTGGCATGCAAATACCACTTGCCAATTTTCATTGGCCTTTTATCAAAGACCAGAGGTGTCTCGGGCTCCCAAGAGTGACCCCTAGTGTCACTACATCGACACCAACGTCTCGTTCCCTCCATCAGGGAACGAAGGTTACACCAATAACCATGACGTTTTTGTGCTTCTTCAAGAAAGAACAAAGTGACGTTGATTAGTTTGCAGGTTAGTGAAACTGGTGTAACTGTGCAACGTTTATTATGCAATGTCTCTGTATGTAACCATGAATAGGTCTTTCATTCAAGCTGTCAAACCACAAAAAGACATACTTGTTACTGAAAATACATTGTGTGTCTATGAAAGATAATTATACACAATATATCATCTAGTTGTACTAGAGTAAATAATCTTTGTCCTTTGATAATTATTTGGATCGAATTTAATGGAAAACTATGCAACTTAAATGGACCCTTTTCACGACCTGTTCTGACGCATTTCCACCTTCTTTAACAATGTAAATGCAGCAAATGTTTTTTTTATATTTCTAATTTAAAAAAAATATTTAGTGTAAATTTGTACCATTGTACTTTGTATTATATTACCCTGGAATAAGTTTTAAAAAATCAGTTACCACAGCTGTGATAAGGCTTCTAACACAGCTGCTGAGGGAATGACAGAAAAATTGGCCTGTTTCTCTCTTCTTACTGCTGTTATCCAGTGCTGTATATGTTTATCTTCTTTTACAAAGCTGTGAAAGCATATTCATTGATTTCTTATTTTGCAGTTGGAGCAAACGTGTAAGCAAAAATTTAATTTGCTGTGGTCTCCCATTCACCGGCATTCAAATTTTTTCAACTACGAGGTCTTCCGCTTCGTAAACGTGTAAAAAGGGTCCATAAATAATTTTTGTTTTCATTTTAGAATGCGCCATGTCGTCTGCCAGACGCATTCCGTGTGCAACCGACTTTGGTAAACTGTGAGCGGCAAGGTTAATTAAAGTTGTGTTGAGAAATTTGTCTGTAGAGATAAAGACTATTGACCAACGAGCAGCCCTATTTACTGTATATCTGAAAAATATTGATATATATCGATAAATCATCGGGAAAATCTTCTGACTATCGATGCGTGAAAAAGGCATTGATCCTAAGCCTAACTAACACCATTTTATTGTAGTGACACCATGGTTAATTGCATTAAAACTATGGCTTCCACCAAAAAACATGGTTAATACAATATTACTATAGTAAAACCATGGTTAATTATACCCGTATCAAACCTTTCTCTCAACTCCCCGACATTCACCGTGGCCAAATCACTGCGATGAAATCAATATTTATATTATTTTTTTATTTAAGTAGTATTAAAGGAAATATTAAGAATGGAGACAGGAAACAGTATGGGGAAAAAAATGGACACAAGGTGGAATCAGACCCAGATTGTCTGCACAAAAAAGGCACAATCACACCATCGCTACACCTCAAACCACTGCAGAGACACTAGATGTGCAGTCTGACTTCAATTTCTGTTTCCACCAGACTATTGGAGTGCAAACTCATAACCCAAACCCCAAACCTAACCGTCAGTGGAGGAAAAATGTAATCTTAGAGGAAAAATTAACTGCATTTGAACCTTCGATCATGTTGACTAAGCAGACTCAGAGACACAGGTTCTAGTCCCATGGAAATTTGGAAGTAATTGAGTTCACAAAAACAATGGTAAGTGCAATTCAGAGGTTTAATTTTCACTCTAAAATTACATACGGTTACGTTTAAGGTTACATTTACAGAAATTTGCCTTCCTGTTCACTGTATAACATAATTTAGAACTAAAAACATAACTTGCTTTTGGTGCCACTCTTCACTCTGAAACTGGAGCTCACATGTGCCCAGACATTCAAAAACACTTTCAGCTTCAGCCACTGGGTGCAGTGGTTTGAATTTCAGTAAGTACAGACCAATTTCAGCAGCAGAGCTTTCAACCTACATTCGCTGAATTTACATTGAAAACAGTCTGCAATGTAACACTTGTGGATATGGTGTAGTGACAATAACTTGATTTGATTCATTTAAACTCAAATTGCATGATTTGTCAAACAGAGAATAAGTGTCACTTGAGCTATTTTCCTATTTCCTTTTCGTTTAGAGTCCATTACAGAGAAACTTTGGAGTTTGCAATACAATGTTACAATGTTAATTTAGTTGTGTATTTACCATTGACAAAAGCTTTTGCATCAGTTTACTTTTGTATCAGTTTGCAAACATTTATATGGAATCCTTTGTTGGTTAATTTCCCTCAGTATTAAAGAATCCTGCTCTACAATTTTTACAATTTTCCATTAATCCTACTCCTGCAATTGTCATATTTTTTTTTTTGTTTTGTTTTTTTTGTTGCTGAGATTCCCCGCTGCTAAAGTACAGCAGGAAAAGAACACACATTGTCAGAGTGAGAACAGCACAGAATGAAACGATCTCTAGAGGTACATGCTGACCATCTCAAGAGTGACACCAGTACAATGCTTTGATAGATGAAGGCATCTTGGTGCCTTTGGCCTTTATAGAGTTCCTTAGCAACTCCAAACTCCAGAGGAGATGTTTTTTCTCTGTGCAAGTTGAATGACACTTAGAAAAGTTTTGGGGGTTTGAGTCTTTCAATTTTAGGCTGATAATTTCAGTCTAAAAATGTGTGGAGTTATGTCTTCTAAGAAAGTTTGAATTTAGTTTACAGTGAAAGATTTTCAAGCTTTTTTGTTTTTGTTTTTTTGCCAGCAGTATAATATTTAATCTTGGTAGATATGACAGAGCTTATTAATAGGGGCAACACTTTAAATCAATGTTCTCTTTGTTAAGGGTTTATAAAGGGGTTCACTAATGACTAATAATTAATTTACAAACACATTATATATCATTGCTGTGTGGTTATAAAAAAAACTAAAAACAACAAGGGCAACTTTCCTGAAATACATGTCAAATAGTGAGCCATTTTACCACAAATGTTATAAATTCTAAATGGCACATTCAAAATTACTAACCTTTATGAAAATGTACCTTAAAGTGGACACATATGAAGCATTTATTTAAGGAGTTGCCAACATAAGAAACCAATGTACAGTCCAGTAAGGTTTAATGGTCATCATACTTTATTATATGATACCATATATGCTGTGAACGTTAGGTAACACTAGGTAAGTTGGGACAGCACTTTGAGTAGCACCATTCTTTTGACATCAACATGACAAGGAAAGTGACAGCACAAGTGAGTCAATATAAAATGATATAACCCTTCCTTTTAATCTCACAATAACATCAATTTTTTATGCATTGTATCATATAATGAATTAGGGCATTTTCATGTTTTGGATTAATCTAATGTAAGTATGAGTATGTGTACTTATTAAGAATTTATTACATGTAAGTCAAAGTGATCACTATTTGGAAAGCATTGCACAAAAGTCACCCTTTTTTATTTATGCTGTTAAAACTGTGTATCAATGATGTATAATGGATTTGTAAATGGCTTATTAGTAATTAATGAACCCCTTTTATAAACCCTTAACAAAGGAAACATTAACATCTTGAGACCAGAGCGTGACTTCTGTGTGCTTTTTCCATTTCCCTTTTTAATTTGTAAGTAGTAGCACCTAATAAACATGCAATAAATAAATAAATAAATACTGCAAATAAATGAAATCAAAACAATTCTAGAGCAAATAGTTTTCCTAAAAAAATTGATAGTAACATATGTTGGGAGTTGTAGTTCGGGGAAGGGCAAAATCTTGCTCTAGCCACCTTGTTGGAACATACCTCCCTTCTAGCACATGCCCTCTGATGATACCACATACCCCCCTCCTTTGCTCTGAAGTTCTAGATTGGGCTGCCAAACTGAAGAGGACGTCTCGACGGGAGATGGCATCTGTGTTTCCTTGGCTGCGGTTGGGCCTGTGAATTACAGAAAAGTTAAATGCCTGAAGGCTTAGGAACCACCTAGTAATTCTCCCGTTGCTCTCCTTGTTCTTGGCCATCAATTGCACTGGGGCATGGTCCATCATTAACACAAATTTCCTTCCCAGAAAGAAATATTTTAGAGTCTCTAAAGCCCATTTGATTGCCAGACACACTTTTTCGATTGTGGCATAGTTTTTCTCATGCTGAGCTTGCCTCCTGCTTATAAGCAGAGGGTGTTCCTCCCCACCGTGAGCTTGGGACAGCACTGCACCAAGACCCATCTCAGAGGAGTCAGTCTGTACCAGAAATTCCCTTTTGAAGTCTGGGGCAGCCAGGAGAGGTCGTGCACACAGCGCCGCCTTTAGGCTGTTGAAGGTTTCCTCTGCTTCCTTGGTCCATGTCATCATCCTGGAGTATCTGATAGTGGTCAGCTCTGTAAGAGGGGCAACCAGGCTAGAGAAGTTAGCCACAAACTTTCTGTAGTAGTTGGCCAGTCCCAGAAAAGAGTTTACCAATCTTTTTGTGACAGGCCTAGGCCACTCTTGAATGGCTTGGATTTTGGCTTCCTGGGGTTTGACCCAGCTTTGCCCAATTGTGTACCCCAGAAAGCCTCTTTCAATCTTGCATTTTTTTTGGATTTGCAGTCAAACCTGCTAACCAGAGTGAATCTAATATCTTTTTCACCAGGCCTAAGTGACTTTCCCTGTCTGAACTATAAATTACCACATCGTATAAATATGCTGCTGCATACCTGTGGTGAGGGTAGAGCACTCGGTCAATCAACCTCTGGAAGGTAGCTGGAGCCCTTTGAAGGCTGAACAGAAGATGAGTATTTTGGTATAGCCCCTCAGGGGTTGCGAAGGCCGTCTTCTCCTTGGATTCTGGGGACAGAGGAACCTGCCAATAACCTTTATTGAGGTCTAAGGTTGTAATAAATCAGGCTTTACCCAGTTGATCAATCAACTCATTTATGTGGGACATGGGATATGCATCACATTGTGACCCGGAACAGTGGAGAAGACATCCCTGTTGCTGTCCACTAGCTCCAACACCTCCTGTCTCTGTTGTGGGGTCAAGTCTATGCTCACTTTTACCTGGTCTCGCGGGGGTTCACTGGGTTGCATGGGAGGAAGACAACTCAACAGTGCCTCTCTGGGGTGCCATCGCTTCAAAAGGTTTATTTGGTTGGACCGTGGACCTTTCAACCTGCTGGTTTCCCCTAACCCTCTCCACTCTCCCCCACAGGTTAGTGAATCCGCTACCACGGGTGTGGGTGTGAAATCTGGGCCGGTCTGCTGGAGCTGCGGCGAACCCTGGCATTTCCAAGACAGATGCCCCGTGATGGAGGCGGAGACATTGTTCTGGATCCCCGACATGCCACAGGCTGCCCCCGATCGAGCAGGTGTGTACCACATACCTGTGAGTATTAAGGGGGTACATACCAAGCCTTCGTGGATTCAGCTTGTAATCAAACCTCCTTTCACCAAAGCTTGGTTAACTCTGAGGCTTTGGATACGAGTGGGCAAGTGCAGGTAAGGTATGTGCATGGGGATATTCAAAATTACCCTGTAGTGACGGTCATTATTCAATTTTGGTGACAAAAGCATAGTGTCGAGGATGTGGTTAATTCCTGCCTCTCCAATCCACTAACCTTGGGTACGAATTGGCTGGCATTATCAACTTTATTAAGGGGAATATGTGTGGATGGGTCCTGCAACAAAATGTTTCGGTGTGTGGTGTGTGATTCGCTGGCTGGGGAGGTGGTGCCAGGGCTGACTACGTCAGCTCCACATCAGGAGGATGTAAGGGAGGATTAATATCAATATTAGAGGATTCCCGGCAGGGGATTTCCCTCTGGAGCAGATGCAAGATGAGACCCTTCAGCACGTCTTTGATCAAGTAAAAGTGATTGATGGTCAACGCCTCCAGCCAGACATTGCACTCGCATCTCCGTATTTTTCTACTATCAAGGATTGGTTGTATCGAGTGACACAGGACACTCAGATAAAGGAGGATACAACCCAATTATTAATACAGCAGAGCCGTCAGGAAATGTTATTCCAGACGGCTCATTATAATTCGATGGTGGGTTACTTAGGGCAGGAAAAGACACTGAACCCTCTAATGTCCCATCTCTATTGGGTGGGCATTAGCGGGAAAGTTCACAGGTGGTGTGCAGCATGTCATGAATGTCAGCTGGTGAATCCACCAGCCACACCTAGAGTGCCATTGCACCCCCTTCCATTAATCGAGGTCCCCTTCGAAAGAATTGTTATGGACCTCGTTGAGTGGATGGCACACGGACATTGATTTTTATTGGTTTTGGTGGATTATGCAACACAATATCCGGAAGCAGTGAGGATTTCTTTCAGAATCCCCACTCGGGAGATAATTCTGGAGAGTGCCTTCACAACACTTTGCACTGAAATGTTGTGGAGGCACTCTCCAGAATTATCACCCGAGTGGGGATTCCGAAAGAAATCCTCACTGATCAGGGCACTACATTTGTCATGTACACTAAGCAAACTTTATGAATTATTGGGGATTAAATCGATTCAGACTAGTGTTTACCACCCACAAACGGACGGCTTGGTCGAACAATTTAATCAGACCCTAAAGAATATGATCCGTAAGTTTGTGCACAAAGATGCTCAAAATTGGGACAAGTAGAATAAGCCCCTATTATTTGCAGTACGAGAGGTCCCGCAAGCCTCCACGGGGTTCTCTCCATTTGAATTATTGTACAGGCATTGACAGCACGGCATGCTCAACGTCCTACAGGAAAATTGAGAGGAGGGACCTTCAAACAGCAAAAACGAAATTCAATACGTTCTTGACCTGAGAGCAAACTCCACACACTGGGGCAATTAATACAGGAGAATTTGCCCCAGGCTCAAGAATGTCAAAGCCGGCTGCATAATGGGGTACTCGGCTCTGGGAATTTACAGCAGGAGATAAAGTACTTGTATTGCTCCCCACATCAAGCTCTAAATTATTTGCCAATTGGCAAGGACCCTTTGAGGTCACATGGTGAGATGGGGAAATCGATTATGAGGTTTAACGAAGGGATAGAGGTGGAGCACATCAGATTTACCACCTCTACCTTCTAAAACAGTGGAGAGAGGTGGTCCCTGTGATTTTGGCGATGGTGGTTCCGGAGAGGGAGGAGCTCAGACCGGTGGTTAACTTTAGTCACCGATCGAGTCAACCTGGTCACTTGTGGAGACCACCTCACACCATCCCAAATCACGGAGGTTGCCTGGTTGCAAGGAGAATTCTCTGACGTGTTCTTGCCTCTTCCCGGTCGGACGGATCTCATTGAGCACCATATCGAGATGACCCCAGGAGTAGTGGTACGTAGTCGTCCTTACCGATTACCCGAGCACAAAAAAAAAAGTGATTCGGGAAGAATTAAAGGCCATACTGGACATGGAGGTAATAGAAGAATCCCACAGTGACTGGGCCAGCCTGGTAATTTTGGTTCCAAAGAGCAACGGTGCAGTCTGGTTCTGTGTGGATTATAGAAAAGTCAATGCAGTGTCTACATTTGATGCATACCCAATGCCTCGGATTGATGTTTTATTCGACACTGGATTTAACGAAGGGATATTGGCAGATCGCCTTAACTCTTATGATGGGCCTCATGTATTCAGATATAAGACAAAGGCAGGCCTAACACAGTTGTAAAGCCTGACTGAGACACACACACACAAAGTCATAAATCTTACTGATAAAAACCACGGCAAAATCAAAGGGAGTCCAAAACAGACTACAAATCCCATGAAGCCTTGCTCACTTTGCACCTGTGTGTGAAATTCCAAAGGATCGAACTCTCAACTCCTATTCGATGAGGCGCACGACAGAACGCCCCTCAACCATGATGTCATCGGGAGTAGAAATACCTCTGAGATCCTTCTGGGCATCGCTTCCAGCAACTTTGCATGCCGTATGTAGACGCAGCTCATCGTTGCTCTCAGGTGTAGCCTGGTTCCACAAGGAAGTAATGTACGACTTGAAACTGTGGCCATATAATCTCCCATCTCGCTGGATGAGTTGTGATTACTCTGTGTTCCACCGAACACTCTAACGGATCTGAAGGAGACCACTGAGCAATCCGCATCTTCATCAGTTTGCCTGCAGAAGTGAAGAAAGAAGATGTCTCTTCCCTCTTCAATCCAGTTGACGTCGCTGATTTCTCCGCCAGCCCGCCGAGAATCAGCAGCCGTACCACCCACCGACAGAGTGAGGAAATGTTCTCCCGTCATCACACGAGCCTCGAGGAACCGAGTCGGAGATAAAGGACGGATGAAAACACATTCCACCTGCGTCCTCACGTGATCCAAGTAAGAGTTTTACATCTGGGCAGAGATAGAATATTATAGCATGTTATTCTTGTGTATCAAGGTTATTGCTTGTACAGTTTACGGACCGCCGAGTCCGCACATTGCTGCTAATAATACTTAAGGTATTACTGTAACATACTGTTATCATGAATCAGATTTTGCTGTGTTGTAGTCCAACCATGTTTGACTGTTGTGTATTTCCACCATCGCGGGTGAGACTGGCACACTGAGTTTATCCATTAAAGAACCAAAGACCACGGGGTGGTTTACGAGCCATTCACTGCATCTCTGAGTAATAAACTAACAGTTGCTTTCTCTCCCACGATCGCGAAACCGGCTTCGGTGCCGCCACTTTATTCTTTCTCGCTCTCGTACTAACCACACACACACGTGACCCCTCACAAACGTACTCGTACACACATTTGGCTAGTAAATAACTTGGTGATAAAGCTCAGCTTTGTCCCTAAGTTATCATACAAGCGGAGACACGTGGTAAATGGGCAGAAGCCATTAACCAGCTTCTCTCCACCCACATTCGCGGCCATATTCTCTGGCCGGATATCTCGCGTGATGTACTCTCCACGAGAGTCACATCTGCCGTTTTGTATGCGTCACTCCTTACATACACACACCCACACATTCACACACACACATACCTTCCTCTCATGTGTTATAGGCTTATTTTGGTTACCATTTTTTTGTATTTTTGTATTGATTATTAATTGATATTACTGCATCAATTAACTTTGTTATATTTCAAAGTGTTTTGGTGGATATCAGTGCTCGGATTCAAGCCTTCATTGTTTCCTTTTGAATGTTGATGTTTTCCAGACGTCGATTTTCCTAAGAGAACAATCTAATATTGAGACTGTTATACTGTCTGGTTATTAGTCCCTGATTCCAGGGTGGTGCCCCGGCGATATTAATCCTTATTAATATTCTATTGATATTGATAATTATCTTTGATGATTGTTGAATTTGAAGGATCAATAAGCTAGTGTTAATTCTAATCAATGTTCCACTGATTTTAATAATTAATGATTATCTTTGATAATAATTAATATTCTATTGAATTTGATAATTGATGGTTATCTTTGATGATTGTTGATTTAAAGGATTACAAAGCTAACATTGATTCTAATCAATGTTCTATTGATTTGAATAATTAATAATTATCTTTGATAATTATTAATTATTGCTAATAACCATACCCGCTGATGAACATAGTGCACAACACCTATATCCCATGAAAAGACAGCATTTTCCACACCATTCAGATTACACTAATTCGTGATGCTTCCATTCGGTTTGTTCGGGGCCCCGGCTACATTTCAGCGGCTCATGGACCGAATCCTCAGACTGCACGCTGCTTATACCGTAGCACTTGCAGCATCTGAGGGCTGTCCTGAGGTTGTTGAAATGAGTGGGACTCACGGAAAACCATAAGAAGTGTGCAATTTGGTGGGTGGAAGATATCTTCCACTTGGGTCATGAGCAGGTGTGGCCCCAAGTATTGGAGCAACAGGAGGTGTCACGATGGCCACGAAGATGTCAAGATGTTGCAATGCCAGGTTGTGGGAAACTAGATCTCTTGCATTTGCTTCACAAGGATCCCAACATTAAGAAAGAGTGACTGACGTTCGCTTATTTTACCAATTATTCTTTCACAAATAAGACACAGTTCAAAGCAGGCTTTGCAGAGAGACTTAAATTAAAAGTTGATGCAGTGCCAACTATATTGGACCCGACAGTGATGTTGCAACAAACAAGTGTGTGTATTCATATTAATCGTTTTGCTTCGTATGTTACGACGGTTAGATGTGTACTGAGCATTTGATTTGATCCTAGTGATTTTAGATGCTTGTGTATTAGTTTTAATGCACAGGGATCTCTAAGCAGCATATATTTTCTTGTTCTGTTGGCATGATGGCACAATTGTCACATATGCACCTAAAGAGTATTGATATCAATATTTAGATAATCTGTTTCCTTTTTAATGAAAACATGATTCATTGTAATGAACAACGTATGCGTTTGTCACTACACTGAATATATGATGAAAGATGATTATATGACGAATGACAGTGCAACAAACACCGGTGAATGTATCCTGTATATGTTTACATTTTGCACATTAAGTGTATCCTTTCACAGTAAGATGATTATATGACGAATGACAGTGCAACAAACACCGGTGAATGTATCCTGTATATGTTTACATTTTGCACATTAAGTGTATCCTTTCACAGTAATAAATGTATTTACACTTTATTTGGTACTGTCATGCGTTACTCAGCATATGTAAAACACAGAAATGTTTCACCGTTGGAAAACGCCCCAACTATATAACAAGATACACACCGTTGTGTCGCATCTTGGTTTAAGCAAGAATAAAAGTAATAACTATTACACAAATAGACAAGTAAATTACAGTGATTACTTACCACGCTGTCACAGACTGCAGTATCTGTGGTGTTTGTGGAGGGGGTTAATTTTTTTCAAATTCGGGATCAGACTCTGGCTCAAACATGTATGGATGAATTCCTCCAGTTGTCATTTTTTTAACCATCCGAAGTTTTCAAACAACCCCATATGCGTGTAATGGCAGGGGCATTTACACTTACCCACATGCAAAGATGTTACCCAATCACATCAGTGGGTGTTTACACTGAAGACTTCAGTCACATGCCCCCAAAAATGAAGCATCTGAATCAGAGGCACAAAAACCGGAAAGAAAATGACCAATTATTCCTAAATTATGACTACTTTTAATGAAATAAGTCACACTAACCTTATAAGTGGACCTCAAGAAACATTATAAAATAAAATAAAAATCCAATTCATGACACCTTTAATGGTTTTAAGATACAAAATGTAAAGGTCTCAATTCACCAATAGTAGATAACCAAAAACAAAAGTATTTCAGTGCACAACTCTCTTCTGATCTTGAACAAACAAAGTCCAGTCTTATTAAGGCAAGCCCACATTCATCAGCTGCACCTGGCCCACATTAATTGGCAGTTTGGGAATTGTAGTTCCCCTTCTGTCACTCACTCGACGTTGTGTCGATGTAGTGACACTAGGGGTCGCTCTCGAGAGCCCCAATCACCTCAGATCTTTGAGAAAAGGCCAATGAGAATTGACGAGTGGAATTTGAATGCCACTTCCCCGGACATACGGGTATAAAAGGGAGCTGGAATGCAGGATTCATTCAGATTTTTTCTTCAGAGCAGAGCGGTTGTACTATCAGTGAGCTGAATACTACTGCTGTTCCATTCACCTCTTAAGAAGTGTATGCTGTTGGATATACGGCGCATTTCCAGCAGCTTTCTCTCCTTCTGCACGATGAGTGCAGATTTTGCCCCTGGGACAGTGCTAAAAGATTGTATATTCCTGCTAAAGAGTATATTTTCTCTATTAGAGCACACACACTGACATTGAACGTCTTTTTAAAGACGCGTCTTTTTAAAGATGTCTTTCCGTCTTTGTGTGATTCCTGTATGCGGTCGTTATCTCTCCACCTCTGAAGGCCATGGGCGCTGCCTCACGTGTCTGGGCAGCGATCACACTGAGGCAACGTTTGTGGATGGTTCATGTTCTCATTGCGAGGATATGACCATGGCAACGTTGCGGTCGCGGCTTTCCTTCTTCCGAGGGAAAGCCACTCTAGCTGCCCCCCCAAGAGGCCCTCCTCCTCAGTCGCTAACCCGCCCTATGCTGGGTACGCAGGGCAAGGTAAGTGCTTTGAGGTCCCCCTCAGCGCAGCCACCTCGGATCGAAGCAACGCTCCTCGACGTGGCATTGCCTGCTCCCCCCCGCCACGAGGCCCAACCCCCAGGTATGTCAGACATGATTGTCCCCTTGGTGCCCCTCGCCTGGAGCTTGGACGCGTGGCTAACGTCTTCCAACCCATCGCGGTGGCTGGCCAGGACCATCCGACTCGACTACGCAATTCAGTTCGCCAGGTGCCCGCCCCGGTTCAGCGGTGTCCGCTTCACTTCAGTGCAGGGCGAGAACGCTGCCACCCTGTGTGCAGAGATCGCGACCCTTCTATGCAAGGGCATGATAGAGCCTGTCCCTCCAGCCGAGATGGGGAAAGGGTTCTACAGCCCTTACTTCATTGTACCAAAGAAAGGCGGTGGGTTGCGGCCAATCTTGGACCTGCGAGTTCTGAACCGGGCCTTACACAATCTCCCGTTCAAGATGCTAATGCAGAAACATTTCTGGCATGATTGGTTTGTGGCGGTAGACCTGAAGGACATGTACTTTCACGTCTCGGTTCTACCTAGACACAGACCCTTCCTACGGTTTGCTTTTGACGGCCAGGTGTATCAGTACAAGGTCCTCCCCTTCGGCCTGTCCCTGTCCCCTCGCATCTTCATGAAAGTCACAGAGGCAGCTTTTGCCCCGTTAAGGGAAGTGGGAGTCCACATACTCAACTACCTTGACGATTGGCTGATTCTAGCACACGAGAGAGTTGCTGTGCACACACAGGGATTTGATGCTCAGGCACCTCAGCCGTCTAGGGCTTCGGGTCAACTGGGAAAAGAGCAAGCTCTCCCCGGTTCAGAGCATCTCTTTTCTTGGCATGGAGTTAGACTCGGTCTCAATGATAGCGCACCTCACAAGCAAACGCACGCAGTTGGTGAGCTGCCTGAAGTCATTCAGGCGGAGGACAGCGGTTCCACTGAAACACTTTCAGAGGCTCCTGGAGCATATGGCTTCCTCAGCGGCAGTCACGCCGCTCGGGTTGATGCATATGAGACCGCTTCAGCACTGGCTTCAGACTCGAGTCCCGAGATGGGCATGGCACTGCGGCACACATCGCGTAGCTATCATGCCGCTCGGCTGCCACTCATTCAGCCCATGGAAAGACCTTGAGTTTCTACGGGCAGGAGTTCCCCTATAGCAAGTGTCCAGACGTGTCGTGGTCACCACAGATGCCTCCAAACTGGGTTGGGGGGCCATGTGCAATGGGCACGCAGTCGCCGGTTCCTGGTCAGGACCATGACTGGGTTGGCACATCAACTGCCTAGAGTTGCTGGCTGTACTACTCGCCCTGCGGAGGCTATTGCCGTTGATCCAGGGCAAGCATGTGTTGCTCCATAGCATATATAAATAGCCAAGGCAGTGCACGCTCTTGTCGCAACTCGCCCACCATCTCCTCCTCTGGAGTCAGCAGCGGCTGAGGTCGCTGTGGGCCACTCATATCCCGGGCAGCCTAAACTGGCCCACTCAGACTTGGTTCTCGGACCTCACACTCCTCGCAACAGCACCTCCCTGGCGGATTCCCCTGAAGAAGGACCTTCTTTCTCAGGGACGGGGCACCCTCTGGCATCCCTGCCCAGAACTCTGGAATCTCCATGTCTGGCCCCTGGACGGGACGCGCAAGGTCTAAGCGGTCTACCACCAGCAGTCGTAGACACGATCACTCAAGCCAGAGCTCCCTCTACCAGGCAGCTTTATGCCCTAAAATGGCGCTTATTTGCGAATTGGTGTTCTTCCCAAGCCGAAGACCCCCAGAGATGCGCAGTCAGGTCAGTGCTCTCATTTCTGCAGGAGAGGCTGGAGGGGTGGCTGTCCCCCTCCACCTTGAAGGTTTATGTAGCTGCTATAGCAGCTCACCATGACACAGTCGACGGTAAGTCCCTTGGACAGCACGACCTGATCATCAGGTTCTTCAAAGGTGCCTGGAGGCTTAATCCTCCCAGGCCATGCCTTTTCCCCTCATGGGATCTCACCGTGGTCCTCCTGGGCCTTCAGAGAGCCCCATTTGAGCCGCTAGAATCAGTCGAGCTGAAAGCCCTCTCCTTAAAGACGGCCCTCCTGATTGCACTCACCTCCATCAAGAGGGTGGGTGACCTGCAAGCATTCTCTGTCAGCAACACTTGCCTGGAGTTTGGTCCGGCAGATTCTCACGTGATCCTGAGACCCCGACCGGGCTATGTGCCCAAGGTTTCCACGACCCGCTTCAGGGATCAGGTGGTGAACCTGCAAGTGCTGCCCCAGGAGGAGGCAGACCCAGCCCTGTCATTGCTGTGTCCTGTGCATGCTTTGCGCACCTGCTTGGATTGCACGCAGAGCTTTAGATGCTCTGAGCAGCTCTATGTCTGCTTTGGTGGACAGCGGAAAGGGAACGCTGTCTCCAAACAGAGGCTTGCCCACTGGATCGTGGACGCCTTTGCATTGGCCTACCAGGCTGTGCCTGCCCCCTTGCGGGTTCGAGCACACTCTACAAGGAGTGTGGTATCCTTGTGGGAACTGGCCAATGGCACCTCTCTAGCAGACATCTGCAGAGCAGCGGGCTGGGCAACACCCAATACTTTAACGAGATTTTACAATCTCCAGGTTGAGCCGGTTTCATCCCGTGTTCTTTCAGGTACGAACAGGTAGAGTTTGGTAATACGGAACAGCTGGCCATGTGTATCACTTGCGTATAGTGCCTTTCCCCTCCCCTGAGGTGAAAACGTGCGCTTTTACCCCCAGTCGAGTTCACGAAGTCGTGGACCATGGATGTCCTTCCTCCCTAGCCCTATGGTTCGCGAACTCGGCGGAGGAGTTCGCAGCCAGCCCCACTACGGGGTCTAATATGCCCTGTACTGGGATAGGTGCTCCACAGGTGCCGATTACTCCGGTAACCCCTGTGATGTATATTCCATGGTATGGTCTCCCTGTCGGTGGACCCGCGTCTCCCTTGGGCAGAGCACTCTCTGCCCCTGGTCGCTGTGTTTGTAGAGTTCCCCCCCCTTTTTTCATGGCGGGACCTACAACCGCACCTCTTCCATGTGTGACTGCTGAGCCTATGTGTCATATTGCCACATGTTGACCTCCCCTTTTGGGCAGGATGTGGTCTCTGTGGGGTCTTTTCCCCCTGAAAGAATAGGAAAGGAAAAGAACACCTTCTCTGATGCGTATGATAGCGTTAGATGGCCCCAGCTGAATCTAATACTCTGTGGAGAGAAAACATAGAACTGGCATGGCCTGCTCCCATGCTAGTTACATCGCTTCCCCCCTCAGGGATGTGGGGAACTACATGACGTCTTTTGGGGCATTGGGGAGGCTGATGCACCTGCTATTACGCACGCAGCAGCTTGCTTGTACCTACATCGGCAGTTCGCGTAACACGGTTCAGCTGTTGTGGCATTTTTCCATAGGGACCCCTAGTGTCACTACATCGACACAACGTCTCTTTCCCTCCGTCAGGGAACGGAGGTTACGACAGAAACCAAGACGTTCTCCCTGGCCGGCCATCTTGCCACCGGCCTCATCTTAAGGTGGCTTGGGAGTTGTAGTTCGGGGAAGGGCGGCATCTTGCTCTAGCCACCTTGCTGGAACATACCTCCCTTTTAGCACACGCCCTCTGATGCCACAAAAAGTATTGTTCCTTTTTAGTTCATGGTAACTAATGTAGTTAACTGTGTTAACAAATGGAACCTTATTGTAAAGTGTTACTAGAATCGCTAATGAAGAACAATTTTCCATAACATCACAAGCATTGTGGCTTATGTTGGTTTTGTAACATTCATAGCAATCAATAATAAAAAAGGACAGCTGTGAACTTTTTACATTATACAAGATAAAATTGATCAGTCACTCCTACTGTATATTTTATATATATTTTATATACTATTTTTATTGTATGTGTATTATATATTATGTGTATATGTATTCTATATTGTGTGTATTGTATACTGTACATTGTATATTATTATTGTGTTGTGTAATTATGTGTATATTAGATATGTAAATTGTGTTGTGTAAATCTGATGTTTATTGTAAATTGGTATGTCTCATCACTGTCATGACTGCTATGTTGCTCGGAACTGCACCCAAGACTTTCACCCACTGTTGCACTTGTGTGTATGGTTGTGTGACAATAAAAGTGATTTGATTTTGATTTTGATTTGATCACATTTCCAGTCCATTTAAAGGCATGGAGACAAACAAAACAATATATTTACATTTCCTTAAGAAAATGTGAGTGGTGATTCTTTTGGAAAACTCACCGCCACAATGCTAAGGTGTTGTGAGCGGTTCCAAAGAGTTGCTATGTGGACAAGGGTGTTTTGGGTGGTTGGTAGGGTGTTGTTGTAGGTTACTTTCTCACCCAAATCAAAAGAGTCCATCCTCAATAGTCTTTTTTTCAATGCAAGAATTTGATTTTTTTAAGTACATTTTTAATTGTAAAAGTTGCGAGTCTGATTGTCTAGAAAAATAATAACACACCTTTCCTCACCAAGCAGCATGACTTGAGGTATCATTCATGTTGGTAGCACTAATGGTGCACAACAAATTACGCACTGAAGTTTAATACTTATTTAGGTGTTTGAAAAGCAATAGTATGAGTAGTAATAATTATTATAAACACCACTAATGATTGATTGCCTTGGACAGACAGACATGGTTTAAGACATAGGAATAAAAAAAGACAAGTAAAAAAAATGGGGTCTTTCATTTTATATTTTCCCAAACCCTGATACCAGACAAAATGTTTAGTATATACTTAGGATGAGAGACAAATTCAGCAATATTTTAGAAAATACTTCATATAATAATTATTAACCTTAGAAAAACTCCAGTTAAATCCTCAGAAATTAATGAATATGCCTGGGTATTTAAATAGCACATCATTATACAAAACAAATGTCAGTTAGGAGATGAAGATATATTAGTGTAAATATCATTAGTTAAGTGAGGTTATTCAGCAACCAATGGAGATTAAAAAAAGCACTTCTGTCTCACAAAAGCCTGGCTACATTCACTGAAGCTACACTTATTCCTCAGACATTCACACATGTGTATAATTGTCTTCAAGAGCAACACATACTGTATTTCTGTGTGTGTGTTGGGGATTAGGCAGTCACGTGAGGTGCTTTTTTTTGTAGTGCCTGTTTACAATGCTGGCCTCTCTTTGCTTTTGGAAAACAGAGCAGCATTATATAGTTATGCAAAGGATTATTTTTGGAGTACAATTAACAGATAATGTGTATATAATATAATCCTGCTGTATACTTGTTTTTGCAACTTTCATTAAATTATTGGACATTAGGAAGATCAGACCTTTCCTATCTGAGCATGGAAACTCAAGGCTCTTGTTCTATCGAGACTGGACTACTGCAATGCTCTTCTGGCAGATCTTCGTGCATTTACACTCAAACATCTACAATTGATCCAGAACACAGTGGGGTGTTTGGTCTCCAATGGTCCAAAGAGAGTGTATTTCATGCCTCTATTCATCAAACTGCACTGGCTGCCAATGGTTGCTCACGTCAAGACATTGTATACAAGTAAGAGAATGACGCATGTATACAGAACAGCAACTGCTTCCATGCCCCCATCTATGCTCAATACTTTAACTCTGTGTGCCCTCCAAAAGCTTGCGATCGGTGAGTGAGCGGCACCTCGTGGTGCCATCTCAAAGAGACACTAAATGACTTTCCCTGACATTCACTTCCACCGTTCCTTGCTGGAGGAATGACCTTCCGAACTCCACCCGAGCAGCTGATCCTCTATCTACTTTCAAGAAACAACTAAAGGTGTATCTCTTTCCTAAGCATTTGACTCAGTCTTACTAATGCACTAACTGTCTTCTTTATTCTTCTATAAATAAATAAATATATAAATAAAATTCTCAACCCGTTCTTTCAACACTGTCTCTCACTTAGCTCTCTACTTGTACTTCTCATATTATTGCCTCCTTAGGATGACTCGCTTTTGCGGTATTCCTCATTTGTAATTTACTTTGGATAAAAGCATCATCTTAATTAATTAATGTAAATGTATAAAACCCTGAGGGTCAGTAACGTTCAGTATTAGGAATAACAAAGCACATCAGTAGGCATCCAAAAATAAAAGTCACATCCATTTTCTCCATATTGTTAACAATAACATATAAACCTTTTAAGACAGACCAATGATGAGCTCAGAGATTGTTAAAAAAAAAATTATATATGTAGAAGCCACAAGTCAGTGTGATTTCAACTTTATTTAAAAAAAAAAGAAAGAAAAAAAAAGTGTTTTACAGTAGAATTTCAGGTGAATAACTACACTACACATAATCCTCAAGTAAGATCAACCAATCAGAGAAGTCGATGTTACCATGGCAACGTAAATCATGGCAAAAGAGCTCAGCAGCTACAGCCCACAGTCGGTCTACACTCTCAAATTATATTTTGTACACATTTGAATATTTTGCTATAAACTTTAAACTAGAGCTGTCAAAACTATCGCATTAACACATGCAATTATTTTAAAATGTTGAACATGTAAACAATTAATGCATTTACCAATTTCACATTCGATTCTGACATTTTATTCTGCCCTATTTCAACCAGCGCTGAACTTTGCAGTGTGTCTGGTGGGAAGATTACATTGATGTACACACCAGAAACACGCAACAGCAATTCCATGCCAATGATTAAGTGATGGAGAAAGGGCCTCATACAAAACAAACCCAGATGGCTTTTGTGACAAAAATAAAGTACTCTGAGTCCTTTGTAAGTAAGAATATTTCCACAGAAGCATGTCACATCAGCACACACACACACACACACACACAGCTCAGTGTGACACTCACACTATTGGCCGACCTGGCCCAACACAGAATGCACAATTTCTTGAGACGGCTGCGTGCAACTCTCTCTCTCTCTTCCGAACTGGAGTCTCCGGCTCCTCTTTATTCCTCTGCCGGCTGATTGAGGCAACTCAGCGGCAGGCATCCATCCTTACGGCCCGGCCACACCCTCATCCTCATCATATAAGTATATATATACAGTCCAAATTTAGCACTTTTAAAATCTGCGATTAATCATGATTAAAATTTTAAATCAACTGTCAGCACTACTCAGAGCATATATTTTTTATACCTCTAATGAATTACCCTAAGTCAATTATATTTTACTGTTGTTTTTTATTTGTTTACATCATTTGCAATGCTTCTTGGAATGAGTAGTTTATTATCTTATAAAAGACATTAAGTACATTTGTCTTTTTTTATTTGTTTGCTTTCTATTAAAGTTTGTAATGTTGTGAATCGTCTTGGAGCTTGTTGGTATGGCTCTTGGCTAAGCAATCTTTATTAAAAATGTATTGTAAATCCCTATGAAGAAAAATAACAGGAAAATACCTCAGAAGGCCAGTAAAAAGTGAACGGTCACTACTGCAGTCAACAGTAAATCAACATGTTATCTTTCTCCAAATGGAATTACATTTGCTTTCACTCATATGAGGTAAACAAATATCTTGGGGAAACTTTTTTCCAGGCTGTTGTGGAGCACATTGTTAAATCACTCCAGTGTGTTTAGGTAAAAGATCATATTTTCCTTTTCAGAGACCTCCAAGATTGCAGTGTAAAGATAATAAAATAGTTCCTCTTGAGATGTGGTAATACATTTAGATTTTAAGAGGCCAACAGGTTCAGTGTGCAGCAATGAATAATAAATTATCATGGCTCAATGTTCACAGCTATGTGCATTATCAGAATATTTCAAATAAACAATACTGGACTTATTTAGCCTTGAGACTTAAACAATTTGTGATTAGAGGCAGAGGAAAAGGAGAGCAAAATCCAAGTAAATATTTATATCATATTTATTTACTGTTTAACTCCACATGGAAATAATCAAAATAAATTAAAAAAAAATCTGATGACATTTGGTACACTGATTGGGGAGTGTCTGTATAGTCTCCAGACAACTTTATGTGCTGACACTCAAACTCAAAGTGCACCAAATGTTCAAATTTCACAAGTTTATCAGCTTATTATTCTTCAACACTTTGGCTGAATTTTTACTCTAATGCAATTTGTCATGTTTAGTTCACTGAATTTATTGCTTTCAACAGTGGCTGAGTTGATTGACTGCCATCATGGATTTTGACGGAAAGTGTTTTTTTTTTTTTTTGCTATTACTCCTCAACAAATCAACTTTAGACCAATTCACACATGGGTGACTAACCAGAATTTATTTGATGTTCAACACCATTCCGAAATTCGACTCTAGTCCGACACCATAAAATTATGATGTCATGTACTTGAGGCTGTATCTGATAAACAAAACTAGATATACAGTACATTGTTTTCATTACCCTGAGAGCACCGGGGCAGATTGGAGACACCGCCACCAATTGGTAAAAAAAAATTTAATAAAAAAAAAATCACATATGCTTATAGCTTTGGTTATTTTGACCAAAAGTCATGACTCTGCATATAATTCTAAACATAACAATAAAAAAGAAACATGGCACCTCATAATTGTATTAAAAAAATGAATGAAATCTTCTAAATGACTGAGCACTGAATATGTAATTTTGTGCTACTCAAAAAAATTGTGCAGACTTTTGGGTAATTCAAGTTTAGGAGGTTACACTGACATTGTGAACCTGTTGGTTGAACATTTATCAGTGTGGTGGGTATGAGTTTAAGGCAAAGCAGCAGATGTCAAACCACATCCTTGACATCACCCTACTTTAGAGGCACTCATGCCATTTAAACAGAGCAGGACATAGTCTCCACGTATTCAACACAGCCAATGGTAAGCCACGGATGCCACAAACAGAACACTACAGCAATTTACTGCAAAGGTCAAGTGTAATAACGGTTGTTTTGGTCACAGACCCAAATTATTTTCATACCATGTGGGACAGAAGCTGTCTGCTCCTTGCTTACAAACATTTCTATTGCCACTGCATAGACCACTGCCGACATGATGGACAGTTTTAGACTGTGACTACTTTCTTAGTTAGCATTTTGTTGCTTACAATGGGACAAAACTTCAAAATAATAAATTTACATAAACAACAATAATAACTCCCAAATATAATTTTATTCAAAAGATTAGACAGTGCAAGAAAGCCACATTTACATGAGATGTAATATAATTGGGTTATTCTCTGACTACATGACATGAAAATGTAAACAGTCTGTGCACAACACTTTGCAGACATTGTATAAGTCGGTCAGAAAGCTGGTAATTGTATTTAATGCAACACGAAATCAGAGTAATGCTAAAAATGAAAAATAAAAATGTTTACCAATCAGTTTATTCCTAAGCCATGTATGACCTTAACCCAATAAAGGAAAACAAAAAGAAGGCATTTACATGACTTTACGTGTTATCGGCTTATTAAGCATAATTGGTGTAAGATTGTGCATGTAAACATGCTCAGTGTTTATTTACAGTACCTTGATGCTCTTCCAAACCTGTTTGACTTTCTTCCATGGAACAAATTTAGTGAATTTTTGTACCTCTCTTGGTTCTACAAGAGTTAAGAGTGACAGAGGTGTTCAACATCTCCTCCTTTTAGTTATGCACTTTAGACTCTGGACACTATGACCTAACCCTAGTAGACCCACCTACACAGGTGAATATGAAGCCCAGGTACAACAGCTCAAAGATACCAGACCTCAGCACAGGAGCATTCAGATCATCTCTACGGACTGAGGTAACATGGATCAAAGTGCCCCAGTCTTCATTCTTCTGCTGCTGGTTGGCAACTCACAGGGTATCATGGTCAGAACCCTGTCTAGTCGTTCCTTGCACTCATGATAAAATTTCCATACAAAGGTAAAATATATATAGTGCATATTTTTTATACTTCAATTACCAGGAGAAACACCTTGCAGAAGCGTTTGAAACCATTCAAGAAAATTTGGGATCACTTTATAGATTACACAATCCAACAGTAGTCAGACACCTTGTAGATTACTGGATGCCTCACAAAATAGAATAAAATGTAAAATATAATAAAATGTGATCCAGATCTATACATACACTGTGTTATTTAATCAGTATTACAATTTTATGTATTTTTTCATTAAATGCAGGATCTACTGAACTCTTGATTGAAAGTGACCTGGTGTTTCTCAAAACCAGAAATACTCTTTTCTGCTTCAGCAATAACTGTTTCTGGAAGAATAATGTGAACAACATAGTGGAGGTCCCATACATAGTGAGCAGTGAATTCTGCAAGTGAATCCACTTTATTTAAGCAACCAGACTGAGCTGAAACTTTTGTTTGTTAAAATTGGTGTATGTCAGCTGATTAATGTTGCAGAGGATGAGAGTTTAAGAGATTTAATGCCCATTGCAATGAAAATGCAACCTATGTGGGGACTAGTTCAAACTCCCACTTAGACTTTGGGAAATGTTTAATGTTACTTAAATTGGTAATATACACTCACTTAGCACTTTATTAAGAACACCTGTACACCTATTTATTCATGCAATTATCAAATCAGCCAATTTTGTGGCAGCAGTGCAATGCATAAAATCATGCAGATACTGGTCAGGAGCTTTAGTGAATGTTCAGATCAACCATCAGAATGGGGAAAATGTGATATCAGTGAGATCAACCATGGCATTGGTGCCAGACAGGCTGGTTTGAGTATTTCTGTAACTGCTGATCTCCTGGGATTTTCACGCACAACAGTTTCTAGAGTTTACTCAGAATGGTGCCAAAAACAAAAAAACATCCAGTGAGCGGCAGTTCTGTGGACGGAAACGCCTTGTGGATGAGAGAGGTCAATGGAGAATGGCCAGACTGGTTTGAACTGACAGAAAGGCTACGGTAACTCAGATAAACACTCTATACAATTATAGTGAGCAGAATAGCATCTCAGAATGCACATGTCGAACCTTGAGGCGGATGGGTTACAACAGCAAAAGACCATGTTGGACACTTTATTTGGACCCCAATAAAGTGCTAAGTAAGTTTATTACTGCATTTCTGTCTTTATATTGTATATATACAGTAGGAATATATACTGTATACAGTATATAGAAGGCTTTGTTTGGAAAATGTTAAGAAAGCATTATATTTTTTCATATACTTTGGTCTCTTTACTAAGAAGGAAATACATTCATTTTGACAGGAAAAGAAGTATATTTAGAGTCAAATTTCAGCACTTTCAAAATATGTGATTAATCGTGATTAACTATGAAAAGTGATGCGATTAATCACAATTAAAAATTGTAATCGAATGGCAGCACTGTTATTAACATAAATTGACATAGTCCTAACCCAAATCCTAATCTTAAACCGAACCCTAACCATCACAGTACTGAAAGCAAAACAATGTTCTTTCACTTTTAATGTATATGATGTGAAAGGCAAAGTGTGACCCATTTTAGTAAACATGAGTATTAATTATATTAATATAGTGCTAACCCAACCCAATGCAAAACCTAACCTAACCTTAACAGTACTGAGATCAAAACAGCTTTCTTTCACTCATTTCGCTCATGACATCAAAAGCACAGTACAGGCATTTGAACATTTGCCAAATGGTGGCACTTATCCGGAATTAGGCACATTTTGAACAAAGATGGCTGAGTTCAAATAATTCAGTATCAAAATGGCACATTTAAACAGCATAAATACAAAGTTCAAGTTCAAGTTCTTTTATTTATATAACACATTTAAAAACAGCATCAAGGCTGACCAACGTGGTGTACAATACAAAATTATAAAAACACACAACAATTCAGAACTAGGACATTACATACTATTAAAAGCCAGTGGAAAGAGATGAGTTTTAAGAGAAGATTTAAAAACAGACATTGAAGGTGACAATCTGATACTGATAGGCAAACTATTCCATAAAATAGGACCCACAACTGAAAAGGCTCTCCCTCCTCTGTGCTTTAGCCTTGAGCTTGGGACATCGAGGAGATATTGATCAGACTTCTAGGTGGATTGTAAGGATGTAGTAAATCTGACAAGTAACTGGGAGCTTGGTTGTGTAATGATTTATAAACAACCAAAATAATTTTAAAATCAATTCTAGCTTGAACTGGCAGCCAGTGAAGTGATTTTAAAATGTGGGGTAACATGATCATATTTCTGACCTCCTTTGAGAAATTTTGATGCTGCATTTCGAACTAACTGGAGTCGAGCAATTAGAGATTTGGAAAATCCACAATAGAGAGAATTACAGTAGTCCAGACGAGAAGTGATGAAGGCATGAACTGCTATCTCTAACGTTTTCTCCGACAAAAAGGGTTTAACTTTAGAGAGTAGACGTAGCTGGAAGAAACTGGAACCTATGACAGCACTAATATGTTTGTCAAATTTCAGCTGGCTATCAAACTGGACACCCAGGTTCCGTACTTGAGGAGAGAGAAAAGCATTAAGATTTCCTCAATCAGCATTACTGACATCAAAATTGTCTGTAGGACCAAAGACAATCACTTCTGTCTTCATTCAAAAATAAAAAGTTTTTGGCTAGCCAACCTTTTATTTCCTCCAGGCAAGCTAGAAGAGATTGTATTGCAATGTGATCATTTCGTTTAACCGGTAAGTATATTTGAATGTCATCAGCATAGAAGTGGTAGGAGATACCATGCTTTCTGATAATGGAACCTAGAGAAAAAATATATAGAGAAAAAAGTGCTGGCACATGTATAGAGCCCTGTGGCACACCACAGGTAAGGCAGACCACAGAAGAGGTAAATTTGCCCAGCTTGACAGAGAACGTTCTATCAGGTAAATAGGATTTAAACCATTTAAGAATATTCCCTTTTCAGCCCACACACGATTCTAGTCTGAAGAGCAGTATAGCATGATAAACATAATCAAACGCTGAAGTCAGATCTAAAAGAACTAAAATCACAGTATCACCTGAATCTGTAGCTACTAAAATGTCATTTAAAACACTAAGAAGAGCAGATTTCATGCAATGTGAAGATTTAAAACCAAACTGAAAGGTTTCAAAAATTTGGTTGTTCTTAAGAAATACCTGAAGCTGCATAAGCACAATATTTTCCATTATTTTGGAAATAAAGGGTAAGACAGAGATTGGTCGGAAATTATTTAAAACAGATGCATCTAGTGAAGGCTTCTTGAGCAAAGGAGTGACAGCTGCAATTTTGAGGCAGTCGGGGATGGACCCTGTAAACAGACATTTATTCAAAAAGGACACCAGACCAGGACCTACTGAGTCTGCTAATTGTTTAAAGTACCGAGGATGAATAATATCATGGGGGCAAAATGAGGGTTTAAGACTGGCAGTTATTTGTATAACTGTGTGTAACATGATAGGGTCAAAGGCATCCCATGAGGCTAGTGACTGCATTGAATTTAATTGATCCTCAGGGCAAGGCATTAACTGCTATCTTAAGTTAGTAATTTTGTCACCAAAAAAATCTCAAGAAACTTTCACATAGTACATCAGAAGGATTAGGTATAACATTAACAGGGGGGTTCAAAACAGAAGTTATAACAGAAAACAAAACCTTGGGACGATGGTGATTATTTGTAATTAAATTAGAAAAGTAAGCAGCCTTTGCTGATTTTACAGTTCTCTGATACGGCGATAAGCAGTCTATCAATATTTCGTAAGTGTCATGTGTATTGTGTTAATTCATGTCTTTTATTTTGAAATTCTAGTTCCTGGTTCATGTCATGTGTTCCTGTTTCCCTTGTCATGTGATTCCTGTTTTCCCTCCATGTTCTTGTGTCATGTTTTCATTGGGTTATTGTTTAATTAGCTTGTTATTAGTTCTGTTTGTTCATTGGTTTATGTTCTCCCATGTCTTGTATTTAAGCCTCATGTTTTCCATTGTGTAGTTGTGAAGTATTGAATGTGATGGTATGTGTTTGGTATGTTGTTCCTGGCAAGCTAAGTTTATGTCTAGTTCATGTTTATGTCAAGCCAAGTTTCAAGTTTATGATTGCTTCATGTTTGTAGTTAGGGTGTTTCACGTTTGTAAATAAACTGCACTTGGGTTCTTCATCTTCACGTCTTCGTCATAGTCATTGCCAGCAGTTCCAGCATACAGTAAGAAACCTGAAGTTTGTCCTTTTTCCATTTACGCTCAGCTCTTCTGAATACTTGTCTAGAAGAATGAGTAATGGACTTGAGCCATGGTTCAGATCTGGATTTTGATTTACAATGCTTAAGTGGTGCAGTAGCATTTAAAATGTCCAACCATGCAGAGTTTAGCAACCTGAGGTGGTGGTCAGCATCCAGATAGGGTAACGGAGATTCGAGGGACAGTGATGTATGGGTCATATTAAAATGCTGATTGAAGTCTTAACAGAAATGAGGAGAGTTCTTCATCTTGAGTTGCTCTTTGAGTGAGCATAGGGAGAGACATATAAAATAATATCGGCAGGTGATCGGATAACAACGTATCCGAGACTTCTGTATCAGCAATGGACAAACCATATAAAAGAACCAAGTCTAGAGTATGACCATGAATGTGTGTGAGGTACTTTATCCACAGGACTAAATTAAATGAGTCAATAAGGCTGAGGGACTCCTTTGCTAATGGTTTTGGCTGACAGCACTCATGGATGTTAAAGTCACCAACCAGTAAAAAGCAGTCACATTTTGTAGTAATATTTCCCACAAATTTCGTGAATTAATTAAAATCTTTCACTGAGTGTGGAGGTCAATAAACCACCGCTAGCATCACCGGTCAATTCCACTCCAGCCAAAATAGCTCAGCTTCGAAGCTAGAATACACAGTACATGATACAGCCTGGCAGAGTGTCTTAAAAGAGTTTTTTAAAATGACCGGTAACCCTCCCCCATGTCCAGTAAGTCGGGGGGCATTAAAAAATTTAGAGTCTACAGGAACCAGATCAGCAAAAGGACTTAAATCTCCCACTTTATCCAGGTTTCAGTAATGAACATGAAGTCCAACTTGTGAGTGGAAAAGTCGTTAAGTAAAAATGTCTTGTTGATCAAGGAACGTGCATTGATCAAAGCCATTTTCAGAGGAGAAATTATGCTGGAGGAGTCTGTGCCTTTATCCAAGGAGCGGAGGTTTGCAGGAGTTACTCCACCCCGACGGAAGCAGAGACCGATCCGGGGACAGGGATCTCGGGAGGACACATTCAGGATTTCGAGGAGAATAGGTCAAAGCCAACGGAAGGGTAAATCCAGCGGGCGCCATGCAAAAGATCCGCTATGGTCCATCTTCCATGCATAGGAAGCAGGGCTAGATAAGTAACTAGCCTGAAAATGTGTTTTCAGTCTGATGGTGATCCCCCCTCATTTTCCACATCTTTCCTGCACTTTCTGCGGGAAACATGGAGCGGCCACCAGCGTAAGTCATCAGGAACGTCCAATTCAAAGTTCGCGGATTATTAAAATCCTCGGATTATTAATAAAGTTTTCCAAATCCACCTGATAATTATCCAATAAAGTGGTTTGAATGTCCAGGAGCATCTGGCGATCATATACCAGAAGCGACCAGCAATTAGAGACACATAGAAACATCCAAACAAACACACACATGGAGAGCACCAGACGGCATGCCACACACACCGGTACCATCTTGGAATGGCAAATACAAACTCTTTAACAACATGTATTATCCTTTACCTTCTTTTTTTTTCTCTTAGGTGCCACTTTTCTCTTGGATGGATTGGTGGTAAACAGGTGGTCTCCCTCAACAGGTGCGGCTGTTTATTATGGCATCGTTCAGCTAGAGCTCAACAAACAATGCCTTTTGCTTCTTCCATGAGCAAACCAATAGTGACTGTGACCAGTACTTTTAGATCAACTGGGAGTACATTTCTCCTGAAATGGCCAACAACTTCCAAAAACAGAACACCAACAATCAAAATACTCCATATGACTACAGCTCTTTCATGCACTATGGAAAGACAGCCTTCAAAACCCCTCCTGGGAAGAAAACCATTACTTAAATTTCTGATGCAATGGTGGAAATCGGACAGAGGCAGGAGCTTTCTAAGATCAACATCCTCAGGATCAACAAGCTTTATGGATGCTGAAGCTGAGGCTTGTACACGCAGGGCCGTCCTTAGGGCGGGGGGGGGGGTGCCCGCGGTGATCGCTACAGAGGGCCCCTGTTATCACTACAGGGCCCCCTTTCTATGACTTCATGATAACATTTCTGTTTGCTTTGACAATATCCTATTGACAAAATACACTGCTATTAATATTCAAACATTTTGTAGAAAATAACCCACTGTGGCATTTCTTTGTCTTACAGAGCAGGTTTATTTATATCAAATCAAATCACTTTTATTGTCACACAACCATATACACAAGTGCAATGGTGTGTGAAATTCTTGGGTGCAGTTCTGAGCAACATAGTAGTCGTGACAGTAATGAGACATATACCAATTTACAATAAACATCAGATTAACACAACATAATTTAAAGTCTTATATACACATAATTACACACAACACAATATACAAATAATAACATACACTATACAGTATACAATACACACAATATAGATACACATTATTCATAAAAAAGTATATATAGAATGTACAGTAGGTTGTATTTTACTGTATTGACATTCAGGCTGTCGGTTGATAGTAAGTTGTTAAGAGAGAATATAATATAATAATAATATAATTTAAGACAGTCTGGTGTGAGATATAAGAGTAGAGTAATAAAGTGCAGTACTGATGTATTTTGATCGTGGGTGATCAAGAGTTCAAAAGTCTGACTGCTTGGGGGAAGAAGCTATCATGAAGTCGGCTGGTGAGGGTCCTGATGCTGCGATACCGCCTGCCTGATGGTAGCAGTGAGAACAGCCCATGGCTCGGGTGGCTGGAGTCTCTGATTATCCTCCAAGCTTTTTTCACACACCGCCTGGTATATATGTCCTGGAGGGAGGGAAGCTCACCTCCGATTATGTGTCTGGCAGTTCGCACCACCCTTTGCAGTGCTTTGCGGTTGTGGGTGGTGCTATTGCCGTACCAGCCAGTCAGGATGCTCTCTACAGTGCAGGTGTATAACCGTGTGAGGATGTGGAGGTTCATTCCAAACTTCCTCACCCGTCTCAGGAAGAAGAGGCACCGATAAGCCTTTTTCACAATGACTTCAGTGTGGATGGACCATGTGAGTTCCTCAGTGATGTGGACACCCAGGAACTTGAAGCTGCTGACTCTCTCCACTGGTGCTCCATTGATGGTGATGGGACTGTGTTCTCTGTCTTTTCTCCTGAAGTCCACCACAAGCTCCTTTGTCTTACTGACGTTGAGGGAGAGGTTGTGCTCCTGACACCAGTGTGTCAGAGTGTGCACCTCCTCTCTGTAGGCTGTTTCATCATTGTCAGTGACCAGACCTACCACCGTCGTATCATCAGCAAACTTAATGATGGCATTGGAGCTATGTGTTGCCACACAGTCATGTGTGTACAAGGAATACAAGAGTGGGCTGAGAACACAGCCCTGTGGGGCTCCAGTGTTGAGGGTCAGTGATGAGGAGATGTTGCTGCCTATTCTAACCACCTGGCATCTGCTTGACAGGAAGTCCAGGATCCAGCTGCACAGCGAGCTGTTTAAGCCCAGAGCCCGGAGTTTCTCATCAAGCTTGGAGGGCACTATGGTGTTGAATGCTGAGCTGTAGTCTACAAACAACATTCTCACATAAGTGTTCTTTTTTCCAGGTGGGAGAGAGCAGTGTGTATTGTAGATGCAATGGCATCATCAGTGGAGCAGTTGCTACGGTAAGCAAACTGCAATGGGTCTAGTGAGAGAGGCAGCACAGAGCAGATGTAATCTCTGATTAGTCACTCAAAGCATTTGCTGATGATGGGGGTCAGAGCAACATGATGCCAGTCATTTAAGCAAGTGATTTTGGATTGCTTTGGTGGATGTTTTGAAGCATGTGGGGACTACAGACAAAGAGAGGGAAAGGTTGAAAATGTCCGTAAAAACACCAGGCAGTTGGTTCGCGCACGCTCTGATGCTGTCTGGACCCGCGGCTTTGCGGATGTTCACCCGTCGGAAGGATCGCGTTACATCCACTACAGAGACGGAGAATGAACTTACCTCTGTAGCTTCGGCCACGAGAGCTCTCTCCGCGAGGGCAGTGTTATTTCCCTCAAAATAAGCATAAAAAGTATTTAGCTCATCCGGGAGAGAGGCAGCGGTGTTCATGGCAGAGTTTTTATTCCTTTTAAAGTCTGTGATGATGTTAATTCCCTGCCACATGCTTCTAGAGTTGGTGGTGTTAAACTGTCCTTCAGTCTTGTTCCTATACTGACATTTTGCTGTTCTGATTTTCGGAGGGCATAACTGGCTTGTTTATGCTCCTCCGCATTCCCAGAATTAAAAGCGGAGGTCCGCACATTAAGTGCCGCGCGAACATCGCTATTAGTCCATGGCTTCTGGTTCAGATAGATCCGCATTGTTCTGGTTGGAATGACATCCTCTACGCACTTTCTGATGAAACACGTTATGCTATCAACATAAACCTCGATGTCGTCATCAGAGGCGGACCGGAACATCTCCCAGTCTGCGTGATCAAAACAGTCTTGTAGCGTAGAGTCTGATTGGTCCGACCAGCACTGGATTGTTCTGAGGGTGGGTGCTTCCTGTTTCAATTTCTGCCTGTAAGCGGGCAGAAGCAGAATGGAAGAGTGGTCCGATTTGCCAAATGGTGGGCGGGGGAGGGATTTAGCAATGGTCCAAAACCTGGTCCCCTCATGTGTTGAAACTTATGTGTTGGTGGTATTTTGGTGTGACTGATTTGAAACTGGCTTTATTGAAGTCCCCGCTCACAATGAACGCAGCCTCAGGGTGTGTGGTTTCCTGCTTGCTTATAATCCCGTACAGTTCCTTGAGTGCCCGGTCTGTGTCGGCTTGTGGCGGGATGTACAAAGCTGTGATAATGATCGCTGTGAATTCCCTCGGTAGCCAGAATGGTCGACACAGAAGCATGAGAAATTCCAGATCAGGAGAGCAGAAAGACTTGATAGAATGTACGTTCCTCTGATCACACCAGGATTTGTTGATCATAAACATACACCACCACCTCTGCTTTTACCTGAGAGGTCTTTCGCTCTGTCCGCTCGGTGCACGGAGAACCCCGCGGGTTCAATGGCTGAGTCTAGAATCTCCGCAGACATCCAAGTTTCTGTAAGGCAGATAATGCAGCAGTCCTTCGTCTCTCGTTGGAATGAGATCCGCGCTTTCAGCTCGCAGAGCTTGCTATCTAGAGATTGAACATTTGCCAGTAGAATACTGGGTAGCGGGGGTCGATTTGCGTGGCGTCTTACTCTAATGAGAGTGCCGGCTCTATTTCCCCTTTTCCTCCTGCGTTTCCGCGGCCGGGCTGCCCAGACAAAGGGCTCCGCTTGCGTGTTGGTAAACAGCGGGTCGGCATTGAGGAATTTGAAGTCCGGTTTACGGTGTGTAATTGCTGAATCAATGTCCAAAAGTGTTTGTCTGTCGTAGACAATAAGGCAAACAACATCCAAGACAAAAAACATGAGAATTGTAAACAAAACAAACAAAACACTACCATGTTGTGTCAGAGCTTGCAGCAGCCATACTCGGCGCCATCTTGAGCGCCATTATATGCTCAAATGTCAGATTTATAGCCTGGCAGAGAATGGAAAAACTGACATTATTTTATGTAGCTGCTCGTAGTTTGTGTAGCTTATTGTCTCGTCACATACAGAAACTCAATATCACAACAGATACAAATAGAGGTGGATATGTGCCCTTCTGCAGTACAATGTCTCAGATTCATAATTTCTTTTGATTTTCTGTGTGTGACACGAGAGAGCAAAAAGATTTGTTTAGGAATGCATGACAAACCCATCTCTAATTGTCTTTTACATGCATATTGTGAATGCTAGTTTTAGCCAACATGAAATCAGAATTGACCTTATTTACTTTCGTAATACTTAAGTTCTTATTGTGTGTGATTCATCAGTGCACGTTATTAAAATAATAATAATAACACGTTAAAAATTTTATCTTTCATTACAAATGTAATTTGCTTTGCCTCGGAAATAATTTTCCTTTCCCACTGACATCAGAGGCGTTACAGTATATTGGTTATTTAGCCAATAAACAAATAGCTTTCCAGGAATTGTTTTAGGATTGATCACACTGGGAATTCAGCGACAGGAGGTAGAAAGTTCTGTGCTTACAGTGGAGTGAAAATGTAATTTTAGAACGAGAATGCAACCTCTGAATCGCACTTACCATTATTGATGTGAAAACAATTACTTTCTGATTTCCATGGGACCAGAACCCTCTTCTTGGTGATAAGTGTGAAGTGATTACTTCATGAGAACATAACCCATGTCTCAGAGTCATGGGACCAGAACCCTTTTCTCTGTAATGTGATTATTTCATGGGAACAGAACCCGTGTCTCTGAGTCAATGTGATTACTTCTTGGTTTCCATGGGACTAGAACCCATGTTTTGGAGTCAGTGTGATTACTTCTTGATTTCCACGGGACCAGAACCCATTTCTTGGAGTCAATGTGATTACTTCTTGGTTTCCATGAGACCAGAACTCAAGTATTGGAGTCAATGCAATTACTTCCTGGTTTCCATTGGACCAGAACCCTCTTCTCGGAGTGAACCCGATTACTACATGGGACCAGAACCCGTGTCTCTGAGATCAGTAGCTGCCAAAGGGAAAAGTTGATGCAAAATTGTCTGATGGGGGATGGCGCTGTGAATAATTTGAGAGACGGACGATGGTGCTCGTCCATAATTCAGAGGAATGGGGTCGATTTCAGGGTACATAAATATTCAGAAGCAATGTCGATTTCCGGTTTGATCACATATTTATACTAGAGTGGTAGGTACTAGGGATATGCCCAAAGCCGAATACCTTATTCAGAAAGGCATGAATAATGACTTCAAAATGAATAACGGATTTATCCGAATAATATAAAAAATATTTGTACTGATTATCCAAAAAGCACAAAGATAAAGGAGCATTTTAAAAAAACCTATCCAAAATTACAACAAATTTATGAATCTGTGCAGCCAGTATTTCTAAAGTGTAAACTTAATGAATGAAAATGTGCATGTTGTGATTTCAGATCAGATGGGCGCAGTCTCAACTCCGTTTGCAATCTCTGATAATTGTGCGTGTCTGGAGCTTATCATGTGAAACATTAACTAAGAAACGACATCATATGCACTTTCCACTTCTTGAAATGTGTTAATGTGTCACACGATTCACACATGATTCTCGTGTATTTATTTATAGCCTAAACTTGAGTGCGATGTTAACTTCCTTACCTGAAGTGATTTAACGTCAGAGCTCATGATCCGTCACTTAAAGTTGATCACATTTATATCCACATCAGCAATTAAGGTTATTAACTGGTTAAGACTTTATTCCAAAAAATGGTTAAAATTCTACATAAAGGTTTAATGCTCAATAGAGTATTCATCTATTAGGTATATTCCTCCATGTGTAAAATACAAATACAGATAATGGCTTTGCTGCACACCCCTAGTAGGTACTGCAGCCTTTCTGAAATGTTTCCAATCGATTACCGATAGATAATTTAACCAAGGTTAATGTTAAGGAGAAAAAATAGTAATAAATTTGAAACCAAAGAATTACCATATGCACCAAATTGATGCTTGCAGAACACCAACATAGTGGGAAAAAAATTCTCGCTAATAAGATAGAAAATAAATGATGTTCAAACAAACTCAGAAAGTGACCCTTAAAGAACATGTCCAAATGATGCTGCTAATAACTGGCTGGTTTATTAATTATGTTAATTACTAATAAATGAAGCACGGAAATGGGAATTAAGTCTTACTTGGTTTGCAGCATGAATTGACTTTGATGGAGTGCCGTCATCTCAGAATATCAACCATTAGTATTGGTGCTTATCAGCAGCTCTTCTGGGATAACTGTTTGAGCAGCGAATTAATAACTCCAAATGTTAATGCTTGTTGTTTTATGCATGTGGGAAACTTATTTACTCTCAGAGGAATGCAGGTCCTATATTTAGAACTTAGCTCGCCTATACCACTGTCAGTTTAAAACAACTTTTAAAGGTTAAACACTTTTTTGAATATGTCACCGTTATTTTTGTTTGTTTACCCAATTGTTTGCTGGTGACATGCTGTAAATTGGTAGAATTGGTAGAATGTGTTAAATGGCAAATGTTGCCTTCTCTGGAAACTCACCAGACATCTTAATCAGGCTTTGCAGACAGATTTGAAAAAGATGACAGATTTTACTCTTATTGTTCAAACTCTCTAAATTGATGTATGCAGAACAGACTCATAGGGGCTTGTCGATGTAGTGTTCTCATTTTAGTTTGGGGGGTTTTGTAAAACCTTTAGCAATATAAATCTTCAATTTGTTCCTCACACAAAGCTATCATATGACTTTAGAAGATTTGGAATGTAGTGCACAAGTCATAAGGACTACTTTTATTTTACTTTTAAGGTGCTTTTGTCATTTTTGGAATAACAACTGAAACGTTCTTGCAAAAAAAAAAAAAAAAAAAAAAAATGTATGTGTTTACCCTAAAACTTTAGTTTGAAAGAAAGAAGTTGAATGTGTAAACAAAAGTGATATTTTGGTGGTGCTGGCTTTTCTTCATGAGAGCGTGTGGATGTACAGTATGTATTAGGGATGTGCTGAAGCCAAATACCTTATTCGGAATGGCACGAATAATGACTTCAAAACGAATAGCGGATTCATCCGAATAATATTAAAAAAATATTTGTATGACTGATTATCCAAAAAGCACAATGATAAAGCGACATTTATATAAACATATCCAAAATTACAGTGAATTTACGAATCTGTGCAGCCAGTATTTTTAAAGTGTAAACCTTATAAATGAAAATGCGCACGTTGTAATTTCAGTGGTAATGGCAGTGGTGGCTCAGCGGGTTCAAGCCCCAGCACTGCCAAGTTGCTACTGTTGGGCCCTTGAGCAAGGCCCTTGACCCTATCTGCTCCAGGGGTGCCATATCATGGCTGACCCTGCACTCTGACCCCAGCTTAGCTGGGATATGTGAAAAAAAAAGAATTTCACTGTATACGTGCAAAAACGTATAATGTGTGATAAATAAATATAATTAATTAAAAATTAAAAAAATTAATTGTGCATGTCTGGAGCTTGTCAAGTGTAACATTAACTGAGATATGACATCATATACACTTTCCATTTCTTGAGATGTTGATGTTAATGTATCCCACAATTCACACATGAGCCTCATGTATTTATTTGTAGCCTAAACCTGATTGCGATGTTAAATTCCTGACCTGAAGTGATTTAACGACGGAGCTCATCTTTCCATCTCTTAAAGTTGACCACATTTATATCCACATCACGATTAAGGTAATTAACTGGTTAAGACTTTATTCTGAAAAAAGTTAAAATGCTCCATAAAGGTTTAAATGCTCCATAGATTATTCATCTATTCAGAATATTCCTCCTTATGTAAAACGAAGAAACTGAAACATGCTCAGTCTTTTTTTCTTCTTCTTCTTTAAACTGTGCTAAAATTGAAAATGTTAAGTGTTCTTGTACTCTGTAGGTAAGGCGGTATATAAATGTAATGTTATTATTATTATTATTTTAATTTTTTTGTGATTACATTTTTTTATTGATTCCCACAGAAGACATGAAAAACAAAACATATATACATTGAATCATCATTTAACATTTAATCCCCACCACTACCCCTCCCCCTCCCAATCCCTAACCCCACCTCGACCCCCAACAAAGATTCCCGTGGTCACATGAGCATATTCACCCACAAACACACACACACACACACACACACACAAAAGTTACATAAATATATATATATATATATATATATATATATAATGATCACATACATCTACATCTAAACCTCTCTCTCTGCTTCCTCTCCCCGAGAGCCCTCCAAAAACGCTAACCACTTGCCCAACTTCCCAACAAACAAATCCAAATTACCCAGTCTACTAAACATAATTTCCTCATATGTTAACATCCTCCCCATCTCCGTGGTCCACTCCTGAAATGGGGGCACTCTAGCTGACTTCCATCCCCTTAAAACAATCTGTCTGGCAACCATCACACTGGTCAGGACCCAGTTCTTTATGTTTTTATTCCCCACATTGATGACCTCCCCATCGCCCAACACACAGAGTCTGGGGCAAAATGAAATCCTAGTGCCCAACACGTCACACACGACACTCTGAACCTTCACACTCAAAACCCCTGGATCTCTATACACCACTAAAAAACATGGGCCATGTCTCCATCCTCCAACTGGCATCACCAGCAGGTGGGTGTATCTTTAAGACCGAGCCTATACAATCTAGAGGGGGTCCAATAGAATCGATGTATAATCTTGAATTGCATAAGGCGCACCCTTGCATCTCTAGATGCAGACTTGACGTTATATAAAATCCTATCCCACACTCCTTCCTCCAATACCAAGTTTAAATCTTTCTCCCATAATCTCTTGATAGAATTTAAAGCTCCGTCCCCCAGACTCTGAATTATCAGGGAGTAATACACTGATGCCTCATGATCTTTTCCAAAAGCAGTAATCGCCACTCCCAGAGTATCTGTTGCTTTAGGGGGTTGTATGCTCCTCCCAAAAATAGTACAGAGCAGGTGGTGCAGCTGTAAATACCTAAAAAACTGAGATCTAGGAATCCCAAAATGTTGAACCAAATCTTCAAATGATCTCAACACTCGCTCTCATATAGGTCACCAAGTGTAGTGACCCCCCTCGCAATCCACTCTGTCCAGCAGAAAGAGGACTTATCAATACATAATTTAGGGTTCAGCCATATGCTTGAGGAAACATTTAAATAAATGTCTGAATTAAACATCCTGGACACTTTTGTCCATACTGAGTACAAATGCGAGATAACGGGGTGTAACTTAACTTCTCCGATTAGTTTGATAGGAAGGCTTTGCAATGGTGAAATAGGGGCAAGAACTTCCTGTTCAATACAAAACCAGGGAGGGGATCTCTCAGGTGGAAGTGACTAATGAGCCAAACGTCTGAGACTGAATGCATAATAATAAAACAAAATCTTGGGTAGGCCTAGTCCACTTTTGTCAATCGGCCTATGTAACTTATTAAAATGTAATCTAGGATGCTTACCATTGCAAATGAAGGACTTCGATATGCTATCAAATTGCTTGAAATAAGACAGGGGGACATCTACAGGGAGAGACAATAGCAGGTAGTTGAATTTTGGAATACAATTCATTTTAATAACATTAACCTTTCCAATCATTGGTAAATTTAATGAAGCTCACCTGCTCACATCGCTCGAAAACATTTTTATTAAGGGGTCAAAATTAACTCTAACTAAATCACACAAATTTGCTGGGAATAAAATGCCCAAATACTTAATGCCCTGTTTGGGCCACTGGAAGGCGCCCGGCTGAAAGGCCGTTACTGGGCAGTACGCTGTCAGAGCCAAAGCTTCAGATTTAGATCAATTGACTCTGTATCCTGAGAACTTATAAAAAGTATTCATAATTCTCTGAAGGCAAAGCATAGATCTAATGGGAGACAAATAATAAAATATCATCTGCATAAAGCAAAAGTTTATGCGCCATACCTCCCACCACCACCCCTGGAAAATCATCCTCCTTTCTTATTGCAGCTGCTAATGTCTCAAGGGCAAGACAGAACAATAATGGGGAAAGAGGGCAGCCCTGCCGGGTGCCCCTATCCAGAGTAAAATAATCTGAAATTAATCCATTTGTTTGTACCGCTGCTACCGGATGTCTATAATGTAACTTAATCCATCCAATAAAAGTGTTCCCAAACCCGTATATTTCCAAAATCTTAAAAAGATAATTCCATTCTACCATAAAAAATGCCTTTTCAGCATCAAGTGAGATGGCAGCGACCGGAGTCTGATCATTCGCCACTGACCACATGATATTGATGAAACGCCTAATCTCATCAGAAGTATAAATAAACCCCACCTGATTTATATGTATAAGAGATGTCATTACTTTACTTAATTGGTTAGCCAGTATTTTTGGCAATATTTTTACATCTAGCTGGATCAGGGAAATTGGACGGTAACTCTTGCACTCGCTTGGATCTTTGTCCTTTTTTAGAATCAGACTGATCTGGGCTTGTGTCATGGTTGGCAGAAGGTTTCCATTCTTTAATGATTCTGTATAAACTTCTAACAAAAATGGAGCCAGTTCTGTAGCATAAGATCTAGCAGTAAAATTCAGCAGCAAAGCAGTCTGGCCCGGAGACTTGCCTGTAGGCAAGGCTTTGATTACCTCGCCAAGCTCCTCCAAGGTTAACTCAGAATCAAGAGAATTTTTTTGCTTAGTTGTCAGTCTAGGGAGTTCTAATGGTTCCATAAAGGTTCTAATATCTTCATCAGTAGACGAAGATGTGGAACTATAGAGATCAAGACAGAATTCTTTAAAAGCATTATTAATATCAATGGCCGAGGTAAATATTTCACCACCAGCAGATTTAATTGAGGGAATGGTAGAAAAAGACTCTCTCTGCTTTATGTATCTAGCAAAAGCTTCCCTACTTTGTCCCCTGATTTAAAGTATGACTGTTTTGCCCTGAATAGCCAAAACTCCACCTTCCGCGACAAAATAGTTTTATATCTGTATTTCAATCGGGTCAATTCTCTGAGGTCATCAGACGACATTCGGCGCTTCAGCTCTGCCTCTGCACTTTAAAATTTTTCCTTTCCAAATCTACAAATTCTTGTGCTTTGGATTTTTTGATGAATGAGGTATACTCTATGATCCACCCCCTAAGAACTGCCTTAAGTGCCTCCCAAGCCATGCCCACAGAGGACACAGAGGACCAGTTGGTCTACATATAAGCACTGATTTCAGCCTTTAACATTTGTTGAAATTCAGGATTTTGCAAAAGGGATACATTAAAGTGGCAACTATATGGTTTCTTTTTCTCCGTATGTGGCAACACCTCTAAACTCACCAGGGCGTGATCTGATACTAAGATGTTTCCAATTGAGCAATCAATTGAAGGCATTTGAATTGTAGATGTTTACTTATCATTGTAATGACTCCCCTGCTCTTACTTGAGCCAGGACTAAAGACAACATGCCCACCCCATATCTTCCCAAATTTTTCAGCTTCCTGTGGGGAAAGGTGCATTTCTTGAAGAAACACCATATCATATTTCTTACATTTAAGAAATAACCTTCCTTCTTTTTATGGGGTGCCCCAACCCATTCACATTCCACGTGGAGAGAGACAATCCATATTAACATTTGACATTTTGACATATAAGAAAAAATAGATTGTGTGTCAAAAATAAAATTATAAAACCACATTACACATTGGTGCAACAATCAACCCCCGAGCTTTCCCCAGAACAAAAAAAAACAAAAAAAAAACAGAAAAAAGAAAAATGTGTGCATTAACCCTGCACAAGACAGCGGCAACTAAACTCAGACAGTCCATGTATGCCTACGAGAGTCCCTGCGACAACTTTGCCATCGGATTACTCAAGTCCGGTGTTTCTATAAAAAAAATTGTAAAACAGAATTACACAGCAGAAGATAATCTATAAAACAGACTCCAGCCAATATGCGAAATAAACAAAAAAACAAAACAAAAAAAAAAACCCCAAAAAAACATGTAGATTCATCAACTTGATCAACTTGAAGATGTGTTCCTCCACAAAACAAGCTCCAGCCGCTAGTGGAGCCAACCCAAAAAAACAAATAACAAAAAAATGGGCCGTTCAGTTCTTCTGGCACTCAAACTCACTCCAATGTCCTGCAAGAAATATTCCACAAAACCAACACCAGCCAACAGGAGGCATAAGCACCCAAAACGAGCAGATACATCCACAAGCTGTCCCAAAGAAATGATTCTACACAAACTCCAGCCTCTAGGCAGAACCAGCACAAAAAGAAACGAAAAAGGTGCCCCAGTTTCCTCGGACAGTCGAGTGTATGTTCAGTGAGACAGGTCCACTAGGCGGCAACATAAAAATCACCAAATGGCTTACTCACTTCAATGTCTTTATGTAGGATAATGCTTACTGTGGGCATGTAAATTCTCTATGGCCATCCTTAGTATCTATTCTCAGTTTGGCCGGAAATATCAGTGCAAAAGCAAACTTCCGTTGATGTAAGAGATTCTTGCATTCCTTGAATCGATCATGTTTCTCTCTTGTCGAATTGCAAAGTCTGGGAACAAGAAAATGTTTTGTTTCTTCCAAGAAAGCCTTCCTTTACTCTTCACCTCGTGTAACATAATATCTTTATTGGATGATCTCAGAAATTTAGCCAGAATTGATTGGGGCCTGTCTCCCTCAGTGGATCTGTGAGCCGGGACCCTGTGAGATCGCTCGGTTTCCAGCTTATGGCCTGCTATGTGAAGCAGACTCGGGAAGAGCCCATCTGTGAACTTCACCATATCTCGGCCTTCCTCATGCTCAGGAATTGCAACAATTCAGATGTTGTTTCATCAATTACGATTCTCCAAATCCTCCAGTTTTTCCCAAACGCATTCCAAATCTATCTTGGTCGCTAGCGGATTAGCAGCTAATTCCCTCTCCGATGACTCCAGATAATCGATCCGTTTCTCAACGTCCAACATTCTTGTAAACAACTCAGAGAATTTTGCCTCCATGGAAGTGAACGATCGACGTATCACAGCAAGATCCTCCAAGTCTGCAACGACCTTTGTCAGCATTGCTGACACATTCATCAATTCACCCCGGATTTCTTTCAGTTCACCATCCGAATTGAGTCTGGGGCTTTCGGCCTGTTTCTCAGGGGAATCAGCTTGATCATATAAGTGTCTTTTAATGTCTCCAGAGCCCAAGGATTTTGAGTTTTTTTGACATATTGTCTTCCTAAAACTGTTAACAATCAGGGGGTTTCGAATCTCACCGATTTATGACACAAATAGTAATAAAACTAGCAAAGTGCACAGAGCTCGCCATTCACACATCCGCTCCTCGCATGGCGTCATGTGACTTATTATTATTTTTATTATTATTATTTAACAAAAAATTGGTGTCCTATCATGAAATCATTCCTGATAGACATATGGGACTTCCACCTGTTTGCATGCTATATTGATTTTATTTTAATCTCTTTTCATGTTTGAATTTGTATGTATTATTCACTGCAAACATGTGTGATTGACATTTCACATTTTGCTTGACACCTCTTGCCTCACGAATAATGTTGTTATACAAGCACAGACAAACGAAAATTCTGTGCAATGCAGATATTAATATCAGAAATATCAGGAGAAACCACAACATATTCCACAGTTAATGTAGCCAACAAATTCAAGTTCATCTGGTAAGGAAAAAACAGAATAAAATAATATCTATTTTTTTAATAATAATTGTATAATAATAATAATAATTATTATTATTATTATTATTATTATTATTATTATTATTATCATTAGGCTATTATTATGAAAAGGCATATACAAGGCATATTTTATTTATAGAATCTATAAATGTAAGAGTAATACTTAAAAATGCATGTTTCATTTAGTTTTGTCGCAGTTCCGGTTTAAGCCCTGCCCACAACCGGTTCTATCTGAATACAGAGACAGATATAGATAATTTTGTCATATGAACAGATACAGATACAAATACAGATAATGGCTCTGCTGCACACCATTAGTATGTATTGAATCTTCACATGAAAGTAAATTAAGTTAACAATTAGCCAATCAAAAGATTTGCTACATTTGCAAGAGATAGAGCATTAAATATTAAATTTTCATTAACATTCATGTATGGAGACACAAACAGCAAAAAGCAAACTGCACATAATTGCTTCCTTCCTCAGTGGGGTTTTGTTTTTTTAAATTCTGCAAAAATTCTTGAACAAAACTTGTGTATCTCTGTAAAGAGTGTTTACCTGTCGAAAATGCTTGTTTTAAAGCTGTTTAACTTTGGTTGGCATCATACTGGCAGAGTAACACAGGTTGGAACAGGAATAAATGTATCCTAAAAGTACCCAGGGCAATTTTAAAATGACAACTCAGAAATGTAAGCAATTTCATATTTGATTTTGTAGGTTGGAGGGTTGTTTTCTGTACAGTGTGACCTGAATTAATAAAGTGCTATTCACAGTTCCTTAAGCATACAGTGCCAGCCCTTTGCAGTCCAGAAGGCAAAATTAATTTACCATACTTGCATTACCTCAGTTAATTAGTCCATCCCTGCAGAAGAATTCATCCACAGGATCTGTTTTCATTTTGGCAAAGTTGTTGAAGTTGTGCAAACAGTAGGGCACATTCACCTTTTTGATTATCATATTAATTAATCTTGCTTACTTAGACGTGTAATTTAAACATTTGAAGCTTACGCCCAGAAAGGAAGTGATCTGATTTAATTAAGTTGGAAGTCAGATGTAGAAAGCTTATCTGGTGGATGGTTTAGCATGGGAGAACATCTGGGCTGATTATTGTGGTTTCTTTAGCTTTATTTGCACAAAATAGATTGCAATTAACACTTTATAGTAAAGATTATAACAAAAAGAAAACAACTATGAGCATAATTTGAAGCAAGCGGATATAAAATGGTATAAAATTGCAGCTGTTTCTTACAGATGGCAAAGAAAACTACAAGTTTGCCAAGTCAAAATCTGGCTAGTTCATAATTAGCTAATCAAGGGCTAATCCAGTTTTGACATTATCGTATACAATAATCATATCAATGCATGATGAAGATTTTCTTTTTCTAATGACATAAGGATGAATATATTCAATTAAGGGTGAACTATTCCTTTAACTGGAAGTGTCTCAGGGCTGTTAAAATATAAATATAATGCTAAACTCTCTGTAGAAATTAGCAACTTCACATTTACATTCACCGAGAGACTTGCTACATGGTACAAATGTGCAGTGTGAACTACAACTCTCTCTGGATGTGGCAGAAGGCCAACGCAGAACCTGTACAAACATTCTTTGACATGTAAATTTTAGTTCTTATGTCAAAAGATCATCTTTGCAATGTGAGATGCAAAGAGTCGGTGTGCTGAATTATGCATTATCTTGTATGATTAGCTCCCAGCTGCTCTCCCACTAATTTAAAAAAATTCACCCTTTTGTGTGTGGGAGAAAATTGATTAATTGTTTGGTTTGGCAATGTGGCTATTGAGTAAGAGTATGAGTTATTCGTAGATTTATTCACAGTTATTCTGTGAATCTAACTGCAATTAAACTTTTGAGCCATTTTAGAGCAAATACATATTATCGAGATATATATAGAATATCGTCAATAGGCTGAAAAATATTGAGATATAATAGTTTGGGGTTTTTTTCCCCAAAAGATTTGTTATTAAAATAATATTATTTTTTTTTATTTTTATGAATTGAACATCCTTTGTTTATCATAAGATATACCTGATGAAAAGATAACAGAATTCAGAATAATGCAGTAGTTATATAAGTAAAGGGAGAAAACTTCTGAACCACAAAGTTAATTGTTACAATGTTTACTGTGTGATATAAATACATATATTGCATAAAGGGCCTCACGGTAATTTGATTCCGGTGACCCATACTTATTTTCAGTCAATTACGGGACTGTTTGCTCCAGTAATAAAACAATGATTAGTGAGAGCAGTTAGCTGAACTTTCCATGTGTTTGACTGAAGGTTACATTCAATCATGCCACTCATCTTACACATCACATATCACATTGGCTGTCTCATGTCACTTTATTTCAGCATGCTCTAATCATTACTGTGATTATAGTGAGTTCTCTGTGAGCTGATTTAGGCAATGTTTACAACCATTGGTCAATGTAGACTCAAAGTAGCTCGTTGCTGTAGTGTTTTTCTGCACAATGCCAGCAAAGACATTCCAATGTAACCAAGGCTTCAAGGCTGAAAAAATGGTAAAATGTTACATGAGAGACGTTTTTGGTGGTCCATATGGCAAAGTGACGTTTCCTTGTGAGAGTGTTACTTAAAGATATGCATTATTACAACAGTGGATATAGTATAGATGTAGTTACAAAGGGTATAGAATCAACACAAATACTGATAGGAGAACATTTCATGACCATGGCTGGTGTTACGAACACTCCCCTCGATAACCACCAGAGAGCGCAGTCACAGGTGTATGAACATCCCGAGGGAGGAAGAAGTGCAGGCGATCAGTTACTATCTCTCCAACAAGGAAGAAACACAGCCACCGAATATGCCCTGTCCTTCCGCACTCTCGCTGCACAGAGTGTATGGGTTGATGACACGCTCAAGGTGCTGTTTCGAAGAGGATTAAACATCAAATTGCAATCGGAGCTGGCATGTCGTGATGAAGGGAGGACCTTGGACCAATTCATTGATCTTGCCATCTGTATTGACAATCTCATTCACTCGTTGAGACCAGTTAAACCTCCCCTGCAGAATTATCAGCCGGCATGCACCGCTGAGGAATCAGTGCCAATGCAAATAGGGCACGCTCATTTGACTTCGGAGGAGAGAGAATGCCGTGTCAGACAACACCTATGCTTATACTGCGGTCAACCCAGACATTTAAGAGCAGCCTGTCCCATACGACCAGCACGATCGTCTCAATCGGCGGTGAGTAATGTCTCTCTACCTCTCCATGTAACCTCATTCATTGATGTTCCGATAACAATTTTCTTCACAAACAAATCATTTCCCACTCATGCCATGCTCGACTCAGGGGTGGCTGGCAACTTTATTGATGAGGAGTTAGTCAGAGAAATACCACTAGTTCCCTGTGAATCTCCCTTGGCAGTGGCAGCGCAGAGGGACATCCTCTGGGGACCTTCAATTCACCACCACAGACATCACCCTTCAAGTGGGCATCATACACACTTAAATCACACACCTCTATTTCATTCGCTCACCACACCATCCTGTCATTCTCGGAATACCCTGGCTTCAGCAATATAACCCACAAATCTCTTGGAGTGAGAGACAGATATCACAATGGGGCTCCACATGCTTTTCCAACTGCCTGAGGTCAGTAGTTCCTTTATCTGTTGGAGCTGCATCAGTCACAGAGAATATCACTGAGGTACCCAAATTACCAAAGGAATACAAAGATCTGGTGGAGGCCTTCAGTAAGACCAAAGCATCACAACTTCCCCCTCATCATTCCAGCGACTGTGCTACTGAGCTATTACTGGTCACGACACCACCACGAGACAGGATTTTTCCTTTATCTGAGCCTGAAGCCCAGACCATGAGAAGTTACATTGAGGAGGAGCTGGCCAAGGGTTTCATACGACCACCCACTTCCCCTGCTACAGCTGGATTCTTCTTCGTGGGTAAGAAGGACGGTGATCTCCAACCTTGCATCGATTATCGTGCTCTCAATGATATCACTGTGAAATTTTGTTACCCTTTACCATTAGTCCCGGCAGCACTGGAACAACTACGAACTGCCAAGTATTTCACCAAACTGGATCTGCACAGCGCTTACAACTTCATTCACCTCAGAGAGGGGGACGAGTGGAAGACAGCATTCTCCACCAGCAGTGGACACTATGAATACTTGGTTATGCCCTTCGGCCTTGCTAACAGTCCTTCAGTGTTCCAGTCCTTCATCAATGATGTCTTCAGAGATATGTTAAACCAGTGATTGTATACATCGATGACATTCTAATTTATTCTAATACCCTGGAGGAATACATCGGACATGTCAGAGCCATTCTCCAGCATCTAATCTCACACCAGCTCTACACCAAGGCAGAGAAATGTGAGTTTCACCAAACATCTGTATCATTCCTGGGCTACATCATTAGCTCTGAGGGGGTCGCCATGGAGGACAACAAGGTGCGGGCGGTTTTAAACTGGCCTCAACCATCGTCTCTGAAGAAACTACAACATTTTCTGGGGTTTGTTAACTTCTACCGACGGTTCATCAGGAATTTCAGCACGATTGCTGCACCTCTTACGTCCATGCAGAGAGGAGGGGGCACCAAACTATGTTGGTCTGCATCAGCATTACAAGCCTTCAAGGATCTCAAAGCCCACTTTTCCTCCACTCCCATTCTGCATCATCCTAATGCAGACTGTCCATTTGTAGTCAAGGTGGACGCCTTGAACACCGGGATCAGAGCCATTCTTTCACAACACCATGGGTCACCTCCGAAACTCTACCCCTGTGCTTTCTATTCCCGAAAACTCTCCACGGCAGAACAAAACTACGATATGGGGAACCGAGAATTACTCGCCATGAAAGCAGCCCTGGAGGAATGGCGACATTGGTTGGAGGGGACAAAGCATCCATTTCTCGTGCTGACAGATCAACGGAAACTTGAATATCTGCACTTAGAAAAGAGAATTAATCCACGGCAGGCCAGGTGGGCACTATTTTTTTTACATGTTTTGACTACAAAATCACTTATTGCCCTGGCACTAAGAATGTTAAGCTCAGAATCAGAACCAGACATCAGAACCCATAATCCCCACATCTCACATGGGACATCATGACAGAGATTAAGCAGGCCCAGTCTCAAGATCCGGTTCCTCACGACTGCCCTGAAGGCAAAACCTATGTGCCACAGTCATTACGGGAGAGGGTTTTATGGAGGGTCTATACCGCCACCAGCTCCGGGCACCACGACTACACTCCATCTGCTCCAGAACCAATTTTGGTGGAGAACCATGCAGGCAGACACCATTTCTTATGTCAACAAATGCCCCACTTTTGCAGTAACCAAACCTTCCAGACTACTACCGGCAGGCCTGATTCAACCACTTCTCATTCCGCAGCACCCATGGTCTCATGTCGCCATTGGAAGATCGATGATAAAGTCAGTCTCTCAAGGTAACACCACAATCTTAACTGTAGTCGATCGTTTCTCCAAGGCATGTCGATTAATCCCTCTTCCCAAGCTCCCCACAGCCTTCGAGACAGCAGAACATCTATTACATCAAGTATTTTGGTTCTATGGGTTACCTGATGACATCGTATCCGACCGAGGTCCACAATTCACTGCTCTGGTCTGGATGGCCTTCTTCCGTCAATTAAATGTCAACATCAGCCTCACCTCTGGGTACCACCCTTAATCCAATGGGCAGACTGAACGTCTGAATCAAGAGATCACTCGTTTCCTCAGAATGTATTGCCATCAACACCAAAGCGACTGGAGCCGGTACCTGCTCTGGGCAGAATACGCCCAAAACTCACTAAAGAAACCATCCATGTGGATGATTCCATTCCAGTGTATGCTGGGATTTCAACCACCCTTGTTCCCCTGGTCAGGAGAGCCCAAGGAACTACCGTCCATCAACGACTGGCTCCGGCGGAGCGAGGAAGTGTGGAACCAGGCGCATGTCCATCTACAGTGAGCTGTGAGGAGATCGAAAAAGCAGGCTGATTGGCATCATCATCCAAGTCCCCAATATACACCAGGACAATGGGTCTGGCTCTCCACTCACGACCTACGCCTTCGTCTGCCCTGCAGAAAGCTCAATCCCAGGTATGTGGGTCCCTTCAAAATCATAAGACAAATCACTCCCGTATCATTCCGTCTTCAACTGCCCGCTAACTATCGTATTTCTCCCACATTTCATGTCTCGCTGCTCAAACCTGCTGTTGGTCCGAGGGAGGAAGTGGAGGACAATACTGTAAACCCCCCCACCCCCATATTCGTGGATGGTGAAGAAGCTTACCAGGTTCAAGAACTCATGGACTCCAGATGGTGGGATCGCGGAATTCAATATATGGTAGTCTGGGAGTGATATGGTCCGGAGGAGCATTCCTGGGTCAATGCTGAGGATATTCTTGACCCCAACCTCATAACTGAATTCTACAGGACTCATCTGCAAAGACCTGCCCACAGACCCCATGGAAGACCCCGGCGTCGTGTGCTTCCTCGTGTCAGTAGCCGCTCGTGTTGCTTTATATTTTGAATACTGATCTCTGCCTGTTGTATATTCTCTGTGACTTTACAAGTAAAGCTGCAAATGGATCTAACTTCTGGTTCTCCTGAGTCTATGTTACAGCTGGCAATTATTATGACAAAGCGGCTTTTCAAATTACTATTTAAATGAATTTGCTGTCATTCTTCTCATATACAGGTTTGATGTTTATGTGGTATCATGTTGGAATCCAACAGTATCCTTAGGTATGTGTGGCGAAATGATCTGCCCCTCTGGCTCGTCATCGTCACCCCGCCTCTTAGGGCTGCCCTTCAGTCAGGCTCACTACGGGAGTTGGGCGGGAGAGCGAGAAGAGGTGCATAATTAATAAGCCTTGTTTGGTCAGCAGTGAATGAAGCACATATGATGGGGATAAAGCTTCAACACCGCTGTCTTTAAAATGCAGTGCGCACCTCTTCTCGGGGAGCCGGCTTCAAATCTCCATGTGTGCACACACTGGCATCCTCACACGCCCAGGAACAGAGCTGGGAGGGATCGGATGAGTGGACACGCTGCCGGAACCGTTCTTTGGACCCCCGGACGTTGTAATGAGTCTCCAGGGGTGAACTGCTCACGTTGCCGCCGACAGGCTAGATGCCAGGCCGCCTTCCTCTCATGCTTGCCGCGGGCCTGGGAAGACAGGCCGCCAGTGACGCCGCCGCCCCATGCGCCATGGAATTTGGAGGGGAGCGCGAGCGGCCAACTGACCCAGCCCGTGCCTGGGCTTTCCTATGAACACTACCCCGCACCTTTTACAGAGCCCGTTTACCACGAGGATGCCAGATTCCCCCTTTATTATGAACACTATTCCCCCTTGGACACTTTATTACCCCTTTTGGATATTTTTACGTTTATTATTGTTTCCAATAAATGCCTCTCCGAGGCTTGATGCCATACCCACTGTGTCTGTCTCTTGCTCACCCTGCCACAGTATGGGATCCAGTGTATGAGTACCCTCTTTGCCAATATACTGTACCTGGAATTAAGTTCTGAAATATCATTTAATTATATCGCTTGGAGGTGTAGCTCTATTGTGTTGCTATTTTTAGCTCATATAAATGAAGTCCTCCATGCACTATGCAGTGGTCCTGTCAAGGTGCCTTTGTTTTACCTCCAAAACGGCCCCTCCACTGCACATGGTTATTTTGATTTATGATGTTCCATACATATATTACTATGGAAAGTCTGACATTTATTTTCGCAGGGGAAACTCAGACCATGTTGCTCTTATTAGGGTCTTTCTAGAGTCTCACTTACACTTGACTTATGTAAAGTTGATGAAATTGGAAAAAGAGAATTAGTTTTATGGTTTTTGAAATATCGGAAGTCCTCTTTCGGAGGAGTATTACATTCCTTTATAATATATATACATTTTAGATGCTTTCAATATGTCCATATTGTATGTATCTTCAATTGTACAAAATATACAGTAAATGTTAAATACGGTCAGATACCTATGAATAATAAAATGTTATACGATTTTCTACTAGGTGCATTGTTCTTTAACATTTATATGTAGGGTTACCTCATAAATTGTGATCCAAAGTGTATAGTTTTTTTTTTTTTTTAATTTTCTTTTTAAATTTTTAATTTAATTTCAAAATGTTCTGCTTTTGAAAATGTCCTTTTTTCAGAAGTCCACTTTTAGAGTAGTATTGTACATATGTAGGCTATATATATATATATATATATATATATATATATATATATATATATATATATATATATTAATACAATTAATGTTAGACAATACACACTTGCTTTATATACCATAAACACGCCTCAAAATTGCAGCTTTTAAATGTCGTGAGCGTAGTTGAGCATTTTTCTTTCACTCTAGTAGTCACGCACCGTAACTGTATGAAATTTGCATCTTTCTGACTGTAATCACGCATATGAAGACTACACTGACTATACTGTGAACTGAAGACAATAAGAGGCTGAGTTCGGGGAAAGGCATTCTACTGACTACTCTTACTATCAGGGTTGGACTGTAATGGAATTCATGTACCCACGTTATGTATTCAGAATACAAAAATGAAGTAACTGTATTCAGCCCCCATTACGTTTTCAAGCACCTGTATCCAGAATACAGTTACTTCATAACATTTTGTTAGAATACTTTTAGAATACTTCTCTCCTAATGACCACAAAATAAGGCAGAAATAAAAAAAAAAACATATATATATATATATATATATATATATATATATATATATATTGTCAGTCAAGTGAGATACTTAACTGTTTTTCTGAACAGTTTTTCTGAACAGCGCAGATGTGCACTGCATACTTGTCCTCTAGCTCTCTCTTCCCTAGATCAGCAGCACGTGAGCAGTGTTGCCAGGGTTTCATGCCAAATTGGGCTCATTTTAAAACACAGTCATGGGTTAAAATTGTAGCATCACTTGTTGTGGTTTTTGGGATACTTTAAAAATGAACCGCAGTCAACAAAAGTTTTGATGGTAGAGATGATGAAAATGTTTCCCTCTGCCGTAACTCCAAAATCTCATTCTCCATCCAGCATACTCTTAAATTCTGGTCTGTTCCTTAGACAAGGTAAGAAGCTTAAGAAGACTGCATATAATGAGTCATTTGGACTACTTTTATGCTACTTTTTAGTTATTTGGAAACTAATTTGGTCTATATCCAAGGCCAATGCACAAAGATGCACAAAACGAAGTTAGGATGAGCACAAAACATGGACCTCTGAACCATGGAGTAAAGTAATGTGGTTTGATGTGTCATCTTTCATGCTGCTATTTCCAGCATCCAGACTGGTTTATATTTGGAGAAAGCCATGGAATTCTTTCAGCCCCTGATGTCTGTTGTAGTTTTTAATCATGATGGAGAATCTGTAATTGGAATGGCAGCCACCTCATGGGACTCATTAGATCTGACTTTTGTTCTGCATGCTTGCTTGATGGCCAGGGAATATCAGGCCATGATGCAGGACCAGTGTTGCAAATATTGTTCTCCCCTGATGTTCCTTTATTCCACATACACTACTAAACAAATCTCAGAACTTATTGGACATCAAGTTGGAGTGCAAAACCTAACATTTCCACACCAAGCAACAGATAAAACTTAATTGAACGCTTAAGTAAGTTCTGAAAAAGATCTAGGATAATACACTGGGCCATTAAAAAAAAATAAATAATATATATATATATATATATATATATATATATATATATATATATATATATATATATATATATATATATATATAGATATAATATTTTAGACCCCTCAATCTATCTCTATTGAAAGAGATAGATTGAGGAATACTAAAGAAGTTTGGGCACAACTCCAAAAAAATGGATGAGAAACAGGGGGTGGAATGAGGTCCCAGGTATGCATTTAAGGGTTAAATATAATTTCCAAAAACTACCCTCCAGAGACATTTTTAAAGCAATCAAACCAAAACCATCAGACTCCTGCACAGATTCTTTCCCATATATCCCTGGTTAACCAGGACCTCAACAGTTAAAGTGTTAATTGGCTTTAAAAGTCTGTAGGCTCTGCACATTTATATTGACATACATTCTATTCACTTTAAATACCTTAAATACTGACTGCCTATACACCATTGTATAAATGTATAGATGTTTCTTCAAATATGGGCACTTAAATTTCCAAAGATTTTTATTAAATCTAACAGATTTAAACCACTTTTTGTAATATGAAGGTCACATTACAATGTCATGGAAACTGTATTTCTCTTCATAGGTGTAAAAATATATATTTTTATAAAATATGAGAATCCGAAAAATCACAACCTAGTCTCATGAGAATTCGTCACAATACTACAAGATTGCGAATTCGTATGACTTTATTCATACAAAAAAATGTATGACTGATAAATAAACCAATCACATACACTTCACAAACACTCGTTCTGAACCATATGGGACCTCCTTAGCAGCAAGTAAGAGGTGGAATCATTTCTATGTCCGCAGGGCGAAAAACGGCAATAGGTGAAGAAACCCCCATAAACTGTGCATGCTAATGTGTATATTTTATATTGTAATGCTGATTTAGGGCCATATAGCACAATTGCAATATAGCACCGATTGCTTATATACAACAGTGAACAAGTAATTTTTAAAACATTAGGAGAAACTTAGGAGTATGGTCATAAAAACGCATTTGTGCATGGAACTACTTTCTTACGTGACGGATCAGAATCTGCCGTTGCTGGTTCAAACCAAATGATGCGTCCAAGCCTCCGTTAGTAATTCAAAAATGTCACTTCAGAAATAGTATCACGGCTTGTGCTGTTTCTAACAAGTTATTGGATAGACAAGGATGGATGTGTGTGTGTGTGTGTGTGTGTGTGTGTGTTTGTGTGTGTGTGTGAGAGAGAGAGAGAGAGAGAGACGGAGCGTGTGCGATCACCTGTTGCCACTCCCAAGCAGAGATGCTGTCAGCTTTCTGAAGATCAGCTTTCTCAGTGGAAAAATAGCCGTCCAAGCGGGGGTATTTCTCCCTATTTCGCAGTAGCCGGTGCGCAAGAGTCTTTCACTATAGAAACCGCAATGTCCTCCGCTATTTTAAACAGCACATCCTTTCCAATGTGGAAAGTCCGGTAAGAGGTAAGTGCCTTGAGTTGTGTAATTAATCAGTCTGTTGTGTCTCTCAGCTGTGATAATCCTTAATGCTGAAGTTGTTCGTTTAAAGCCGTTTAAAGCCATTTAAAGCTATTTCCTAGCTTTAATAGTGTAGTAGTAATACAAGTGATCACGTAGAGCTGTTGTATGTAAACACTGGCTGACGCGAATGCACACAAAAATGATCTTTTGCCACCACCTGCTGGCTAACATATGTAATGTAAAAAACAACAACAACAACAACAACAAAATACATGGAAAAAGAGACACATACAGTACCTCTCAACACATATGCACTGCTTTTACACTTTAGTTTAGAACGGCATGAACACAAGCGGAGTGATGCACACAGTGAAGCGTCCGAGTGCTGATGGTGTGAGACCATCAGTGCTCATGGAAAGTCTCTCGTCCAATCAGATTCGAGGACCAGAACTAACTGTTGTATATAGTTCCGTTCATCAAATCTGATTGGACAAGAGACGTTCCATGAGTACTGATGGTCTCACACCATCAGCACTCAGTCGCTTCACTGTGTGTATCACTCCGCTTGTTTTTGTACCATTCTAAACTAAGTGTAAGAGCAGTGCAGATGTTTTAAGAGCCATCTGTCTCTTTACATTTAATTTTGTGATATTACATATTTTAGCCAGCAGGTAGAGGCAAAAGACCATTTTTGTGTATAATGTGAGCCAGTTGGTGATGTGAATTGAGTCAAAATATTCGCTCGTATTACTACTACACTACTAAAGCTATGAAATAGCTTTAAACTAACAACTTCAGCATTAAGGCTCATCACAGCTGAGAGACAAAACAGACTGATTAATTACACAAACTCAAGGCACTTACCTCTTACCGGACTTTCCACATTGGAGAGGAAAAAATGGTGGAGGAGTTGCAGTTTCTATAGTAGTGAAGGACACTTGCGCACCGGCTACCGCAAAATAGGGAGGAATACCCCCGCTTGGACGTCTATTTTTCCACTAAGGTAATAGGATGAATTTGACCAAAATGACATTATCTTCAGAAAGCTGACTAACAGACCACAGCATCATCAACAGGTGATCGCACATGGTCCATCTCTCTCTTTCTCTCTCTCTCTCTCTCTCTCTCTCTCTCTCTCTCTCTCTCTCACTCTCTCTCCCTCTCTCTCTCTCACACACACACACACATACACACACACATCCTTGTTTCTCCAATAACATGTAAGAAACAGCCCAAACTGTGATACTAGTAGTTCTGAAGTGATCTTTTTGAGAGGCTTGGACACATCATTTTGTTTGAACCAGCAGCAGCAGATTCTGATCTGTCGCGTAAGAAAGTAGTTCCATGCACAAATGCCTTTTTTTGTGACTGTACTCAGTGTTTCCTAATTTTTAGGATTTTTACTTGTTCATTGAACTGTTGTACATAAGCAATATCACACTCGCAATTGTGCTATATGGCCCTAAATCAGCACTGCTGTGATTCGGCCGCAGGCACGAGGCCGCAGGTAATCTGATATAGGGCTATGTGATATTGCTTATATATATATATATATATTTATATTACCATTAACAAAGATTAATAAATGCTGTAAAATATATATATATATATATATATATATATATATATATATATATATATATATATATATATATATATATATATATATATATATATATTATTCATTGCATTAACTAATGTTAACAAGTAGAACCTTTTTGTAAAGTGTTACCAAATAATTTTTCAGTGGAAAAAGATTGAGTGAAAGTTGTTGATTCCTTTCACTGATCATATCACCAGATTTGCAAATGCATGTATGTCATTCATACAAATTTGAATAATAGCTCATTTCTGGGGAGGTTTTCTGCTTGACTGCACAAAAATACCAGACGCCAGAGATAATGGACATTCAGAAATACAATTTATAAATCATCTGCAATGGGTTTAGACATGCACAGCTGCGAGCCAGTTCATTTTTGCATCTTGAATATTTAACAAATGATCACATTCGCAGTTAGTGCATGAATAGCGCATGAATATATTTTTAATGAAATATAGTGTAATATCTAATAGAACCAAAAAAGTGACTATAGGCTGTTGTTGTAGTAATACAAACAATTAAAGCATATTTGCTTTTTCTGACATTATCGGTTAGGTTTAGGTTTAAGATTTAGGGTAGGGAAGTATGTTTTGTTGATTGTTTAGTACTTAAAGTACCTTAAAAACTTCATCTGTTTGGGCGAATATTTAACTCATTTATAGCGCCACACAGTGGAAATTTCACCTCAGATTTGCTGCAAAACTTGTAATGAACCATGTAATACCATTTTGCAAAACTGTCACCATCAAATTTATTTCATATTTATAGTTTCAGTTCTGTCACTGTATAATAGTCACACACATAATTTACTGTTCTATACAGTATATGCTTGGATTTAAATCTACTACTGAACCACACACTTAATTAATAGGAATGTCAACACTCACAGTATTTTGCATTTGGATATTTGTGCATTTGTTTGTCTCTAAATAACAGTGGAAAAGGTCACAGAGCCAATAATTGCAGACTGCAAATGCCTTCAGCTGTAAACTACCGCTCAGCCTGGATTATGCATTATTGTGTCAATGCAATTTGAGCAGATATTGGGGCCGCAGGGAGAGATTGTGCTCTAATGCTTTGATAGCACAGCTATATCAGCCATGGAAGTCTGAGGTAAGAAATACATGTAGTTTAAGTCATAAAAAATAAGAATTTATCTTAACTTTATCTGTTAAGATGTCACAATAAATTAATAAGCAATAATTTACTCACCCTCATCTCTTTTTTTTTTTTTTTTTTTTTTTTTGTGGATGTGGTAAGTTTGGTTGAACTATCTCTTTAACTATAACAATATGAGATACTTTTATATTTATGGATTTATCAGAATGATGAGCCAGTTTTTGACATGAACAGATTATACAGCCAGTTTTATTACTGGTTTTCTTATTCTGAATATGAAACACATTTGATTTATTGATGTATTAGTCACATCTGCTGTCCATGGTCCTGACATATGAAAATGTAGAATTTAATATTTGTCTGCGACTGCATCCCACATGCAGATACATATGCATTGTGACAGTTCACAGGCATAGATAACACTACATAGGGCATTTTCACACCAGTTAAAGTGAATTGAACAAGTAAATAAACAATATTAGGTTTCTATTCAAAGACTCCTTGAAACAATCTAAATGTGAAAATAGCTATCAATAAACTGGTAGATTCCCTACAGCTTAGCTCTATGTGAAAGAAGTTATCATTATTACTATAGTAAGCACAACTTCTACTATTGCACAGTTAGGTTTAGGGATTTGAAATCTTAAGTATTAAAATTCAGCACGTAAAACATCCCACACTGTTTGTGCTTCAGACATGAATGATACATCAAATGATGTGGCTTGTGGAGAAAAGGTGTGCTATTACTTTGCTAGTGACTGGTGGTGACAAAACTGCAAAAACATCCCTAAGACATACAATGTTCTGTAGGAGGACTCAAGCCATATCTAAGGTCCAGAATATCATTGGTATCCTTTACAAATGCCATAAACATTCATTTGTATTTCAGATATCTGGAGCCTCTTTTAGGAGAATTGCATTTACACACTGATTTCCAAGGTGTTTCCTGTGTTTTCGGACAGATGCAGATAATGAAAATGCATTTGCACCTTCTTCAAATGTGGTCAGAATCTGTCACTGACCACCTCTGAATGTGGTTTCAGTGATCCTATCACAATGCATCTGGGTCCATTGACACCTGGCTTTGAATGTGTTCAAGCGCTATGCAATTTTGATCTCATCACCAAAAATGCATATTAAAGGAAAAGTTCTCTCATCGTTTATTCACCCTCATGCCATTCCAAACTTGTAGGACTTTCTACATTTCTTCTGTGTATATATTTTAAAGAATATTTTAAAGAATGTATGAGGTGTTTTTTTTTATTTTTTATTTTTTTTCATACAATACAAGTCAATTGGACAAAAACGTTTAAGCTCCAAAAAGGACATAAAGTCAGCATAAAAGTAATCCATCCAGTTTGAGTGGTACTGTATATTCTACATCTTCTAAAGCTAAATGATTGGTTTGGGTGAGAAACAGACCAAAATTTAAGTCAAGTCATATTTATTTGTACAGCGCCTTTCACAACACACATCGTTTCAAAGCAGCTTTACAGAAAATCATGCATTAACTAATATTAATTAAATAATAATTGTATTTAGAAACCCCAGTGAGCAAGCTGAAGGCAGCTGTGGCAAGGAACACAAAACTCCATAAGATGTATGAGACTGCATGAGGGTGAGTTATGTTAAAGTGATAGATCACCCAAAAATGAAAACTCTCTCATCATTTATTCACCCTCATGCCAACCCATATGTGTATCACTTTCTGTCTTCTGCTGAACACATATAAAGATTTTTAGAAGAATACCTCAGCTCTGTAGATCCATACAATGCAAGTGAATAGTGATCAGAACTCTGAAGCTCCAAAAATCACATACTTGCAGAATAAAAGTAATCCATAAGACTTCAGTGGTTACTCCAGTGGTTAAATCCATATAATCTGAAGCGTAAAGATAGGTGTTGGTGCTAAATATATGTCCTTTTTTTCATTAAATATCCACCTTTGACCAGCCGCAACCAGTAGGTGGTGATATGCACGAATAATGTGAATTGCCAAAAAACAGAAGAAGAATTTTAAAGTAAAAGTGGAGACTGATAGTAAAAAAAAAAAAATGACTTAGGTGGGTATAGTTAATGTTATTTCTGTAATATTTTGATGTATCTTTGTGAAGATTGAAAAAAAAAGTACTTAAATATTGATCTGTTTTCTCGCAATCAATCTGTGGATTTAACCACTGGAGTTATATGTATTACTTTTACACTGACTTATTTGATTTTTTGGATATTCAATGTTCTGGCCACCATTCACTTGCACTGTATAAACCTACAGAGCTGAAATATTCTTCTTAAAATCTACATTTGTGTTCTGGAGAAGAAAGAAAGTCATACACATCTGGGATGGCATGAGGGTGGGTACATGATGAGAGCATTTTCATTTTGAGGCAAACTATCCCTTTTAGAGATTTTATTTTTATTTTTGGTGAACTATTCCTTTAATGATCCAGTAAGCAACCACCTAGCAACCACACCTAACCAAATGCATAGCAACACCCTTGCAACCATCCACAACACCCTAGCACCGTGGCAGCAATTTTTGCATGAGAAAACACAACTTCTGAAATTGTACAAATCAAGTCTTTATTTATAGGACAGTGGAAAGAGGACAAACATCTTAAAGTGGGTTAAATGGGATCGGGAAATGATGCAAGCAGGTTTTAATTATAATAACATCCTTCGTTCACTCATTTTTCTCTATGGGAGTAATAGTTGTTTTTGTACGAGTCCATTCGTAGATTTCTTACGATTTCACCATCTCGTTGGTCAGAGCATTTGCGCTAACAAACTTGGTCATGGCCCCAACCTTAAAGAACAATCCAAAATGTAATCATTTATTACATAAAATATGCAGGTGATCCCCAAGTGCAACATAATTTTCTCTTTGAGATAAAGTGTGTAACTTCTGCACCACTAGCGGCACAAAACAGAATTGCAAAAATAATTTCAGATTAAAAAAAACTACCTCCGTCTTCCAATAATCAAACAGATAGCCCCACACCAAATTTATGCTATTGTTTGAGCCAAAGCTGCTATGTCTGTCTGATCGGGATGCTCAGACAAACAGACTGATGTTTTGAAAGCACTATGAGTCTCATTGTTTACAGTTTTCAGGGATGTCAACCTATGAATGGCTAACTTAAAGTTGTCTACACACATAAAGCTGTGATAAGAGAAAGTATTTTAACATTTAAAAAAAAATTGCCGAAATGTTTGAATTTCTTTTATTAACATACAGTAATTTCTTAACCAAATGTAACACAGTACATTTGGTCTTAATCAACAGTGGCAAGTGTAAAGTGGTTATTGAAAGTGAACACAGTCACCATAAACTTATTTACCATTAGCTGTTGATTTGCTGATAATTAGCTGGCACTGTAAAGTGGTGTGTTTGCTGGGTAAATAAACTGTGCCATTTACATTAGCCAACTCTCCACTCTTGTCAAAGTCATTTAGCAGGTCAGCTAAGCAGTTAATGGTTTGCAAATATTGATATAAACGTCCTGGTTTCTCACTGCTGGGAGTCAAAGTGAATTAATCTGAACTTTGCGTTTTTCACGCATGGAGCAGTTCCGTAAACAAGCTCGAGTTTCAACACTATCATTATAAATTTCTATGCACTATTCAATGTTAAATGGCACTCACCGCTCACAAACCATTTTACTTCCGTAATCTGATGAATTTCTGAAAGTTTCTTAATCTTTAAAAGGGAATTTATTCAAGTGAATAATTTAGCAAAATCCAAACCTACAATATGACCAATGCTGCAAGTTTAAATCCAAGATAAAAAGGCATTTGCAACCCATTTTACTTCCATAATATCATGAATTTCTACTTATATTTAACATAAAAAATTGGTGGGACTTGATTTCATCCAACGGGAATTGATTGGATTGTTAAAAGTAAGTGTTGCATACAAAAATGGAGCCAAGTGATTGGAGTGGAGGGGTTAAAAAATAAAAAGGATTGGTGACGTCAGCAGAAAAATAATTTTTTTTCAGAGGCAGAGCAGTTATTACAGTTTGATGAAAGATTATGAACAAAAAATTTTTCCCCTTTGGAATATCGTGTACCAAAGAATTGTGCACAATAAAACCAGGAACATGTATTAAGAAATCAAATATGGTCAATTTCGATTTCATGTTGACTTTAAACGCTTTGCCATTCCATTTTCTAGTGTCAGAGCAAATTACTCTTAACATATTAGCCTTTAATACATTAAATTATATTAAGACAAAAAAAAAAAAACAAATATCAGCAGCACATTGAAGCCCTTTACTCTTTTAAAACGAGGTAGATTAACATCTTATGAATTGTTTGATTAATTGGCATGCAGGTGAGACTTCACAGATAGGAAGCCTATTCAACACTACCTCCCCTCTGACAGCTAAATTACAGTTAATGATATTTTCCAAAAGGTACCTGCATCTCGTTAAGTTCAAAGAATTCTCATTTCAAAGGAACCAAGGTCAAAGCACTAAGACTTGACTTTTTAAATTTGAAAGGGAAATTTTCAAACCCTTGGAACACTTAAGGGCCTTTCACACGACTAGCTTCAGGCTTCAATACAACTCTCAAAACAAACTTCATGTGCTCAAGCTTTCCACATAAACCCCATTATGAGGTTGCTATGAAGCGAGAAAACGTACTGGTTACTTTCGTACTTTCGTTACTTTCCCTGATGGAGGGAACGGGACGTTGTGTCGATGTAGTGACACTAGGGGTCACTCTTGGGAGCCCCAAACACCTCTGCTTTTTTGAAAAAAGGCCAATGAGAATTGGCGAGTGGAATTTGCATGCCACTCCCCTGGACATATGGGTATAAAAGGAGCTGGTATGCAGCCACTCATTCAGGTTTTGTGCTGAGGAGCCGAGACCAGGTCCCGGCCATTTCAGTGGGTAGTTCAGTGTTGTGGCAAGAGGGACACAACGTCTCGTTCCCTCCATCAGGGAACGGAGGTTACAAAAGAAACCAGGACGTTCCCTATCTGTCACTCACTCGACGTTGTGTCGATGTAATGACACTAGGGGTCCCTATACAAAACGCCACAACTATCTGAACGGTGTTACGTGAACTGGTGGTGTGTGATGGGCAGACCACTGTGTGCCTCGTAGCCAGCACACCAGGCCATCACGTAACCTCCCCCAGCGCTCTTATGAGCGTTGAACGGTCCATCAGGAACAAGTCGACTGCCCAACTATAGGGACAGGCTAGCCCAGCCGAGGCCTCTTTCCCTCTCATTTCTCCCCAAAAAGAGTGGAATTTGTTAACTGACTGGGAGCCATAAGTGTCTGCGTCGGGGGGTGTCCCTCCCAAGGGGAAGACATCGCAGAGACCACACCCAGCCCAAAAATGGGGGGGGGGGGTGGCTATTTTGAGTGGAATACATCACATGGTCTTACCGAGTCTTGTTGGAAGTATGTCATGTGGAGAGGTCCCAAGGTAGGTCCTACCTGAAGAGGGAGGAGTTTCTACAGAGCATGGCGACCGGGGGCAGAGGGGCCTCTGCCCAAGGAAGATGCAGTTTACCGATAGGGAAACGATTTTGTGGACGATATCACATGGGGTCGCCTTCGGGGAACCAGCACATGTGGAGCACCTACCTCAGTACAGGGTCTCATTAGCGCACGTACTGGGCTGGTCAGTGAGTTTCTCCGCAAACTCAACTGCCAGAGGGCTAAGGAGGAAATTCATCCAGGGATCACAGTCTGCGAACATGACTGGGAGTCAAGAGCACACATCTTCACCTCAAGGGAGGGAAAGGTGCTGTGCGCAAGCGGTACACCCGGCCAGCTGTCCCGGAACTTACCTGCTCATGCCTGCCAATACATGGGACGAGACCGGCTCAACCTGGAGATTGTAGAACCTTGCAAAGGTGTTTTTGCCTTGAGGTGCCACTGGCCAGGGCCCAGGAGGCCGCCACACTCCTGGTAGAGTGGGCTCGTAACCCCGCAGGGGGTGGCACGTCCTGAGCCTGATATGCCATCGGGATGGCGTCAATGACCCAGTGGGCGATCCTCTGTTTGGAGACAGCTTTCTTTTGTGCTGTCCACCAAAGCAGACAAATAGCTGCTCGGACCATCTAAGGATCTGCGTGTGATCCAAATAGATGAGTAAAGCTTGCACTGGACACAGCAATGCCATGGCTGGGTCTGCCTCCTCCTGGGGCAGTGCTTGCAGGTTCACCACCTGATCCCTAAAAGGGGTCATGGGAACCTTGGGCACATAGCCCGGTTGGGATCTCATGATCATGTGAGAGTAACCCGGACTGAACTCCAGGCACGATTCACTGACAGAGAATGCCTGCAGGTCCCCTACCCTTTTGATGGAATTGAGCGCAGTCAGGAGGGCAGTCTTCAAAGAGAGTGCCTTAAGCTCAGCTGACTCCAAGAGCTCAAAGGGAGCTCCCTATAGACCCCGAAGGACTACAGAGAGATCCCACATGGGGACGAGGCATGGTCTGGAGGGATTCAACCTCCTAGCACCTCTCAGGAACCTGATGATCAAGTCGTGCTACTTACCATCTACTGCATCGTGATGAGCCGAAATAGCAGCTACATACACCTTCAAGGTGGAGGTGGACAGCCACTCCTCCAGCCTCTCCTGCAGGAAGGAAAGCACCGATCCAACTGCACATCTCTGGGGGTCTTCATGTCGGGAAGAACACCACTTAATGAACAGACGCAACTTCAAGGCATACAGGCACCTCGTAGAGGGAGCCCTACCTGAGTGATCATGTCTACCAGAGGTCTAGTCGTGGGTGCCAGATGGTGCCCTGTCCCTGAGAAAGAAGGTCCTTCCTCAGGGGAATTCGCCAGGGGGTGGGGGCTGTTGCGAGGAGCGTGAGGTCCGATAACCATGTCTGGGTGGGCCAGTAGGGTGCTACAAGGATGACCTGCTCCTCGTCCTCCCTGACCTTGCACAGGGTCTGTGCAAGTAGGCTCACTGGGGGAAACGCATATTTGCGACGTCCAGGGGGCCAGCTGTGTGCCAGCGCGTCTACACCGAGAGGTGCCTCGGTCAGGGCGTACCAGAGCGGGCAGTGGGAGGATTCTTGGGAGGCGAACAGGTCTACCTGTGCCTGCCTGAATCGACTCCAAATCAGCTGGACCACCTGAGGGTGGAGTCTCCACTCTCCCCTGAGGGTAACCTGCCATGACAGCACGTCCACTGCAGTGTTGAGGTCGCCCGGGATGTGAGTGGCTCGCAGCAACTTGAGGTGCTGCTGACTCCAGAGGAGGTGGTCTCATATGCATCAACCCGAGCGGAGTGGCCACTGCTGAGGATGCCAAATGCCCCAGGAGCCTCTGAAACAGTTACAGTGGAACCGCTGTCTTCTGTCTGAATGCCTTCAAACAGGTCAGCACCGACTGTGCACGCTCATTTGTGAGGTGTGCCGTCAACGAGACTGAGTCCAACTCCAAGCCGAGAAAAGAGATGCTCTGAACCGGGAGGAGCTTGCTTTTTTCCCAGTTGACCCCAAGCCCTAGTCGGCTGAGGTGCGAGAGCACCAGGTCCCTGTGTGCACACAACACATCCCGAGAGTGAGCTAGGATTAGCCAATCATCGAGATAGTTGAGGATGCGAATGCCCTCTTCCCTTAGCAGGGCAAAGGCTGCCTCTGCGACCTTCGTGAAGACGCGAGGGGATATGGACAGGCCGAAAGGGAGGACCTTGTACTGATACGCCTGACCCTCGAATGCAAACTGCAGGAAGGGTCTGTGTCAAGGTAGAACCTTCAGGTCTACCGCCGCGAACCAATCTTGATGCCGGACGCTCTCTAGAATGCGTTTTTGCATCAGCATCTTGAACGGGAGTCTGTGTAAAGCCCGGTTCAGTACTCGCAGGTCCAAGATTGGCCGCAACCCACCGCCTTTTTTTGGTACAATGAAGGAGGGGCTGTAAAACCCCTTCTTCATCTTGGCCGGAGGGACAGGCTCTATTGCATCCTTCCGTAGGAGGGTAGTAATCTCTGCGCGCAAGGTAGCAGCATTCTTGCCCTTCACCGAGGTGAAGTGGATACCGCTGAACCCGGGCGGATGCCTGGTGAACTGAATCGCAGAGCTGAGTCGGATGGTCCGTATCAGCCATCGGACAGATTGGAAAGCGCAAACCACGCGTCCAAGCTCCGGGTGAGGGGGAACAAGGAGAAAATCTCGTCGGACATACTGGCAGGTGGGGCCTCGCGGCAAGGTGCCACGCCGTGTTGTGGCCGTGCTGAGTTCAGGGACATCGAAACACTCACCTGGCTCCTTGTGACCACCCCCGGAACAGCCTAGGATGGGAGAGGAAGAGGCCTGTCCTCGTGACCCGTGGAGACTGTCACATCGGGGGCAGATTTGTGCCACAGCTGGGCGCGAAGGGGTGGGGAGACCGCTCCTGCATCAATCCCGGGGCAGAACTACCCTCGTGCAGTTCCTTTAGCGCTTTGGCTTGGTGGACTTGCAGGAGAGCCATGGCATGCAGGGCGGTGGGGGCTTGTCCAGCAGCACTGTAGGCTTTGGCCGTCAGGGACGACATAAACTTACAGGCCTTGGACGGGAGATCCACCAGGGGAATCGCCGAATAGCCCCTGGCCACCCCACCATCGAGGGTAGTGAGGGCAGGGGAGCTGAAAGATCGGGACTGGGCAGTAAATGGTGCCTCCCACGATCTTGTCAGCTCCTCGAGCACTTCGGGGAAGAAAGGAACTGGAGTGGGGCGTGGCTGTGAGCAGCGCCAAAGATAAAATCTGAATGAGTGGTTGCATACCAGCTCCTTTTATACCTGTATGTCCGGGGGAGTGGTATGCAAATACCAGATCGGGACTGGGCAGTAAAAGGTGCCTCCCACGATCTTGTCAGCTCCTCGAGCACTTTGGGGAAGAAAGGAACTGGAGTGGGGCGTGGCTGTGAGCGGCGCCAAAGATAAAATCTGAATGAGTGGTTGCATACCAGCTCCTTTTATACCCGTATGTCCAGGGGAGTGGTATGCAAATACCACTCGCCAATTTTCATTGGCCTTTTATCAAAGACCAGAGGTGTCTCGGGCTCCCAAGAGTGACCCCTAGTGTCACTATATCAACACAACGTCGAATGAGTGACAGATAGGGAACCCTATTTCACTCAGGTCCAACTGACAGCATGGCGGGTGGGACAGCAGGAGGATGCAACAGTTTACCTGGCCTTGGCAGTTGAAGGCCCAGTGCTGCAAGTTTTGCTTGACCTTACACCGGCAGAACAGCAGAATTACAAGGCTCTCATCTCCGCCCTCAAGCGTCGATTCAGGGAATGGCAGACCAAAGAATGATGACGAGAGAAGTTAGCCAGCAGGCGGAGAAAGGAAGATGAGAGTCTGGGAGCTTTAGCCGCAGATGTGCAGTTCTATGTGCAGCGTGGCTATCCACAATGTGATGTAACTGCACAAGAGAACTTGGCCCTTCATGCATTCCTGCAAGCCCTTATTCCCGAGAGGCTGCGGCAGCATGTTCGCCTCGCTGCCCCAAAAACCTTGGCACAAGTGCTGGTAGAAGCGGAGCAGGCAGAGTCTGTGTTCTTTACGGCTCGTATACCAACGAGTTTCAACAACCCGCATGTGAGGGTACGGCAAGCGGAGTGTGCAGACAATGGCGACAATGTGGAGGTATGTCAGGTGGAGGCAGTTGGCCCTAAGTTTGAGCATAGAGAATTTACACAGAGACAGAGGAAGCAGACCATCAGGCGGGAACCATGCTACCACTGTGGGGAGATGGAGCATGTGGCTCGTGACTGTCCTGCACCTGCACCTCGGCCCCACATTCCTTCACCGTCGGGAAACTGATGGTGAGCAGCAGGGCAGAGGGCCTGCAGCTCCTTCCCATTTCTACTCCCCTCCATAGCAAGTGCTCACTTGTGGGCCACACTCAAAGCCTATATGTTGCCTGTGTCATTGATGGCCATCCCTGCTAGGCCCTGATCGACATGGGATCCACCATCTCTATTGTCTGTCCTGGATGAATATGAATATGGTAACTGCAATGAATATGAAAATGGTGACTGGGGAATGCGCATCCATCAAGGGAAGGAAGTCTTTGCAAGTGACGATTGGGGCTGAGAATGTGACCCATGAGTTTTGGTTGGCCAACATAGAGGACGCCTGCATCATGGGGCTGGAATTCCTTTCATGCTATGGTGCACACGTGGATGTGGCAGGAGCTCATCTATGACTGGGCATGAATATGGTGCCCTTGCAGAGGAGTCAGAGAACCACTGGAGTGTCCCAGGCTTGCCTGCGGAGGAAGTCAGCCAGCAAACGGATTCACAAGCCATCCCAGGGAGTTGCTTCCATAAGTATTCCGGCCATGGTAGGTCAGTTGGCCCCATCAGGACCATTAACCACCTGCAACTTGCCACAGTGCCAGTCACCATCAACAGAGACTGTCCAGGCTGTTAGTGAACTGAGGTCGCAGTTGTGTAGGGCTCACCCCTCACCAAAGTCAGCAACTCCATGAAATGTTTGACAGAAACCAAGATGTTTTTGCGGTGTGGGAAGAGGAGTGTGGGCGGACGGGGCTGGTTATTGCTCCACCCATTCGCCTACAGCCCCATCTTTTGGCACTGGCCAAGCAGGCGGCAGTGGAGCAAAAGATACAGGAAATGGCAGAGGCAGGAGTCATCGAGCCATCCAACAGCCCATGGGCAGCCCCTGCCATGCTCGTAAAGATAAAAGACTCCTCCTGGCGGTTCTGCATGGATTACCGATGGCTTAATGCAGTCACCAAGAAGGACTCCTATCCACTGCCCCACATTGATGAGGCCCTGGATTACATTGCTGGGTCCAGTTGGTTCAGTTCCCTTGAACTCCACAGCAGGTATTTGCAGGTAGAATTGGCCCCGGAGGCCAGGCCTAAGACTGCTTTTACCACTGGTCAAGGGCTTTGGCAGTTCTAGGTAATGCCGTTCGGACTTTGTAATGCCTCTGCCAACTTTGAGCGCTTAATGGAGCGGGTGTTAGTGGGTATTCCTCATAGCTGTTGTGTAGTATACCTGGATGACCTGTTAGTATATGCTCCAGACTTTAAGGGTGCCTTGTAACATCTCCAGGAAGTATTTTCCGCTATTTGCCTAGCTGATCTGTGCCTCAACCCCAAAAAGTGCCACCTGCTATGCTGAGAAACCACCTTTCTGGGGCATTTGGTAGGTACAGCAGGAGTATCTACTGACCTGGTAAAGGTGGCCATTTTGTGAAACTGGCCTGCGCCCAAGGATGCTACTGAGCTTTGCAGTTTCTTGGGACTGGAATCCTACTACCACCGATATGTGAGAAACTTTTCCACCATTGCCAGCCCGCTTCACCAGCTGACGGAAATGAGACGGGCCTTTGACTGGGTTGACACCTGTGAGGAAGCTTCCCAATGGCTGTGGGAGGTACTATCTGGGTGAAAGTCTATTACTCCCAGTGGGACACTATCACTCAACACATAATGGTCTGTTGTATAGGTGGTGGCAAGCAACGAGCGGGGGGGGGGCTACCTATCTGCAACTGCTGGAGCCTCGTTCCTTGAGACTTCGGGTCCTGTAAATGGTGCATGGCTCTGTGGGTGCTGGTCATTTTGAGGTGGAAAAGACCTTGAGGTGGCTGAGGAGGCGATTCCACTGGTCAGGATGCCGTCTAAGATGTGGAGCTCCACGTCCGCTGCTGTGATACCTGTACAGCCCAGAAAGGTCCCACACAATGACCCCACGCCCCTCTGCAGCAGTACCTGGTGGGGGCACCTGTGGAGCAGGTTGGCATTGACATCTTGGGCCCCTTTCCAGTTTTGGAAACTAAGAACCGCTACATCTTAGTAGCCATGGACTACTTTACAAAATGGCCTGAGGCATATGCAATACCTGACCAAAGTGCAACAACGATGGCAGTGAAGTTGGTGGAAGAAATGTTCTGCCGCTTCGGGGCACCAGGGGAAATCCACAGTGACCAGGGCCACAACTTCGAAGCACAGGACTTAGGAGAAATCTGTCAGCGCTTGGGAATTAAAAAAAACTTGCACAACCCTTCTCCATCTGCAAAGTGACGGCCTGGTGGAGCGATTTAACCACACCCTGGTCACTCAGTTGGCCGTCCTGACCAGCAAACACCAGCACAACTGGGACCATCATCTACCCCTTGTCCTGAGGTCTTACCAGACGGTAGTCCAGGGGTCCACGGGCTGCACCCCTGCTGTTCCATGTTCGGCTGAGAACTCCGGACGCCAGTGGATTTAGTGTTTGGATCCCCTCCTGAGCCAGAGATCCTGGGGGGCCAAGCACTGGCTATTTGCAGCAGTTGCGGGACAGGCTTCAGGTGATACACCAGGGGGCAAGAGACCTGGGGAATGCAGCAATTAAACAAAAGAGGTTGTATGATGTACACAGCAATGACAAAGACTTTGCTCCTGGTGACAAAGTTTGGGTTTATAGTCCAAACTGTAAAAAAGGCTGCTCTCCAAAGCTCTGTAGCCATTGGTGTGGCACATGTGAAGTTTTGGGAAAAATCTCTGATGTTGTCTACCGAGTTCGCCTGGGGGGGACGACAGCGGATGGCGGTACCCCATTGTGATTGGCTCACAATGTAACTCCCCTTTAGGAATGAACCATATGGTGAAGGAAATGAGGAAGACCCTCTGTCGGAAACTGGGGAAGCTGGTGACACCGTGAAAGTACCAGCAACCTTACCATGCGTCATTGATCGAACTGATGCCCCTGAGGGGCGACCCCAGCGACAGGATTATGTTTGTAGTGTTGTGGGAGCTATGAAGGAGTCCCCACTCAAGCCCGAAAAGGACTGGTTCTATGGATCTGAACTGTTCAACATTTGAAGATAGTACTGCTATGCTGTGCACTCCGAATAAACCTTGCCGGGACAGCTGTCTGTTGGGGGGGGGGGCAATGTGGCGTCCCAGCATAACTGTGTGCTTAGTTTTGATTGGCTGTTCTGTAGCAAAGGATTATGGGTATTTGCTATTTTGTGTCTTGTAAACCTGTAGTGCTTTCAATTAGGTGCTGTTGTGCACTGTGTGAGTGTTAAGCTTGTTCTGTGTTATATTCCAGAATAAAAGGCTCCTAAGTGATAAAGATGCTTCTCTTGTCTTAACTAGAACACTACATTATGATTGGATCAATATTGCAGTGATTAATAAGTTTCAGCTGGCAACAGTTCTTTTAGCCCTAACTGATGCAGTTTGTAGCTTCTCATTTCTTAAACAACCATGTCAGAAAACATATCACTTGGTCATGGAAAAGATGTTAATGTGTTTCAGAAGGGGCAAATTATTGGCATGCATCAAGCAAAGAAAAAAAATCTCTAAGGAAATTTCTGAAATAACTGGAATTGGGTTAAGAACTGTCCAACACTTTATTAAAACCTGGAAGGACAGTGGTGAACCGTCAGCTTCGTGGAAGAAATTTGGTCATAAAAAAAATCTTGAATGATCATGATTGTAGATCGCTAAAACACTTGGTGAAGTCACATCATACAAAATCGACAGTAGAACTCAGCTATTTGTAATAGTGAAAGTAAGAGCATTTCCACATGCACAATGCGACGAGAACTTACAGGACTGGGACTAAACAGCTGTGTGGCCACAAGAAAGCCACTTGTTTGTGAGGCTAATCGGAAAAGACAACTTCAATTTGCTAGGGAGCATAAAGATTGCAAGATGGAGCGATGGAGCAATGGAAAAAGGTAATGTGGTCTGATGAGTCCAGATTTAACCTTTTCCAAATGACGGGCATGTCAGTGTAAGAAGGGAAGCGCATGAAGCTATGCACCTGTCATGCAAAGTTCCCACTGTACAAGCCGCTGGAGGCAGTGTTATGATCTGGGGTTGCTTCAGTTGGTCAGGTCTAGGCTCACGTTATGCAGCAATAAAATGAAGTCAGCTGACTACCTGAATGTACTGAATGACCAGGTTATCCCATCAATGGATTTTTTCTTCCCTGACGGCATAGGTATATTCCAGGACAACAATGCCAAGATTCATCACGCTCAAATTGTAAAAAGGGTGGTTCAGGGAGCATGAGGAATCATTTTCACACATGAATTGGCCACCAGAGAGTCCTGACCTTAACCCCATTGAAAGTCTTTGGGATGTGCTGGAGAAGATTTTATGGCATGAATAACCAGGTAATCACTGGTTTCAAATGGGATCAAAGTTAAAATTGTCTTGCATCAATGGCAATGCTACAGCATGCTGTTTTGTTTCAAAGAGTTGAATGATTTGGTAAATGTTATGCTTTTATACAAGTGAGAGTTAAGCTGTAAAACTAGAGTACAAAAGTTTGTATATTAGCATATTTTGCGCCATGACAACAAAACCCTGTAGTATTGGATAAAACTTTACACAGATAAGGTTAGCAAGCAATTGTATCACACCAGAATCATGTTAACATGTAAAATGGTGTCGACTTGTGGCTATACTTCTGAAACTATGTGTATTTTAATGTTTATGGACTGACCCCATTCACTTCCATTGTAAGTGCCTTTTGCGATTTTTAATAAGAGAGGAAAGTCGAAATAATATTTTGGAGTAATCAACATTATGCCACAAAGCGAGTCTCCCTGGCTTGAGGCAGTGGCTAAAGACCCTTGGTGAATGGCAGAGCAAAAACTCTGAAAAACTGATTGTCAATTTACATTTGTATGGGGAAAAAATGAACAGAAGCATCTTTATTGTAAGTAAAAGTTTATTTCCATTGCAACATTTCAAATTGTAATGGTTTTTTTTTTTTTTACATTGTTTATAAAATGCATAAATATATATGGAATGCATTATAATATATTCCCAAATAATAATAATAATAATAATAATAATAATAATAAAATGATATTAAAATTTATTTATTTTTTTTTTTGGTTTGTGTGGTATTTTATACATTGAAATATAAGCAAATTGTGTTTTGAACCACTTTCATCATTTGGTTTACTTAGTAACTACATGTTGTCTATTGGCGCCTCCAAGTGGCCTTTTATTAAGTACACTTACATAAATCATTATGGAACAAAGAGTTTTGGTCATATCTACTTCAAGATTGTGTCAGACCTTCATCAGACATGTGGCTTTGTATCAAATGTGTTTTTGGGGCACTGCACATAGTCTTGCATATTTAAAAATAAAAAAGTATTTTATAAATAATATTTGCGGTCACTATTCAAAATATTTGAATAGCTCTAACTAATATTTTTATAATAAAATGATACATTTTTACTCTTGAATAACAAATGTCTAAGTATCTATTTTCAAACGAGCCCAAGTTTGTGTTTGTAGACCAAATGGTTCAAGAACTGGAAGAGTTTTACTTCGGGTATGTCGTTTTCAAGCTCATGCACAAAAAGTGGCCAAATGTTAAGGTTAATGTGCTTTATTATGCAGTTTCATAGTGTTTTTTTAGGTAACAAAACTCACCCAATTATTACTTTATTTTTTATATGTTTCTTGTATAAAGGGATGTGCTGCACCTCTTACTTGAATAAAGAAAGTTTAATGAGCTCTTTGCTCCTGTATATATAAGGATGTCCAGTGTTTATTCACATAAATACAGAACACCAAGAGTTTATTAATTTGGAAGTGTGTTAGCTTTGAAAGCCAATTAAAACTCCCTCCTATTTGTGGTTCTGCATCCTGAAAAAACTCTTGCCTGTTGACAGAATGAGAAATCTACATTACACAGAATGAATATTATCTGAGAAAGCACCCAGCTGTATTTGCCATGCCCAAACACACAATGACTCAAAGTACATGTTTGAATTTCATACACTACCGGTCAAAAGTTTTGAAACGCTTGACCGAAATGTTTCCCATGATCTTAAAAATCTTTTGATCTGAAGGCGTATGCTTAAATGTTTGAAATTAGTTTTGTAGACAAAAATATAATTGTGCCACCATATTAATGTATTTCATTATAAATCTAAAATGTAATAATAATAAAAAAAAAAAAAAAAAAAAAACGTTTTTGAAATTGATAACTTGGACCAAATAATAAAGAAAAGCAGCCAATAAGTGCCAAGCATATAGATGGGAACTCCTTCAATACTGTTTAAAAAGCATCCCAGGGTGATACCTCAAGAAGTTGGTTGAGAAAATGTCAAGAGTACATTTCTGAAAGTTCTAGGCAATGGGTGACTACTTTGAAGATGCTAAAATATTACACAGTTTTACATTTATGCATTTGGCAGATGCTTTTATCCAAACCGACTTACAGTGCACTTATTACAGGGACAATCCCCCTGGAGCAATGTGGAGTTAAGTGCCTTGCTCAAGGACACAATGGTGGTGGCTGTGGGGATTGAACCAGTTAACCAGCTTTAGCCCACTACGCCACCACCACTCCAGTTTTTATTTATTTTGGATTTTGTTTAGTCACAACATAATTCCCATAGTTCCTTTTATGTTATTCCATAGTTTTAATGACTTTACTATTATTCTAAAATGTGAAAAAAAAATTATAATAAAGAATAAGTGTTTCAAAACTTTTGACCGGTAGTGTATGTGGTCCAGCACAGAGCCTACAAATCACTTCAAACCTCTAAATGTGGTCCAGACCTCTTTCCGCAGCCTTTGCTAAACCCAAAGTCATTCTAAAGATGTCACAAACCAAATCAGTACAAGTGCCTGCCTGTGTTTATACCAAAGCACCACTGCAGTAATTATGGTTCTGGATTGTTAATAAATACGTAAACTCCATCCCATAATTCTTCTTATTCACCTAGACTATGCATGCAATTCGTGTGCTTTTCTTCATAAAAATGCCTCATTGCCCCAGAAGTGAAAAAAACTATATAAAATCTTTACTCATATAAGATCGTTACTCACTTTTTTAGCTAAGTTTTTATAGAATTGAACATTTATCTGTAAAATATCACACTTACACCATGCTCCATCCATACTTAAGCAGTACGGTATGAGAGGCCTTGCTATAAAATGGATATAGTCATGGCTATTGGTTAGGCACATTGTGTAGCACAGTGACTATATTGGTATTATAGCATAGCCTTCATCTGAAATTGCATACCCCATGTCTCGTAAATGCTAACTGTTTTCTGGTTTTTGGACTACAACATGAACGGCTCTATTCAGGTTTGAATAACATGTAATTTTGTGTTTTTACGAGCCGTGTCAGCTGGGGGCAGTCAGTGTGCCTCAACAAACCTCATAAGCAGCACAGCCACAGAATAAGACCCGGTCGCACAGGACAGGTTCTTGACAGCTGGCTGAAGCACTACAGAATGCATCTTGATTCATGATTTCCGAAGTTTAAACTACTTTTGACTTGATACAATGTCCAAAAAACATTGCGTAAAAAAAAAAACAATGCATTTATGATGCTGAAATCCAATGAGACGCTCCAAAAGAATCTGTATGACGCACATGTACAGTATATACAGTTGAAGTCAGAAGTTTACTTACAACTTAGCCAAATACATTTAAACTCAGTTTTTCACAATTCCTGACATCTAATCGTAGAAAACTTTGCCTGTCTTGGATCAGTTATGATCACTACTTTATTTTAAGAATGTGAAATGTAAGAATAATAGTAGAGAGAATGATACATTTCAGCTTTTATTTCTTTCATCACATTCCCAGTGGGTCAGATGTTTACATTCACTTTGTTAGTATTTGGTAGCATTGCCTTTAAATTGTTTAACTTGGGTCAAACTTTTTGGGTAGCCTTCCACAAGCTTCTCACAATAATTTGCTGGAATTTTGGCCCATTCCTCCAGACAGAACTGGTGTAATTGATTCAGGTTTGTAGGCCTCCTTGCTCGCACATGCTTTTTCAGTTCTGCTCACAACTTTTCTGTCAGCTTGAGGTCAGGGCTTTGTGATGGCCATTCCAATACCTTGATTTTGTCATACTTAAGCCATTTTGCCACAACTTTGGAGGTATGCTTGGGGTAATTGTCCATTTGTAAGACCCATCTGTGACTGAGCTTTAACTTCCTGGCATTTGGAGCAGTGGCTGTCTCTAGGAGACAGAATGCATCTCCTTCCTGAGTGGTACGATGGATGCGTGGTCCCATGGCGTTTATACTTGCATACTGTTGTTTGTACAGATGAACGTGGTACCTTCAGGTGTTTGGAAATTGCTCCCAAGGATGAACCAGACTTGTGGAGGTCCACAAATGTTTTTCTGAGGTCTTGGCTGATTTCTTTTGATTTTCCTATGATGTGAAGCAAAGAGGCACTGAGTTTGAAGGTATGCCTTAAAATACATCCACAGGTACACCTCCAATTCAGTACACCTCCTATCAGAAGCTAATTGGCTAATTGTCTAAAGGCTTGACATCATTTTCTGGAATTTTTCAAGCTGCTTAAAGGCACAGTTAACTTAGTGTATGTAAACTTCTGACCCACTGGAATTGTGACATAGTCAATTAAAAGTGAAACAATCTGTCTGTAAACAACTGTTGGAAAAATTACTCATGTCATGCACAAAGTAGATGTCCTAAACGACTTGCCAAAACTATAGTTTGCTAATATTAAATCTGTGGAGTAGTTAAAAATTGAGTTTTAATGACTTCAACCTAAGTGTATGTAAACTTCTGACTTCAACTGTATATATTGACTGCTTAAGCCACTTTTTTGTAACACCTAATCAATTTTTCCTTGTCTACCCCAATAATGCAATTCACCTCAATCTGAATATCTTAATCATTATATTTATTATAGGCCCTAGATGAGTGTTGTCAAAAGTACTGATACTTTGTACCAAGTCGATACTAAAATAAAAATTATGTCACAATACCAGAGTTTCTGCAGTACTGGTAGTACCAAGCACCAACTCAGTCCAATACCTGCTGGCTGTCTGACTGACACACAACTGCTTTTAAATGCTCACATGCTTATTTGCACATGTGCTCTGTTACTCCTTTTACACTGAAATTATTCATTCAAGGTAATTATTATTACACAAAGGGCTGCAGTCATAGTCTGCATGATCTGCCTGCTTTAAATTAATGCATGAAGCATTACATTTACGCATTTGGCGGATGCTTTTATCCAAAGCAACTTACAGTGCCCTTATTACAGGGACAGTCCCCCTGGAGCAACCTGGAGTTAAGTGCCTTGCTCAAGGACACAATTGTGGTGGCAGCTGTGGGAATTGAACCAACAACATTCTACTTACCAGTTCAGTGCTTTAGTCCACTACACCACCACCACTCCTCAGTCTGAAGCAGACCGCTCATAACTCCAAACTGCACAGACATTGAGAATAATTTGCGTTGTATGAGACGACAAAGCAGAGCACTGATCGACTGTGAAGTGCACAGCACATGCAGACTATAATCAGCATTTTATAATTAAATCACAGCATTTGTGCTTTAACGGTCACAGTGGGCCATGTAGCAAACCGTTTATCCAGAGAAGTGAGGCATTCGTAATCCATGCATCAAAATAAAAGCTCAAGTCAAAATAAATGCAGGATTCAAAATAAAATCTAGGCACTTGAAATTTAATAAATTGCAACAGACATATATTACAACTGTATAATAAAATGTAATATTCACTGTAGTAATATTAATAATAATAATATATAATGATATTAATAATAATAATTAAGAAACACATCACAAGCAAGAGTACAGTTGTACTGAATAAAACTTAAAAACACTTTAGCAATGCATACTTAATTGAGAAAAATGTGAAGGAAACTTTATTCAACTTTAAATAGGCTAAACGAGTGTGTTCAATAGTACATTAACATATTAGCATATGTTTGTTTTGGTGTTGAAATTGGTATCGAGAACTGTGAAATTTCACTGGTATCTGTATCAACTACTGAAATTTAGGTAGACAACACTACCCTACATATTATATTTATAATTATTTTAATTATTATGCATTTGGTTTATTAAATTATCTTTATTTGGGGCAGTGGTGGTATTGGCTTATTTGGTGCCCTAGGTAAAATCTGATGTGGTGCCCCCCTTAACCTGCCACCCCCCCCCCCCCCCCCCCCACCCCCCAAAAAAACACACAACACAAAAAAAACAAACCCCAAAAAAAATAAAAAAAAAATAAATAAAAAATTTGATTTTTATGATGTTGACAAATTATTTTTACAGAACTATGCTTTAACACACAAAATATAACACAAGGACACAAGGGTTAGTTCACCCAAAAATAAAAATTCTCTCATCATTTACTCACCCTCAAGCCATCCCAGATATGAATGCATTTCTTCTTTCTGCTGAACACAAGCAGCAAATTTTAGAAGAATATCTCAGCTTTGTAGGTCCATTCAATGCAAGTGATTGGTGGCCAAAACTTTGAAGTTCCAAAAATCACATAAAGGCAGCATAAAAGTAATCCATACGACACCAGTGGTAAAATTCCATGACTTTAGAAGTGACATGATTGGTGTGGCTGAGAAACAGATAAATATTTAAGTCCTTTTTTTTTTTTACTTTAAATCTTCACTTTCACATCTGAAAGTCACATGTGATGCCTGTTTAGTTTCACTTTCACATCTGAAAGTGAAAGTGGATATTTGGAGTAAAAAGGGACTTAAATATTGATCTGTTTCTCACCCACACCTATCATATTGCTTCTAAAGACATAGATCTAACCACTGGAGTCTTATGGATTACTTTTATACTGCCTTTATGTGCTTTTTTCTGGCCACCATTCAGTTGCAATTTATGGACCTACAGAGCCGAGATATTTTTCTAAAATCTTCATTTATATTCTGAAAAAGAAAGAAAGCCATGTTTCTGGAATGGCAAGAGGGTGAGTAAATACAGTATATATATATATATATATATATATATATATATATATATATATATATATATATATATACACTGGTGGCCAAAAGTTTGGAATAATGTACAGATTTTGCTCTTATGGAAAGAAATTGGTACATTTATTCACCAAAGTGGCATTCAACTGATCACAATGTATAGTCAGGACATTAATAACATGGAAAAATTACTATTACAATTTGAAAAAAATAAAAATAAAACATGTTCAGAACTTCTTAAACTACTTCAAAAGGTTTACTTCAAAGAAAATCCTCCACGTGCAGCAATGACAGCTTTGCAGATCCTTGGCATTCTAGCTGTCAGTTTGTCCAGATACTCAGGTGACATTTCACCCCGCGCTTCCTGTAGCACTCACCATAGATGTGGCTGTCTTGTCGGGCACTTCTTACACACCTTACAGTCTAGCTGTTCCCACAAATGCTCAATGGGATTAAGATCCATAACACTCTTTTCCAATTATCTGTTGTCCAATGTCTGTGTTTCTTTACCCACTCTAACCTTTTCTTTTTGTTTTTCTGTTTCAAAAGTGGCTTTTTCTTTGCAATTCTTCCCATAAGGTCTGCAATCCTGAGTCTTCTCTTTACTGTTGTACATGAAACTGGTGTTGAGCAGGTAGAATTCAATGAAGCTGTCAGCTGAGGACATGTGAGGCATCTATTTCTCAAACTAGAGACTCTGATTTATCCTCTTGTTTAGTTGTACTTCTGGCCACATCTCTTTCTGTCCTTGTTAGAGCCAGTTATCCTTTGTCTTTGAAGACTGTAGTGTACCCCTTTGTATGAAATCTTCAGTTTTTTGGAGATTTCAAGCATTGTATAGCCTTCATTCCTCAAAACAATGATTGACTGACGAGTTTCTAGAGAAAGCTGTTTCTTTTTTGCCATTTTTGAACTAATATTGACCTTAAGACATGCCGTCTATTGCGTACTGTGGCAACTCAAAGCAAACACAAAGACAATGTTAAGCTTCATTTAATGAACCAAATAGCTTTCAGCTGTATTCAAATCAATTTTATTGTCACACAACCATATACACAAGTGCAATAGTGTGTGAAATTCTTGGGTGCAGTTCCGAGCAACATAGTAGTCGTGACAGTGATGAGACATATACCAGTTTACAATAAACATCAGATTTACACAACACAATTTAAAATCTAATATACACATAATTACACATAACACAATATATAAAAAATAACATACAACGTACAGTATACAATGCACACAATATAGAATACACATTATACAACAAAAATAGTATATATATAGTATATATAAAATATACAGTAGGTTGTATTGTACTGTATTGACATTCAGGCTTTCGGTTGATAGTAAGTTGCCAGTGTGTTGTTAAGAGAGAATATAATTTATGACAGTCCGGTGTGAGATGTAAGAGTAATAAAGTGCAGTGCTGATGTATTTTGATCGTGAGAGATCAAGAGTTCAGAAGTCTGATTGCTTGGGGGAAGAAGCTGTCATGTAGTCGGCTGGTGCGGGTCCTGATGCTGCAATACCGCCTGCCTGATGGTAGTAGTGAGAACAGCCCATGGCTTGGGTGGCTGGAGTCTCTGATGATCCTCCGAGCTTTTTTCACACACCGCCTGGTAAATATGTCCTGGATGTGTCTGGCAGTTCGCACCACCCTTTGCAGGGCTTTGCAGTTGTGGGCGGTGCTATTGCCGTACCAGGTGGAGATGCAGCCAGTCAGGATGCTCTTTACAGTGCTGGTGTAGAACCGTGCGAGGATGTGGCGGTTCATTCCAAACTTCCTCAGCCGCCTCAGGAAGAAGAGGCACTGATGAGCCTTCTTCACAACGGCCTCAGTGTGGACCAACCATGTGAGTTCCTCAGTGATGTGGACACCCAGGAACTTGAAGCTACTGACTCTCTCCACCAGTGCTCCATTGATGGTGATGGGACTGTGTTCTCTTTCTCTTCTCCTGAAGTCCACCACAAGCTCCTTTGTCTTACTGACATTGAGGGAGAGGTTGTGCTCCTGACACCAGTGTGTCAGAGTGTGCACCTCCTCTCTGTAGGCTGTTTCATCAATGCCAGTGATCAGACCTACCACCGTCGTATCATCAGCAAACTTAATGATGGCATTGGAGCTGTGTGTTGCCACACAGTAATGTGTGTACAGGGAATACAGGAGTGGGCTGAGAACACAGCCCTGCAGGGCTCCAGTGTTGAGGGTCAGTGATGAGGAGATGTTGCTGCCCATTCTAACACCTGGCGTCTGCTTGACAGGAAGTCCAGGATCCAGCTGCACAGCGAGCTGTTTAAGCCCAGAGCCCGGAGTTTCTCATCTAGCTTGGAGGGCACTATGGTTTTGAATGCTGAGCTGTAGTCTACAAATAACATTATCACATAAGTGTTCTTTTTTCCAGGTGGGAGGGAGCAGTGTGTATTGTAGATGCAGTGGCATCATCAGTGGAGCGGTTGTTGCAGTATGCAAACTGCAATGGGTCCAGTGATGGAGACAGCACAGAGCAGATGTAATCTCTGATTAGTCTCTCAAAGCATTTGCTGATGATGGGGGTCAGAGCAACAGGACACCAGTCATTTAAGCGATTTTCGATTGCTTTGGAACAGGCACAATGGTGGACGTTTTAAAGCATGTGGGAACTACAGACAAAGAGAGGGAAAGGTTGAAAATGTCCGTAAAAACACCAGCCAGTTGGTTCGCACACGCTCTGATGACACGGCCAGGAATGCCGTCTGGACCCGTGGCTTTGCGGATATTCACCCGTCAGAAAGATCGGGTTACATCCGTTACAGAGACGGAGAGTGAACTAACCTCTGTAGCTTCGGCTGCGAGAGCTCTCTACGTGAGGGTGGTGTTATTTCCCTCGAAACGAGCATAAAAGTATTTAGCTCATCCGGGAGAGAGGCAGTGGTGTTCACAGCGGAGTTTTTTTCCCTTTAAAGTCCGTGGTGATATTAATTCCCTGCCACATGCTTCTAGAGTTGGTGGTGTTAAACTGTCCTTCAATATTTGATATAATGGCAAGTGATTTTCTATTAACAAATTAGCAATTTGGCATGATTACTCAAGGATAAGATGTTGGAGTGATGGCTGCTGGAAATGGGGCTTGTCTAGATTGTGATGTGCTGTTTTTTACATCAGTAATGTCCTGACTATACTTTGTGATCAGTTGAATGCCACTTGGGTGAATTAAAGTCCCAATTTCCTTTCAAAACAGCACAATCTGTAAATTATTCCAAACTTTTGGCCACCAGTGTATATATATATATATATATATATATATATATATATAAATATTACAAATTATATTAACATTTACTTTCCATATACTTTACATACTGTATCTTAAATTGCACAATTAAATTATAGTGTCACTAAATAAAGAAAATGGCAAAGTAGTTACAGATTGCTGCTTGTGCCATTACACTTAATCCCTCATTTAAATTTTAACACTCCCCTCCTAATTTTCATTGATGCCAAATCATTAATGACTTTGTCATGTCTGCCCAGCAATCACATGGTTGATACAAATTTTCTCAAGATCACTGAGGCGATGCTGTGTCATGGTTATCTTATGTTTGTTCAGAATGTAAGCACGTCCATAACCATAACCATATAGAGACTTTAAGGCTGAGTAGCCTTACAGGAACAACACGGGGCACCTTTCTCCCATCGCGATCTTGCGAGCTCTCTGTGAGGGAGAGGTGGCACGATTTGGGGCACCTTTCTCCCATTGCGATCTTGTGAGCCAGGGGCAGGGCACCATAATTTGGGGCACCTTTATCCCATGAAGAGCTTGTGAGCTCTGTGTGGGGGGCGGCCGAGCTGATACCCTGTCATGCCGCCCCATAGATCGTTGCTGCCCTAGGAGCCTGCCTATATCGCCTATGCCAGGATCAGCTACTGATTTGGGGGCCTTTCTTAGCAAATATATATCACATTATTTGGCTATAATGGTTACCCCAATGTGCAAATGCAGTTATATACAACAGCTATAAGCAACATGGAAACATTTACATTAAGGACAAACCCAAGTTTGGACTCAAGATGGTGCCGAGTATGGCTGCTGCGTTGCGAGCTCCAACACAACATAGTAATGTTTTGTTTGTTTTGTTCACAATTCTTATATTTTTTGTCTTGGATGTTGTCTGCCTTATTGTCTACGACAGACAAACACTTTTGGACATTGGTTCAGCAATTTCACACCGTAAACCGGACTTCAAATTTCTCAATGCCGACCCGCTGTTTACAAACACGCAAGCGGAGCCATTTGTCTGGGCAGCACGGCCGCAGAGACGCAAAAGGAAAAGGGGAAACAGAACCGGCATTCTCATCAGAGTAAGACGCCACGCAAATCGACCCCCGCTACCCACTATTCTACTGGCAAATGTTCAGTCTCTGGACAACAAACTCTGCGAGCTGAAAGCACGGATCTCTTTCCAATGAGATACAAGGGACTGCTGCATTATCTGCCTTACGGAAACTTGGATGTCTGTGGAGATTCCAGGCTCAGCCATTGAACCCGCGGGGTTCTCTGTGCATCGAGCGGACAGAGCGAAAGACCTCTCAGGAAAAAGCAGAGGAGGTGGTGTATGTTTTATGATCAACAAATCCTAGTGTGATCAGAGGAACGTACATTCTATCAAGTCTTTCTGCTCTCCTAATCTGGAATTTCTTATGCTTTTGTGTCGACCATTCTGACTACCGAGGGAATTCACAGCGGTCATTATCACAGCTGTGTACATTCCCCCACAAGCCAACGCAGACCGGGCACTCAAGGAACTGTATGGAAGTATAAGTGAGCAGGAAACCGCGCACCCTGATGCCGCGTTCATTGTGACCGGGGACTTTAACAAAGCCAGTTTAAAATCAGTCGCACCAAAATACAACCAGCACATTAGTTTCAACACACGAGGGGACCGGGTTTTGGATCATTGCTACTCTACCTTCCGGGATGGCTACAAATCCCTCCCCCGCCCACCATTTGGCAAATCGGACCACTCTTCCATTCTGCTTCTGCCCACTTACAGGCAGAATCTGAAACTGGAAGCACCCACCCTCAGAACGATCCAGTGCTGGTCAGACCAATCAGATTCCATGCTACAAGACTGTTTTGATCACACAGACTGGGAGATGTTCCGGTCTGCCTCTGATGATGACATCGAGCTTTACGCTGATAGCGTAATGTGTTTCATCAAAAAGTGCGTGGAGGACGTGGTTCCGACCAGAACAATACGGATCTATCCGAATCAGAAACCATGGATTGATAACGATGTTCGCGCGGCACTTAATGTGCGGACCTCCGCTTTTAATTCCGGGAATGCGGAGGAGCATAAACAAGCCAGTTATGCCCTCCGAAAAACTATCAGAACCGTAAAACGCCAGTACAGGAGCAAGATTGAAGGACAGTTTAACACCACCAACTCTAGAAGCATGTGGCAGGGAATTAACATCATCACGGACTTTAATGGGAAAAAAAACTCCGCCATGAACACTGCTGCCTCTCTCCCGGATGAGCTAAATACTTTTTATGCTCGTTTTGAGGGAAATAACACAGCCCTCACGGAGAGAGCTCTCGCGGCTGAAGCTACAGAGGTTAGTTCACTCTCCGTCTCTGTAGCAGATGTAACCCGATCCTTCCGACGGGTGAATATCCGCAAAGCCACGGGCCCAGACGGCATTCCGGGCCGTGTCATCAGAGTGTGCACGAACCAGCTGGCTGGTGTTTTTACGGACATTTTCAACCTTTCCCTCTCTTTGTCTATAGTCCCCACATGCTTTAAAACATCCACCATTGTGCCTGTTCCAAAGCAATCAAAAATAACTTGCTTAAATGACTGGCGTCCTGTTGCTCTGACCCCCATCATCAGCAAATGTTTTGAGAGACTAATCAGAGATTACATCTGCTCTTTGCTGCCTCTCTCTCTTGACCCGTTGCAGTTTGCTTAACGCAACAACCGCTCCACTGATGATGCCATTGCATCTACAATACACACTGCTCTCTCCCAACTGGAAAAAAAGAACACTTATGTGAGAATGCGGTTTTAGACTACAGCTCAGCATTCAACACCATAGTGCCCTCCAAGCTAGATGAGAAACTCCGGGCTCTGGGCTTAAACAGCTCGCTGTGCAGCTGGATCCTGGACTTCCTGTCAAGCAGACGCCAGGTGGTTAGAATAGGCAGCAACATCTCCTCATCACTGACCCTCAACACTGGAGCCCCGCAGGGCTGTGTTCTCAGCCCACTCCTGTATTCCTTGTACACACATGACTGTGTGGCAACACATAGCTCCAATGCCATCATTAAGTTTGCTGATGACACGACGGTGGTAGGTCTGATCACTGACAATAATGAAACAGCCTACAGAGAGGAGGTGCACACTCTGACACACTGGTGTCAGGAGCACAACCTCTCCCTGAACGTCAGTAAGACAAAGGAGCTTGTGGTGGACTTCAGAAGAAAAGACAGGGAACACAGTCCCATCACCATCAATGGAGCACCAGTGGAGAGAGTCAGCAGCTTCAAGTTCCTGGGTGTCCACATCACTGAGGAACTCACATTGTCCATCCACACTGAAGTCGTTGTGAAGAAGGCTCATCAGCACCTCTTCTTCCTGAGACGGCTGAGGAAGTTTGGAATGAGCCGCCACATCCTCACACGGTTCTACACCTGCACTGCAGAGAGCATCCTGACTGGCTGCATCTCCACCTAGTAGGGCAATAGCACAGCCCACAACCGCAAAGCACTGCAAAGTGTGTTGCGAACTGCCAGACACATCATCAGAGGTGAGCTTCCCTCCCCCCAGGAAATATATACAAGGCGGTGTGTGAAAAAAGCTCGGAGGATCATCAGAGACTCCAGCCACCTGAGCCACGGGCTGTTCTCACTGCTACCATCAGGCAGGCGGTATCGCAGCATCAGGACCCGCACCAGCCGACTCCATGACAGCTTCTTCCCCCAAGCAATCAGACTTCTGAACCCTTGATCTCCCACGATCAAAATTCATCAGCACTGCACTCTACTACCTTTACTCTTATATCTCACACCGGACTGTCATAAATTATATTATTATTATATTATATTCTCTCCTAACAACTGACTATCAACTGACAGCCTGAATGTCAATACAGTACAATACTGTACATTCTATATATACTATATATACTTTTTTATATATTTTATTTTTTATTTTTATTGAATATTGTGTATCTATATTGTGTGTATTGTATACTGTACAGTGTATGTTATTATTTGTATATTGTTGAGTGTAATTATGTGTATATCAGATGTTAAAATTGTGCTGTGTTAATTTGATGTTATTGTAAATTGGTACTGTCTCATCACTGTCACGACTGCTATGTTGATCGGAACTGCACTCAAGAATTTCACACACCATTGCACTTGTGTATATGGCTGTGTGACAATAAAGTGATTTGATTTGATTTGAAGTTTCCATCTTTTACTTGAGACATATTGGCAGGAGAGTGTTAAATGATGCAGAGCCAGAATAGACTGTGTCAATTAGCTTCACTGTCTAATGTATTTTTTTTTTCCCAATTTTGAATGCTCAATTCCCAATGTGCTTTTTAAGTCCTTGTGGTCGTGTAGTGATTCGCCTCAGTCCAGGTGGTGGAGGATGAATCCCAGTTGCCACCGCGTCTAAGACCTTCAACCCGTGCATCTTATCACGTGGCTTGTTGAGCGCGTTGCCACGGAGACATAGCACGTGTGGAGGCTTCACACCATCCACTGCGGCGACCACGCTCAACTCACCATGCACCCCACCGAGAGCGAACCACATTATAGCGACCACGAGGAGGTTACCCCATGTGACTCTACCCTCCCTAGCAACCAGGCCAATTTGATTGTTTAGGATACCTGGCTGGAGTCACTCAGCATGCCCTGGGATTCAAACTAGTGAACTCCAGGGGTGGTAGCCAGCGTCTTTACCACTGAGCTACCCAGGCCCCCACTGTCTAATGTATTTTTAGAATTAGCCCACCAAACCTGGTTTCTAATTGGTGGAAAAGTGTGAGAAATGTCTACCATCAGCCACAATCCAAGGGTTATAGTAAAGGTTACATCAACTTATTAATTATCTTATCCAGTAATTTCACACTGTCTGTGTGTCCACTAAAAAATCTATATTCACTTTTGCTCATTGCATTTAGGTGAAGCAACTTTCTTTTTTTTTTTTTTTTTTGCTACATGGAATTAAATGTATTATGCAAAACCATGTACAATGGCACCGCAAGTATTTGGACACTTTAGCCATATATAAAATTGAATTAATTTTATTGCAAGAATAAAAAAATCAAAGCAAGTTGCATATGGGAGAAAACTAATCTAGACCTTTTCTACAACTAAGTTTTCTGAGCCACTTTTGCAATGAATTTACCAATTGTTACCAAGGTCATTTTTAGTGGATGAATGAAGTTAGTTTCCCTCCATTTTTAACAATTGTTTTAGTATTTCAAATCTAGAGAACATCTTTTTGTGAAATGTTTTGTTGGAAAAGTGTGCTTATGCTATCTTTCTTTAAAATAAATGCCATTCCTACCATATTTTATGTAGTGCAAAGACATTCAGACATTTTTAAGCATGACTTAAGTGTCCAAATACATCTTTGGAACACTGTATATCACCACAAAAATAGTATCATTTTAGTTCCTATTTTATTTATGTAAATGTATGTACGTGTGTGAGCTGATGATGGAAGAAAGTAGAGTTGTAGATGACATGTCAAAATGTATGACGTTACAATGATAATTTTCGCCAAGACAGGAATATTGGAGGAGAAACTTTGGGAACGGGCTGGCTATACACCACACATGTCCTGACGTCTACTGATGGTATGAGTTACTCTGAGTTTACAGTTTGGGTTGTGTTACTTTCTTATAAATAAACAACATGTCCAACTTTTCATATGCATATGTGTCAGTGATGTTTCTTTCAACAAGGTGGAAAACACATGTCTGCATGCAAGAAATACATAAATTATATTTATTTGCCTGATTTAATGGTGAAGTGTGTAATTTATAAGATGTTAAAATACTTTCTGCTATCCCAACTTAATATGCAGAGACAGCTATAAGTTAGCCATCCGTAAGTTCATTCAACCTGAAATTGTAAACACTGACGCATTCAAAACATTGAAATCAGGCAAACGTGCTAGGCTGGCTCTTTTGAGGAAGAACTAACTACTGGATTTGCCAAAGTTTGCCAGGTCAATTGCATCAAATATTAAACAGTTTTATTTGAGGCACTTAATAGCAGGTAAACTACATAATTATTAGCAGTATTGTGCTTTGTTTTCTGAGTTGTGTCTGTGAAATAATCAGTATTTATTACCAGGGCTGTGGCTCAAATTGACATATTTAAATTTCAAGGAGGTACGAGCTCGATTCGACTGCGTTCACACTTGTTCATTATGTGCAACGCATGATCCAGGCATTATAAACATGGCGATTTACTATACAGAGAATGGAGACTTCACCCCCAAGTGGTAAGCCTGGTGTGGGAGAGATGCGGGCAAGCTGCCTTGTCTCTTCAGAAAAGCGAAATCACGCTACAGAGACTCAGCGATATAGACTGAACGGCAGCCCAGTTTTGAGATTTTAAACTTCAGCCAATTAAAATTCAGCATTCAATTTGTTTTATATCAATTGTATGTATAGTGTCTAATAATGCTTTGGCAATGTAAATGTGGTTGGTTGCTTTACATATCTTAAGGCCTATTCACACAGAATCCATGACAAATTTGCGAGGCAAACTGTCGATGAAACACCTGTTCACACTGAGATCAAAGTAAATAAAATTAAAAACAATTTCCCTTGTACAGTAGGTGGCGCTGTTTTACAAAAATTATATTTTGCATGGAAATTTAAGCATTCAGCTGTCAATGCATGAGATTCATAAATTTAATGCAGTTAAGGCATTTATTTATCTAATTTGGCATAACAGTTTCATTATGTTTGTGACGAGGAGGATGGAGCACGGCCGGTGCTGAATCAGCTGATCAGAGCGAGATAAGGGGTGGCCGGAGATGCCGGTTCGAGGGAGAGAAACACATATGGCCGCGTTGCATGTGTGTCTGTGTCCTTATGTTTTATGTTGTTTTAAGTTCATTTAAATCATTAAAGTTTATGTTTACTGTTCAGCCGGTTCCCATCTCCTCCTTGCCTGTCCTTATACTGTTACAGCAGTGCTGAAACCCAGGAGGGAGGAAGGATGTGCTGTCGCGGAGTCCTCACCGCTGCCATCCACCAGGGGAGCAGCCTCGGCCATCTGCCTCGGGACGGAGGGGTCGCTGCTGGACACCGAGAGCCGGAGGAACCGCGGCCATCTGCCGAGAAGGGGAGGAGTGGTTCTTGCCCGTTCTTTATATGTTACAATGTTCTTTCCATGTTTTTGATGCATTTTGAGGGATATAGAATATATTTTTTGTGCGTGTTTTGTGAGTAAAGGCCACTATTGCATTTGTCCCATGTCTTCTGCCTTCATCCTTATTCATGTATTATGCTACGAGTATATTACAAATGAACTCTCAAATCCAGCTTCTCTTTTTTTAATGCCTGGATAATATAACACAAGGTACAGTGATATACATACAATTGGAATAATGTACATTAAGTAAAACGGGTACAGCATAAAATGTGATGCCTAACATTAAAGATAATATTAAGGAAGACACAACCTCATGAGCTTGTCTTTATTTAATTATTGAATATGTGTGTTGAATTCAGGGTTTCTTGTGCATGGTGAGAAAAAGAGCACCGTTACAGAAATACTTTGTGTTATTTTATCTATGCAATAAAAATAGTTGTGAAGTTCGTGAATTCATTTGTCTATACTCGCAGTAAAATACTGTATGTAAAGAGTAATTTTATCTCCTATTTTATTATGAGCTTAGTCCAAAAAAAAAACAAAAACAAAAAAAATGCTGAAACTCACTGCTATTTTTAATGCCAGGAAAATATAACAGGCACAGTAATATACATATTAAATTATGTACATTAAGATGAAACACCAGGTATATTACTATATATAGTATGAGGTATCTGCACATTACATAAATATTATAAAAAAAGAAAGTGTGTAGAGTTTCTATATTTTTTTTATTTAATTCATATTTAAAGCTACACTATGTATGATTTTTTTGTTAAAAAATGAACAGAATTTAATTTATGAGCAAGTACACCAACAATCTGTCTTCCAAACCATGTTTTTGCCTTACCAAGATTCACTATGGTAAGCCTATAATAATGATTTATATTTTAGAGCTGTCAGGATGGATTTGGCGGGAAATCGTCCATTCCCTGATGGAGGGAATGAGACGTTGTGTCGATGTAGTGACACTAGGGGTCACCCTTAGGAGCCCAAAACACCTCTGGTCTTTGATAAAAGGCCAATGAAAATTGGCGAGTGGTATTTGCCTACCACTCCCCCGAACATACGGGTATAGAAGGAGCTGGTATGCAACCTCTCATTCAGCTTTTGTGCTGAGGAGCCGAGACAAGGTCCCGACCGTTTCAGCGGGAAGTCCAGCGTTGTGGCAGGAGGGACACAACGTCTCGTTACCTCCATCAGGGAACGGAGGTTACACAAGTAACCAGGACATTCCCAATCTGTCACTCACTCGACGTTGTGTCGATGTAGTGACACTACGGGTCCCTATACGAAATGCAATAACTGGCTGAACTGTTTTATGTGAACCGGCGGTGTGTGATGGGCAGACCACTGTGTACCTCGAAGCCAGCGCACCAGGCCGACACGTAACCTCCCCCAACGCTGTTATGAGTGTCGAATGGCCCTTTCGGGGACAAGTCGACTGCCCAAAAGATAGAGACAGGCTAGCCCAGTCATGGCCTCTTATCGGATTTGTGCCACAGCTGGGCACGCAGGGGTGGGGAGACCGCCGCTGGAGCGCCAAACCTGCCAAAATGGAATGGTGGACGGTGATCGTGATGACAGCTGTGCACACCGGGTATGTGACCCAGGGAACAAGGAAACCGCTCTTGCTGAATTCTTGGGAACCGCAGCCACTTGGGCATGCAGTGAAATTAAATGAAAAGGTAACAAAAGATTCTCCTCCCGGCCCTCCACCGGGGGATGGAGTGGTCTGCTTACCATCTCCAGAGCAGCAGGTTTCGTCGTCCCTGGGTTGCCCGTCTCAGGGGCACTTTGAAGCCTTTAGCGGGTTCTTGGTGGCCAGCTATGAGACGGGTGGCATCTGCTTCCTGCTGTGGGCTCCACGCTGGGGACGGGCCGCATAGGCGGGCTGCGGCGGAGCCAGTGCAGTCACTGCAGGGGGACACCCTTGACGACGAGCAGATGGGGTGTGGGATCTTGAGCCACGTCAGAGCAGGATGTGCCGGATAGCCTCCGTCTGCTGCTTCACCGCTGAGAACTGCTGGGCAAAGTCCTCGATGGTGTCGCCGAACAGGCCAACCTGGGAAATGGGGGCGCCAAGGAACTGTGCCTTGTCGGCCTCTCCCATCTCGACCAGGTTGAACCAAAGGTGGTGCTCCTGTACCACCAAGGTGGACATTGCCTGCCCGAGAGACTGCGCCATGACCTTCGTCGCCCGGAGAGCGAAGTCGGTTGCAGAGCGCAGCTCCTGCATCAATCCAAGGGCAGAACTACCCTCGTGCAGTTCCTTTAGCGCCTTGGCTTGGTGGACTTGCAGGAGAGCCATGGCATGCAGGGCGGAGGTGGCTTGTCCAGCGGCACCGTTGGCTTTGGCCGTCAGGGACGACGTAAACCTACAGGCCTTGGACGGGAGCTTTGGGTGCACGCACCAGGTGGCTGCGCTCTGCGGGCACAGGTGCACCTTATCCACCGGGGGGATCGCCGAATAGCCCTTGGCCGCCCCAACATTGAGGGTAGTGAGGGCGGGGGAGCTGAAAGATCGGGACCGGGCAGTAAAAGGTGCCTCCCATGACCTTGTCAGCTCCTCGTGCACTTCCGGAAGAAAGGAACTGGGGTGGGGCATGGCTGTGAGCGGTGCCGCGAGCCCAGGAACCAATCATCGAGCGGAGGGTTCCACTCTAGCACGATGCTCGTGGCTGCCTGGGAAAGCATGTCCGTCATCTCCGCATCAGCCTGTGACTGGGTGACCGCACCCGAGGGAGGAGCCTAGCTGAGGCTTCCGCGTCCGACTGTATGAGCCCACTCTCCGATGCTGCGCTCGAGAGCTCATCACCTTCGCGGGCTCCGAATAAGAGGTCGAACATGCAGTGAGATGAGCCGGCGGACTCATCTGGAAGACCAATCAGGGCAGACGAGCATGCTGGGGAATGGGAGGTCCGTGGGGGGATACCCAGCAGAGGTGGTCCCATTGGGGTCCCCAAATCACCCCCAGTGCTAGCCGCACTGGCCTCATACCCGTGGGTAGAAGGACCAGGGCGGGGAGCTGCTGGGGTGGCTTGCTTTCTTACAAAGTCAAGCCGCGAGTGCATCATTGCCATGGACATGTTCTTGCAATGTGTACATGACCCATCCACGAATGCTGTCTCTGTGTGGGCAGCGCCCAGACACGAAAGACAGCGATCGTGACCATCAGAAGTCAAGAGATAATGAGCGCAACCAGGAATAACACACGCACGGAAAGGCATCTTTAAAAAGAAGCATCTTTAAAAAGACGTTCCGTGTGTGCCGCTCTTTTAGAGAAATATACTCTTTTTTTTAGAATATACTCTTTTATTTTTGCCTAAGTGCCCAGGGGCGTTTTCTGCAGTGCATCAGTGCACAGGGGGGAGAAGCCGCTGAAATGCGCCATCAGATCCAGCAGAGGTGAATGAACTTTTTTTATACCCGTATGTTTGGGGGAGTGGTATGCAAATACCACTCGCCAATTTTCATTGGCCTTTTATCAAAGACCAGAGGTGTTTCAGGCTCCCAAGTGTGACCCCTAGTGTCATTTCATAGACACAACTTCGAGTGAGTGACAGATAGGGAACACATCCTTCCATTATTCGTCCATGCTTGTTTACGTCATGTCCATAAATAAAGTGTGACTAGTCTGGTCAGTGTGGGACAGAGGAAGCATGGTACAGGTACTGTTCCTTCAAGCTCTTTATTAACAAAAATGAAAACAATCAGCCTTTGTCAGCTTTTCAGCACGTAACTCTAACTACACAAACATGCCACACTGCTGTGCATCTCTCTCTCCCTCATCTGGCATGAGCTCTCCTTTTATCGCTCACCCCAGGATTACTGCAAAAAGAAACAGCTGCTAGACATAATTCCCCTCAGGTGTGAATCCTTACCACTTTCTCACATACCGACTCAGGCTGGGGGCCATCTGGCCACCGGTGGTCCACTGTGAACTTAAAAGGCTGTAACACCAGATACAAACGGGTGATCCGCGCATTAGTATATTTCATGCGGTGGAGCCACTGGAGTGGGGCATGATCTGAACAGAGGGTGAAGGACCACCGCAACAGGTAGTATTGGAGAGTGAGGACGGCCCACGTGATGGCCAAGCACTCCTTCTCAATAGTGCTATACTTAATCTCTCTCAAAGAGAGCTTCCAACTAATGTACAGCACTGGCCATTCCTCCCCCTCCACCACCTGCGAGAGCACCACCCCCAAACCGCCGTCCAATGCGTCTATCTGTAAAATAAAAGGGAGAGAGAAGTCAGGAGTATGTAAAAGCGGTCTGCCACAGTGTAGCTTTCACCTGCATTAATGCCTGTTGACACTGCTCCATCCACTGGAACTGATCTGGTGCTGCCTTTTTAGTAAGATAAGTCAGCAAGCTGGTGACGGCCGAATAATTAGGCACAAACCTACGATAAAAGCCAGCCAGCCCAAGGAACTATCTTACCTCCCTTTTGATCTTAGGTCTCGGGCAGGCTGCAATTGCTGTGGTTTTATCAATTTGGGGCCGCACCTGCCCGTGACCCAAGTGGAAGCCCAGATACCATACTTCCACCTGCCCGATTGCGCACTACTTTGGGTTTGCCATGAGTCCCGCTCATCTCAATGACCTCAGGACAGCCCTCAGATGCTGCAGGTGCCGCTGTCAATCATTACTGTAAATAATGATATCACCCATATAGGCAGCGGCATAAGCAGCGTGCGGTCTGAGGATTATGTCCAGGAGCCGTTGGAACGTAGCTGGGGCCATGAACAAACCAAACGGAAGCATCACAAATTGGTGTAATCCAAACAGTGTGGAGAAGGCCATTTTATCCCCGGATATTGGCATTAAGGGGATCTGCCAATATCCATCCATCCATTGATGTTGGGAGTAATACAAGCACTTTATATCCCGGTACAAATTCCCGTAGTCGAGTGCCCCATTATGCAGTTGTCTTTGACGTTCTTGAGCCTGGAGTAAATTCTTCTGTATGAGTTGACCCAAATTGTGGAGTATTGATCTAAGATCAAGAACGTACTGAATTTTATTTTTACTGAAGGACCCTCCTTCCAAGCTTTCCGCAGGATGTCAAGCACACCGTGTGGCCAGCGCCCATACAGATGCTTGAATGGGGAAAACCCTGTGGAGGCTTCTGGGATCTCTCGAACTGCGAATAATAGGGGTTGAGCCACTTATCCCAATTTTTAGCATCCTTGTGTACAAACTTATTAATCATATTTTTCAGTGTTTTATTAAATCGTTCGACCAGCCCATCCGTTTGTGGATGGTAAATGGTGGTGTGGACCAATTTAATCCCCAATAATTTGTATAGTTTGCTAAGTGTGCGTGACAAAAGTAGTACCTTGATCAGTGAGGATTTCTTTCGGAATCCCCACTCAGGAGATAATTCTGAAGAGTGCATCTGCAACAATACATGCTGAGATGTGCAGGGCACAGATTCTGGGTATCGTGCTGCTTAATCCACCAGAAGTAACACAAAGCGATGCCCACATACTGTCTGCTCTAATGGCCCGATGAGGTCCATACCAATTCATTCGAAGGGGACCTTGATCAACGGAAGGGGGCACAATGCGCTCTTGGGGTGGCCGGCGGATTCACCAGCTGGCATTCACGGCAAGCCACACACCATATGCGGACATCCCTGTGAAGGCCGGGACAATAGAAACGGGCCATAAGATGGTTCAGTGCCTTAAGTGACCCACCATTTGATTATAATGAGCCGTCTGGAATAACATTTCCCGACGGCTCTTTGGTACTAACAATTGAGTTGTATCTTCCTTTGTCTGAGTGTCCTGTGACACTCGATACAATCAATCCTTTATAATTGAAAAATATGGATATGCAAGTGCTACGTCTGGCTGGAGGCATTGACCATCAATCACTTTCACTTGGTCAAAGGTGTGTCTAAGGGTCTCGTCTCGTGTCTGCTCCAGAGGGAATTCCCCTGCAAGGAATCCTCTAAGGGCTGGGGAAGCCGAGATTTTCCTCTCCCTTACATCATCCTGATGTGGAGCTGATGTATATGGCCCCGGCTCCGCCTCCCCAGCCAATCACACACCAAGACATTTTATTACAGGACCCATCCACACAAATTTCCCTCAATAAAGTAGTAAATCCCAGCCAATTCATACCCAAGATTAGTGGATGGGTGAGGCATGGACTAACCACAGCCTCGACACTATGCTTTGTCCCCAAAATTGAATGATGAATGTCACTATCGGGTAATTGTGAATATCCCCATTCACACACCTCACCTTCTGACCTGTGCCCAAAGCCTTGTCTTAAATCAAACATTGGTAGATAGTGGTTTAATTACAACCGGTATCCACCAAGGCTTGATATGTAATCCTCCTGATGCTCATAGGTATCCGGTATGTTCCAGCTTGATCGGGGGAAGCCCGTGGTGTGTCTGGGACCCAGTCCAATGTTCCCAGTTCCATCACGGGGCATTGGTCCTTGAAGTGCCCTGGCTCCCCGCAACTCCAGCAAGCCGGCAGATACGCTACATCCGCACCTGTGGCAGCTGATTCATCAACCTGGGGAGAACAGCAAGAAGAGACAGGGGAACCAGCAGCTGGACACACCCCCTTGCCCGGGGAGCCGGTTTGGGCATAGCCATCCCCCGTTTCTGGGGAAAAGGGGTGGGACGGGAACCAGGAGAGGGGGAGAGGGAGTAGAGAGAGAGTGAGAGAGAGAGAATGAGGGCTCGTCTGCCCCCTGGATACGGTGCCAAATGGTCCTCAGCCAGCTTGACGGCCTCCTCCAGCGACACCGGGTGGTAGCACTGGACCGATTCCACCGTTCTCATCGGCAGATGAAGGATGAAATGCTCCAGCACCACCAGATTGATGACTTCCTCGGCGTCTTGCTCCTCTGCCAGCAGCCACTTCCAGCAAGTGTCGTGGAGGTGTTGGGCAAATGCAAACAGGCGGCCGCGCTCGCCAAGTATAGTGAGCGGAAATGTTGCTGATGTTGTTCTGGGCTGTGGCCGACCCGTTGCAAGATGGCTTTCTTTAAGTTATTGTGCACCAGGAGATTAGCTGCCAGCAGACGTTGGGCCATGAGCTGGGCTTCCCAGGACAACAGCGGAAGAAGGTGGGCCACCCACTGGGACCTCAGTCATTTCCACACCTCTGCAGTCTGCTCAAACATTTCTATAAAAGCCTCCAGTTCATCATGTGGGCCCATTTTCATGAGGGTGATCGGGGCTATGGAAGTTGTAGAGTCCAGGGTCCTAACGTTATCATTTCCTAACTTTTGTAAAGCTATCTATTTTAAAACAACTGTTTTAAGTCAAAACAAAAGCGGAAGATTTGCTACTTACCTGCACATAATATTTTTGGATATCCGTCTTTTCTTCATTTAGTTATTTATTTATTGAAGGGAGGTGGCCCCGCAAGGTGTTGTTGTCATTAGTGATATTCACTCTGGCAAGATGATCATCTGTAACCATGGTTACACCGGTACTCCTCAAAACATCAGATTCATCAGCGCAGAGGAGCAGAAGCCAACTCATGCAAAGTTCCTCTGCAATAACTTTCAGATTTATGCTTCAACTGCCAAAAGTTACATAGTGTAGCTATAAGTTGAATTCAGAGTTTATGTGCATAAGACAAGTAAAAGTGCACAGCACCTGTTTTCCAGTTGACTAGCACCACCAACGCACTGGAATGTGCAGAAGCAGCGACTCTGGAAAAATGACAAAAAGCTCTTATCAGTCAGTTTTCATCAATGTCCAGAGAAAATAAATACATATTTGTCAGACCCGGTGTAAATAGCACCTTTAAGTGGGCAGTTCTTGGCCAGAATAAGCTGCAGAGTGAGCCAGAATTTATGCTGATAGTCAAAATCTGTCTACATAAGCCAGTGGAACAGCTGATAAATATTGCGCAAAACCCTGTTTCAATATGACTGGCTGAATGTTATGCATGTTGCAAAATCTTACAAGAGTTCACTGGGAAACAAAGTGTTTACAAAGTACCAGACTGCTACGAAGAAAACTTGCAAGATAGAAACTGGAGCTGGATCTACCAATGTTTGTGAAGTTTGTTGCAACAAATCTTTGAGAGATACTTAACTTTTTTTTTTTTTTTTTTTTTGAGGTACATAGTAGCAACCAAAAAAGATATCCTTAAGCACAAATATATGTTATGAGCTTGTCTCGGACATGCCAGCTTACATCGAGTTCTTGGTGTCCCATTGATCTTCCATACACTTAAATATTCTTCTCAAGAGCCAAAACTGGCTAAATGTGAAAGAAAATTTCTCTCCCATTCTCACCCTCTTTATTCTCTCTCTTTCTGTCTCTCTCCTTTTATCAATCTGACAGGATGTTCCAGCTTTAATGCATCAATCCACTGCATAGGACTAAATAGAATATTTAAAGTTATTGTCCCAGTTTCAGGCAGAGTTAAGGCATCCTATTAGGGCAAAATGTAGGCAAGGTTGTTTGATCATGGCCCATTTGTGGTCACAGAGCTCTATCCTGATGTGTGGGAATAAAAAATTGTGCCGTCCGGATGGTGTGTTGGCTGCAGTTAGTCAGGGCCTATTACAATCAGTCAATTGGATCAGCACTTCCAAATCCTCAAAGGCTGATGAGCCGACATCATTACCAGTTTTAAAAACTTTAGCTGCTGCCACTGCAGATTGGAGTTATGGTGTCAGCGACTACCAATTTTATTCCATATTTCTTAAACAAATAGGCAGCAAACACACTGGCAGAGCATGACTCAATTTGATAGACTACTTGGACATTAAAAAATATATATATTAGTATGGGACATATTAGCCATTTATGCTGCACATTTTCAACATTTAACACTGTATTAATCTTAAATTACAGTCATTTGTGTTTTGTGGTTCTTTGAAGAGATTTACTCTGCGGGTTGTTTTGTAGTTGTTCTCGGTTTTGATGGAGCGCGACCAATCCAGTGACAGCTGATAGATAAAAATGAACACACAGATACACCATTTTGTTTGGGCTTTGCTGTGCTCTCTATTAGCCCTTCAGCAAATTGGATTCTTTATATCCTCAGTAACAGAATGATTTTCGGCTGTATAATATGGTTTCCAATTCATTTTCATTACTGCCTGCGAGAATGTATACTGGCAAGCTATACTGTAGAAGAGAATGTTTGCCACTATGTGTGAAATTAATTCTTTGGGCCAGCCAAGAATGTCTGTGGATTTGGTGAATTTTTGCACCACAAATAATTGCATGTTTCTATAATTTGGATATAAAAAATTAAAGACATAATTGCAAGCCTGGGGTCACAAATTAAAGGATGGCTCCCCGCTATTTTCATTATATGGAGCCACTAAAATAATTATTAGTCAGCGACCTGGGGGAATAGAAATTTAAATGGTGAGAAAAAACCTCTTAAACTAGCCTAAGATGGATTGCTGGTCTTATCTCCCAGCTTTCTGGAAGATGGTCTATCCGGTTTAGATGCTTTTCCTGTCTGAGCGCCTTAAAAGTTCCTAAACCCCCAATAAAACAAGCCAATGGACCAGCTAAGACCAGCAAACCATCTTAGGCTCGTTTAAGATGTTTTTCTCAGTAGTCTCATAAAATTACCACCCATGCACCAATTTATAAAGCTATATTTTCAACTACATGGAAAATATGAATCCAAGTGATATTTTGTTGATCGTATCTCATCTAATGCATGATGTGATTAGACATGAGAAGAGATTGATCAGAGATGATCAGAGTTCTAGAAATGACAAATCAGCCACAAACAAATGTGGAAAAATGTCCAGATCCATTTTTCAAACAGAGAAAATATAGGGAAGCATTTCTGTAATGCACATCAACAGATGTTTGAATCCAAGAAAAAAAAGAAAAAAAATACATAAAAAAGAATTAACCCCTGTCAGCTAATAACTACAGTCTTGACCAACACAAAATAGGTATTGTTTAAAATCTTAGATGCTCTAATTTACAGTGCATGTAGGCATTATGATTAAAACTGAACAAGTGTTTTGAAATTAGCAGCCAAATAAGAAGTGTTTTGTTTTGATAATGTATTAAAATGTTTGCACTGTACAAATTATTTGTATTCGTAAAACATCAAACTCATCAGATAGCCATGTGTCATATGTTGTTGGAAAGCTCTCAAAGAGCAGAATACAACCTGTAATGCCCTGGTGAATTTGCTGGTTAGTTCTGTTTTTGTTTTTCTCTCCCTCATGTGTTTCAGGTGCTGCCGGCATCAATCAGCGTTTCCATGGGAACACTGGTTGTTTCCATGGGAACGCTGATCATGCCACTAAATAGCGTGCTCACAGCACCTGTTCTCCGTTGATTCTCTGTCTACTTTAACCCTTCATGAACCATGAGCCTGTATCATGAGCTAGATTGTTTTTGTGCATTCAAGTCGCTCACCTTGCTCTCTCTGCCTTAGTTGGTCCTGTCTCGTGTATGGTTGCCTGTCTCTGCCCCTGTGTCTGGAGTGTGGTTACCTTCCAGTTTGCTGCTGCACTTGTCCTTCTGCCCAGACATTCTTCAATGGAGGATGCCTTACAAATCTGCTCCCTACTACAACAATGCATGCACACCTACGAACACACTCTTCATGGAGGATTCCTCACGGATCTGCTCTCTACACCGCCACAATGCACACACATCTACAAACACACTCGCCACCTTCTGCTGCAGTCAGTGGAGGGTTCCCCATGCTTCGCCAGCCCTGCTGTGTTCTAATTTATCGTAAATAGATCCTGTGAACTGTTCCTCTGCTCTTGGGTCTCTTGCTTTCTGACACAACCAGCCTACTGGTTTTATGTACAGACAAAAATATAGTGAGTAATAGATAAGTGTATGTCTTTAACATGTTTCATGTGAACAGGTGTTGCTCATATGCCACGTTTTCACTTATAACTTTACGAAAAATAAACAGAACATAAACTGTCACATACAGTTATTTAGAGGAGGCAGTTATCTTTAAAACAAGCCCACATACAAAGTAATCAGATGCATAGATCATCAAATAACCCACACAAAGCATAATGTGCACACAGCATCTGGCTATCTGGCATCTTGCTATTTGACTACAAACACAGTACTTTCCAGGATCAGATGACATCATCAGAGTCATTTGATCAATTACTCTAATAACATATGGCCACCAGGAGATGGTGCCAAATACATGACACAGACTCGATGATGACTCAAATGGCACAGAATGAAATGCATTCTGTAAAATCTCATTACTAAAATCATGTTTGCATGCTATGCAAACCTTCAGTCGTTGTTGTTTTTGCATGTGTAATTAGTTGTTAGGTACAATTGTTTCATTTATTTGGACACTTGGAGACATTTTTGGACACTAGGATACATTATTTTTGTAACGATATAACGTTTAATTGCTTTGTTGTATCAGCACAAAATTTTACTCTGTTACAGGTGACATGACTGGGAACAAAACAAAAACAGTTTTTCAAAGCCACCTTATTTACACCCTGAGGTATATAAGGTCAAATAAGAAAAAAAGTCAATTTTAAGCTTGAGGGTTTTTTTTTTTTTTTGTTGTTGTTGTTTTTTTTAGCAACTTCTTGGGCTCAGAGTCTCAGAATTTATCATAATTTATATAATTTAAAAGAATTAAAAGTTTTCTTTAAAATAACAAACACTTGACCCTCATTATCTTTTTATGATTTATTTTTTAATCAAGTTATAAGCATTTAATTTTGGGTATGCCACTGAAACAGGAAATCTTTAAAAATATTATTTATTACTATTTATTCAGAGTATTAACTAGAAAAAATATTCATTTATTCACCTTTTTTTTTTTTTTTTTTCAATGGCATTCTATAATGTTCAAATAAAATTTAGCACATAGCTTGGCTGGTGTCCATCTTATTTTTTCATCTGTTTTGAATGATTCAATATTGTCTTTTCCTGAAATATTTTTCATTAACTGTATTGCATTATTGATACTAACCCTTATTTATAAATACATTTGTGCAATAAACAGTTTTGTATCTGTTTTTATTTAGTATCATTGTCCTCATATTGTGCATTATTTGTTGCTTTCTTTTTACATTTTGTTTCATTATATTTCAGATTTTATTATATACTGTCTACACATATAATAGTTATGATTATAAATGAAATGCATAATTTTCTAATTATTAAAATGGTATTTATAGTTCAATTATATTTTACATTGTATATTTAATTTTATACTATATTTTATTATATCCGTTATTATATCTAGATTCGTCCACCTTTACCTTGTGAATAGTGAAATATATTTTCTGACTCCTTGAGTACCAAAAGTGTATAGGGTCGTTAGTGACCCGAGATATGTAATGGTGTCGCAATATATATCTGCGCTTCCATAAACCATATTTTCTTGATAACTTAATATCTATATAAGTTTACTATAACAGGATTTTCCATTTGGGTTTACTTCTGAAATTCTATAAAAGTGCCTGAGAAAATACATGTACAATAGATTATGTGCTGTGTAGCTCAATATGTGTTTGACAGCCAGTTGCATCTCATATATATATATATATATATATATATATATATATATATATATATATATATATATATAAATACTCATGCATTTAAGGGTTAACGTTAGGTAGCTAACAAGCAAGAAAACTAGTGAGGTGTTTTTTTCCCTGACAACCTCCTTTCCCTGAGTTTTACACTTTTTGTTGCTTTTAAAGATATTGTGATTAAGGTGTCGGGTCGGGTTCAGGTAAAGGTTAAAAGCAATAAAAATACTGTACATTATATGGCACTTCCCTTTTATGTCCATGATCTTTTGCACTTGCTCACTTCATGAACGAACAGTTTCATATCTATCCTTGCTATCCCTTATGAATTTCTGCACATAAATTCAAACACATAAATACAAAAATGGAGTAGGCTGCATCCTCAGATGGGGCTATAAAATGAAATGCTATCAGCTGTATCATCAGCTATGTAATTAAATTTGTAGATAATTCATTTTCAAGGTGACAGTAATCTACTATGTACAATTACAATTAGGGACAAGTTGCAGGCAGAGTGCGAATAGCTCTTTAGCAATATATCAAAGAAACCTAAATTATGGAGGCATCAAACATCTTGGTTTAATAAGGAAACCAGACTGAACTCACAAAAGTATGAGAGGTCAGTACTCACACTGAAGCAGTGTTTGCAAAACATTATTAAAAACGTTTACCAGCTAATATTATTAGGAAGTACCATTTATTTTAGATTATGATCTGTATTTTGAAAGACAGGGCCATGTCTTACCCTCTTCAAAACAGTTTCAAATTCCTAACATAGAGGGCATGTACACACTGCACTTTTTTTGCTTCTCTTTAGAGTGCTTAATCCCGTTCTGAACACATAGGGAAAATCGCACCCAGGAAAAAGCACTGTATAATTAATATAGAAATGTTTTTGAGATAATTTCATGTTTTAGTAAGCTTACGTTTTCTTGCAATAACCCTGATGTTCTCTTTCTTTGTGATTCATTTGCAAGTGATCTCAGAAGTAGACTTAATGGGAGGTCCATTAAGAGTGGTGGTTTGCTTTCATCCTTTTTTTTTTTAAACCATAAAGCTTCCTGAAATCCTATAATTTGTTACCACTGAAATTTAGTGATTTTCACCACAAAGTCAGGTTCCCTTTTTTAATGCTGTCATTAAAGAGACCAGTGCTTTTTTGTGTCATGGCATGATCTGTTTCCCATTCTTCATACAGCAGGCATGTTCTCCAAACCACTAATCACTTCAACTCTGACTGAAGCAAACACTGCCAAACCCAGGACCCTCTCTTCCCACCATACAAAACATGTCTGAAAGTGACAATTAAAGTAGAGTTGAAACATCAAGTCTCTTGTGACATTATGGGGCAAATTCACAAAACAGTTGCGCCATTTTTGGTATTTCAGTGCAAAAACCTGTGTCTTATTTACTAACCACCCACAATGTAGTTTAAGCAAGTGCAATTAGCACTCAAATTGCACAGATTCTTGAGTAATTCTTTTTGACCATGGCAAAATTACGTGCTTCTTTACACGTTTTGCTGCAGTTTCCCAATGAAATGTCCTGCAGGGGGTGCCAAAAGCGAGCTAAATGGTGTTGTAATCAGGTGAAAATTAGATGGAGGTTTTTATTAGTAAAACGTAACTAATTCAACCTAAACTAAACCTCACCGATAGTGTTGTAAAAGCTAATAAGAGGTAAACAAAACAGACATCCTTTCCCTAAACCAACACCTAAACCTAACCGACAGTGTTGTAAAAGCAAATGAGAGGTATGTCGCTTCCATAACACTATCGGCTCACATTTCAGCTTGTGTGCTTGGCTGAGCTCAAGCCTTGGTTTTCTGATTCCAAAGTCCAACACTTTATCAGGTGAGCTGTCGCGGAAGCGAATCACTTCAGAATGTGTAAACATAGGTGGATCTGAAATACAAGCGTTAAAATGTGTAGTTTTTCAAAAGATGCATTATAGTAAAAGTGTTTCAATATCATAACTTGTTTGCAGTGTGTGAGTGATAGTGTGAAAAATAAGTGTTTATAAAGTCATAATCATCCGCTGTAGTCATGATTTGTGTTAAAGTGCATAAAACTGCGGTGAAACGTAGAACGCAGCACGTAAAATTTACTTTGCAAAAATGTAGCTTTGGTATTGTTCATTGTATGAGACTATGTTGGTAAATTAGGTTAATAGATTGCACTTTATTCACAAAAATTGTCTTGTGAATTTACATCGTGCTATTAACGCCAGATGAAAGCAGGTGGTAAAATGCATTTTATTAAAAAGAGATGTTTGTGTACATTTTATATTGATCATATCAGCAGTTAGTCATCAAATTATGATCGAATGATGGAGAAGAGAGTTATAACCTGGCATATATCCAGATGCACAGTGAAGTCAAACGCACTTTTGGCATGTTAAACAGATTACTCAGGTGTTCAGTCCTGCCAAAGTGTGTCAGATAACGGTGGTCTGCTGCATGCTTCACAATAAAGCACTCAGAATCGGCCTCCAAGATCGGAATGGGGTGTGCAAATAGCGTTGAGCAGCGATTTGGTGTGCGCGTTTGTGCTTTTGCCTGATCTGCATAATTACTTTAGTGAATCGGGCGCTTAACCAGCACAGACATTGCATGCAAAAACCCGGTCTTTAGTTTACTCATTCAGTGAGAGTTCATTCAAAACTCTTGTGCAGACAAATGTTTATGTTTATTTTTAATTAACCAAGCATTACAAACATAATTAATTGCAAATCTTCTTTGACTGAATATTCTGTCTTTTAGAAATTCATCAAGTACTGTCCCATGCAGCTAATTAAAGGAAAATTTGTACTGTTTTCCTCAAAATGATAAAAAATATTGACCAAAAAAAAAAAAAAAAACTACTCCAAATGTCACTTTTCATAGTTAAATAATAATAATTATTATTATTTTTTTTTTTACCAAATAAACACAAAGCAAAGGCATACCTAAAATTACAATGGACTGAGCTAACTTGTATGGAATCCGGAATTTTCCTTTAAACCCTTGTTTTTCTTTATTTTTTGTTGACACCTTGAAGAAAACATTTTCTTTCTAAGCATTTGACTCTGACATTTTACAGGTATTTTCTTCAAGAACACAGTTGCATCAGGGGTGACTGCTCAGTAAAATACTTGGTCAGCACTTCTGAAATCACAATTTAGTAGAAATATCAGGAAACACACTTTGTAAAGTACACACAGAGATATAATGTACTGCATGCTTTTATTTGGTTTTTGGTCCTTCATAGTGGACAGGAAATGAGAGGGGGAATGGGATCGGGAAATGCAATTGCAAGCTAGATTCGATCTTGCATTCCCAAAATGAGCACCACAACACAATGTGCCAGAACACATGCACCAACTGTCAGGCCTTAACCCTTTTTATTTTGTAAAGAGATCATACTTTACCAAAGTTAGTACTGCACAGACATTAGTGGCATGTTACATATATTAATGTGAATTTGAAGGTCTAAAACTGGTTTATCAGAGTCATAGGCAAAAAGAAATCTGAATACATTTGTTCCGAAATCTTCAAGAATGGCACATTTGTGGAGCTAAAATATGTTAGCTCTGGATTTACTGTGTAAGTGGTTTACTGAATCGATTTAATGCTATAATTAAGTATGATTAATTATATGTATAATTTGTTATATAATTAATGAAAAAAATAATGCAATTAATCATGCCTCCTGACCAGTACATGAATTCCACATTAAAAGTATTTCCCTACCAAGTATTTTCTAACCAGCGCCTCAACCAACCTCACAAGCAGCACAGCCACAAAATGAGATCCATTCACACAGGTTACATTCACATTATTCCGGATACATTTGAAAACTGCATTTTTGTTTTCGAAATGCTCTCCATCCACACTGCCGTTTTGAAAATGCTTTCCAAAAGTTGCTCGTCCACACTAAAACGTATGAAAATGCTTAAATCCCCATTACTGTGCATGCAAATCGCATCATCACAGTCTGTAAAAAAGGTCTATGTGGGCAGCCATCATGACTGTTTTGGGTTGAATGGATCACATGTCCGTGTCACATGACAACAAATACATCATCGTTTTCAGTTATCCCCATCTTCCCCATCCACACTTCAGCACAAAGAGGGCGTTTTCAAATTTATGCACTTGGGAGAGCATTTTCGAAAAGCTCAATTTTTGCTGTCAAAAACAGTGTCTAAGTGTGAACGAAAGGCCAAAATATAGAGAGAAAGATGCATTTTCAGATGAAAAAGTATTAGTGTGGATGTGGCCACAACAAGAACAACAGAATGCAGCAATCTTGAGACGATCTTGTGACTTGAAACTACTTTTAAATTGATACAGCGTCCTAAAAACGCAGCGTTTGTGACACTGAAAACCTATGAAACGCAGCAAAAGCGTCCATCTGAATTACATGTACATAGACTTTAACCATCATTTATGTGTGGGATGGGTGGGACATGTCCCCACCACTTTTTGCCTAGGCCAATATTTTCCCCACCACTTTTTGAAATAGCATTCATCAGGTATGTGTGTAATGCAGAAGAAACATCTCCAGTTCTTTAGCAGGAGTATCCATTTTGTTTGTGTGTTATAATACGGTGCAACCCAGCACTGGAGTTTGTTATTTTTATTTTATTCGATGAATGCTTACTGTGGCAGTTATCTGTTGCGTTCAGTGACAGTGAATGAGAATGTTTTCTCGTGCATCCAGACGCGTGCTCTTATCGCTAATGCAAAATACAAACAGATGTGTTCCTGCTCATGATATTAATCTACTAACGTACAGAAGCAATTTTTGCTTATTATAATAAAAAGTTAAATAATAATCTGATTAGAACCCTGAACTCCTTTTACTACAGGCGAAAACTTTACCATGAGACCAATCAGGCCACATCTAGACCTGTCTCGATTATGAAATAATTGTCTGATCGCGGTTATTTGATCTAACCATGGTTATTTGAGATAACTGCGATTATTCTGCACTTCAAATTCCAATCTCATTTTAATGCCCAAGTAAGGGAATTTTAAGTGAATATATAAATGACATCAAGGGCGCATTTTGTATCATTCAGCTTAACTCCGAGCGTCACTGAGGCGTACTGCGGATGTCAACCAGAGCAGCTCCCTCTGGCGGCTCTTGTCCGGATAAGCACGTTAAGTGCTTCTCAAGTGTTCTGATGCAAGCACCATCAACAGAGGCTTGCAGCGAACTTCTACAAAAATATAAACGAACAAATATAAACTTAGATAGTGAATGCAAAGCAATCCGTCTTCGCTTAAAACCATCGTGTAATGCCAGATGTCCCTAGTCATAGCGGGCTCATACACACTGTGCTAATGACACGCAGTGACACAGAGAAGGAGATGCATGCTTACTCTTTTTCTGTGGAGTGATAAAATTATGCAATTAAATCTCAAAGGCTTTGCTCTTGTGTTAAATCAAAGAGCATTAAAATAACGCGTGAAAGTGAAGAATCTAGCACTCTGTGACCTCTCAAAAGGCCCCTTCGATACCTCTCCAGCAACAATGGCCACGTGTCGCTACCTCCCCGGGGGCCAGAGATCCGACCCCGTGAACTTACAATGGAAGCGGATGGTGACTGAGGTCGCCTCTACATGTTGTGGACAGTATCTCCCGAACCTGGAGGCCCATGGACCTCAGGCTGGTCAGAAAGGTCTCCCCAAGACCCTTCCGACATGCCCCGCCCGACTCTCTAGTCCCCCAGGAATTCACACAATATTATATAATTTTTTGTAAAAAAAAAACAAACAAAAAAACATTTCCAAAAACATTTCCAAAAACATCAGTGTAAATATAAAATTGACTAAAACTAATGTTGACCAGAAAATGTTATTTTTAATGTCATTCATTTTTAAAGCCTTAAAAGGAAATCAAATATACCTATTTTATTATTTGATTTATATATTTTAAGTTAAATATGTAAAAATGATTTCTTAAGGTGTATGAAGCACACATGCATCTTTAAGAAATGGTCATTTATAATAAAATTAAATGTGAAAGCACTAAAAGAAACAATTAATCATCATAGCCATAAAACAGACAATTAATTGTCATAATCACAATTAATTGTCTGACAATTAACTCTCATCATTTCATTATCTTGACAGTACATTTTTTTTAAATGTATATATATATATATATATATATATATATATATATATATATATATATATATATATATATATACACACACATCCATAATTATTTTAATTATGTATTATTTACATCAAATTATATTTTTTGGGAGGGCCTTTCTCAGCAAATATTGATAAGTGATTAATTGTGATTAACTAATCACCATGTCAAGTAAATAATTTTAATTGATTGAAACCCCTAGTAATAATTCGAAAAGTTAATCACATTCATTTGAATGCAAGTGCTGTATGCAGCTAAGTCACTAAAATGATTTGGCAGAAGTTCTCAAGCTTCACATATTTGAGTGATTATTGTGAAGCCAGCTTCATATTGTAAAATACAAGTACATTTTCATTCTAAAAAACTCCATACAGAAAGGTTTTACATTCCATCTGTTATAACTTTCACAGACAAAATAAGCAAATCCATTCCATATAGCATCCCTGGAAAAATAACAAGCATGTTCAATTTGTAAAGAGGTGTAATTTGTCTTCCCTCCTTGAAGTTTGGTGATCTAAGAGTTTCTATGATGTAACACATCACTGAATATTATTATTTTATCTACACTACCACAGAACATTAACACACAAAAATCTAAAATATTTAGTTAGAAATGTCAAAGAAGTGGCTTTGATGCAGAGAGATGACTTTGATATGCACAATCCTTGAAAGTTACCTTGGATAAGAGGCTTATATTTATTCACTGTGAGCACAAATCTCTTGACTTTGGCTCTCCACAAACATCACCTTTGTATGTTCTGCCTCCCATTTATCTGGAGACGAGACAACAAAAAGCTTCTACTGTCTTCAAACTTTCGTCAGTGGACTTCAAAAGAGGCTTGTACCTGAAATACGACAGAGGTAGGCTGATCATCAAAGTGTAGAGTACATCTCTTGTAGTGTGTGTATCTGATTTTAGATCTGAAGAACTGCTGTTATTGCCATAAGGATCTGTCTTCAATAGAATAAAGAGGGAGGTATGATGTCACTAATCACAGAGGCTTGATCAGTTTTTGATTGCTGATTATAAAACCCCAGGTATGTAACTTCATAGCTAGTTCTTACAGTGTTCGAAATGTAGTGCTTGAGTCATGTGGGGAAAGATGTATTTGATGAACTCTAGTTTCTGGGTGAAATGTTCACACAGTGGTTTCGAAAACTAGTTGTATTTTTAGTAAATTAGGTAAAACAGTTAACGGGAATGTATATTTTATAAACTCTACCCCCTAACCCAAACCCCAACCCTGCCCTTACAAAAATCGAGAGTTTATGACAAATTTGCCGCAAACTTGCCGAAAATTTGCCACTGATCATTTTCACATGCAAATGAGCTTTGCGGCAAACTTGCAGCAAATTGTCCATTGTTGCCAAAAGTTTGCTGCAGGTTCACCACTACTGGTGAAGAGCTGCAAGCTTCTGGCAAACATTTGCGGCAAATCACAAGCTCATTTGCATGTGAAAATAATGAGTGGAAAATTTGTCGCAAGTTTACGGCTTGTTTGCCAGAACTCTAGATTTTTTGTAAGTGTAAACCTGACTGTCAGAAAAATAAAATATATATATTTTAGAGTGAAAATGCAATCTCTGAGTCGTGCTCACCATTGTTTATGTGAATGCAATTACTTCCTGTTTCCACAAGACTAGTGTCTCAGTAGTGCCACAGGAAGGTGATAAAGTTTGAAATTATGCAAAAATGTCTCATGGGGATGGTGCTTTTGAGTAATCCAGTAGAATGGTAGGTTTCACATGTGACCGTAATGGTTAAAAGTGTAAATTTGCCGTTGTTACCTACAGGTCAGCATGAAATGGTATTAGCAAACAATTTTACTTCTGTTATGTGACATATTTTCAAGGTGGTTAGAGGGTACAGGTTTGTGAGGAAGAAATAAGAGGGCTTGATAATGTCAACTAAAAGGAAAGTCATTTTAAAGGCATTAGCTGTGACCCAAATGAGGCACTACAAGCTATGCACTTACAAAATACACTAACATTTTGAAAGTGTAGTATGGTCCCAAATGGAACACTTGAAGTTTTGTTTTTTTTCACTACAAGGAAGCATTCGCCGTTTAACAGCTGATGGAAGTAACGTTTCAAATGCATGCGATGTGTTGCCATTAGCTTTAGCGCGTTAGCCAACCTCAGTTCAACACTTATATCTCAAACAATATACACATTCACCCAGCAGTAAATGGTAAAGCATTCAACTCAAATTTGAAAGGTGCTGTCTTCACTGAAGGTTCGCTAGTTGCGACATTCTCCATTATTTACAACTGTTTTGTCAGATCAGCAATGCAGCCAGGTAACTATGCCCCTTCTGCTCCGTTTTGACGTTTGAAGATGTACATGATCATCCAGGTACTCATAGTACACTTTTAGTGTGCGGTTTGGGATGCACCTATTGTCTTTAGATTTCTACATTTTGTAAATTTACAAATGATTTTAACCTAGTGTCGTCAGGTTGTTTCAGTCAAATATACTAATTTTGTTTTTCACTGACACCATTTTTAACAATGTAATCATTTGTTTTAGGAGGAGGACTAAGGCCACTTGTTGAAAAATAAATGGGAGAATCTATAATGCTGGCGGTAGAAAGGAAAGTTCCGCCTTTCATTTTAAACAGTGAAACACATTACTAGCAAAGTATAATTGACTCTTTTCAATGCAATTTACAATAAAGGGTAACTGAACCCAAAATGAAAATTCTATTATAATTTATAATCCCTCATGTCCTTTTAAACAATTCGGAACAATGTGAGGGTGAGTAAATTTTAATTAATGAGTGAACTATTATTTTAAGGAATTGTCACATATGGCATATTTCAAAGGTAAAACAATTGAAAATGTGATAAAATAGCCATTTTCCAGGTAAATTGCCAGGTAAACAGTGTTTGTTTGCTTTAAATTTGCATTGCAACAAGCAATCCTATTTGAATGATAACTGACTATTTGATTCTGGACTGTAAAAAAAAAATGACAAAGCAGAAATGGTGCCTTATTTGTTTTTTATTTATGTATGCAGGTATTTTGTGTTATTTAGGTATTTAAAGTATATGGAACTGGTTACTAGTACTCAAGGCCCACTTGGCTGTGACCTTTGCTACAGAAACAAAGATAGCTGCACTCCATATGTTGAGATCATTAATCAAGTGCTGAATGATGCTCTATGAACATCACTCCACATACTATGAAGATGCAATGATGCATATCACATAAAATTTAATCTAAATTCATATTTTTCTGCTGACATGCTCTTAGGCACAGGTCATTAATCAGATGACTACTGCAGGTCATTTTATAATCAGACCATTTAACAAAGAGTTAAGTTTTTGCTTAAAATCACAGGTTTCTCAGATTACCCATTTCATTCTTATGACTATTGGCCATATGGCTTTGTGCTTCAGTTTTTGCCTAGTCTAGAAGAAAAAAAAAAAGGCATAAACACAATTGAAAATCTTTTCTCAGTGTAATTTGAGCATGATACAATGGGGTGGATAGCATTACTAAGGCATTTGTTACATGCAATCTTGTTTAATATTGTATAAATACTGTGCAATTTTAATATCACTTAAGGTGATGTAAAATCATAGTATCTCTTTCTGTCAGACATATACAGTATGCCCAAATATATTTGGACACTTAAAAATCTATGATTTACTCAAGAAAAAAATCAAACCAAGTTATTTATAAGTAAGAAAGGTAACACAAACATTCCATGAAATTAAGCTGGTTTCAAATGACTGTTCAAAATGAAGGTAAAATGTATTTGGATATATTGTGGTTGTGAAATGTTAATGGGACATGTTAATAGCTAATGTGATGAACAACACATGTGGTTACTCTGCTAGGAAACCTGTGTGAATTCAGACTGATCTCACAGTGAAATCGAAAACAGAAGGTTGACTTTTCTTTAGCTTTAATCAGTCTGTGCTTACCGAAATTCGAAACATTGCTCCCAGTGGCGAAAGCAGTAAGTGTTGTTAGGCGGATGGGCACATGTGGGCTCTATTTTCTGGGTGTAATGTCCACGATAATAGAAATGCACAGGATATATGATCTGTAAGGAGCGGTTTGTTATAACAAAGGAAAAAGGGGGAAACATTCAATCTGACTGGTCGGATAAACAATTAAAAAAAAAAAAATATATATATATATATATATATATATATATATATATATGTATTCTTCCCGAACGTCACGGTACTGACGTCATGGTTCAGTGCATGCAGTCAGACGAAGAATACATCTGTCAGTCACAGGCGATCCACACTCTAATCCAGAAGGGGGCGCGCATGGTAATGCAACGCTGTTTGCTAACCGCCACAACAGGAAAAAGAGCAGAAGAAGAAGAAGAGACCATCTATGCACTAACCCAAACCAAGAATGGCTTCTCCTAATGCACAAGTTTTATTTTTCATTATTCTATTTATTTTGTACTTTAATAACACAAGAGATGCTTTTCAGTTTTGTAGCTGATTGTGACCAAATACCTTTTGTTTTTTTATCAACCCCACAAAAAAATATGGGCTATGCAAGAGTGCATTCTGTTTACTGCTTAGTGCTTAATACACTAAAGGAGGCTGTACTGTACCAACTCCCTTAGGGGGGACTAAATGCCACTAGGTGGAATAAACTGTAATTTGCACTACTGTCTGTTCAAAATAAATGAAAAGAAACCTAGCATTCGGGATTTGTTGCTTTTTCCTGTTGTAACGAACTCATATCGAAGCGTGACCCCAAAACCGAGGTATGTACCAAACCGTGACTTCTGTGTACCATTACGCCCCTAATATATATATATATATACACTACCAGTCAAACGTTATGAAACACTTACCCATTCTTTATTATTATTTTTTTTTTTCTTTTTTTTTTTACATTTTAGAATAATAGTAAAGTCATCAAAACTATGGAATAACATAAATGGAACTATGGGAATTAATTGTGACTAAACAAAATCCAAAATAAATCAAAACTGTGTTATATTTTAGCATCTTCAAAGTAGTCACCCTTTGCCTAGAATTTGCAGACATGTACTCTTGACATTTTCTCAACCAGCTTCTTGAGGTATCACCCTGGGATGCTTTTTAATCATTATTGAAGGAGTTCCCATCTACATGTTGGGCACTTATTGGCTTCTTTTCTTTATTATTTGGTCCAAGTCATCAATTTCAAAAACTTTTTTTCTTAATTAAATTTTAGTTTTATAATGAAATAAATTAATATGGTGGCACAATTATATTTTTGTCTACAAAACTAATTTCAAACATTTAAGCATACGCCTTCAGATCATGAGAAACATTTCAGTCAAGTATTTCAAAACTTTTGACCGGTAGTGTGTGTGTGTGTGTATATATATATATATATAGATAGATAGATAGATAGATAGATAAAAGGTATTGTGGGACGCATAGCTGTAATATTTTTAGAAAAGGGCTAAATGCTACTAGACTGCCACTATGCATAATCCTTATATTGTAAGCTTAATATTATGCTAGTTTTAATCATAATTTGTGCTTTATGGTATGCTTGTGTAGGCCCTACATGTAAATAAAGGATAGGCTATTTCACTCAACAAGAACACTTATAATGGAAAAGGGATGTGTCTTATACAAAATATTATACTCACTTATTCACATTTTTATCTTTTTGACATCCATTCAGTGTCACTGTAAAGCACATAAAGAGCTGTTACAGAACAGTGTTGGGTATGACCCATCACAATAATCTGAATCAGAATACATTGTCCTGTTATGAAGTGATGCAAGGGATTACTGTTTATTTTTCAACTATTCAATTATAGTTTCTGTTCTGTTGGTACTTGTGTTACAAATACGATTTTAATTTGATCAAAATTATTGAGCTTAATTTTATTTTGTAGACGTGTATGTGCAAGTTGTGCACGCACATCCTTGGTATGCCGGTATTTTAGGTGGTCTTTCCTACACTATCTCCAGACTGAAATGGTGCTGTGAATATTTTTTCTTGTGTCAGCAAAACATCAGAACAAACAATTAATTACATCAAACTTCCCAGTGCTACAGGGGACATTCTGGGAGAGTATGCTTGGTTCGCGTGTATCTGTGCATGCTCAATAAACAGATCCTTCTCTTCTGTCTAAAATTTCTCACAGGCCACATCAGAGCTGTTGTAGGGCTGCAGATGGCCCGGGCTGGACTTTGGACACCCCTGATGTGTAGTTTTATTTTGACTGAAGTACACATACTGGCATGGAGTACCACAAGAACCAGTATTGGGTCCATTTGCATTTGTTTTTAAACATCAGAAATTCCTGTTGGTTGGGTTTGATAAAGGCCTGTCTTGTGTCTAGTCCACCGATTACTTCTTTTGATCTACAGCAATCTGCATCTTCTTTGATGTTTTTAATGGCCCTCTGTACATTTTTTCTTTGTTTCAGGTGCACAATCAGCATAGTCCCACAGGCCATTCACAGACTGTCTATTGTACACATAAATGGCAAGAGCTGGCTGAAATCTTACTGGCCAGCTGCAACCCGCATTCCAGGACTTAAAGGGATAGTTCACCCAAAAAATGAAAATTCTTTCATGATTTACTTACCCTCATACCATCCCAGATGTGTATGACTTTCTTTCTTCTGCTAAACACAAACAAAGATTTTTAGAAGAATATTTAAGCTCTGTAGGTCCATACAATGCAAGTAAATGGTGATCAGGCCTATGAAGCTCCAAAAATAAGATAAAATCATCAAAAAAGTAATCCATAAGACTCCAGTAGTTTAATCAATGTCTTCTGAAGCAATCCAGTTTATTATGGGAAAGAACAGACCAAAATAAAACTCCTTTTTCACTGTACATCTTGCCACTGTGGTCTCTAGGCACAATCATGATTTCAAGCTGGATTACACTTCCTAGTGTTTGAAGCATGCGCAGAGTGCTAGACGGTGCTATAGGAAGTATAAACCTGCTTGAAATCATGATCGTCAAGAAGACTGCTGTCTAGATTCAGAGTGAAAAGGAGTTACAATGTGGTCTGTTCTCACACAAAACCAACTGGATCGCTTCAGAAGACATTGATTAAACCACTGGAGTCTGATGGATTATGTTTATGATGACTTTATCTGATTTTTGGAGCTTCAAAAAGCCTGATCACCATTCACTTGCATTGTTTGGACCTTCAGAGCTGTGACATTATATTATTTTAAAAATCTTTGTTTGTGTTCTGCAAAAGAAAGAAAGTCATACACATCTTAAATGGCATGAGGGTGAGTAAATGATGAAAACATTTTCATTTTTGGATGAACTAACCCTTAAACATACCTGTGTACAAGGCACTGGTTTGCCACAATGAACACTTTTAAGGATAATCAAATCACTGTATTTTCCAAAGCTTCTAAGGTTCATAGCATACACTTTTTGTGTTTTCTTTTGAACAGATTTATGTACAATTGTTTGCGGATGACACTTGCTGTTCAGATTTTTCTATGTCAGACCTTTATTCTGATATCCTCTTTTTCAGATAAACCTGCCTCTAAATGGCTCATAAAAACGAAACAAACTGTGTTTTTACATGTCAGTCAGACAGTCTTAGAGGGTGGTTTTTGCCCAGAAGAAGCTCCAGTGTGGACCAGACTTAATGACAACAGTCAAAAGTCTGACTTAGCTTTGCAATAAAACAACAGTTAGCTTTGCAAGATTCTGTACAAATATATTGTGACAATAAGCACTGATCTCACATTGTCTTGATGTGATAAAATAACAAAGTGTCTAGACAGTTGGCAAACGTATTACATTTTATTGCAAAAGTGTACTTTAAAAAGAAGAAGAAAGTTAATAGTTTGTTAGCTTGTTTGATTCACAAGCTATTTTATCTCAGTTGATTGTAAGTATATCTTTACACCATTGTCCTTCTTAATATTTTTTCAGCCCATTGTCCAATTTATGGCTCAGATGTTCCACCTGACATTTGTGATTTAAGGATTTCAATATTATGTTTTAGAAACATATTGCAATAGCCTGGCAGCAGTGGGCTGCCATATTACCTGACCTTCTAAAGCAGGGGGATAATGAGACAGGTCAAAAGAGCACTTTGATACAGTGAATATGAATTATGCCTTGTGTCGGTCAGAGTAATTACAGCACAATTTCATATTAGCTTAGAGCTTTTTGAATGATAGTTGGGAAAGGGTGCTGTGTCCTTGCACAGATATGTGGGTATTACAGACTAATTTATTGTAGAAACTCAAACACTCTAATGAATGTAAGTAGATTTTATGTCATCCAAAGTGACTACAGTAGCTACATTTATTGCAAGGAAACACCTTGGAGAAAAGTTACGCAAAGCCACAATTGAGATAATGAATCTGTTAAATTCCACCCACAGCTCATTCATTCACAAACACAGCTCAGATCCAGTCTTAATAACAGCAGGGTTACACCCTCACAAGTCCAATGAGATCAATCGTGTTGAGCCAGCTGTCCTCTTGTAGTCTTGTCTCTCCTCGACTGGCATCCAATGATTTCTGCTCCAGCCTGCCGATCTGTCTGCAAGGTCTTTCTTATGGCATGGGTCTAATCGATAGCCGCCTGTCTCACATTTCAGTAATTATGCAGTCCTGTCTGATTGAGCCAGCACTCAGCAAGAACACATTCCCAGGAGTTTAAGGCCTGTTTCACACATGCTTGTGCTTCTACAGCTCAAATCACGCAAAAAAAGCTGTGGTTTTTCAGGCTGGTTAATATGCATGCATGTAGAGTAAACAAACAGGGGACTGGTTCTTTTGACTGAAAGGTGGGACATTCCACAGACACCATATAAGTATTATTTTTTTTCCATTCTTTATTTCTATGAGTGTTTCGTCCTGAAAATCATAGGTGTTTAAAAGTGGATCTTCTGATTTGGGCTAGAAAGCAACAACCTATCAATGCACTAACAACCACTGAGAACACCCTAGTAACTGCATAGCAATTTGCTAAAGAAAAAAAAAAAAACAGCAACTGCACAATGCCCTGGAAACTTCCCACAAAATCCTACCCCTAGAAAGCCTGACATTAATAAAATTCATAAAATGTGTAAAATGAACCTTTTTTTTTTTTTAAATGAAGCCATTTTTGCTCCTATACACATATACAAACTAAAATAAATAAAAAAGATACAAATAATTATAAATAAAAATAAAAAAAAAATAAAAAATACATTTGAGTATGTGATTTTTATTGTATTTTTTTTTTTATTTATTTATTTTTTTTATCATATTCAATACATTAGGCTTTAAAGGTCATTATCAATTGTAACACAAATTCAAATATGACCAATCAACCAACAAATCAAATATGCTTCCCTCGTTTACTTCAAGACCCTCATACAGTATTTCCTTTTTTATTCATCATACACAAAACGTATGAATCAATTACTATCATGGCCACAGGTTCAAATGTATGGTTAGGTTTAGGTATGGACTTTGGGTTAGGGGTTAAAATTATGAAATATTTCACAAAAGCGCAGTCGAAACATGGAAGTTTCTCTTTCTTCCCTCCAACACAACAAGGCTTTTTACATTACTAGCATGGTTACGTTTAGGATCTGGATAAGGTGTAACACTTCATTGTTAGGTTTACCTTTGCATAGACACCAAGAAATGAAAAATCAGGATCTACAAGGACATGTGGGAAGCGTATGTATTTGGTTGGTGTATAAGTTGTAAGTTTTTGTCACACTTCATTCTTACGAATTCCCCATCTCGTACTATTCTTACGAATTCTCATGAGATCCGGTTTGATATACCTCAAAAGCCTGTTTCAATGTGTTTTTATATAAAATAAAGTGTGAAATTATAAACAAGCACAAGTTGCTTCAATTCAGCAAATTCTCATTTTGAAATATCAGTAACAATATAAACGTTATATAATATAAAAGTAGAAAAAGATCACAAAAAATAAAAGAAATGTGCATTACAATACGAAGGCGGCAGTTTTGGAAATTATATTTCATAAGGTCTTCTACTTACAGAAGAGCATAGAAACATTCACTAGGAGGAAGTAGACATCTAGTACATTGCATACAACAGGTTTTCAGCAAAGTATTGATCATGTTGATGATGTAGAGAGTTAAGAAAATCATGCATCAACTCTGATACGCCAGGTTTTATAGGGCTAGTATTGTGGCTGCAAATTTTCCACAGGAAAGCACCACTCACATTTATTTATTTTTTTTGTCAGAAAATTTAAACATCTAGATGTTCTCTGTTATACACTGATAAGCCAAAACATTATGATCACTCACAGGTGAAGCAAATAACATTGATCATCTGCTAACAAGGCCACATGTCAAGGTCTGGTTAGATTAGTTGGTAAGCGAACAATCAGTTCTCATAGTCAACATGTTGAATGCAGGAGAAGTGAGTGACTCTGACAAGGGCCAGATTGTTATGGCCAGATGACTGGGTCAGAGCATCTCTGTAATGGCAAGGCTTGTGGGTTGCTCCCGTTCAGCAGTGGTGAGTACCTACCGACAGTGGTCCGAGGAGGGACAAACCACAAACCGGCGACAGGGTGTTGGGTGACCATGGCTCATTGATGCGCGAGGGTAACGAAGGCTATCCCATCTGGTCCGAACCAACAAAAGGTCTACTGTGGCACAAGTCACATAAAAGTTTAATAATGTTTACGGGAGGAATGTGTCACAACACACAGTGCATCGCACCCTGCTGCGTAGTCGCAGACAGGTGACTCCTGTCCACTGTTGAAAGTGCCTACAATGGACACGCAAGCATCAGAACTGGACCTGCAGTACTGGAGCAGTGGAAGGAGGTCACCTGGTCCACTGAGTCCTGTTTTCTTTTACATCACGTGGACGGCCGTGTAGGTGTGCGCCGTTTACCTGGGGAAGTGATGGACTGTGCACCAGGATGCACTGTGGGAAGACAACAAGACAGTGAATGGAGTGTTATGCTCTGGGCATAACACTCCATGCTCTGCTGGGAAAAACTGGGTCGGGCCATTCATGTGGATGTCAATTTGACACCTGCCACCTACCTAAACATCGTTGCAGACCAGGTACACCCCTTCATGGCAATGCTGGACCAACAAGTCTGATCCACGGTGGCTCCACTTCGCAACTTGCAGGACTTGAAGGATCTGCTGCTAATATCTTAGTGCTAGATACCACAGGACACTTTCAGGGGTCTTGTAGAGTCCATGCCTGGGTGGGTCGGCGCTGATCTGGCAGCATGCAGAGGACCAACAACATATTATGCAGGTGGTCATAATGCTTTGGCTCATCTTTTTAGTGCATCCGGAAAGTATTCACAGCGCTTCACTTTTTCCACATTTTGTTATGTTACAGCCTTATTCCAAAATTGATTAAATTCATTATTTTCCTCAAAATTCTACAAACAATACCCCATAATGACAATGTGAAAGAAGTTGTTTGAAATCTTTGAAAATGTATTAAAAATAAAAAACGAAAAAAAAAAAAAAAATCACATGTATATAAGTATTCACAGCCTTTGCCATGACACTCAAAATTGAGCTCAGGTGCATCCTGTTTCCACTGATCATCCTTGAGATGTTTCTACAACTTAATTGGAGTCCACCTGTGGTAAATTCAGTTGATTGGACATGATTTGGAAAGGCAAACACCTGTCTATATAAGGTCCCACAGTTAACAGTGCATGTCAGAGCACAAACCAAGCCATGAAGTCCAAGGAATTGTCTGTAGACCACCGAGACAGGATTGTATCGAGGCACAGATCTGGAGAAGGGTACAGAAAAATTTCTGCAGCATTGAAGGTCCCAATGAGCACAGTGGCCTCCATCATCTGTAAATGGAAGAAGTTTGGAACCACCAGGACTCTTCCTAGAGCTGGCCACCCGGCCAAACTGAGCGATCGGGGGAGAAGGGCCTTAGTCAGGGAGGTGACCAAGAACCTGATGGTCACTCTGACAGAGCTCCAGCATTTCTCTGTGGAAAGAGGAGAACCTTCCAGAAGAACATCCATCTCTGCAACACTCCACCAATCAGGCCTGTATGGTAGAGTGGCCAGACGGAAGCCACTCCTCAGTAAAAGGCACATGACAGCCCACTTGGAGTTTACCAAATGGCACCTGAAGGACTCTCAGACCATGAGAAACAAAATTATCTGGTCTGATGAAACAAAGATTTAACTTTTTGGCCTGAATGGCAAACATCATGTCTGGAGGAAACCAGTCACCGCTCATCACCTGGCCAATACCATCCCTACAGTGAAGCATGGTGGTGGCAGCATCATACTGTGGGGATGTTTTTCAGCGGCAGGAACTGGGAGACTAGTCAGGATCGAGGGAAAGATGAATGCAGCAATGTACAGAGACATTCTTGATGAAAACCTGCTCCAGAGCGCTCTGGACCTCAGACTGGGGCGAAGGTTCATCTTCCAACAGGACAACGACCCTAAGCACACAGCCAAGATAACAAAGGAGTGGCTATGGGACAACTCTGTGAATGTCCTTGAGTGGCCCAGCCAGAGCCCAGACTTGAACCCAATTGAACATCTCTGGAGAGATCTGAAATGGCTGTGCACCGACGCTCCCCATCCAACCTGATGGCGCTTGAGAGGTCCTGCAAAGAATAATGGAGAAACTGCCCAAAAATAGGTGTGCCAAGCTTGTAGCATCATACTCAAAAAGACTTGAGGCTGTAATTGGTGCCAAAGGTGCTTCAACAAAGTATTGAGCAAAGGCTGTGAATACTTATGTACATGTGATTTTTTTTTTTTTTTTTTTTTTCGTTTTTATTTTTAATACATTTGCAAAAATTGCAAACAAACTTCTTTTACATTGTCATTATGGGGTATTGTTTGTAGAATTTTGAGGAAAATAATGAAATAGAAACTAGGACATAAACTGAACAAGTTTCACAGCCATGTGACAACCAGAAATATGGGGGGGGGGGTCAAAATCAAAAGTAACAGTTAGGATCTGGTGTGGCCACCTGCTGCATTAAGTACTGCAGTGCATCTCCTCCTCATGGACTGCACCAGATTTGCCAGTTCTTGCAGTGAGATGTTACCCCACTCTTCCACCATGGCACTTGCAAGTTCCCGGACATTTCTGGGGGAATGGCCCTAGCCCTCACCCTCCGATCCAACAGGTCCCAGACATGCTCAATGGGATTGAGATCCGGGCTCTTTGCTGGCCATGGCAGAACACTGACATTCCTGTCTTTCAGGAAATCATACACAGAACGAGCAGTATGGCTGGTGGCATTGTCATGCTGGAGGGTCATGTCAGGATGAGCCTGCAGGAAGAGTACCACATGAGGGAGGAGGATGTCGTCCCTGTAATGCACAGCGTTGAGTTTGCCTGCATTGACAATAAGCTCAGTCCGATGATGCTGTGACACACCGTCCCAGACCATGATGGACACTCCAACTCCAAATCGATCCCGCTCCGAAACGCGAGTCCGACCATCACACCCTCAGTGAAGAGCACTTTTTTCCAGTCTGGTCTGGTCCAGCGAAGGTGGGTTTATGCCCATAGGTGATGTTGTTGCCAGTGATGTCTGGTAAGGACCTGCCTTACAACAGGCCTACAAGCCCTCAGTCCAGCCTCTCTCAGCCTATTGCGAACAGTCTGAGCACTGATGGAGGGATTGTGCATTCCTGGTGTAACTCAGGCAGTTGTTGTTGCCTTCCTGTACCTGTCCCGCAGGTGTGATATTCGGATGTACCGATCCTGTGCAGATGTTTTTACATGTGGTCTGCCACTGCGCGGATGATCAGCTGTCCTTCCTGTCTCCCTGTAGCATCTCACAGTATGGACATTGCAATTTATTGCCCTGGCCACATCTGCAGTCCTCATGCCTCCATGCAGCATGCCTAAGGCATGAGCAGGGACCCTGGGCATCTTTCTTTTGGTGTTTTTCATAGTCAGTAGAAAGGCCTCTTTAGTGTCCTAAGTTTTTATAACTGACCTTAATTGCCTACCGTCTGTAAGCTGTTAGTGTCTTAACAACCATTCCACAGGTGCATGTTCATTAATTGTTTATGGTTCATTGAACAAGCATGGAAAACGTTGTTTAAACCCTTTACAATAAAGATCTGTAAAGTTATTTGGATTTTTACAAAATTATCTTTAAAATACAGTGTCCTGAAAAAGGGACGTTTCTTTGTTTTTGCTGAGTTTATATATAATGCATTTGTAATGTTTATCTGTTCAATTCAAATTTATACTAAGCAATTGTTATCAGACATTTGTCAGATTAGTGGGCAGTGCTGTTTATTTACACTTATTGCAAATAGTGATTTATTTAATTGCATATACATTACATAAGCTCCTTAACTCTTACACTGCATGAACCAGGGCTTCATCCACATACTCTCTCTTTTTAGTCTCTTTCTTTAAAAGCAACAACAACACACAATGTTTATTTCTCGTTCAGGTCCCGTCTATTAGAAAAGTGCAGTTATAGCGCCACTTAGTGGTTTAGAGCAGCAAGTGAACATTTACTGCGGCAACCACGGCAGTAAAAAGTCCATTCTAGACTGGTAACATCTGTATGTTTACACTGCATAAAAAGCATAATATAAGCTTACAGGCAATGCATACTGAAGCTATAAATACTTTAGATTTGTAATTTCATTGTGTAATTACCGTCATTTTTTTTTTATTATTCATTATTTTTATTTAATATCAAGTTGCTTGATAATAAACTATATTCGATATTGATCAAATAAAAATGTGCTGGTGAGTGTGGTTCTTTATATTATAAAATATAATATTTGCACTTAATGCACGTCTCTCTGAAATATTTGATTCTCATTTGTCTATTGCACCATTTATGGGTCAAATATTTTTGAATAATAACCACTGTCCTTTTTTTAACACTGTCTGACTGCTCATCCAGGAGAAGCTTCATCCGCTCATGTTTCCTACATAGCTATGCTCGTGTTCTGCCTTCATATCATTCTGTGGCCTTGACGAGTAAGCTAAATAATAATACAATTATTTAATCTCAAATCAATATTTCATGTCTATGTATTTATTTATTAAAAAGCCATGTAAAAAGTGGCATAATGTATTGGTAGATGGTCATTATCTCTAAATAAACCCCTTTGGGTCCCTCCTTTGATGTACTTTTATGGGATATTTTCAGACAATTTATCATTAGCCAGGCAAAAATCATTAGTCTGATAAGCAAAAGAACTCCTCTATTCAAAAAGCCACATTATTTGTGGAATCATTCATGTCACTAGCATAGAGTTACATGCCAAAATGTAATATGTAGATTTAGAAGTTTGTTCACATCCCAAACCCTAGCAATAGCAGTAGCAATAGCGATGCTGGCCTTAGAATCTTAGAATGAAATGTAATACAATGTAAGGCCTTAAAACATGCCTGTGCTTCAACACAAACTTTGTGCTTTCTCCATCCATGCTGTTCACCCCCTCAAAAGTGAATATCCCACCAAGAAAACCCCATAAGGTCATCTCCAATCAAAGTGTGGAAAGTACAGGCACATGAAAAGCCCAAACAGTCCAACCTTTAATGTGTAAGGGTGACCTTCTTGTACAGTCCTGGTAAAAAACCTGGATGAGGAGAATTGTTTAGAATTGATTGCCAAGCACAGCACAGCAAAGCATGCACAAGTAAAACCATACAGAATTTACAAGCAACACGGTAAACAGTCTTAATCCACACATGGCATGTTTCTCAAGATGACCGTATGTTGCCTTTCAAATTCACTGCACATTTTATAGAGCCTGCCATTTCCTGCAATATGAAATCATATCTCTGTCATCTTCATCCTGTTCCATTACAAGAGCCAAAATCTTTGCAAAAATGAATTCTTGAGCACTTGCAAATCCAAAAGTTTGTGATATCTCACTCAGTGGAAAATCTTTCTGCCATGGAACACAAAAGATGCATTTTTACAAAATATCCTGGCTGTTCTTATCCATATATTGAAATTGTGTAAGGACTGGGAAATGTATCATAAAAGCAGTCCATATGACTTGTGGGCTATATTTCAATTCATCTGAAGCCATTCGACAGCTTTATGTGACAAACAGATAGAAATAACTCATTATTAGGTGAAAATCCTTCCCTTTGCGTCAGTTAATATACATTTATAAATGTTTTATTCATTTATTCACTTGGCAGATGCTTTTATCCAAAATATGGAGATATTTTGTTTCATTATATAAAAAAGCGCAGCTTAAATATTCTTCAAACATTCACCTTTAGGAACCATACGTGGTTGAGTAAATAATGACAGAATTTTCAACTTTGGGTGAACTTTCCTCTAACAGTCGATGGGCTCTGAATGCTGGGATAAAAGTTTTTTCTTGTGAAGAGAGAAAACAAGATTTCAACTACCCTCCTGCCTCGTAACAGGTTTTAGAGAAAAGTTCGAAGGGAAAAATAAATAAATATATACTGTATGTAAACAAAACGGCTGCCTGAATTTCCATTGTTCAGTACTGGATAAAAGCTTGAAAGAATGTGTACAAACCAAATCCCAGTGCCTCGAGTCTGTCATGAGTGACAGTGCTCACACGTGGTGTATGTGTCCATATTTCGAGTCTGCTTTATTGTCATGAATGCAGCAACACCACATGCTATGCAAACATGTCCTCCATGTCTTTGTAAACCATACCTCCACCTCGGTATAGAAAAGTCAGCAAGCACACTGGGTAAATGCACTGGATTGTGTTGTCAGCTTCGGTAATTTTGTCAGTGTAAACATTGGCTTTTTGTGAGAGTGGCAAACACAGGCAGAGATAAGCCGAGCCAACAATGAGGACAGGTATTGTTATTGCAGTTTCAGGGTTTGCTGCGACTGTAGGGGAGAAGATGTAGACACAATGCCAAATAAAGCAGTGGAGACCTGCCTAATGTGACTCACGAAGTTACCTTTGACTTCACCTTGGTCAAAAAGTTCCTATTGTTGTACTTGTTTCACAGTTAAATGTGATTACAAATATGGTTATCTCATTAGTGTTGTTTGCTAAGGCAAGCATCACATTTATTATTGCCAATACTTAGGATTAGGGATTTGAATAACCTCCTGAGATCCAAGCGTGACTGCTGTGAGCATTTTCTATTTCCCTTTTTGATTTGTAACTAGTAGCTAATAAATATGCACAAAATAAATAAATAAATTAATAAATTAATTTCTAGAGCAAACAGTTTTCCTAAAAATGTATGTCCATATATGTGGACAGTGGGACTAAGTTGTTAAATATTAAATAATACCAAGCTGTTTTTTTAATCAAATTGTTTGTTTCCATGAGTGTTGGTTATTCATGTTGTTTTTGAGACGTTACAGACATTACAGCTGATTTTCTGTAAAGTTTCTTTGGAACAATCTGATTGGGAAAACTATACAAACTATAAAAAACTATACAAATAAATAATATTTGACTTGATTTTACTTTTATGATACAAAGCTTTTTTTTCTACTTTGGCAACAAAATCTCAATGTTCTCTCTTTGCACTATCAAACAAACAAGTAATAGTCAGTACTAAAGCATTTTACCAATCAGAAATTAGCATAATTAATTCTGATACAAGTAATGGCCTGCATTGTCCAATCACAGTCTACGTGAAAACCGCGAGGGGACCTTCTTAGCCACCGGAAGTCGATCGTGCGGATTCCCATTGAGATGACTGTATTTTGCCTGTGGAATTTTGCCATTCAAAGGTAAGTGTTGCAGGGATTTACTGGTTGTTTAGATCAGTGTTACTATCAGAAATAATTAATAATTATTTCTTTAGTTATTAATTAATATTTAAATTAATTAATTGAATCTAACTCATTAAAACCTCATATGGGGCTCCAGTAAATGTAGTGCGCTACATTTAGGAGCGGGTTTGGTTATTAGCAATAATTAATAATTATCAAAGATAATTATTCATTATTAAAATCAATAGAACATTGATGAGAATCAATGTTAGCTTTTTTAATCCTTTAAATCAACAATTATCAAAGATAATCATTAATTGATAACATCGATGAAACATTCATTAAAATTAACACTAGCTTATTGATCTTTCAAATTCAACAATCATCAAAGATAATTATCAATTATCAAAAATCAACAGAATATTAATAAGGATTAACATTGACAGGGCACCACCCTGGAATCAGGGACTAATAACCAGATAGTATAACAGTCTCAATATTAGATTGTTTTCTTCCGAAGAATATTGATTTTCGGGAAAAAAACAATGAATGAGAGCTTGAATCCAAGCACTGACATCCTGTCAGCATGACACAGGTGTATGCAAAACAAACCAAAACACTTCTCTTTGTAATATAAACAAAGTTTATTTATGCAGTAATATCAATTAATAATTAATACAATGCAGTCAATAAACTTCCGACTTACAACTACAAACTAAACAGTGATATGATTAGATATGGAAATCAAAATAATCCTATAACACATGAGGGTGTGTGTGTGTGTGTGTGTGTGTGTAAGGAGGGACGTGCATAAAATGGCAGACGTGACTCTCGTGGAGAGTATGTCACGCGAGACTTCTGGCCAGGGAATATGGCCGTGAATGTGGGCGGAGAGAAACCAGTCAATGGCGTCTACCAGTTACCTCGTGTATCCGCTTGTACGATAGCTTAGGGACAAAGCTGAGCTTTATCACAAAGCTATCTACGAGCCAAAAATGTGTGCCAGAATGTTTGTGAGGGGTCGTGTGTGTGTGTGTGTGTGTGTGTGGTTAGTACGAGAGAGAGAGAGAGAATAAAGTGACGGCCCCAAAGCCGATTTCGCGTCCCGCGTTCTTTGATTCTTTAATGGATAAACTCAGGTTGCAGGTCTCACCCGTGATGGCGGAAATGCACAACAGTCCAATGAGGTTGGACCACAATACAGCAAATCAAATTTGTGATAATTAATACCCTGAGTATGAATAATGAGCGGACATGGTGGTCCATAAACTGTACAAGCAAAAACCTTTAAACACAAGAATAACACACTGTAATATTCTATCTCTGCCAAGACATAAACCTCTTACTTGAATCACATGAGGATGCAGGTGGAATGTGGGTTCATCCGTCCGTAAACTCAGACTCGGTTCCTCGAGGCTTGGGGCTTGGTTGATGAAGGGAGGCCGTTTCCTCGCTCTGTCGGCGGGCGGTACGGCTGCTGATTCTTGGCGGGCTGGCGGCGAAATCAAAAATGTTGACTTGATTGAAGATGGAAGAGAAATCTTTAATCTCTTCACTTCTGCAGGCAAACGGATGAAGATGCAGATTGCTCGGCAGTGTCCTTTGGATCCGTTAGAGTGTTCGGTTAAACACAGAGTAATCTCAACTTGTCCAGCGAGATGGAGATTGTATGGCCACAGTTTCAAGTCAGACGTTACTTCCTTGTACCACGAGACTGCACCTGAGAGCAGCGATGAGCTGCGTCTATACAGGGTGAGCAAAGTTGCTGGAAGCAAATCCCGGAAGCATTTCAGAGGTATTTCTACTCCTGATGATGTCATGGTTGAGTGACATTCTGTTGTGTGCCTCAACCAATATAAGTTGAGAGTTCGATCCTTTAGTGAGCAAGGCTTCATGGGATTTGTAGTCCATTTTGGACTCCCTTTGTTTGATTTTGGCGCGATTTTTATCAGTATAATTTATGACTTATGTGGGGGCCTGAGTTAGGTTTTACGACTGTGTTAGGCCTGCCTTTGTCTTCTATCTGAATACATGAGGCCCAACAGTGTGACCGCGTGTTACAACCCAGATGGGAATAAAGTTCTAGGGATATGTTGGGAGGTAACACTCAAAGTTTTAAGTTCTGTGTATAATAGGGTACACACTCTATATGACAGTCAGTTAACCATGGCAAGAAAAAACATATAACATACAATCGCCGATTCCTCATGTAATTTGACAACCCATGACTTCCATGACAAGACAGACAGTTGTGTAATATGAACGGTACCACAATCCGATGTCTTTGAAAGTTGTGTAGTGTGTAGCAGGCATAAGCTTCTCTAACTAACCATAACAAAACCTACAGCAAGTGGCAAACACTCCTAATCCTAGTGAGTCTAAAACATTAGTCGGAAACTCCTACGTGGTGTACCATGGATGTCACGTGATCTACTTACCTGCTCTCTCCTTCCCAGCCTATTACATACAATACAGTCGAGTTGGTAATGAGAGCAATACAAGTATCAAACGTACACACACACACACAGACACACTCAAGTCACGTTTATCTCCAAGTATCAAATCACTCTTTACATTAACCAAGTTCATAAACAGCGTAAACCACATAACCAAAACAGTCCAACACACAAGATTAGCGAACAAACACATGAGAGCATGAGACACAATGCAAACAAGACTGTGAGCACGAAGCTCCATCTGGGGAAAATTACGTCGCCTTTATCTACCACAGATGGAATCGGATTGGCTGAGATGAACTGGAAATTAAGTCACGAAAACGTCATGGTTACTGGTGTAACCTCCGTACCCTGATGGAGGGAACAAGACATTGGTGTCGATGTAGTGACACTAGGGGTCACTCTTGGGAGCCCGAGACACCTCTGGTCTTTGATAAAAGGCCAATGAAAATTGGCGAGTGGTATTTGCATGCCACTCCCCCAGACATACGGCTTTAAAAGGAGCTGGTATGCAACCACTCATTCAGGTTTTACGCTGAGGAGCCGATATAAGGTCCGGCCATTTCAGCGGGTAGTTCAGCGTTGTGGCAGGAGGGACCAAAGTCTCATTCCCTCCATCAGGGAACGGAGGTTACACCAGTAACCATGACGTTCCCTATCTGTCACTCACTCGATGTTGGTGTCGGGAACCTTGGGCACATAGCCCGGTCAGGGTCTCAGGATCACGTGAGAGTAACCTGGACCGAACTCCAGGCACGTTTCGCTGACAGAGAACGCTTGCAGGTCACCTACCCTCTCGATGGAAGTGAGCACAGTCAGGAGGGCAGTCTTAAAGGAGAGTGCCTTATGCTCGGCTGACTGCAAAGGCTCAGAGGGGGCTCTCTGTAGACCCTGAAGAACTACAGAGGTCCAATGAGGGAACGAGGCACGGCCTGGAGGGATTCAGCCTCCTAGCACCACTTAGGAACCTGATGATCAGGTCGTGCTTCCCTAAGGACTTACCGTCGACTGCGTCGTGGTGTGCTGCTATGGCAGCAATGTACACCTTCAAGGTAGAAGGGGACAGCCTCCCTTCCAACCTCTCTTGCAGGAAGGAAAGCACTGATCTGACTGCGCATCTCTGGGGGGTCTTCCCGATGGGAAGAACACCACTTAGCGAGCAGACGCCACTTAAAGGCATACAGGCGCCTCGTAGAGGGAGCCCTAGCCTGAGTGATCGTGTCTACCATCACAGGTGGGAGACAGCTTAGGTCTTCCGTGTCCTGTCCAGGGGCCAGACATGGAGATTCCAGAGGTCTGGGCGCGGGTGCCGGATGGTGCCCCTTCCCTGAGAAAGAAGGTCCTTCCTCAGGGGAATTTGCCAGGGGGGAGCTGTCGCGAGGAGCGTGAGGTCCGAGCACCACGTCTGGGTGGGCCAGTAGGGAGCTACCAGGACGACCTGCTCTTCGTCCTCCCTGACCTTGCACAGGGTCAGTGCAAGCAGGCTCACTGGGGGAAACGCATATTTGCGAATGCCAGGGGGCCAGCTGTGTGCCAGCGCGTCTATGCCGAGGGAGGCCTCGGTCAGGGCGTACCAGAGCGGGCAGTGGGGAGGATTCTTGGGAGGCGAACAGGTGCACCTGTGCCTGTCGAATTGACTCCAAATCAGCTGGACCACCTGAAGGTGGAGTCTCCACTCTACCCTGAGGGTAAACTGTTGTGACGGCGCATCCGCCATAGTGCTAAGGTTGCCCGGGATGTGAGTGGCTTGCAGCGACTTGAGGTGCTGCTGACTCCAGAGGAGGAGACGGCGGGCGAGTTGTGACATACAACGAGAGCGCAAACCACCTTGGTGGTTATGCTACCATTGTCGTGTTGTCTGTCTGAACTAACACGTGCTTGCCTTGGATCAACGGCCGAAACCTCCACAGGGCGAGCAGAATTGCCAATAACTCAAGGCAGGTGATGTGCCAATGCAGTCGCGGACCTGTCCAGAGGCCGGCGGCTGTGTGCCCGTTGCAAACGGCACCCCAGCCTGTTTTGGAGGCGTCTGTCGTGACCACGACGCGCCTGGGGACCAGTTCTATAGGAACACCTGCCCGTAGGAATGAGAGATCGGTCCAAGGGCTGAAAAGACGGTGACAGACCAACGTGATGGCCACGCGGGGTGTCACTCGAGTCTGGAGCCAGTGCTGAAGTGGCCTCATATGCATCAACCTGAGCGGGGTGGCCACCGCCGAGGTTGCCATATGCTCCAGAAGCCTCTGAAGAAGTTTCAGTGGAACCGCTGTTCCCTGTTTGAACGCCTTCAAACAGGCCAGCACCGACTGGGCACGCTTGTTCATAAGGCGCGCCGTGAAGGAGACTGAGTCCAACTCCAAACCGAGAAAAGAGATGCTCTGAACTGGGAGGAGCTTGCTCTTTTCCCAGTTGACCCGAAGCCCTAGTCGGCTGAGGTGTGAGAGCACCAGGTCCCTGTGTGCGCACAACATGTCTCGAGAGTGAGCTAGGATTAGCCAGTCATCGAGATAGTTGAGAACGCAAATGCCCACCCCCCTTAACGGGGCAAGGGCAGCCTCGGTGACCTTCGTAAAGACGCGAGGAGGCAAGGACAGACCGAAAGGGAGGACTTTGTACTGATACGCCTGACCCTCGAACGCGAACTGCAGGAAGGGTCTGTGTCGAGGAGGGATCGAGTCGTGTAAATACGCATCCTTCAGGTCTACCGCCGCTTTGTCTGTAGTCCCCACATGCTTTAAAACATCCACCATTGTGCCTGTTCCAAAACAATCAAAACTAACTTGCTTAATTGACTGGCATCCTGTTGCTCTGACCCCCATCATCAGCAAATGCTTTGAGAGACTAATCAGAGATTACATCTGCTCTGTATTGCCTCTCTCTCTTGACCCGCTGCAGTTTGCTTACCAAAACAACCGCTCCACTGATGATGCCATTGCATCTACAATACACACTGCTCTCTCCCACCTGGAAAAAAAGAACACTTATGTGAGAATGCTGTTTGTAGACTACAGCTCAGAATTCAACACCATAGTGCCCTCCAAGCTAGATGAGAAACTCCGGGCTCTGGGCTTAAACAGCTCGCTGTGCAGCTGGATCCTGGACTTCCTGTCAAGCAGACGCCAGGTGGTTAGAATAGGCAGCAACATCTCCTCCTCACTGACCCTCAACACTGGAGCCCCACAGGGCTGTGTTCTAAGCCCACTCCTGTATTCCCTGTACACACATGACTCTGTGGCAACACATAGTTCCAATGCCATCATTAAGTTTGCTGATGACACGACGGTGGTAGGTCTGATCACTGACAATGATGAAACAGCCTACAGAGAGGAGGTGCACACTCTGACACACTGGTGTCAGGAGCACAACCTCTCCCTCAACGTCAGTAAGACAAAGGAGCTTGTGGTGGACTTCAGAAGAAAAGACAGAGAACACAGTCCCATCACCATCAATGGAGCACCAGTGGAGAGAGTCAGCAGCTTCAAGTTCCTGGGTGTCCACATCTCTGAGGAACTCACATGGTCCATCCACACTGAAGTCGTTGTGAAGAAGGCTCATCAGCGCCTCTTCTTCCTGAGATGGCTGAGGAAGTTTGGAATGAATCGCCACATCCTCACACGGTTCTACACCTGCACTGTGGAGAGCATCCTGACTGGCTGCATCTCCGCCTGGTACGGCAATAGCACCGCCCACAACCGCAAAGCACTGCAAAGGGTGGTGCGAACTGCCAGACACATCATCGGAGGTGAGCTTCCCTCCCTCCAGGAAATATATACAAGGTGGTGTGTGAAAAAAGCTTGGAGGATCATCAGAGACTCCAGCCACCCGAGCCATGGGCTGTTCTCACTGCTACCATCAGGTAGGCGGTATCGCAGCATCAGGACCCGCACCAGCCGACTCCATGATAGCTTCTTCCCCCAAGCAATCAGACTTCTGAACTCTTGATCTCCCACGATCAAATACATCAGCACTGCACTTTATTACCCTTACTCTTATATCTCACACCGGACTGTCATAAATTATATTATTATTATATTATATTCTCTCTTAACAACTGACTATCAACCGACAGCCTGAATGTCAATACAGTACAATACTGTACATTCTACATATATATATATATATACTTTTTTTTAAATATATTTTTATTTTTTATTTTTATTGAATAATGTGTATCTATATAGTGCGTATTGTATACTGTACATTGTATGTTATTATTTGTATATTGTAGAGTGTAATTATGTGTATAACAGATGTTTAATTGTGCTTTGTTAATTTGATGTTATTGTAAATTGCTATATGTCTCACCTATGTCTCATCACTGTCACGACTGCTATGTTGATCGGAACTGCACCCAATAATTTCACACACCATTGCACTTGTGTATATGGCTGTGTGACAATAAAGTGATTTTTGTTTTGATTTGATTTGAACCAATCTTGATGCCGGACGCTCGCCAGAATGCGTTTTTGCGTCAGCATCTTGAACGGGAGTCTGTGTAAAGCCTAGTTCAGAACTCACAGGTCCAAGATTGGCCTCAACCCACTGCCTTTTTTCGGTACAATGAAGTAGGGGCTGAAAAAACCCCTTCTTCATCCCGGCTGGAGGGACAGGTTCTATCGCGCCCTTCCATAGGAGGGTAGCGATCTCCGCGCAAGGTAGCAGCGTTTTCATCTTTCACCAAGGTGAAGCAGACACCGCTGAACCTGGGCGGATACCCGTCGAAGTGAATCACGCAGCCGAGTTGGATGGTCCGGACCAGCCCTTGTGACGGATTGGAAAGCGCAAGCCATGCGTCCAAGTTCCACGCAAGGGGGACCAAAGGGACAACATCATCGGATGTACCGGCAGGTGGGGCCTCGCGGCGGGGCGGAGCTCGAGGTGCCACACCACGTCGTGGCCGTGCTGAGTCTAAGGACATCGAAGCACTTACCTGGCTCCTTGTGACCACCCCCGGAACAGCCTGGGACGGGGGAGGAAGAGGCCTGTCCTCGTGACCCATGGAGACTGTCACATCGGGGGTGGATTTGTGCCACAGCTGGGTGCTCAGGGGCGGGAGACCGCCGCTGGAGCGCCAAACCTGCCAAATGGAGTGGTGGACGGTGGTCGTGTTGACGGCCATACACACCGGATACGTGACCCAGGGAACAAGGAAACCGCTCTTGCTGAGCTCTTGAGTACTGCAGCCACTTGGGCATGCAGCGCAAAATGCAAAAGGTAACAAAAAGATGAAGATCTGCTTACCAGTTCCAGAGCAGCGGGTTTTGTTGTCCCTGGGTCGCCCGTCTCAAGGGCGCTTTGAAGCCTTTCACGGGTTCTGGGCGGCCGTGAGACGGGTGGCGTCTGCTTCCTGTGGTGGGCTCCACGCCGGGGCTGGGCCGAAGGGGCAGGCTGTGGCGGAGCCGGTGCAGTCACCACAGGGGGACACCCTTGGCGATGAGTAGACGGGGTGCAGGACCTTGAGCCGCGCCGGGGCAGGATATGCCGGCTAGCATCCATCTACTGCTCTACCATCGAGAACTGCTGGGCAAAGTCCTCGACGGTGTCGCCGAATAGGCCCACCTGGGAAATGGGGGCAGCAAGGAATCGTGTCTTGTCGGCCTCACCCATCTCGACCAGGTTGAGCCAAAGGTGGCGTTCCTGGACCACTAGTGTGGCCATTGTCCGCCCGAGAGACCGCGCCGTGACCTTCGTCGCTTGGAGAGTGAGGTCGGTCGCCGAGCGCAGTTCCTGCATCAATCCCGGGGCGGAACTATCCTCATGCAGTTCCTTTAGTGCCTTGGCGGACTTGCAGGAGAGCCATGGCGTGCATGGCGGAGGCGGCTTGTCCAGCGGCACCGTAGGCCTTGGCCGTCAGAGACGACGTAAACCTACAGGCCTTGGACGGGGGCTTTGGGCACCCGTGCCAGGTGGCGGCGCTCTGTGGGCATAGGTGCACCGCGAGCGCCTTTCTCCACCGGGGGATTGCTGAATAGCCCTTGGCCGCCCCACCATCAAGGGTAGTGAGGGCGGGGAAGCTGAAAAGATCGGGATTGGGCAGTAAAAAGTGCCTCCCACGACCTTGTCAGCTCTTCATGCACTTCTGGGAAGAAAGGAACGGGGCGGGGCATGGCTTTGAGCGGCGCCGCGAGCCCAGGAACCAATCACCGAGCCACGAGGGTTCAGGGAAGAGCAGTGAAATCCACTCTAATGATGCTCGCGGCTGCCCGGGAAAGCATGTCGTCATCTCCGCGTCAGCCTGTGACTGGGCAATCGACCCCGAAGGGAGGAGCCCAGCTGAGGCTTCTGACTGGATGAGCCCGCTCTCCGATGCTGCGCTCGAGAGCTCATCACTTTCGCGGGCTCCGAATAAGAGGTCGAACTCGCCGTGAGACGAGCCGGTGGACTCACCCGGAAGCCCGATCGGGGCAGACGAGCGTGCTGGGGAATGGGAGGTCCGCGGGGGGATACCTGGCAGAGGCGGTCCCATTGGGGTCCCCAAATCACCCCCAGTGCTAGCCGCGCTGGCCTCATACCCCTGGGTAAAAGGACCGAGGCGGGAGCCTCTGGGGTGGCTCGCTTTCTTATCAAGGCGAGCCGCGACCACAACGTTGCCATGGACATATTCTCGCAATGAGAACATGACCATCCACGAACGCTGTCTCTGCGTGAGCAGTGCCCAGACATGAAAGACAGTGATCGTGACCGTTAGAAGGCGAGAGATAACGAGCACAACCAGGAATAACACACAATCGGAAAAGCATCTTTAAAAAGACGCATCTTTAAAAAGACGTTCCGTGTGTGCGCTCTTTTAGAGAAATATATACTCTTTTAGAGGGGAAACATGCTCTTTCAGAAAACATACTCTCTAGTTTTTCTGCCGAAGCGCCCAGGGGCGTTCTCTGCAGTGCACCAGTGCAGAGGGGGGAGAAGCCACTGAAATGCGCCGTCAGATCCAGCAGAGGTGAATGAACAGTAGTATTCAGTTCAATGAGCATGACCGTTCGGCTCCGAAGAGAAAATCTGAATGAGTGGTTTCATACCAGCTCCTTTTATACCCGTATGTCCGGGGGAGTGGCATGCAAATACCACTCGCCAATTTTCATTGGCCTTTTATCAAAGACCAGAGGTGTCTCGGGCTCCCAAGAGTGACCCCTAGTGTCACTACATCAACACCAACGTCGAGTGAGTGAAAGATAGGGAATGTAACACTCCCTTCCTTAAAATTAAATATGGTAATTCATGTTTATAATATTAAGCACATATGAGAAGAGAGAGAAAAAAAAACTGATAACAATCCTAGAAAGGGTGTCAGCCTATTTTCTGCACCTTTCTTGTGTCTAATTTCTAGATTGTAATTTTGTACAATCAACAACCAACGCCATTGATTATGATTGTACATCCTGGACAATAAAACCAAAGAATTATGATCTGTAAATACAATCACAGGAACCATAGAGGAACCAACGTAAACTTCAAAGAATTGTAATGCCAGAAGATGTCCTAATGTTTCTTTCTCTTTGTTTGAATCATTTAACTGGTGTTTGTTACATTTTCTTGAAAAATAGCAAATAGGCTTATCCAGACCTCTATCATCCTTCTGCAAGAATACTGCGCCAGTGCCTACAGCACTTGCATCTACTTCTAATTTGAATGGATGCGTAAAATCTGGAGAAGCTAAAACTGGAGCATTTGTTAACAATGCCTTAATAAGGGGGCCTGGGTAGCTCAGCGAGTACTGACGCTGACTACCACCCCTGGAATCGTGAGTTCGAATTCAGGGCGTGCTGAGTGACTGCAGCCAGGTCTCCTAAGCAACCAAATTGGCCCGGTTGCTAGGGAGGGTAGAGTCACATGGGGTAACCTCCTCGTGGTCGTGATTAGGGGTTCTCGCTCTCAATGGGGCACGTGGTAAGTTGTGCGTGGATCGCGGAGAGTAGCATGAGCCTCCACATGCTGTGAGTCTCCGCAGTGTCATGCACAACGAGCCACGTGATAAGATGCGCAGATGGACTGTCTCAGAAGCAGAGGCAACTGAGACTTGTCCTCCGCCACCCAGATTGAGGTGAGTAACCGTGCCACCATGAGGACCTACTAAGTAGTGGGAATTGATCATTCCAAATTGGGAGAAAAGGGGATAAAATAAAAAAAATCAATAAAAAAAATAATGCCTTAATACTATCAAAAGCAGTTTGACAAAACTCAGACCATACGAAAGTCTTTGAAGGACTTTAGACTTATCCAACAATAAGTACAGGGCTAGAGGGGTATTTAAAATAAGCATTTCTAAAATGACAATGCTTTGGTGAGTTTCTGAAGCTAATATAACTAAAGTGTAAACTTTATGAATGAAAATGCGCACGTTGTGATCACAAGTTCAAATCAGATGGCCACGTTACAGTCTCTGTTTATTAGGCACATCTCAGAAATCTGAGCTTGTCAAGAGTATCGTTACCTAAGATTCTATATCATAGACATTTTCCACTTTTTGAAATGTCTATGCTAATGTTTTAAGCATGATATATGAGAACATGTAACCGTATCTCACTCGCTTCCCAAGCAGACGAGCTGTGTGATGTGAGTGAGGGGTGAAGTGATTTATTTATTTATTTATTTTTTAAAACAAAGCAAATGCAAGTCACCTGCAAAGAACAAGCATGGACTTCAGGGCTGTGTGGGGCTGGGATATAATTGCAAATATTTTGCTGGGGATATAAAATAAAGCAATATTGGGAATATAACGCTGATTTTAATGCACTTTGTATTTGGCCACTTAAATTCCTAAAGAACACAATATTAGACTAATTTCACGATCCTTCAGGGCTGCAGAATTAATCAAAATAACATACAAATTTGTGATATAGTCATATGTGATTATTAAACTGCAAAAAGGCTCTCATTAAATTAAATGAATAGCCTACGTGGTCTTAGAGTGATCGACACGCTATTCAGCATGCAGAATATAATAATGAACAATGATTATAGTAATAATAATAATATTAACAATGATAAAGGAAGAAGAAATCATTTTTGAACTATACAAGACATATTTGTAATATGGAAACAATATATAGAACAAAGTTGCATTTGAAAATGGGCATTTCAGTTAGTTTCGATGCCCTTCCGGTGAAAGCCACACCCACATCCGGTTATGTATGAAAACAGATAGAGATAATGGCTTTGCTGCAAACCCAATGTATGCATGTCATAGGATGTATGGTTCTGTAAAAAAGATTCAGGCATCTGTTAAAAATGCTGTATAGTGAGGATTTTTTTCTTAAAATAATGCCATGAATATTTTTTATCAATTAACTTCATGCATTAAACATAATAAATACATAAATAAATAAAACTAAATCAATATTTGGTGCGAACCTCATATGAATTTAAAACAGCACCAATTCTCCATCTCTAGTTACACTTGTGCACAGTTTTTTTGTTGGCAGAATGGTTGTTCCAAGCATCTTGGAGAACCTGCCACAGTTCCATATATCTCATTTGCTTCTGTTTTTTAGGGAGTACAGTATTTACACGTGGTCACTTAATGCATTTTAACTGATCAGATTGCTATTCGATTGAATAAGCACATTCCATTTATAAATGTGTCTCCACAAAACAGATATACTGCAAATCCAAGCTTCAATGCCCGTGCTATTCTGTCAGCGATCTGCATCAAATAATTGAAGAAAAAGTTCTGTTCATTTTTTTATTATTCTTTGCTCGACACAAGCCCTATGCAAATATTCGGTAGTAGCTGTTATGTTAGAGCTATTTGGGCAGAGTAAAGTTTAGATATGTAGCTTGAACAGCCAGATGCATTTACACTTGACTGAGTTTCATCTGGAAATTTGTTTGAGTGATAGGATTTAAATCTGTCTCAAATCCATCTTGGAGGGTATTACACAAACAGTGAAAATGTATTAAGTGAACAAGTGTAAATACCACTTTCATGCATTTCTAGACTGACATTTATTTATTTATTTTTTATTGCTCTGAATTGTGTAAAAATGACAATAAACAGGACTTTGGCTTTGTTCAGACAGTAGTTCTTGCAGAAAAGCAGTGGGCGCTGGCCATGGTAGATTACAGCTTACCATTTGTTTAGTTTACTGAAGCGACCAGTTGATAGAGACATCTGTTGAGTCTTGAAGCTGTTGTTTTATGAGGCCATCTACAATTTAATTTCTAGAAGTGGGACATGTCCCACCCAGTTATACACGCCTGGTTAGGATGCTGCCATAGGAGTCAACTGTACTGTATGTGTAGGCAGCGAGGCAGCTCACTACTGTAGGTTTTGAAAAAGAGCAATTTTTTTCCAGGACAACATAAACATAAAAATACCTCCCTGTGTCTTCCCTGTCTGCCCTTCTGTCCCTGTCTGTTTCTGTTTGTGTGTGTTTGTCATGTGTATGTGCAGTTGGCTTTGTTTGTGTTAGCCATGTTATTCCCTGACCCCGCCTCCTTGTTACCCTTATCACTCTCCAGGAAACTCTTCCGACTCCGGCAGGAGGACAAGTCGGTGAGAGGGTATGCGTTGGAATTTTTGGTGCTGTCCTCGGGTCCCTCACCGGCAGCGGACGCGGCTGACCACCAGGAGGTGGAGAGTCTACTATTGACCGCTATGAGGTGTGGGGGCCCGCTGTTGAGCACCAGGAGGCAGAGGAGGCCACTGCTGACCACCAGGAGGAGGAGGAGGCCGCTGCTGACCGCCAGGAAGTGAAGGAGGCCGCTGCTGACCACCAGGAGGCTGCCCATGTCCTGTCTGAACCCTGTCCAGCAGCCACCCACTCACAGTCTTAACCCTGCCCTGTGGCTGTCTACGTCCACTCTAACCCTGTCCAGTTCTCAGTGGCCACCATCGCAATGTCTGTCCCTGTCCAACTCTCAGCGGCCATGACTGACCTCACCATCTGTCCAGTGGCCACCACAAACCACACCCTTGGCTCAGCGGCTGCTAACCACCATTCTGTTGCTCAACCCAGTAACCAACACCCATCAGACATCAGGGACCAGTCTGTTGCACAGTCCAGTGGTCAGCACTCATCAGACACCAGCTACCAGTATGTTTCTCTGCCCAGTAGCCAGCACCCGTCAGACACCAGTCACCAGTCTGTTGCCCAGCCCAGTTACCAGCACCTGTCAGACACCAGCTACCAGTCTGTTGCTCTGTCTGTTCAGTCCCCAGAAGGTGCCACTCATTCAGTACTGTTCCTAGTGGTCGTTGACCAGTCTTACCCAGTCCTGTCCTGAACGACCACAGACCAGTCTGTCAACCCTCTGAGGTCCCTGCCCAGTTTTCCCAGCTCCATGCAGCTGCCAACAAACAGTTTACTCAGTCCCCTCTGGCCGCCAACGCCCTGTCTGACCCTGTCCATCTCTCAGTGTCGTGACTGATCTCACCATCTGCCCAGCGGCCGCCACAGACCACACCCTCAACTCAGCGGCCACTAACCACCACTCTGCCCAGCTCCCTGCGATCACAAAAAACAGTCTTCGCAGCCCCCTCCGGCCGCCAATGCCCAATCTTTCCAGCCCTTCAGGTTCCTGCTTGGTCTGACCTGTCCTGTCCAGCGGTTGCAATGGACCTCATCATCGGCCCAGTGACTGACACTCACCCATTGCCCAGCGGCCTCCCCTAACTTGTCTGACTTTTGCCCAGCAGTCACCACTGACTAGAAAGTTCTGGTGCTGAACTCAGCTGCTCGGTCCTGGCCTCCCTGTCCATCCTGGCCTCCTGGTTCCACCATGGCCTTCTGGTCCACCTACAACCTGGCCCAGACCTTCCCCCGTTCTCTCCCTCCCACCCTCCCTGGTCTGTATCTGTTCCTCGGCCTGGCCCACTCCTTACCCTCGGCCTTCCCTGGCCTCCCCCATCCACCCCCTCCTCGATCTGCTTTCTGCCCTCCTGGTCCTCTACCGACTCCCTTGGCCAACCCTTCATTCCTGTCTGGTATGGACGCCAAGAGGCGTCCGTTGAGGGGGGGGGGGATTGGGGGTACTGTCATGATCCTTCTCTGTCTGCCCTTCTTTCCCTGTCGTGTTTATGTGCAATTGGCTGACCCCGCCTCCTTGTTAACCTCATCACTCTCCCTCATTTAGTCCTTGTTATGTTAATTGCCTTCACCTGTTCCTCATGTGCTTTTCCTCTATTTATTGTGCCCTCCTCCCTCTTGTATTTGTCAGATCATTTTGTTAGCTAGTTCGTTTGCTTGTCAGTTTGTCAGTTGTTTTAATAAAATTAGCTTTATTTTTCCTCATTCCTGCATTTGGGTCCTCATTCCTGACTCATTACATGACACTCTGACTGAAGCTTGAGCTGTAAGACTTTGACAACAAGATCATGCCATTTTTTTTTTTTTTTCACTTGCAATCTTCATGTCTCTCAGATGGAAGATTTAATAAATGCTTTGGATTCACTCATGAGACTTAGGAGGCATGTTATTCCATTTTTCCATTTTACAAGGATTTTCCCATCTTCCGGAGAACCGTAAAATGGGCACAACTCCAAATGTAATTGGCTCTTAACTGGTTTCACTTCAGAATCCTGATTTTACATTGGATATCAACACAGTAAAAAAATTGTTTAGCATAGCATATGCACAACAATATGCAAAATTATTAACACACATGACACACATCCCCTGAATCTCCAAGTAGAGAAGCTTCTTGCCTCAAGGTGCGCTTAGCTCCCCTTCAGAAAGAGGCTGAGGAAAAAAGGTGGAACTGAATTTCAGGCCAGAAATTCATATGCTGGAAATTGAAGCTGAAAAGGCTGTGAAAATCTGACAATTGGAGCTAGAGTCAAAGCAGAGGGCCACTGATTGTCCTCCTCATCCTCTTTCACCTTCAGATCCATTTGGATCCGTCCCTATTTGGCAGGTTTCTACTAAGTTACAGATGAATTTGTCCCAGAATACACAAGATTTGATTGGACACAAGGCCTTGAATGTCAACAATAAAACTAAAAGGAAGCTTCTCCCTGTCGCCTTCCTTTAAAAGTTGATAAGCCCATGTATATTGCCTTCCTAACAGTTCTATTGTTTGTATTTAGCATTGTTTTGTTTTGTCCCTACAACCCTATCAGAACAGACCAGCGACCCATTTTTGGAGACTGCAATGGCAAGATTTATAGTGAAAAAGGAGTTATATTTTGCTCTGTTCTCACCCAAAACCACTTGGGTCACTTCAGAAGAAATGGATTAAACCACTGGAGTCTTATAGAATACCCTTATGTGGCCTTTATGTGCTTTTTGGAGCTTCAAAATTTGGTCTCCATTCACTTGCATTGTATGGACAAACAAAAATCATATCCTCATTAAAATATCTTCAATTGTGTTCCGCAGAAGAGAGAAAGTCATACGAGTTTGAAATGACATAATGGTGAATAAATGATGAGACAATTATAATTTTTGGGTGAACCATTCCTTTAAGTACTTTTTCAAGATCAGAGAGTGGCCAAAAAGGAAAAAAATAAATAAATAAAAGAACCATCCATCCTATTATTAATATGGACCTCTCAGTTTAAGGACAGTCTTAAATTTTCAATATGCTCACTAGTCTCCTAGATCACACAACCTTTGCCATTCGTCTGACAGCATAATCACGTATTTTGTGCAGGAAGCAACTAACAAATCGTCCACTTCATTTTGTGCTGAAAACATTGATCACTTCCCAGGAACTAATTATTTAACTGCTGACACATGAAGAAAAAGTGAGAAACGTCATTTCCCCCTTCATTTCTTCTGCATGTCATATTTGTAAATTAATGCAGGTGGTCTCGGCGTGTACATATAGATGATGGTAAAAAATCAATTTAGTTGGTATTGTAAACTCTGAGAGGCATACAGACATACTTCAGAAAAACAAGTTGCACCAAACGTTGGGATGTCAAGAATAGTTAAATGAAAAATTAAGATTCTTTTAGGATTTACTCACCCTCGTGTTGTTACAAACAACCCGATCTCATGAAAAGTCGTACATACTTTACGAGTTGGCTGTTTTATATGGTCTCGCACGATGTTGTATGTATAAACTCGTATGACTTCATCACATGCAAATTCACGGATGTCTAATGCGGAAGTAAAGGCGAGTTCCGCGTACGAGGCTTTAAGGACATACTTATTCATATTATGCCCTTACCCAAAGCCCTTATCTAAACTTAACCAAACAGTAGAGTGTGTAAATATGATAGGAAGCTGTTGTGTGTGACAGAAGCAAGTAATTGTCGCATATTCGATTGAAACGATGTTCAGCGACGTCATTGGCTGTATTGAAAGTGGTAGGAATTTAAACGAGTGCAGTCACACGATATCATACGAATTAGCCAAAGTTTGAAAAGTTGTACAAATCCTGACAGTTTTGCCGTGGGAGTGTGTTGTTCCAAACTTATTTTCTTACAGAAAAGGTGAATTTTTAAAGTATTTCCTGGCCTTTATTTTCCATACAATAAATCATCACTGGCTGTCAAACTTAACAATTGCAAAAAAGCACCATTAAAATATCCAGAATGATCTCAAAGTAAATTTGGAAACAGTGGGTAGACTTTTTTTTAGCTAAACTTTGTCTGTGCTTAACGAAAATTCAAAGCAGTGCCCCAAGTGGCCGAAACATATGGGCAAGTGTGAGCTCCACTTTCCGCAAGTGTATCTGTCTGTGTCCCACAAGACTACAAGGAACACCCACTTCACAACACGCCCACTACACGTAACTTGGATCATCAAGCGATTCTATTGGCTACATGAACTTTTAAAATACTATGTAATCGCTGTATGATTCAATAGGCTCGTTCGAGATTAGCAAAATCTGTGCAGCACCGATCACCGGTGATCACCAGGAGGTGCATGCTGGTTAGAAATGTGTCCGAGTGTGGTCTGACTTGCTCTGATGTCGTGCTGACGTATGCCAAAAAACTCTCGCGACAGAGAGAGGTGGCCGTGCCAGACAGCGCAGTCGAGCACAGTTGCACGATGGGAAATGACTTGCTGACGACACAGCTTAATGCTCATTGGCTTAAACAACCATTTTTTTCTGCTTTTTTTACTCTGATATCATGTTTTTATGTGTATACATTATGTGTAAATATTCCCAACACTCTGACAGTGCCATCTCTGTATGGGATATGTGATTGTTATCATATTTCTGAAATATCTAAAATACATGTCTTTATTAAACTAAAAATGGGTGGAAAGACACATCTTATGGGGGAAATTAAATAACAGGTAGATTGGATGTCTTGTTCATTATATTTATTTTAATTTTAAAGCAACAGAATTTAAATCACATCAACTTGATCAGCAACAGCGCATGAACGTGAATCATGCAATCTTCCTTTGATCTCGAAGGTGTCTGATCCACTATGAGATGAGAGAACTGTCTGAGTTGACTGCTCCTTTTTCACTCCTCCCTGACTGCAGCCTTCTACTCTCGTCTACTTTCAAGGTGAGGCGTTTGGCATCCCAATCAAGCCTATTTTCTCTTTACTCTTTAAATATGACAAAGAATAACTTTTAAATTATATGTCACATATTATTACTAAATGGAAGATGTACTGTAAATGGTAAACTGAACTTACTTGTTTAATGTGAAATTTTGTGGAAGTGCTCTTTACTCTATTCCTGAAGGTGTTTGTACAATTTCTGCTTGTTCAATAGTAAAAAAAAAAAAAAGATATAAATTGTAAGATAAACATATCTGTTCTCTTTTCTCCAGTTAGCTTACAAGCTAATCATTAGCCTAGTAGCTTAGCATACCGCTAGCTTCTTCGCCTCTCAACTTTCATAAAATTTCTCCTCACTGTCGCCACCTAGTGATATGGCGGTATGATTGAATTCAAAATAACTTTTAATTTGTGGTATATTTAATGATTTTACAAACTTTTCATTTTTTAAATCTTTGTGGTTATGGTTAGGTTTAGAGTTATGGATAGGTGTAGGTGTATGGTTGCTGCAGGACTCTAAATAAGCACAAAAAGCAGTGTATAAATGTGGCATCCAACTGTTCAAAGACTTCAGGATTTCGCTGGTTATTTGGAGGGGGCGTAACGTGTAGTGGGTGTGCCATGTAGTGCGTGTGTCTTGTAGTAGTCTTGCAGGACGCAGACAGACCCCTCTTATTTTCCGGGTTAAATGCCCACAGAGGGGCGCCAAAAGCGAGTTGTTTTTAGCTTTAAAGGATGTAATACTGAACCCCCAAACCCAAAACCCAAACCTAACTGTTAGTTGGGGGAAAATATAACTTGGAGGAAAATGTAACCTCTGAATCGTAGTTGTCTCTCATTATGTGAATGTTATTCATTATGATTTTAATACAGGACATGAAGCCAGGTCTCCCACTCTACTGTTGCAATGTGCTTCCCATCACATCAATGGAGAAGGTAAACAAAATGTAACCAATTCAAAAATGTAGGGAGATGGTGCTTGTCAGTAACTCGGCATGATGGGGCCAATGCCAGGGTACTGGAACATTCGGAAGCAACATGCCGATTTCCCATGTGGTCATGCTGAAGTATCGTAAAAGTGGTTTATCCGAATCATAGGCTAGATTCCAAGTCTTCTGACGATAGCTTTGTGTAAGGAACAGAGTTAAATTAAAGTTGTTACCGATGATCTTCCACTCAAGTGAGCATTTGAACTCGAAAATAGTATGCAGTGTTGCAGTACTCTAAACCTGACTCAATATTTTTATGGTCTTGGTCTTGTCAGGTACTCTGAAGCATTTGGACTCTGCCTTGACTTGGATTCGAACAAATGTGCACTCAGACTTTACCCCGAGACCAGTCGAGTGCCTTCAAAAAAATTTACCATGACCTTCGACTTATCTGACAAACATTTCTCTGACAGACAATACTGGTATCAGTGATAATGACGTGTGTCCCGTATTTCTGTCGGCTGTGTAGAATCAGAACTAGCAATGCTCGATTTTTTAATTAGTCATTCTTTTGAGTTGAGTGAAATGGCTTAAAAGGTCTGAATAGATTTGCTACTCAATCCGATTCGTTTGGACTGCAATTTCACTGAATCATTTGCAGCAGTTTCTCACTCAGTAAAACAGTTTCGGGATATTTAAGAACATGGAGATCAAACCAATCGCTGGATAAAGTGGATATTTATCTACAATCATTTGAAACAAAAGCCTCCTTTTTTGAGAGGTAACTTTGAGAAACTTCAGCTGTGTCATGTGAATAAGGGGGCATTCACACCAAACAAGTTTTTTAAAATTAATCTGCATGTAATATTTGTAAATGAATATAGTTGGTCTCAGCATGTACATATACTGTATATTTCTTGATAATGTATCAAGGTCACATTTAATTCAAAATGTAAAATTAAATAATAAAAAGAGAAAGAGAGAAGCGAGAGAGAGAGAGAGAGAGAGAGAGAGAGAGAGAGAGAGACCTTTATTTTGCATATTATAATAACATCATATAATAATAGCATCAGTGGATTTAAAAAAAAAAAAAAAAAAGTGTTTAGAGACAAAAATCCCATAGCTGGGTACATGACATCCTTCTAAAGTGTCTGTGTATCTGTTATTGTATGCGTGTTTGAGTGCGAGAGAGAGCAATATTCAGAAAAATATTGAATGAGAACCCTTCAAACGTCTGAATGTGCTGCAATACATATGAGTAAGAACAAGGAGAACAGAACAATAAAGCTGCTGTCATTCTCAATATCATTTGATGAGGAAGCATTAAGGGCCACTGCATAATAATTGACAATGAGCGGCTTCTTTGTTGAAGCTGTATTGGCAGCAATATGCAATTACAACCGCTATAACAAACAAAAAGGAAGGCCATACTTGGATAATCTACATTGATCTCAATTTCAGCTGTATGATATACATATCTCCCACCTTGAATCTGCCACAGGGAAACAGTGAGAAAGATAGCAATCAAGCGATGACAATTCTACTAAATAAATGCTGAGTATTCCATTCAAAAACATGGGAGCACTATCCTTTACGAAAGAGAAGTGTTTCAGGTTTCTCATACTTTTTTAATGGAATAGTTCACCCCAAAATGAAAAAGATATCATTATTTACTCACCCTCATGTTATTAAAAACCAATTTGACTTTCTTCTGTGGAACACAAAAAGTTTTTTTTTTTTTTATTTATTTATTTATTTTTATTCTTGGCACTCTTTTCCATATATATATATATATATATATATATATATATATATATATATATATATATATATATACACTGATCAGCAACAACATTAAAACCACCTGCCTAATATTGTGTAGGTCCCCCTCGTGCCGCCAATACAGCACCAGCCTGCATTTTAGAATAGCATTCTGAGATGCTATTCTTCTCACCACAATTGTACAGAGCAGTTATCTGAGTTACCGTAGACTTTATCAGTTCGAAACAGTCTGGCCATTCTCTGTTGAACTCTCTCATCAACAAGGCATTTCTGTCCACAGAACTGATGTTTTTTGTTTTTGGCACCATTTGGAGTAAATTTTAGAGACTGTTGTGCATGAAAATCCCAGGAGATCAGCAGTTACAGAAATACTCAAACCAGCCCATCTGTCACCAACAATCATCCATGTGATTTATCTAATCAGCCAATTGTGTGGCAGCAGTGAAGTGCATAAAATCATGCAGATATGGGTCAGGAGATTCAGTTAATGTTCACATCAACCAGCAGAATGGGGAAAATACTTGATCTCAGTGATTTGGACCGTGGCATGATTGTTGGTGCCAGACGGGCTGGTTTGTGTATTTCTGTAACTGCTGATCTCCTGAGATATTTACACACAACAGTATATAGTATTTATACACACTGTATATATATATATATATTAGTACTGTGCAAAAGTTTTAGGCACTTGTGAAAAATGTTGCATAGTGAGGCTGTCTTCAAAAATAATAACATAAATAGTTTTCATTTCTCACTTAATGTCATACAAAGTCCAGTAAACATAAAAAAGCTAAATCAATATTCGGTGTGACCAACTTTGCCTTTAAAACAGCACCAATACTCCTAGGTACACCTGGACACAATTTTTCTTGGTTGTTGGCAGACAGGATGTTCCGAGCTTCTTGGAGAATTCACCACAGTTCTTCTATCTATTTAGGCTGTCTCAATTGCTTCTGTCTCTATACGTAACCTCAGACAGACACGATGTTCAGTGGGGGGGCTGTGTGGGGGTCATGACATCTGTTGCAGGGCTCCCTGTTCTTCTGTTCTAATCTTTTCTATTTGCAAAAGTAATGTTTGGAAGTCTAACATTTATATTTCCTATTGACACACTAAAGCTGAAGATATAAATAACCATCTTAAGACAAATGCTTTTGTGAAACATCTTATGTGCCTAAGACTTTTGCACAGCACTGTGCAATATAATATATATACATACATTGTATATATATATATATATATATATATATATATATACAATTTCTAATTATTTAAGAATTGTTTTTTCACCCCATCTCAGATCACCATTCATTTTGTGGTGGAAATGACATTTAAAAAAATAATTATAATACTGTACAATGGTAGACTTCTTGGTCTTGCTGAAACATATCCAAAATGCACACAATTAAAGAATATTTTAACATAATTTGATTAAACTACAGCTAGATTGGAAATGCCAGAATAACATATCAAATGTATCATATCTTGAGCATGCTTTTCACTGATACTGTTGTCGCCTCAGTATATAGTATACTATAAACTACACTATATAGTATAGTAGTATACTTGGTAGTATACTACTTGGTGTAAGTACATTAACTTTGTATACTACATACTATACCATATAGTATAGTATTATAGGATAGTAGTATACTTGGTATATAGTATGCTACTTTGTATAAGCATACTAACCTTTGAAAAAAAAAAAAAACATTCAAAATTGTTGATCAAGGTTGAAATGACGCCACAACTGAGTGACGGTCATACTGTAATTTGTGTGAAAACTGATCCAAATCATTTTCGTACAATACATAATGAAACAATATATGTTTATTTCTCTGTTAAGATTATCATAGGCTTTTAAAATGTAATAATATATTTATGATGGATTTTAAGATTTAAATTCTGGGACTGGAACAAGCAAAACAGTAAAATCTATTTAAAAGGCATTTTAAAAGTAGCAAAAGTAAATAGTTTAGGCATGTGACTTTGAAATCTGTTAGTTTTAATAAAAAAATCAACCCAAATGGGACATAAAAGTGCCTGTAGTTGAAGAAACACTTTTATATTTATTTCTCTAAAAACAATATTGTTTCTAATGGACTCAGTAAACTATACATCTTGTAAGCACTAATAAATAATTTATTTAAAAAAGGCACTGGTTTAGGCACTTCCTTTGTTAGCAAAAGACTGACATGTTTGCACAGTACAAAACACTCAATTGCTCCCTTTGTTCTGCTTGTAAAGGCCTCATTAACAAACTAATCCACTCACTTGTGCACTCTTTAAAATAAAAAAAATATCACTTACTCCGTCTATTCTTTAAAATCATGAGGATTGTCAGCCACTTTGTGCTCAAACCAAATACAAATGTCCGAACCAAGTCAATAATACAAGTTGTTACGTCATATAACTGCTCTGCATGAATGTGCTTCAGTGCTTTAATGAAGTGTGTGTTTTCCATTCATCAAAGTTACTTTATTGACCAAGTTTCCTGCTGGAGGTCATTCAGGTCATTCCTTTAAGTTATTTTATTTATTTATTTATTTTTCAAAGCCTCCACACAATCAGAGCTTATGTTAAAACAATCTATACAATCTTAGTGCACATTATATATTTATTTAACACACAACAACACCCCATATTGTTTGATACAATTATAGAAATTGGTATAATATTAAAACATCAAAATATTGTATATAAAACAAAAAACATGTATATAAAATATGGCCACAAGTGGCAATTATCGGGATCCAAGCAGTTTGGAAAAGTGGAGAACTTGTGATGTGTCAGGGGCAAAGTAATTTGATTATGAAGTACTCTAAGTTACTTTGTAGGTATTTTGTCTGGAGTTCCCTATCTGTCACTCACTCGACGTTGTGTCGATGTAGTGACACTAGGGGTCACTCTTGGGAGCCCCGAAACAAGGTCTTTGAAAAAAGGCCAATGGGAATTGGCGAGTGGTATTTGCATACCACTCCCCCGAACATACAGGTATAAAAGGAGCTGGTATGCAACCACTCATTCAGATTTTCTCTTCGGAGCCGAACGGTCGATGTTCACTGAGCTGAATTCTCATGACTGTCCATTCACCTCTGCTGGATCTGATGGCTCATTTCAGCGGCTTCTCCCCCTCTGCACTGGTGTACTGAAGAGAACGCCCCTGGGCACTTCGGCAGAAATAAAAGAGTATATTCAAAAAAGAGTATATTTCTCTAAAAGAGCGGCACACACGGAACATCTTTTTAAAGACACTCTTCCGTTTCTGTGTTATTCCTTGCAGTCGTTATCTCTCGCCTTCTGACGGTCACGATCGCTGTCTTTCGTGTCTGGGCGCTACACATGCGGAGACAGCATTCGTGGATGTGTCATGTACTCATTGCGAGAATATGACCATGGCAGCATTGTGGTCATGGCATGCCTTCGTAAGAAAGCAAGCCACCCAAGCAGCTCCCCGCCTCGGTCCTTCAACCTACGGGTATGAGGCCAGCGCGGCTAGCACTTGGGGCAATTTGGGGACCCCAATGGGACCACCTCCACCGGGTATCCCCCACGGACCTCCCATACCCCAGCACGCTCGTCTGCCCCGATCGGGCTTCCGGATGAGTCCGCCGGCTCGTCTCACGGCGAGTTCGACCTCTTGTTCGGAGCCCGCGAAGGTGATGAGCTCTCGAGCGCAGCATCGGAGAGCAGGCTCGTCCAGTCGGACGCGGAAACCTCAGCTGGGCTTCCCCCCTCGGGTACGGTCGCCCAGTCACAGGCTGACGCGGAGATGATGGACATGCTTTCCCGGGCAGCCGTGAGCGTCGGGCTAGAGTGGAACCTTCCGCTCTCCCCTGAACCCTTGCGGCTCAATGATTGGTTCCTGGGCCCACGGCGCCACTCACAGCCACGCCTCGCCCCAGTTCCTTTCTTCCCGGAAGTGCACGAGGAGCTGACAAAGTCGTGGGAGGCACCTTTTACTGCCCGGTCCCAATCTTTCTGCTCCCCCGCCCTCAATACCCTCGATGGTGGGGCAGCCAAGGGGAATTCAGTGATCCACCCAGTGGGAAGTGCCCCTGGACAGTGATCCCCCGAAGCTCCCATCTAGGGCCTGTAGGTTTACGTCATCCCTGACGGCCAAGGCCTATGGTGCCACTGGACAAGCCACCTCCGCCCTGCACGCCATGGCTCTCCTGCAAGTCCACCAAGCCAAGGCGCTAAATGAACTGCACGAGGGTAGTTCCGCCCCAGGATTGATGCAGGAACTGCGCTCAGCGACCGACCTCACCCTCCATGTGACAAGGGTCACGGCAAGGACTCTCGGGCGGGCGATGTCCACCTTGGTGGTCCAGGAGTACCACATTTGGCTCAACCTGGTCGAGATGGGAGAGGCCGACAAGGCACGGTTCCTTGGCGCCCCCATTTCCCAGGTTGGCCTGTTCACTGACACCATCGAGGACTTTGCCCAGCAGTTCTCAGTGGTGAAGCAGCAGGTGGAAGTTATCCAACACATCCTGCCCCGGCATGGCTCAAGATCCCGCACCCCGTCTGCTCATCACCAAGGGTGTCCTCCTGCTGTGACTGCACCGGCTCCGCCGCAGCCCACCCCCACAGCCCAGCCCCGGCGTGGAGCCCACCGCAGGAAGCAGACGGCACCCGTCTCAAGGCCGGCGGCCAAGAACCCGAGAAAGGCTTTGAAGCACCCCTGAGACGGGAGACCCAGGGGCGAGGAAACCCTCTGCTCTGGAGCTGGTAAGCAGACCACTCCATCCCCCGGTGGAGGGCCGGGAGGAGAATCTTTTGTTACCTTTTCGTTTAATTTCGCAGCATGCCCAAGTGGCTGCGGTACCCAAGAGTTCAGCAAAAGAGCAGTTTCCTTATTCCCTGGGTCACATACCCGGTGTGCAAGGTGACCACCGCGACCACCGTCCACCATTCCATTTTGGCAGGTTTGGTGCTCCAGCAGCGGTCTCCCCTCCCCTGCACGCCCAGCTGTGGCACAAATCCGCCCCCGATGTGACGGTCTCCACGGGTCACGAGGACAAGCCTCTTGTCCCAGGCTGTTCCAGGGGTGGTCACAAGGAGCCAGGTAAGTGCTTCGATGTCCCTGAACTCAGCATGGCCATGGCACGACGTGGCATCTAAGGCCCCGCCACGAGGCCACACCCGCCGATACGTCCGACAAGATTGTCCCCTTGGTCCCCCTCACCCGGAGCTTGGACGCGTGGCTTGCACTTTCCAACCATCACGATGGCTGGTCCGGACCGTCCGACTCAGCTACGCGATTCAGTTCGCCAGGCATCCGCCCATGTTCAGCGGCTTCCACTTCACCTCGGTGAAGGGCGAGAATACCGCTACCTTGCACGTGGCAATCGCTACGCTCTTACGGAAGGGTGCGACAGAGCCTGTCCCTCCGGCCTAGATGAAGAAGGGGTTTTACAGCCCCTACTTCATTGTACCAAAGAAAGATGGTGGGTTGCGGCCAATCTTGGACCTGCGAGTACTGAACCGGGCTTTACACAGACTCACATTCAAGATGCTGATGCAAAAACGCATTCTAGCGAGCGTCTGGCATCAAGATTGGTTCGCAGCAGTAGACCTGAAGGACACGTACTTCCATGTCTCGATTCTACCTTGACACAGACCCTTCATGTAGTTTGCATTCGAGGGTCGGGCATATCAGAACAAGGTCCTCCCTTTCGGCCTGTCCTTGTACCCTCGCGTCTTCACGAAGGTCAGAGAGGAAGCCCTTGCCCCATTAAGGGAAGTAGGCATTCACATCCTCAACTATTTCGACGACTGGCTAATCCTAGCTCACTCTCGGGATGTGTTGTGTGTGCACAGGGACCTGGTGCTCTCGCACCTCGGCCGACTGGGGCTTCGGGTCAACTGGGAAAAGAGCAAGCTCCTCCCGGTTCAGAGCATCTCTTTTCTAGGCTTGGATTTGGACTCAGTCTTGATGACGGTGCACCTCATGAATGAGCGTGCACAGTCAGTGCTGACCTGTTTGAAGGCGTTCAGACAGAAGACAGCGTTTCCACTGAAACTGTTTCAGAGGCCCCTGAGGCATATGGCATGCTCAGCGGTGGCCACTCTGCTCGGGTTGATGCATATGAGACCGCTTCAGCACTGGCTCCAGACTCGAGTCCCGAGATGGGCATGGGCGCCATGGGACACATCGCGTGGCCATCACGCCGGTCTGTTGCTGCCTCTTCAGCCCTTGGACCGACTTCACATTTCTACGGGCAGGTGTTCCCCTAGAGCAGGTCACCAGGTGTGTCGTGGTCACAACAGACGCCTCCAAAACGGGCTGGGCCAACACCTCTCGGTATAGACATGCTGGCACACAGCTGGCCCCCTGGACTACGCAAATATGCGTTTCCCCCAGTGAGCCTACTTGCACAGACCCTGTGCAAGGTCAGGGAGGACGAGGAGCAGGTCATCCTAGTAGCACCCTACTGGCCCACCCAGACGTGGTTTTTGGACCTCACGCTCCTCACGACATCCCCCCCCCCGCAAATTCCCCTGAGGAAGGACCTTCTTTCTCAGGGACAGGGCACCATCTGGCACCCGTGACCAGACCTCTGAAATCTCCATGTCTGGCCCCTGGACGGGATGCGGAAGACTTAAGTGGCCTACCACCCGCGGTGGTAGACATGATCACTCAGGCTAGGTCTCCCTCTAAGAGGCACCTGTATGCCTTGAAGTGCCGTCTGTTCGCTAAGTGGTGTTCTTCCCGACAAGAAGACCCCCAAAGATGCACAGTCGGATCAGTGCTTTCCTTCCTGGAGGAGAGGTTGGAGGGGCGGCTGTCCCCCTCCACCTTGAAGGTATATGTAGCTGCTATAGCGGCACACCACGACACAGTGGACGGTAAGTCCTTTGGGAAGCACGACCTGATCATCAGATTCCTGAGAGGTGCCAGGAGGTTGAATCCCTCCAGACCGCGCCTCAATCCCTCATGGGACCTCTCTGTAGTAAAGATTTTGCTGTGTCCGGTGCGCACTTTACGCATCTATTTGGATCGCACGCAGAAATTTAGAGTCTCTGAGCAGCTCTTTGTCTGCTTTGGTGGACAGCGAAAAGGAAGCGCTGTCTACAAGCAGAGGATCGCCCACTGAATCATTGATGCCACAGCAATGGCATATCACGCTCAGGACGTCCACCTCCTGCAGGGCTACGAGCCCATTCTACCAGGAGTTGGCGGCCTCCTGGGCCTTGACCATTGGCGCCTCTCTAACAGACATTTGAGCAGCAGGCTGGGCAACACCTTTGCGAGGTTCTACAATCTCCGGGTTGAGCCGGTTTCATCCTGTGTAGTGACAGGCACAAGCAGGTAAGTCTGGGACAGCTGGCCGGGTGTATCGCTTGTGCATAGCACCTTTCACCTCCCCTTAGCTGAAGATGTGCACTGTTGACTCCCAGTAGTGTTCACAAAGTATGTTCCCTGGATGATTTCCTCCGAGCCCTGTGGCACACGAGTTTGCGGAGAAACTCGCTGCCGGCTCAGTACATGTGCTAACTAAGCCCTGTACTGGGGTAGGTGCTCCGCATGTGTTGGGCCTCATGTATTCAGATAGAAGACAAAGGCAGGTCTAACAGTCAAAAACATTCCTCAATCCCCCTCCTTCTAAGTCGTAAATTTTACTGACAAAAATCGCGCCAAAATCAAACAAAGGGAGTCCAAAACAGACTACAGATCCATGAAGCCTTGCCCTCTAAAGGATCGAGCTCTCAACTCCTATTGGATGAGGCACACCACAGAACATCCCTCAAACATGACATCATCAGGACTTCAAATAATTCTGAAATGCTTCCAAAGTGGCTTCCAGCGACTTAGTTCACCGAATACGGATGTAGCTTTTTGCTGCTCTCCGGTGCTACCTCGTGGCTTAAGGAAGTAATGTCCGACTTGAAACTGTAGCCATACAATCTTCATCTCGCTGGACGAGTTGAGATTACTCTGTGTTCAACCGAACACTCTAACGGATCCGAAGGAGACCGCCGAGCAATTCGCATCTTCATCTGTTGGCCTACAGAAGTGAAGAGATTAAAGATTTCTCTTCCATCTTCAATCAAGTCGACATTTCTGAGTTCTCCGCCAGCCCGCCGAGAATCAACAGCCGTACCGCCTGCCGACAGCGCGAGGAAACGGCCCCCGTCATCACCCGAGCCTCAAGGAACCAGGTCAAAGTTAAATGATGGAGGAAAACACATTATACCTGTGTCCTCATGCGATTCAAGTAAGAGGTTTACATCTGGGCAGAGATAGAATATTATAGTGTGTTGTTCTTGTGTTTCAATGTTTTTGCTTGTACAGTTTACGGACCGCCATGTCTGCTCATTATTAATACTCAGGGTATTAATTATCACGAATTTGTTTTGCTGTATTGTGGTCCAACCAAATTGGACTGTTGTGCATTTTCGCCATCGCGGGTGAGACAGCAACTGAGTTCATCCATTAAAGAGTCAAATAACAAGGGACTTTTACGAGTCCCACTCGTAAAACCGCGTCTCTGAGTGATGAACACGGCTGCTTTATCTCCAGCTATCGCGAAATCAGCTTTCGGGCTGTCACTTAATCATCTCTCTCTCTCTCACTAACCACACTGACACACACACACACACACTGTCACACAGACACCTTATGTGTTATAGGATTATTTTATTTCCATATCTAATCATGTCACTGTTTAGTTTGTAGCTGTAAGTCGGAAGTTTATTGACTGCATTGTATTAATTATTAATTGATATTACTGCATAAATAAACTTTTGTTTATATTACAAAGAGAAGTGTTTTGGTTTGTTTTGCATACGCCTGTGTCATGCTGACAGGATGTCAGTGCTCGGATTCAAACCTTCATTCATTGTTTTTTTCCCGAAAATCGATATTCTTCGGATGTCGATTTTCCTAAGAAAACAATCTAATATTGAGACTGTTTTAATATTCGGTTATTAGTCCCTGATTTCAGGGTGGTGCCCCGTCAATGTTAATCCTTATTAATATTCTATTGATTTTTGATAATTGATAATTATCTTTGATTGAATTTGAATGATCAATAAGCTAGTGTTAATTTTAATTAATGTTTCATCGACGTTAACAATTAACGATTATCTTTGATAACTGTTGATTTAAAGGATTAAAAAAGCTAACATTGATTCTCATCAATGTTCTATTGATTTTAATAATTAATAATTATCTTTGATAATTATTAATTATTGCTAATAACCAAACTTGCTCCTAAACGTAGCACACTACATTTACTGGAGTCCCATATGAGGTTTTAATGAGTTAGATCCAATTAATTAATTTAAATATTGATTAATAACTACAGAAATAATTATTAATTATTTCTGATAGTAACACTGATCTAAACAACCAGTAAAGCCCTACACATATGTTGGTTCCCCATAGGTGACCCCATGCGATGTATATCTTCCGCTAATTCATTTCCCTGTTGGTAAACTGCATATTCCTTGAGCAGAGGCCCCTCTACCCCAGTCACCATGTTTTTAGAAACTCCTCCCCCATTGGGTAGGACCTACCATGGACTACCCTGGACTACCCGCTGAAATGGCTGGGACCTTGTCTCGGTTCCTCAGCACAAAACCTGAATGAGTGATTGCATACCAGCTCCTTTTATACCCATATATTCGGGGAAGTGGTATGCAAATTCTCACTGGCCTTTTTTCAAAGACCAGAGGTGTTTCGGGCTCCCAAGAGTGACCCCTAGTGTCACTACATCGACACAACGTCTCGTTCCCTCCATCAGGGAATGGAGCTTATGAAAGTAACCAGGACGATTTCTAGTTTAATAGGATGAAATTGCTAAAAACACACATTAACAGTTGAAAATAGACAACACAATGTGACATTGTTTGCATTACTGTATTCATTCATGCATTGTATTCCTTTATTTGGGAAAGTTACGTTTCAGACTCAGATGCTCCACATGGCACATGGGCACATTCTGCACTTTTATACTAGCCAATTTCACAGTACACAACCAAGAGCAGTTACAGTGCTATATTGTAAGTCAATGAGGAATTCTTAGTTCATATTGTCTGTTATTTGAAACCATCCATCCACAAAAGGCAATAATAATAATAATAATAATAATAATAATAATAAGTTTGCAGTACAAACACAGACCATTTTCGTTGTTGCATTTGGAGTTTGATGGGGTGAAATAACAAATACTTTAACAATACCAAACACAGCACAAACCAGCACCAAGCGAGCACAAATGATGGAGTGATTGACATGGGGTGTAGCCTGAGCGACTTCACGGCTCCCAAAATCTATCTTCTTAAATACAAAGAAAGGAAAATGTAATGATGTTTCTTTCAATGGTACAAACCAGCACAAACGAAAGACAATGGTTTGGAGTGATTTGGATTATAAGGGGTGGAGAGTGACGTCACCGCCCCTGAATACAAGCTGTTATTTCTAAGAATGGGAGATAGATACAATGTTTATTTAAATGGCACAAATCAAGCACAAACAAAACACACTGGTTCAGAGAGATTTGGATGGTGGAGAGTGACGTGTGAGTAACAAATTTCACTCTTTTTTTGGGGAGAGAAAAAAAAGAGGATAAGAGGCCACTCTCTATCTTTTGGGCAGTCAACTTGTCCCCGAAGGGCTGTTCGATGCTCATAACAGTGTTGGGGGAGGTTATGTGTCAGCCTGGTGCGTTGGCTACGAGGCACACAGTGGTCTGCCTGTCTCGCACCGCCAGTTCACGTAACACAGTTCAGCTAGTTGTGGCGTTTCGTATAGTGACCCCTAGTGTCACTACATCAACACAACATTGAGTGATTGACAGAGAGGGAACGTCCTGGTTACTTTGGTAATCTCCGTTCCCTGATGGAGGGAACGAGATGTTGTGTCCCTCTTGCCACAACGCTGGACTACCCACTGAAATGGCCGGGACCTTGTCTCGGCTCCTCAGCACAAAACCTGAATGAGTGGTTGCATACCAGCTCCTTTTATACCTGTATGTTCGGGGGAGTGGTATGCAAATACCACTCGCCAATTCCCATTGGACTTTTTTCAAAGAGCAGAAGTGTTTCAGGCTCCCAAGAGTGACGCCTAGTGTCACTACATCGACACAACGTCTCGTTCCCTCCATCAGGGAATGGAGTTTACGAAAGTAACAGGACGTTTTTTCTAACTCCTCCCAGAATGCTGGTCCGATTCGCACAAAACTTTGCATGTATCATCTAGAGACTCTAGACTGGTAATTGGTCATTTTGGTTGGTTAAGTTGTTTAAAAGATATAAACCAATGAATTGGGACCATCCTGCCAAATTTGATGTCTCTAAAACACTAAAACAAAACAAAAAAAAACAACAATTTCAAGTTGACACCCTCATATAAGGTAACTCTAAGTTCCTCATTGTGAAATGGCTAACTTTATATTCTTGCCATTGTGTAAACAAGTTAAAAATGTTTGTTCCAGAGCTTGATCAAAGCATATTTCTGAAAGTTTGGTATACCCTTTTATAGAAATACTTATTTAAATTCCAACACAATCTTATCCATATCTTAACAAAAAAACAATTGAGTTCAAATGGTACTACACAACTGGAATGAACCAGCAACATGAGTGCTGAGTGATCAAGTTAAAAAAATTCCAAAATGTTTATTCAATGCCCACCTTCCCAGACTCTACCCTGCAAATACCCAATTTCTTCTGGAAAGCCTTGGGGGATTTTTGTTGTATTAAAGGGTTCCTGTTTGCATCTGGTTAGCCCATAAATGGTTCAGCCCTCACTAACACGTGTTCCCGCGACCCACGCTTTCTAGTAAACATTGTCAGCTGCACTCATGACATGGAGAAGGAGGCGGGTGGTTTCATAAACACATTCTAAGAGTGAGAAGTCTCAAAGCGCTCATAATAAGCAAATATTTACCCTATAATTAACTAATTCAGCTACAAAGCGATGAACAGACACCTTAAGTGTCTGCACACTGCGGGACATCTTGCAGCCTTAAGAAATCTGGCCAGCACACTTCCACTTACAGTCATTGCTTGAGGTGATTGATAGTGTTAATGGGTAACTGTAATGTTGATGAAAAAAACAACCCTTGAGTGTTTCGTAATTATTTAGATGGAGACATTTGTGAAGGACAATGCCGATGACTTGGCCAAAACATTACATTAGATGTGCTTCAAACTGATATACTGTTATAAATTAGCTATTTGGCGATAAACAACATAATAAACAATGCGATTAAGACGTAAATTATCTAAGGAGGCAGATTGCTGCATTTTCAACATACCCTCAGCAAATTGGATGCATATTGACTTAGCAAAAGCATCATACTTACAGAAGATTTGTGTAATGTTACAAGTGTACCATATCTCGCATTTGGAGGATGCAGAAGCTGTTTTTTTTTTTATTTGACAACAAATAAAACACAACCTAGATCAATGCATTAACCTATGGAGCTTGCAGAATTAACTCATCAGCTTCTTGCAAACTTCTCACACATATGGATGGTTAAATTGTTTCAAGATGGTACAGATATAGACAACAGTAATGTTCTTGTACGCTTGCTAACAGTTGTGGACTCAACTGTTTACTGTTATAATAGCAATGCCAGTAAAAAGTTTGCATCAGTGAATTGTTCTGAGAACATTCTGTCATGCCCACACCTAAAAACTAATTATTTGTACAGTATAGGGTAGGGCAATGGTTCACACAAAAATAAAAACTTTACTCATTTACTCACCTTCATGTCATTCCAAAGTTGTATGCTGTTATATATATATATATATATATATATATATATATATATATATATATATTTTTTTTTTTTTTTTTTTTCCTGGAACACAAAATGAGAATCTGTTAAGAATCTTTATGGAGTTCTTTGCCATAAAAGTCAGTTCATATTGACCACATCTGTCAAGTTCCAAAAAGAAGCACCACAAAAAAACAACATAAGTACCATAAAAGTAGTCCAAACAACTCCTGCATAATATTCCAAGTCTTCTGAATCCACAAAATAGCTTGTTTGATCGTACGCTGTTCCTCAAACCGGCGTGATCTGTGTCCGTGCTGCTGTTTACCACCAAAGAGGGACTGAAGCGGTTGTCATAATGTCCCAGCTGTTCAAATAGTCTGTTAAACATCACAATATCTTTATTTTTATATATTACAAACATTCCATCAATCACAAAATGTTTAAAAGTTTAAAGCCGCTATCGTCGGAGCGCACTGTTTTGATGCACGTTTTCTGACGTCAAACAAAGAATACACAAACTAGTCAATCTACTCGAGCCTTCTCCCATTCCCGTCCATCACTCATTCTCACCACTTACGGTGCTTGGAAAGAGGAAGGGCTACGTTTCTATTGTAGGGCTTTACTGGTTGTTTAGATCAGTGTTACTATCAGAAATAATTAATAATTATTTCTTTAGTTATTAATTAATATTTAAATTAATTAATTGAATCTAACTCATTAAAACCTCATATGGGGCTCCAGTAAATGTAGTGCGCTACGTTTAGGAGCAAGTTTGGTTATTAGCAATAATTAATAATTATCAAAGATAATTATTAATTATTAAAATCAATAGAACATTGATGAAAATCAATGTTAGCTTTTCTAATCCTTTAAATCAACAATTATCAAAGATAATCGTTAATTGTTAACATCGATGAAACATTAATTAAAATTAACACTAACTTATTGATCATTCAAATTCAACAATCATCAAAGATAATTATCAATTATCAAAAATCAATAGAATATTAATAAGGATTGACAGGGCACCACCCTGGAATCAGGTACTAATAACCAGATAGTATAACAGTCTCAATATTAGATTGTTTTCTTAGGAAAATTGACATCCGAAGAATATCAATTTTCGGGAAAAAAACAATGAATGAAGGCTTGAATCCGAGCACTGACATCCCGTCAGCATGACACAGGTATGCAAAACAAACCAAAACACTTCTCTTTGTAATATAACAAAGTTTATTTATGCAGTAATATCAATTAATAATTAATACAATGCAGTCAATAAACTTCCGACATTCAACTACAAACTAAACAGTGATATGATTAGATATGGAAATCAAAATAATCCTATAACACATGAGGGTATGTGTGTGAGAGTGTGTGTGTAAGGAGGGACGCGCACAAAATGGCGGACGTGACTCTCGTGGAGACTATGTCACGTGAGACTTCCGGCCTTGGAATATGACTGCGAATGTGGGCGGAGAGAAACCAGTCAATGGTAGCTTAGGGACAAAGCTGAGCTTTATCACGAAGCTATCTACTAGCCAAAAATGTGTGCCAGAATGTTTGTGAGGGGTCGCGTGTGTGTGTGGTTAGAGAGAAAGAGAGAGAGAATTAAGTGACGGCCCCAAAGCCAATTTCGCGATCGTGGGAGAGACGCGGTGGACGGCTTGTAAACAGTCCCGCGTTCTTTGATTCTTTAATGGATAAACTCAGTTTGCCGGTCTCACCTGCAATGGCGAAAATGCACAACAGTCCAATGTGGTTGGACCACAATACAGCAAATCAAATTCATGATAATTAATACCCTGAGTATTAATAATGAGCGGACATGGCGGTCCGTAAACTCTACAAGCAAAAAAACCTTGAAACACAAGAATAACACACTATAATATTCTATCTCTGCCCAGACGTAAACCTCTTACTTGAATCGCATGAGGATGCAGGTGGAATGTGTGTTCATCCATCCTTTAACTCAGACTCAGTTCCTCGAGGCTCGGGTGATGACGGGAGGGCGTTTCCTCGCTCTGTCGGCGGGCGGTACGACTGCTGATTCTCGGTGGGCTGGCGGAGAAATCAGAAACGTCGACTTGATTGAAGATGGAAGAGAAATCTTTAATCTCTTCACTTCTGCAGGCAAACGGATGAAGATGCAGATCTTTCGGATCCGTTAGAGTGTTCGGTTGAACACAGAGTAATCTCAACTCGTCCAGCGAGATGGAGATTGTATGGCCACAGTTTCAAGTCAGATGTTACTTCCTTGTGCCACGAGACTGCACGTGAGAGCAGCGATGAGCTGCGTCTACCCACGGCGAGCAAAGTTGCTGGAAGCAAATCCCGGAAGCATTTCAGAGGTATTTCTACTCCTGATGATGTCATGGTTGAGGTGCGTTCTGTCGTGTGCCTCATCCAATAGGAGTTGAGAGTTCGATCCTTTAGTGAGCAAGGCTTCATGGGATTTGTAGTCTGTTTTGGACTCCCTTTGTTTGATTTTGGCAAGATTTTTATCAGTATAATTTATGACCTGGTATGTGGGGGCCTGAGTTAGGTTTTACGATTGTGTTAGGCCTGCCTTTGTCTTCTATCTGAATACATGAGGCCCAACACTATCACAATCAATCATTATAAACATCTAAAAAAAAAATTAAATGTTTGATAATAAATAATCTGACCTTCAGTGCACCTGCTGTGGTGTAAGGTAAGATTTATTTATTTTTTTAATTACAGAGCACATTAAAGAATTCACGCTAGGGGATCCGTTAGTACAGGAGAAACCCACATGGGAAAAAGATAATTTTCACGTTCAAATAATAATCTATTTTTTAAATATGCTACGTCGATTCACCACACCAGGTTTAACTTCAATGGTGCCATAACATCATTGTTTCTTGCTAGTTTTGCTAATTTTGATTTGAGAGCAATCTGTTCCTTACCAACATAGTCTTATGAAAACTCATAATAATTTGTATGAGATGATGAAATCATAAGATATTGTATGACTTAGCTTGTAAAAAAAAAAGGTACAACTTTTATTCCTACAGACACCAAACAATCAACACAACCAAATTTCGAATCGATACAATACAGGCATTAAATTTTAGCTAATTACCTATCCAACTCTTTATTTTAAGAAAGCAAATGTCTGTGAACAATTTTGGTTACTTATTCCATATTTATGCAATACAAATGACTGTTGTATGTCAATAACCTCTAATAAGCTTCCCGCATCTCGTTCCAAACCCCAAGGTTTTCTTTCTTCCATGCACAAAAGTTATTTTCCTATTAAAATCATGGATTAGGTTTAGGATATTTAGCATATTATTATGAATTGTCATGAGACCGGGTTGTCCTTACCCAAAGCAATTGTATGTTTTCAGAAGACTTGAACTCTTTTCATTTATGAGAGAGCTATTATTTGAAGACTCTTAATGATTTTTCAAAAAAGATACCCAATGAACTAGGGATATCATAAAATATAGATATATCGATTATTCACTGACACATTATTTTATCCATATATTTTTGAGGCATCAATATATTAAAATTAGCTGACATTTAAATTAGAAGTCCAAATGGCGTGTTTTCCAATTCACTCAGTTGGCCTCTGTTTAACAGTCTGGGGTAATAGCGTTGGGAGACAACAAGTGGGCGATATACCATTTACTGAAGCCGGTCACAGTCACGATCACACACACGCATACAGGACGAGCTGAAGCGCCGCAGATGGCAGTCCAAAATTACAAAGGTTTCTGTACTTCTTCAAGAATTAACATAGTGATGTTGATGAGTTTGCAGGTTTGTGAAACTGGTGTAACTCTGCAGCGTCTATTATGCAATTTCTCTGTATGTAGCTATGAATAGGTCTTTCATTCAAGCTGTCAAACCACAAAAAAGACATACTTGTTACTGAAAATACATTGTGTAGGCTCTATAAAAGATACTTATACACAATATATCATCCAGTTATAATAGAGTAAATAATCTTTGTCCTTTGATTTGGGTCGAATTTAATGGAAAACAATGTGACTTGTGCTCCGTGGCACTTCAGAATGTTGACGCTGAGTGTGTGCGTACCTGGGTAGAAAATAAACAATAAATAACATTTTACAACACGTCATGTCACCCGCCAGACACGTCCGGTATGTGACCCCCTTTAATTAACATCTAATTTATATCTTCAAAAACATTTGACGTGCATGACTGCATCGGATTATGCCTGGTGCACAATGTGCAATTTTTACAATCCTTTATGACTGTTGCTTGTCAGACTGTGCGATATTATCCCAGTGAGATAATGGGTAAAAGCCATGGCACACTATGCAACATTATGTTAGACTGTACAATACATATTATAACCAAGACTTTAATCACAATCGTTCTGCCTGAAAACGCTGACTGGGTGTCGTAGGAGCACTCACACTGCACAACTGCAACGCAAAATTTCTGACACTGCTAGAACTTCAGAGGCTAAGATTCATTGTATCGCCGTTGGTGAACATGACATTCTAAGCGATCAAAGACTGCATATTTTGCCCTATGGCAAGAGAAATCATTTATGATACCCAAAATTTGTCTCAGACTGCAAAATTGTGGCCAAAATTGTACCGTGTGAATGCGGCTTTACTCTTTGGATGTGGTACTGTATGTTGTATGAACAGACTTATCATACTGTGGATTTGGCAACAGTATGTTGAACGTTTTGCTAATGAAATCAATCTGTGCTTACCAAAATTTGAATCTCTGCCAAGCTTCATTGTCTCGGTGAAATGTCCACAGAGTGGCCCCAAAAGAAAGTTGAAAAGTGAGTTTTTAGTTTTTAGAGGTTGTAAATTAGGCTGCATTACTGCCACATGAAAAGGTAAGCAGATTGAATTGATGCGGTAGCATGTGTGCTGATGATGTTTCTGGAGGAGACTCATATTCAGATCTGGCTTCATTCTCGTATGGAACACCCAACTTTCTCAAACCAATCAATTCCCAGTGGATAAAAGTCCTGCCACTTTTTTTTATTTTATTTTTTTAATCTGAAACGTCACATTATTGAAGTAAAATGCTGTTTCATGTTGACTTTAAACTAGCAACATTGGTCATATTTTAGGTTTGGATATTGTTGAAACATTCATTAGAGGGAATATCTTTCTAAAGGTTTGGAAACTTTAGCCCATAGTGATTTAATATTTTGAAGTTTTAATCTCAGGTGTGCTCAAAGGTGTCAACCAAGTCTATCCACTCTAAACAGTTACTGATACATTCTCCAAGAACATCATAAGAGGCTCCCATAGGATCATAAGAGACTATGTGTGGGCATATTCTTGTACCACTGACAAGTCCTTCACACACATTTTCAGAAGGACTGCACCTTTGGGAAGACCCATAGACTAGATTTCTGGCGGTGTTGTTCTTTATCTGCTTTCATTGTAGACTTGTGGGAATCTCAAGGTCTCTGCCAGAGGTGGATTCATCCCAAAGGAATAACACCTCATCTCTGTGCTGTCTCACAGTCACATTCATGTCAGTAAATGGCTTCAGGAGTCCCTTTTGAGTCTGTGAACACCCAAGACAATTAATTTATGTTCCTTTCTAGGTCATGTAGAGAGGGCAAAGGGGTAAGATTTATATCCGGACAAAAAATCAACCGAAGGTGACGAACATTGCACAACCCATCCACCCATCCATCCATTCATTCATCCATCCATTACCTAGCAATATCTTAGCAACCATCCAGAACACCCTAGCAACTATTTAGCAATGCCCTAGCAACTAGCCAGGAAACCCTAGTAACCAACCAGAAGATCCCATCAACTGCCAAGCAACGCACCAACGATCACCCTGAAAGTCCTAGCAACCACAACACCCTAGTAACCACCTAGCAATGCCTTAACAACCACCCTGAACACCCTAGCAACCAAATAGAGCATCCATCCATCCGTCCGTCCTTCCGTTTGTCTGTCTGTCTTAAGCAAGGCTATTGTCAATGTATTAACAATTGGTATCTTTTATCATATTGCTGTTGCTGCCTTTTTTTATAAAAAAAATGACAGTAATTTTATAACAGTTAAAGGGGTTTCAAGTGCACTGTTTTCCTGTGGTAAACTCACTGTGACTTATGGCCTCTTGTGGCTTATTGCTTTAATCAGCCTGAACATTCAGATCAGAAATGTGAAGTCACTTAAAGAACAATAGATCTCTCATATGATTTTAATAAGTGATGTCATATGTGATGGTCATATGTACCAGTAAAATCTAATTAAACTTAATAAGCTGATAAAATCAGTGTCAGTACAACACCTGATTGTATTTAAACAGTACGATACAATCTGGCCTGCACATTCTTCACCATGTAGTTACTGACACAATCGTTCCCTGCGATTTCTTAAGAAACACATCAGGAAATTGTTTCTAAATCAACCTCAGTGATGCCATAGGCAGGGAAACAAGATATGGGGAGGACATTATAAAATCAGATAACAGCATATTCAAAGAAAGCCGTATACCTTGGAAACTGGTGTTGCAGCAAGTATCTGCCATGATCACATTTGACTCCATTTAAAATATATGATGTTTTAGGCTGGGATATTATGAAAGTGTATGTGCCTGAGGGTACAAACCTCTTTGTGTTTTGCAAAAACAATGTGGACCTAAAGGGACAAGAAAATATGTTATAGTGTGTGGGTTATACTGACCCATAGATGACTATGACATGGTGCACCTAAAACACCAAAACAACATAAAATTGAGAGTATGAGTGAAGACATACAGAGAAACACTGTGAAATGCACAACCAAAACCATTACAACTTTTAATGTTACAAGTTATTTCTAACATATTTAAAATTGGCAATACTGTGTAGAGAAAATGGTAGCACTAATACTATACAATAATGTTCCCCTTGTTAGGGGATTTTAATAGGAATCATTAATGACTAATAATTCATTTACAAATGCATTATAAATCATTGATATGTGTTAATAACATGCATTAAAAGGGTGACTTCCATGCAATATCTGCCAAATAGTGAGCCATTGTCCTCACGTTATAAATGCTTAATAACACATTCAACATTAGTAACTTATGAAAATATACATCAGTGTAAAGCAGACAATTGTGAAGCATTTATTAAGGAGTTGCCATTATTAGAAATCTACAGTGGCAAGAAAAAGTATGTGAACCCTTTGGAATTAGATGGTTTTCTGCTTAATTGGTCATAAAATGTGATCTCATCTTCATCAAAGTATAGACAAAGCACAATGTGGTTAATCTAACAACACAAAAACAATTATAATATTTCATATCTTTATTGAACACATCCCCTTAAACATTCACAGTGCTGTGGAAAAAGTAAGTGAACTCCTAGAGTAAAGATGTCAACAAAACATAACAATCTGGTCTCATAGTGAAAACATGACTCAATATACATTTTTGCAAAACTTGTTATACGTGTCTCCCGGTACAATTACCTGCAGTTTCCAGGTGAAATGAACACTAGAGGTGCTACAACAACTGTGTGTTTTATTTAATTTCACTTAAATCATGACTTCAATGGCTGATAATGACTTTATAAACACTTTATAAAATAATTCTCTCCATTACTCAGACCCTGCCATGCTATCATATCAAGACACTTTTACTCTAACACATCTTTTAAAAATTATAAATTTTAACACTTGTATTACAGACCCACCTACATGTATACACAAGACACGACAGAGACATAGAAGCGACACGAATCGACATGGTTTCTTCAGAAAATGTGCTTTTCATTTCGCTTCTGCATTTTAAAACACTATCGGTTAAAGTTAGATGTTGGTAAGGATGTCTGTTTTGTTAAACTCTCATTTCTCTTTTTGGACACTATTGGTTAAGTTATGGGTAAAGTTTTAGGTTAGGGAGGTATGTTTTATTAAAACCTCCATCTAAAATTCACCTTAAAAACCTTGTCTTATTACAACCTAATTTAGCTCTGTTTTGGTGCCCACTGCTGGACATTTCACTTGAAAAGTGCAGCCAAACGTGTTATGAAGCATGTAATTTCAGTTTTGCAAAAAAGTTGCAATGTTCACGTTAATATTTGGGTTTGGGTTAGAGCTACTTTGACTTATAAAAAGCACTCAGACATTTTGAGTTTGCTATTCACAAGAGGCATCTGCTGACATGAACAACGCCTTGCAAAAATTAGATATCAGAAGACCTACGATCAAGAATTGTTGCTTTGCATAAAGCTGGAAAGGGTTACAAAGTTATCTAGGAGAGCTTAGATATTCATATGTCCACAGACAAATTGTCTATAAATGGAGATGATTAAGTACTGTGGCTACTTTCCCAAGAAGTGGTCGCCCAGCCAAGATAATTCAAACGGCACACTGCAGAATGCCCAGTGAGGTAAAAAAGAACCTTAGAGTGACAGCTAAAGACTTGAAAGAATCAATGGAACTGGTTAACATCTCTGTTCATGAGTCTACTATACGGAAAACATTAACCAGGCATGGTGTCCATGGCAGGACACCACGAAGGAAGCCTCTGCTTACCAACAAAAACATTGCTGCTTGCCTGAAGTTTGACAAAGACCACCTTGATACTCCATAACGCTACTGTGTGAATGTTTTGTGGACTGATGAAACAAATTTTGAGTTGTTTGGGAAAAACATGCAGCACTATGTATGGCGTAAAAAGGGCACCACGTACCAACATGAATACATCATCCCAACGGTGAAGTGCAGTGGAGGGAGCATCATGATTTGGGGCATCTTTGCTGCTTTGGGGACTGGACCACTTGCCATCATCGAAGGGAAAATTAATTCCCAAGTTTATCAAGATATCCTACAGGATAATGGGTTCACATACTTTTTCTTGCCACTGTATGTACATAAAAGTTCAGTATGGTTTACTGGTTAACAGACTTTATTATATGATATATCTTGTGAGCAGGAGCATGAAGACCAGAAAAGTGTTTTTGCTGAAGACTTTAAGTAACTAGGACAAGGTAAATTGGGACACCATCCGAAGTAGCACCATTCTTTTGACATCAATGTGACAAGGACAGTGACAACACAAGTTAGACAAGACATTATGGTAATTATTGTTAACACAATGCAGACTGTAGCAAAATGACAATCTATCCTTTAATCCCACTATAATAGTGTATTTTTGCTGCACTTTGATATAAATCATAGATAAGGGGATTTTATGTTTTTGATTAATATAAATATAAATAATTGTATTTATTAAGCATTTATAACATGTAAGTTAAACTGCTCACTATTTGGAAAGTATTACATGTTGTTGTTTTACTGTATACGTTGTTATACTTACATGTAAATGTATATATGCAGTATATGTGGGTGCATTGTCAAATGCTCTCTAGAAAGATAATGCTGATACCACTTCCACTGACTAGCAAATAGCACATATTGTTTCATGACGCAACTAACCGCAACTAAAGCCTATTGCTCAAAAGAAATAAGCCCTTTGATATGTCCTGCCCAATCTTCATGTTTCAGTAGGAAATAAATCCATACAGTGCAGACAACAGCACTTGTAATGTGATTTCATTTAGGTCTTGAAGTTCTAAAGTTAAGTTCATTAACACTTTCTATGATGCCTGCATGTGTAACTAATTTGTTTTTAAATTCCTAAAGAAAATGTGAGTGATGCTTTCCCATGTAAAACTAGTTGCAATGATGCTAGAGTAATGAGTGCCAAAGCATTGGTATGCAGTTGCTAAGGTGCTTGAGTGGTTATTAGTGCAATGCCATATTGTTGCAAGGGTGTTGTGGGTACTTGATCGTTGGTTGCTGACTAGCACAAGAAAGAAAAAAAAAAGAACCCACCAACACGTGTACATGATATTGAGGTCCCATTGCTCGAGCTGCTCCTCAGATGTAAGTTTTAATTAGGGCTGTCAATTTAGCATGTTAATTCAATGCGATTAATTATATAAAAAATAACACTTGAAAAACAAATTACACAATTAATCATGTCCGGGACTTCCGGTAGAGTGAACGCTGGCGTTTTTGTCTGCCGCTGATCTGTCTGTTTTTAGATGCCTTTGTTTTAGAGGCCTATTCTATGAGCGACCTCAGGAAATCGAGTTTTATACTTCTCTTTTATGGACAATCTTATGGACTATTGATTTTTTAGTTTGTTTGAAATCTATGCTACCCCTCACGTCTGACTGGATTACCTCAAAGGAAATAAACACAGCTGCACTCACGATGGTCTGCACCAGGACTGCTACATGCAGTCTTAAATAGGCTGCTTGATTCCCTGTCCATCGTAGACATCCAGTGGTGCTGGAGCGCGTGGACTTTGAATTCGAGTCATGTTGGTAGATGCATTGAGGATGTTCTGCCTTCTGTTGCCCATCTTGGCATGTTGGAGTTTTGCTGTTGGCCCTCGCCAGTTTCAGCGGAGAGATCCCTGCTTGTTTGCAAGTTCATGAAATCATCTTTCTTACGATATGGTTTTATTCTACTCATCTCTGGATTTACAGCGTTTGAATTCCTCGTCCCGCCTGTCAGATGGAGTTTCTATTGTGCTGCTCTTGGAATTGTGCGTCGCCCCCGGTATGTCCATCGAGGGTCACGCCGACATCCCTGCAGATTACCGACTAATTCCTCTGACAACCACCACATTCTGGCCATCTGGTCTTCACGCCGTCGCCCTCCGACTGGTGAAAATGATGTGAAGCGGAGTGTCAATTTTGATAATCTCAGCTTGCTGAAATGCACATCTTTTATTTCACCGCAAAACATAGATGTCGCCACTATTAAGATGGCCCTCATTAATGCACATTCAATATCCAACAAGTCTTTTATTCTGAATGACTTTTTTATATCACGATCATTGGACTTTTTATTCAGACCTAACAAATGGCCCTGGGGGATCTAACAACGCCAGGCTGTGACTTTTTAAATTCCCCATGGACTTCAGGGCGAGGAGGTGGCGTTACCACTGTTTTTAGAATCACTTTTAAATGCAGGACACTGCCTATGGACATGTATTCAAGTTTTGAAGTCCAACTATTAAAGATTGACATCTTGTGTCCTGCTTTCTGTGTACAGACCTCCTAGATTTAATAAGGACTTCATCCAACAATTTTCGGAATTTCTCTCTGGACTGGTGTCACCTGATTCTTGGGGATTTTAATATTCATGTATGCTGTCCATCAAAACCTCTGGTAAATGAATTATCTCCCTCACTGAGTTTTTAAATATTGTACGACATGTCACCGGTCCTACTCACAATATGGGTCATACATTAGATCTTGTGTTGTCTTATGGTCTTTCTGTATCCAACTCAGAGGTCTTAGATATTGGCATTTCTGACCATTATTCAATGTTTGAGTCTGTCTCTACTTGTCCCCTGTCTACTTTTTCTCACTCCTGGTCCATTCACTCGTCTACTGCCAATCTTTTTTCAGAATTTTATCTAAATAATTTCACAGATGATGTCTTAGCTGGACTCGACACTGAATCATTAGTTGAAGCTTTTAATAAATCTTGTGCTTTTACACTTGATAATGTTGCTCCATTCAAGCCAAGGAGAGTTAAGGGTGTTTCACAGCCTAGGTTAAATGATGTCACCCATACTCTCAGACAAGAGTGCAGAAAAGCTGAGCATAATTGGAAAAGAGACAAGCTTCAGGTCTCTTATGACATTTTAAAGGAGTGTTTAACTAACGATCAGAGAGCTGTAAAGAAGTGAAAGCTAAGTTTTTCTCTAAATTAATCTCTGATAACACAAATCGATCAGAAGTATTGTTCAAAACAACTGATTCTGTTTTAAACCCAACTAAAAAGACATGTGAAACATTTTTAAACTTCTTTACTCACAAAACTGAGCAGATTAAAGGTGCGATTGTACCTGCACAATTTGATCATCCACTAATTTCTTCCCCGTCCAGCTCCCTAACTCGCTTTGAACCAGTTAAGTCAGCACAGTTAGCAGATGTAGTCTCCAAGATGAAGTGTTCCAATTACAAGATGGATATTCTTTCTCCACGCCTTCTTAAAGAATTTTCATGACTATCAGTTCCAGTGTGACAGTTATAATTAACAGCTCATTAGCAAGTGGAGTTGTTCCAAGTAGTTTTAAACATGCAATTCTACATCCTTCATTAAAAAAAAAAAAAAAATACAAAAAAACTTTTTTTTTGGATCTGGCACACAACTATTACAGACCAATCTCCAAACAGCCTTTTTATTTCCAAGATTTTGGAGAGAATTGTTTATTCACAGCTCTATTCCTATCTAAATACATTTAACATTTTAGACACATTTCAGTCTGGTTTCAGACCCTTCCACAGTACTGAATCTGCATTGTTGAAGGTCACTAAAGATATTTTACTCTCCATGAATTCAGGTTCCCCTTTCGTCTTAGTTTTATTAGATCTCAGTGCCGCGTTCGACACTATTGACCATAATATTCTTCTCAATCATCTAGAATGTATGGTTGGCATCCAGGGTATGACTCTTCAATGGTTTTCCTCCTATCTAAAAGAAAGGATGTTCTCTGTAAATGTAGGTAATTTTTCTTCTACGTCGGCTCAATTACAGTGTGGTGTCCCTCAAGGGTCGATCGTAGGACCCTTGTTATTTTCCCTGTATATGCTTCCTCTCAGCTCTATTTTTCAGAAGTACAGCATATCTTATCACTGTTATGCTGACGATTCCCAATTTTATTTCCCAGTGAGTGTAGTCAAGAATTGTTCATCTGAGAATGCCCTAAATTGCTTCAAAGATATAACACATTGGCTGGCAAACAATTTCTTATAATTAAATGAAAGCAAAACTGAAGTTCTGATTTTAGGTTCCTCCATGTCCTCCTTACCTGGCCTGGTTGCCCAGTTAGGTCTTCTGTTGTTGAATGTACAAGATCATGTGAGGAGTCTTGGAGTGATTTTAGACTCCTCGTTACTTTTCAATAAGTAGATCAGTGCTGTTGTCAAGGGTAGCTTTTTCCACCTGAGATCTATCGCTAAAATAAAACATTTTCTTTCCCATGAAGACTTGTGATCCACTCACTTATCACATCAAGGTTAGACTATTCTAACTCATTGTACATTGGTCTGCCCAAACTGCATTATCCTGCCTACAGCTAGTTCAAAACGCAGCAACTAGGCTTTTAACAGGGTCAAGAAAGAGGGATCACATTTCCCTGGTTTTAGTGTCTCTACACTGACTTCCTGTGAAATTCAGGGTCGTTTTAAAATTAACATTTTTGTCTACAAGGCACTATCTGGTCTCATGCCCCAATATATCAGTGAGCTTCTACACCCTTACTCCCCCACCAGAGCGCTCAGGTCTTCTGATCAACGTTCCTCATTGCCACTATAGATCTAAGGGTGACCGTGCCTTTTCTGTGATAGGTCCTAATCTATGGAATAGTGTCCCTTTCCATGTGAGGTCAGCTTTATCATTAGCCATTTTAAATTTTCTTTAAAAACATTTTTATTCTGTAGCTTTTGAGTAGATCATTGAATAGTTTGAAATGGATAAATACATGATGTTGTATTTAAATGTTTTTATTTATTTTATTATGTTTTATATTTAACTTTAAATCACTCTGTTTTTATATCACTCTGTCATTTTGTTTGTTTGATCTGTAAAGCACTTTGTGTCAACTTCTGTTGTTTTTAAATGTGCTCTATAAATAAAGGTTGACTTGACTTGATAATAAGGAATATTCCTACCACTGGAGCAATTCAAACTTGAAGTACCACCTGTTTTCTCCAGGGGGCAGTAGTGGTGGAAAGAGTACAGATTTTTTTTTTACTTAAGTAAAAGTACTGCTACTGAAGAAATAATTCACTTGAGGAAAAGTAGAAGTACTGAGAAATATTATGACTCAAATAAGAGTAAATAAGTAGTTTGCCGAAAAACTACTCAAGTAATTACGTTACAAGTTACTTTATGAAAATTATATTATATATAGTATACACGCTTCCATTTTTAGGACACAAAGACAATTTTGTTCTTGAAAGAAGTTAATGCTTCCTTTCACCAAAGATTCATTAAATTGATCAGAAATACTGCCAAAATCATTAATTGCAAATTATTATTACGGCTTGAAATAATTGTTTTAAGTGGTATTTATTAAAATTTTCCTTTACCCGTGATGGCAAACATATACTGTGTCACCTATTCCTTACAAAAGCATTTGAAAGTGCTAATTTGGTACTATTATTAGGACAATTGAAAATGGTTGTGCTACCATGTGGAAATCACAATACACTGTAGCGAAGTTGAATACTTAATTTTTAATCAACTCAAGTAAAAGTATTATTATTTATTTATACTTAAAAAAGTTGAAAAATATGAAAAAATTACTCAAGTACTGTTATGTGTGTAGTTGTAATTCGTTACTTTCCACCTCTGGGGGGCAGTAAGCGAAAATCCAGCTGTATAGGCAATGTGCAGCTTATAAAGAGAACAAACCACACTTGCTGACAGCAGATAGTACAAGATAAGAATGCATTCAAGCCATATTTTAGAACTCCTTGGTTCAAGCACAGCTGGATAGAGCGCAAATCTGAACTCAGGGATCTCAAGATGTATTTTTCTATGTTTCAAACTACATTTAACTTGACACAACGACCTAAAAATGGTGTGTTTATGACACAGTGCAACCAAAGTGTGATCCTCCAAAAGCATCTGTCTGACACAGGTGTACATCCTTAGAAAAGCCCATCTAATAAATCTCGGAGTGATTGACGAATTCATTTGCAAAATGGATTGTTGTAAACTGTGGGCCTATGATAGGCTCATGTTCAGTAATAAGGAAATAAACAATATATTGGATTCTGAAGTCAATTTTTGTCTTAATCGTCTGCCACAATAATGTAATGCATTTTAATTATCTGAATTATTATTTTTTAAAGTATATATATATATATATATATATATATATATGTATATGTATATATATATTATTTATAATTATTTAAATATAGATATTTATAATTATTCAATCATTATATATTGAATTATTGTTATTTTAGGGGCTTTCTCAGCAAATATTTACAAATGCGATTCATTGTGATTAATTCTATTAATTTATTGGCATACCATGTTAAGTCGATTAAAAATGTTAATCGATTGACAGCCCTAGTTTTAATGTACAGTATACATTATATAAGGTATACTTATACAATACAGTGGAAGTTTGAATTCCCTTGTTTTCATTCATTAAAAGAAGGGATCAAGCTCTGACCTAGGCGAAGGTTACAGTTCGCATGTTTCCCACCATTTTGTATATCGACTTTTACAGGAAGCTGCCAGGCTATGTCAGGGGCCAGGGGCCAAAGTGGAGGGAGGGTTTTATGAGCAATGTGTTCCTGGTTATGTGTATGTATAAAAAAAAGCGCTAAACGTCTTCTTTTAGCATATCACATCTAAGGATGCCACATAAAATTTTAGTGAAGGATGTCAAATTTTTAAGCAGAAAATGTGAGTATGGTTGGATGTTTGCCAGAGCACTGATATGTGGTTTCTGTTGTGTTCAGAGTGGTTGCCACGGCATTATTGGGTGGTTACTAGAGTGGAGGGACGTGTCCAGATTGGAGGGCTGGGGTGGGAATTTGATTGGCCACACCAGGTGCCACCCCAAATTCTAAATGATGACTGTTAATTTCCCAAGTCTGAGGTGGGCCTTCAATAAAACCAGGTAGAACCTTGTTGGTTTAAATCAGAGCAGAAAGCAGTGTCAAGAAATGACAGTTAATTGAGTGGACTCACAGAAAACACTTCATGAAGGTGAGCTGTAAAGGTGTCAACTTTTTATATTCTGTGTATCATAAAGCTAAAGCTAAATGATTATTATTTTTTTTATTATTTTGCTTAGATTTGGAGTCATAAACATGTATTTTAGTTTCGTTTTAGTTTTTGCCAATAATATTAGTTTTTATTTTTATTTCGGACAATGGATTTTATTTTTTATTTTTTCTCATTTAGTTTCATTTTAGTTTAGTCAGAGTTCAGCCACTTATGTTGATTGTGTTTTGTTGTCTTTGTGGCTGAGATCTGACATCTTTGTTTAGTGTTTTTGTGTAGTCAATGTGAGAATGCATGGCTTGCCCTTTTTGGCGCTGTTATGCACTCTTGACTTGTTGGTTATTGGCACGAGTGCATGCCGCAAGAATAACATAAGAGCAATGCACTCGTGTCAGTTGTTTTGGGTTTGTCTCTCGCAACCTCGATTTATTTGTTCGTGGTGGGTGTGGTCTTTAGGATATTTCCCAGTCCAGGCCTTCTAGCTGGCCTTGAGTGATGCAATCACACTTTAAGTGATGTACGTAATTTGAACGCGGAGAGCGCGAGATCTTGCCGACGAGTCGGCTGCAATCACTGCTGTTATTGCCATTGAGAAAGAGATCCTTATGGATTTAAAAACACGAGATGTTCTGCATGATCGTGCGATTGATAAACTGAACAGGAAATGAGGGCTGATTTTCACTTCAAGCAAATTGGTAAGTGCTTTTTGCATTGTTATAGTAACATCAGGAGTTTTCTAAGTGTAAATTAGGTTGCTTGAGCATTCAGTGTTGGTTCAAGTTTTGAAAAGTAATCATGTACCCTGACGAAACAATTTATTGCAAGCAAAATTTAAATCGCAAATATTATTGGAGAGTTTTTTCTTGGTATTAGACCTCCTTGGTTCTGGCTTTCGTGCATGGACGTGTTTTTAAAATGTCAATTGGTATTATTAGTTGACTGCCACATAATGTAATGTATGATAGGCATGCAATGTCTTATTCATTGTGAAACTGTGTTTTCTTAATGGCATGAATCGCTCTAAAGGCCTAGACTTAAAATGCATGGGCCGCCACTGGTTTTTGTTATGTTTGTTTTCTTTTTATATTAAATAAATGCTCATTGTTGCTATCTGCACTTGGGTCCTTCCTTTAAACACCCCTTTTTGTGACAAGTTCATTAAATAATAGTACACCTCTCTTCACTCTTCTGTCTTATGTCTTCTATTGGCACACCACATCTCAGTATTCCACACTAAGTTTAAGTGAAGGATGCCTGATTCTTAAGCAATATTTCAAAATTACTGTGCAGATAGAAAGCATACTTACGAAGTCCAGCAATTGACTCAGTGTGTGAACTGTTCCCTGGTAATTCATTGCAACACGTCCGTTTGACTTATTGCACTCCCACTTGTGTCTGATTAGCTTTGTACTACTGCAAAGTTGAAAAAGCCCTCGGCTTAGCAGCTCACTCCCAGTTTGAGGTGACAGGCTGTATATATTAACAGCCATGAGTAGTTATTAGCGCTTGCTCCCACATTAGCGACAGCAGGCCAGGAGAGTCTACGCTTCAGAAGCCGCTGGAATGGGGCCACTGCCAGACCCATTTCTCGGGACATCTGCGGGTGATCTAGTGAAGCCTTTAAATCAAGACTGTTGTGTACCAGTTGCACTGTTCAAGTAGAGCTACGACTAAACAGTTAGCAACTAGGGTGACCATATTGTGTGCATTGTATTTAATATATTTATATAACACATTTATTGTAACATGTATATATTTAAAAATGTATAATATTTTTATACATTTGAAGTGTGTAAATCTAAAAAAAATAAAAAATAAATAAAAATAAATGAATGTTGATGATTGTTTCACCCCTCACATGGCCTGATCTGTGTATTGTTTTTGTATTTTCTGAATTTTTTAGCATTGAAGTACCAGCTTTACAGGTCAAGTACAGAGGCTGCACTACAAATATCAGAGGAAGGGGTTGTAAAATTGTAATCATGGTCTATTTTATCCATCCTATTAGTTTACATTTCCCTGATAAGTAGTATATTTCAAAGTCAAAAATTTTTTTTCGCAACTTACATTATTTATGATTCTGGTTGAGAGTGCAGAGAACGTCTGGTGACATTTTGCCTACACACATACAGTGCGTGGCTGCGCGCAGAAAGCAAGCGTGCGGACGGGCAAGAGAGATAGAGAGATTTTTTTTTTTTTTTAAAAGACTGCACACTTAGAGTGCTTCTCAAATGGAAGACTGCAGCCTAGTAAGGCTGTGTCCTTCCTAGACCAGTCCTTCTGAGGCTGTAGGCTAGACTCCTCAGCACTCAATGCTAGAATGAGACCGTCTAGTAAGTGTGCATGGCTAACCATAAGCTTAGAACCATGTGATATTTTACTTTGTTTAGAAAACCCATATACTTCAGAAAACGAATAAATGTCATTAATCCCTTAATTATTTTAGCAAAATGTTTTATTCACAAAGCTAGAGTCACTCAAAAAAGCCTTTATATAATACATTTTGCAACACTGATCTTAGAATTTATATTTAAACCCTTTCAAATATGAGAAAAACAGAACCCTAGACTTGTAAAAACTATAAAACTTTTAAAGCTTCAAATTCATGTAATTGCCCTTTTATTAATTGTATTTTTTTGTTTGTTTTTTTTGTTTTGTTTTGTTTTTTTTTTGTGCTTTGTATCTTCTAATTTGTTGTATTGTCTAAACTACTTGCATTTTTTATTTTTCTACATATTGTCTTGGTGCAAATGTGAATACAAATTTGAAGAGAGAAAGAAAAAAAGCAAGCAGTGTAATAAAGGTTTCTGCCTCTGCGGTCACGCAACTTGTTTTCCACACTTTTTTTAAATAATTTGGGACATGTGCAAATGATTGTGGGTGATTGAAGGCCACAAAGGATACACCCGATGCATCCTCCAAAATATGGCAAAGAAGGCTGCGAAATGAGGCTACCTTCCAAGTGTCCTCACAACTGAGACGGCCTTCGACGGTGCTTGATGATGTGGCAAACGAGATATCCAGCCTAACGAGGCTGCAGCCAAGCACTCTTGGTCTGCGCTCTTTAGCAGAATAATCACGTAAGGACACGTGAACATGTAAACTGGTGCAGAGTATCAAATACATATAATGTATGAGAGTCCTAATTGCACGTCAATATGAAGAAAGCCAAACCCCGGACATTTATAGCCAATTTTGAAATCCCGGCCGGACGCTTTTTTCAGGTCCAAAAAAAAGAGGACATGTCCAGGAAAAAGAGGACGTATGGTCACCCTGTTAGCAACAGCTGCAGTCGACCTGAGGAATTGAGAAAAAGAAATGGCAGCCACCTGTAACAACACCAAACTGGCACATGAAAGGTTCCAGAAAGTCTGGTTACTGAAAGATGGCCGAATCACTCTTGGTCATAGGCAGGCTACGGTCCACCTTTATGGACAGATGGACTTTTTCAGGAGCCACATTTAACAGCTTTGGCTGATGTGTGGAGTTCAGCACCTTCAACGGCCTGACATTATGCCAGCTCTGTCATTGATTTTAACATCAGCACTCAACCTTAGGGCTGGGTGGTAAGACGATAAGGTGCAGTGGTAGAAATGTGTCTACCGTTAGAGACTTTGCTATACCATTTCTACTGCTGTATATACATGCAGCTATATGAAATGTCCAACAACAAACAGAAAGCTATAGATTAAATTACGGTTTACAAACAAACACTAATTTGTGGTACTTCTGGGTTCTTTTTTCGCACCTCAGAAAATAACTGCTCAAAATGGGATTTTACTGTATGTGGAACAATAATTTAAGCAATGAAGATGCTTAACCTATTGTATGTCTAATGGTATTTTTAAATTTTACCACATTTTGCCGTTTTTCTCAGGCTTTATAAGTGTGTTAAACGTGATGGTGTGTATTCATCAAGCTGTTACATGTCTGACAAAATCACTCAGGCCTATTGAACAAAGTTAAAACTGGTTTTGTCGATAGTTCAGGAAGAACCATCATTTATTTCTTCACTATAAAGCATTGTTCAGTCATAACAACTCTCTGAGAGATATAGCATGTTAATTTGGGTATGACATGTTAATAGGTATTGGCAGACTGATTTGCTACGCTGCTGCAGAGCAAGTACGGAGACCTGCTACTGCTTTAACATACATTAACATACTGAGTTAAGCATGTTGACATGCTGCTGCACAATTAGAAAAACACGAGACATGCTGCATCAGCATGTATGACATGCTGCTGCACAATAACACATAAATACAATCCCCCAACAAAGCAGGGAAGCTGCACAAATGTATAACACAAAACACAACCCCCCAAACAAGCAGATCTACCACCACGACTTGTGTACTAAGCTATGTGCACTGAGTGTATGCTAGCTTGTGTGCCTGAACCTGCTTGGCCGAATTGTTTAAACAGCTAGTGACCTGACTCATAATGTGTACCTGGACCTGGAAAGCCCAGTGCTTGTTTAACTAGTGATTTAGCCTAGCTATGTTTGGATTTATTTTAACTAAAGACCTTAGATAGCTGTGGCAGGGTGGAGGGTGGGGCCGGGTCGTGATTCCACACACCCGGCCCCTAATTAGGCTGATGACACCTGTGTGTGTATCTTTTGGTTTAAGTTTCTTATTAAACTATTATTTATATTATCAAGCTGGTTCTCGCCTCCTCCTTTCCATTGAACTGTGTTACACTGGTGCCGAAACCCGGGAAGGAGGTCGTAGTAGAGTCCTCGCCACTACCATCCACCCCAATGGAGCAGCCACTGCCATCCGCCGGGGGACGGAGGAGCCCGGCCGCCTGAGAGCGGAGGAATGGCCGCTGACCGCGAGGGGATGAGGGGCTCCTGGCCGACTGCTGGGAGCAGGAGAACCGCTGCCAGTGGCGGGGGAGACCTCTTCCATCCACCAAAAATGTGGCGGGGCGTTCCGTCCGCCAGGGGCCAGAGGACTGCCTCCGATCCGCCCGGGGAGGTGTGGCTGTCGTCCACTAGAGGGTGAAGAAGTGGCCGAGCACCAAGCTATGGCGTATGGGAGAACTGGCGAGTAAATGTTTTTTTCTCTCTCTCCTCTTTCTCTCCCGCTGCCGCTCCACGTTGGCCTTTCCCTCTCTTTTAAATATTAGTATTGTTTTAGTTGGTATAATCACCGTTACAGTGTATAACTACCATGTTTTTTTTGTTATTGTTGTTTGTTTCCCTCCCCCGTCCCCTCCCAGATACAGGAAGGAGGGGATGACCTGCTGGCAGACAGGGCAGGAAGGGCGTGACTCCTCCCAGGGAAAGGGGGGGATGTATGTCATGCCAGGGGCTCCCCGGCCTGAGAGAACGAGGGAGGAATGTGGCAGGGCGGAGGGCGGGGCCGGGTCGTGATTCCGCACACCCGGCCCCTAATTAGGCTGATGAAGCCCAAGAGGGATAAAGCCAACTGGAGACAGCAGAGTGACAGAGAGAGAGAGAGAGTTATGGGCAGCTGTCCGACACCTGTGTGTGTGTCTTTTGGTTTAAGTTTCTCATTAAACTATTATTTATATTATCAAGCCGATTCTCGCCTCCTCCTTTCCATTGAACTGTGTTACAATAGCGATGTGTGCCAGTGCTTGATTTGGCTATGTCTTACCTTGATAAAGACTCCCTTCTATGTGTCACAGCCAAAAGCAGACCTTAAAATGCAAGTTGATAGAAGAAAAAGCACCAGCAACCACCTGAACGTATAGCATATTCAGAGAAAACTCTCGCAGTGTGCTACATTGAAACCTGTTTACTTGCAGCTGAGCAAATTTAAATGTTAGGCAAAGAGAGAGTACGCAGTTGATTGGCTACCCAATTACACGTCAAAGGACTATCAGCTTACACCATGTGAGCTGACTGGCTTGACGTATCACATGGTATATATGGTTGATAACAAATTCAAATTACCTATCAATTTGCACCATTCAGAGTTTCATGCCTGAACGTATTCCTTTTACAATAGCTTTTATTGACATTATTAACAAACAGCAGGCAATTTTTCAAGTAATTTTTACTGAGGATGTGTGAGAAACATTATTTTAACAGGATTGAAATCACAAAGTTTTGTCTGGACCAGTCCATTTAGTACAGCTGCCGAAGGGGTGCACAACACAACCAACAAAGGTTGCTTAACAAAGCAAATAAAAGCTGAAAACAAAATACAATTATGCCACAACACAGTAAGATCAAGCTGCAACACAACAAAATAAACAGAAAATGAATATTTCTTAAACTGTATTTTCACTGAAAATTGTGTGGCAATCTGACTCAGTGCATGCAAGATCATGAGGCTTCTTGGAAGAAGCAGAGAACTGCTCGTCCCACTGCAAGTCACTCACAAGTGAAGTTCATGTGGGTCAGAGTGGGTCGGTATGCACCAGTATGCAAAATAATTCGAAAATGACATCACAGTACTGCTTGGATGGCCAAATGCTCTCGGGGACAATGAGTTGTATATTGTATGCAATGTTTTGATATTGCCAGAGAGCCACTCTTTAGGACAAGCAATCAAGAAATGGCTTTATTATAGTTGTCTCAGCATGTTAAACTGAAACGTTAAAATATTTTAACACCAAAAGCTTAACTGTAACTCAAGTGTTACATAATGCAAAGCAGGTGTTTGTGCACTGATGCCAGATTTATCATTTATTTGTTATTGAATAATCTTATCATTTGATTTCCAACCATCAAGTCCCAAATAAAAAAGAAAATAATCAAATGAGATGAAATATCCTTAATTTTAATAAAAGTATTTTATTCACTGGGTTGTCAAAAAAATAAATAAAATAAAAAACATTTCTGCATGGTTAAGTAATTCATTAAATTTTAAAAATATCGATATTGTGATATATGAATACGTTACCCTAATATAAATCTACTCACTGTACACCGTGATTTAAAATTTTGGTCATACCTCTCACCCCTACTCCACTTAACTGTTCTCATGGATACTATATAAAAGTTTCTATGGTAAGGAAATTGTTTGCTGAAGGGTTCCAAGGCATAAGTGTATTGCTGGCATGATAAACAACTCCAACACCAAGTGGATCTAAAGCTGATAGCTATTTCTAAGTTTACACAGTGTGGTGGGGGAATATACAGCATACTACTTGTTTAATAAAAGTGCCTTATAAACTCGCATTGCATCACATCAGGAGCACATTGTTTATTTCAGCTTACAGTCAAACTGTGTAATGAAGACAGTGAGGTTTTGGTGCAGTGCATCGGATTGAAGAGATGTCGTAAATTTTGCAATGTTGAGAACATCAGAAAGCATTCCAGTGAGTATTGTTTGAGTTCACAGAGGAAGCTGTGAATGATTACACTTCCTAGAATGTGAAATGTTGCCTCTATGGTTACAGCTAAAAATAACATAGGCTTTCAAATTATTTCTACCTGGCCAGGCTCCAAAAGACCTGAAAAAGTATGTACGTCTCCATATGTTTCTGTTCAAAGATAGGTCAAAGGTTTAAAAAAAAGAATGAAAGTAACTACTTTCTTTGTAAGGAGTTTGCTTGTGCATATGTACCAAATGAGATAAACTACATGAAATGTCCTCTTTGTCTCAAATATTTTTTTTTTTTTTATGTTGCAGTAAGATTTGCAAGAATAGTTTTGGATTTTGTGGTCTTACAGCCTCAGATGGTACAAAGTTTAAGTTGGCCAAACAGGAAACCTGGTTCTTCAAGCTGAACTTGAATACCATATTTTCTGGAATATAAGTCTGTTTTTTTTCCCCCATCATCTGAAAGGTGACTTATGGTCCCACTGGCACCATTCTCAATAAACTTTAGAGACTGTTGTGTGTGAAAATCCCAGGAGATCACCAGTTACAGAAATACTTAAGCCAGCCCGTCTGGCACCAACAATCATGCTACGGTCAAAATCGCTGAGATCACATTTTTTCCCCATTCTGATGGTTGATGTAAACATTAACTGAAGCTCCTGACCCGTATCTGCATGTTTTTATTTATTGTGCTTCTGCCACATAATTGGCTGATTAGATAATATACAGGTGTTCCTAATGAAGTTCTCAGTGGGTGTACATAATTAATGAAAACATCAGTCATAGAGATAGCATTGTAAAGTAGCCTATTCAGATTATTTTGCTTTTACTAAGTCCTTTTTGCAACCAGTTTAAATATTCGGTCCCTTCTAACAAACTCTAGATCGCTGTCAATCGCAACTTCTCACATGCCCACAAAATGACGTTTCTTCACATTTGTAGTAAAAACATTCAGTAAGTGAAACGGATAATTAGCGCATAACAGTGAGGGTTGTTTATATCAGAAATATCCACAGTCACTTAAGGTTAATATAGGAATAGAATACAACTGGCATATTGTTTTATTCGCAGACTAAAAGCTGAAATAGAAAATTACTGGTGTGGATTTTGATTCATCATAGTGACTTAAAATGTTAGAATCTGTTCAACAAAAGGATTCATTCAGATTCGATAATTGATTAGTTATTTGTAACTTACAACCAGTGAGTGTCTTTTTGTATTACGAGTAACTAACTAATTGAATCATCCAATCAACAGATTTGTTTAAAAACACAAAGGGTGGAATTCACTAAATATGTATTGTTCCCACTGATAGCGCCATTTATGTGCATGCAATCTCTTTGTTGTTTTAGCACCCGCTACAACAAAGGAATTCTGCAAATCATGGCCTGGAAACTTGCAGGTGTTTTTCTTTGACACTATGTGAGGGGTCAAGCCACAGGTCGGCTAATCACGTCACATCCTTGTGTCACAGTGTTTTCATGTCTACAAATGTAAACTTTTTCAATTACAGGGTTAAGGAGTGATGATAAAAAAGTAGCAAAGCCGATTTAACTGGCCATCTTCCATTTCCGCTGACTATGTTTGGAGGTCTAGTCAGGTTTTATGAGTCCTGGCCTTTGACACCATTAACAAGACCCGTTGCTCTCTGACCTTATAGAGGGGTTTAGCACATGTGCTCGCGGTGCAGGCACATGGACGGCTGTAAGCATGCTGTCCTTTTCATGGTCCTCCTGGTACACATGGCCGCCCGTGGGAGCAATAATGTTGAAGAAGCAGAATTCCGTCTGGACTCAAAACAGTTTAGTTATTCCTCTCAAAGGGCACTGGGACAGAGCTCTCAAAGTGTATATTTCTGGGGGAAATGATTGGAAAGAATGTAAGATTAGTGCCACTACATAAACAACCAATAATGGATTTATCGATGCTTAAAAAAATATTGCAGTGACGTCCAAAGGTCTACTGTAAATGGTATGGCTGCCAGATGCCAGACAGTAGTCTATTGTCTAAGTATTTGTCAGTTGCCTTTGGAATAGCAGGTTTTGACAATTATCTGTGCTATATAAATATGCTGTACAAATCTATATACAATTCTTCTTACATGGACAGCATGTAGAACACAAAAGGAGATGTTCAGTGGCTAACATGATCATGCGAGAACTTGCATTGTTTAGCGCTAGAAACAGCGGCAGTTATCTCGTGAGCACACATGCCACTGTCAGTGATCTTTTACGGATTATCAAGGTCGCGATCCTGTAGTTTGAAAATGAACATTTGATTGAATGCAGACATTAAAGCTACACTATGTAACTTTTGGCCCTCTAGCGGTTGAAGCATAAAACTGCAAGTTACTTGCAGAGGAACGTTATTTTGGTGATTACATGAGTTGTGCTTTGACTCTGCTCTACTATGTGGATGAATCTGATGGTTTGAGTAGTACCCGTGTAACCATGGTTACAGGTGATCGTCTTATCAGAGTGAATGTCACAAACGACATCAAAACTCGGCCCCCTCCCCTCAATAAATAAATAAATAACGAAAGGAAGAAAAAGACATATATCTGAAAAATATGTAAGCAGGTAAGTAGCATCTCTTCAGCTGTTGTTTTAAATATTAAAAACAGTTGTATTAAAATAAATAGCATTACAAATGTTGATGCAACAATGACATTAGACATAATGATTGCTAGTCATATCAGATAAAATCAATTGGTGGAAACTATTATAACTTAGCTAACAGGCAAATAGACCAAGGTAGTAACTAGTTTTGAGATTGCCTTTGTTACCAGCACACTGTAAAAACCCCAACTTGGAAAAAAGATAAAATGACTGTTTTTGTTGTGTTGGTTGAGAAAATATCCATGAAAAAGTCAGTACAATGACTTTTAAAACATTCATCCAACTTAACCAAATATTTTCATCATAAAATTAAAAAGATGAATTTTGTGAACAATGCTTTGCAAGTTCATTCAACAAAACCTCTGCAAACTTATTCATTTGAGCTAAGTCAATCTTCCTGCAAATAGTTTCAGTAAGGGAAGAACTGCCCTCCCATTGGAGAAAGCAAATCCCAGTTCTGGATGAAAATCTAACCACTTATTTACTAGGACAATGAAGAGAAACTTCAGATTTTTAGACTTAAAAAAACGTGCCTACTTTGCCCAACACATTTCCAACAGAATTTAGCTTTTGCTGCAGTTGTATACATATAATTGTTATACAATTGAAAAATCTTACAGTTGTATAATAATAATAATAACAACAACAACAACAACAGCAACAATATGATGATGATGATGATGATGATGATTATAAAAGTAATATTTCAGTAGGCCTGATAATTTCTTAACTTGTACACAGCACTGCTACGGGGTCCGGTTAAACAATCAAAATATTTTGGCCAAATCCGCAGGAAGACCTTTACTGTGAAGTTGCGTTAACAGCCTCTGAATGAACTTTCATCAATTCACAGTACAACCAGAACAGAGCTGCTGTGCAAGAGAATTGAATTGTTATATTTAACTAAATTATACATAAAATAAATAAATAAATAATAATAATAATAATAATAATAATAAATTAATAAAAAAAAAAACATAATCAGCATATTTTTATATTCCAGTGATTTTTTTCGCACCCCCAGTCTGGACGGTTGTGAATGCCTGGTGTTCAACCTCAAATTCAAATTTTTTTAAACGGGAGAAAGAACTGGAAGTTTTCAGCAAAGAAGAGACATTACATGAACAAGAATCCAGAGGAATGTTTATGGTGAGTGTGTTTGATGGTTGCTCTTTCTTTAAGTGACACTTTTTTTAATATGTTGTGTAACAGATGTTAAGTTTTGTTAATTTCACGCAAAATCCTCCCTCTTTTTAGATGGAAAGTTATTGGTTTCTCTTTGAAATTATAATTATTTTCTGAATATTAATACCTTCATTATTAATATATAAACATATATTTAAATGCTTCCATATTTCATATATATTCTGTTATGTGTGAGTAAATTGTTATACAAAATAAAATAAAATGATATACACTTAATGTTTAATGTTATTAATGATTTTATTCCATTTTGTTATGGGTGGATCTCTAGTGAAAATGGAGCGTGTCTCCTTCAAGAGAGACTCATGTTCCGGTTCCGACTGGCTCTCGCTCAGTTCGCGGTTAATGCGATTGAGGAGAGGTGAGTTTTGCAGTAGCTCCGCTAATAGTTGATGTTTTATTAGGGAAACACGCAGTTTTGTTCTGAAAATGGGATGTAATGTTACTTGAACATGAATTCGGAGTGTTTCAAGAAACACAAATGTTATTTTGTGAATGTATGTGAAACGTGGTTGGAGTGAGTGGCCTAATTAATTATTCTGCTGGCAGGTTGTTCAAGTATATTGCAGAAAGGCCACAAATAAGATATTCACTCCACATTCTTTTATTCGTGCAGAATAAAAAAAGAGGCCTGTTTGATCACTATTTGTGGTGTCCGGATTCCTTTCTCGAAACACAACGCAGAGTGAAGGGAAGACCGGTTACATTGGTGCCGCAGCGACCTGGATTAAAGCAGATCATCATTGATTGCCATTGATCAACACCAGTCTGGTCGCCAGGGTTGCTGTATATCAGATGGTTTGAAGATTGCACATACCTGTGTTAAAGAAAAGGTTGGAGATTAGACTGTGTATACATCAAGTGACTATACTTCAAAAGATTGCATAGGGGTTAAAAATCAGACTGCTCTTACCAACAGAAAAGGTAAAATGAAGAAAAGTGTTTGAAATTGCTATGTACTGACTTGATAAGGACTTTCTATTCACATATTTAGTTGCAAATTGACATTGAAAACCTGTTTCTGCCTTTGTCTGTGAAATACGTATAATTATGCAGAATGTCATACACTGCTGAAAAGGATGGGTTTGAATTGGGTTTCGGTAGGGGACGTTTTTTTAGAGAGTTTACTCAGATGCCATGCAGAAAAACTTTTGATATAGGTTCCCCTGTACTGTGTTCAATACATGTTTCCAGTGATGTATACACTCCACAAACTAATACAAACAGAAACGATCATTCCAGCAGTCAAGAAAATGGTAACACTGATTTGAGCAATCTAATTACACAGCTTGCTCAGCAGATAGGTCAGTCCATTTCAGATCAGATAAAGATGAGAAGTGAGGGAAATTAGTATACAGATGCCCAAGCTAAGAGCATTGAAACAGGTCAGGTACATACAAACCCACTAAACTTCAGTTTATCTGGAATGAAATTGGTGATGCAGCCTGATGTCAAGGAACCTCCCTGCTTCAGAGGAGATGGGTCTGACAAGCTGTCAGAACATGAGTGGGAGGAGCTAATGGAGGTCTGCCTGAGAAAACGAGGTGTTCCTCTAGCTGAACAGTCACAAGAGATTATATAAAAATTGATTGGGAGAGCTAGAGATGTAATAAAGATAACCCTTTGTAGCAACCCTTCCCTTAAACATGAAGACAATCCCAGGGTGGTCACAGATATACAAAAACAGCACTTCAGTGATTTAACGTATTCATCTATGCCACTTGCTGACTTTTATATACATTACCTGTAGCAGGAGAGAATGCTATGGAGTACTGGATCCATCTCAACAAAGCTGTTGATGTGGCTGACGAGTGTCTGAGGAGACGGCCAGAGGGTTGAAGATCCCAATCGTGAGGTAACCATGATGTTTGTCAAGAACTGCCCTGATCAATCTCTCTCTGCTGTTTTAAAGTTAAAAACTGCTGATAAGTAGATGGCAGCTGAAATACAAGAATGCCTTGATAAATATCAAACTGAGATAAAAGCCAGGCTGCTGACAAAGTCTAATCACTGTGGCCCTTTGAGAAATGTGTCTGCTCATGCGCAGATGCCTGCCTTAGAAGACGTAGCAGCATGCAACCCCATAAACGTGTCAACAAACCAGAGTGAGGTACCAGTCAAAACTTCTTCACAAACAAATGAGAACTACTTGCAATCTCTTATCAGTCTGTTTGATCTTGTGTTGAAGCAAAATGTACAAACCTTTGCTCCTCCGCCAGACCCAAATAAGAGACATTGCAATGTTTGCAGAGGTAGCATTGTAAATGTGAAGGTTTGTGTCTGTCCTGCTTCGAACAAGGCCATTGGAGAAGAGATTGCCCAAACATTAGTTATGGGACCAGTCATCAGTCCAGCTATTCAACGCAAGGGGCAGATCAGTTAAACTAATGGACCCACATTTGGAGAGGGGACATGTGGGTGACAACGAAACCCTCATATGTGATGAAGATTTGCAGGAGCAGTATGAAAATGCACGTAATGCTGCATCTGATGGTACACATGTTATAGTGCAAAATACACAGTGTAGAGCCATTTGATGATTTATTCTATGCTCCAGTTACTGTAGATATTCAGTTTCAACTGAATGGAATGCTTGACACCAGTTCCATGGCCTGTACTTTGAGTGAGGCAGCTGAACAGTAGATGTTGTCTGAAGGTGTCCACTTGGAAAAGAAACCGCTACCAGAGCAAGTTGTCCTTGTAGGTGTGGGAGAAATGACAGCACACCCAAAATGTTTGTATGAAGTCAGCATGAAAGTGTATGGGATCAGTTGCCAAGTTCCAGTTCTTGTAATTTCTGGTCAACCTGATGATCTCATTCTCGGCACCAACCTAATAAAGCACATTGTGCATCAGTTGAAAGTATTGAGTATTGGACACTTATATCGCATAGTACTTCACAGTCATCCCCCAAATACGAACACTTTCTGAATGTTATGACAAACCTTACTCACTGGCGACATGAAGAAATGCCCAGCAAGATCAGAACAGTCAAGCTCAATCAATCAATCACTCATCGCCCAACAAGAACACTTAGTGTGGGGAAGGCTCCCCAGTAACACGCCAATGTCTCTTGGGAGCACCATCTTAGTTGAACCTACAACATCCAAGACCATGCCAAAAAACATCATGGTGGGTTGTGTGATAACATCAATGTGGGGTGACAGATGGGTGCCCATGAAAGTAACAAATTAGTCAGACCAACCAATCACCCTCAAAAGTAATCAGAAACTGGCTGATGTATCACCTTGTCTGGCTGTAGAGGACTTCACAGTCTTCCAGGGATCTGGAAAGATAGAAGAGGTCAATTCACTGTAACCCGTGTGCAAACCTAAAGAAGAGACTGCAAGATATTGGGTTGGGTGAGATTGACATTGATCTTTGCAAAGTTAACAATACAACCAAAGAAAAACTTGTCAAGCTATTGGAGGATTACAGTGATGTGTTTTCTAAGCACCCACTAGACTGTAGAGAAGCTAAGGGCTTTGAGAATCGTATATGACTTTCAGATGAGAGAACTTTCTGATTGCCCTATTGGAGGATCCCTCCTGCCCATTATCAGAAATTACGACCAGTGTTGTCTGAAATGGAGGAGCAGGGAATAATTAGGAAGTCAGTCAGTGAATATGCTTCACCTCTGGTAATGGTGTGGAAAAAGATGGTGGTGTCCGCATCTGTACAGACTTCAGATGGCTCAATGCGAGAACGCTAAACGATGCTCACCCATTGCCTCATCATTCTGACTGCCTTGCTGCATTAGGAGGCAACACCTATTTCAGCACAGTGGATTTGACCTTCGGTTTCTTCAACATATCCATGAATGAACAAGACAAAAAGTACACTGCCTTTATCACCCCCATGGGATTGCATGAATACAGTTGGATTCCACAAGGCTTGTGCAAGTGTTCACTGTCCAGCCTCATTCATGAGGATGATGTTCAGCATCTTTGGAGACATTGATTTTAGCAGACTGCTCTGCTATTTGGATGATTTGCTCGTGTTTGCTTCTACAGAGCAATGGCGTTCCAGCAGCTTAAACTTCACCATCTAAAACTAAGCCACAAAAAATGTAATTTCTTGCATGATTCAGTAAAGTTCTTAGGCCATATTATCGATGGAAATGGAGTTTCTGTTGATGCATCAAAAGTAGATGTAATATCCAAAATGTCAAAGTCACAGCTCATGGAGAAGGATGGTTACACGCCATCTGCTCGAAGTATCATGTCATTTTTGGGAATAATTTTCTACTATCAACACTTCATTCCTAACTGTTCCTCTGTAGCCAAGTCACTCTTTGCTCTCACTGCAGGTCAGAAGAGAAGAGGCCAAGCGAAACCTAGAAAACAGGGTGGCACATTCAGAAAGCTAAAACCTGATGACTGGACAGAAGAATGTGATGTTGCTTTTAACATGCTTAAGGAGAAGCTGTAAACTGTGTTGTGCTTGCACATCCTGATTTCTCTACACCACTGATTCTGTCAATTGATGCATTACTAGATGGGTTGGGCGCTGTACTATCCCAAGTTCCAGCAGGGGAGGAAAAGGCATGGCCCATCGCTTTCGCTAGCAAGACTCTGAGCACATCACAGAAAAAGTACCCAGCTCACAGACTTGAGTTTTTGACCTTGAAATGGAGTGTGTGTGAGAAGTTCAGCCACTGGCTCAAGGGGCACAGCTTCACGATTTGGACTGACAACAATCCATTAACATATATCATCACCAAACCAAAACTCGACACCTGTGAACAAAGATGGGTTTCAAAACTCGCTCCCTACTCATTCAACATTAAGCATATCGTAGGGGCAAAGAACATTGTAGCTGATAAACTTAGCAGAGATCCCTTTGCAAGAACCGTCAGTCATAGACTCATAAATGAAAACTACAGTAACTTACTTACAGAGGCTGATGTTATAGAAGGAGTACAGAATGTTTTGTTTGAAAGTCCAGAGTCACAGAGCAATAAGTCATGTTGAAGGTGGATCAAGCTGCCATGCACTGTGTGCCCTGCATCTTCAGATTCAGCAACAGTTAAAGCACTTTGCAAAGCTCAGGATGACTGGGGAGCAACAACAATGGTTCGAGCAGTCCAGTTAATACAGTCTATCCAGCAGGTCGCAGCTATTGGTCAAGATCCCTTACCTATGTTCTCCCATGATGAGTTGCAAAGAGGCCAAGAACTTGATCCCATAATTTCCAAGGTCCTGCCATTTGTTACCCGTAAAAGGCGTCCTTCAAGAAGAGAGAGAGAGAGAGATTTGATTTCAGAACTTTGGCACTTTCTAAACAGTGGGACCGTCTTAAAGATCAGGATGGAATAATGTACAGAGTGGCCAAAGATCCCCTGAGCAAACAGAAAAGACATCAATATGTCCTACCTCAAAGTATGAGGAAAAGAGCTATGAATGGTATACATGACCTTGCTGGTCACCGGGGCAAGCTTGAACAATTTACCTGGCAAGACAGCGTTTTTTCTGGCCAAAGATGGAGTATGAAAGAAAGGAATATATCAAGTCTTGCAAGAGATGCATTCTGGCCAAAACACCTGAGCCATCTGCCCGTGCTCCTCTCGAAAGTATTAAAACCACTGCTCCCATGGAACTGGTATGCCTCAACTTTTGGAGTGCTGAGGACAAAAAGCAATGTTCTGTAGATGTATTGGACTTAACAGATCATTTCACTAAGCTAGCATATGCTTTTCCATGCATGAATCAAACGGCCAAGCAAGTTGCAAAGAAGCTCTGGGATAATTTGTTCTGTGTGTATGGGTTTCCTGAGCAAATTCACACCGAACAAGGCACAAATTTTGAGAGTGAACTTGTTGCAGAATTATTGGCACTGTCTGGAGTTTCCAAATCAAGAATGACTGCTAACCACCCAATGGGAAATGGAGTTACTGAGCGGTTCAACCGAACACTGGGATATATGCTTCTCTCATTGCCCTTGAGATCTAAAGACAAGTGGCCCCAACAAAATCAGACTCTGACCTTTGCTTATAAGTCAGCGGTTCACGAGACAACCGGTTATGCCCCCTTTCAACTTATGTTTGGACATGTTCCCAGATTACCTGTGGATGTGATGTTCAAGCAGGTGTTGAAAGATACAGTGACAGTTGATTACAACAGTTACGTAACAACTTTGATGTTGCATCTTCATAAGGCAGCAGACATTGCTCAGAAACATTCTGTAAAAGAACAAAGGAGACAGACTGAGAATTACAATTGCAAGATCAAAGGAATTAACCTGAACCAGGGAGATCGAGTGCTCATTGCCAATAAAGGAGAGAGAGAGGAAAAAGAAAACTGGCAGATAAGTGGGAACCTACTGTGTACACCATTGTTGACAAAGACCCCAAACAAACATATACAAGATACAGGACGACACAGGACACACTAAAGTGGTGCTTCGGAACATGCTCTTAGACATTAGTTTCCTACCTGTGGAAATTCCTGAGGATAGATCTTGTGGATTTGTGACTGATGATCGCTCGGTAGATCTGGAGCGTGAGGGTCAGAGTGAGCATTCCCTTGATTCTCTGGAGGATGAGATCCCTGTAAACAGATTGAGTTCATGGATATTGAATGAAAGTGATTCAAAAAGTCAGACATCTTTGAATGAACAATTGGAGCAAAGAGTGATTGAAGTTGATGACACTTACTGTGACAGTAATGTTCAAGATGATCAAATTCAGATGCTTCCTGCTGAAAAGCCAAACATAAGCACTTCTGATTGTGACAACTTAGCTGCACAACCTGACCTGACCCACCCAGATACCCACTGTTCAGATTTACCTGTTTGTGAAGATGTGTTGGCACAAGGTCCCGAAAACACACAAGGCAGAATCACAACACGTGCTAGTAGAGTAGCGAAGTCAGTCAATCGTCTTATAGAGATCATGGTTCAAAAGCCATTTAAAATGCCCAGTCTATCTGATAGATTCATTAAGAAATCACTTAAGTCTCTTTTAGTCTCTCTACTGAGCCCGAGGGTTTTTTTTTTTTTTTTAGTTGTTTTCTTCATTTGGGTATAATTCTCAAGTATAAAGTAACATATGGACTATGTAACACAGGAATTTGGTACAAAGGTCAAGTTTGGTATGGTGTACTTGGCATCGTACTTCTCTAAGAGGGTTTTGGGCTTGATCACCCTCAAATTTCTCTGAATCTGTTAAGCAGATTCACCTGTATATTGCAGAAAGGCCACAAATAAGATATTCACTCCACATTCTTTTATTCGTGCAGGTATGTTTTCCATATGTTTCTGTTACTGTTGTTGAAAGTATTGTTTTGAATCAACTTGAAGTGTCTCAAACAGGATAAAATGTCATGTAATTGTGATTATATGCAAAAGATTGTAAGAAGTTTCAGTTCGCAGTTAATGTGAATGAGGAGAGGATGTTCAAGTATATTGCAGAAAGACCACAAATAAGATATTCACTCCACATTCTTTTATTCGTGCAGAATAAAAAAAGAGGCCTGTTTGATCACTATATGTGGTGTCCGGATTCCTTTCTCGAAACACAATGGAGAGTGAAGGAAAGACCGGTTACATTGGTTTTTTAGAAAACTACATACACCATTGCATTTTCTTTGTAAGTTATCCACATTCCTCAATGTTTAAATCAAGCTTCACTGTTGTGGAGTAAATATATACAGGTGCATCTCAATAAATTAGAATGTCGTGGAAAAGTTCATTTATTTCAGTAATGCAACTCAAATTGTGAAACTCGTGTATTAAATAAATTCAATGCACACAGACTGAAGTAGTTTAAGTCTTTGGTTCTTTTAATTGTGATGATTTTGGCTCACATTTAACAAAAACCCACCAATTCACTCTCAAAAAATTAGAATACATCATAAGACCAATAAAAAAAAAAACATTTTTAGTGAATTGTTGGTCTTCTGGAAAGTATGTTCATTTACTGTATATGTACTCAATACTTGGTAGGGGCTCCTTTTGCTTTAATTACTGCCTCAATTCGGCATGGCATGGAGGTGATCAGTTTGTGGCACTGCTTAGGTGGGATGGAAGCCCAGGTTTCTTTGACAGTGGCCTTCAGCTCATCTGCATTTTTTGGTCTCTTGTTTCTCATTTTCCTCTTGACAATACCCCATAGATTCTCTATGGGGTTCAGGTCTGGTGAGTTTGCTGGCCAGTCAAGCACATCAACACCATGGTCATTTAACCAACTTTTGGTGCTTTTGGCAGTGTGGGCAGGTGCCAAATCCTGCTGGAAAATGAAATCAGCATCTTTAAAAAGCTGGTCAGCAGAAGGAAGCATGAAGTGCTCCAAAATTTCTTGGTAAACGGGTGCAGTGACTTTGGTTTTCAAACAACACAATGGACCAACACCAGCAGATGACATTGCACCCCAAATCATCACAGACTGTGGAAACTTAACACTGGACTTAAAGCAACTTGGGCTATGAGCTTCTCCACCCTTCCTCCAGACTCTAGGACCTTGGTTTCCAAATGAAATACAAAACTTGCTCTCATCTGAAAAGAGGACTTTGGACCACTGGGCAACAATCCAGTTCTTCTTCTCCTTAGCCCAGGTAAGACGCCTCTGACGTTGTCTGTGGTTCAGGAGTGGCTTAAGGAGGAATACGACAACTGTATGTGTGTGGTGGCTCTTGATGCCTTGACCCCAGCCTCAGTCCATTCCTTGTGAAGTTCACCCAAATTCTTGAATCGATTTTGCTTGACAATCATAAGGCTGCGGTTCTCTCGGTTGGTTGTGCATCTTTTTCTTCCACACTTTTTCATTCCACTCAACTTTCTGTTAACATGCTTGGATACAGCACTCTGTGAACAGCCAACTTCTTTGGCAATGAATGTTTGTGGCTTACCCTCCTTGTGAAGGGTGTCAATGATTGTCTTCTGGACAACTGTCAGATCAGCAGTCTTCCCCATGATTGTGTAGCCTAGTGAACCAAACTGAGAGACCATTTTGAAGGCTCAGGAAACCTTTGCAGGTGTTTTGAGTTGATTAGCCGATTGGCATGTCACCATATTCTAATTTTTTGAGATAGTGAATTGGTGGGTTTTTGTTAAATGTGAGCCAAAATCATCACAATTAAAAGAACCAAAGACTTAAACTACTTCAGTCTGTGTGCATTGAATTTATTTAATACACGAGTTTCACAATTTGAGTTGAATTACTGAAATAAATGAACTTTTCCATGACATTCTAATTTATTGAGATGCACCTGTATATATTTTAACACTGCATTAAATATTGCGGTATAGGCCTTTATCACACTTCCCCGTTTGCAGAGTGGAAGCTTCACTTCGTAGCTTAAAACAAGTTCTGCTGCAGTCTGTTTCATTGGCAGTGCCCACAGCACGGGATAATTATGGACTATTTTATGTACAATTTATCTCAAATACTTAATCTAATCAGACCTACCTCACCTTACAATTATTACTCAAGGATGATGAAGTAAAGAAAAACAGTGTCATGTTGTTTTATTATTTTAAACAGGATGTATGCAGGGACCACATCACAGAGTATAAATATGTTTTTTATTAGAGGAATGCAAGAATATAATACAAGAGTACATTTATACATTAAAGAGCATTAGAACCAGACAAGGGTATATGGTAAGTCACAAAAAAAAAAAAAAATCTGTATTCCAAGTAAAGATTCTACAGAGTACTTGTGATGATAATGATCACATTGCTTTCATGTACTTGCTTATTATAATCTCCATGTATGACATAAGATCCATTTAAAAATCATCCCAGAGTCTGATTACAGAAAATAACTGGTTTATTCGTTGTAAACGTGGAATTATATGGTTTGCGTACGATGATTGGGGAAGCATCCTCTCTCGAGTCGCGACCGAATGCAGTGTTAATAAAACATAAAGATGAAAATGTCCCAGTGTCTACAACTGTATTATATTTACAATAGTGAAAACAACGACATTAAAACACTTAAACTCTGTCTCTTCAGACTTGATTTGAGCACAATAATCCTCTGGGAGTAAGCTGAACAACACTTTGCGCTCACTGTTGCCAATTACTTTCATTAGAAAGTAGCTGAAGCCTGCTCAAAAAGTTGCTAAATGTTGCTAGATGATGTCATGCGTTAATTAGCATATCCATAACATCATCATGTCGTATTTGCATTCTGCCTAGTGTCAGCCGGTGTCGGCCCTTTACATATTTTTGCTTCTCTCCTACTCACTGTGCTCACATTCTGTATTTTAATACAGCTGATTTCCCAATAAAGCTGTTCTCGTTTACATTTTTTCTGTTTCTGTTGTCAGACAATGGAATGAGTATGAAATAGTGACTGAAACATGGCCCATTAAGACTACATGTTAACCAGCAGTCACTTCCAAGCCATTTCCAAGCTGCTGCTCTGCACTGCTAAAATCCTGATTTTATAACCACGACACATAAGTTAAGGACAAAGGCTGTGCTGTGATTTCAGCTATATTTACATGTAAAATGATCACTCAGAGAGACAGTAAGAAGTGACAAAGTCTTAATAATTTTTTCTCTCACACAGCACACAGCCTCCGTCTGGGTATCAAACCACAAGAAGGATGTTCCATTTTTAGTCAGGGACTGTAAAGACAGTAAGCCCTTGTGTCATTGCCTATATAGGGCTTCAGCCACCCCTTGAATTCAGGGATTAACTCTCATTCTTTTCTGTACATTTGGGTGTATATTTTAGTGTGAAATGTTAGCTTTTTTTTTTTGTGTGTGTGTGTGTGTGTAATGCCCAAGGCTGTGTGCATTTGTATTGTGTGTGTATATATGTTTAATAAAGTTTATTATTATATGTTTGAATAAAGTACAATGTACAGACTCAGACAAAAAAATATCTGAATTCAGAGAGTTCAGTAATGAGTGAACTAAACCCCTGTGATAGTGAGTGATAAGACAGTGATAAGCGCATGAGAAGAATACAAATCTAAGTAAAAGGTCAAATTGTTCAAATTAAAACAGAAGAGGAGCAAACCATACCATTTAGTGATTGGTCCTTGGCAACACTGTTTGCACATTCGCAGCTCATTCACGTCTATGTCAGCAGCCGTGCAGTCAACTGAATGTGCTGCTCCTCTCTGCCACTCACTGAACAGAGTAGACGCAGAGAGAGGTGTGCCTGTGGCGAGAAAGCAAGACCTCGCACTCGTGGGGCAGTACTGGCGGCTCTCTTCTATGGAAAGTAGCTAAGGTTTGTCTAAAAGTCGCTAGATTTGTTGCTAGGTGCTTTAAAAAAAAAAAAAAATCGCTAAAGGGGTCTGAAAAGTTGCTAAATCTAGCGACAAAGTTGCCAAGTTGGCAACACTGCCCTGGTAATTGCCTCAGTCAGATACTATTACACATTAAAGTGGTAGATAACACATTTGGTAAAGTGCTGTGTTAATCCAAAGAAACAATTAAACGTTTGATGTTTACTGCCAAGTGCATCCAAGTTGGCTAAATTTATTTAGAAAAACTGCGATTGTCCATAGACAGATAGATGGGCGGTGTTACACCTGCAGTGTATGCTATCTCTCCAGAACGCCACCAGAGGTCTCCATCTCCAGAATTCCAGCTTTCCCTTCACAAACTACATTTCCCATAATCCCCCGCTCAGACTGATTACTCACTCACCTGTTTCATATTATCCCAGACTATTTGAGTTCTCTGTTTACCTGCATTTAGTGTGAAGTCTTGTTCTGCCTAGTTTGCAATTCTGAGCGTTATTATCATTCCTGTTCTTCCTGTGTTTTTGACTCCTGCCTGCTTATCGTATTTCCCTGCCTTCTTGTGTGTTTTTGGACCTTTTGCCTTTTTATTGGATTACCCCTCTGTCTCTCGGATTTACTTGGTTTGCATTTCTTGGATTGTCTCCTGTGTACCGGCCCCTTGCCTGTTTTGTCATTATCCTTTTATTTGCTACTTTGTTGTACTGTTCATACATTTATTAAACTGCTCATGGATCTTAACACAACTGCCTGGCATCTTCTCTACAGAAGACTTTGCCCAACTTGGATCCAGCAGCCTTCCAACAGTTACAAAAGCTTGTTGCAGCACAAGCAGAAATGCTTACCAGTCACCATCAGCAGCTGTGCAAGCTCACCTCTATCACGGAAGAACTCTTTAAATCCATCCAGCCAAAACCGCAGGTATCTCCGATGAGAGTTTCCACAAGCAACTCGGCCAGCAGCACAACGCACTCTACAGCTGCTGTTAATCCTTGACTCTCACTTCCTGAGAAGTGTGATGGATCACCCAGTAATTGTTGAGGATTTCTCTTGCAATGTGAGCTCTTTTTATCTCAGCTACCTCAAATGTATCCCAATGATGAAGCTCATGTTTCCTTTATTGTATCACTGCTGTCAGGAAAAGCACTAGACTGGGCTACTGCGGTATGGAGTTGTGAGAGCATTATAAAACACTCTTTGTCTCATTTCATAGCTCGTTTATGGGAGGTTTTTGAACACTCTGAGGGCGGTAAAGACCCGGGAGAACTTCTATAATGTTTAAAGCAAGGGAAGATGTCTGCTGCTGAATTCACCTTATCCTTTCTCACGCTAGCAGCACAAACAGTGTGGGTGGAGGACACTTTGAAACTACTGTTCCATCAGGGGTTAAATCCTGATCTTCAAGTTGAACTAGCATGTTGTGATGAGGGGAGATCTCGATGAATTCATCAAATTAGCCATTCGTCTGGATCACCTGATTAAAGCCCATCATCCAGACAGTTCTCTGCAGACACTTCACTCTGACATTGCTGCAACCAGTTATCACGAGCCCATGCAAGTGGGACTTTCTTCTCTCTTTAACAAAGAATGAAGATGGCGTTTAAGGGACAGATTTTGTATCTACTGCGGACAGTTAAGACATTTACTGGCTGCCTGTCCTACTCGTCCCCCTAGGAAGGGGGACGTGGCGGTGAGTTTGGAACTTTCAAACCTAATTCTAATTGAACAGTTTGAAGTTTCAGTTACTTTACATGTTCTAGATAATGAACATCATGTATCTGCCATTTTAGATTCAGGGGCTGCAGGTAACTTTATTGACCTGGGTCTCACCACAAATCTAAACCTGTCTTTTGTTCCCTGTGTTCCTCCTTTGCATGTATCAGCACTAGACGGATGACCTCTGGGGTCTGGCAAGATTCAACAAATCACCCGACCCATCCGTCTTCAAGTAGGACTTCTTCATTATGAGGAGATTCAATTTCTAGTCACTCATTCTCCTAAGAACCGGATTGTTCTTGGCCTGCCATGGCTGAGACTTCATAACCCTGAGATCTCATGAAGAGAAGGACAAATCACTCGTTAGAGTGCTTCCTGTTTCCAGTCTTGCCTCAACCTTCCTGAACCCATCTTTCTTCCTGTAAGCACCACAACTATCCTTGCTGAGAAGGAGACGTCGATTCTGCCACATTATTATTCGGATTTCCAGGAGGCATTCAGCAAATCAAAAACTACGCAACTTCCTCCTCACTGTTCCTGTGACTGTGCCATTGACCTTCTGCCGGGCACCTCTCCTCCATGCGGATGAATATACCCCTTATCAGAACCTGAAACTAAAGCTATGGAGGAGTACATATCGGAGTCCCTAGAAAGAGGGTTCATTTGACCATCCACTTCTCCTGCTTCTGCTGGTTTCTTCTTCGTAGGAAAGAAGGACGGCGGTCTTCATCCATGCATTGACTACTGAGGTCTGAACACAGTCACCAAGTATCGCTATCCTCTCCCTCTGGTACCAGCAGCATTAGAGCAGTTACGATGCGCCAAGATCTTCACCAAACTGGATCTTCGTAATGCCTACAACTTAATCCGTATTCGGGAGGAGGATGAATGGAAGACTGCTTTTTCTACACACACTGGCCACTACGAATACCAGGTGATGCCTTTCGGACTTTCCAACAGTCCATCTGTCTTTCAAGCCTATGTAAATGACTTTTTTGTGATCTTATTGGCAAATGGGTTATTGTCTACATTGATGATATTCTGTTATACTCTTCCCTTGATGAACATGTTCAACACGTCAGAGTGGTGCTCAACCGCCTTGTTCAACACCAACTGTATGCCAAGATGGAGAAATGTGAGTTTCACAAGTCAATCTCTTTCCTGGTGTATGTCATCTCCCCAGAAGGTGTCACCATGGACTCTTCTAAGGTGCAAGCCATGCTGAAGTGGCCACTACCCGTGACTGTCAAAGAACTACAGCGCTTCCTTGGTTTTGTAAATTTCTACTGACGTTTCATCTGAAATTTCAGCTTTGTTGTTGCTCCACTCACCTCTTTGCTCCATGGAAAAGCTCTGAAACTGATCTATACACCTGCTCGTCAAGCCTTTGATCTTAAATGACGGTTTACGACTGCACCCATTCTCCATCATCCAGATCCCACTCGACCCTTCGTACTGGAAGTGGATGCCTCTGACTCAGGAGTAGGTGCAGTGCTCTCTCAACGACAAGGATCTCCCGCCAAACTCCATCCCTGTGCCGCATTCTCACGCAAGTTGTCAGCTGCTGAGAGAAATTACAATGTCGGCAACTTTTGGCCATGAAAGTGGCTTTCGAGGAGTGGAGGCATCTGTTAGAGGGAGCTCGTCATCCTTTCCTGGTTATCACAGATCATCGCAACCTGGAATACATTTCAGTCTGCTAAATCTGTTCGACAGCTTCCATCTGGTCTCCTTCAGCCTCTGCCTGCCCCTCGTCGTCCTTGGTCTCCTATCGCAGTGGATTTTGTCAAGGATTTACCCAACTCCCAGGGTTTCACTACCGTTTTAACCATGGTGGATTGTTTTACTAAGGCCTGTAGATTCATCCCTCTGCCCAAGCTCCCCTTGTCTATGGAATGTGCTGAGAACCTGTTCTAGTATGTCTTCCGCTTCTATGGCCTACCAGAAGATATTGTCTCTGACGTGGTCCTGAGTCTGGGCTGCATCCTTCAAATTGCTCAATGTCAATGTGAGTCTATCCTCTGGATATCACCCTCAATCTAATGGACAAGCTGAATGCCTTAAGACCTAGGTAAATTCCTCCGAGCATACTGTCTAATGAATCAGCATCACTGGAGCCGCTTCCTTCCCTGGGCCGAATATGCTCAAAATTCCCTGTTCAAACCAGCCACCGGAACCCTTCCTTTCAAGTGCATCCTAGGTTTTCAACCCCTACTCTTTCCTTGGTCCGGGGAACCATCCGATGTACCTGCAGTTGACAACTGGATGCAGCACAGTGAGGCTGATCTGGGATCAAGCACGCGTCCACTTACAACAAGCTATTCGCCGACAGAGAGAGCAGGCCAATCTCCATCGGCGGCCTGGTCCCAACTATGCTCCAGGGCGGTGGGTTTGGCTGTCAACCCGAGATCTTCGGCTCCCGTGCAAGAAATTAAGTCCCAGGTATGTTGGTCCTTTCAAAATCATTCATAAATCAATCCTGTGTGCTTCAAGCAACAACTCCCTGCTAATTACCGTGTTTCCCCCACCTTTCATGTCTACTTGCTCAAACCTGCTGCGCCTCTGAGAGAGGAGGGCTTTCAAGACCCCCAGAGACCCCTTCCATTCCTCATTGATGGAGAGGAGGCCTTTCGGGTATACAAGCTCCTGGACTCTCGACGCCGGGGTCGGACTCTCCAATACTTGGTTGAAAGGAAGGGCTGCTGCCCTGAGGAGCATTCCTGGATGAACTCTGAGGACATTCTGGACCCTGCTCTCATCTCTGAATTTCACAACAATTTCCCTAATCATCCCGCTCAGACTGATTACTCACTCGCCTTTTTCATATTATCCCAGACTATTCAAGTTCTCTGTTTACCTACATTCAGTGTGAAGTCCTGTTCTGCCTAGTCTGCAATTCTGAGCATTATTACCATTCCTGTGTTTTTGACTCCTGCCTATTTATTGTATTTCCCTACCTGCTTGTGAGTTTTTGGACCATTTGCCTGTTTATTGGATTACCCCTCTGTCTCTTGGATTTACTTGGTTTTCATTTTTTGGACTGTCACCTGTGTACTGGACCCTTGCCTGTTTTGTCCTTTATCCTTTTATTTGCTACTTGGTTGTACTGTTCATATGTTTATTAACTGCTCATGGATCTTAACACAACTGCCCTGGCATCTTCGCTACAGGCGGATGTTTGGTTACACTACTGTTCGGAGCCGGATGTGACAACACGCGGACTGTGATAAAGGCCTATTTGTTTTGTCTGCAGTGGACTTCTAAATTGTGTTTGGCTATATTGCATTGCATCGTAAGCCAGATTGCCCGGGTCTCTATACTGTATGTATACTGTACTGAGTGCTTTCTTTGTTTGCCTTAAATTTGTGTTGGCTGTTTAAAAAAAAAAAAAAATCATATTATGATCATAATTGTGATCTCGAAAAATAGTGCAGTATAAGAGCAATTGGTCAACAGTGTGGCCAAGAAGTAAACATTAATTAGTTAAAACATTAGTGGATATAAATTATTGAATTTTTATGAATTACCCAACTATTGTTGGATTGCTTAATTGAAAGGGCTGAGGAGATAAGGATCAATGATAATATAGGGGCATTTTGTATTTATCCATTCACATTTGTGTATTTTCTCATACAGATCTACTTTGACTGCATTTTTCATGCAGTGTACTGTAGGTACTGAAAATCAGCTGCTGAGACACCACAGGCTCAAGCTCTGGCACCCAGGCTGGCATGGACCATTGTCGTGTCTGTACCCTGAGTGTGTCTGCACTTTTAGGGTGCTTTCACACTTGGTTCGATTGCTTTGACCGAAGCCGAGTTCGTTTCCTCCCTCTGCCCCCCGCTGGTCTCTGTTCACATCATATTTTGAAAGCCCTTTAATGCTTGTTAATGTAGGAAACCTATAAATGTCTACAAACTCACAGGTTAGTCTATTAAAAGACACTGACCTCTTCTATGTATTTTTGTAATATTTCTTCTTTTTGTCTACAAAATGCCTTTACATGTTTGAAGGTTCATGCCAATTTTTCGTTGATCACCATTTTATTTAACAAATGTGCGGCTATATATAATAAGCGCACTGACATGGTTTCCATGTGGCTATTTTCCTTGAGTGTTTAAGCTTCAGGTTAGCACACAATGTCAGGCCATGTTTTGTTTGCATGAGTGTATTTGAGTTTTGATTTTATATTCACACAACCATGCACAATCACTTCTCATTAAATGATATAATTCTTAGGAAACAAGTTTAGAGGAGACCTAAACCAGAGGATGAAAAATGAACATCTTGAAGTGGAGGACAACCTCTCACAGGCAGCGAAGTAGACATGTCTAAACTTTGCCATCATTCTGGAGGTAACTGTGTTCATGGAGGACCTGTCTGACTTTCCCATGACTTTCATAGTACTCTATGCACATTTGAGACAGTGCAGAACATCTTTGTGGGATAGGAAGAAAAAAAGCACCAACATAGTTCAGTCCCTTACTTTTAGAGATACAGTACTATTGTTCAGTCATACACAATCACGGATGGGAGCACCTATATTTCTTATAGACCATCCTTATCATTTTGAAAGGGAAACACAGATTTGTGTTCCTCCTACATGCTGCTGTTCTGTCAAACAATGTTTTATATTCAATTGTGGCAGTTTTTGTGAAACCGTTTTCACTTTTATTTTAATAGCGTAGTCTTAAAGGATTAGTTCGCCCAAAAATGAAAATTCTCATGATTTACTTACCTTTGAGCTATCCCAGATGTGTATGTCTTTCCTTCTTCAGCAGAACCGAAATGCAGACTTCACGGAAATCTGTTATCGCTGCCGATTAATCGGCAAAACCAATATATTGGTTGACCTCAATCAGGTTAAGTGAATGAGTTTTTTTTTTATTTTATTTTTTTTAACACAAGTCATTTGACACATATACAGAATCAACATTTTCGCTGTCATATTTTATTGAGGTCTCACCATAATATATATTTAATGTACTCTAAGTACAGTGAGTTTGTTTGAGTTAATGATTAACTGAGATAAGTACCTCTCTTCAGAATGCTTCTCACAGACTGATGAGCATAGCACACGGGGAACATACAGTCCCAAAAAAAATACAAAAATAAAAACACTAAGACTTTTTAGGAACCAAGCCTATGAAGTAGTAACTCATTTACAGTATAGCATAGACTCGTCAATCGTAATTATGTATAAGGTGCTTACATTCTTCATGCAATGTAATTTTATGCATACTCACCCCCTTTAATGTATATGGCTCAACCCATCACTGGGTCTCTCTGAACCAGTAAAAAACCTGGTTATATGCTTAATAAAGTTTGGTGAAATATAACACTTACACACTGCTACACAATTAGTCCAATCAGTTTGCAGTTAGGTATATGTGGGTGTGAAAAATTGCAGGCGGCAGCAAACATATGAAGCAGCGTTTAAGGGGTTGAAGCTACACTATGTAAGATTTGTTAGAAATGAAAAGAAAAAAACAAAAATCATTAATGAGCAAGTCCACCAATAATCGGTCTTCCAAACCATGTTTATTTTACAGCTGTCGAGAAGGATTTGGCAGGAAATTGCATACTTCCGTCATTGGTCCCTGCGTGTTTACGTCATGTCCATAAATAAAGAAAAGAGGGTCCAGCTACTACAGCACGTGTATATGTGCGGTGACAGGTGTGGTAGTGTTTTGAAGCTAAAAGCTTGTAGCCACAACAAATAAGGGACATTAACCATGGATCATTCAAAAAAGAACCTCACTAGGGGAATCACCCGTTTTTACAATAAAGAAACCTTGAACGGAGAACAGACTGCAAACAAAAGGGAAAGCGACAGAGCCCGTAATAAAACACGAAACAACATCGGATTTGCTTTGTAGAGGTGGCGACAACTCCAAGATCTTAAAGGATTTAAAACTGAGATTTCTTGCTGGACAGGTAAGAGATTTTTTTGGACCGATAATTAGCCCGTAGCTCTTTTAGCGTGGTAGTTTGTTAGATAGCGTTAGCCACTCTAACGGTGCAATTTATTATGGATTGTGATACTGCAGTGCTTTCAATTTCATTTGAGGATGGAAGGACAATGGAAACAAAAATAACGTTAATTAAAGGGTTAATTAAAGGAATTGTTCACCCAAAGGTTATAGTTCTCTCTTTAATGTTTTTAAAAGAAATCTCTTCTGCTCACCAAGGCTGCATTTATTTGATCCAAAATACAGCAAAAACAGTGATACTGTGAAATATTTTTACAATTTAAAATAACTTCTGTTTGAATATATTGTCAAATGCAACTTATTCCTGTGATCAAAGCTGAATTTTCAGCATCATTACTGCAGTCTTCAGTGTCCCATGATCCTTCAGAAATCATTCTAATATGCTGATTTTCTAATATGGGCATATTTACAACACATTTTACACATTTACACCCGAACAGATATTTGCAAGCACAAGCTTCATTGATTATAATGAGGCAGCATAAACACTAGTTAAAATATAATCTAAACATGCATATTATTTTTATATCATATTACATCATATTGATATCATACAGCATACAATTTAAATACCTGCTTTAGCCGAATCAACATTTAAATGTAACTAAACTTATGCCTATTAAGACATATTTCAAATTTCAGTATTTTGAATACTGGCTGGAAAGTCTGGAAATAGTCCAACTAGAAAAATATGTCCATGTTTATATAAAATAACATGTCAACTAATGTAAGTAAAACTAAATGATTACTCATCCTAAATTGTATCCTCGGCTGGATGAAGACGCTCTTCAAAATGTAAACATTCACCGTTGGAGTCCCGCTCTTCTTCTGAGGAAAATGTGAACTCTTCTTCTCTATCTAGGACCATCTGTAGAGCTTCCTCACCTGTGTAGCGTGCCATCTTCCAAACGCGCAGAAAAGTGAATGAATCTGATGATGAACTTGATGTTTTTTAAGGCACTGTTGGGGGCGTTCACCATTTGCATTGATCGCCTCAGCACATTACCGTATGAATAGCACGCTCTGTTGGTGGGTGTGATCTCATTTGAGATAATGAGCTGAGCCAGGAGAAACTGTACATCGCTTTGTTTCATACAGATTACATTGCAGGAGAATATTTGTTTTAAATTTGAATTGTTTTATTTAAAAGTAGACATTTTAAGCTTTCTTTAGACATATGTTTCATGTTTGTGTGATTAAATATTTGTAAAAGCCAGCAGCCTGATGGCACCCATTCACTTGCATTGTATGAACAAAAAGAGCTGAAATGTGCTTATAAAAATCTTCATTTGTGTTCTGCTGAAGAAAGACAGTCATACACATCTGGGATGGCTCCAAGGTGAGTAAATCATGAGAGAATTTATTTTTGGGTGAACCATTCCTTTAAGTGGCTGTTTAAACTCTTTATCACTATCAATACACGATCAGTCTGTTGTTCTGGATTTTGCGAACAGTATAACATCTCAAGTGAGTTTACTGCCTGTATTCTTTGTAAGAGTAAGTTAGAAAAGATTTGTTAAATGAGGTAATGTTTGCCTGAATTCCATTTCATGTTGTTTTTGTCAATGTAACTGGCCCATTTTTTACTGCGCATAGTGAAGAGAGCCCCAATAAGTGGCAGTGCATTTTGGGTAATGTAGTTCACGAAAAAAAGGTTGCTGTTTTTACATTGTGTAGCAGAATGACCACCCCTCCCTCTCGTCATCATCGCCAGCCACTTAGGGCCATCCTTCAGTCAGGTTCATAATGTGAGTGTGTTGGAGATGAGCAGAGGCATGATTTTATGAGCCTTGTTTGGACAGCGGATGATGAGGCACAACTGATGTGAGTGGATCCTCATCAACACTGCCATAAAAACGCAAGAGCGCGCCTCTCATCAGGGAGCCGGCTTCTATCTCCTTGTGTGCACTGGCGTCCTCGCAGATCCAGGAGCAAAGCTGGGAGGGTGCCGGCCGAGATAGATGTGTGCCGGACCCCCAGAACCAATAGATGCGAGCACACGTTGCGGTCGATTGGCATGGATGCCGGGCCACCATTCCCCTTACAGCAGGTTCACACATCCTCCATGGGCGGGGCCTGAGCAGCACTTTTTTGTTTCTGCGCCCATATTAACAGATGACACCATTTACACTGCAAGCGTGAGTTGCAAGGTGACGTGTCCCAGACGTGGCAGTGAGCGGATAGTTTTGGTGTTGAGCCTATTTTTGCCACATGGCTCACGCTGAACTCAGTGGCTCTGGGTGCAGTACAACACTAAAATAATCAGGGTAGAGTTGCACCAGCTGTGCGTAAGGTCTCACTTAAGTTGGGACGTAAAGTTCACACTAAGGGCTTAGTAACTACTAGTTAGTTTGTAACTAAGTCAGTGCTTAATTTGGTTGCACCACCTGTTTTTAAGGCAAGACTTAACTAGTAGGTCGTAACCTCTCCGTAAAGTAATGCGTAGTCGCATAATATGATGTTTACCTGTATTTATCCAATAAACAGCCTTCAAATGTGTACACAAGTGTTAAAAAGCTGTGAATTTCAGTTTGATCTTGTTACGGTTGAAGTTCAAAACTTGTTTGCTCACAACTCTCAGCTGTAATAAATTATATCCCCATTAAAATAGGATACGTAATAAAAGTAGATTTGATAAATCGTATATTTGCCCTGTGTAAATAACAATATGTAGGAACTGTATCTAAAATATTAACTGGTGATAAATCAATACTAATACAACAGGCTAGAAAAATAGACATTTATTAATTTTAATATCCTATAAATATTTTGAAAGTGTTGAAACTTGACTCTGGGTGACGCATCCTAATAACTGCACCATTAGATTTGCAAGCGGCTCTTCTTTCTCTCTCATAAATGTAAACGAGTGTAAATGTCAACATCATACTGTATGTCGAAAGAATTGATGCCTGTCATGCACAACATGAGCTCATTGATGTCATTAAATGAGTTTGATTTTTTTATACCAACCTTTACTCCTGGTCGGACGCTGCCGTAAATATTTAGTTTATACGTAGGGTTACATTCTACATAAGTTTAATGGTGCAATGCTCAAATACTTAGTGCGTAAATTGTGACCTGAGTGCCCATTTATGCCACAACTAGGCTAAGTTGTAACTTACGCATTGGTGGTGCAACCGTCCCCAGGAGATTTATTGAAAAGACACAAAAGCAAATCAAAATTATTCAAACCGAACCTATAGTACACTACAATTTACATGTCAGCATGCAAGTAAACTCAATAAAATAACTTAATAAAGGAAAGAATTAATAAACTGCCAGACCTTTTGCCACTCTGTGTATATAGATGTACAATATAGACACAACATTAACCAATCACAACCAAGTGTGCTGATAAAGATGAAGTGCATGTGACTGCCCGCTGTTGTCCTTGAAGCAGCAATAACCTCCGCTTATGACCTTATAAAAGAAAAAAAATGGCATACGACCCCATAGATAACTTTATTTCCTGTGCAGAGGCGCTGCTGTTTCTCACGGAAAAGACGCGGCCAATGTGAACTTCCAACGCGACCACCCCACTCACGCTCATGGAGGATGTGTGAACTCTGCGTTATGCTCGCTGCGGCTCCAGGGAAGACAGGCCTCTAGGAAACTGCTGCTCACGTCCTGTTTCCTGCTGTGACTCTCCCCATCCTTACACAACGCCTCCTTTCACCACGAGAAAAGGGCACATTTTGAAGACAACAGCCTAAGGTAAGAGCTGATACAGAATTTGTGCATGTAAAGTACTTGGCCGAAGAATAAATTACCCTGTTCTCTCCAAAGACCAGAATACCAATTGGTCAAGAGTTTGGTTGGTTATCTCAGTATAGTTGCTTGTAAAAGGCTTTGACTCTGCATGTTCTTGTGTTGCCATCAGCCACTTAGTGTTGTCAGGACATCATTTCCAGTGGGTCACATGGTATTTATAGCTCAGGTTATTGGCTATTTCTTTTTCCAAAACTGAGTGCTAATGAGCAAAGACACTCCAGGTTGCATACATCCAAGGTTGTATGCATCATTCAATCAATTGCCATTGAGATGAATAGTAATGTTAACCTTCAAATAGTGTCTTGATCCTTCAGTGCCATTCAAGTGTGCAAAAATGCTGTTCGCCCCTAAACCACTTTGCTCAATACACCCTCTCACCTTAGACAGTTTGACTCTCATTAGGTTTCCTGACAGGACATAATATCCATTCTGCTTCAACATTTTGCTGTGCAAGGTCTCAACACAGTCATTTTTATAATTGCATGTTCATTTGTTGTAATGAGAAATCTCTACTAGTCTAATCCAGCACATGACTCGGACTGACATCCAGCAATGATGTAATCCCAAGGTGAGTGTACATCTTCCAGAATCACTGTTATGCCTTTGAACGAGGATAATAGTGATGGTATGGGTGATATAGTCCAGCTGTTTTTAATCAAAAATGAGATTGCTGATTTCCATATCCCATTTAGAAAAGTAATGGAGCCCGTCTGAGCTTCTGAGCCAATGAATACAAATGGTAATTAACATAAATGCGATCAGTATTTTAAACAGACCATTGAGTAACGGGAGAGAATTAGTGAGCTCACTGTACTGAAGAGAAAGATCAGATATGCAAGATCATGGCTTTCCGAACAGTGAAGTCTAGCCCAAAACAACAATAATTGGCCAACTGAAGCAGGATTTTGAGGATTTCACTGCAAAAATTAATGATTCTATCAATCATTTGTAAGCTGGCGAAAGACTAAAATATAGAAAACACAATTGTTAATTGTTAAAGATTTTAAGAAGCATTTGTGTTTTCTTCTTGTGCAATAAACCATGTTGGTGTTTTAGTCAAATCTAAATCAAATCCAGTTGTGAGCCACTGGTCCAGAGTATGTGATTGAAGTGGAGCGGCAACAATATGCCCTCCATGCTCAAAGCATTTTTTATGACTCCAGCTCCACTAAGGTTGTCTAGTTTCCGCTCCTTGCTCCTTCCCTACCCACTGATAAGAGAAACGTATTCGCTCCATGGAAAAATATGTACCTAACTACAGCTCCACTAAAGTTATTTCAGTATGCTTTTAAATATCACAAACCTCCATGCAGAAAATGTATTAAATGACGAATAAATCAACAATACAACAAGAAAAGCATTAATGTGCTTTATGGGAACACTAACATTTGCCCAAGTCTATTTACTTGGGCAAATGTTCGGAAAGCCATGATCTTGCATATCTGATCTTTCTCTTCAAAACACATTTTGATCGCACGGACTGGGAGATGTTCCGGTCCGCCTCTGATGACGACATCGAGCTTTACGCTGATAGCGTAATGTGTTTCATCAGAACGTGTGTAGAGGAAGTGATTCCGACCAGAACTGTGCGAATCTATCCGAATCAGAAGCCGTGGATCAACAGCGATGTTCGCGCGGCACTTAATGTGTGGACCTCCGCTTTTAATTCCGGGAACGCGGAGGAGCATAAACAAGCCAGTTATGCCCTTCGAAAAACTATCAAAACAGCAAAACGCCAGTACAGGAGCAAGATTGAAGGACAGTTTAACACCACCAACTCTAGAAGCATGTGGCAGGGAATTAACATCATCACGGACTTTAAAGGGAATAAAAACTCCGCCATGAACACCGCTGCCTCTCTACCGGATGAGCTAAATACTTTTTATGCTCGTTTCGAGGGAACTAACACCACCCTCGCGGAGAGAGCTCTCACGGCCGAAGCTACAGAGGTTAGTTCACTCTCCGTCTCTGTAGCGGATGTAACCCGATCCTTCCGACGGGTGAATATCCGCAAAGCCGCGGGTCCAGACGGCATTCCAGGCCGCTTGTGGTGGACTTCAGGAGAAAAGACAGAGAACACAGTCCAATCACCATCAATGGAGCACCAGTGGAGAGAGTCAGCAGCTTCAAGTTCCTGGGTGTCCACATCACTGAGGAACTCACATGGTCCATCCACACTGAAGTCGTTGTGAAGAAGGCTCATCAGCGCCTTTTCTTCCTGAGACGGCTGAGGAAGTTTGGAATGAACCGCCACATCCTCACACGGTTCTACACCTGCACTGTGGAGAGCATCCTGACTGGCTGTATCTCCGCCTGGTACGGCAATAGCACTGCCCACAACCGCAAAGCACTGCAAAGGGTGGTGTGAACTGCCAAACACATCATTGGAGGTGAGCTTCCCTCCCTCCAGGAAATATATACAAGGCGGTGTGTGAAAAAAGCTCGGAGGATCATCAGAGACTCCAGCCACCCAAGCCATGGGCTGTTCTCACTGCTACCATCAGGTGGGCGGTATCGCAGCATCAGGACCCGCACCAGCCGACTCCATGATAGCTTCTTCCCCCAAGCAATCAGACTTTTGAACTCTTGATCTCCCACGATCAAAATACATCAGCCCTGCACTTTATTACTCTTTTATCTCACACCGGACTGTCATAAATTATATTACTGTCATTATATTATGTCTCTCTTAACAACTGACTATCAACCGACAGCCTGAATGTCAATACAGTACAATACTGTACATTCTATATATATACTTTTTTCATATATATTTTAATTTTTATTGAATAATGTGTATCTATATAGTATCTATATAGTAAAAAACAAAAAAAACCAAAAACAGCATATTGTATACTGTACAGTGTATGTTATTATTTGTATATTGTTGAGTGTAATTATGTGTATAACAGATGTTTAAATTGTGTTGTGTTAATTTGATGTTTTAAGTTGTGTAATTATGTATAACAGATGTTTAAATTGTGTTGTGTTAATTTGATGTTTTAAGTTGAGTGTAATTATGTATAACAGATGTTTAAATTGTGTTGTGTTAATTTGATGTTTTAAGTCGAGTTTAATTATGTATAACAGATGTTTAAATTGTGTTGTGTTAATTTGATGTTATTGTAAATTGGTATATGTCTCATCACTGTCACGACTGCTATGTTGATCGGAACTGCACCCAAGAATTTCACACACCATTGCACTTGTGTATATGGCTGTGTGACAATAAAGTGATTTGATTTGATTTGATTTGATTTAATTATTGTTAAGCTTACTTTTGAAACATATCGACAACATTCTCTGTATTAAATAATTGAAATAAATTATCTTAAAAACATTAAATAAATAGAAGCAAAACTAAACATTAAACTATATGTTAAATGTAAAAAAAAAAAAAAAAAAAAAAAAGAAAAAAAAAATAAATAAATACCAAATCAAATATTGGTAATTCAGTATTCAAATATTTGTAATAAAATATTATCAGTCCTATGTATTGTTGCCCTTTTTTAATTAAATTTATACATTAACCTTACCCTGCAATTCTGTGAATAAAAAAAAAAAAAAAAATGTAAATTCTTTTTTTTTTTTAACAAGACTAGATAAGACTATCAAAATATATTTCCAACAATAAGTTCACATTCAGAAATAAGCCTTCTATAGCTTAAGTATTTTAAATATTTTAAAGATATTGTCAATTTTTAATCACCTACCCACTTTTCTAATCATTTCAAAAATTCCATCTTTCATGCCAATAGTGTTTAACACTGCTTAACACATGGTGAATTCTTGCTGCATTTTATGCCGTTAATGTGTTACTCTCGTGATAAAACATTAGTGGAGCGCTACATTAAATTATGTAGTATATATAGACTAGGGGTGTGCAGTGAAGCCATTATCTGTATTTGCATCTCTATTTGTTTATATGACAAATGTATCTGTCTCTGTATTTGGATAGAACCGGGTGTGGGAGGGGCTTAAACTGGAAGTGCATCAAAACTAAATGAAATGCCTATTGTAAATGTTACTCTTACATTTATAGTTTATATTAATACAATATGCATTGTATATGACTTTTCATAATAATAGCCTAATAATAATAATATTTATTATTATTATTATTATACAATTATTATTTAAAATATATTTTATTCTTTTTTTTTTTTTTTTTTTTTTTACCAGATGAAGCTGAATTTGTAGGCTACATTAACTGGAATATGTTGTGGTTTCTCCTGGTATTTCAGATATTAATATCTGCATGACACAGAATTTTCGTTTGTCTCTGCATGTATAACGACAGTATTCTGGAGGCAGGAGGTGTCAAGCAAAATGTGAAATGTCAAGCACACATTTTGCAGTGAAATAATAAATACAAATTCAAACATTAGAAGAAATTAAAATAAAATCAATATAGCCTACAAACAGGTGAAAGTCCCATAAGTCTATCAGGAATTTTTACTATAGGACACAATTATTTATTTAAATAATAATAATAATGTTAAATTTTTATAGCGCCTTACCAGAGTTCAATAACACCTAACATTTTCAAATTTAGTGCAGTTTAAAGAAGGAAAAAAATACGGAGCATGTTTCAGTTTCTTTGTTTTACATTAGGAGGAATAGTCCTAATAGATGAATACTAGAATCAGAATCAGAATGAGCTTTATTGCCAAGTGTTCTCATGTACACAAGGAATTTTTTATTAATTTTTTTAAATTTTTTTTTTGGTGATAGGAGAAACAAATGCACCCAGAGCATTACAGTGAGACACAGAATATAAAACAAGGGAAGAGTATAAATAGACATACAAATAATAGGACATATAACAGAATGGCGTATGTACACTACCGGTCAAAAGTATTGAAACACAAATTATTAAATTATTATTATTATTTATTTTATTTTTTTATTTTTTTCACATATTTGAATAATAGTAAAGTCATCAAAACTATGGAATAACATAAATGGAACTATGGGAATTATGTTGTGACTAAACAAATTCCAAAATAAATCAAAACTGTGTTATATTTTAGCATCTTCAAAGTACTCACCCTTTGCCTAGAATTTTCAGACATGTACTCTTGACATTTTCTCAACCAACGTCTTGAGGTGTCACCCTGGGATGCTTTTTAAACAGTATTGAAGGAGTTCCCATCTATGTTGGGCACTTATTGGCTGCTATTCTTTATTATTTGGTCCAAGTCATCAATTTCAAAAACCTTTTTTTTTAATTACATTTTAGATTTGTAATGAAATAAATTAATATGGTGGCACAATTATATTTTTGTCTACAAAACTAATTTCAAACATTTAAGCATACGCCTTCAGATCAAAAGATTTTTAAGATCATGAGAAACATTTCAGGCAAGTGTTTCAAAAAGTTTTGACCGGTTGTGTACATGTGCAAGTGGTAATGTATGTGCAAGGTAGGGGTATTTACAGTTATTGAATTAAATATGTGAATTTGCAAATGTACTTGAGATATGTATTTACATTATTACACTATGGGGGAGTCCTGAGGCAGTTTAATTGTTCATGAGGAAAATGGCCTGAGAGTAAAAACTGTTCTTGTGCCTGGATGTCCTGGCACTTAGTGCTCTGTAGAGCCGGCCAGAGGGCAACAGTTCAAAGAGAGAGTGGGCAGGTCTACAGACATACAGGTCTTGGAGGGTAGGCAGGTCGTCCCCAATAATCCTCTCAGCAGTCCTGAATGTCCGTTGCAGTTTCCTTCTGTCTGATTTGGTGGCTGAACCAAACCAGACAGTAATAGATGTACACAGGACAGACTCAATGATGGCCGAGTAGAACTGTGTCAGAAGCTCCTGTGGCAGGTTGAACTTCCTCAACTGGTGAAGGAAGTACAACCTTTGCTGAGCCTTCTTCACAATGGATTCTATGTGGGTGTCCCACTTCAGGTCCTGAGAGATGGTAGAGCCCAGGAACCTGAATGACTCCACTGCTGCCACAGTGCTATGGAGCATTTAACCCTTTATGGAGCATTTTAATTATTATAATTTTTTTTTTTTTTTTTTTCGGAATAAAATCTAAACCAGTTAATAACCTTAATCGCTGATGTGGATATAAATGTGGTCAACTTTAAGATACGGAAAGACGAGCTCCGACGTTAAATCACTTCAGGCCAGGAATTGAACATTGTGCTCAGGTTTAGACAAGAAATAAATACACACACATATATATATATATATATATATATATATATATATATATATATATATATATATATATACACTATATTGCCAAAAGTATTCACTCATCTGCCTTTAGACGCATATGAACTTAAGTGACATCCCATTCTTAATCCATAGGGTTTAATATGACGTCGGCCCACCCTTTGCAGCTATAACAGCTTCAACTCTTCTGGGAAGGCTTTCCACAAGGTTTAGGAGTGTGTTTATGGGAATTTTTGACCATTCTTCCAGAAGCGCATTTGTGAGGTCAGACACTGATGTTGGACGAGAAGGCCTGGCTCGCAGTCTTCGCTCTAATTCATCCCAAAGGTGCTCTATCGGGTTGAGGTCAGGACTCTGTGCAGGCCAGTCAAGCTCTTCCACACCAAACTCGCTCATCCATGTCTTTATGGACCTTGCTTTGTGCACTGGTGCGCAGTCATGTTGGAACAGGAAGGGGCTATCCCCAAACTGTTCCCACAAAGTTGGGAGCATGGAATTGTCCAAAATCTCTTGGTATGCTGAAGCATTCAGAGTTCTTTTCACTGGAACTAAGGGGCCAAGCCCAGCTCCTGAAAAACAACCCCACACCATAATCCCCCCTCCACCAAACTTCACAGTTGGCACAATGCAGTCAGACAAGTACTGTTCTCCTGGCAACCGCCAAACCCAGACTCGTCCATCAGATTGCCAGATGGAGAAGCGTGATTCGTCACTCCAGAGAACGCGTCTCCACTGCTCTAGAGTCCAGTGGTGGCGTGCTTTACACCACTGCATCCGACGCTTTGCATTACACTTGGTGATGTATGGCTTGGATGCAGCTGCTCGGCCATGGAAACCCATTCCATGAAGCTCTCTACGCACTGTTCTTGAGCTAATCTGAAGGCCACATGAACTTTGGAGGTCTGTAGCGATTGACTCTGCAGAAAGTTGGCGACCTCTGCGCACTATGCGCCTCAGCATCCGCTGACCCCGCTCTGTCATTTTACGTGGTTACGAGTTGCTGTCATTCCCAATCGCTTCCACTTTGTTATAATACCACTGACAGTTGACTGTGGAATATTTAGTAGCGAGGAAATTTCACGACTGGACTTGTTGCACAGGTGGCATCCTATCACAGTACCACGCTGGAATTCACTGAGCTCCTGAGAGCGGCCCATTCTTTCACAAATGTTTGTAGAAGCAGTCTGCATGCCTAGGTGCTTCATTTTATACACCTGTGGCCATGGAAGTGATTGGAACACCTGAATTCAATTATTTGGATGGGTGAGTGAATACTTTTGGCAATATAGTGTATATATATATATACAAAATACAAATAGTTTTGCATTTCTTTGTCAGTTCTTGTTTGTTGCTTTGAGTTCATATCTGTTTGTTTCACTATTATCATCTTCATTAAAAGCCTGCATTTAGATCCAGTGTCTCCCGTCTCATCTCAGCAACCATCCGTTACAGAAGAACCGACCCACATGGATCTAGCGGCTGTCAGAATTCTGCTTCTTAAGCAAGGGTACCGTCCAGTTGAGGATCACGTCCGTGAATTTTTGGAATTTGCGAATTTAATGCACTATCCAGACAGCTCTCTGGTGGTTTTCTTCCGGACCAGTCTGAATAGTGCACTGAAGGAACTGATGCATCTGGATGATCCTCACTGGACACTCTGTGAATATGTGGAGAAGGCTCTGGAACTTTGCGGTTCCCATTACACAGTGGATTATGGCGGGAACCCCGGGCCAAAACCTGCATCTTCGGCTCCTTGCTCCAAGCCTTCCACGGCTCCTTGCTCCAAGCCCTCCACAGCCAACGAGCCAGCGCCCATGCCTGCCACAGCCAACGAGCCAGTGCCCACGCCTGCCACAGCCTCGACCGTCCCAGAGCCAACGCCTGTGGCCTCGACCGCTCCCGTGACTACACTCCCAGCTGTACAACTTCTCCCCAGTCTCTGACCATGCTCACGACCACGGAGGTCGTTCTCCAGTTGCTGCCAGTGCTCATGACCACGGAGGTCGTTCCCCAGTCGCTGCCAGCTATCATCGAGCCTCCCACGGCTCCGCCTTCCATGGCCTCGAGCCTCCCACGGCTCCACCTTCCATGGCCCCGCCCCTCTAGCCTCCCACGGCTCTGCCTTCCATGGCCCCGCCCCTCTAGCCTACTATGGCTCTGCCTTCCATGGCCCCACTCCTCCAGCCTTCCATGACCCCACCCCTCCAGCCTTCTATGGCTCCACCTTCCATGGCCCCACTCTTCCAGCCTTCCATGGCTCCGCTCCTTTCCTCTCCTGGTTCTGCCTGCCTTTGCGGCTCTGCCTGCACCTCCTCCAGCGGCTCCACCGCCTGACCCAGTCCCTGCCTTGTGGCCGCCTCCCAGGCCTCCTGACCCAATCCCGGCCCTGTGGCCGCCTCCCAGACCTCCAGAACCAGTCTCTACCCTGAGGCGGTCCCCCCAGACCTCCCAGGGTAAGGATTGTGTCCGGGTCTCCTCCCTGGTCATCTTCAGGGTCCCCTTCCTCACCTGTATCTTCCTGCCCTCCTCAGCCATCATTGGAGCACCAGCAGTCGCCCCTTAAAGGGGGGGCTATGTCACAGTCTGTCTCCCTCATGTTTCCTAGAACTCTTATTTTGAAGTGTTTTCCCCCGGACTATGTTTCCCATCATGCACTGCCCTCATCACTGTCATCTGTTACCATTGTTCTCACCTGTTTTCCATTCCCTCGTTAGCCCTTGTGTGTGTATATATACCCTCTAGTTTCTTTGTCAGTTCTTGTTTGTTGCTTTGAGTTCATATCTCTTTGTTTCACTATCATCTTGATTAAAAGCCTGCATTTAGATCCAACGTCTCCTGTCTCAGCAACCACCCGTTACACATGCACGATTAAGAGAGACCTGAAATCACAATGTGTGCATTTTCATTCATGAGGTTTATACTTTAGAAATATTGGCGGCACAGATTCATAAATATTTTGTAATTTAGGATATGTTTATTAAAATGTCGCTTTATCCTTGTGCTTCTTGGATAATCAGTCATAAAAATATTTTTTTATATTATTTGGATGAATCCATTATTTGTTTTGAAGTCATTATTCGTGCCTTTCCGAATAAGGTATTTGGCTTCGGGCACATCCCTAATATAGACATACTACACAGTGGCTATAAAAAGTCTACACACCCTTGTTAAAATTGCAGGTTTTTGAGATGTAAAAGATGAATCCAAGATAAATCATGTCAGATCTTTTTCTTCCTTTAATGTGATATTAAACCCCACTTCCTAACGTCAAAACCATAATTTCTAAAGCATTTCTTCTTTGCCATAGTGACAGTCGATCATACATAACAGATTAGGAAAGTAAATTTTAGCATATGTTTTACAAGAGATGATGCAAAATGAACAGTAAATAGCCTAAATGTCCTCCTCAAAATTGGTTAAATTACACATGGTTATAGGCTTTAAAAAAAATTTGAAAATATCAATAGCCTATTAATAATAATATCTAGGTTTTAGATGTAGGCTATTTATATCGCACAAGAGTAAAACTCTGACAGTTATTTAACATTGCGAGCATCCCTTCTCTTGCTGTTTTGAATAGCCAACCTTTTTTCTTGAATGATTAAATGCTCCATTCCGTCATCATTATTGCTTAGTGATTTATGCGTAGCATCCCGTCTGCAGCTTTTGCTTAAAGTCCCTATTATTTTGTTTCCATTCCACATCTGTAAACTCCTTTAATGACAACTCTCACCCACCTGTCTTGACTTCATTCTTGCATCCAGAGATGCCTGCGCTTAGATTGGAGGAGGAATGGGCATCAGGAAAATACATGGAAAAGTCAGACAGGGTACTTTGCCGAGTTGAGTGAGTAACATATGAAGAAAGTTTTTCTGGCATATTTTTTAGATTTCTCAGCAAAGCAAAAACAGCAATTACGATTTTTGGTGCCATTCTCACTTTCTCATCCTTTCTCTGCATCTTCAGAATGCAATGACTGACACACTTCACATCCACAGAGGTTTTGTTCGGAATACATGTAATGCATATGTAAACGAATATTTGTATCGGACTGCAAAGTTTAGGGGACATATAAACCGCACATTCAGAATCTGCAATCGGATTAAATTTATTCGGATTAATGAAAATTAGTGCATGTAAACATAGCCACTGTGAAGGCCATCGTCAACAAGTGGAGAAAATGGGGCACCACAATGACATTCCAAGGAACAGGGCGCCCATAAAAAAGGATGAAAAAACAAGAAGAAAACTTATCAGGGAGGCTGTCAAGAGGCCTACAGCAACATTAAAGGAGCTGAAAGAATATCTGGCAACAATATCCCATATTCTTCATTTGTTTGGGCTATGGGGTACGGTGGCAAGATGGAAGCCATTAGTCACAAATTTTGCCAAAACATATATCCAATCAAGTTATATCTTGGTTTCATCAGACCACAAAACATATATCCAATTAAAAAAAAAAAAAAAAAAAGACTGCTCATCACCCAAACAACACCATACCCACGGTGTAACATGGTGGTGGAAGCAACATGCTATGGGGCTGCTTCTCTTCAGCAGGGACTAGGACAGTAGTCAAGATAGAAGGAATCATGGATAGTGCCAAATACCAATCCATTTTGGCACAAAACCTGCATGCCTTCATTAGAAAGATGAAGAGGAATTACATCTTTCAGCACGATTATGACCCCAAACACAATTTTAAGTCAACAACGGAATGGCTTCAAAAGAAGAAGATCAAACCCAAACCTAAATCCAGTTGAAAAATTGTGGAATGACATGAAGAGGACTGTGCACAGGAGATCTCCTCGCAATTTGATCGAATTCGAGCTTTTTTGCAAGGAAGAGTGGGAAAAAATGTACAAATCAACATGTGCTAAGTTGATAGACTCTTATTCAGAATGACTGGATGTTGTATTTAAAGCAAAAGGTACTTAAAGTATTAGTTGAGGGTGTGCACACTTATGCTACCAGGTCTTTTATTTATGTATTTATTTTTCTAAAAAGTTTCCATTTGGTGTTCACTTCAGTTTGGTTGATTGCATTATCACATTGAAGGTAGAAAAAGATTTGGCATGATTTATCTTGTATTCATCTTTTAGATCTCAAAAACCTGCCATTTTAACAGGGGTGTGCAGACTTTTTATAGCCACTGTATATAACCCTAGAATAATGGCTGTCTGTTGGAAAACAGTGTTTGCAGCATTGGGTGTGCTTGGTTTTGTAAAATGGCCCCATGTTCCTCGGCTGTAAGACAGCCATGGTGAGCAATCATCACATATAATGATGCCCATGAGATGGTAGCCCATACCATTATTTCATCTTATGGTTTCCTCTTAACATAAACCTGAAGGATGTAGGAAATAAGCACACACTGTCAGACTGAAACATGCTAAGTTGGACTGCATCTTTTTGAATGAAATTTGAGAGCAATGGTCGAGGACAATTTTTAGCGAATAACAACTTTCACTCTGTTTCTCACACACAGCTATTTTTTTGTTTTGGAGAACTTGGAATATTGCGCACGAGTCAGAGGGACTACTTTAATGGTAGTTTTAGATAAAATTTTTGTGAATTGTAGATTCTGCTGGTTGTTTAGATCAGTGTTACTATCAGAAATAATAATTATTTCTTTAGTTATTCATTAATATTTAAATAATAGAATCTAACTCATTAAAGCCTCATGCGGGGCACCAGTAAATCTAGTGTGCTACGTTCAGGAGCGGGTTTGGTTATTAGCAATAATTAATGATTAAAATCAATAGAACATTGATTTGAATCAATGTTAGCTCTTTCAATCCTTCACATCAACAATCAAAGATAACCATCAAATTCAATAGAATATCAATTATTATCAGACAATCATTAATTATTAAAATCAATGGAACACTGATTAGAATTAACACTAGCTTATCGATCCTTCAAATTCAATAATCATCAAAGATAATTATCAATTATCAAAATCAATAGAATATTAATAAGGATTAATATCGCCGGGGCACCACCCTGGAATCAGAGACTAATAACCAGACAACATAACAGTCTCAATATTAGATTGACATTCAAAAAATCGACATTCAAAAGGAAAACAATGAAGGCTTGAATCCGAGCACTGACATCCCCTGCCAGCATTTGACACAGGTGTATGCAAAACAAACCAAAACACTTCTCTTTGAAATTTAACAAAGTTTATTTATCAGTAATATCAATTAATAATCAATACAATGCAGTCAATAAACTTCTGACTTACAACTACAAACTAAACAGTGACATGATTAGATATGGTAACCAAAATAAGCCTATAACACATGAGAGGAAGGTAGATTTGTGTGTGTGTGTGTGTGTGTGTGTGTGAGTGTGAATGTGTGTGTGTAAGGTGTGATGCGCACAAAATGGCGGACATGACTCTCATGGAGAGTACATCACGTGAGATTTCCGGCCAGAGAATATGGCCGCGAATGTGGGCGGAGAGAAGCCGGTTAATGGCATCTGCCTGTTTACCGTGTGTTTCCGCTTGTATGATAACTTAGGGACAAAGCTGAGCTATAAAACAAAGTTATCTACTAGCCAAAATTGTGTGCGAGAATGTTTGTGAGGGGTCGCGTGTGTGTGTGGTTAGTACGAGAGAGAAAGAATAGCCAGTTTTGCAATCGTGGAAGAGAAAGCAGCTGTTAGTTTATCACCCAGAAACGCGGTGGACGGCTCGTAAACCGTCCCGCGGTCTTTGGTTCTTTAATGGATAAACTCAGTGTGCCTGTCTCACCTGTGATGGCGGAAATACACAACAGTCCAATGTGGTTGGACTACAACACAGCAGATCTCATTCGTGATAACAGTACATTACAGTAATACCTTGAGTATTATTAGCAGCAATGAGCGGACTCGGCGGTCTGTAAACTGTACAAGCAATAACCTTGATACACAAGAATAACACACTGTAATATTCTATCTCTGCCCAGACATAAACCTCTTACTTGAATGCATGAGGACATGGGTAGAATGTGTGTTCATCTGTCCTTTAACTCCGACTCGGTTCCTCGAGGCTCGGGTGATGACGGGAGGCCGTTTCCTCGCTCTGTCAGTGGGTGGTATGGCTGCTGATTCTCGACAGGCTGGCGCAGAAATCAGCGACGTCGACTTGATTAAAGAGGGAAGAGAAATCTTTTTCTCTTCACTTCTGCAGGCAAACGGATGAAGATGCGGATTGCTCAGCGGTAATCTCAACTCGTCCAGCGAGATGAAGATTGTATGGCTACAGTTTCAAGTCGGACGTTACTTCCTTGTGCCACGAGGCTACACCTGAGAGCAGTGATGAGCTGCATCTACACATGGTGAGAAAAGTTGCTGAAAGCAATGCTTGGAAGGATCTCAGAGTTATTTCTACTCCCGGTGACGTCATGGCTGAGGGCCGTTCTGTTGTGTGCCTCATCCAATAGGAGTTGAGAGTTCGATCCTTTAGTGAGCAAGGCTTCATGGGATTTGTAGTCTGTTTTGGACTCCCTTTGTTTGATTTTGGCACGTTTTTTATCAGTAAGATTTATGAATGTGTGTGGGCCTCAGTCAGGTTTTACGACTGTGTTAGGCCTGCCTTTGTCTTCTATCTGAATACATGAGGCCCAACAGAATCTACAGTTATATACAGTTATGTTTTAGTATTGTTGTGGAGTGGTTGTGGAGTGGTTAGGAGCTTAAACATATCTATAATATTATACAATTCTACTAGTATAATTATTATGTAAATAAATTAAACAAACATGGCAGTTGAAGCCACTGCCATGTTTTGTGTCATTCAAACACATGATAATGTACCCTTTTCACATTTCTGGGTTTGGAACGTGGAAGTAAACAATAGTGGGGTAAATGTTTATATATTTTTGCATTCCCATATGCTCCAACAGTAAAAAAAAAAAAAAAAAAAAATATATATATATATATATATATATATATATATATATATATATATATATATCACTATTCCATTTCCACTACTTTCCAAATGAGGCAAAAAGAAATATAGAGGGAGGTGGATCACAGTCTCTCCATTCACAGTGCCTTGAAATAGAATTTAGTGGTTGTAATTTTTTTTTAGGTTATTTTTTTACGTTTTTTAAAAATGTCCTATGAAGTCTGGTGCCAACTATTTTTCCCAATACAGATTTAAATGATTGACATATACCAATATATTAGACAAATTACATTTACCAATTTTTGAGACTTTGGAACTTGCAATTCAGGCACAAATAATTCAAGCTATTTGGAACTCTGTTAGACTATGAACACATTAATCAGGATACATTTGAAAACAGCGTTTTCATTTTCTAAACGCTTTCCATTCTCACTGCCGTTTTCAAGTGTTTTCCAAAAATTGTTCGTCCACACTGAAACATATAAAAACTCTTAAATCTCCTCACTGTGCATGTGAAAAATCGCCTTTCCATGTATGGTCTGAAAAGCAGTTGTCCTCTTGTTCTGTCCCCATACAGCATTTCTGGGTAAACTTCTCACTGCCTTTGACAGAATGCAAGGTGTAGGTTGTAAAAGGTAACATTTATCTTTAACAATGCTGTTAAAGTGGAAAGCAGGCACAACAACACCGCTACAACATGGGCCACCATCTTGATTGTTTTGGGTTGAATGGATCACATGACTGCGTCACATGACAAATACATCATTGTTTACTATACACAACAACACTAAGAGATTGTTTTCAAATTGATCCACTTAAGAGACCATTTTCAGTGTGGACGGAAGGCCAAAACGTGAGAAAAAGATGTGTTTTCAATTGAAAATGTTTGTGTGGGTGTGGCCATAGTTGCCTATGGTTCTCTTAAATAAAAGAGTGCTACTTGCATTTATAATTGTGTTTTAGGTTCCTCACAGTAATTTCCTTACTTGAAAGGTCCACATTCCTGTCTCCATTATTTTTTCCCACCCCTGTAAGGCCTCTTTTATGAGAAAAATACTTTTTTATAATATGAGCTCATGCTTTGTGTGGTTCATAAAAAACCTCTCATTAACAGTGCAGCTGCTCTGTAAACATAAACTGTGCATCCTTAGTGACCAATTTGTATAAATGTAAATCTGAGAATTAAAGTCTGAGGAGCTCCTCTGTAATTTAACAGATAACGCAGCTGAAGTCAGCAGGGTAATACAGTTCTAAATAATAAAGGGGAAATTATTTTCCTTTTGAAGTTTTCCCCCAGCAGTGGCCTTATTTACAGAATAATTCAAGAGGGTCTAGTCATAAACAAGCCATTTATAAACGTGACATAAGATTGTGCCTGCCAATTTAGTGGCTGCATTTAAAGGGATTGGAATATAAAATATGGATGTGTAAAGGGTAATGGGTTGATCTGAGGATTAAGTCAGGGACCATGTTACAGGCTCTTGGTTAGCGTTCCCTGGAAATCCAACCCATGACCTTGACATTGCTAGAGCCATGCTCTACAGAAACAAAAAAAAAAAGCTGTGCACAATCCCTATTTCATTTATACATTTGTCAGACACATTTTTCCAAAGGAACTTACACTGCATGTAAGACACATTTCTTCAGTATTTTTACTAGCACTAGGGTAGCTAATGGTTGCTATCAGTATGCATTGCATTGGAAGCATATTGTTTCTTGTATCTATTGTTGGAATCAACTAACTAATAAAATTGACACCACAAACTTAACTACATTTTAGTGGTGTGACAGTAGCTCAGCTTTTTGTAAAATAGAGTAGCATTTTTAGTAACAAGCATATTTTTTAACAAGTAGGATTGTAGCGTAACTGTAGCGAGCAGGGCATGGCCGAGCAGCGACTGGGCAGAGTGAGGCCAGGGAGATGCGTGGTGAACGAGTTCCACCTGTGCGCCATTGTGACAAAAACGCTAGCCTACAATTCAGTTATGCTGTATAATTAAAAAAACACTTCAATGTAGTTAGCTACAGTGCATCCGGAAAGTATTCACGGCGCTTCACTTTTTCCACATTTTGTTAATGTTACAGCCTTATTCCAAAATGGATTAAATTTATATAAAATTAATTTACATTAAATTATTTTCCTCAAAATTCTACAAACAATACCCCATAATGACAACGTGAAAGAAGTTTGTTTGAAATCTTTGCAAATTTATTAAAAAAAAAAAACACATGTACATAAGTATTCACAGCCTTTGCTCAATACTTTGTTGAAGCACCTTTGGCACCAATTACAGCCTCAAGTCTTTGAGTATGATGCTACAAGCTTGGCACACCTTTTTTTGGGCAGTTTCTCCCATTCTTCTTTGCAGGACCTCTCAAGCTCCATCAGGTTGGATGGGGAGTGTCAGTGCACAGCCATTTTCAGATCTCTCCAGAGATGTTCAATCGGGTTCAAGTCTGGGCTCTGGCTGGGCCACTCAAGGACATTCACAGAGTTGTCCCGTAGCCACTGCTTTGTTATCTTGGCTGTGTGCTTAGGGTCGTTGTCCTGTTGGAAGATGAACCTTCGCCCCAGTCTGAGGTCCAGAGCGCTCTGGAGCAGGTTTTCATCAAGGATGTCTCTATACATTGCTGCATTCATCTTTCCCTCGATCCTGACTAGTCTCCCAGTTCCTGCCACTGAAAAACATCCCCACAGCATGATGCTGCCACCACCATGCTTCACTGTAGGGATGGTATTGGCTAGGTGATGAGCGGTGACTGGTTTCCTCCAGACATGACGCTTGCCATTCAGGCCAAAGAGTTCAATCTTTGTTTCATCAGACCAGAGAATTTTGTTTCTCATGGTCTGAGAGTCCTTCAGGTGCCTTTTGGCAAACTCCAGAAATTTTTTTGTACCCTTCCCCAGATCTGTGCCTCGATACAATCCTGTCTCGGAGGTCTACAGACAATTCCTTGGACTTCATGGTTTGGTTTGTGCTCTGACATGCACTGTTAACTGGACCTTATATAGACATGTGTATGCCTTTCCAAATCATGTCCAATCAACTGAAATTACCACAGGTGGACTCCAATCAAGTTGTAGAAACATCTCAAGGATGATCAGTGGAAACAGGATGCACCTGAGCTCAATTTTGAGTGTCGGGGCAAAGGCTGTGAATACTTATGTACATGTGATTTTTTTTAATTTTTTTAATTAATTTTTTTTTTATAAATTTGCAAAGATTTCAAACAAACTTCTTTCACGTTGTCATTATGGGCTATTGTTTGCAGGATTTTGAGGAGAATAATGAATCTAATCCATTTTGGAATAAGGCTGTAACATAAAAACATTTGGAAAAATGTGAAGCGCTGCGAATACTTTCCGGATGCACTGTAGATTTTGGTAACCCACTGTAATTTTAAAAGAGTAACTTTACTGTGGTTTATACCTTATCCAACTATTTGCCAGTATCACTAAATCTTTGCCCTTGGTCCGTATCTTAAATGTCACTCTGATGTTGTATTCAACTCATTTCAGACGATTTCAATACTTTAACCTCCTGAGACCAGAGCGTGACTGCTGTGTGAATGTTCCATTCCTCTTTTTGATTTATAACTAGTTGCCCCTAATAAACATGCAAAAAAATATAAAAAAATAATAAAAAACAAATGTATAATAATAATCTTTTTAGACCAAATAGTTTTCCTAAAAAATTATATAAAAAAAAATTCCAAGCTATAGAAAATCTGATTATTATTCTTTTTTTAAATCAAATTGTTTGTTTTTAAGAGTGTTGGTTACTCGTGTTTTTGAGACGTTACAGACATTACATCAGAAGTTAGCATAAAAAATTCTGATTCAAAGTAATGGCCAGCATCATCCAATCAATGCCAACCATATTAAAATAAAATTTTGCATGAAAAATTCTGAATCTATGTACTGAATACCATTGTCCCATGTCTGCCAAACATGTTTATTGGTCCAAACAACGGAACTTTTAGATTAGGAAGTTTGGATTCAATGCAAATGCAAAAATGAGCGAACAGTCCACGTACGTGGTTATTATGTTGAATAGCATGCCCTTTCGCAATAAATAGCTCAAATTTTAAAAATTGTATATCAGATGATTCTAGAGATGCTAATCTTTTGACTCAAACAGGTTTCAATGTAAAAACTTAATTTGCTGTCTTAATTCGCAAAGACAAACTGCTATGTGATCGACGCAATGTTGTTTGGTCACATGACTCCATACGTTGAAAGTTTACCCCTTTACTGATGGCACAGATTCTCCTGAACTGAGATTAGTTGGGGTAAATGAAATGAAATGAGTTGCTGCATATAGCAAAGCCAAAATACAACATCCACGCATGTGGACGTGTGGTCGCACAAGGTGAAACAAGGGTATATATTAAAATTAAATAAAAACTATTTCATCATTTACTCTTTCCCATTCATTGAATTTTTATTTTGTTTGCCAAAGCATTACAACAGTGATGTCAAATGCCATTGGCTCTCAGGTGTCATGTGACCGTTTGGATGTAATTCCATTATTGACTAACCCTCCTTTTAGTCAGACAGTCTACGAAAGTGCTTAACATTCAATCTTTACTTATCCTAGTGCTATTGCTCCTCAAATACACAAATCTATGAACAATATATTTTCTAAAATGGCTGTTATAGTAAAAAGATGAACAAGGCGAGTGAGCTGAGAGTACTGCTGTGTTCACAGAAGGGTTCAAACTGACTTATATGTCTAATTTCAGTCAGCTAGTCCCTTGAGCCATGTACAATTACCTCTGTGGCAAAGAGCAGACGCTAGGACAGAACAACCCTAATCTGCTACGTATGGAGCTGCAATCAGCTCTGAAATCGATCAGGCACACAGCAAGTGCTGAACTGGATTTTGAGTGGCTTAGCATTTTGGGTGCAGCAGGTCTAGAAATTAATCAGACTCCTTAAAAAGAAAAGAACGATCCTCTGGTTAGTTTCAGGGAAATTGTCTCTTCAGAGAGCAGGTTCTAATATTAAAGTAATAGTTTGAAAAAAAAAAAAAGTGTCCAGTATAGCTTTCACACAAATGGTGAATTTATTGAAGAATATCCTACATGGCGACTGTTTTCCATATAATGTACAGTAAAAAAAAAAATATTGTCATGCTCCAAAAAAATAAAAAGTGCAATAGAACTATCACTGAAGTAGTACATACATGCTCCATATTCCAAGTAGTCAATAATGCCATATTTCATCTGATAGTTTCAGCTGAGGGGTGGTTTTTCTTGTAATAATGATTTACATTTTGGTCTATTTGTTATACAAAGCTAACATATGCTAGCTTAAGAATACTTAAAATATAGTGTCATATGGACTACTTTTATGGTGTTTTTTTTTTTATTTTTATTTATTTTTATTTTTTATTGTGAAGCTTGACAGATCCAGTCCCCATTAACTTTAATTATTTGGAAAATAGTGGCGTGGATATATGTCCCAAGAAAGAAAGACATGTAAGTTAGGAACAACATAAGTAAATAATGACTGAATTTTCATATCTGGATAAACTAATATGTTCTTCAGAAAGCAGGTTCTAATATTAATGTATGTTAGAATCAGTGATAGAGGCAGTTTCATTAGATAAATCACATTTACCTGTTGCATAATTGTAAAGTCACCTACAGTGGGGCCCTGGGCACCATGAAAATAAAGTTCTTCATAATGTTTCCAGATGCTGAATGAAAGAAAAAAAATGCAGATGTATTATATGATTCCAAAGGGACATTGTAGTCATTAAACCTTAATGCTTTCTCCAAAATAAGTCTGAATGCATTACATGAATGGACCCCTCTCTGCACATTGAGCCAGTGCTTCAATATACCACAATAATGTATAATTTACACCATGATGAATGGGTGCAAATTCACTGCTGGAATTCTGTGCTGAACAACAACAAACCAGCGGTTGGTCTGGAGGAAAGTAATTAGCCATGTGCAGCTCCAGACAGTTGATTCAAGTAAATATGACTCCCTGTACACTCCTCAAGCTAATTATTTCAATTCTGAGCAAGCGCTTTTCCCCACTGTGTTCCTCCCCACTGCATAATACAGCAGCACACTACAGTTAAGTGAATCAGTCTGGTTTAATACCATCTCTGTCTGCATCTTACACGGGTTAACTCATGCTGGCTTCCTCAAAATCTACTTCTACGATATGCAGTGAAGCAGCACAATTGTATTTACATCTCTAGCTGCACATACTTGAAATATTTGACGTGAGTAATCAATCAATAATAATGCCATAAAATATTATAATTATATTGTAACAATTATATATTTACAATGTAATAACTTGTCACAGTTATGGCAACCTCAGATCATGATATATATTAATTACTATTCAGACCTGTGTAAACTCTGCTGAATAACACCGACTCTGTCACATTGTGAAAGCTAAAGTGTGTCATTGCTGTGTTACTAGCATCACCAGTTAGAATTGCAAAAATAACTAGATATGTGTATTTTCTGAAGAATATGTGAATGGTGCTTGCCATGGCAGAACTCATCATCATATTGTCCCCCCAAGGGCCTTAGTACACTGTTCCAAGTCAAAAGAGCCTACCCCCATGTCTCTACGATGTTCCGGTGCCAAGATATGGGTTGTAATGTACGGTTGCTAGGGTGTTCCATCCAGCTACTAAGCAGTTGCCAGGGTGATACTAAAGAGGCTGATTGCTAGCCCAAGACAAAAGAGCCTACCTCATGTCTCTATGATTTTATGGTGCCGAGATATGTGTGCTGCTATATTGTTGTTAGGGTGCTCTGGATGGTTTCTATGATGATTCTTAAAGGCTGCTTGCTAGCCCGAATAAAATGAGCAAACCCCCATATCTCTATGAAATTCTGATCTGAAGATATCCCTCTGAGCCATTTTCAGTAGTAGACTATTGGGTTCGGTTGCTAGGGTGCTCTGGATGGTTGCTGATTCCTAATGGCTGCTTGCTAGCCCGAGTTAAATGAGCCAATGCCCAAGTCTCTATGACATTTTGATCCAGAGATATGATCCCACTGACCCCTTGTCAATGTTAAAGGTGTCATGATTTGTTTTTTTTATTTTTTTTTATTATATATATATATATATATATATATATATATATAATTTTATTATCTTCCCTGAGGTCCAATGTGTAAGGCTAGGTGAAAAACGGTTTGAGCCAAGTGAGCAACGCTTGCTGAGAAAACAAAGGACTCCTGAGAAAAGCAATAAATGGACCTTCTCACAGACTAACATCATCATACCTCACTGAATGCAAATTGCCTCATTGTTGTCCTCCTCCTTTTGTTCCTCTCCCCCTCTCTCCCACTCTCTCTGCCCTCTGTCTTCAAGCTCAGAATCACCTAAAACTCAACTAAATCCTGTATGTAACAAGTGTCTTATTACATGTACACAATGAATCTGACTACACATGTTTAGTGTCATTTAAAAGGTCTCAGTGTGACTGGTACTATGGTCTCATCCCATCACAACAGTAGAATATCTGGTAACACAGTTTTAAGAATGTAGAGAAATTCTGGCCAATGCTTGGGGGTGTGCGTCTCTCCTTGGTCTTTCATCTAAATTACCTCCTGTATGGAGTTAAAGTATGACCCCAGGACTTCCAAACCTAACCACTCCAAAATTCCTTTTGTTTATGTTTTCTCTGGTTTGGGTTTTTAAGGAAATGTAACAATTCCAGTGGTGCTTACACTACATACTTTGCTGAAGTCAGGTATTCATCTGTTCCTCTTCAGATTCATCTTTGAGCATTAGATGTTTTGTATTTATTATTTCCGAATTGATTAATTATGTAATTGGCTTGATACATATTTACCTGACTAATAAATTGTTAAACTCTATTCTGTTCTGATTATTCTGAAATTCTTGCCTTTAGTAGTTTATGTTAAGTCCTTGCTGACTTAAATTTGCGATCAGTGTTAGTACAAACTAACGGCTCAGCACTGATAGAGCATCGGGCATGTCTTCTGAGACCTTAGCTTTCTGGCTGACTACATTTATTTTTTTCAAAATATACTTTTTTCCTAACTCTGCTTATTGTTTTTCCAGCAGAAGTGCTTGACATGGGGTGAAAGGTTCATGGAAAGACTTAATTAATGCCCTCTAACATGACTGGTTGGACAGTTAATTTTTTTTATATGAGCTCTATAATTTAGGTTTCATAATTTAGTATAGGCATCGGTAAATCACGTTCAGTTGATAACGTATAGTCAATGCTAATGCTGTTAAATCCATAAATAAACACATCGTGAGCAGGCATGCGTACACAATACAGTGGGGGGAAAAATAGAAAAAGCACGCACACTGTCTTATAGCTTCCATATCTGTAGTATCTTACAGCATTTCAGTCAAAGATTTCTTCTGGCATTCTATTAATTTCTCTGAAGATTCTTCCAGTTGCAAGTATTTCACTGTTACCATCATGATTTACCCGAGAAGTTTCACAAATGATGCTGGCGCTGCACTGCAAACTGAACCAGAGAACATTAATGGTAGTAGACATCCTACTCCCGGCGTGAACTGAAAATTGTTGAAAATATAGAGCAAATTACTCTGAATTTACTCGTATATTTACGAAAGTTTTATGAATGAGGCCCATTGTATTCCTGATCACTTATAAAAGTGAAATCAGAATTTTTGAAAATTCATAAACGAAGGTCAATGCAACTGTAATCAAGGCACCATTAAATATTCCCTAGAATTGGTTGTACAAACAGAAACCCCCGCTCTAAACTCACGGCATTGGTTGAGCTGTGACAGGCTGCTCGGGCAACATGATCACACAGGAAGTCAGCATGCTGTTTCCAAGAGTTCCGGAACCCTAGGATCGGCCACATTATGCCTGACAAGTGGTATCTCCCATCAGACATTTTGCATCGGCTCCAGCATGTTTATCTTCCCTTGTGGCGTGACCAGAAGCACGTTACATCACCAGAGTGGGAGTCCCGGGTTCAGATCCTGTGTTGAAACCTGGAAGTAATTGTGTTCACATAATCAGTGATGAGTGCAATTCAAAGGTTGCATTTTCCCCTCTAACAATATATTTTTACTCCACTGATGGTTAGGTTTAGGTTTGGGGTTCAGTTTGTGGAGTACAGGTTATAAAATATGCGTTCCTCCTCACTGTTTTATAGCCTGAACAGCTGAAAACAACTTGCTTTTGCAAAATGGATGATGCCAATGGGGGCACTGTTTCGCATTTCGGTAAGCACAGACCGATTTTAGCTAAAGAAAAGCCAACCCACTGTTTCTGATTTCACTGTGAGATCTAAAACAAAGTAATAAGGTTGGTATAGCAAGACAGTGTCTGCCATGGATATAAATATAAATTCAAACATAATGTTTTTGGATGCAATGAGAAATTCCTATGCTGTTGTACACAATATACAAAGTCTTCAAAGTCTATACAAAGGCATAAAATTGGTTTTGGTGAGAAATAACCCAAAATTTGTGAGCCACTATGAACAAGCTTGTCCTTTATTTACTCCAATTAAATGTTTAGATCAATTTTTTTTTTTTTTTTTTTTTTTTAACTGTGCTGTCATATTTCCCATTGAAACATGAAATTGGGCAGGGGAGTGGGGGGATGTGATTTGCTAAAAGGATACTGATGTCTTGTGAGATTTTATCTTAAAAAAATAAAATAAAAAATTTGGAGTGGGACATACTGTATTACATACTTCTGTAAATACACAGTAACACAGACATGGCAAAATAAAGTGTGACCATATTGGGAAATGGTCTATAAGCAACAACCACTTTTTAAACATTTAACATGCGTGTAATCAAGAATCATGGCTGAAAGCATTGTAACAACTATGTAATTACCAATAACTTATGTTGCATCTTTGAAACAAATTGGTGTTTAAACGCTTGGTGTTTAATCTCAGAACTCTATTTAAAATAAATGAAAATATTCAATATTATTTCAAACAGTATTAATAATTTGCAACATTACAAATGTTTTTGGCAGTATTTTTGATCAGTTTAATGCATCCTCGATAAACTGAAACATCGATTTCTTTCAAAAACAAAAACGTCTTCTGTTCAAAAACCTTTGACCGGTACTCTGTGTAAAACTGCATTTTATTGGCTTTAACTAAATTCCCATAGATTACATAACATATACTGGTAATTTAAATACAGATTGTGAAATAGTTGTTTACATTCACATTTCCCTCAGTCTAAGCTGAAGTAGGAACAATCTTGCTGCAGACATTGTGGTCTTATGAGTTTTAAAAGGCTCTTTTTAATCTTTTTAACATGCCATGTGAGTAACAACATGCTATTGAAAAGAGATTACAGAATTAAAGCAGAATGCATTTGCTGCCTAATTTTAGATAGAGTTTTTTAGTTTCCTGTTTATAAGAATTAGTCTGCTCTGTCTGTTTTAGCTCCACTGTGCTAGTATTGTGATTTGCTCATAAACAGAAAGTGAAAGATCATATAAACATTAGTACGTTCTGTGGAAAAAGAATACAACATTAAAATTGTTCGCCATGTGGAAACATCAACATCCACGGACCATTTTATCCAACATAAACATTCCCGGGAGTTACAGCATATGAAACAGGACCATTAACCTAATTGGAAATAACTGTAACACAGCTGGCAATGGGAGTCAATATTCAAATGAAATCTAATTCCAATAAGGTCAAACATTATAAATATGTCATAGGCAGATTCATTTTTGCCACCTCTTTAATTATATATTTACTAAACTTTCCCACTTTTTCAAGAGTTAGACTTCGTATTTCATCACCCAAACAGATTGTGGGTCATTTCAGATGAACATTTCTTATATTTTCTTACTTTCAAAGAATTCAAACATCACCAGTTTGCATGATTTAATTAATTTCTTGGGCTTTGTACACCTGCAGGCGTGTTTAGTCTCAGTGATGTCTGTCTGACACTTGTTTTTCAAGTGCTCCTCTTTTGGGCTATAAGTCAAATGCTGAAAATGCTATTGAGATTAAAACTGGGTGATTTGGTATTAAAGCTGTAATTCCAGTGTGGGAGTTTTGTGTTCCATGCCACAGTCACCTTCGGCTTGCTCACTGGGGTTCTAAATACAATGATTATTTAATTATTTTTACACACAATTTACAATCATATTTAATCAAACTACATAATTATGATTCTAAGACTTTATAGATATTACGGTTTCATTTTCTGTTAACGCATGATTTTCTGTAAAGCTGCTTTGAAACGATGTGTGTTGTGAAAAGCGATATACGAATAAATAACTTGACTGACTATACTTTTGAAATAGTATTTTAATGTTTCACATTAGACCTTCTGTCGGTTCGGACCGGACAGAATAGCCTTTGTTGCCCTTGCACGTCGATGAGCCTTGGGTGCCCAACACCCTGTCACCAGTTTGTGGTTTGTCCCTCCTCAGACCACTGTCGGTTGGTACTCACCACTGCTGACTGGGAGCACCCCACAAGCCTTGCCATTTCAGTGATGCTCTGACCCAGTCATCTGGCCATAACAATTTGGCCCTTACCAAAGTCCCACAGGTCTTTACTCCTGCCCGTTTCTCCTGCATTCAACACGTTGACTATGAGAGCTGATTGTTCGCTTGCCATCTAATCTACGTAGACCTTGCCATGTCTTGACACACACATACACATCTCTGTTGGCTGGGCTTCTTCCTCCTCCTCTTCTGAGTCATGGAGGAAGTGGCCGAGGCGTACGCTTCTGTGTGGGAAGTGACATCACTCTCGGGATGAGGCAGAGACAGGGAAACCCCCGAGGCACAGACTGTGGTGAACTTGCCCCATTTTATAGCCAGCCTAATGGTGTCAAGGAGGCTTCCCCCTTCCGACCAGACTCACACACCAACAAACAAACAAAACAATTCAGTACAGGACAGAGCACAAGCAGGACTTACGTAGGGAAAGGTAGATAGGGAGCAGGTGCAGCCGATGATAGTTAATTTGAGAACGAGCTGTTGCCCAGGCAATGGAGCTGGTGTTCTCCACGTGGCACCTGCAAGACACAAGAGGTAGTGAGAGACAAAATAAACACAGGAAAATACTCAGACAAGACAGACAGACAGTCAGGGGAGGCACAGTCAGGCCAGACTGACACATTGTGGTCAGGCGGAACTGATTATTTGCCTTGGATCAAATGTATTAGTCACTGCTTTTCCTCCACATTGGTATTTAGGATTATGTTAAATATATATTTTTTAAAGTTATTTACGGTGTACTTTAGACAGAAACCAAGCTCAAGCCTTATGACCTGCTTTGTGCTTTGATGTCTTCATGGTGAGTCAAACTCTTTAACCAGCCTGTTCTCCTGAAAATTACATGACTTTGGCAACATTTTTGCAAAATTAAATTACATGGTTAATTACGGATATTGCTGCAGTTTCGAGGTGAAATGTTCACTGCGGGGCATTAAAAGCATGTTAAATGTTTTCCCCAAAAGATAACATTTTAAGGTTAATGCTGTATGGAGATTTTTAAATTAACAAAACCTACTTCCTTAAATAAAACTTTTACTGAAACCTAACCAATAGTGTCAGTAAAAGCAAATGTGAGATTTTAAACTTAAAAATCTATTTTTTTTCTTGTAAAAAACAAAAACAAAAAACAACGTCCCTACCCTAAATCCTACATCTAACCCTAACCGATAGTCATGAAAACAAATGTGAGATAAAAAAACAACAACAAAAAAACCCAAAACGCAATAGCTGAAGCAACCATGTCATTTTGTGGCGCTTCTATGATACTTTCGGCTCACAGTTTGTGTGCTTTGCTGGTCTCAAACCCGGGTCTTCCACATTCTACAGTGCATCCGGAAAGTATTCACAGTGCTTCACTTTTTCCACATTGTTATATTACAGCCTTATTCCAAAATGGATTAAATTCATTATTTTCCTAAAAATTCTACAAACAATACCCTATAATGACAACGTGAAAGAAGTTTGTTTGAAATCTTTGCAAATTTATTACAAATAAAAAACGAAAAAAAAAAAAAAAAATCACATGTACATAAGTATTCACAGCCTTTGTCATGACACTCAAAATTGAGCTCAGGTGCATCCTGTTTCCACTGATCATCCTTGAGATGTTTCTACAACTTGATTGGAGTCCACCTGTGGTAAATTCAGTTGATTGGACATGATTTGGAAAGGCATACACATGTCTATATAAGGTCCCACAGTTAACAGTGCATGTCAGAGCACAAACCAAGCCATGAAGTCCAAGGAATTGTCTGTAGACCTCCAAGACAGGATTGTATCGAGGCACAGATCTGGAGAAGGGTACAGAAAAATTTCTGCAGCATTGAAGGTCCCAATGAGCACAGTGGCCTCCATCATCCGTAAATGTTAGAAGTTTGGAACCACCAGGACTCTTCCTAGAGCTGGCCGCCCGGCCAAACTGAGCGATCGGGGGAGAAGGGCCTTAGTCAGGGAGGTGACCAAGAACCTGATGGTCACTCTGACAGAGCTCCAGCGTTTCTCTGTGGAGAGAGGAGAACCTTCCAGAAGAACAACCATCTCTGCAGCACTCCACCAATCAGGCCTGTATGGTAGAGTGGCCAGACGGAAGCCACTCCTCAGTAAAAGGCACATGACAGCCCGCCTGGAGTTTGCCAAAAGGCACCTGAAGGACTCTCAGACCATGAGAAACAAAATTCTCTGGTCTGATGAAACAAAGATTGAACTCTTTGGCCTGAATGGCAAGTGTCATATCTGGAGGAAACCAGGCACCGCTCATCACCTGGCCAATACCATCCCTACAGTGAAGCATGGTGGTGGCAGCATCATGCTGTGGGGATGTTTTTCAGTGGCAGGAACTGGGAGACTAGTCAGGATCGAGGGAAAGATGAATGCAGCAATGTATAGAGACATCCTTGATGAAAACCTGCTCCAGAGCGCTCTGGACCTCAGACTGGGGCGAAGGTTCATCTTCCAACAGGACAACGACCCTAAGCACACAGCCAAGATAACAAAGCAGTGGCTACGGGACAACTCTGTGAATGTCCTTGAGTGGCCCAGCCAGAGCCCAGACTTGAACCCGATTGAACATCTCTGGAGAGATCTGAAAATGGCTGTGCACCGACGCTCCCCATCCAACGTGATGGAGCTTGAGAGGTCCTGAAAAGAAGAATGGAAGAAACTGCCCAAAAATAGGTGTGCCAAGCTTGTAGCATCATACTCAAAAAGACTTGAGGCTGTAATTGGTGCCAAAGGTGCTTCAACATAGTATTGAGCAAAGGATGTGAATACTATGTACATGTGATTTTTTAAAAAAAACATTTTTATATACATTTGCAAAGATTTCAAACAAACTTCTTTCACGTTGTCGTTATGGGGTATTGTTTGTAGAATTTTGAGGAAAATAATGAATTTAATCCATTTTGGAATAAGGCTGTAACATAAAATGTGGAAAAAGTGAAGCACTGTGAATACTTTCCGGATGCACTGTAAGTCAAATACCCTATCAGCTATGCCACTGTGCAACTTAATCATGCTTGAATAAGCTTATAAATGTAGTTGGTTATTTAATGCAAGTGTTAAAATGTGCCGTCTTTGAAATCATATGTTATAGTAAAAGTGACATGAGATAGTATTGTGTGAGGAAGAGAGTGAAAAATAAGTGTTTGTGAAGTGTTAATCTGATGTTTTACTTGTGATTTGGGTAAAAGTGAATAAAATGTATTGTTGTTGTTGCACTTCTAGTGTTTATTTCACCAGAAACCTGCTGTGATAGGCATGTAAAAATAATTTTGCAAAAATGTAGTTATAGAAAAATGATTTTATGAGACCAGATTGCTTTAATTTTTTTGATTGCACAATTCTTAAAGAAAAATTCCTCATTCAATACAACTTAAGCTTAATTGACAGTATTTGTGGCATAAAGTTGATTACCAATAATAATAATAATAATAAATAAATAAATTAGTCTTGTCCCTCCTGTCACAGTCTGTCTCCATGTTCTTCAAGGACTCTTATTTTGAAGTTTTCCCCTGCACTACATTTCCCAGAATTCACTGCCCTAATCACATCCATCTGCTCATCGTAATCCTCACCTGCCTTCCATTCCCTCATTAGTTTTTTGTGTATAAATACCCTCTTGTTTTGTTCAGTGATTGGTCAGTCCTTGAAGTATTACATTGAGTTATTGAAGTGATATGTTGTGTTTAGCTTTGATGTTAAGATTTAGCGTTTGTTCCAGCGATTACTATTGTTGAGCCTTTTGTTTGTTCCACGCCAGCGTTTGTTGTACTCCAACGATTATAATTAAAGGATTTAAAGATTCCACTCCTGCGGCTCCTCTCTTCCACTCCTAGACACCAATGTTACAGAAGGACTGACCAACAAAGAATACAGATATACTTACCTGCTCTTCCACTCATCCTCTCCAGGATCTGGTGGTAGATTCCCTGCCACAGTCAGCGGTAGTGACCACAGTTAGCAAGCCAGTGCCCATGCCTGCCATGGTTAGCGAGCCATAGAGAGTGCCTGTAGCCTCGACCGTCCCAGTGCCAGTGCCTGTAGCCTCGACTGTCCCCGTAACTATATTCCCTGCTAGCTGGAAGAGGAGGAGAAGAAAAAGGGCTCCTCCTCCCCAGTCTCTGCCTATGCTTGCGACCGCAGAGGTCATTTCCCTGTCTCTGCCGATGAGGATCGACCTCTGCGGTCAAGAGCAGTCTCAGCCTGTACTCTCTTCCACGACTCTCAGCCTCGAGCCTCCCATGGCTCCGCCCCTCGAGCCTCTCCTGGCTCCGCCCCCAGAGTCTTCCACGGCTCTGTCTTCCATGGCTTCTCCTTCCTCAGCTCCTCCTCCAGTGGTTCCACCTCCTGACCCAGTCCTTGCCCTGTGGCCACCTCCCAGACCTAGGGGGCCTAGGGGGTGGCATCAGGGCTGGGAATGGATCAGGAGGCCTGGGAGGAAGCCACAGGGCAGGGACTGGGTCAAGAGGTCTTGACCCAGTCCCTGCCCTGTGGCTTCCTCCCAGGCCTCCTGGTCCATTCCCAGCCCTGATGCCACCCCCTAGGCCTCCTGATCATCCTCCTTGGATCCTTCATCTTCTGCATCAACCTACCCTCATCTGTTTTTGGGTGCCAGGAGTTGCCCTTTAAAGGGGGGTAACTGTTAAAACACTCACTGTTTCAAAAGTGTAGGCACATTGAGTAAAACGTGTATTAACTATAGGACTGTCAATCGTTTAAAATTTTTAATTGAATTAATTACATGATAATTGATCGCATGTCATGTTTTGCTGAGAATGGTCTCCAAATAAAGAATTCATATAAATAATGCATAATAATTCAAATATATGTATAGATAAATATGTATAATATCTATAAATATAATATATGAAATTCATTTTGAAATAAATTGCATTATTGTGACAGATGAATAAAGCATTGATTAGACAATCAAAAAGTGACTTAATTCAATGCATTTTTTTTATTTATTTTTTTATTCTCATATCATTGAACAAGCCTACAGTTGACAGCAATCTGTTTTGCATTAAGTTCGTCAATGTGTCTAGTTCTCGCAGTGCATGTTCTTGCATTCCATTTGCGCTATTTTTAATTGTTGCTCTATTTACATATGCATTTGGATCCTCTCTCTGGTATTCATTGTCATAAACGCCACATTTTTAGGATGCTGTGTCAAGTTAAACGTAGTGGAAACTTTGAAAAACATGTCTAAAGATTCCTGTATACTGTTGTGTTTCAACCACCTGTTGTGCATCTGCTTCCTCAGAGTGAGTGAATCTGATTATTTGGCTGCACTGCTTGTGAGGTTTGTTTAGGCGTTCTGCCACTTATTGACGTGGCTCAGAAAAACAGATGTAATTCAAGCTTGAAAAAGTCAGTTATTTTGTTTGCTGACATCACCTCTACAACTGCTTCACATAGGTAATGAACATTGGAAGATCTTTCCACCCACTTGCAGCTCAAATGGTAAAAAAAAATCCATACTTTTATTACGGAATTTACGTACATGTCAGGGGGCATAATTACACGTGTTAATTTACACATTATTGTTTATGTAATTAATCACACTAAATGAACGTCAAATCGACAGCCCTAGTATTAACATTATTTTAGTCTGTTAAAATTGCTTTCTAACCTTTTTTATAAATTATATATAATCTTACACCTTTGTTGTTATGACGACGTAATGCCATAAACCTTAAAACAACAGTTAAAAACAAAAATTTCAAACCATTCCCAAATAATACACAAGTTTTGATGAAGTGCTTTTATTAAATTATAAGCTTCGTATTTCTGCCTTTAAACCCTCCAAATATGTACCCCATTCACTTCCATTGTAGGTACCTCACTGTTTAAAAAAAAAAAAAAAGATGGGCTGGTTTGAGTATTTCTATAACTGCTCTCCTGGGATTTTCTCACACAACTGTCTCTAGAGTGTATAGAGGATGGTGCAAAAAAAAAAAAAAAACATCCAGCAAGCAGTAGTTCTGTGGGCAAAAACGGCTTGTTAATGACAGAGGTCAGAGGAGAATGGCCAGACTGGTCCAAGCTGACAGGAAGGTGACAGTAACCCAAATAAATACACATTACAACAGTGCTATGCAGAAAAGCATTTCTGAACATAAAACACGTTGAACATTGAAGAAGACCCCTCCAGGTAGGCACAGGCACAACAAAACTGAACAGAAGATGACTGGAAAAACATTGCCTGATCTGACAATTGTGGATTTCTGCTGAGGTACACAGATGGTAGGCCCACTGCAGCCTCAGTTTTCTGTTCTTGGCTGACAGAAGTGGAACCCAACATGGTTTTCTGCTATTGTAGCCCATCTGCCTCAAGGTTCGACATGTTGTGCATTCTGAGATGATATTCTGCTCACTACAATTGTACAGAGTGGTTATCTGAGTTACTGTAGCCTTTCTGTCAACTCGAACCAGTCTGGCCATTCTCCGTTGACCTCTTTCATCAACAAAGCATTTTCATCCACAGAACTGCACTCACTGTTTGTTTGTTTTTTTCACACCATTCTGTGTAAACTCTAGAGACTGTTGTGCATGAAAATCCCAGGAGATCAGCAGTTACAGAAATACTCAAACCAGCCCATCTGGCACCAACAATAACGCCACGGTCAAAATCACTAAGATAATTTTTTTTTCTCCATTCTGATGGTTGATGTGAACATTAACTAAAGCTTCTGACCTGTATATGCATGATTTTATACATTACACTGCTGCCACACAATCTGCTGATTAGATAATCGCATGAATAAGTAGATGTACAGGTGTACCTAATAAAGTGGTCATAATAATAATCATCGAACTGATATATACTGTATCTAAAAAAAAAGTAGCTTGAATGCAGTTTAACCATTTCAAGTTATTAGCAGCTTGTAGCTTGGGAAGCTACAGTTTCCCCAACATTGGTTGATTCTGTCATAAAATATGTACATATATATTTTTTTACTTGAATAATTTAGATATTACCACATGAGCCACATTTTTAAAGTTAACGTAAAATGATGTAACAACCCATTTTAGGATATTGGACCAATGAGATTTCACAGTGGGTCAGTGGAAACGAAGTGATTGCAGTGTACTTGCAATGTAAATCAAATAAATAGCTTGCACCCACTTTTGTGCATGCATGACAGTCAGGTGCAACTTTCATTTACATATGCAGAGAAAATCAGTGTTGTTGAAACTTCAATCTACAGCATGTTCTCTGCTCTACACTATTTCTTTTAGTACCACGGTACATACTAACGGTACAATATTTCTTTACAGCCCTCCAGCTCGAACTGCAAATGAAAGCCATTGATCTGAATCTAAAATAGAGGTCACATTAAAAATACTCTCCACAAATCTGTATAATTTCCTCAAAAGCATGGAGATAAAGCACTTTGGAGAGAAGCAATAAAGTCGCTGATGTCTTTGACGTTTAATAGAAAGTTCTTTTGCATTACTGTGTGCTGCAGCCTTTAATATGGTGTACATAAAGTAGTACATCAAAACCCAGGGTAAATTAGGCGCAAGAGACAAATTAAGCATAATTTGTTGAGGGTGAAGGGAACATGCCTGTCTCGACAGTGGCTGCTTTTCCCTTGAGGAGGCAAATTCAGACCTCCCACTTCGACAAAAAGGATGTAAAATGACAACTGGAATGAGGCATGTGTGTTCCGAACTTTTATGAAAATATACAAAAATGTTATAATGTTGCACTTGAAATTTGATTTTGTCTGAATGTTGAGGTTATAATAGACTTTTCTTTTATAAGGTTCTGTTCGGTAGTGTTAGTAAATGCATTAAGTATCATGAACTAGGACTAACAATGATGTTTTTACAGCATTTATTGATCTTGGTTAATGTTCGTTTGTTCATTGCTCATTTTATTTCATTTTGCATTAACGGTAACTTATGTTAACATACCTACAACTTTTAATGTAAACAATGTCTAGTACTATGTAGATATGAACATTAACCAAGATTAATAAATGCTGTAAAAATATTGTTAATTGTTAGTTCATTTTAGTTTATATTGCATCTAAGGCAACACTTTACAATAAAGTTGTTAATAATTAACATTAACTAAGATTAAAGGTAAAATGTGTAACAATTTTCATGTAATATTAACCTTTTTGTGAACGGCTTGTAATGCAACTTAAAAAATTAGTCCTTCCTGGACTTCCTAGGTTGCCTATTAAAGCCTGTAGACTGATTTTCATGCAAAGGGAGTGGGTCGCTTTTGCCGGGAAAATCCAAAGGATTTGACTTTTATGTGCGCTCCAAGAGCCTTGCCTCAGTGCTTCTCTTCCACTATTCAACAGCGACAACATTCTGCAACACTAGGTAAATTTATCTTAGAGATGGAATCCAGCAAACGTCGGCTCCCAGCACAACACAGACTCTTACACAATCTCAGAGTAAGCCAAAAAAAAAAAAAAAAAAAAAAAACATTTATATACTGAATCCTATCTGGCTAAGCGGGAACGTGATCATGGTCAAGGGAAAACTAGAGTGAACATCGGCAGGGCATTTGATTCCTGGAGTGACCTTCGTTCGGTTTTGGGGATCAAACCCGACCCTGAATTGGCGTTCTTCTTATTGGACAGGTAAGTTTACATAACTGCAAAGCATGTGTAATATAGTGCCATGAGGATTGATCTGTGTCATTTTAGCTAACTTGAGCTTGCCTGTCATAATCAATGTTAATCTGTAATTATTCAGCAAGGATAACTACAATAACACATGAAATTAATGCTAGACAATGTTCAAGATAATGCAAAAAGACTCCATTCATTAGTGTAACTTGGTTATACAGAAAATATATATATTCTATTGTTATAAAACAATAGCGCATCGATATATCAAAATTACAGTTGTGATGGAATCACATCAATACTGAATTGTGTCAACATATTTATAATGTACAGTCTATTTTATAAACAGCTACTGTCATCAGCTACCAAATTTAGCTAACAGCTATTGATAAAGATGGCTAGCTAGCTAACGCAGACATAAGCTATCATATAAATGCAGTCAATGTATCATGCAAAGAAAAGTGATTACTTCAAAATACAGTCTCGCATAGTCAGACCTATATCCTCACTTTGTTTATTTTTTATTTTTCTGAGTCAGCATATATAATGGAGGTACTGCAAATATTGTCATGATGAAGAAATACTTCTTTAAATAATATAACTTTTAATAATATAATTCCAAAGTTATAATTTTTTTTTTTTCATTACATTAATGTGAATTTGGACAGCAAATATGCCTAATTGTCAAGAAAGTAAAAAAAAAAAAATTCTTAATGTTTTTCAAAAAAGGTATTAAAAGGTAAGGGGGGGGTGGGGGGGGTGGGGGGGGGGGGAATATGACCTGGACATGTTTTTGATGGACTTTTAGAAAATAGTAGGATATACAAGTACGCCAGAAAATAAAATAATAATGAACTTTAAATTGTTCCCTTTGAGTTACAATGCAAAATTAGACAATATCAGCCAATTCATATTTCAGAAATTGCCCAAAGCACCATAAAAATATTTCAGCTTAAAGTCATATAGCACAAGAGTACGGTAAGAAATGCATGACCTTTAATTTTCCATGAATACATGAATAATAAAATGAGTTTGTAGATATACTGTGTGAATATATATTTATTTTCCAAATGGAAATAAAGGTTCAGAGGGGATACAACGTGGCTATATTTCAAGACATATTTTCACAGTTTTTCACCTTTATATCACATTGTTATGATGCTGGTATGGCATATTAGTGTGTGCCATATGTAAAAATGAACTAACCACAATTCCCATGGCAGGCCTCACATATTGGGGGTCTTTAATTGTCTAAAGAGGAAAGGGGGCCACCCTGCAATCCTCAGAGAACCCACAGAACAGTTTTTAACTCTTTAGGTTAAAATACCACAGCAATAATTGCTTCTAAGTAGACAATGTGTTACCCAGAACCACTGACTTCACAACCTCATTGGGACTGTGTTTAATTAGTGTACTTTGCTGGAACACCTATTGACTTCGATGCAATTTGATTTATATTTTGTATGCGTTTCAATAGATGATTTGTTTACTCCACCTGTTCAAGTAAAATATAAAATAAATGCATAAAATTGTGATAGAGCAAGCTGTGTGGGAATGTGTAAGGTATGTGAGGGCTGTGTGAGGAATCAATTTTGAGCATCAGAACACTAAAGAATGTATAATTAGCATATGTAAAGTGTAAATGTCTAGCGAAGCGTAAACAGTGATATTTTTCAGGGGGCTCTGGAAAAATAAGACAACGTTTTGCAATTAGTCCACAATATGTGTGAATAGTGAGCTTTTAAATTTGAGTGTGAAAAATTGCGGGTGGCACCAGAGTTTAAGCCGCATCCATACTAATCCATACTAATCCATTTAGTCACTGTGGAGCTCTTTTGGCACACTTTGTTCGCTACTATTCTCTGATAGGTGAAACGCCTCTCTTTGAGATCATGGGTAGGATAGTTCTTCACCAGGAATTCCACTATTAAACATAATTTTGAAACAATGCAGTTGAAATAACGTAGACTGATGGCTTCGATAAAGGCATATACCAACGATTAACAACCTCTGAGCTCACGGTAGGTCTGTCTTTAAATGTTTATAAGTTATTGTTAAAAAAATTACATTTGCCTATGGAGAAAGTGAATGGGATTTACTTCTGGAACCAGACTCTTGAGCTTTATTGCTAGTTTTGAAGAAAAAAAACTAACTTTACAGTAAGTATGAGAAAACCTTAGAAAACGAACTGAATTCTAAGGATGGCAGTTCAGTTAGAAACATAAATAACAGGTCTAACAGTTAATATTTCAAACATTCAACATTTCACATGAAATATTAGGTCTCTATGCAGAAAAACAGCAACATCCGATTTATATGTAATATTTGTCAGTGCATTTCTGCAAGTAACAAGCACAATCTTGTCAGACCACTTTCATTTACTTTTACACACTAGTATCAAACACAATATCAGCTCTAATGACAAGCTTCCAAGCTCTTTTGCGCTCAACAAAGTTCAAGTGCTCATTTGGTTCTCAGTATTTCAACACCCCTGTGCTTTTCCAGTAAAAAGCGCTCCCTGTGTTTTGGTTTCAATTTCAATGTGTCAATGTGGCCTTTTATCTGTCTGCTTTCCTCCTCTTTGAAGTCCAATGTGTTTATTTGGAAGGTTTCAGAGTGCTGAACTGGCCATGCATTCTATTTATATTACTGAATGAAAGTGTAAAAACGTAACTTTTTTGATTACACAATGATTTTTGCAGAAAGTGGTCAGAATTAAATATTATTTTCTATCTGTTCTCAATGTCAGATGTTTGGCCCCATTTAAAGCAAACATCTAATTAACAAAATATAGTAATTGGAGCATACAGTATGCATACTTTTGTAACTACTGCAATCTATACTTAAAAATAAAAGCAGGTTTTGATAATAGGTGTGTACGTGTAAATGTTTTGCTATTTTTTTGTGTGAATTAAATTTCTCAAAATGTCCCTAGAAGAATACAGTGGCAAGACAATGTATATGAACCCTTTTGAATTAGCTGGTTTTCTGCATTAATTGGTCATAAAATGTGATCTCATCTTCATCAAAGTTACAAGTATAGACAGAGCACAATGTGCTTAAGCTAACAACACAGACAGTTATAATCTTTCATGTCTTTATTGAACACATCCCATTAAACATTCACAGTGCTGTAGAAAAAAATTAAGTGAACCATTGGATTTAATAACTGGTCAATCCTCCTTTAACAGCAATAACCTCAACCAAGTGTTTCCGGTAACTGCGTATTAGACCTGCAGAATGAATCTTGGACCATTCTTCCTTACAGAACTGCTTCAGCTCAGTCATATTCCTAGGATGTCTGGTGTGAACGGGTCTCTTGAGGTTATTCCACAGCATCTCTATTGTGTTAAGGTCTCTGACTGGGCCACTGCAAAAAGTGGATTTTCTTTTTTTTTTTTCTGTAGTGGATTTACTTCAATGTTTAGGGTCATTGTCCTGCTTCCTCAGCCAACTTTTACTGAGCTTCAGCTGGCGCACAGCTACCCTGACATTATCCTGTAGGATATCTTGATAAACTTGGGAATTAATTTTTCCCTCAATGATGGCAAGCATTCCAGGCCCCGAAGCAGCAAAGCAGCCACAAATGATGATGCTCTCTCCACTGTACTTCACTGTTGGGATGATGTTTTCATATTGGTATGCAGTTCCCTTTTTACACCATGCATAGTGCTGCATGTTCTTCCCAAACAATTCAGCCTTAGTTTCATCAGTCCACAAAACATTTTTCCACTAGCATGTGGAGTATCAAGGTGGTCTTTGGTACACTTAAGGCACACAGCAATGATTTTGTTGGAAAGCAGCGGCTTCCTTTGTGATGTCCTGCCATGGACACCATGCCTGTTTACTGTTTTCTGTATAGCAGACTCATGAAAGAGAGATGCTATGCAGTTCCAATGATTGCTTTAAGCCTTTAGCTGTCACTTTAGGGTTATTTTTTAACTCACTGATCATTCTGCAGTGTGCCTTTAAGTCATCTTGGCTGGACGGCCACTTCTAGGAAGAGTAGCCTCAGTACTAAATCATCTCCATTTACAGAAAATTTGTCTAACTGTGGCAGATGAATATCTAAGCTCTTCAAAATAACTTTGTAACCCTTTCCAGTTTTAAGCAAAGCAACAATTCTTGATTGTTGGTCTTCTGAGATCTCTTTTTTTGTGAGGCATGGTCCACGTCAGCAGATGCTTCTTGTGAATAGCAAACTGAAAATGTTTTAATGCTTTTTATAAGTAAAAGTAGCTCTAACCCACATCTCCAATATTGTTTCATTAACTGGATGCCAGATTTGCCAGCTCCTGACTCTAATTCGCTTTTATTGACATCATTAGTCTAGGGGTTCACTTACCTTTTCCATAGCACTGTTAATATTAATGGGATGTGTTCAAAAAAGACATGAAAGATTATAATTGTCTGTGTGTCGTTTGCTTAAGCACATTGTTGTTTGAATATACTTGTGACTTTGATGAAGATGAGCACATTTTATGACCAATTAATGCAGAAAACCAGCTAAATCCAAAGGGTTTACATACTTTTTTTGCCACTGTGTTTATTGTACACAAGTTCATGTGTTCATGTGTGTGTCACACTCACATCTAATGAAATTACATTGAAGCATTTAAGTGTGGCTGTGTGTGTGTGTGTGTGTGTGGGCGGGCGGGTTTGGGTGGTTTACAAGGACTTTTTTTTAGGTTACAAACTGGTAATTGTAAGGGTATTATGCAATAAATGTGTTTTATATGGACATTTCTAGTGTCCCCATAATTCAAACGCTTAAAAATCATACTAAATATCATGGTTACTTTTGTAACCTCCGTTCCCTGATGGAGGGAATGAGACGTTGTGTCAATGTAGTGATACTAGGGGTCACTCTTGGGAGCCCCAAACACCTCTGCTTTTTTGAAAAAAGGCCAATGGGAATTGGCGAGTGGAATTTGCATGCCACTCCCCCGGACATACGGGTATAAAAGGAGCTGGTATGCAACCACTCATTCAGGTTTTGTGCTGAGGAGCCGAGACCAGGTCCCAGCCATTTCAGCGGGTAGTTCAGCATTGTGGCAAGAGGGACACAACGTCTTGTTCCCTCCATCAGGGAATGGAGGTTATGAAAGTAACCATGATGTTCCCTATCTGTCACTCACTCGACGTTGTGTCGATGTAGTGACACTAGGGGTCCCTATACAAAACGCCACAACTAGCTGAACTGTGTTTGCGTGAACTGGCGGTGCAAGATGGGCAGACCGCTGTGTGCCTCGTAGCCAGTGCACCAGGCCGTCATGCAACCTCCCCCAACGCTCTTGTGAGCGTCGAACGGTCCTTCAAGAACAAGTCAACTACCCAACAATAGGGACAGGCTAGCCCAGCCGAGGCCTGTTTTCCTCTACACCCCTACACCCTGCCCAAAAGGGGGGGGGGGATGGGTGGTGGTATTTTGAGTGGAATACGTCACATGGTCTTACCGAGTCTTTTCGGAAGTATGTCATGTGGAGAGGTCCCATGGTAGGTCCTACCTGGAGGGGGAGGAGTTTCTACAAAGCATGGTGACCAGGGGCAGAGGGGCCTCTGCCCAAGGAAGATGCAGTTTACCAATAGGGAAAATGATTTTGCGGATGATATCACATGGGGTCGCCTTCGGGAAACCAGCACATGTGGAGCACCTACCTCAGTAAAGGGTCTCATTAGCGCACATACTGGGCCAGCGGCGAATTTCTCTGCAAACTCAACTGCCAGAGGGCTAAGGATGAAATTCATCCAGGGATCACAGTCTGTGAACATGACTGGGAGTCAAGAGCGCACGTCTTCACCTCAAGGGAGGGGAAAGGCGCTATGCGCAAATGGTACACCCGGCCAGCTGTCCAGGAACCTACCTGCTCGTGCCTGCCAATACATGGGATGAGACCGGCTCAACCCAGAGATTGTAGAACCTCACAAATGTGTTGGGTGTTGCCCAGCCCTCTGTTCTGCAGATGTCTGCCAAAGAAGCACCACTGGCCAGGGCCCAGGAAGCCACCACACTCCTGGTAGAGTGGGCTCGTAAGGCCAGGGCCCAGGAGGGCACCACACTCCTGGTAGAGTGGGCTCGTATCCCCGCAGGGGGTGGCACGTCCTGAGCCTGATATGCCATCGCGATGGCGTCAATGACCCAGTGGGTGATCCTCTGTTTGGAGACAGCGCTTCCTTTCTGCTGTCCACCAAAGCAGACAAAGAGCTGCTCGGAACTTCTAAAGCTATGCGTGTGATCCAAATAGATGTGTAAAGCTCACACCGGACACAGCAACACCAAGGCTGGGTCTGCCTCCTCCTGGGACAGCGCTTTCAGGTTCACCACCTGATCCCTAAAAAGGGTCATGGGAATCTTGGGCAAATAGCAAGAAATCCCGGGGTCTCAGGATCATGTGAGAGTAACCCGGACCGAACTCCAGGCATGATTCGCTGACAGAGAATGCCTGCAGGTCCCCTACCCTCTTGATGGAAGTGAGCGCAGTCAGGAGGGCAGTCTTGAAAGAGAGTGCCTTATGCTCAGCTGACTCCAAGGGCTCAAAGGGAGCTCCCCGTATACCCCGAAGGACTACAGAGAGGTCCCACAAGGGGACGAGGTGTGGTCTGGAGGGATTCAACCTCCTAGCGCCTCTCAGGAACCTGATGATCAAGTCGTGCTTCCCCAAGTACTTACTATCTACAGCATTGTGATGAGCCAAAAATAGCAGCTACATACAGTGCATCCAGAAATTATTCACAGCGCTTCACTTTTTCCACATTTTGTTATGTTACAGCCTTATTCCAAAATGGATTAAATTCATTATTTTCCTCAAAATTCTACAAACAATATCCCATAATGACAATGTGAAAGAAGTTTGTTTGAAATCTTTGCAAATTTATTACAAATAAAAAATGAAAAAAATCACATGTACAAAAGTATTCACAGCCTTTGCTCAATACTTTGTTGAAGCACCTTTGGCACCAATTACAGCCTCAAGTCTTTTTGTGTATGATGCTACAAGCTTGGCACACCTATTTTTGGGTAGTTTCTCCCATTCTTCTTTGCAGGACCTCTCAAGCTCCGGGTCCCGTGTGGGTGTGTTTGTGCCACAACTGGGCACACAGGGGCGGGGGGTCCGCCACTGGAGCACCATACCTGCAAAAATGGGACGGTGGACAGTGGTCGTGACGATGGACATGTGCACCAGACATGTGACCCAGGAAAAGAGAAAACCACTCTTTTGTTGAACTTTTGGGTACCGCAGCCTCTTTGGCATGCAGCAAAAAAATGAAACAAAGGATTCTCCTCCTGGTCCTCCACCGGGGGATGGAGTGGTCTGCTCACCAGCTCCAGAGAAGCAGGTCTCCTCGCCCCTGGGTCGCCCGTCTCAGGGGCACTTCGAAGCCTTCCTCGGGTTCTTAGCGGCCGGCCGTAAGACGGGTGGCGTCTGCTTCCTGCGTTGGGCTCCATGCCGGGGCCGGGTCACGGGGGCGTGCTGTGGCAGAGCTGGTGTTGTTGCTGCAGGAGGATGCCCTTGGCGACGAGCAGACGGGGTGCAGGGTCTTGTGCCACGCCAGGGCAGGATGTGTTGTATGGCCTCCGTCTGCTTATTCACCACCAAGAAATGCTGGGCAAAGTCCTCGACGGTGTCGCTGAACAGGTCAACCTGGTAGATGGGGGCGTCAAGGAACAGTGCCTTGTCAGCCTCTCACATCTCAACCAAGTTGAGCCAAAGGTGGCGCTCCTGGACCACTAGGCTGGACATCGCCTGCCCGAGAAACCTCGCCGTGACCTTCATCGCATGGAGAGCGAGGTCGGTTGCCGAGTGCAGTTCCTGCATCAATCCCAGGTCAGAACTACCCTTGTGCAGTTCTTTTAGCACCTTGGCTTGGTGTACTTGCAGGAGAGCCATGGCGTGCAGGGCAGAGGCGGCTTGTCCAGTGGCACCGTAGGCCCTAGTCATTAGGGATGACGTAAACCTACAGGCCCTGGATGGGAGCCAGGGGCACCCACGCCAGGTGGCATTGCTCTGCGGGTCATGTTGCCATGGTCATGTTCTCGCAATGAGGACAAGATCCATCCACGAACGATGTCTCCACGTGGGCAGCGCCCAGACACGTAAGACAGCGATCATGGCCCTCAGAAGCGGAGAGATAACGACCGCAACCAGGAATAACACACAAAAGGAAAGGCATCTTTAAAAAGACGTTCCCTGTCTGCCGCTCTTTTAGAATGAAAATATACTCTTTTTAGAATATACTCTTTTGTTATTCTGCCAAAGCGCCCAGGGGCGTTCTCTGCACTCCACGGGTGCAGAGGGGGAGAAGTTGCTGAAATGCACCATAAAATCCAGCAGATGAGGTGAATGAACTCGCGGATGAATTCAGCTTCAATGAATAGAACCGCTTGGCTCCGAAAATCTGAATGAGTGGTTGCATACCAGCTCCTTTTACACCTGTATGTCCGGGGGAGTGGCATGCAAATTCCACTCACCAATTCCCATTGGCCTTTTTTCAAAAAAGCAGAGGTGTTTGGGGCTCCCAAGAGTGACCCCTAGTGTCACTACATCGACAAAACTTTGAGTGAGTGACAGATAGGGAACTATGTTTTTTTTTTTTGAAAATGTAAAAATGCAGAAAGTTTTTTGTGAGGGGTAGGGTTAGGGGTTAGAATCTATAGTTTGTACAGTATAAAAATCATTATGTCTATGGAGAGTCCTCAAAAGGATAGCCACACCAACGTGTGTGTGTGTGTGTGTGTGTGTGTGTGTGTGTGTGTGTGTGTGTGTGTGTGTGTATAGGCAGTAAATGACTAGCTTTCATTGAGCCCAGTAGAACCTATGGATTCTGGTCTGATCTGATGGATTGAGTGGATGTGAATGCGATAGGTCTGTGGAAGTGGACAGATTCCAGGACCACAGGCTGATCCTTCAGGCTTCCAGCAGCCTAATGTGACACTAATGCGTTTCAAATAGGGCAGGTCCTTCCATTTTCAGCCTGAAATATTTATTCCTCTTCTTAAAATTGTCTGTTAGTATTGCTGTTAATGTCTGTCTTCTGTGTAATCTCTGAACCAGTAACCTTCATCAACATTTATGCGTAACACTTTACATAAATGTTCCCTTTGTTTAGGATTTATAAATGGGTTCATTAATGACTAATTATTTGTTTACAAATGCATTATTGATATAAATAAAAATGGTGACTGTCATGTAATACTTGCCAAATAGTGAACCATTTTACTCTGCATGTTATAAATGCTTAATAACACTTATTCATTATTTGAAACCTATGAAAATTTACCTTAATGTAAACTGGAAACATATAAAGAATTTTAAAGGTGTTGCCAGTATTTAAAACTTGATCATAAAGTTCAGTATGGTTTAATGGTCATCACAATTTATTATATGGTTTATGCTGTGAATGATCATGAAGACATGAAAAGGGGGACTTTAGGTAACTAGGACTAGGAAAGTTGGGACACCACTCCAGCACCATTCTTTTGACATCAACATGATGAGGAAAGTGACAACACAAGTGAATCAAGACATTTCAATAATTAACATAAATACAATGTGGGCTGTTGCAAAATGACATAATATCTCCTTTTAATCTCAACATTATAATCTATGTTTGCACTATTGTTACATAAATCATGAATTAGGGCATTTTATGATTTTCTGCAAGCAAAATATATATATTTTTTTATTATTATTAACACATTACAGTACATAGTAACTACAGTATGTATGATACATAGTAGATGTTTACCCATGCCTGTTTTTTCTAAAAGTGCTCTCAAATGGGTGAAATGGATGCTTATTATACAGCTACCTAACAAATAACCAAATACTTGGACATAAAATATGTATTTGAGTTAAAATGATTTTTTTAGCTTACTTGTAGAGACAGTATATAGTAAAAATACTGTAGGATTGGGAGTAACGTAATATATGTAACAGAATTATGTATTTAAAATACAAAATATTAATAACTGTACTTCAGTTACAATTCAAGTTAAAATTTAATTAGTTGGTAATCAGAAAACAGTAACATTCAAAAAAGTATTTTGATTACTGAAGAAATTACTTTTCTTGATTACTTTTTACATTTGTTTAATTTAGTATTTAGTTTATTCAGTAAAAAAAAAAAAAAAAAAAAAATATCCATATAAATTATGTGATCCTAGGAGTGTTTAAACAGCGTTTGTGTTACATTCATCCGGGTAGACAGAGAGCACTTTCACACTGAGTGAAAAGGTGGATATGACGGTATTAAGGAACTTTCCCTTTGGGAGGTTAATAGAGAATTCCCATGTGATCAGAAAAATATGTAGTTTTGCACACTCTGTGGGGTTTTGAAGTAAGTTTGGAGCAGCAGAAATAGTTCATCTTGTGTAAATTGTCATGTAAACATTTAGCTTAATGCTAAGCTAAAATGCTATTTCTAGCCCACATCCACATCTCACCAGGCATCATATTGTTCTCTATCAAGAAAATCAATGTTAGATCATATTATTATTTATTTATTTATTTTTCTCTCTCTAGTAAGATCTTTGATATTAGAGCAAAAATTTACTGCAAAAATTGTATTATGTATGTAATTTATGAGAGTTTTCCTGTATAGAATATCTACAACTCCTTAAAACAAGATAAGAAGCAACAATGCATACAATATTTACTGTAGGCTTTTTCAGATAATATATTTTTAGTACAAGCATATTTTGTCTTACTGTACTGGCAGATTTATTTATTTATTTATTTTTTTTTTCACTTGTTATTAACTTGTTTATAGTCAAAATCTGCCAGTGCTGAAGCAGTAATCCAAAGCATTTAGATTACATTTTTGTCCTTGAGTAATCTAACAGAATGTTACAAATTAAATTTTACAGCATGTATTCTGTAATCTGTAGTGGAATACATTTTAAAAGTAACCCTCTCAACCCTAAGCATTTCTATAGACAACGGTCATTTTTCAGAAATATTTTTACCGCTGAATGCCACAATTGACCATTTAGAATCAAGTACACCATAGATCCATATGAAAATACAATATAATCAGTGGTGTAGTCAGGGCCATATGCACGTATACGCCATATTCATTCTTTTTTTTCCCAGGGCTGTTTGCGTATTACGACTTCTAAAGATCAATATTTGCATATACCATCGGAAAATCCACTTGTTTTGCTGCTTCAGAAGTCCGTAATCTATTGTCGTGTTAGCTTCCCTTTAACTGTGTCCCATGCTGTTTCGTGAAACTGCCGATCCTTTGTTGTAATGGGTGTATTATCACTTGAATTCTACAATTCCCTGCCTCTGACAACTGCTGTCACCGCCATTATCGACTGAGGGAAGAAATGGCAGTGAGTGGTGAGAGAGAGAGACACTCTTACGCTGAAGCAGTGTCAAGTAAAATGAAATAAAATACATAAAACGCATGAAAAAATTAAAGCAATTAATGCAGTATAATTGTTTTTTTTTTGTTTTTGTTTTTTTCACTTCTTAAAACTTCACTAATGTTTTTCCCCACTAACGTGGCTAAAAATGGCATATATACATTTTCAGGCGGTACTCACTCTATTGCACATCCTAGCACAAAAACTGATTATGTGAAACAGTGCACGATTATTCATTATGTGCGACACATGTCCCGGGCACACTGTTATAAACACAAAAGTAAATTTACTGTATGGAGAATTGAGACTTCACTCACAAGTGTTTAGCCAGTTGTGGGGAAACATAGGCAAGCTGCCATACTGTCTCTCTTCTCACGAAAACGCTCTCTCACTGTCATCTGAACGAGTGTCAAAAGCGAAACTGCACGAGAGAGACCCAGCATGTGTGCGATAGAGTCTGAACGGCAGCCAGAGAAAATAACAGTTTTGAGTTTTAACATCAGCAAATTAAATTTAAGCATTCAGTTAGATTTGTATATGTACACTAGTGGCCAAAAGTTTGGAATAATGTACAGATTTTGCTCTTATGGAAAGAAATTGGTACTTTTATTCACCAAAGTGGCATTCAACTGATCACAATGTATAGTCAGGACATTAATAACGTGAAAAATAACTATTACAATTTGAATTTTTTTTTTTCAGAACTTCTTAAACTACTTCAAAGTGTTCTCATCAGAAAATCCTCCACGTGCAGCAACAACAGCTTTGCAGATTCTTGGCATTCTAGCTGTCAGTTTGTCCAGATACTCAGGTGATATTTCACCCCACAATTCCTGTAGCACTCGACATAGATGTGGCTGTCTTGTCGGGAACTTCTTACACACCTTACAGTCTAGCTGATCCCACAAAAGCTCAATGGGGTTAAGATCCATAACACTCTTCCAATTATCTGTTGTCCAATGTCTGTGTTTCTTTGCCCACTCTAACCTTTTCTTTTTGATTTTCTGTTTCAAAAGTGGCTTTTCCTTTGTAATTCTTCCCATAAAGCCTGCACCCCTGAGTCTGCTCTTTACTGTTGTACATGAAACTGGTGTTGAGCAGGTAGAATTCAATGAAGCTGTCAGCTGAGAACATGTGAGGCGTCTATTTCTCACACTAGAGACTCTGATGTACTTATCCTCTTGTTTAGTTGTACATCTGGCCTTCCACATCTCTTTCTGTCCTTGTTAGAGCCAGTTGTCCTTTGTCTTTGAAGAATGTTATGTACACCTTTGTATGAAATCTTCAGTTTTTTTTTTTCTTTTTTTTTTTTTGGCAATTTCAAGCATTGTATAGCCTTCATTCCTCAAAACAGTGATTGACTGATGAGTTTCTAGAGAAAGCTGTTTTGTTTTTGTCGTTTTTGACCTAATATTGACCTTAAGACATGCCAGTCTATTGCATACTGTGGCAACTCAAAAACAAACACAAAGACAATGTTAAGCTTCATTTAATGAACCAAATAGCTTTCAACTGTTTTTGATATAATGGCAAGTGATTTTCTAGTACCAAATTAGCCATTTAGCATGATAATTCAAGGATAAGGTGTTGGAGTGATGGCTGCTGGAAATGGGGCCTGTCTAGATTTGATAAAAAATTACTTTTTTCAAATAGTGATGGTTCTGTTTTTTACATCGGTAATGCCCTGACTATACTTTGTGATCAGTTGAATGCCACTTTGGTGAATTAAAGTACATTATCAAACAAAATATGTACATTATTCCAAACTTTTGGCCGCCAGTGTATGTCTAATAATGCATTGGCAATGTACACTTAAGTCTATCTTGCCAATAAAGCTCGATATGAAATGAATCTGCCCATTTATACCTTTTATTTAAAAATAATATAAATTATTCCACTGGGAAATGCCAGAAGATTTTGCCAAACTTTTAATTACAGCATGTCCACTGATTGTATTGCATGTATACATATACTTTTGTCAAAGACTGATAGAATTTGAGCAGCTATAGCTGTAATTATGTTGACCATATTAGTTTAATGAGGCATCATTTGGGTCTGACTCCGACTCTGCTCCCTTTCTCATCTAGAAATGTCGGGGAAAAGAAGAGGGGAGAAGAGGAAGGTCAGTTTAACTGGCTATTTTAGAAAGTAACTAAATATTTTCATAGTCTAAGTGTGTCTCCACTAAAGTTATGGTGTTAAACATGTTTGAAATAGTAGGTTGCCATCTGTGGACTGAAATTTGAGTGGTGCTTGGGCTGGACAGGCTTCGCTGATGCCCACTATTGGTCCACATTGAGTAACATTAACATACTCAAAGGGACTATCAAATTATGTGGACAACACTGAATTGGCTTTAATGTCAATTTGTGGAATTTGATGTTGTGCCAATTTTCTTTATTATGACGGCCAAATCACCTGTTTATAATCATCTAATTCTGATCTATAATCTCTCACATCTCTTATTTTACCCAAATTTGATGGGCATTACAACTTGAAGTAGCCAAAGATGAAGTATTATTATTTTCTTATTATTATTAAACACATGCAGGACCATGTAGTTTTATGGTTAAGGTACAGCTTGAATAATATTTTGAGGTATCTTGAGTCAAATTGTGTGGGTGGGGGGTGCATGCTTCTGGGTGTGACTGGGTATTAGTAAACCACTTATTTTTTTAGGACTACACCACTGAACATAACATACATATATATACATATATGATGTCACTTTGTTTAAATTAGTTCACATTTACTATATAGTCTAGTCAAAAAAGAGTTAATAATGTTGACAAATTATAAAGATGTATAATTTGTCAACATTATGAACAATTTTGAACAGTACACTATATAGTAATTGTGAACTCATTTAAGCAAAGTAAAGTCAAACCCATGGGTGGGGTCAATGAGCATCAACAGGATATATATATATATATTACAGTTTTTACCAATACATTTTTTTTATTTTTCCCTGTATTTCAAAATGACAGGAAAATGTTATTAAAATCACAAGAATAAACTGTTTATCGAAATGTGTCACGTGATTTAACAAAAAAGTTCTGTGTAAATGGAATACATTAAATATCTGTTTTTTTTAACAAAAATAACTGTAAAAATAAAGTATTCTTTATTGACAAAAGTAGCATAATTTTCTCTAATTTTACCAAAAAATTGCTTTTTTTATGGTGATATATCACTGTCAAATACATAAAAAATACTGTTAATAATACATTTAAAAATGTATAATTGCAAGAAAATATATGACTAAAGAAAGAAATATTTTGTCATTTTGCATAACTTAACCACTACTTTACATACATAAATTGAAAAAAAATAAAATAAAAAAAAACACAGGTATTGACTATCCTGTGAGACAATTAAAAACTAAATTTGATCAGATTTTGACTTTCACTTTATCACTACATTTGTATTAATTTAAAGATTTTATTGTTAAATAAGTACATTTCATGTTATAAAAACCTGTGTAAAACCATAGAGTTAAATTAAAAAAGTTAATAACTGTTTTTTATGCTTCCTTACATTTATATGACATGTAAATCAAGCATAAATTATCCATCACTAAATTCCCCTATCACTATCATTCCAAAATACAACATATATCACCAATTAAAAAGGATGTGGCTTGAATGAACAAAATGAACTTACTATGTATTGAAAGAATCAATTAACATTTTTACGTGATGTGCAAAGCAAGTACATTAAAAACATTAAAATATTGATCTGGAACAGACACCTTTATTGTCATGCATATTAATTTGGAAATAATATCTACTTATTTATTGAACCATATGCGGAAAAATCAGTTTGCATGTATTTAAGGTTTACATGCATGTAGCTTCTAATTAGAGGAGTTTTCTTTTGGAGAAGGAATATACTTCTGTTGTCTCTGAGCGTGCACTTTTCCTCCATTAAGATCCTGCTGTCCGAGTGGATTCAAAAGTAAGTCATTTCAAGTTCAATCATATCTTCTGTTATTATATTTTTAATGCAGGAACTATACAAATATTAAATTGAGATGTATTTATATAAATATACCAAACAGTACTTAATGTTGGAAGGAGACATAGAGCAAGTTGCAAGTTTAGGTAACTGAAGTAACCTCTTAGTTTAACGATGATACTTTAGGAAATGTAGAATACAAAACGAACAGCACCAGTTATCTAAAGAGCATTTGTTTTGTCCATCTACAGATATTAATTTAAATGATGAATTATGTGCTTAACTTAAGCAGCTCCTCGGTGGATCAACAGAGGTGCAATCTCTACATTTTACAAGCATTTTAATGTTGAGGAATTTTAGTTTAGTGGAGTTAGCCTGTGATTCTTTAGATTCAATTATTTTTTTTTTTCTTTAAGGTTACTCTTGTGTAATTTAACGGATAGACTTATATGCTATTCGTTTTTCTCCCCATTCTATATTGTGAGCTTAAAGGACTTAAAGGACTAGTTTCCCAACCTAGTTTGAACAAGGTGGATGTATTTTGTTGTTTGCATGGTACAAGTTTCCGAGGTAAGTGTGTGTGTGTGTGTGTGTGTGTGTATGTGTGTGTGCATGCATGTGCCTGTGTGTTTACTGCAATATAGCCATATTTCTTTATTTGATCTAAATGAACATAAAATCAACATAAACTGTTGTGTACATGCACAAGTTTGATCATTTGTAGGGAAGTCTTTCAATCCATTGTGAATGTAACTAGCCTTCAGGTGTTTGCTGAGTAGCGCTTTACAAACCAAACACATGTATGCAGAACTTGATCGGCACAGTCTTCACTGATGACTTTATATCTCGTCAGAAGACATTGGAGTCAGAAAAGACTTCTGGTGAACTTGCTGAGATTCTCTTGATTCGTTACTTAAAGGTATTATGGTCTTAGTTGTTTAATATTGTTCTGTGGTTCAACAGACCTTGATTTTACATAGTATAATTTGAGCCTGTCCCAAACTTAAAGGGATAGTTCACTCAAAAATAAAACCTCTTTCATTTACTGACCCTCATGTCATCCCAGATGTGTATGAATTTTTTCTCCTGTACACGAGAAGACACAAGATATTTTTTTCAGAAAAATATCTCAGCTCTGTCGGTCCATACAATGCAAGTGAAAGGATACCAACATTTTAAAACTCCAAAAAGCACATAAAGGCAGCATAAAAGTAATCCATAAGACCCCAGAGGCCGAATTAACGAAACATTTTTAAGAAGAAAATTCTTCTTAACTACCATTTTCTTCTTAATTTCTAACTTATCTTTTTTCTTAAGACTGTTCTTAAGAAAAAACTTGAGAATCATTCAAATTTTCAAAAAAAAAAAAAAAAAGTCATTGGAAATAACATATTTTTTATTTTAATTTTTTTTTTTATCCCCTTTTCTCCCCAATTTTGGAATGCCTAAGTCCCACTACTTACTAGGTCCTCATGATGGCACAGCTACTCACCTCAATCCGGGTGGCGGAGGACAAGTCTCAGCAGCCTCCGCTTCTGAAACAGTCAATCCATGCATCTTATCATGTGGCTTGCTGTGCATGACATCACGGAGACTCAGCATGTGGAGGCTCATGCTACTCTCTGCAATCCACACATAACTTACCACGCGCCCAACTGAGAGCAAGAACCACTAATCGCGACCACAAGGAGGTTACCCCATGTGACTCTACCTTCCCTAGCAACCGGACCAATTTGGTTTCTTGGGAGACCTGGCTAGAGTCACTCAGCACACCCTGGATTCGAACTCACGACTCCAGGGGTGGTAGTCAGTGTCAATACTCGCTGAGCTACACAGGCCCCCGTAAATAACATCTTAAAGTTAGGATGACCTCACAGTTGTCTTAAATTCTAAAAGGTAAGATGTTTAATGAATTGAACTGGGTTGTTTTAAATGTGATGCATTCTATCATATTGAGTCTGAAGTCGCAATGGGCTGTTTATGAAGTAATGTGATTTTAGATCAAAAAACGTTTCTGACTGTTTTGTGAATAATTATATTTTTATTTTCAGCTTTCAAACCATGCAAATATTATCACCAAATTCAAACAATAAATGTTGTTTTGAAGCTTCTTAATCTGGTGTCCAATCTTGCTAATTCAAACAGATGCGCTGCATATAGCGCTCTCTTTCCGCGATCTTTAGAGTTCATAGAAACATAATAATTATAACATTAGAAAGATGAGACTTTCTTTTTCACCCCCATACACATCCCTATCGGAGTTGGGCACAGCTGAGACAGCCACCGCCACCCTTTCCCATTTACCCGCCTCTTAATTTCCGACGTGATATAATTATCAAGCTTCCCAAGGAGAACTTTTTCCTTGCAGTAATTTCCTCAACCAGAACCTCTTGTCTACTAAAGTTTTTGTTTCTTTTCTTTTCCTCCATGTCAAATTAAAAGTTATCAAATGGTTAGCAGCAAGTAAATTCTCCTATGACGGTTAATATCGTTAAACTGACACATCTCGTGCATTTTACATTCAAAAAAATGATCGCGAGGTGCAAGCTATTTAAAAAAATATATACATTTATTGTTACGATTAGAAATTCCATTAGCAACTCCATTAGCAGGCTGATCAGACAATGTCAAAGCCTGTCTTTTAAATTGTACAAAGATCGTAAGAATGTTCCTAAAAATTGTTAAGATGTTCTTAAGAAAATATTTGAGAACTTCTTCAGATTTTTTCAAGAATTGCACTTAGGCACGTGTGTACGATCTTCGTATAATTTATCCTAAGAACTTTCTTAATTTTTTTCTTCAGAAGCAATATGATATGTGTGAGTGAGACACAGATCAATATTTAAGTCCTTTTTTTAACTATCGCTTCAGAAGGTATATATTTAACCACTGGAGTCATATAGATTAGTTCACCCAAAAATGAAAATTCTCTCATAATTTATTCACCCGCATGCCATCCCAGATGTGTTTGACTTTCTTTCTTCTCCAGAACACAAATGAAGATTTTTAAAAGAATATCTCAGCTCTGTTGGGCCATTCAATTCAAGTGAATGATAGTTGATAAAAGTAATCCATTTGACTCGAGTGGTTTAATCAATGTCTTCTGAGGTGATCCAGTTGGTTTTGGGTGAGAACAGACCAAAATAAAACCCCTTGTTCACTGTACATATTGCCATTACGATCTCTAAGCATAATCATGATTTCAAGCTCAATTACACTTCCTGGTCCTTAATGCATTTGTACAGCGCTAGATGGCACTATAGGAAGTGTAATCGAGCTTGAAATCATGATCGCCAAGGAGATTTATTGTGAAAAATTCATTATATTTTGGTCTATTCTCACCTACAATAAAACCAACTGGGTCACTTCAAAAGATATAGATTTAACTACTGGAGTCCTATGGATTACCTTTTATGTTGCCTTTATGTGCTTTTTGGAGCTTAGGTTTTGGTCCCCATTCACTTGCATTGAATTAACCTACAGAGCTGAGATATTCTTCTAAAAATCTTTGTTTGTTCAGCAGAAGAAAGTCATACATATCTTGGATGGCATGAGAGAGAGTAAATGATGGGAGAATTTAATTTTTGGGGGAATTATCCTTTTAAAGAAGATAAAAAAATAAAAATAAAAATTGTTCTTTAATTATGCCACTTTTTCTATTTCTGGAATCTGGAAGATTCAGAAGAGCCAAATGTTGGATATTCACTAGTCGCCCTGTTAACAGCAGACAGAGAACTCACAGATGCTGCAATTCAACACAGTCTGGTCAGAAATTTCATTGTTCTTGAATGTGAAGTCATCACCCACCTGCCCAGGCTTTTCAGATTTCTTTTTACGTTTGGACTGATTTATGCATTAGATCTGAGCTCCCCAAAAGAGTTTTAAAGACAGGGGGCTTTATAGGGTTTTCACATTGAAGGATGTGCAACACTAATGCAGCTGTAGACAATTTATCCTGTCACTGTCAGATGTGTTTGTTTTTTCAGTGTTGTGCCTCATGTTTTGTCAATAATTGTACCTTGTCTTTTTATATCAAATATGTTTACTACATGCGGTTTGCTTATTATATATATATATAAATATATATATATATATATATATATATATATATATATATATATATATATATATATATATATATATTATGTTTAAGTTGCAAATTTTTCACATTTAAGGAAACTAAAAAACAAAAACAAGGCAGTTGCAAAACTTTTTTAATACTACTAGCACATTTCAAGTCACCTAAAATTAAGTTAACATGGCTTAAAAAAAATAAGTTAATACTAAGCATATTTATGATTTCAAAAACATATATATTTTTAAGTTGTATAAATATATTAATTAAGTTTGCAGAACTTTACATTTTGAGTTGTGGTTAATTAAAATAACCATTAGTAATTGCATATTTTGATTGGACCAAAATCATTTCTTTTAATTTATAGTTTCTGAGATAAACAAGTTATGCATACTTTAGACTTAAGTTTTGATACTAGTAAAAGTAAAGGCAATCAGTTGCCTCAATTTTTTTTAAGTTAGTAGAACTTATATGGGTTTACAGTGTTTTTAAACCCTCCAAAAATTGGCTCCATTGTAAGTGCCTCACTTAAATAAAAGGAAGGACGAGTCAAAATAGTTTTGTGATAATCAACACTGAAACAAATGCTTTCGATTGAGCTTAACTTTTATTGAACCTGTATTCCCTTAAGCTTTGAATATGGTATGCACAACAGACTTCAGAAATAAATGGATTCATTTCATACTGTGTGCTGCCTCTGTAGACTCGTTTGACAGTCATTGAAGAATGAGAAAATAGAATTGACATTTATAACTGGCATTATACCTAGTTCTAGTAACTTGACCTAATCGACTTCATCTAACGTGATATAAACATGTAGGCTAAACAAGACAAGAAGGCTTAAATGTGGAGAACATAACTGATTCAAGTTAAATGAAAACCATTCATTCACGTTAAACAAAAACCATTCATTCAAGTTTGTTTTACTTGGTCCATTTTATTGGGTTTAAATTGATTCCATTTTGTTAAGAGAACTTGTTTCAATCATGTGGAACCACTGTCCATGATCGAATCATGTTCAGCCAAAGTGCTATTCTTTTTTAGCGTAATTTGTCATGTTTAAATGTTCAAATGTTCATTCTGCTTTTATTATTATTTTAAATATGTGTGTGTGTGTGTGTGTGTGGGGGGGGGGGGGGGGGTGGTTTAAGTGGTTTACGAGGACTTTTTTTTAGGTTACAAACTGGTAATTACAAGGGTATTATGCAACAAATGTGGTTTATGAGGACATTTCTAATGTCCCCATAATTTAAATCACTTAAAAAACATACTAAACAATGTTTTATTTAAAATGTAAAAATGCAGAAAGTTTTTTGAGAGGGCTAAGTTTAGGGGTAGGGTTAGGGTTTTGGGATAGAATCTATAGTTTGTACAGTATAAAAATCATTATGTCTATGGAGAGTCCTCATAAGGATAGCTGCACCAACATGTGTGTGTGTGTGTGTGTGTGTGTGTGTGTGTGTGTGTGTGTGTGTGTATGTGTGTTTGATATTATGTTTTAATTCATATTATGTTAAGGCTAAAAGGCCATAGTATTTTTTTTTTTCTCAGGGGCAGAAAAAAAAAAATGTTGTTCCCAGAGCAAAAAAATTTTAGAGACTGGTTTGTCAGCTTTAAAAAATGATGAACCAGTGAAAAAAGCAACAAAAGTGTTGAGTGTGGAAAATATGGTTAAGCATTTAAAGCCGTTGCTAATGAGCTCTTGCAATATGCTGAACAAAGGAATTTGTATGTTGTTTTTGCAAATAATAAAAATACATTAAATTGGTGGTGGTGTATTTTTTAATTAGTATTGTGAACTATTTTCCAAAATGTTTCTACAGGCATAAAGTTTTAATTCTATAGCATAACCTTTATGTAAGATTATTATTTATATTATTTTATTTGTATTTTTGGGCAGCTGCTGCAAAAATGTCACTATTTCAGTGATTTTAAAGTATTATGCAGACAAATTCGTTTTTTGCAGTTTCTATTTTTTAAATGAAAAATGACACAATGCAAAAGTACAGTTAACCTACATTTAGAGAAAGAAAATGTATTTATTTTGACAGTTTATTGATGTATTTGAATAATAAAAAAAATGGCAGATTTTTTTTTTGAAACACTTCTGACAGTTAATTTAAACCTGTTTTGTGTGTGTGTGTGTGTGTGTGTGTGTGTGTGTGTGTGTGTGTGTGTGTTTTATATATATAAATGGTCTTAGATTTACAGTATTTTTTTTTGTAATAACAATAGTAATTATCTGTATTTAAGCTTTATCATTCTTTTAAAGATAATCTTTCTGTGTTTTAGAGGTGTATTATTCTATTCTAACAATGAATATATGTTAAAAGTAAAAGATTTCATGGAATTATAGGGAGATTTCTTGTAGAATTACAGTAATAGATGTTAATTATGGTAAAGCTAATAATTGTTTACAGTTTATCTATGTTTTAATCCGGCAGTACTTTTCTGTTTTTCAACAGACATTTTCCAGCACCCCTGCTGCCAGAAAATTAGCGTTTTTATTTTTTTATTTTTTACAGTGTATAATTTCAGAAAAGAGTAAAGACATGCTGTCAGTTTACAAGAAAGCCTCTGAAAAACAACAGGATGTATAAGCAAATCTGATTAAATGTCATATTTAACTTTATGCTCAAGAGATTGCTGTTTGGCCTTTGAAAAGGAGCCTTGATCCAACCATTTCCACAGAGATTTGAGTAGCAGACAATAATGTCACTGTGATTGGTTTGATGGAACAGAAGGCCTTATGGGAACTTGCACTGACAGTTTGTTTGACAACATTCCTAAGGCAATGCCTTCCCCATATGTTCATCTCACATGCTCTGGCAAACATTCCTGTAGAATGCACAGATACATATTTAAGAGCACATAATATTTCCTGTAAATCCTGGGCCCCTCTGTGAACCAGGTAGATTTTGTCTTATTTTGAGTGCTGGTCATCCTGAATGGCTTAATGAAGACCATTTAGAGTAATGGAGGAAATAGTGTTTATGAAATCTCTTACAGAGGTCATGGAAAACAGGATTTTCCTTGTACTTTTGAAATAAAACATTTGATGGACAATGTAGACATACCTGTACTTAAATGGTCACAATCTACTCATATTCAGTATTCAGCAACTTGGCCCAGCCAAATGAACTACTGTGTGAACTACAGATTTTACATCTGAAACGATTAGCCAGTCATAACCGGAGGTTATTTACATAAAGAAGTTTTAATGGTACAGTAGCAAAAACAGATGTTGAAGGGTGGTTTCACATATAGTCCATTTTAAACGAACCAAATCAAGTTCAGTTAAAGTGAACCAGAAAGGGAACCAGCTGCAAATGACCTCAGTGCTTTTGGTGTTCACAATGTAAGTGGACTTAAAAGAGGACCCAGTTTTTTTGTTTTTTTTTGGTCCTCTTAGATTTGATGTGCTCTCAGACCTTTTTTTGTTCACACCACAACTCCTTAAGAACTCAGACCCATGGCAGTCACGATTATGACATTTGGCTAACAATTAATTGTTAATATATACTGTTAATACATGTCTCTCCTTTTTTGTCAACTTTACATTTACACTGTTTTTAATATAACCCAGACAGCCAATTCTAACCTATTCGATTCTACACTATTATGCAATAGTAGTATATATATACATATCTGTCCTAAATTCTTCACTTTCACATGTTATGTTAAGGCTCTCCCACAAACATTTATTACGCATGAAGGAAAACATTTGAGACTATGCGTATTTGAAAATATGTTTCTTCACCAGAATAAAGCGGGCATCTCTTTCTGCATGTCATTAACACTGCGTGTATAAATAAACCCAAAACCTGCCATTGCTATTACGCAATTGTTAAATTAAAGTGAAACGGAGCTCTTTGTTCACTATCAAAATTCTCGATTGTATATTCGAGGGAGTTTGGCGCAAACCTCCGCAGACAGCACGCATCACAGCGCTTCACGCGCTCTTCAGATGCTGCTCTGAGTGCGGCCAGTCCGCAGTTCATTTGGAGTGCTCAGATAATACAACAAGACAGGAAAATGAGACATAACCCAGTCGTGGTAATAATGGTATTTCTATATTCACTTAAAATTCCTTTTTTCAGACAGTAAAATGTGATTTGAATTTAAAATTCACAATAAGCGTGGTTAGATCAAATAATCTTCATCAGGCGATTATATAAAACAGTTATGGCAAGCCCCGAGGTACTTAGCTATGTCATAACGAAATACAAAGTGGATTGGTACCTCTTTGCCTTCACATCACACAAATCAGTCGAACCACAAAAGGACCCACAAACAAACTGTAGGGGGGTCTGAGATCATTTGGGTTGTTCACATATACACGTTATATCACTTTGAGACCGTTTGGAGTGCTCAAACAAACTAGGTGTGAAAACGCCCTAAAGGGCACTCAGTAAGTTTTTGTTCATGTCGTCTTAGATTTACACTGACACCTAGTGGCCTGGATGCAGCATTATTCAAATGCAATAGTTTTCAGTTACAGATGCTAATGTAAAAATTCAAAATTCACAGTCAGTCATTATTAATTTAATCCATGAGTGAAAGTGTCAAATAACAGGATGGTTACTAAGATTAAGCGAGTAGTATTTGGCTGGTCATGTGATTCTAACATAGCAGCACCCATGAGGGGACCCTCTCCATGTAGAATTAAACAGCTTTTATAATGTTACTGATATGACTGGAGTCTTCATTTTAATGTGAGTGGTCATGATTTTATACATAAGTTTCAATATTACAATTCATTTCTTAAGGAGTACAGCTTTTTTAATGAGGAAAAATACTGAGTGCACCTTTAATTCTAAGGGTCTGAGAGAGGGTGGAAAATGGTAAAACTGAATTATGACTTAATATATATATATATATATATATATATATATATATATATATATATATATAGCCCTTTGCTATGACACTTGACATTTAGCTCAGGTGCATCCCATTTATCTGGATCATCTTTGAGATGTTTCTACACTTTGATTGGAGTCCACCTGTGGCAAATTCAATTGACTGGACATGATTTAAAAAGGCACACATCTGTCTATATAAGGTCTCACTGCAGAAAATGCATATCAGAGCAAAAACCAAGCCATGAGGTCAAAGAAACTGCCTGCAGAGCTCAGAGACAGGATTGTGTTGAGGCACAGATCTGGGGAAGACTACAAATTTGTTTTTGGCTGCATTGAAGGTTCCCGCGAGCACAGTGGCCTCCATAACTCTTAAATGGAAGAAGTTTGGAACAACCAGGACTCTTCCTAGAGCTGGCTGCCTGGCCAAACTGAGCAATCGGGGGAGAAGGGCCTTAGTAAGAGAGGGGACCAAGAACCCAATAGTCACTCTGGTTGAGCTCCAGAAAAAATGTGTGGAGATGGGAGAAACTTGCAGAAGGACAACCATCACTGCAACACTCCACCAATCTGGGCTTTATGGCAGAGAGGCTAAATGGAAGCCTCTCCTCAGTGCAAGATACAAAATGTATCTAAAGGACTCTCAGACTATGAGAAATAAGATTCTCTGGTCTGAAGAAATGAAGATTGAACTGTTTGGCCTCAAATCCAAGCGTCATGTTTGGAGGAAACCAGGCACCGCTCATCACCTGCACAATACCATCCCAACGGTGAATCATGGTGGTAGTAGCATCATGCTGTGGGGGTGTTTTTCAGCGGCAGGGACTGGAGGAGTGATCAGAGTTGAAGGAAAGCTGAACGCAGCAAAATACAGAGATATTCTTAATGAAAACCTGGTCCAGAGTGCTCAGGACCTCAGACTGGGCCGAAGGTTCACTTTCCAACAGGACAATGACCCTAAGCACACAGCCAAGACAATGCAAGAGTGGCTTAGGAACAACTCCGTGAATGTCCTTGAGTGGCCCAGCCATAGCCCGGACTTGAACCCAATCGAACATCTTTGGAGAGATCTGAAATTGTCTGTCCACCGATGGTCCCCATCCAACCTGACAGAGCTTGAGAGGATCTGCGGAGAAGAATGCCAGAAAATCCCCAAATCCAGGTGTGCAAACCTTGTCGCATCGTACCCAAAAAGACTTAAGGCTGTAATTGCTGCCAAAGGAGCTTCAGCTAAGTACTGAGTTAAGGGTCTGAATACTTACGTCAATGTGATATTTCAGTTTTTTTCTTTTTAATAAATGTGCAAAGTTATCTATGTCATTATGAGGAATGGAGTGTAGATTGATGTGAAAAAAATAAATAATTTAAAGCATTTTAGCATAAGACTGCAACATAACAAAATGTGAAAAAAAAAAAAAAAAAAGAATGCTTTATGAATGGACTGTATATACAGTATATATATATATATATATATATATATATATATATATATATATAATCTTGACACATTTTAAATGGATTTTAGGGAAATACATAAAAAATGCAATTCACACAAAACAATTACTTGAATACACATCTACTAAGATTAATGGGTTTTCAATGAAAAAAAATAAAAGTAAAAAATGTTTATAGACAGTAAAAAATAAATAAATTAAACACATTAAAAGCTGAAATACTTGAATTTTTATTTTATTTATTTATTTATTTATTTATTTTGCATAAGTTGTTTTGAATTATCTTTTAACAATTTTGTTTTAAAATATTATTGATATTTGAAAAAGTCAGGTGGTGAAACCAACATGCAGGTAGCCATTCAATTGTCATGTGACAAGAAAACAACAAAACAGAAAGGACCCCTTTAGACCCTAAAAATATCATATATTTTGAAATTTTTATGAAAAGGCACATTTTGTTCACATCAAATGGAGTAACCGTAAGAAAACTAGATATCTGTGACTCAAAAATTCATGATATTTGTAAGAAATTATGGGTCTTGATCACCCTGTTTGGGTTTATTTCGTGATAATGAACAGCTGACTATTCCTTATCCTACACAGCTACTTACTAACCAGATAATTAAATGGACATTAAGGTTTGATTTGAATTAAAATTACATTATTATAGTATGTTAGAAAAAAGAGATCATAATGTGATACAAGAGGCACCAAACTAGCACAGCTATGTAGGAAACCGGTTGCCTGGGACAACAGTCAATTCTATAATCTAACAATCATTATAGAACAATATCTGACCACAGAATGCTACGATCCAACCAATCAGAATCAAATATGAATATGAAATATGACACTTTTTAAATGTGTAAATGCACAGGTCACTATTAAGTTCTTTTCTTTTTTTTGTCATAAAACACTGAGCAAAAAAGTCCAGAAAGGACATATAATGGAGAAGAAACAGAGCAGCATCAGCTTGAAGGAGCTGACGCCTTTTGATCTTTGTCAAGTTTGACATGGTTTAAGGGTGGGAGGGGTGGGTGTTTAGTCAGATGGGAGGGCAGAGGGGTGGAAGCTGTTCTATAGAGGAAATCCCAGAGCTGCCCGAGTATAATATACCTCTCAAACTGCATGGTGGGTGGTGACATCACATCTATCACAGCTCACAGGCCCTGCCGAGGGGAAGGAGGCCAGGAGGAAGCATATCAGGGTGGGAAGAACCGGTATGACCGCAGGAGGGCCATTATGGGATCTGAGCAGAACAAAGCTGAGGCTTGTAATTTATATCCGACACTCGCATCCTTTTCCTGACTGTCACAGTCCTAAAGAAATATGCCTGGATGTGCCGAGATCGCATCAGGTATCAGCAACAAGACATGCTAAGATGTTTTGGACAAGGTGAACGCATTAGCAGTTACTATATAACTTCCATTGGGGAACGGGAAGCAAAAACAAGCCATTTGCTTTTTAATGTGTGCAAAGGAAGGGCAGTATCTAATGGTTTTAGCATTGCCACCTTAACAAATACTATTCAGTCGAGCCACTTTGCCTTGAAATATAGATGTGTTTTCAAGTTCTGTTACACTAATACAAATCCCCATCATGCTTGTGTTTTACTCAAAGAGGCCTACAGTTATGTATTAATAAATATGTCCTCATTGTTCAGGTCAAGCTTTGTGATTTTTGCTATCTTGTATGCACTCATCTCTGTAACGGTTAATTTCTCCCATATACATAATGCTTTGATGAAAGAATATGGCAGAAGGACAAGGTAAAACTTGTTCTTAAAGAACAAAATTTCAAGGGGTGTCGCACTAGACTAGAGACCAGATCAATTTCGCAAACACTTTATTTAATACGGTTTTATACAAAAGGACACTATCTCATGGAGCTAAGATAGTGGTAAAATGTAGAACGTTATATTCTTTGAAAACAAAAACAGTATTGATATATCCATTTTCAAGTCCAAAGGTGAGAGTTATTATTGCACTTTGACCATGTATTCTTTTCATTTTTATCCAAAAGGGAAAAGGTGTTTAAATAGAAATGAGTAGAATAGCTTAGCGCTCTTTTATGGGGATGGATGGACGGACGGACAGACGGACGGACGGACGGATGAATGGATAGATAGATACAGTATATAGATTATATATAAATCATTGTTTTTCATACTGCTGTTTTTATGCTAATGACCAGTGTGCCAATGGTTTTTATTAGTCAATAACTGGCCAATAAAAATCAGTGGCTGATGCATTGGTGCAGCCCACTCCCAAGTCTCTATAATATTCTGAACCATAGATATTGCTCCTGAGTTTATGGGATTTCTGTTTTCAGGCAAAAAATTACATTGAAGGAATCCAAGCTGTATCTAGGGACCAAAATATCATAGAGACTTGGTGTTTGATTGCTTGGGCCAGTAAGCAACCACCTTGCAACCACCCTTGCAAAGCAACTCTCTAAAAAACGACTCCAAACACTGTAGCTACTGCATAGCAATATATATATATATATATATATATATATATATATATATATATATATATATATATATATATATATAAAGGCTTAGCCTTCTTTGCTTGTTCTGATGGGCCTCCACTGGTAAAATAAACTAATTTCATATTCTCCAAACAGCTCGTCCTTACTAGCCATTCTAAAACCTACAGTACAGCTTCACTGCATGACATTATCCACGCACACACAAAAACGGCCCAAAATGAAGGCCAAAAGGTTTGTGAGGGTTTCTCATGACCTGCTCGAATTGCTGTCTGGTTAAAGTTTATAATGATCAGATCTCTTGAGTTTCAATCCACAATATGGGTATTTTAATAAGCCTCAAAAACAGCTGAATGAATTTTACTTTGGATCTTTTTGGTGTTGTCGACCTCAGGCACAAATAGCTCCAGACGGTAACGTATTAGAGACAGGTGTGCATGTGTATACATTTGACAATTTAATCTTATATCGTGACTACTTAAAAGCTTCTTAGGAGGAAAATGCACTAAATTTGTATATAAATCTCAGTGGAAATCTTAGCTTTTCTGTAGAAGAAGAAAGAATCCTTCTGTAAAATAGCTTAAACCAGACTAAGATGGTTTGATGGTGTAAGCTGGATGATGTTTAGCTGGTTTAACTGGTTGGCCAATTGGTCTCCAAGCTTGACCATCTGGCAACTGCACAAAACCCCTCTAAAACCATCAAAAAAAACCACCATAACCAGCTTGACCAGGCTGAGAGACCTGCTAACCACCTTAAGCAGGGAACATTAATCAGTTGAAAAATATTCATTAACTCGAGAAGCAAGATCATATTTAATGTTTAATCATCATGGGTCGCTTGTGGTAAACATATCCACATCCCCTTGTTCCAAAATAATTTGCTTTTGACCTATTATTTCCAATTGCCCGCTCCTCATAAGCTAACATAAACAGCACAAGTGCTGGTGGCATGTTATGCGCATTTCCACTGATTCACATAATTTCCACTGGGAAGCAACTTTACAGCTGCGCCTCTTTCATTACAGAGACTCAAACAAGCGTAGAATCTTTTTTATTTTTTTTAATTATTTTTTATGAGGCTGAAGTTGTAAAATACAAAGGAGAAGAAGCAGCCCTGATCATATCCATAGTGTTGTATGGCTGTTATTTAGTCTGTCTCAACAACTGTGAGACTTTCAAATAATTTCAAGCAGGTCTTGTCAACTGCCATTAACTCTCCCACAGATGGTTGGCGTTAACAAAGCTTCCTCCCTGTCAACCTCCTGGGGAACACGTTCCCTTCATGCTGAGAAAGAAGCAAATTCCCTCTTTATATTTGTTAGTGGAAAGACTCTTTTTCTGCTGTGTACCGAACAGAAAATGCCTCACGTTGCTCTGGCTGTATTTCACAAAGGACATGGGGGCATCTTCTTAGTCTTATCTCGCTATATTTGTAAGATACAGATTTATATTTTTTAAGGAGTCTTTGGAAAGCCTGAAGAAAGATTGCAGCAACTGCCCCCACATAACATTTGTCATTTTGGGGACATCTGGTCTGGTCAATTGTTGGTGAAATATTTCCAACTGCATGTGCAGTGGAGGGGTGTAAACTGAAAAAATTCTCTTCACAGCTTTATTTTCCAGTTCTTTTTTTATGTATTTTTTGTGGATAAATCTGAAAAAGAACTGAAGTTGGACAAATAATAGATAGGCCTGTGTTTTTTTAACAAGAAATATTGTACTGTAAGGACTAATACAGAAATCCATTGACTCCTTTAAACTTTAATTAGAAACAGGGCATGCATTGGCAAAGCGGCACTAGACTGACTTGAGGTTGAACGAGAGAAAGACATAGGCCATGTCCACAATTGATAAAGTGTCCCTACAGTACTATTAAAAACATAACCTTCAGTGATTCATGTTCAATTTCACAGAGAACAAGCACAATCTCGAGCCATTTAAACCCTCCCCTGCACAAGATGTTGCTTAATAAAATGTACATTTCTACATTTCATATTACATATTACAATGGAAAATCTGTTTTATGCCATGGTAAATGTAAGCTTTTATGGCATACTTGCTGTGCTTCATCGCGTGAATTTTAGTGTCAGCTTAAACCAGTTTGTTTGACTGCTGGGAAATTAACCCACTCCTCTGGAGAACACTTTTCCAAGTCAAGGCTTTTGAATTTAACACCAAACAAAACTCAATTGTCCTCTTTCTAATTCTTTTTTCTGTACAGCAGTATTAAAAGAGACCATTCATCATTAATAGTAATTTAATTAAAATATTGTCAATTAACTTAATGGATGTTTCTCAAAACATATCACTTATGAAAGTAAATGCTAATATAGCCTAACAATTTGCTTAGCACATGTGCTCCAGTCACATTGAGCTGTAGTGCTCATGCATTTATAAATCCAGTGATGTAGCAGCCAGAGATAAAAATAAACCAGGGCAAAAATGACATCAAAAGTGACAAAATGCTGCGCCAAAGTTTCTCCTGAAGTGAATTCCTTTATTTTTGTCTGTCTGTCTAAGGCCTCTGTCTGAGGCTCCGCGTCCCTGCCTTAATCCTCCAGCAGAAATTATGGTAGTGAGACTATCAATCAACGGACCGCCGGATGGGGTCTTACACCAAAGGACATTCATTTATCTCTAAATAAATATGTTAAATTCATTATCATCTCAGAGTATTTCTGGTAAAAGGATCATTTCGATAGTATGTGAAGGCAGCATTCATAAATGGATGTTGTGTTTTTATATGATTATGTGTTTTTATGTGGTTAGAAAATAATGCCCGCATAAAGGTAAAAATAATGTCAAACCTTTCATGACAATACTGGTTGGCTGATGGCACCAGAAGATCACGCAGTCCCAAGCCCTATCCTGAACTGTAACATCAGCAGACTTTTAAGAGTTCTCCAAAAAAACGGGTTCTGGTAAAACATACAGTATTATTTAAAGTAATATATATATATATATATTATTTATACTATTTTTATGTTGCTTGCCAAAAAAAAAAAGAAAGAAAAAAAAGATGCTGGTGTAGCTGGTGTAGCTTCTGCCAGCAGTAGCTAACCAACCAATGCTAAACAGCTAAACCTTGACCCCTTGGCTTGAGGAGAAAATACATTAAAAAAACAGCTTAAACCACAAAGTTGGTTAGTTGTTAGCTGTTCTTGTTGGGGCATTTGTCAGCTGGTCAGGCTGGAAGACCAGGAGGCCAACCAACTTAAACCATCCAAACACCAACATGACCAACCCAGTGTCATGACAAGTTGTAAGAATAATACGAGATGGCGAAATTGTATGAATTGGCTCATCGAAAAAATAACTACTTTTATTCCTATAGAGAAAAATAAACAGACCAGCAAACCAGCAAATTTAGCCTAACCCCTAACTCAAACCTAAACCAGTTGTCATGAGACTATGTTGGATTGATCAGATGGAGAGACTAGCTAAACCACCTTTGGCTGGTTCTTTTTTTTTTCAGTAGGCTTGTGTGCCAATCCCATTCTCCCTGTCTCTATTTCAAAAGAAATATTTAGCTTGCAAAACTTGATATCCATTATATAGATGTCATGGTACAAAATCATCTACTCTCTTTAATGTCTAATATCTTCATAACCTACACAGTCTACCTTATAGCCCAAGGGAAGTCAACTCTCTATTTGCATGGCAAGTAGCACCCGTCCATCACTGAATGGCAGCCACAGATGTTACTCCCCAAAAACCAGTTACCGGTCGTTCTCATCATCATTTATATATTCTCCTCCTCTGGCTGCATCAGGCTCTGAAAATGATGTCGTCCATCACCACAGATACCGCCTGACAGTGAACATACTGAACGATTCATCAGGTTCAAGGCTCAGGCCCAATCAGACTCGATTTCCATGGAAGAAGTTGAGTTTCCATTTACAAGCCAAGTGTATCACAGACAATTACCACGGGCCCATTCTCCTGCCCTGTGGAACCTCAAATTAAAAATGTGTAAAAGATCACAATCGAGATCAACCATTCACTCTACATACAAAAAAAATATAATTTCTCTCCATCCTAGCGAAAGAGAGAGAGAGAACAGGAGAGAGAGAATTGAGCAGCATAATGGGATGCCATTATTGCTGCTGTGAAATCTCTTAATTGGCCCCAATCTATCACACACCAAACAAAATGGAGTTGCTTGTTCCCCCTACTCACAAGACATGAACATACCATATTCACTTTCACAATCTGCCCATCAACTCAAATAGCTTGTAAGAGGCAGGGCTGCAAAAATGTTATGAAATGTACCAGGCAAGCTTGAGTTAAAAGTGAAGAGGATGACGTGAAAAAGAAAATAAGTAGGGAGAGAAAAAGGAGACAGATAAGAATTAATGAATGTTGGAAAAGACTGTATCATGTCAAAAGTCATAATTGGAGACAGTGGGAGAACTTTAAATGAGAACACATGTCAGCTTCACTTCACTGGTAAAGATTGAATAGCTTTTACAGTTTCCTTTAAACCTCAAATGTAATAATTTGTGGACTTATCCAATAATCCAGTGTTGTATTCTTTTCACCCCTACTCTGAAAAGTTTGCCCAACATTAATACACTGTAGAGAGGAGCTTGTAAAATGACAGTATCAGTTCCCAAACAAAAATGTATATTGCATGCATGATTTACTTTTTTTTCTTATGCAGTGATGTAAAGTCAACATATTTATCAATACCTCTCCTTTTTTACTTATTTCTTAAAGTCTTAATATCCTATCCATCTGCGAAGTAAAAAATTAATCTTAGAGGGAAAATGGAACCTCTGAATCATGCTCGTAGCTGATTATCTGAATGCGATTACTTTCTTGTCTCAACACATGATGAAAATTTTATTTTCCTTACCTTGTATGTTAGTATTTGTCTAGGAGAACATTAAATAAAAGAAGGACGACCAGTATTTACATGAACTGTGTTTTAATTAAGAGCTCAACATCACCAACACATACATTGCACATTGCATTGCGCTCTACAGTCCCGCATGTTGCAGCCTTACTACGTCAGCTGCGTCTTAACATCACTTATAACTAAACATTACATCACCCCCTTTAAAAATAAATAAATAACAATTACTCCTTGACGTCAGCATCATGCTTCCGTGCACCTGAAGTATATTTGGATGAAATGTTAAACAAACGGTATACAACAAAATAGAATACATATTTCTGATGTACAGAACTGCTACACACACTCATTCAATGTACATGAACAGATCACATAGGCAATATATGAACAAATTTCCTTTTTGTTTTGAGTTATTTTTATTTTTTATTTTTATTTTTTTACTGAACTGTCACTTTGAATAAGCAATCTCTAAACAGTCCACAGTCCAACAAATGACAATGCCACCCACGTATTTCTTTCTCTACTCATATGTACTTAAGTAGGCAGAGGTTTGGTGGTGTAGTCTAAGAGGGTTCCTCCTTGTTCCTGTATGAGTGTCTGTTTCAGTGAGTTCATCATCTGACTAAAACAAAGTATAATGTATCTCTGGGTTGACTCTTTTAAAGAAAGAGGAGTTCCTTGTGACGGCATGTCCACAACCTTCGGCTGTCACCATGGTGCCTTTGACTCTGAACACTTTGAAAGGTTGTGTGCTCTATGGTGTTGTGAGTTAGCTTTATTGTCGTTGTCGACAAAGCACAGTGTTACCTGACTTTATTTCGGATGTTCTTGCATGCCTTTGAACATCTGAACAGGCTTTCATCTTTGCTTTTGCTTCGCTGTCTCTCTTGTGAATGGCCACAGTAGCCTTGATCAATTTAAGATGTGCTGATGGGATCTTTGTCCGCATTTTCCTTTGGAGATCGGTTACGCAAGTGAGATTCCTATGGTGCTGTGAGGTGTGGATCTGTACTAATGAAGAAAGATGTGTAGCTGTTTCCATGAAAGTCTTTGCATCTGTGCAGTCTGAATTGTTTTCCCGAGTGTGCATGAACCTTTCTGCTATGGCATTTGCTTGAGGTCACAGGGGTGTTATTTTTCTGCGCTTAAATCCTAGGTATTCAGAAAATTGCTTGAACTGATGGCTCTTGAAAGGAAGGCTATTGTCAGTCTTAAAAACACAAGGAATTCCAAACATGGAGAAAATGTTGTCCAGGACTGGAATGACTGCATTTGCTGCGATTGTTCTGAGCATTTCGACCACAGGGTACCATGAGTATTCGGCTAATATGACTATCAGGTATTCACTTGATGGGAGTGGTCCATAGAAGTCTGCACTTGCATTATGCCGTGGTGATTTAGTAAGTTTGGACATTCTGAGTGGCTTAGTCTGAGGGGCTGAAGTATTAACTTGACAGGCAAGACAATTTTTGATGAGAGCTTCAACTTTTAGGTCTATGTTTGGAAACCATATTTTTTCACTAAACAGTCCTTTGGTCTTTGCAATGCCCTGATGAACTTCGTGCTCTAGTTGTATTACTTTTTGCTCGAGAGTGGTTGGTATGATAAGCCTGTAAACCTTGAGTATCAGGTAATCATCAGATGTCACTGTGAGCTCTCAAGTGATGTCCTTGTACTGTTTTAGAATATCTGCATGCAGTGTGTCAGTTTTGATCATGTGCCATTTGTTATTCTTGATGTGTAAGCTGACCTGTTGCAGAATGTTGTCTTTCACTGTGTCGGTTTTGATTCCATCCAGTGTCATTGCCTTCAGAGTTGCTTGTAGTCCCACGAAGTTGACATAATCTTCTGCAACCTTTGATACTCTCGTGTGCACCTCTGTCTGTGCTGGGACTGGATGTCTGGACATATAGTCAGCTGGAATATCAGCTCCTTTTCTGTACCCAACTCTAAGGTCGTATGGCTGGGGTCCCCATCTCTTGATTCTGGCTGGTGGTTTTGACCTTGAGTTGTTCCAGATCAGCTCCAGCGGTTTGTGGTCAGTTACAAGGGTGAACGGATGACCATACAGGTACAGATGAAAATACTCACAGCTCCAAACTATGGCCAGGTCTTCACGTTCAGTTTATGAGTAGTGCTATTTGACATTGCTGAGTGCTCAACTGGTGTACACTATGATGTACTTCCCTTAATCGTCGAGTTGAGACAGAATGGCTCCTAGTTCTGCTGGACTTGCATTGCGACGAGTTTGGTGCATTTTCCTGGGTCGAAATATGACATGATAGTGTCAGAGGTGAGAGGTGTTTTTGAGGAGTTTCAGTGCTTTTGCATGATCCTCACCCTTAGTCAGCTCATGGAGTGGTGCAGTAATGGTGGATACGTTTTTGATAAATTGTGAACAGTAGTTTGCCATACCGAGGAGACTTCGCACTTCTGCTGGATCTTGGGGTTCACTGGGCTTGATGAATGCCTGTGACTTTCTTTGGGTCTGCTGAAATTCCATTGACAGAGAAGATGAAACCAAAGAATTAAAGTCTCTGTTTGTTGAACTAACACTTTGCTCTGTTGAGTGTAAGGTCACTTTCTTTCAGTCTTTTGAACACAGCTCTTAGAGCATCATCATGCGTTGCTTGGGAAGTGCCATAGACAATTATGTCGTCACTGAGGTTTTTAACCCCAGGTATGCCTTGCAATGTTTGAGATATGGCATTTTGGAACACTTCGGCTGCAGAGGATATGCCAAAATTTAGGTGCTTATACCATCATAGGCCTAACTGTGTAGTGGATGTGGTAATGTACTTGTTATCAGGATGTAATTCCAACTGATTGTAACCTGCTCGAAGTTCTAGTTTTGAGACTGTAGCACCGTTAAGCTCATTGATAACATTGTTGATGGTGACGTTCTTGTTGAATGGCAGTGTTTGTATGCCACATCTCAACACAAATTCAGATATGTTAGGGTCGATGGGCTTTGGCAGTGTCACAGTTGGAGAAACCCATGGCATTGGACCTGTTACCTTTTCGATGATGTCATCATATTCCAGCTTTCCCAGTTCAGCTTCAACATTTTGGAGCACCTGAAATGGCACTCGTCTGTGTGGCTGGCAAGTTGGCTGAATCTCTGGGTTGATGTGAAGCTTTACTTGGAAGTTTATTTCAATTTTCCAATTTCATCAAATAGCTCTGGGAGGCTATCTACGAGCTCATCTGCTACTTTGTGACTGTTTGACGGGTTGATTGCATTGATGATTTTTAACAGTCCAAGTTCTTTTGCTGTGCCATAGCTCAGAAGGGTATGCCCTTTTCCTTTAAGGATGTACAATGTGGCTTTTGCACTTTTGTTTGAGACCTGCTTACGACACTGAATTGTAATGATGACACTCTGCATTGTTTACTTTTGGCTGGACAGTCACTTCTATGTGGATATTTCCCTCCACAGTTTTTGCATTGAGTGCTGGATGTGAGTTTCTCTGTGCATTTAGGAGCAATTTGCTGTTTGCTGTGTTTGTGCTGCAATGTGTTAACAGTGTTCGATACCCACTGTTTTTGGCTTTGAAATCTCTAGCATCCTTCCATAATCTAACAGGGCTTCTAAAGACATGTATGGTTCACTCAGCACCCGTCTGCGTAACCTGGATGATGTGCAGCTTTACTATTTATCAATAGCACTTTTATCTCTCGATCGACGTCCGCGAATTCACAGTCTCTTGCGAGCACACACAGTCTGGTTTGATGATACATGTCCAGAGTTTCATCTGGTGCTTGTGTCTTTTGTCTGAACTGATACACCAAGAACTGCATGTTCTTTTTCTGAGAAAAATATTGGTGTAACTTTGCTTTTGTCCCAGCATAATCATCATCTGCTGAAGCAATTGTGTAATAGATATCATGCACACGTTCACCGGCCATGTGTAAAAATGCTTTATGTCTTGCATCGCTGGTAATGTTAATTGCAACAATTACATTTTCAAATCACTAACTGTGTTTTACTTAAGAGCTCAACATCACCAACACGTACACTGCACGTTGCATTGCACAGTACAGTCCTGCGTGTTGTGACCTTACTACGTCATCTGCGTCCTTACATCACTTATGACTAAACATTACAATGAGAACCCTGGTCTTCAATGCTGTTGACACAACATGCTATATGTTGTACCACAGGAGAAGGTAAACACACTTAAACTGTTTCAGAAACGTCTTATGGGAAATGCCGTTTGTCAGTACCTCTGCAGAATGGGACTGATATCAGGGTACTAGAACATTTGGTACATTGCAAAAAAAAAAAAAAACATTCTTATTGAGGATTTTGTCTTATTTTCTGGTAAAAATATCTAAACATCCTTAAAACAAGAACAAATTACTTGAGAAGCAAAATTACATAAATTTGGTGAGGTTATGCTTAAAAATATTTACCTATGGGGTAAGAAATATAAACTTGTTTTCCATTTGAATAAATGTTTTGGTCAGGTAGTGTGGACTAATACAATGTCTTTGGTTGGTAAAAATAACTGGCTCCACTACAAAAAGCACTTTAGTGCAACAGTGATTTTATTAGGTACATCCAAAATATTTGTATATATATATATATATATATATATATATATATATATATATATATATATATATATATATATATATTCATTATTGCCCAGTGATGAGTTGTTCTGAATGTGTTAGTGTGTGTGCGTATGCTGATGGAAAACACTAAACTGTTGCAAGTGTGCACCCTCGCAACAAACTAGCATACTGACTGGATAGGTAGGGAGTGTTAAGGAGATGTTTGTTTGTGCTGCTCGAGACCAACAGAACCCTCCATCACATTACCACCCTCCTCTTCCAGATTGTCGAGGATCAGCAATTGTGACAGGTATTCAGCAGTAACAAATGCTTTTCCAAGATCTATGGTGGATGTGGAACTCTTTCATGGTTTTTATCCAGGAAAGAGCTTGATGATCTGTGTCCAAATTCCCTTCCTAGCAAATAATAGCACAGGCTATCCAGGGCCCACATGATAGCTAGACACTCTTTCTCTTTGGTAGAGTATCTTGTACTTAAGTCGGAAGCTAATGCCCCAAGAAACAAGACAGGCTGTTCTTTTTCCTGGGCCAGTACTGCTCCAGTACCAATGGCGGATGCATCGACCTGAACCAGGAACCTCTCTTTTAAGTCAGTGCTAATCAGCATTGGAGATGAGCACAGTTCTTTAGGGTAATGAATGCAGACTCCCACTCAGGTGTCCAATTCACTAGATTTTTGGCTGCTTTAACAGTGAAGTTGGTCAGAGGGGCTGCAATAGTGGCAAACTAGGTAATGAACCTTTGATTACAGCCTTTAAGACCTAAAAAGGACCAGATTTGCTTTTGGCGCAGCAACACAGTCTATTTCAGATGGCCTAGACTTTATCTACCTGTGGGAAAATCTCACCATTCCCCAAATGGTAGTCATGATAATGGATCTTTTGCTGTGCTTACATTTTTGTTGGTTAAGAGTCAAACCAGCATAATTAATCTGCCTCAGGACTCGAATGAGATGTTGCAGATGTTCTTATGTTTTCCTAAAGATTACAACATCATTCAAGTAAGCAGCACATCAGTCCTCACAGCCTTGTAGTACTTTGTCCACCAGTCAATGAAACGTGGCAGTTACGCCACACAACCCAAAGGGCATCACGGTGAATGGGAAATGCCCAGATGGAGCTCTGAATTCTGTGTGCTCTAGTGACTTTTCATTAGTGAGACCTGCCAGTAACCTTTTTAGAGGTCCAGTGTGGTGATGTATTTTGCTTTGCCAATACTTCCGATCAGTTTGTCGATGTGAGGCATTGCATATGCATCAAATTTGGAAATGGCATTCACTTTTCTGCAATAGATGCAGACTGGATCCACCTTCTTTTGGGACCATAACTATAGGGCTACTCCAATCACTACCAGGTGTCTCTATTGCTCCCAGATCCCTCATGACATCAATCTCCTTCATCAAAGCATCAGTAAGTCTCTCAGGTACCTGGTAAGGTTGCTGGTGAAAAGTACAAGGATCTTTTAAGTAGATGTGATGCTGCAGGACATGGGTCCTCCCTGGCCTTGGCTGGAACAATACTGAATACTTAAGAAATACCTCATGCAACTCAGATTGTTGGGACAGCAAATAGTCCGGGTTAAGTGATGTTCTTTGTTTCCACCCCAGAAGATTGCCCTCTATCTCATAATCTTCAATTTTTGTGCCATCAGTGAGGTCCCCAGTGTTAACTGCTGCTCTTTCCAGTCCTTTATAAGGTTCACATGGTAAATCTGCTCCTTTTTACATTTGTCTGGGTAAAACACCTCATGAGTGACGGGTCCCATCTTGCAGGTGATGGTGTAGGGCCCTTGCCATTTAGCTAGGAATTTGTTTGTGGAGGAAGGTAGCAGTAGTAGCATGCTTTGTCTTAGTTGGTATTCCGTTGCTCTGGTGCTCTGATGACATTGCTTCTGTGTCTATTGTGCTTTCTGCAGGTTCTTCTGGGCCTCTTTATGATAGTTCTCCAATCGATCTCTTATCTGCAGTAGGTAGTGCAACATTCCCTTCCTTGGTTGTGATGAGACTGGTGCCTCACATCTCTTTTTCAGTAGATCCAGTGGCCCCTGGACGGGCCATGCATAGAGCAGCTTGAACAGGGAGAAGCCTGTGGATACTTGGGGTACCTCCCTGTTGGTAAAGAGCAGGAACTGCAATCATTTATCCCAGTTATTCCTTTTATCTATCACAAACTATTTTAGCATGTTCTTTAGGGTCTGGTTTAATCTTTTTGACCAACCTGTCAGTCTGTGGATGATAGGGGGTGGTTTAATGGCAGACACGGACAGTTTTCTGTGCAACTGTCTCATCAGTCAAGAGGTGAAGTTGGTCCCTTGATCAGTAAGTATCTCGTCAGGTGCACTGAAGATTTTTTATGTGGTGATAGACCGAAGGTGGAAGGCTTCTAGAAATTGTGTCGCGTAGTCACATTTGACATATAATTATTTCTTTAGTTATAAATTAATATTTAAATTAAATAATAGAATCTAACTCATTAAAACCTCATATGGGGCTCCAGTAAACATAGTGCACTACGTTTAGGAGCGGGTTTGGTTATTAGCAATAATTAATAATTATCAAAGATAATTATTCATTATTAAAATCAATAGAACATTGATGAGAATCAATGTTAGCTTTTTTAATCCTTTAAATAAACAATTATCAAAGATAATCTTTAATTGTTAACATCGATGAAACATTGATTAAAATTAACACTAGCTTATTGATCCTTCAAATTCAACAATAATCAAAGATAATTATCAATTATCAAAAATCAACAGAATATTAATAAGGATTAATATCACCGGGGCACCACCCTGGAATCAGGGACTAATAACCAGATAGTATAACAGTCTCAATATTAGATTGTTCTCTTAGGAAAATCGACATCCGAAGAATATCGATTTTCAGAAAAAACAATGAAGGCTTGAATCCGAGCACTGACATCCCATCAGCATTTGACACAGGTATATGCAAACAAACCAAAACACTTCTCTTTGAAATATAACGAAGTTTATTTATGCAGTAATATCAATAATCAATACAATGCAGTCAATAAACTTTCGACTTACAACTACAAACTAAACAGTGATATGATTAGATATGGTAACCAAAATAATCATATAACACATGAAGTGTGTGTGTGTGTGTGTGTGTGTGAGAGAGAGAGAGAGAATGTGTGTGTGTGTGTGTGTGTGTAAGGAGGGACGCACACAAAATGGCGGACGTGACTCTCATGGAGAGTACGTCACGCGAGATTTCTGCCCAGAGAATATGGCCGCGAATGTGGGCGGAGAGAATCCGGTCAATGGCATCTGCCCATTTACCGCGTGTCTCCGCTTGTACGATAACTTAGGGACAAAGCTGAACTTTATCACAAAGTTATCTACTAGCCAAAAGTGTGTGCAAGAATGTTTGTGAGGGGTCGCGTGTGTGTATGTGGTTTGTACGAGAGAGAGAGAGAATAAAGTGATGGCACCAAAGCCGGTTTTGCGATCGTGGGAGAGAAAGCAGCTGTTAGTTTATCACTCAGAGATACGGTGGACGGCTCGTAAACCGTCCTGTGGTCTTTGATTCTTTAATGGATAAACTCAGTGTGCCGGTCTCACCTGCGATGGTGGAAATACGCAACAATACCTTGAGTATTATTAGCAGCAATGAGCGGACTCGGCGGTCTGTAAACTGTACAAGCAATAACATTGATACACAAGAATAACACACTATAATATTCTATCTCTGCCCAGACATAAACCTCTTACTTGAATCGTATGAGGACGCAGACGAATGTGTGTTCATCCGTCCTTTAACTCCGACTCGGTTCCTCGAGGCTCGGGTGATGACGGGAGGCTGCGCTCTGTCGACGGACAGTACGGCTGCTGATTCTCGGCGGGCTGGCGGAGAAATCAGTGACGTCGACTTGATTGAAGAGGGAAGAGAAATCTTTTTTTCTGTCCGTTAGAGTGTTCGGTGGAACACAGAGTAATCTCAACTCATCCAGTGAGATGGAGATTGTATGGCCACAGTTTCAAGTTGGACGTTACTTCCTTGTGCCATGAGGCTACACCTGAGAGCAGCGATGAGCTGCGTCTACACACGGCGAGCAAAGTTGCTGGAAGCAAATCCCGGAAGGATCTCAGAGTTATTTCTACTCCCGATGACGTCATGGTTGAGGGGTGTTCTGTTGTGTGCCTTATCCAATAGGAGTTGAGAGTTCGATCCTTTAGTGAGCAAGGCTTCATGGGATTTGTAGTCTGTTTTGGACTCCCTTTGTTTGATTTTGGCGTGGTTTTTAACAGTAAGATTTATGACTTTGCATGTGGACCTCAGTTAGGTTTTACAACAGTGTTAGGCCTGCCTTTGTCTTCTTTCTGAATACATGAGGCCCAACATATACATATATATATATATATATATATATATATATATATATATATATATATATATATATATATATATATATCCCTTGACACCTATTGGAAGGCAAGGTAAGTAATTTCCAATTACACACTAGTCTGGCTGAAGCTCCTCGCTTGGTACATAACAGAATCCAGTTAGTTTAGGTTTTCTCATTGGATAGAGCTAATTAAGCTCCTGTCAGTCCATTGTTTGGCTCATGTTCTTTAAAGCAGGTTCTTGTGTCATATGGGAGAACACAAAGCAACTGTTTCTAAACTATGAGCTTACCAATGTCCTCCTTGGTGTGCTGATCTGTCCGTATCCAGCGTCTGTAGAGTACTTTTAGTCTATGGTAGTGTGGCAGTGGGGGCGTGGTCAAGCATCTGTCCGGAGAGAGAGAAAGCACTAAGGCTGCATACACCTGAGCCAGATTATGATTAACACTTGTTTCCAATTGCAGTGAGCTTGGGGAGAGTGGTATATAAGGGACCATGCCACTGGCAAGAGGCGAGAGAGTCTGGGTCCAGAGACGTATTGTGAAGCTGATGTGTAATTGTGAAGCTGATGTGTTATTGTAAAGCTGACGTGTTATTGTGAAGCTGTAAGTGCTGAAGTTTATACATAAAAAAACCCTTACCTCCCAGTAGAAGAAACAAGTTCCCTGTGTCCTACTTCCCCTCCTGACCTGAAATTTGTTACAGGTAGATTTCAGCAGGCAGTTCTCCGGGTGGTACTGTCTAGGTCCTGAAGCGTTAGCGATATGCTTTGGTTAAAATATCAAACTTCACCAACATCGCCTCCTTCAGGTCAGCGTTGGATCTCTTTTCATCTATCCCAGTTTAGGCTTCCAGCACACTGCCAGTCAACAGGCCCACTCTTCCTGGAGCCAATTCCAGGTCTTTGCGATCCTCTTAAACTGGAGAAGGTAGTTTTCAATATCCTTCCCTGACTGATAGACAGGCATCTTTGGCTCCTTTTGAGACTCCCTCTGCTGGTTTTGGGCTGTCACTGATGGTTGAACAGTTTCTAGGTGCAGGCGAAGCTGCCACACTCTGGGTTTTGAGGACCGGCATCAGCAAATCAGAATCCGTTGGCATCACCTATGTGCTAGCATTGTCGGCATTACAGATTCTCCTCTGCTGCTAGGTTGGGGGTCAGCTGTTGGACTTCCGGATCAACTGGTTGGGGTGCTTGAATGGCTGCTCTGAAGCCTTGGACCGTCTCCAGGAATCGCTCTTGCCTTCTCTGTTGAGAGATAAGGTAATGGTTTTGATGAACTATTAAGATATCTTAAATCAAAATAATAATAAATAACCCCTCTATATACATATCATGTGTATAAAAAAAACAAAAAAAACATCAATAACTATTTTATTCATTTAAAATAACTTTTGCTTTATTACTATAACAACACTCTCGTAGGTACAGTATAAATGTCAGTTGGCTTTAGTGTGTAAAATAGTATTGCACCTCAGTATTATTTTGGATTATGCAGGCAGTCAAGCCTAATTATAACTGTTGCTCATAAAGTACTTATGGATATGGATTAAAAAAAATAACCCTAAGCATTAAACTTTATAACCTGTGTAACTCGTCCTGTACCGTTTATGTTGCGAAAATGAATTATGAACTTCATGCGACTTGTTGAGGGAAGGGGGTGATATTTCTATTCTAAGCCATTAGACTTACAATTTTTATTTGTTTTCTGTTATGGTACAAGTTATCTGGTAAAGTATATCCCTTAAATGCATACTTTGGGTCTTTAGTGACCTCTTTAATATTCCTCAACCTTTCTCTTATGAAGAGTGTAACAATAAAAAATAATTGCCAAAATTGCTAAAAACATACAAAAATTGTCTAATTGCTTGATTACCAAAATCTTTTGGGCAATTTGTGACCTGATATATTTAACAGTGTTGCAAAATATATTTGCGCTTCCATAAATTATATTATATGATTATTTAATATCTTTCTATGTTTATTATAAAATGATATCTGTTTCTTTGTTTATTTCAAAACAAATGAGTAAATTTGGTGAATTTTTTGTATCCCATTGCATGTACACATAAATACATACATGCTATGTGTTGCTTAATGTGGAGCTGTTCAGTGATTGACTTTATTTACTTTTGCCATTCCTATTTGATGAAGAAGCAACATGGAAGTAAACTGTTTTAGACTTTGAAAACCCCTGGTCTACTTTAATGGTGCTTTTTGTCACCCCAACCTTAAGTTTAGTTCCATACAGTATGAGCAATAGTAATAATAGTGATGACGGCCTTTGCAAACACCACAAACCTATTCAGAGACATCTATTAAGTCAGTAGAGAAATTTGCACCTCTTTTTAACTCAGCCTTGAGTTTAAGCAAGGACATTCAAGTACAAACTGTATTGGATGTATTTTAATGAAGTGTAGCAGTTAGAACTGTTTTTGACTCCCTAATCAATGGAATATTATGTTGAGAGAGCAATAATGTGAATTGTTCTGAAGAGGCCACAAGAGGCCAGTTTGCTGAGACGTTGATGAACTACATCCTAGCTGAAAACTGAGTCAGTGAAAGTGACTTTTTATCTTTTGGCCTAAAACTCATCAATATCTGGTGCCTTCTCTATGGTGATGTCCCCAGCTCTTTATTTAATTCTACTTTATAAGGTTTGATCAGTGAATATGATGTGCAGTATATCAATATTGAGGTATTTGCCAATAGGCTTCAGAACAAACATTCGCTCCCGGGGTAGCTAGTTAGTATTATTAGCATCAAAGCCCTTTCGTAACTTCCATAACAAAAGTGCAGAGAATGAGAGACCCGCGAGACTAGTGTGACATTTCTCCTCATTATGCTGACAGAAACTTCACCATGGTGTCTAGGTCATTGCAGTTCATTATGGTTTTAATAACTCACCAGGAAGAAAAGTCACATATAAGATGGATTTAAAGTCTGAAGTTCTGTCTCAAAAGGCTATGTGGTGACCGTGCACCTGTGGTTCAGACCCAATATCCCAATATTCTACAGTTGGACATGCTTTCAATTTGCAGCTGCTTGGGAAAATGTGATCATGTTCTCAAAACAGTCTTGGATTCATTAGTGGAGTGTATATGGAATCAATCGTTCAACTCTCAAAGCAATGAAATTGTACGTGATGAGTTAAGCTTTAATGAAAGAAAAGCAATTTAATGTGTTTAGAGGAGTTGATGGAAGAACCCAAAATTCGTTTTCTGCAGATGTCTCGGTGCGATGACAATCTTACCACGCAGTGTTTGCAGTTCTATTTATGTGGTATGATTCAAGAAAAACACTTTTCCGTTGGAACATACACAATACTAACGCTTATACGTCACAGATCATACCGTGCAAAAACATTAGGGATGAACATTGACAGTAAATGAGCAAACGATGAGTGAACAACAAAAACAAAAAACAACATACACATTTCTCACTTGTGTTTACTGCTGCCCACGCCAAATGCATCACGCTCAACCCATTCTGCTTTCCAAAATAATGGCCACTAAAGTCATCCATTCAAAGTCAGCCATCAAGTAAAACAATGAATAAGGGTGCAGAAAAATCAGACACCCAATGAAAGGACCATATTTGATGCCTTGAACAATGGATAGTCTTGTTTGATGTATGGTCTGAGAGCAATTTTCTATTTATTTATTTTTTTTATCTCTTCTCCACTTTAAAGCGTTGTTTTTGCCTTTGAATGTCCCACAGAACTTTAACAGGAATGTTTTTTGAGTCAGTGAAAGGTAACACGAGGCCCTGTTCTGTCTTAGCCACACATTTTCTCCCTTGACTTGCAGCTGCCATTTTGTAAATAAAAAAAATGATAACTGCTTAAAATGTCAAAATCGAAAGAGTTACAAGTAGAATTGGTACATCATTGCAAGGACTAAACAGTGACATGATTAGATATGGTAACCAAAATAAGCCTATAACACATGAGAGGAAAGTGTGTGTGTAAGGAGGGACACGCACAAAATGGTGGACGTGACTCTCATGGAGAGTACGTCATGCGAGATTTCCAGCCAGAGAATATGGCCGCGAATGTGGGCGGAGAGAAACCGGTCAATGGCGTCTGCCCATTTACCGCATGTCTCCGCTTGTACGATAACTTAGGGACAAAGCTGAGCTTTATCACGGAGTTATCTACTAGCCGAAAATGTGTGCGAGAATGTTTGTGAGGGGCCGCCTGTGTGTGTGGTTAGTACCGGTTTCACGATCGTGGGAGAGAAAGCAGCTGTTAGTTTATCACTCAGAGACGCGGTGGACGGCTCGTAAACCGTCCCGCGGTCTTTGATTCATTAATGGATAAACTCAGTGTGCCGTTCTCACCCGCGAGGGCGGAAATACCCAGCAGTCCAATGTGGTTTGACTACAACACAGCAGATCTCATTTGTGATAACAGAACATTACAGTAACACCTTGAGTATTATTAGCAGCAATGAGCGGACTCGGCGGTCCGTAAACTGTACAAGCAATAACTTGATACACAAGAATAACACACTATAATATTCTATCCCTGCCCAGACGTAAACCTCTTACTTGAATCGTATGAGGACACAGACGAATGTGTGTTCATCCGTCCTTTAACACTGACTCGGTTCCTCGAGGCTCGGGTGATGACGGGAGGCCGTTTCCTCGCTCTGTCGGCGGGCAGTACGGCTGCTGATTCTCGGCGGGCTGGCGGAGAAATCAGCGACGTCGACTTGATTGAAGATGAAAGAGAAATATTTTTCTTTTCATCTCTGCAGCAAACGGATGAAGATGCGGATTGCTCGGCGGTCTCCTTCGGATCCGTTAAGAGTGTTCGGTGGAACACAGAGTAATCTCAACTCATCCAGCAAGATGGAGATTGTATGGCCACAGTTTCAAGTCGGACGTTACTCCTTGTGCCACGAGGCTACACCTGAGAGCAGCGATGAGCTGCGTCTACGCACGGCGAGCAAAGTTGCTGGAAGCAAATCCCGGAAGCATCTCAGAGGTATTTCTACTCCTGATGACGTCATGGTTGAGGGGTGTTCTGTCGTGTGCCTCATCCAATAGGAGTTGAGAGTTCGATCCTTTAGTGAGCAAGGCTTCATGGGATTTGTAGTCTGTTTTGGACTCCCTTTGTTTGATTTTGGCACAGTTTTTATCAGTAAGATTTATGACGGAGTGTGTGGGCCTCAGTTAGGTTTTACGACTGTGTTTGGCCTGCCTTTGTCTTCTATCTGAATACATGAGGCCCAACAACGGACTTGACTTGGGCCAGTAAGAAACAACTTAGAACACTCTTCCAACCACCTAGAAATATCCAAGCAACCACACAGAACACCCTAGCAACCACAAGCAACACACACACACACACACACACAAAAAACAAACACCTAGAAAACCTTGGAAACTGCATAGCATTGCCCTGGCAACCACCCAGAAACCCTACCAACCAAAAGCAACATTCTAAAAACCACCTGTTCATCTGTTGTCAATTTGTAAAATGCCCTCAAGACACAGACAGATATATAATAAAAGAGCTTAAAGATGTTCACTTCTCTGAGCAATTTGAAACGTATTAATGCAGGACTTCTCATATTATTGCCTCCTTAGGATTAATTACTTTAGCTGTATTCATCATTTGCAAGTCACTTTGGATAAAAGTGTCTGATAAATTAATACATTTAGTGTATTAACATTTTAAATTGATGGAAACATGTTCACCAAAACATCATGAGCCACAGCGGTAAGTGTTAAAATAAATTTTATCAGAACATTTATATAGCATTTTTCTCTTCTCTATCCTTTAGCATTGTGTATAAATTATACCATTTTTTTTTTTTTATTTATTTTTTTTTTTTATATAGAAGAAGAAGAAAATTTGAGTGGTGCTTGCCAATGCATATCTTGCTGCCACAATTCTAGGGTGTTTCGTGTGGTTGCCAGGATGTTGCTATGCAGTTGCTTAGGTGTTGCTTGTGGTTGCTTGATGTTCTAAGCAACCAAAAGCAACACCTAAGCAATTGCATAGCAAAAAAAAATAAATAAATAAATACACTAAATGTATTCATTTATCAGACACTTTTATCCAAAGTGACTTACAAATGATGAATACAGCAAAAGTAATTAATTCTAAAGAGGCAATAATATGAGGAGTCCTGCATTAAAATGTTTCAAATTGCTCAGAGAAGTGAACATCTTTAAACTCCTTTATTATATATAGTATCTGTCAGTGTTTGGGGCATTTTACAGATTGACAACAGATGAACAAGTTGTGAGTTGATCGAGAGGAGATAGTGTAAGTGTTGTAAATGTCAACTTGCCTGGATGGAAAAATGTAAGAGTGAAAAAGCCCTATATCCACATTTGCATAGCCTGAAAACTTGGCATGCATGATGAAACAATCAGGTGAAGGAAATCCAATACTGTGCCCAACATGTTTCAAGATTTAGAGGCATAAGTGTTTTACTTTTTAAAAGTAATGCATTTTTATTCAGTCTAGGATTTCAGTCAACATATGACCACGCTGAAAACAAGTCAAGTCAATTCATTTTTATTTGTATAGCACTTTTCACAACACAAAGCAGCTTTACAGAAAATTATGCTGTAACCGAAAGTCCTGAATTAACTGCAGAAGTGCACACAGATGCCTTTCGTTATTTGGCTGATGAAGGCTTTAGTTGGAAATTGATGTATTGTCTATGTATTCCATTTTAAGAGAGTGTAGTCCATTCTTTGACCCAGGATGATGCAGGCAGAAGTGAGGGGCATCGCAGTCTGGTTGGAAGCTTGTGGCAGTTCATTTCCACTGAAGTCCATCCTAAGTTCAAGGTTCAAGCAGTGACGAGTGAAGTATCCCATGTTTTACCGCTGGAGTTGGCAACAATTCATCCTCTGTGAAGTCAATCATATTAGAGTGAAGTGATGTCTGGATGACACAGGCTGCAGTTAGTCGTCATCACTCAGCAACTCAGTGTGAGTTAGACATCAGGCAGGCCTGGAGCTGGATCTTGTAGGCTCTGGATATGTACCCCAAGGTTGAGACAGGGAAAAAAATAGAATAATATTAGCGTAGACACCATTCACTTTAATGCAGAGTTATAGAATATGAGAAGTGTTTCCGGTGGGCCTGACTAATGCAGCATAACTATGAGTAAAGACAAAAATTAGGTGTATGCCTGGCTGAAAAGATGAGTTTTTAGTCAAGACTTAAGGCCTGTTCACACCAAATCCTTGAAAATTTTGTGAAACGAACCTCTGATGGAAGGTCTATTCACACTGAGTCCGTAAAAAATTAAATTAAAAACCATTTCATTCCTTTACAGTAGGTGGCGCTGTTATGGTGCTGTTGTTATATCATTATCCTGTCCGCACCCTTCAGCTGTTAGAGATTAATATATTGAATGCAGTTAAAGCATTTATTTTCCTAATTTGGCATAACTGTTTCATTATGATCTTTCCACACTGTTGATGCATTTTGAGGAGTATATAATCTAGGTTTTTATGCAAGTGAGATGAGTAAAGAGTGCTGTTGGAATTTATTTAATGCATGTATTTTGCAACAAGTAGGTCTATATTCCAGACTCCCAAACTCAACTTCTCTTTTTATAATGCCTGGATTAATGCCTGGATAATATTACACAAGGTACAGTGATATATTGTAAATACACATGGAATAATGTACATTGAGAATAACAGGTATAGTATAAAATATGATGCATATATTAAAAATAATACAAATGAAAACACTGGCTCACGGTATTTTCTTTATTTAAATTATTGCAATACTTTGTTATATTGTCCTTGCAATAAAAATAACAGCATGGTTCTGCAATTCGTTTGTCTAAAACATTGTATGTAACAAATCATTTTGTGGGATATTTTACTATAAGCTTAGTGCAAACGAATTGCTGAAACTCACTGCTATTTTTAATGTCATGAGATTATACAGGGACACTGATATACATATTAAATAATGTATATTAAGACAAAACACCATAAGCAAACTTTCAAAAACAGACCGGGATCATGTATGCAGTAAAAAGGGTTCATGAACTGCAACTATTCATTTTTAAATATATAATTTTTTGGGGGGGTGAATCAGCTGCACGTCAATGCCAGTGTTTGCCAGTTGATTAGCACCACCAATGCGCTGGATTGAGCAGATGCATTGACTCTGGAAAAATGACAAAAAGCTCTTTTCTCATTGGTCAGTCCAAAGAAGAAGATAAAATCAGACCACTCTCTGTCAAAAAACACCTTTGGATTGTCTTCTGATGATTTTTCGGACTTGCTGTGAATATTGGCATCGGAATCCATTGTTACCTTTCAAAAGCTCGTTCCGAACAAACAATCGCAAAAAAAAAAAAATAAAAAAATAAAAAAATAATTACGGGTTTGGTGTGAACAGGCCTCACACTCCAACAATGCTAGGAAGACTATTCCATATTTTAGAAGCCAAATAAGAAAAGGATATACCTCCTTTTGTGGATTTTGACATTCTAGGTATTATTAACAGGCCTGAATTTTGCGATTGCAGTGAACATGATGGATTATGGTGTGATAGAAAACAAAACAGCATAAACCATTAAAACATATTTTATTCAGTCATTTGAATAAAACTTTTATTTTATTAAAAAAGGGCATGTTTTACTTATTTTGTCATCTTAAACACAAACAAATGTTAGCCTAAAATATATGCTTCATGTGGTAACATCTAAAGTAACTGGTTTGTTTCAATTCAAAAATATAGTTTTACATGTCTGAACCAAACCAACTACATTATATTATGGCATCAAAACAAATTTTAAGGGTTATATGAGGTAGAAATAGTTACTTAAGGTGACAATTGCAGGTTACCACTTTTTTTTCAGTGCTGAAGACATGTGTAGGTTAGTTAACGAATAAAGGATATGATATGCAATACCAAATGAAAGACATGTGTTTTAATTGTCATCCCTCATACATTTGACTCTTTGGTATTCACCATTCTGTTTTAATAAAAGTTGTAATATATCTTCTCTCTGTGGCATTGGCTATTCACAGACAGACACTCTTGGAAAAGCTTCGATAGATTGCTCATTCTCTACTTTCCTTTGATTAATCTGGCCTACTTTTAAGGTCAAATCACAACCATCATTTATAGAGAAGCATCCTGTCAGTGCCGGCAGCGACGAGATAAATCAGAGTATTAAACATTGAGGAATACAGAGGAGGAACCCATAATCACATTTAATTATATGTCTTTAAGACATTAAACCGAAGGTCAAGAAACCGAGGAAGGAATCAAAATATATGTTTACTGGCCGTCAATGTTCACTCTTTTTCCGTAAACTCAGATTTGCCACACGTATAGTTAAAAGTCAACATGAAACTATCCTTTCTACCAATTTTACTTCTGTATTCTGACATATTTATGAGAGAAACAGTATATTCAATGAGGAAAAAAATTAGGAATTGCACTTTATCCATTGGGAATTGATTGGATCATGAAAATTCCATTCCATACCACACTAGAGCTAGGTGATGTCAGCAGAAAATATGTTTCAGAGATGGGTTATTACATTTTTATGAAATATATATATAAAAATAAATAAAAAACTCTTTGGAATAATATGGACCAATAAATCTTGGACAATAAGACCAGGAATATGTACAGACTGATCTCTTGTGAACGAAGCCAAAGTGTTTATGAACGTGTGGGCATGTATGAGCTCCAGTTTTGGATCTAATGTCCAGCGAGGGGTGACAAAGGTGAGTTGTGTAGTTGTTTTTAGTTGTAAATTAGGTAATACAGTGAAGAGGAATGGATATTTTATGAACTCTACCCCAAACACTTTACCGTCAGTGTAGTAAAAATGCAATCTTGCACCTCTGAATCTTGCTTATCGTTGATTATGCAAATGCGATTACTTCCTGGTTTCAACACAGGATGCAAGTCTGTTTCTGTGATGCTACTGACACTGGTGATGCAACGTGTTGTGTTCAATCAACTAAATTTGTTTGCTACTTGCTGTTGCTCTTGTTGCTGCTACTACCATTAAAGGATAACATTAGTGACAAGCTCTTGTCATTGTTATAACTTTACTTATTAGTGGTCACAACCAATTGGCGATGAGGATTTCGGATTACTCCATCAAGAAACACAGTGTTTCTTGACAGAGGCAACTGCTGCTAACGTGCCTTTTCCAAGCCTGCTGTGCCTTTCTTCACATGGCTGCGGATCTTTGATAAAAACCTACAGGTCATCGATGCTACAGGGGATGTTTGGCCAGACACAGTGCGGTCCTGCTTCACTGCCTCGGCACGGGGGGGGGGCAAAGGATCTTCTACACGCTGCCTAACAGAGGTAAACCTTATAAAGTGGCAGAAGATGCACTGAAAGCTTACTTTACCCTGAAAGCGTACATAGTAGCCGAGAGCCATGCCTATCATAAACACTCTCAGGCACCACACGAGACAGTTTTACAATATGCTACCTTGCGTAAACTTGTTGTTTTATATGAGTTCGGTATCAGTGCCAATGAACAGATTCATGGAAAACTGGTGAAGAATGTGTTTAGCCCACGAATATGTTAGAGAATTTTGTTACAAACTGAACTTACTGTACAATGAACAAAACTGTCACGATTGCAAGCCAAACTGAATCTGCTTGCGATCAAGCCAAAACCATATAAAATTCTCACCAAGTCACTGCCTCAGTACAAGCCGGGAAGCACACAGTCAGCACAGGAGAGACTGTTTGATGCAGCTCATGTTTCTGCTCATGCAGGCAAGATTCCTGCTGATCAGAGGCTCATCTAGCAAACACTGTGAACTGCCCAACTGCAAATGCAACATGCAGTAAATGTAAAAAAAAATAAAAATAATAATAAAAATAAAAAATGGCATTATGCAAAAAATTGTGAGGTCAGATAAGTTGAACTGCTAGAGGTTACTGTGCTGTACAGCAACACATACTCAGCTTGTGCACCCAGCATTACATGTCCAGTGACAAGATCTACTTAAAACTCACATACCTGTACAGTTGACTTGGTTGTTAACACAGGGTCATCTGTCTCCATATTACCACACAGCATCTATGCATGCTACTTCAACAACATTGAACTGATGAAACCCACAGCCAGGCTTGTGACATACTCAAAAACTCACATCCCTGTTCTTGTGTATTTGTCTGTGTATGTTTCTCCACATCATTATGCAGCTTCAGTTATATTCTCCATTGTGGACAATGGGAACCCACTCATAGGGAGTGATCTAATATCAGCACTGTATGTAATGATTGAAAACAACATCAACAAAAACAACATCAACGCTCTTTCACCTGTTCATTTTGTACTGTACTCACCTGAGTTCGGCTGTGTCAAAAATGTCATGCACCATGTAACAATTTATTAAACTGTCACCTCAGTGTGCTAAAAACTTCACCGTCTTCTACTCTCTCAGGTGTGCTGTGTCAGCCCTTACTAAAATTGAGAGTTTGTCGCATATTTGCTACTCATTATTTTCACATGCAAATGAGCTTGTCATTCACCGCAAATGTTTTCCAGAAGTTTAAAGCTTTTTACAGGTAGTGGTGAACCTGCAGCAAACCTTTGGCAACAATGGACAATTTGCTGCAAGTTGGCCACAAAGCTCGTTGGTTGCAAAGTGCATGTGAAAAGAATCAGTGGTGAATTTGCCATGAACTCTCGATTTTTGTAAGGGAGAGGAATTAGACCATCTGCTGGCTGGCTGCTGGTGTGATTAAGCATGTCGATGCCTCTGGATGGATGTAGCCAATTGTGGTCACATAGAAAAAGTCAAAGAAAGGTCACATAGAAAAATCAGAATGTGCTTCGACCTGAGGCAGCCAAATAAAGCGATCATTGTGGACTCTTTTCCATTGCCCCATCTGAATGAACAGTTCTGCCCTAAAAGGTGCCACTGTTTTCACTACAATTGTCCTGACTAATGCTTATTACAAAGTACCACTGCACGAGGACAGTTGCAAACTTACTGCTTTCATCACCCACAACGGGCTGTTCCGATTCTGCCATGTACCTTATGGGCTGGCCTCAACCCCTGCTGCATTCCAGAAGATGATGATTATCATCCTTGCTGGCCTGTCAGGGGAAGACAATTACATGTGCAACATCATCAGAAGCTGCTGGCCTGCAGCTTGATAAAGAAAAGTGATGTTTCTGTTAAACCAGCCAGCTGTTTGTGGGTCACACTGTGTTGGCTGAGGGGTTCATTCCTGACATGTCGTACGTGCAGGTGATCATCAATGCTCCTGTGCATTTCGACACACCCACTAGAGTTGGGGTACTCGAGTTCATACTCGGACCGAGTCACGAGTCCAATTTTAATGGACTTGGACTTGTCACGGACTTGGATGCAATTTTATTCGGATTGGACTTGGACTCGAGCCTTTGGGACTCAGGATTTTTTTCAGAGTCCAGCCGAGTCCATGGCATTTGATTTGTGATGCAATGAACAAAATAAATAAATACAAATAATGAAACAGAAATAAATGGACACTCTGTCTGCAAGCAGTTGTAGCACTCCCTGATGTCGTAGACGTAGCCAGAGTTTGTTTCACCATGTTGAGCAAACACACCTGCAGAGCAGCACACTCAATCAACCAATACGCTTGAATGTTACTACGGAGACTGCTGTATAACATCAATTACCGAGGTGGCTGGCATGATGAACACATAAAAGACAGGTATGTAGCCAATATACTAGAAACAAAACAAGGCAGTTTCGCACGGCAAGGGACCTGACAACTGCTAAAATTGCATGCGTCGTTTGTGCAGCCAAGACAGTCCTCGCATAGTGGTTTTGTTGTGGTAAAGAACTTCAGTAAGTCAAGACACCAACATCATGTCTCTCACAGTTTACTAAAATAACATTAAAAAAAAAAAAATCAGAAAAATATTGGGCTATTAAGTCTTTTTAGGCGTAATGTATGCACACATGTAGGCATCTGTAGTCTCTTGTGGTCCACGCAGTGTTGTTAATTTAAACTGGTCCTTGATGAATTAACTGTAACTTTTTTAATAGACGGGGGAAATGGTTTTTATTTCTAAAGTAGACTGCAACTCTGATAAACCACCTATTTATTGTTTTTCTATTTTAAAAGCATTGACGAGCTGCTTAAAATACAGTTGAAGTCAGAAGTTTACATACACTTACTTTGAAGTCATTAAAACTCATTTTCTAACCACTCCACAGATTTAATATTAGCAAACTATAGTTTTGGCAAGTCGTTTAGGACATCTACTTTGTGCATGACACAAGTAATTTTTCCAACAATTGTTTACAGACAGATTGTTTCACTTTTAATGGACTATATCACAATTCCAGTGGGTCAGAAGTTTACATACACTAAGTTAACTGTGCCTTTAAGCAGCTTGGAAAATTCCCCCAAATTATTTCAAGCCTTTAGACAATTAGCTTCTGATAGGAGGTGTACTGAATTGGAGGTGTACCTGTGGATGTATTTTAAGGCCTACCTTCAAACTCAGTGCCTCTTTGCTTGACATCATGGGAAAATAAAAAGAAATCAGCCAAGACCTCATAAAAAAAAAATTGTGGACCTCCACAAGTCTGGTTCATTCTTGGGAGCAATTTCCAAATGCCTGAAGGTACCACGTTCATCTGTACAAACAATAGTAGGCAAGTATAAACACCATGGGACCACATAGCCATCATACCACTCAGGAAGGAGATGCATTCTGTCTCCTAGAGATGAATGTAGTTTGGTGCAAAAAGTGCAAATCAATCCCAGAACAACAGCAAAGGACCTTGTCAAGATGCTTGAGGAGGTAGACAATTATCTATATCCACAGTAAAACGAGTCCTATATCGACATAGCCTGAAAGGCTGTTCAGCGAGGAAGAAGCCACTGCTCCAAAACCACCATAAACAAGCCAGACTACAGTTTGAAAGTGCACATGGGGACAAAGATTTTACTTTTTGGAGAAAATGTCCTCTGGTCTAATGAAACAAAAACTGAACTGTTTGGCCATAATGACCATTGTTATGTTTGGAGGAAAAAGGGTGAGGCTTGTAAGCCAAAGAACACCATCCCAACCGTGAAGAAGGGGGTGGCAGCATCATGTTGTGAAGGTACTTTACTGCAGGTGGGACTGGTGCACTTCACAAAATAAATGGCCTCAAGAGGAAGGAAAATTATGTGGCTATATTGAAACAACATCTCAAGACATCAGCCAGGAAGTTAAAGCTTGTTCACAAATGGGTTTTCCAAATGGACAATGACCCCAAGCATACCTCCAAAGTTGTGGCAAAATGGCTTAAGGACAACAAAGTCAAGGTATTGGAGTGGCCATCACAAAGCCCTGACCTCAATCCGATAGAAAATTTGTGGGCAGAACTGAAAAAGCATGTGTGAGCAAGGAGGCCTATAAACCTGACTCAGTTACACCAGTTCTGTCTAGAGGAATGGGCCAAAATTCCAGCAACTTATTGTGAGAAGCTTGTGTAAGGCTACCCAAAAAGTTTGAGCCAAGTTAAACAATTTAAAGGCAATGCTACCAAATACTAACTAAGTGTATGTAAACTTATGACCCACTGGGAATGTGATGAAAGAAATAAAAGCTAAAATAAATAATTCTCTCTACTATTATTCTGACATTTCACATTCTTAGAATAAAGTAGTGATCCTAACTGACCAAAGACAGGGAATGTTTTCTATGATAAAATGTTAGGAATTGTGAAAAATTGAGTTTAAATGTATTTGGCTAAGGTGTATGTAAACTTCTGACTTCAACTGTATTTTATTGTACAGTTTTTTCCACAATAAAATGCACAATGAAATATGAGGTTATTTTGGGCAACGAAATGTTTTGTTTATAATTTAATTATAGATTGGTGACCAGATATCCCAGTTTATCACACAAGACAGTACCAGAGGCCTGGGTAGCTCAGTGGTAAAGACGCTGGCTACCACCCCTGGAGTTCGCTAGTTTGAATCCCATGGCGTGCTGAGTGACTCTAGTCAGGTCTCCTAAGCAGGTCTGTAACTTCTCAGCCAGTGCTAATTACTGCTATGTTGACTCATTATTTTCCCAAACCAGTCGGAAGATAGACACAAAAAAGAAATCTCAGTATATATTATTTCTTTAGATAGGGGTCATTTTAGATAAAACTATTCCAAATTGAAAGGAAAAATTGAAAATGAAGTAGAAATAAAAAACAAAATTAAAATTCGAAACAATAATATCTCTGGTTTTAATGACTAATGCAGCTTTCAATTTATTTAGTCTATGTGTGAGTGGAGGGGGAAAGCAACAAGTAACTGAAATGCCAACAGAACGCAATAAGAAGTGTATTGAAGGTATTTTTTGTCTTCATACACCTAAAGCTTAGGCTTTCATTCTAAAACCACTTTGAAGTTTGTTCAGCAGGAAACTAATAATAAAATATAGAGGTGTTTTTGTTACATTTATATTGGCAATTGTGTTTTCTTAGTTGTGAAATTTAAAATAAGCTTAAGATATTGATGTTGAGTTTACGGTTACAATTTGAATTCAGATTCATGAACAGATTCATTCGGACTCGGACTGTTATGGACTCGGTCTTGAGTTCGACTCAGCCCCTTTTGGACTCGGACTTGACTCTCACTCGATTGTTTAAAGACTCGGACTTGACTCGGACTCGACTAAGATGGACTCGAACCCAACACTAACACCCACCTTGCATTCTTTTCTTGGAATTATGTCCTAGTACAGTAAATTTATTCCTGATTTTGCCACTGTTCTTGCTCCAGGGCGTGCATTGCTGCAGGATGCAATTAGATTCAGCTGGTTAAAATGAGTAGAGCAAAGCCTTTCTGAAGTCAAGCGGTTGTTGGTAAACAGTCCTGCTCTGGTATTATTTGATCCTGCACTACACACCATTGTCTCAACAGATGCTACAGACTACAGGTTCCGAGCGGTGCTCTAACAGGTTGGCCCTGATAACATTGAACTGTAGCTTTTGCATCATGCATTCTGTCTACCGCTGAACGTAAATATGCCACAATAGAAAAAGAAGGTCTAGCATGTGTGTTGGCTGTCGAAAAGTGGCGTACATACCTGTGGGAACACCACTTCACTCTACGGACAGACCACCAGTCATTGACAATCCTGCTCACCACAAAGGGTGTTGGTCATGCTGGACTGCATGTGGCAAGGTGGTTTGCTCACCTCATGTCATTTAACTATGATGTGATCTAACGCACGGGTTCTCAGAATGCCCCTGCTGACTGCTTGTCGCGTCTTCCCTTACCTGCTGCCCCTCAAGTGGCTCACAATGTCGCTGCTCTTGCTGATGATGCTAATGAATAGTTTGTTGCTCTTCTTTCTGCTGTCTGTAATGCTGTGTTCACTGCTGATGTTGATGCTACTTGTGCTTCTCGCTCTGAACGGACCAGACTCCATGCACAGGTGATGCATGGCTGGCCTCCTGCACCAAAGGGGCTGGATACCGAACTGTTGCCATACTAGAGGTGCCGGCTGGAACTGTATGTAAAGTGGTAAGACCCAAACAATGCCTCTGTGACCTCTACTGGTGGCCTAAAATGGACGTCCACGTTCACAGTGCTGTCCGCTCCTGCCATGTGTGTCAGCTCAAAGACAGGTCTGCAAAGACACATTCTGCCCCTCTCCAACCTGTGCCTTTGCCTGACGGGCCATGGTAGAAAATTGCTGTGGACATTGTTGGCCTGTTCGACACTTCTGCATCTGACTGCAGGTATGCTGTAACATTGATTGACTATAACAGTAAGTGGCCTGAGATTTCCTTTACTTACAGTGGGTCTCATTCACCAACCGTGAGCATGCCGGTATTTGTGCATGAAATTGGTGTAAAAAATGTTTTCACAAACAAATCATGATTCATCAATACATTTTGCATTAAAATGTATTCAAAATTACGAAAACGTTTAGGAAAAACTGAAACCACACGTACGCAAAAATCACATACTCCCGGTTTCCTTGGAATAAACACAAGATTATTGAAATTAAGCACACTATACAGTATATATATATATATATATATATACTGTATAGTGTGCTTAATGTGCACTATAGCTCGAGCTGGGTTGTGTTTCTGCCCATGCGCACTTAGTAATAGATCACACAAATTGCATGTTCTAAACCTTTGGATGTGCTTAGATACAGCTGGTGGAATGTTCCTATACAGACTGCAAAAATTTTGTCAGATGGCTTTAGCATGTTGTATACTGCACAAGCAGCACTTCACACCTTCATTTCATCCAACATCTACAGTAGGTGTGCGGTACATACTTTAAAATCATTCTAAATTGTAAAGTTGTACTGTGCTATTTTATAGTCTGTGGCAGAGCCAGGAATTTTATGCAGGGGTGGTCGAGAAGGGGCCACCAATCACTCTGGGGTGGCACTGAATAAATCATTATACAAACACAAAAATCTGTTCAACCTTAAATACTGTGCTGCTTTAGGTGCCCACCACACATTCATCTATAATACATAAGACTTGTTTGTAATTAAAGGAATGTTTTACCCCAGAAATTAAAACTCTGCTATCATTCATTCTCACCTACATGTTGTTTCTACCCCGTATGACTATATTTGTTTCGGTGAAATTCAAGAGATGATAGGTAGAATGTTAGCCTCTGTCCCCTTTTGTATTCATTGTATGCAATGAAAATGTTTATTGATAAGCCTTGAACTGATGCAAAAATGTCTGATGGGAGATGCTGCTTTTTGTACAATGTCCAAGGACTGTAGCAGCATGTTGACTTCCCATGTGATCATGTTAATTAGTATTAAGAAAAAAATAAGACTGTAAAATTAAACATTTCAACTTGTGTTCCACAATTCCCTATTGCCAAACAGACTCTTGGGTAGAAGTCCACATCATAATGGTTTTGCAAAAAGGCTCCCTTATAAACAATAAAATGAGAAATAGGACACTCTACTTTCTTGTGGACTTCACAGACCTGTGCAAGCTAAGGTCACAAGACCACAAGTCCATATCAAGTTTGACATTTGGGACATGGCCAATGTTGTCATTTACTCACTGTTGTAACAGACTCAGGAGTACCAGAAGTTAGATCCATTTGCAGCTTTACTTGTAAAGTCACAGAGAATATACAACAGGCAGAGGTCAATATTCAAAACATACAGCAACGTAGGCAAATCCAATAATCATGGTCAAAAACAGGCAGAGGGTCGAGGCAGGCAGAAAACAATTACAAAGAGTATATCCAGGAACAGATCAAAGTCAAGAGGCAGGCAGCAGTGAATCAGGATAACAATAACAGGCAGAAGATCAAACACAGGCAGACTAATATGGAAAAACGCTCAGAAATGTTAGCCGGGGCAAAAACAAGACTTCGCACTGAACCCAGTGTTTGCAGTGCTTAAATAGTCCATGAAATAAGATACAGGTGTGTGTGTCCCACTGAGGATGATGGGAATCACAGTTCGTGAGAAACAGTTAATACTCGGGTGATGGCGCTCTCTGGTGGTTATCAAGGGGAGTGTTCATAACAGAGGCCCCCCCCCACGCGAGCGGCTCCCGACGCGAGGAAGCACACGACGCCGGGGTCTTCCACGGGGTCTGGGGGTAGGTCTTTGTGGATTAGTCCTGTGGAATTCTGTTATGAGGTTGGGGTCAAGAATGTCTTCAGCATTGACCCAGGAATGCTCCTCCAGACCATATCCCTCCAAGTCTACCAGATATTGAATTCAGAGACCCCGCCATCTGGAGTCCATGCGTTCTTGAACCTGGTAAGCTTCCTCGCCGTCCACGATTATGGAGGGGGGGGGTGGTTTGCAGTATTGTCCTCCACTTCCTCCCTCGGACCAACAGCAGGTTTGAGCAGCGAGACATGGAATGTGGGAGAAATACGATAGTTAGCAGGCAGTTGAAGACGGAATGATACGGGAGTGATTTGTCTTATGATTTTGAAGGGACCCACATACCTGGGATTGAGCTTTCTGCAGGGCAGACGAAGGCATAGGTTGCAAGTGGAGAGCCAGACCCATTGTCCTGGTGTATATTGGGGACTCGGACGATGATGCCGTTCGGCCTGCTCTTTCTGTCTCCTCACGGCTCGCTGTAGATGGACATGCGCCTGGTTCCATACTTTGTCACTCCACCGGAGCCAGTCGTTGATGGCCGGTAGTTCCATGGGCTCTCCTGACCAGGGGAACAAGGGTGGTTGAAATCCCAGCACACATTGGAATGGATTTATGCCCGTGGATGGTTTTTGTAGTGAGATTTGGGCGTATTCTTCCCACAGCAGGCTCCAGTCGTTTTGGTTTTGATGGCAATGCATCCTGAGGATGCGAGTGATCTCTTGATTCAGATGTTCGGTCTGCCCGTTGGATTGAGGGTGGTATCCAGAGGTGAGGCTGATGTTGACATTTAATTGATGGAAGAAGGCCGTCCAGACCCGTGCAGTGAATTGTGGACCTTGGTCGGATATAATGTCATCAGGTAACCCATAGAAACGAAATACTTGATGTAATAGATGTTCTGCTGTCTCGAAAGCTGTGGGGAGTTTGGGAAGAGGGATTAATCGACATGCCTTGGAGAAACGATCGATTACAGTTAAGATTGTGGTATTACCTTGAGAGACTGGAAGATCGGTGATAAAGTCAATGGTGATTTGAAAGCATGGGCGCTGCAGAATGGGAAGTGGTTGAAGCAGGCCTGTTGGGAGTAGTCTGGAAGATTTGGTTAATGCACAAGTGGGGCATTGGTTGACATAAGAAATGGTGTTTACCTGCATGGTTCTCCACCAAAATTGGTTTCAGAGCAGATGGAGTGTAGTCGTGATGCTTGGGTGCCCGGAGCTGGTGGCGGAATGGACCCTCCGTAAAACCTTCTCCCGTAATGACTGTGGCACATAGGTTTTGCCTTCAGTGCAATCGTGAGTAACCGGATCTTGAAACCGGGCCTGGTTAATCTCTGTCATGATGTCCCATTGGACTGGTGCAACAACTAGAGATGTGGGGATTATGGGTTCTGATGTATGGTTCTGATTCTGAGCTTCAAATTGACGCGAGAGGGCATCAGCTTTAACATTCTTAGTGCCAGGGCGATATTTGATTTTAAAGACAAAACGTGTAAAAAAAAATAGTGCCCACCTGGCCTGCCGTGGATTCATTCTCTTTGCTGAGCGCAGATATTCAAGGTTCCGATGATCTGTCAGCACGAGAAATGGATGCTTTGTCCCCTCCAACCAATGTCGCCATTTCCTCCAGGGCTGCTTTCATGGTGAGTAATTCTCGGTTCCCCACATCGTAGTTTTGTTCTTCTGTGGAGAGTTTTCTGGAATAGAAAGCACAGGGGTAGAGTTTCGGAGGTGACCCATGGCGCTGTGAAAGAATGGCTCCGATCCCGGTGTTCGAGGCATCCACCTCAATTACGAATGGACAGTCTGGATTAGGATGATGCAGAATGGGAGCGGAGGTAAAACGGGCTTTGAGATCCTTGAAGGCTTGTAATGCTAATGCAGACCAACATAGTTTGGTGCCCCCTCCTCTCTGCATGGACATAAGGGGTGCAACAATCGTGCTGAAATTCCTGATGAACCGTCAGTAGAAGTTAACGAACCCCAGAAAACAAGTAGTTCCTTCAGAGACGATGGTTGAGGCCAGTTTAAGACCGTGTAACGTCTGTGTAAGATCAGTGATGGCTAATTACACTTTGTTTGAAAAAAACTTTGTTTGAAAAAAAAAAACCTTTTAGCCTTTTGACATTTGCATATAAATTACTGACCTGGCCTCCACGTTTACATTTATATGGGTGCTAAATTGCAGATGGTCTTTATCACTATCAAAAGGATGCTAAAACAGGTCTCCTCTGAAGTGTCTCCATCAAGCTTCAAACACATTCCACAGAAAGGGGGGTGACCCCCCCATGCCAGGCACCAGAGCAGTTGTCTGTCTCCAGTAATTCCAATACACGTCACACACACACCTAAAGACATTTTCTCTATTTAGGCCATAGTAAGCAGTTATAAATGTATCTGCTATATGCATGTGTTGTATGTATATTCCCCTATTATATTAACTTGGTTAAAACCCTTTACTTGTATTAGTTAGACGTTAAACGCATATATTCAAGTGTATGAGTGTATCTCTGCTTTAATATCGTCTGGAGGTTACCTTCTTGGTATCAAAATGATCTTCTCTTTATTTCTCACACCATAATGGGTGACCCCCATGCCAGGCACCAGAGCAGTTGTCTGTCTCCAGTAATTCCAATACACGTCACACACACACCTAAAGACATTTTCTCTATTTAGGCCATAGTATGCAGTTATAAATGTATCTGCTATATGCATGTGTTGTATGTATATTCCCCTATCATATTAACTTAGTTAAAACCCTTTACTTGTATTAGTTAGACGTTAAATGCCTATATTCAAGTGTATGAGTGTATCTCTGCTTTAATATCGTCTGGAGGTTACCTTCTTGGTATCAAAATGATCTTCCCTTTATTTCTCACACAATAATGTACACCATGTGATCGTGAAATGCATCGAACAATTCTTACTATGTTTTGAATTAAAAGCTGCACTAGCGGTCCAGATCAGCAATAAAATGCGAATGGGCCATAAACGGAGACAAAAGATGTTTCTCCCGCTCAAAATGCATGCCTCTGATTGGCCACTCCACCCACAAAATGGGTGCGGCAATGAACTATCAAAACTCCAGAGCGCAGACTAATCATCGCTCAAAAACTCTTCTTCTTGAGACCAACACACTCCAAAACTCTCTCTTGAGTTTAACCTTCTGGCAGTGTTTACCTTCAAGTAACTTTGTGGATTTCCTGTGGACTTCTTCAACTCACTCCTAAAGAAATCGTCGAGAACCTCGTCTACCGCATCAAGACTCTTATTCAGCAACAAACCAATGCAAGTAACCATTTACAACTGATTAGATGCGCGTTTAAGTTTGAACCCCTTTTAAGGTGAATTGTGCCTCTGATGATTCTCATTTAGGTTGTGGTTAACTGAGAGTTTTAAAACCCTTGAAATACTGCCATTCTTTGCTCTCTCTCTCTCTCTTTTCCTTACTTTCCTTCATTCTATATATGTATGTTTTGCTTAGTTTGTTTGTATGTTAGTTATAGTTTCATTTATTTAATCCCTTATATTCACAATTGATTGTCTCTGTGTTCCGCTCACAATTCAAAGTCACTGAATGTTGCTCCTTGCTACATGCTAAACTACTGCTAGCACTGTATAAGTAGGAAGGCTATCGTTCCTTGGCCAGGAAAGTAATCTTCCAAGAGTTGATAAATAATTATATTGTCTGCTCGGTGGACGGACAGATCAAGTAATTGTAATATCGATTCTGCTACAGTTAATTCTAAGATCTAATCTAAATATTTGTTATTGATTATAACCAATTATAATTAGTTATAATTAATTCCCTTTTTAAGCTAATTTGCTACATATTTATATTGGACGGACAGATCAAATAATTGTAATATCGATTCTGCTACAGTTAATTCTAAGATCTAATCTAAATATTTATTATTGGTTATAACCAGTTATAATTAATTATAAATAATTCCCTTTTTAAGCTAATTTGTTACAACCGCCTGTACCTTGTTGTCATCCATGGTGACCCCCTCAGAGCTAATGATGTAGCCCAGAAACGATACAGATGTTTGGGGAAACTCACATTTCTTGGCCTTGTCGTAGAGCTGGTGTGAGATTAGACACTGGAGAACAGCTCTGACATGTCCGATGTGTTCCTCCAGGGTATTAGAATAAATTAGAATGTCAATGTATATACTATCACCCATCGGTTTGACATACCTCTGAAGACATCATTGATGAAGGACTGGAACACTGAAGGACTGTTAGCAAGGCCAAAGGGCATAACCAAGTATTCATAGTGTTCACTGCTGGTGGAGAATGCTGTCTTCCACTCGTCCCCCTCTCTGATGTGAATGAGGTTGTAAGTGCTGCGCAGATCCAGTTTGGTGAAATACTTGGCGGTTTGTAGTTGTTCCAGTGCTGCCGGGACTAATGGTAAAGGGTAACTAAATTTCACAGTGATATCATTGAGAACACGATAATCAATGCAAGGTTGGAGACCTCCATCTTACTTACCCACATAGAAGAATCCAGTTATAGCAGGGGAAGTGGATGGTCGTATGAAACCCTTGGCCAGCTCCTCCTCTGTAACTTTTCATGGCCTGGACTTCAGGCTCAGATAAAGGAAAAAGCCTGCCTCATGGTGGTGTTGTACCTGGTAATAGCTCAATAGCAAAGTAGCTGAAACGATGAGGGGGAAGTTGTGATGCTTTGGTCTTACTGAAGGCCTCAACCAGATCTGTGTATTCCTTTGGCAATTTGGGTACCTCAGTGATCTTCTCTGTGACTGATGCAGCTCCAAAAGATAAAGGAACTACTGACCTCAGACAGTTGGAAAAGCATGTGGAGCCCCATTGTGATATCTGTCTCTCACTCCAAGAGATTTGTGGGTTATGTTGCTGAAGCCAGGGTAGTCCGAGAATGACAGGATGGTGTTGTGAGCGAATGACATAGAGGCGTGTGATTTCAGTGTGTATAATGCCCACTTGAAGGGTGATGTCTGTGATGGTGAATTGAACATGGCCGGTCCCCAGAGGACGTCCATCTAGCACTGGCACTGCCAAGGGAGATTCACAGGGAATTAGTGGTATCTTAAATTCTCTGACTAACTCCTCATCAATAAAGTTGCCAGCCGCCCCTGAGTCGAGCGTGGCGTGAGTGGGAAATGATTTGTTTGTGAAGGAAATTGTTATCGGCACATCAATGCATGAGGTTACATGGAGAGGTAGAGAGACATTACTCACCGCCGATTGAGATGATCGTGCTGGTCATATGGGACAGGCTGCTCTTAAATGTCTGGGTTGATTGCAATATAAGCATAGGTGTTGTCTGACGTGGCATTCTCTCTCCTCCGAAGTCAAATGAGCGAGCCCTATTTGCATAGGCACCGATTCCTCCACGGTGCATGCCGGCTGATAATTCTGCAGGGGAGGTTCAACTGGTCTCCGTGAGCAAATGAGATTGTCAGTACGGATGGCAAGATTAATTAATTGATCCAAGGTCCTCCCTTCATCATGACATGCCAACTCCTATTGCAATTCGATGTTTAATCCTCTTCGAAACAGCACCTTGAGCGTGTCATCAATCTATACAGTCTGTGCAGCGAGAGTGCGGAAGGACAGGGCATATTTGGCGGCTGTGTTTCTTCCTTGTTGGAGAGAGAGAGTAACTGATCGCCCGTACTTCTTCCTCCCTCGGGATGTTCAAACACCTCTCGAAAGCATTGTTTGAAGCTGGTGAATGAGGTGAATCTCGAACCCTCATTAGACCACACGGTAGTAGCCCAATCCAATGCCCTCACGGTGAGCAGTGAACATACAAAGAAAATGCAACTCTCCTCAGTGGGATAAAGTGTAGAATGTTGGCCCACGAACATCGAGCATTGCATCAAAAATCCCTTACATTTAGACGGTGTACCGACAAATTATCTGGGAAGGTGAGTCGTGGATTGGCGGTGATGGGATTCGGTGTCGTTGGATTCTAAGAGGGAATTGGTTAAGGTGTTGGCAGAGATGGGTTTACCGCGTGCAGGTGAAGGTTCTGCAGCGTCTTCACCATCTCCTCTGTTAACGAGGTAAGCCATTGTAATTGTTGCTGATGAACTGCCAATACACCAGCCTGAGCGGAGAGCTCATTGGAGAGCTGAAAAATAGCTACTGGATCAGTAGGTGGTGAAGTCTTCTGTAACATTGACTCTGGAGAACCAGAAGTTAGATCCATTTTCAGCTTTACTTGTAAAGTCACAGAGAATATACAACAGGCAGAGGTCAGTATTCAAAACTTACAGCAACGTAGGCAAATCCAATAATCATGGTCAAAAACAGGCAGAGGGTCGAGGCAGGCAGAAAACAATTACAAAGAGTATATCCAGGAACAGATCAAAGTCAAAAGGCAGACAGCAGTGAATCAGGATGTCAATAGCAGGCAGAAGATCAAACACAGTCAGACTAATATGGAAAACCACTCAGAAATGTTAGCCGGGGCAAAAACAAGACTTCGCACTGAACCCAGTGTTTGCAGTGCTTAAATAGTCCATGAAATAAGGTACAGGTGTGTAATAATCAGTCCTGCGGAGGATGATTGAAATCGTAGTTCGTGAGAAACAGTTAATACTTGGGTGAAGGCGCTCTCTGGTGGTTATCGAGGGGAGTGTTCGTAACAACTGTATATTAGTTATTTAGTTTATATGACATGCACACAATAACTTTATATTAAAAATTTTGATTGCAGTGTTCTTTTAAAAACTAAACTTATATATATATATATATATATATATATATATATATATATATATATATACAGTTGTGCTTAAAAGTTTGCATACCCTGACAGAAATTGTGAAATTTTGGCATTGATTTTGAAAATATGACTGATCATGCAAAAAAACTGTCTTTTATTTAAAGATAGTGATCGTATGAAGCCATTTATTATCACATAGTTGTTTGGCTCCTTTTTAAATCATAATCATAACAGAAATCACCCAAATGGCCCTGATCAAAAGTTTACATACCCTTGAATGTTTGGCCATGTTACAGACACACAAGGTGACACACACAGGTTTAAATGGCAATTAAAGGTTAATTTCCCACACCTGTGGCTTTTTAAATTGCAATTAGTGTCTGTGTATAAATAGTCAATGAGTTTGTTAGCTCTGCACTGAGCAGGCTAGATACTGAGCCATGGGGAGCAGAAAAGAACTGTCAAAAGACCTGTGTAACAAGGTAATGGAACTTTATAAAGATGGAAAAGGATATAAAAAGATATCCAAAGCCTTGAAAATGCCAGTCAGTACTGTTCAATCACTTACAAAGAAGTGGAAAATTCGGGGATCTCTTGATACCAAGCCAAGGTCAGGTAGACCAAGAAAGATTTCAGCCACAACTGCCAGAAGAATTGTTCGGGATACAAAGAAAAACCCACAGGTAACCTCAGGAGAAATACAGGCTGCTCTGGAAAAAGACAGTGTGGTTGTGACACAATTCTCCCAAAGGCATCATTACTAATGTGGCGTATAAAATACTTCATGGCCTCTATACACATATGACTGAATTAAACTGTTCACAAAATGTGCCATGAATCAGATCTCTTCCCCTTTCACCTTGGTTTAGTGCAAAGCATGTATGTGTGTGTATTTGTGACATAAGACCTTGAAAAGGGAAATTAATGAGAAACATACTTTGACATGGAAAACTGTCATGTCTACAGCTTTCTCTATTTTATACTAATGCATTTTATTTTTTTATTTTTTGTCATGCATTCAGGCCAAAATCAACTATGAAGTAAGATTTTGGGGGCAAAAAGCATCTTTCTCCATTGATGGCCATTTACTTATAAATTACAAATATTTTATTAAATTATAGAAGTTTTGCTTGTGACAGATTTGTTTTTTTTGTTTGTTTTTTTGCCATTATCAGCGGATTGTTGTGCATGCAAACATTCTCATTGACATGAATTGGAAAGCTAAAGAATAACTCTCTCCAAGTATTATACATAGCCAAACTTGGGCATACTTAATATTTGATTAGAATGTTTAGATGATTTTGTAAGGGGTTTTATACTAAATTAACCACTTATTATGGGAGATCCAGGCTTCAGTTTTTACCCAAAATTCTGTAAAGACAAAAAAAAAAAAACAAACAAAAAAAAACCCTGGTGTCTTGATCATTGTACTTTATGAAAGTCAAAACTCCAATGGCCCCCTTCTAGCAAGGAGAGTAAATAACTTGTAGATCATCCTTTTGATGTTATCACTTCAGTCGGGTCAGTTTTGAACATGATAGGAGCACTGGGAAAGACAGCAGGTGGAAAAAATGTGTCATAGAGTGATTAAAGACACCCTTTTACTCCTATACAGCGCTTGTTGCAAGTCTTCCCACACTATTCACTCATCATCTATCTGGAGGCCTTTAGATCATGCAGCAAAGCTCCTCATGAGCACAATCTCTTTACACTAGATGTGCTAACCCGAGCTCTCCTCTCGGAGGTCTGACTCAGCCTGGCTGAGACCTTATAATGCCTCTCGTGTCTACAGTGACCCTGCAGGAATGCTAACCCTCCCCTAGCGCTGATGTTTATTAGCTTGAGTTCTTGGATGTCAAAGGGAGGACAACTATATAACACGCATTGGTCATGTGGACATTTCGGAGCAAGATCCTGTTGGATCTGGCCCGGATCATAGGAAAATCACTTAAATGTTTATAGGCCCAGACCAGATGTGTGAGAGAGAGTTCAGGAAGTCACTTTCTCAAGCAGCAATATGGATGATATACTGTATACATGCGTTTGAGCGGGGCAGTAGTGGCTAGCCTGCTGCATCGTTTTACTGCGATTATTTTATGAAACATTGCAGAGATTTCACAGTTTAATTAGGTGGTGGCGACGATTGCAGAATACATTGGTTTGACGAGTCTATTTAATATAATTCATGATGTCTGGTTTTCATCAACCTGCTCTGGGAATGTCGACTACCAAATCTGCACAAATGTAACTTTTTTTCTTTCTTTTTTTTATGCAGCAGTTAAATAGAAATCCATTGCTTGAATGACAGAGAAATGTGAATGTACAGCTGGACAGTTCTGAGACAATCCCTCAAACAGAGTATAAACCTGCTACTAAAAATTTAGCATTTAGCAAATGAGATTATTCATCCATTTAATAACTTACAAAATAATATAGTAATATCTCCCTAAACCCTTAATTTTGAGGGTTATTATTTTATGAAAAATGCTCAGTTCTGGGTCACAGGCATTGTTTTGTGCCATATGATACATGAGTAAAGATAGAAATTCATGTAGAAAATATAGGACACCTTAGAATAGTTCCACAGAAATGATACATTCTGTCATAATTTACTCACCCTCATATCGTTCTGAACACATAAGACTTTCTAACATGGAACACAAAGGAAGCTATTTTGCAGAATGTCCTGGCTTATCTTTTACATGCAATGGAGGTGTATCTTTAAAGGAATGTTACAGCGCACTCGCGATGGCCAGGTGCTGGAAGTCTTTCTGGTCAATCAGGCGAATGCGAGTGCCGGCGAACAGGTAAGTGTGCTGGTCTCTGGGGTCGCTCGCCCGCCCCAGTCACCAGCCACCATTGCGGGCTTGCGGAGCAGCACGTCCCCCCTGGGCTGTCTTCCAGGTGGGGCGCCTGCTCTGCCTTGCTGCAAACAACCCTGCCCGGGCACGGTAAGTCCAGTCATCCCCTAGGTGCCGCTGGCGCGGAATCTGGAGGCCTGGTTAGTGCTCTCCAACCCTCGCTGTGGCTCATCAGGATGATTCGCCTCGGCTACGCGATCCAGTTCACCAGATGCCCGCCCAGTTTCAGTGGCATCCTCTCCACTACGGTGCGGGGCGAGGATGTCTCTGTCCTCTGGGAGGAGGTTGCCACCCTTCTGGCGAAAGGAGCAATAGAGTCCATCCCCATAGCAGAGTTGCACAAGGACTTTTACAGCCCTTATTTTATCGTGCCCAAGAGAGGGGGAGGGTTGCACCCAATCTTGGATCTGTGTGCTTTGAACAAAGCCTTTCACAGGCTTCCGTTCAAGATGTTAATGCAGAAGCGCATCCTGGCCTCAGTACAACATCAGGATTGGTTCATATTATTAATGTTTACATCTCTCAGCTATACTTTTCAAACACTGTGTGTATTTTAATGTTTATGGACTGGCCTCATTCATTACAAAGTGCCTTACTTTAACTGTGATTTTTTTTTATTTATTTTTTGTTTACCTCTTAGTACATACATTCAAACCGGTGAGATTACTCTAGGCTGAGCTCAGAGGTGTGCGATTAAACTGGTGTGATCTGCATTTGCGTTGCTGTTTAGCTGGAGAGAACCATTTAAGCGAGTGTCATAATGAAACTCAAATATTATTTTTTTCTAACATCAGAATATCTATTTTTTTTTTAAGTTACAAACATTAAAATAATCACAAAATAAAGGTTTAAAGCCATTGCCGTGTGAGCTGGCTGTTTTGATGCGGTGCAATAAAGTGATATTTTCTGAAGTAAATTCTAATTAATCATTATAAACATCTTAAAATCACATTATATGTTTAATAATATTAAATTCCTTCCTCGAGTATGTCTGCTGTGAAGTGCAAGGCAAATGTTTTTGTTTTTTTAAATACAGCACACATTAAATAACTCACGCTAGGGGATTAGACAGTTCAGTAAGAACTCACGTGCAAAGAGGTTAATAAACAAGGTTCAAGTTGAAATTATTATTTGTGGTAATCAACATTATGCCACAAACACTGTCAATTGAGCTTAAACTGTATTGATCCAGAAACATTCCTATAAAGATACTGAACGTATTAGAAAGCATTCGATTCTGGTAAAAAGATAAGAAAAAAATATCTGGTTGTGAATAAGAGCCCAGTCAGAACCCAGCAACCCTATTCCAGATGCTCATGACTTTGAACTTGCAGTCTCCTTTAGATAAAGAAAACCAACAATGATCCATTAAAAGACATCTCCAGCCCTGAGAACTACTCCAGTTACCATTACTTTGTTTTTGTGTTCAATAAGCTTGCCTTTCAGTGTCTCTCTCTCCCTCAAGTTCTGCTTCAGCATTTATCACAAATGTCAGAAGTTTAACTTGGTGTCTAGGCTGAGCTCCAGCTTCTGCAGTCTTAAATGGTCCACCTAATAGTTTCCTACAATTGAATGATTATATGACCCCATGCCTCCTTCCTTGGCCATTAATCTAGAGAATGACACTGTAAAGTGGTGATGAGCTCAGAGCAATGGCCCACCTGCCTTCAGAGTTGTTGCCAGTGTGATTACAAGCAGAGATGGAACTTGGTGCAGGAGTGGTTTGAACTGCCATTTTCACTCAGCAATGAGCTCTTGCAAGCTGTGTTTTGGTTCACTTGAGTTCACTTAAAGAAATAGTTTACCCAGAAATGACAATTATCTTGTTATTTACTCACCCTTGTGTCATCTCAAACTCATATGACTTTCTTCCACAGAACACAAACAAAGATATATTAATGGAGATATAATGTCTGTTTGTCTTTACAATGCAGGTTAATGGTGACGAAACCTTCAAGTTCCATAAATGACATCAATGCTGCATAAAAGGTAATCCATAAAACTCCAGTAGTTTAATCCGTCTTCTGAAATGATACAATCGATTTTGGATGATAACTTTGGTGTAATCTTGCCATTGCAGTCTCTAGGTACGATCATGATTTCAAGCTCGATTACACTTCCTAGCTCTTGCATTACAGAGCATTAGATAGCGCTAGGAATTCTAATTGAGCTTGAAATCTTGATTGCCATGGAGACTGCTGATGTCAAGGTTTTTGGATTAAAACAGAGTCTAATGGGTTACCTTTATCTGGCTTTGTCATTTTTAGAACATCAAAATTTTGCCGCCATACACTTGCACTGAATGGACGAACAGACATCATATCTCCATTAAAATATCTTTGTTTTTGTTCCGCCGAAGAAAGAAAGTCATACAAGTTATAGACAACATAAGGGTAAGTAAATGATAAGAGAATTATCATTGTTGGGTAAACAATACCTTTAAGCTTAAAAAAGGAGTGGCTCCTAATTTGTACTGTAAATTAATGGGCTTTTCACACTATGCTTAACTCTGGGTTAAGATCTATTTTTTTTCAGTTAAGTGCACTTTCAAAAATAGGTTAATTTTTTATTTTTATTTTTATTTTTTATACAGAATATTCTAAACAAATTTAGGGCAGAATGTGATTTTATCCATCAGGAATTGATTGGATCGTGAAAAGTGGGTGTTACATACCAGAATGGAGCCATGTGGTTGGAAGGAGGGGGTCGAAAAATAAGAGGGATTTGTGACATCATCAGAAAAGGAAATTTTTAGAGGTGGAGAAAGCCATTACATTTTGATTTACTTACCGCTATGCCATTTCAATCCCATATTATTTTTGTTTTCTCTTTGGGATGCAAAGGAAAATAATTTAATGAATGTAATAATTCTTGTGTGTCTCTTGACAAAACGTCATGACGCTTGATGTTATTGATTTAGCTGCCTTATTGGATTCGAGCCAGTGCTGGAGAAGCTACTTTAAAACTGTAGCTATAAAGCTCCTATGCTATAAGCTACTCTTAAAGTATTTTAAGCTACTAATTTATAAAAGTAGTCAGCTACACTTCAAGCTACTTCCAAAAAAGTATCTAACTGCATTAAAGCTAGTTTATGCTATTTTGCATAGACGAGGTGGCATTGTAGCGCAGCCGGTTTGCTTGCACTTTTCCTCTGTGCAGTGTCCCATGAAACAGCCGGCCACCGACACCCCCAGAGGGCAGAGATCGAGTCTGCAGTGAGGCCCCAATAGCCGTGGCCTAAACATAAAATTGTGCTCTTTGGCTCTCATTCCAGTGGAAAACCCCATCTTGAATGTGTTCCTGATGGTCCGTGGACCGTTAATCGGGAACTAGAGGTTACAGAACAGTCCACTCTGACACCTATAAAGGCCCCTGAACACTCTTCTTTGTCCCAGAGACAATTCTCTCACCCTCCTGCTGATGCATGCCAGGATCGAGAACACATTTCCAGTTCTGTAACTGTTTGTGCTTCTTTTGTCAGAGTGCCAAATGTTTTCCACATTCCAATGAAGTTTGCAAACCTTCAAAGAGTTGACACCTATGGGTTGCCTGCGTTCATTAGCTCACTACACGGACACATAGCACGGCCTTCTGGGCTATGTGCTTCATTTGGCGAGGCAGCTGCGTTTTTTCCTTCACCGTGATAGTGCTGTACGTGCCAGTAGTACGCTTACAGGTACTGTGTCTCCCCACCAAAACTGTGATAGAGTGCATCTACAGCACAGAAAGGCTTCTTTAGGCACAGTTTTCTGGTCGTCAAGAAGGACGGTGGGCTGGGCCCATACCGGACGCTCTCATTCAGTCTATTCTCCAGTACTTGATGAAAGTCAAGCTGGGAGTAGCTTTACCATTGTGACAGTTCAAACGGATGCTGGGGCTGATGGCTGCCATGGCTGCTGTCACCCCTTTTGGGTTTGTTACATATGATGCCTCTCCAGTGCTTGGTCAACTCGAGAGATGAGAGCCTCGTCAGATGTGGTGATGCAGTTGTTTACATCTCCTAGTGATGCACCACTGTCTAGCCACCCTAACTATTTGGAGAAAACATTGTTCGCGCATGATGTTGGCTCTTGCATGTCGAGTTCTCCTCTGGAGCAAGTCTAATCTCCTGTAAATACATGCAACTTGCTCTTACATCAGGCAGTCAGACCAGGGGAGTGGACACTACATCCTCAGACAGTTTAGTGGATTAGGGAGGTATTTGGGGAAGCCGAGGTGGACCTATTTTCCTACCCAAAGCCTTTGGTACTTTATGACTCAAGCTCCACTGTTCTTGGACGCCATAGCTCACAAATGGCCAGAGAAACGCAAATATGCATTCCCTCCTGTCTGTTTGCTACAACAAGTGTTTTGTTTTGTGGAAACTCTGCTGTTGGTTGTGCCGAAGTGGCCCAACCACCTTTGGTTTTCAGAGTTGGTAGAGCTGTTGGATACTCTTTAGTGGGAAATTCGCTTAAAGAGGGATCTGCATGATCTTGCATCCTTAGCCAGAGCTGTAGAGACTTCATGTTTGGCCCCTGAAAGGAGCTCGTCAGACACAACACAAGGGTTGTTGCAGCCAGTGCTTGACACTATACTTCAGGCTAGAGCCTCCTCAACTAGGTGGCTCTTTGCCCTGAAATGGTGCCTTTTCGCTGATTGGTGTTCCCAAGTCGAGGACCCAGCACGTTACCCTGTGCAGACAATGCTTAAATGCAGGACTCTCTCCATCTCGCTCAAAGTGTATGCTGCTGCCCTAGCGATGGGGCACGACCCTCTGGTTAGTAAATCCATGTGAGGAGCTAGATGGCTGAAGCCCTCGTGCCCAGCTACCGTCTCGGTCTGGGAGTTGGTGCTGGTGTTAAATGCACTTACAAGTTCCCCATTTGAGCCATTACATTTGGAACTGTAAGCTTACACATACTCTCCTTCAAGACTGTGCTGAACCCGCTTTGACTTCAGTCAAATGTGTTCGAGACCTTTATGCATTATCGTTCAAAAGACTCCTGCTTAGAGTTTTGACCGGGCTTGTCTAAAGCCAATCTCATGCAGAGGAAAGGTAATGCCCTGTAAGAACACTGAACATGTACATTGACCGAACAAGTCAATTCAGGCTGTCAGATTAGCTCTTTGTCTGCTTTGGAGGCTGCTCAAATGGTTTGGCAAAGACTTCCTCGCTGAGTTTTTGATGCCATTGCACTCTCTTACGACTCGCAACGCATTCAGTGGCCCATGGGTGTTAGAGCTCATTCCACCAGGAGTATGGCCTCCTCCTGGGCTCCTGGGCATGTCCCTAGAGGACATCTGCCAGGCTGCAGGCTGGGCTTCCCCTAACACTTTCACCATGTTCTATAACTTGGACGTGTCCATCTCTCTACCCAGGTATTGACTGCAAAGGATGGTTGATGTATCAAAGTCTCACTACCCTGTTGGCTAGTGTCATTTTTCATGTTGCAGGATGATTGACCTTGGCTTTCTCCAAATTCCCATTGCGATGTGAAGGAGAGTTTTCGTATCAATTTTTCACTACCCGGAATGACCATTGGGATTGTTGTATTCATCATAACACAGCCATGTTCCCCCCATTTTCCTTTCTATTTATTAATATGAAGGTGTGGTTATTTCAATGCTTTTTCACTACCCTACTGCCTAGTGGGCATTGCTGTAGTGTGTGTGAATTTGTAGCAGAGTGTTATGGTATACGTTTCCCATAGCGTCACTTACTGATGCAGCATTAAAGTGACTGACCTGAAAGGAAATGTCTTGGTTAGGACTGTAACCTTGAATCCCTGAAAGAAGGGAGCAAGATGCTGCGTACGATTGCCGCAACACTGATTTCTCATTGTTAAGGCCCAAACATACTCTGCGCAAGTACGTGAATGCAGACGCACATTGCTACGCAAGCTCGATTTCACACGTTGTTGCGTTGTGAAATGTGTCAGCACTCAATTCATAACACAACGCAAGTACGTGCTGCATTCTCAGCATTGCCACAAGGGGCACTAGAGCATATTTTCTTCTTTCAGTCAACAACTGTCATGGCAGACTCAGGCAGCAATTTGAGTTTTCTAAAAATATATATGACTTTTTGTCCCCAGTCCATTCAAATGAACTTGTTTTTTCCTCTGTGTCTCTCCCCACTCCTCAACTATCGACTCATCTACCACATACGGGCTGCATCCGAAAAAGTAGGCAGCTGATTTGCTGCCTAATCAGTTAATGGCTTAACTGACAGCTGTTTTGAATGAATGGAACTTTTAAGGAACTGGTCTTGGAACAGTTTGAAAAGCTCCTTATTTTCATCCTGCCTCAGTATACAGCCTCCGAAGGCAGCATTTTCCTGGTTTTGGACGCAGCACCGGTTTCGTGGTCACACAGAATAAAACATTATTGCCCTCTTGTGGTCTGATTTTGTAACTGCCAGAGCAACGCAAGAGTGCACGTAATGCATGTACAGCAGGACCACGCACTGGCCATGTGTTGGCCAAGCGCTCATGTCTGTGTTTGTGTACTTGCGTGAAGTATGTTTCGGCCTTTAAGGGACCAAGAGTTGGCTCCACCTCTGTTCAGTTAAACAATCCTAATGAAATGGCACTATGCTCCATTTTATATGCCTGTTGAATTATTTCTTAGGTTAAGAGGTAATAATTTCTCGATCTTGAGAATTTGTATTAATGAATCGATTAAAGTATTTGACATAAACAGATGAGGCACAGTTTATGTTTTAAATTGTTAGAATAAAATGTGCCCTCATAAAAGGTAAAAAATGGCCCTGAAAATCAAATCCTGGGAGCAAATTTTAACCCTTAATGAAAAGTTAATTTCTGAAACTAGTTTCTGCAAAAAAAAAAAAAAAAAAATTGTAATTACAATAATGGTTACAAAAATATTACTATAGTAAAACCATGGTTATGACAAATGTTTGTAACGGTGTGACGGGTGCGTAGCTCACCTCACATATTTGGCCTCTACCATGATTTAAATTGGTTATTTTGAAGTTTAATTTAATATGGTTTGTTACTTTATTTAAATTCCCTTATTTAAGGAAAGAAAATACAGGACAAGGTAACAAGTTAACAGTTTATTAAAATCTTGAATGTACACTAAAATCTTGAATGTACAGGAGGGTGCACACTTCTTATATTCCTCTTTACCATTTAACTCTACATGAGTCCTAGATTTCTCTGGTCCATGGAGTGAACAGCCGCATTCCATGTGTCAGCAAACAAAGAGAGAGGCGGTGCTTCAGTCTCCAAACTTGTGCTGTTCCAGAGGAAATTGAACTGTACCATCATGATCTGATTCAGAGGGGGATTTTCTTTTTTATTTCATTTCATTCAGTTCATTTTTGTTTTGTTTGTTTGGAGTAGACTTATATTGTGCTTTAAGTAGTTGATTGTGTTATGTTAGTTATGATAAAGTGTATATTTGGTTGTAAAAATTATTGTTGTTTAGGGTTTATTTGGGAACATATTATTTGATATTTACCTCTCTTTTTGTTTGGTAGAGGCTAAATGAGTATATGTAGCAGTGATGAAAGTATGAGAGTTAGTCAGTGCTGATCAGCCATTATAACATCATGATCTGCTGACCTTAGCGGTTTTTGTTTTGTCTGTTTTTGTTGTTACTTTGTTAACAGGGGAGATTTATTTCTTAGGCTTGTTTAATTTTTGTTAGTTTCAGTTAACTGCCATCTTAAGTCTTTGATTTTTGTATAAACTTTGTTTGGAAACGACTTTCGTCATATCTGCCCCTGTATATTATTTTTTATTTTTTGGAAGAAATAAAACTACTTGTCCTGCCTGTTCTTGGCCACAACCACCACAAATGGTGGCAGCAGTGGGATTCAGCCAATAAAGTACAGTGTTGAGTAGTGACAATATGGCTCCAAAGAGGTTGGTGCAGTTTAAACAACGAGATGAAGCAGTTTTGGTGGAGGAGTTGGAGGATGAGCCAGCGGCAGTTGGAGGAGTTCCTCAGATGGCTGATGAGACTGGACAACCGACTCTGCAGGACCCGATGGAGATGTTTCGTAAAAATTTGGAGGTTTAGCAATGACAAGAGGACTGAATAGAGCGGAAGGCAGCTCGGCAGGAGCAATGCAGCATCAATTTAACCTTCTTAGGGAGGAAGTGGATATTCGTACCACCCCTGATCCTGGAGGTTTGTTAGGACCTGATTTTCCCTCTGAGATGCCGGAGAATGTGTCCAATGTCTTGGTGACCCTTTCCTCAGATCTTGCTCAAGGTATGATTGAGCCCAAGTTGCAGAAATTGCAAGACTCAGATGACATTGAACATTTTCTCACCACTTTTGAAAGAATTGCTCTGGCCTGTAAGTGGGGAAAAAGTGAGTGGACACTTAGGTTAGTTCCCCTATTGACTGGTAAGGCCAGGGGTGCCTATGTGCACATGGACATTCAGGAGACCTTAGAGTATGAAAAAGTCAGATCTGCTATTTTAAGTAAGTACGCCATTAATCCCGAAACTTACCATCAAAGATTCCGCTCATTAGAGATTGAGTCTGATGAGACTCCAAAGAAACTTTATGTACAACTTCGATAACTTTATGGAAAATGGGTGCAACCTAAGGGAAAGCCTGTAGAGGCTGTGAGGGAAGTGATTATTTTAGAGCAGTATTTGAGAATGCTTTCACCAGAATTGCAAGTATGGGTAAGAGAACATAACCCTAGTACAGCTTTTCAGGCTGCTTCCCTGGCCGATGCTTTTGTAGCTGCTCATTCTCGTTCCCAAGTTTGGGGTGCTGCTCAAAGAGGGAATAGGGAAAATAGGAGTTTGTCAACATTTGGTCGAGGTGATTGTAAATCTAATTCCTCTAGTAAGAAGCCTAAAATTAGAGAAAATCAGTTCTCTAGGCCTCTACCTCAGTCTAGTCAGTTGCCCATTTGTTATTATTGTGGACAGGAAGGGCATAAGAAGCCAATGTGTCCTAAGTTATCTGCTAAGGCTTCCCATCAGGGGTAGATAAGTTGTTGACTCAGTCTCTAAACCTGACAGTTCCTGTAGAAGTGAATGGGAAAAATGTGAATGCATTAATAACCACTGGTAGTATGCAGACGCTAGTGGAAAGCCAGTTGGTTCCAGAGCATTCAGAGGAGAATAAAGGTAATGTTGTCATTAGATGTATTCATTGGTGAGGAGCAGATTTACCCTATAGTTGAAGTGCAGGTAGTGGTACAAAAGCAACCCTATTTGTTGAGTAGTAGAAAAATTGCCATATCCTGTGATTTTAGGTCAAGATTTTCCTTTACTGTTGAATCTGTTGCCTTCTAACTCTGCTTGTAGTATGGTGATGACCCGAGCTCAGGTTAAGCAGTCTGCAGATGAGTTTGAAACAGTTAAGAGTCTTCCATTCTTTGATGCTGAGCTGGAGGTTGGACCAACTAAAGTGAGGAGCAGTTGAGAGGAGCAATTGAGGACCGGGTGACAGCGCGTCTGGAAGCCGGCAAGCAAGTTCTTCTCTCTCTCTCTCTCTCTCTCTCTCTCTCTCTCTCTCTCTCTCTCTCAAGTAGTGGGAATTGCGTATTCCAAATTGGGAGAAAAAGATATAAATAATAAAAAAAGATGGGGCTGAGCGATGATCCAGAGCCTTACCTTGACTCGTTCAAAAAGACTTCCGAGGTGTGGAAATGGCCACCCGACCAACAGGTAACAGGTGGCCCGCCTGTTACCTTTGCTCTCCAGGAAAGCGCAGCTAGTAGCCCAGCAACTTCCTTCCGCCAGCCTCCTCAACTACAGAGACCTGAAAAAGGCCATCATGTAACGGGTTGGCCGTATTCCTGAGCAGAACCACCAGCACTTCAGGACCCTGTAATTTGGGAAGCACGGCCGCCCGTTTGCTTTCGCGCAACAGCTCCAGGATGCCTGTCGAAAATGGCTGCTGGCTGAGGGAACCCGCGGCACCGTGGACATCATTGACCTGGTGACACTGGAGCAGTTCATCTCCCAACTCCCTCGGGGGATGGCTGAGTGGGTCCAGTGCCACAGCCCGCCATCACTGGAAGAGAGCCGTCCAGCTGGCAGAAAATTATACGATGGCGTATCGAGGAGGCAGTGATCCAGAGGCTCTTTCTCTGTCTTGAACTGGCGCCTCCAGCTCCCCTTTATCTCGCTGTCCCGCTGATCAGCTAATTCAGCGCTGGCCGTGCACCATCACGGCCCGGCCACGCCCTTCTCATCACAAAAACCTTAGGAGATCAGAGAGACTGTACAATGACCCAATTTGGCCAGTGTTTGCTTTAAACGGCACACTTTAACATCACATGTCAGACCTTGTAATATTTCACAACTAATTTACTCTGCTAATGTGTCATATTGCCTTAATTACTTCATGTCTGTGCTCTCAGTAGAGTGAATCTAACTGCTTTAACCTTGAAAGTGACCCTATCAGAAGATCAGTAAATCTACTGCTATATTCCTCTCAATAACACCCTTTTCTTCCTAATGCTGTGCAGTGGCGTAGCTAGACCCTGGCTGATAGGGCTGAAGCCCTGGATCATTTGTTAATAGCCCCGAATGTTTTTTTTTTTTTTTTTTTTTTTTATGACAGAAAAAAAAAAAGTAAGGCTTAATGTTAATTACATCAGGGTACAAAAGCAACAAGGCAGGCTTCAACTGTAAATTAATTCTGATCAATCAACTGCATTAATTGACAGTTCGCACGTTGATTTTTACCTGCTGTTCTTGCTCAAGTTCATTAGATGAATCGTTACGAACGCCTCATGTGGGAGCTTTATATTTTCTCACGGGGGTGCAGCTTTTCTGTATCAGAGGCACTGAGGTTTTATTATGCAAGCCTTATTTCTAAATATAATCTATAAGCCTAATTTCTAATCTTCATTTGTTTTTAACAATCCCCACACCAAGTAGACTGTAATGCAGCGCCAGTCATCTTGTTTGGTTATTCGGTAGTCAGTACACAGGAATACAAAAATGTTTATTGCAATGAAATTTTCTCAAACGCAACTCAAAATAGCAGCACAGTGAGCTATAAGCCTAAATAGCACAATATATATTGGTCTTAAAATGAATATCACATTAAAGTCAAACAAAAATGACTGCCTGTATAGTTAAACGGCTCCGTTTAAATAACCTCTTTGGGGTGCCTTGCTTTTTAAATGGTTTAAAATCAAATGACATTTAACTTGTATAATTATTGTACTTAAGTCTGCACACCAGAGCAAAAGGGGAAAAAAACAAAAAAACATTCTTACTGTTTATCCAGCACTGAAACTTTGCTTTGTTAAAAACAACCTGGTGTCACGGTTTGTTGAGGAAGGACCCAAATGCAGAAGGCAAGTATAAGGGCTTTAATTAAAAAGAACAAAAACCAAACAAAAACCAAAAAACTAAATCAAAATCAAGACAGGACTGACTGGATAACTGGAACAAGACAAGGCAACTCACAGGCAGTACATACACAACAGTACAAAACAATCGGCCGAGACATAAGGGAAGGCACAATCTATAGGCAGCAAGACACACGAAGAGCAGGTGAAACTAATTAACATTAACAAGGACTAAAGGGAGAGTGATGAGGGAACGATGAGGTGGAGTTGGGAAGCACATGGCAAGACAAACACAATGACAAGACAATAGAGCACATGGCAATGAAGCCATCATTAGCCATGTGCTCAAACAATGAGCTAATGATGACATGAGCGCATGGCAAGAGAACCGAAACTGGACATGAAGCCATGCGCTCACAAAGACAAAACATAGAGCATGAGTGTCCAGATCGCGAGACCGAAGATTTAGGATCCAGACACCATGCTCTAAACATGGAACACAGACTAGACAGAAGAGCACACTGCAAGGAAAAAACCAAAGCCGTGTGTTCACACAGAGACACAAAACATAAGTGTCAGGATCCTGTCACCACAATAAACATGACTAACAAAGGTGATAGGATCCTGACACCTGGAATCATGTTTAATAACAGTCATGAAACCCAACACAGGTGTTTCAAGATGCATTTATAAAAATTAAATTTATTTTTAACTTTACTCTGTGATCCCACAATAGCGTTTTATTGCCAAGTTAAATAAAAATAAATAAATAAATAATAAAGATTTTGATAATAAAGTCGTAATATTTTGCGAATAAAGTAAAAATGACGAGAATAAATTTGTAGCAATATGAGATTAAAGTCGTAATAGTTTGAGAATAATGCGTAGCATTATGATATTAAATTTCATATGAGAATAAAGTCAAAATTATTAGAATAAAGTCATAGCATTTTGAGATTATAGTAGTATTTTGTGTGAATAAAGTAGAAATATTAGAGAAAATAAAAAATCTCAATATTAGGCTAAACAGAGCATCATTATCACAACGATAGAATGGACGCCGAGCCAGCAGCTTCGTTAATGCAAGAGATGGATGTGGAGGACGTTGTTAAATCGTACTTTATGATAAGATTTTGCAATAAAGAAATCCTTGGTCTTTCGGTGCATCAGCACAGAGTTATTAGTATCCAGACTCTGCAGAGGTTATGTAGAAAATGTAATTTATTTAGGAGAAAGAACCAGACAGATTCGAGCAGTCCCGCTCTGCTTTGTTACTGTTACAATACTGTAACTGAGGGGATGTACCACATACAATATCTTGATATGGACTCAGCAGTTCCAATGTTTTTTAGCTTCACTTGAGTGCAAGCCAGTGTTGAGGAGTAACTAACTAAAAGTAGACTTGGTTTAAAGCTTACAAAAAGACCCAAAAGTATCATAAAAGTAGTCCATGTGACTCGTGCATCATATTCTAAGTCTTCTGAAAGCAAGAAACAACACAAAGAATATGAGTCATTTTTCAGTGAGAAAGTTGACGTCCATTGCACGTTCATAAGTGCATGAAAGAAGCTCATTCACAATGGCTCACACATTTATACAATGTTTAGCTTTAAAAACGAAGTTCTCAAGTGAACACATGAATATGTAAACAAGCTTCTCTCATGCACTCATGAATGTGCAGATATTTAGTACCAAGATATTTAGTTAAATGCTGCTCTTTTCAAATAAGTGTTAGGGCACTTCTAGTTTAATTTGGTGTAAATTTACCTGTTCAAGTTTAATGTTTGATCTTTATTGTTATTATACCTGGTAAATAAAATTCCAAATGGCAAAAACATTTATTAATCTGATACGTTATACTGCATATTATAAAAAGATACTGCCCCCTTAACATTGTGCGACCCTGCGTCCTTATATGAGGACATTGAATTTTGGCTTCGACTGTTCTCATATCAAGGGACTCTACCCTGACAGCACATATACATCACCAAGACGTCTATTTGATGTGTGTGATCTGGAGGACATATTTTTTACATTGTTTGCTTACCTGCAATACATCTATAAGACAAATGTCAATAGTTATGTATCAGATGTCAATAAGGCATTCAGTAGATGTCTTTCAGATGTTTATGATTTAGAATGTTTGTAAATCTGATCTTTTTAAGATGTTTAGCAGATTAGTGTGTGATGCTTTCCAGATGAAAAGATCTAAAACAGACATCCTGAAGATCCGTCAGGGTTAAATGATCAAAGCATGACGTCACATGACAACACAGTGTGGTGCTAATTTCAGTGAAACGCTTCTATGTGAGCAGACCACATAAATGTGCATCTGGTAAGAAAGTTTTTACATCAAAATCTGTTTGTGTCAAAAGAGTAACATCTCTAGTCTCAACTGATGTGCCATTTTGAAATTTCAGTAGTTTATCACAAACCAGCACACTGCTAATCACGATGTCCTCGTATGAGGACATTGGTACTTCATTTATGGAAAACCCAAGACCCAGTGGGGGTGGTCACATTGAGAATCAATGGCTGCATCCAAATTTAAATGCTGCTTTTGCAGGTTGAATACGGAGGTAAAATGAAAATAAGGTGCCTTTCAAACTGTTATGAGATAAGTGCATTCATACAAAATGCTGTAGGTTAAGCCATTAGCAGATTAGGCAGCAAGGCAGCAATACAGCTGCCTACAGCTGTCCTATGCAGCCAAGTGCATTCACTCCTGACATTGGGTTAGGAGTTTAGTTCCAGGCTGCAGATTATATTTTGCTCCGATCGACATGATTGGCAGTCATTGGTCTAAGCTGAACAGTACATAGAGTAAGTTGATTCAGTTGATAAAGCTAATTTCAGATTTTTCAAATGCTACAGCACTGGCTATCTCTGATTACCACTTGTTTGTTTAACAATGTAGAGAGGAAACATTTAGATTTTTTTGCCAATGTAGAGAATTTTTTTTATATTTAATACTCAAAGCTCAAAGACCTTCTGTGGGTTAAAAAAAATAAATAAAAAAAAAAATAATTAAAAAAAATCCATAACATAGATCCATTGTCCCCATATGAGGACATAGTTTTTTTGGTAAACTATTTGTTGTACAAGGAAAATGCTTTGTTTGAATGCTTTTCAGGTGCTACTAGTTTCAAATCATAAAGGGAAATAGAAAATGCATACAGCAATCTCGCCCGGGTCTCAGGAGTTAAATTAAGTAGCTTCAATGTAATTACAAAAAGGATACTTTAAAACACAGAGAACAAACAAAGAGACTGAGCTACAGAAAAGTGTAAGTAGCTTGTAACTCAACAAAAGTGAAAGTGGTCTGGTCCATCAGCGGCATATGGTCTAAACTGAGTACATGTCATTTGCTTAGTCTATTAATGTATCTACAGAAATTAATCCAAAATCGGACATTCAGAAGAAAAAGGAGTTTCATTAAATAGTGAACAACAATCAGATTAATAACGTGACGTGCACAATTCAAATCAAACTGTCAACATCTGCCGCTACTCACGCATCTACTGTATAAACATATTTTACTTCATTGCAAAATTTACCATCAGATGTTTATCTATGATGCCTAACTGTTGTTATTATTTTGTATTTTTTTCCGGAACTCCATGAGATACATATGAAATTTTCCTCACATTAAGCCACCAAAAGAATATGTGAGGAACAAAATCACCTGTCGTTGCCCTCAGATGCAGTTGTCTATTTAAAGAGACAGTACCGATTTGTCATGTGTTCTGGGTATCAGTGTAAATAATTGTAAATGGAACAATTTATGCTTGTAAACAATAAACATGTAACAAATATATATGCAAAATATTAAATGCAGTTTCAAGACATTTATTGATGGAATATAATGAATTAGACCATTTTTCAAAAGCTAAAATGCAACCAATATGATGAAAAACTGACAAAATATAATTTGTAAAAGTAATATTTTCAAATTGTAGCTAGAAGGGTTACCTAGAAGGTTAGAAGGTCCCTTCATAATTAACAGCATGAGCTGAGAAATAATTTATTTTATATTTAAATTAAATGGAAAATGTAACCAAAATATACATGGAACCTGGAAACCTGTAACAATACCCAGGCCATCCCTAATTTATGTTAATTCTGGACCCTGTGTAAATAACAGTTAGCAAGTTAAGACTTTCTAAAACTACCTAAGAGCAGAAATTTCTAAGGATAGACCGAACAACCTGACACTCTTTTCGTATTAGAAATGTTATGGTGAAGAAAACTCATAAATGTATACATGTATAATTTATTTTGTTAGTAGGCTTTTTATATATATATTAAAATATGAAAATAAAATGTTGTTAATTAGCACTGTTAAATATCTATCTAAACTGTTTATACTGGATATTATCCTTACCAAAATCCCAAATTGGTCAGGAGGACCTAAAATAGTTCTGTTCCCGGAGCCCAACATTTGGTGCTACGCCCCTGAGTATAGTTAAAGAAAAATACGGTGTATGTTATGACAGATGTGTCCCTTATGATCCATCAATATCTTCCAATTTTAAGTTCTCATGATTTTGGGGTTGAACGTACTGGGACCGTTTCAGCCCACACACTCTGTTATGTGCCATCATTCCATTCTTCCATCCCCTTCCCTCACTTGTGAATGCTAATTTACAAGTTATGTTAAATGTTCCATAGCCTCTGGATGTATGTGTGTGTGTCTAGAGAGAGAGAGAGAGAGAGAGAGAGAGAGAGATCACACCAGACATAAAAGTAGATTTCACATTTAACCTAAACATAGGGTCCCGGAAATGGAATTGTAGCAGTAGTTCTGTCAGGAAGACTTGTAGTAGCATACACCATTCATTCAATTCAGGTGTCTCATCCAATCATGATCCAACATCTTCTTTATAAATCTGCAGATGTTGGTTATCGCATCATGTGCATTGTTTTCATGTGCGTTGTTTTCACTCACACGCCCGTGAGCAAACACTCAATCATAATTCATGCTATGCCTTTGCTTTTCAAGCAAACAATCACTTCATATTTGGATTATACATTGCTGGTTTACTCACCTCAACGTTTACGCTCCTCAGCGCAGCTGGTTTCATCAGCAAGATATGCAAGTCCTATGTTTATTCTTCTCTTGGGGGAGCTATTGTCATACACATCTAACTTGTGGGGTTTATGTTTTGCTATCAGTGATCTCAATTCTATCCATCATACATATATACTGGATCAGTTTGGCTTTTCAAGCGGCAATGTTTCATTTTAAGAGAGCTCGGTGCGCGCTGATGTTTGTGTTTGTCAAAGTGTGTGTGTTTTTCCAGTGTGGTGGCATGTCACGTGGGGGAGCCTTGTTCACATTGCTCATATGCAGGGTCGGGAGGGTTACTTTTGAAATGTGACGTGCGCTCATGAGAGGGACTCAGGAAGCGTGTCATTGTTTACATTGTTTTTTTTATTTATTATTATTTGGACTGTTTTGGTTTGTGAACAGCACAAATTTCTCTTGTAAACAATGATGCGCTTCCTGACTCCTCCTCCACGTGACGCGTGACCTTACCAACAAGCTTATGTCATCCCTCTCATGAGCGCACGTCACAGAGATGTACGGAAGTGAACATTTGTAGTAAAAAAGTATATAAGTATTGACATCTTGGATGGCCTGAGGGTGAGTAAATTATCAGCAAATTTTCATTTTTGGGTGAACTATTCCTTAAGGGCCTAAAGTGATTGAACAAAAATGAATCACAACAGTGAGTCAATCAAATCAGACACACTAAGGCTGTTCCAAAAAGTGCGTTTTTGCATTTTTTGTTTCTATGTAAACATCCACTAGACAAATGCCTTGCACTGTAACTCACTGTTTTTTATTAAGACACCATGTCAGGTTAAAAGAACTTAAACATATAAAAATGTTTTCGAGGCATCTGGATTCTTTTCCATTCTTTTCCATTCATAGCTATTTTTTAATGAAAGAAGGCATTCAGTCTAAACTGCCCCTTATCTAACTTAACTTTGTGACACTTTAAAAAAAAAAAAAAAATTCATGTAGTTCATCTGTCTATAATGGATGTTGTCTTGAAAGAGTCTGGTGTTTACTGTCTTACTGCAACACCCCACACATATTTCCTGCTCATACCTTCTGCTCCACTTTTAATTAACAGCATGGCACCCTCCACACATGCTGGCACAGACCTTGCAACCATCTGCAGCACCAGCCATGGGAGCTGACCAATGAGCTTCATTTAACACTTCTACCAGCCGACAGTCGTGTTATCGTTCACACCCCGTGTGTGTGTTTCGTGTCAATGGCCTGCTCTCAGTTTACATAATCTAATATGAAATTCAAAGATGGAATTAATCATATTATTCAGATTTGATGTTCATCATGCTATCTAATGAGAATCAAGGCAGTGATTGTGTTTTAATCCTTCATTGAAAAAAACAAAAACACTTTCTACTCAAGGTTGTGTGTATATTCTTATTAGGGTTGCCAATGTTAACACATTAACTTTTTAGATTGATTAGATATGTTTATTGTTGTTCAATTGCAGTTGGCACATTTACCTTAATTGAACATTACAAATGCTTGATTCTGTTCATCATTGTTCTGTAAATCAGGGGCCTACTTTGGGTTTATTTGGGACCAATAGTGTAGTCGGGGACATAAACACAAATGCGCTGTATGCTTACTTTTCCCCAGGGCTGTTTGCGTATAACAAATTCTAAGGATCAATATTTATACACTTGTTTTGCTGCTTCATAAGTTCATAATCTACTGTCATGTTAGCTTCCCTTTTAACTGTATCCCATGCTGTTTTGTGAAACTGGCGATTCTTTGTTGTAATTGGCGCATTATCACTTGAAGTCTACAATTCCCTGCCCCTGACAACTGCTGTCAACACTGTCATGGACTGAGGGAAGACATGGCAGTGAGTGGAGAAAGAGAGACACTCACATGAAAGCAGTGTCAAGTAAAATGAATAAAAAAGATATATATATATACAGTTGTGCTCAAATGTTTGCATACCCTGGCAGAAATTGTGAAATTTTGGCATTGATTTTGAAAATATGACTGATCGTGCAAAAAAAAAAAAAAAAAAAAAAAAAAAAAAACGGTCTTTTATTTAAGGATAGTGATCATATAAAGCCATTTATTATCACATAGTTGTTTGGCTCCTTTTTAAATCATAATGGTAACAAAAATCACCCAAATGGCCCTGATCAAAAGTTTACATACCCTTGAATATTTGGCCTTGTTACAGACAAACAAGGTGACACACACAGGTTTAAATGGAAATTAAAGGTTAATTTCCCACACCTGTGGCTTTTTAAATTGCAATTAGTGTCTGTGTATAAATAGTCAATGAGTTTGTTAGCTCTCACATGGATGCACTGAGCAAGCTAGATACTGAGCCATGAGGAGCAGAAAAGAACTGTCAAAAGACCTGCGTAACAAGGTAATGGAACTTAATAAAGGTGGAAAAGGATATAAAAAGATATCCAAAGCCTTGAAAATGCCAGTCAGTACTGTTCAATCACTTATTAAGAAGTGGAAAATTCAGGGATCTCTTGATACCAAGCCAAGGTCAGGTAAACCAAGAAAGATTTCAGCCACAACTGCCAGAAGAATTGTTCGGGATACAAAGAAAAACCCACAGGTAACCTAAGGAGAAATACAGGCTGCTCTGGAAAAAGGTGGTGTGGTTGTTTCAAGAAGCACTCATCTAATTCTGATTCGTAATGATTAATGAACTTGTCATGATATAGTGTCCAGAGTAAGAGAGGCATTTTCAATGTAGAACAGTTAGTCAGGAAAGTCAGAGGCAGAGACCAGCCCAGGGGAGAAAAGCAGAGCCCAGACCTTCAGCTCAGGTCTATGCAAAGTCATAATTCTGTAGGTCAGCCAAACTCAGGAAAATGCATGTTAGTGATTTCATATCTAAAAGTAGTTTGGTATTATGTGTTGTCCAGATATAGTCTCTCACACCTCTTATTTTAGCAAAATTTTATGGGCTCTACAACCCTTACGAAAATTGAAAGTACATGGTAAATTTGCCACAAACTTGCTGCAAATTTGCCACTGATCATTTTCACATGCAAATGAGCTTTGTGGCAAACTTGCGCAAATTGTCAATTGATGCCAAAGGTTTGATGGAGGTTCACCACTACCAGCGAAATGCTGCAAACTTCGTGCAAACATTTGCGGTGAATCAAAAGCACATTTGCATGTGTTAATAACAAGCAGCAATTTTTTTACGATTTTTTGTAAGGGGACTTGTAGCACCCAGAGTTTAATAAGTATAAATTTTTCATAGATGTAAGACAGATTGATTATTATTAAACACATGCAGAAACCTATACTTTTGTAGTTAAAGTATAGCTCGAATAATTATCTTGAGTCAAATTGTGTGGATGGGTGGTGTTGGCTTCAAGGCAAAATTGTCATTCGCCTTGGGAAGTCAAGCCTAGCCATGAATCAGTGTTATTTTCACAAAAGTGTATTTTTCCAGTACCAAGATACTTTATCCAACGAATAATGATGTACCATGACAAAGCACTATCACTGATTTTTGTCATGTTGTACCGAGCAAACCGAGACTGCATTCAAAGTCCTCCGAAGTCACTAAAGGTTTCTGAAGGTTTCAATCACTGAAAATCTTCCTCTCTGTGAAGGCAGTCACATCTTTTTCAAAATATACAATACATTTAAAGGCAATGGACCAAGTAGGATGTTTTGTTAGTGTAGGCAAAAAGTTGCTAAAGGAATGTATCATTATGATATTGTGTCGGACAATAATAAATATGGAGATGTTGTCACTTGAAACACCCTCTAGACACCAATTCTGCAGAGTGGTGAACAGTGTATGAGGTCCATCAAATCTTGGTGACAAATATGATACCACATTAAAACCAAACCTCAAAATGCCCTTTTTGAAGCAGCAATTTTCAAAGATCTCAAAGAAGCTCATCTAACCCCTCCCTACCTTTAACCCAAGCCACACACACACACACACACACACACTCCTCTGACTCTTGTCAGAGAAGTTCCACTGGGCTGAATTTTATCAAAAACATCCTGACACTCAATTAATTTCATGTGGTCTTACTTCACAGACAGGCCCCCTAATTATACGTCAGCTCCACAATTACACCCTTTGCAATGCTGAGTGGCTGAATTGCTAGTTGTTACACATGTGTCACAGAGAGTGAACCTAATCCCCTTTCCCTTGGGAAAATGTTTGCCCTTGGTTGCATATGTTTTGCAGAAAGGCATTTAAATTCCCTCAATCACACAGACAGATGTGAACAAACAAGTAACCCTCAACGCCCAACTCCAAACCAGCTTCCTCACTGTGGGTTGAAGCATTTACATGAGGAACATTTCAAGATGAGTTCTCACCAACGCACACTGAGTTCATTTCAAGAATCCACACAAACCACATGAGATCAAATGTTGTTGCTGGAGTTGTTCTTTGTGGAAAATCGTGTTTTGCTTACATTTGTATCATTTGTATCCCTGATCATTTGGCGTAATGTTAGATTACTTAAGCAAAACGATGAATATGCATATTCAAGCAAAATTACAATAATCTTGATTTCATGCTCCAGCAGCAAAGAATGAGATGTTAATCAGAGGAAAGAGGATGTTTTAAAACATGATTATTGGCAATAATTAAAGCACACTGACTCAGAAAAGCAAACAAAATTGTTAAAATGTGCAGTGGATGGACTCAAAAGCATTCCCACAAGTGCAAAATTTGTACATGCATCTACTGTGTTGGGGAAGGGAAGTGAACAATATCTGAAAAGAGCCATCAGCTAGCATTTCCCATTTAACTCAAAGGCAGTTGCTCGGAAGGTGCAGGCCCCCCGTAAGCATTTGAACTGTTTGCTGCCATCTTTGCTCATATGAACCCTTCAAGGTACTTTTGGAAATTTTTGAGCCAATCACTCGAATAACTCAGGAACCACAGGATAACATAGATGCTTGTCCGCCATCGGGCTGAAAGGTTCTGAGCATGGTTGGGTATGATTTGATTACAAACCGTTTCTGACCTGGATTTCTTTCAGCATGGTTAGCTAACTGTACTCAATCGTGCTGGTGAAACACCTTTAGTACGTGGCGACAAGTGTTGGGTAAGTTACTCACAAAGATTTATCCACTAAAAATGACTAATTAATTCTCTCAAATTTTAAGAGTATTTTTGTACTGAAAAAGAAACTAGATTATAGTAATTAATTACTTTGTAATCAGACAACACCCAACACTATAGTGGCAAATTATGTTTGGTCACTTACTCAGTAAGTCCATTCTAATCCTAAATTTTGCAGCACCACAATGGAACAAGAAACTGTAACTGTTTTGATGAGCCCAGATCAGTACAGAATGGAACAAAGTTCAAAAGGAGAATTGTCTGGCCCGATTGTGGAAAAGCACCTTTACACTGGCCACATGAGTGCTATACATTGTTGGTTCGGACAATGGCCATTCAGAAATATTTGATGACTTAATGTTGTGATTGACCAATCAGATTCAGGTATTCCAGGGAGCAGTGTAATACAATTAAATATTTTTTTATTTGAATTGCACATACTTTCAAAAATATTTATTTCATTACAATATACAGCTACTTTTCATTGGCCATCAAAGGAGGAATATGCATTTGGACCCCAAATTTGTGAAGAGGGGGAGTCGTCCACTATAAGCGTTGAGCAGGGGGGTGCCCCCCTTTTCGTGGTGCCCCATGCATTGTATACCTTGCATATATGGTTTTTGCGCCTCTGACTAAAACCAATGTCAGTTTATTGTGAGGGAATTCCCTCTCTGTCTTCTTAGGGGCTCTGTATTTCTTACTCCATTTCCAAATATATTTTTAAGCATAAACCTTATTTTTTTTAATTGTATCTTGTTTTAAGGAAGTTTGGATATTTTTTTCTGAAAAACAAGACATAATAAGAAAATGATTGTTAGCAGTGTGCCTTGTAATAAGTCACACATTCTAATAAAAACTATTAATAACTCAAGACATTTCTCTTTCATAGCAAGTTTTGTGCCTTCCCTGTATATTCAAAATGCTTCACACTTGTCACATCCTTCCTAGCTTCTTCCTCTCTGGTCTCTGGCTGTTTCTTTGTTTTAAACTCTTTGTTTCTTGATGTTACAGTAATTTGGGGCTGCCAGTCTCATCACTGTCCGGTTCTTCTCTTTGTTTATGTTGGGTTGGATGACCAGTACATATTTATCTGTCTGGATGTGAACGTTCCTCAGGATCTTAGTGTTGCTGTTATTTTCCTCCATATTCTGTACAGCAGAATCCATTTGCTCAAATTGCAGATCTTGCTATTCAATCCCAGTGGCTTCTCTGTGCCAATAAGTGTATGCTCTTTCTTATTGCATCTTGCACCCTGTTATTATGTGTCGGATTGTCACTTATACAGTATATGTTCTTATGTTGTATATTGAAATGGCAAAAGCATAAATGGGCATACTTGCATTACAGGCTAAAAATTTTGTTGTTTGGCATGTGTTACAGCAGCCAATCAAATTCCACTCCATTCTTAAATAACGTGTACGCCACTGGGAATAGAATTCACTTTCTCACAGAATGTGCTAAATCTAGTGGTGTGAAAACGCATTAAATTTTGAGAATATGTCACCCTTAGAATTTAACAGAAAGAACAAGTAAAATAACACAAATTAATGATGGTAACAGCTCTGGTTCAATTTAGAGCAAGATTTCATATTATGCTATACCTGGGTCATAAAATTCAGGATTCAAAAGAAATTGTGCTACACAGTCCCATGACAACTTGTAATAATTCGAACGACATGACGAAATTGTAAGATATTGTATGACTTGGCTTGTACGAAAAGGTACATATTTTATTCCCATAGAGATCAACCAATCAACCAACAGAATTTCAAATCTATATAATACAGGCATCAAATTTTAGTTCCCTATCTGTCACTCACTCGACATTGTGTCGATGTAGTGACACTAGGGGTCACTCTTGGGAGTCCCAAACACCTCTGCTTTTTAAAAAAAGGCCAGTGGGAATTGGCGAGTGGAATTTACATGCCACAAGTGGATGAGCTCTCGATTGCAGAATCGGAGAGTGGGCTAGTCCAGTCTGACGCTGAGGACTCGACTGGTCTTCCACCTTCGGGTGCGCTCGACCAGTCGCAGCCTGACGCGTAGCTGGCAGCCACGCTTGCCCGGGCAGCTGCATGTTTCAGGCTGGAGTGGAGCCCTCCACCCCCCCTGAACCCTCACAGCCTGACAATTGGTTCCTGGGCCCGGAGCACCACTCACGGCCACGCCCTGCCCCGGTCCCTTTCTTCCTGGAGGTGCACGAGGAGCCCACGAGGTCGCGGCGGGCACCTTTCACTGCCCGGACCCGGTCTCTAAGCTTCTCTGCTCTCATTACCCTCGATGGTGGGGCTGCCAGGGGGTACTCGGCGATTCCCCAGGTGGATAAGGTGGTTGCGGTGCACCTGTGCCCGCAAAATGCCGCCACCTGGCGGGGCCACCTGAGACTCCCGTCCAGCGCCTGTAGGGTTACGTCATCTCTGGCGACTAAGGCCTGCAGTGCCGCTGGACAGGCTGCCTCTGCCATTCACGCCATGGCTCTCCTGCAGGTACACCAAGCCAGGGCGCTAAAAGAGCTGCACGAGGGTAGTTCTGGGGGTACTCGGCGGGGGGAGGCAGGGCAGGGGGAGGCCTCCGTGCAGGGCGGAGGCAGCTCTTTTAGAGCCCTGGCTTGG